>NW_028321881.1:24845000-26095000 GCF_036245765.1 Copidosoma floridanum
CAATTCAAACAATAAACGATAATCTTCAAAAATTGATTACCCACACGCTTATGTGCTAACATTCAATTTATAACTCAAATTAAAAATAAAGTATGGATTTTAAACATAAATAGTTACTAATAGAAGGAGTCGTAGAAAAATAAAAAGTAGGAGAAATAGTAGTAGTAGCAGAAGTAGGTTTTTTTTTTTTTTTTTCGTAAAGACAGGGAAAATGCAATAATGCACACAGTAGGGACAAAAGTCGTGTATTACTTAGTAAATTCTTTTTATTAGATCACCCATACACATTAAACCCTCTCCCCCATGCCACGTAGCTTTAGTGACACACCAGAACCGCGTTCTTCGTGAACATTAAGTCACAAAACATTAACGAGCAGACTCACCACCATTTGCTAAAGGTGCCTATCCTCTTAAGTTCTGAAAAGGACTTGGGGTCCCTGAGGATAAGCACCCTGTCTAGCGCTTCATAGTAGGCTGCTCACTTAGCAAACACCACTATAAGCCAATCAGTGATCCAATCATCTTTATCAATTTTTTTCTTCAGTTTTTCTCGTAAAGCAGATACATTAGTGCCATCTAGTGAGTACTTAAGTGAGAATCCTGTGACTGTGGGCTCTGTTTCATTATATTTATCAACACACTCTCTGGCAACTGTCGTCCAGGCTTTTTTCTTGTCCAGATCATTTATTATACATCTAATTTTGTTTACTAATGTCTGATTCAGTCGTTCGTTTAAACCATTAGAAAAAGGTGTATTTACTGATGTTAAAATTAGTCTTATTTTATGTTTTTCTAGAAACTCTTTAAATTCTTTAGAATTAATCCTGGGATACTGGTCCATAAGAATTGTTCCGATTCTGTCTATTTCCAATACTACTTTGAGTAATTCAACAAAATCACATGCACTTTGTGTTTTTGAAGTAACAATAAACGCATACCTTGTAAAATGGTCCACTAATAAATGGAGATATTTTTTTGTAGATCTGGATCCACCAAACCCTTCAATGGTGTCGATAGACATTATTTCAAAAGGTTTTAATGCTGGACCTAGGTGCAATAGTAGTCTATATTTCCCTTGACCTCTTGACTTATTTTTTTTACAAATTTTACAATTTTTACGGATATCTTTTATGTTTTTTGTCAAGTTTTTCGATTTTTTTTTGCATCTGTCGAATACCTATATGACACCATGTTTCATGTACATCTTTGATTAATCTCTTACTCAACTCTTCTAGTAAAATTATTTTCTCTTTGTGTTTTGCTTTTTTATAAAACATATTACTTTTTTTTATCAGTCTTTTGTTGTTGTCTTTTATTGTTATATTATTTCGTTGGTCCATCTTAATGTCTTCTATTTTTAATAAGTTTATTATTCTTATAGCCTATTCTTTATTTTCTTCTGGCTCCAATACTGGATTTCTGCTCAAGCAGACTGCTTCTATTTTTTTATTTCCTGGTATATATTTTATATCGAAGTTGTATTCTGACAGGTTATAAGTTAGATCTCCTCATTCTTCGTCCGTCCTATTTTTTAAATTCAAAACTTAATTATCTTTAAGTGGGCTAACCGAATTGTTTTGTATTATATGACCTAAATATTTTACCAAATTAGAGGCGAACGTGCAGTTTTTGAATTTCAATCTCAATCGTTCTCCTATTATTGCTTTTAACACTTTTTCTATATGATTTATATTATCTTCGAAAGTTGAAGAGTATATTAGTATATCATCTATATAATTCACTAAAAATTCTGTACGTTTGTGTTTTCTTAAAATACTGCTTAAAATTCTTTGGAAAATCGCTGGTGAAGTCTTTAGTCCAAATGGTAGACATGTTTATTGAAAGTGTCCCTCTTGAGTGACAAATCTGGTTTTGTTTCTGTCTTCAATGCGTAGGAGAATTTACCAAAAAGCTGAATTTATATTCAACGTCGTAAAATATTTACAATTCCTGGTTTTTATAATTAAATTATCTATCAAAGGAAATGGTTAAGCTTGCGGTACCATGATTCTATTTAAATCCCTAAAATCTGTACATAGTCTGGACCTTTTATTTTCGTCTTTTTTAAACGTTCACGTTACAGGGACTGTAAGAGGACTATATGATTCTTCTATTAAATTTTTATCTGATAATTTGGATACTTTTCATTTTTTTTCCTTTCTGTCATCAGCTGTGCATCTGTATGGTCTCTAACTACAATGTTTATTGACTAGTAAATCTATATGTGCTTCATAGTCCTTGACTGTTCCGATATCGTACTTATCTTTTGCGAATACTGTCTTGTAATCTTTAATCAATTTTTCTATCTTTTATCTCTTTGCATTATCTAAATGGTCTATCTTTATTCCGAATTCATTTTTTTGTATGTATTGATTAAAATTAACTCAATATACAGTTATTTTATTCTCTATATATTTTTTTTCTTTATCTTCTATTTCACATTTTTGTACAATTTTTAATTGTTCATTGTAAACTAAGTTGAATTTTCTTATCATGTCTAATCCAATGATAAAATCTTTAAAGTCATCTCTCTCAACTACATGTACATCTGTATCTTTTTCGATATCAAAAATTTCTATTTTAACAGTTATCATACCTTTTGTTTTTTTTACACCATAAGCCGTCTTGAAGTATATTTTATTAACATTAGTTTTATTTATGATTAAAAAAAATTTCGCATTTATTAGTCAGACCTGAGACCCTGTGTCATAAGTCCCTCCTAAATTTAATTTACTTTTCTATTAATACTTTGACTTAAACTAATGGTGTGACTTCTAGTTTTTTACTTCTGTGATCAATTGTACTTCCATAGTTGAATTATTACCAATGACTTTGGATTTATTGCTTTTGTCTGTACCACTATCCTTCGTTTTGAACCAGCATGACTCTTCAGGATGATATCTGATGCCTTTATTCAAGTTTTCACATGTTGTGCATGGCTTTTTTTCTTAATTTTTTTCATTGTTTTCTGTCTTTCCATCTTTTTTCTTTGAAAAGCTTTTTTTACTTACTAGGCTTTCATATTTTCTGATTTCATTAAATAAATCTGCTGATACTTTGATTTCATCTCTGTCTATCTTGTTCATGATGAAGTCTGGTAATCCAGTTGCTATTAGAGCAACGTCTTTACATCGATAGTTTTATTCATGTCCAGTAAAAGTTTCTTTTTTTTGAAGCATAATCAATTAACGACCTTTCTTTGGTTCTAAAAGCAAGGGCATACGTTACCGTGCTCCAACCTTTATTAGCAAACACCTCCAGAAAGTTTTTTTTCCATTCAGTCCAGGTCGATTCAATTGTGAGTCTTGTGATCATAGAACTGTACCAATCCAGGCGGATCTTTTTTAAAAACAGTCTTAATACTTCTATTTTTGTTTCATTTTTACTTATATTAAATCTTGTACACTCTTTTTCAAAATTGTCCATCCATTGTTTTGCATTAGGATTTTTACTGTTAAATTTTTCAATTATAAATTTTGTTAAAATATCTATTTGATTTTGCTCATTACTTTTTTTTTGTGTGGTTTCCACTAATTTTTCTAATATTTCAGTCAAATTATTAGTCTTTTTCTGTCCTTTTAATTCTTCTAAATACATATCCATGAGTTGTACATTACCATTATTTATTATCCATATAAGCTGGTTCCAAATCCGGTGATAAAGTAATCCAGACTTTCATTGTTTGGCGTCTCTTTTTTAAGCTGTTTTTTACTTCGTTGAAGTTATCTGTCTTTATTAATTACTTATAAGTGCCTATGTACATAGTATTCTCTGGTAGAATGTATTTTTTACCCTTTTCTGTTGTGATTTAGGTTATGATTATGGTATTTGACTTCGAATCTTTTGGTGATGCCACCAGTCAGAATTCAAACTGTAATCTTTTGGCCATTGTAACTTGAATTGTCGTTTTATAAGACAATTATCTTATTATTATTCATTGAGGATTTTCAGAAATAAAAACTCAATTTGTTGCTCTGTAACAAAAGATGAAAAGTTTTATTTCCTATATTACAATTCTATGTACCATATTAACAATCTTACCTGTAACAAGAGAAACGACGATTAAAGTTTATTCCATCTGTTACTCTTATACTTTTATACTATGTTTATAAACTTTTCATTTATCTCAATTTCTTTGCGAAAATTTTACACACGTGCTTTTATACGTCATGTTTCTCTCTATCTTTCTCTCTTTATAAATATTATGAAACTGTAACTAAATGTTACCATATTAAAACTAGACTGTTACTAGGCGTGAAGTGCGGCAGATTTGAATAAAGAAAATATATTTTCTTTACATGTATATCAGGCAACCGTGCCGTGTCACTCTTTTGCACACCTTTGCGCACCATTCCCCCTCACACTCCCAAGCAATTAATTCTTAAATAATTTTTAATTTTATTTTCTTACAATATTTTTTCTTTAACTTAGAAATTTTTTTTTATACAGTTCTTTAAAAAAAAAACAAAAAAAAACACTTTTCACTTCAGAGATTTGAACCCTTGACCTCCTGCATATGAGTCCAGTACCTTACCCACTCTGCTACAAGCGCTGCCGACTATAGAAACTCGGTTTCTTGTACTTATCGTGTGAATCATAACTATAATATTCTATTTTTATATACATTCACTCATAATACATTTAATTCACTATAAATTATGTATTTGTTTTCTAAATAATACATTTAGGAAAAGAAAAAAAATAAAAAAAAATAAGAAAATGAAAAATAAAAGATATGAAAAAATTAAATAAAGCAAATAAAGAGAATGCAAGAGAATAAAAAAAAAGTAATAAAATTAAAAAAAAAAAAATAAAATAAAGTATGAAAAAAAAAGCAAAAAAAAAAAATAATATAAAAAAATCAAATTAAACAACAAATGAAAACAAAAAATTAAATAAATAAATAAAGTATAAAGAAAATTAAAACAACAAACCAGGATGGATAGATAGGTTATGGGACCCACGGTAAGAACAAAGTTCTTTAAACATGACATAAGTATAAAAACACAATTTCTCAGGTAACAAGGGGGTCAATAGACCCGTAGAAAGAATAAAGCTCTATAAACGTTAGTATTGCATTCATGTAGTTTACTAAGTAAAAATTCGAAAAACGAATGAAAAAAAAAAAAAATAGTTCAGTACTCACGATGGTTTAACTTCGTAAGAACGTCGTGCATAAATATAGTACTAAGTACTATATTATAATACTACTTCTAAATACTAGTGAACTACATGAATGCAGTACTAAAGTTCATAGAGCTTTGTTTTTCCTACGGGTCTGGCGACCCCCTTGTAACCTGAGAAATTGTGTTTTTATACTCATGTCATGTTTAAAGAACTTCGTTTTTACCGTGGGTCCCATGACCCATTCATCCCCTCTGATTTGTTGTTTTAATTCCCTTTATATTTTATTAATTTATGTAATTTTTTGTTTTCATTTCTTGTTTCATTTTATATTATTTCATTTCATTTTTTTTAATTTCTTTTTTTTTCATATTTTATTTCCTCACTTTTTTTTCACTCTTTTGTATTTCCTTTATTTTATTTTTTTAAAGGTATATATAGAGCCAATTTTAATAATCAAAATACTCTGAATGTATAAAACGTTGTTAAAATAGACTAATATGCACAAATATAGGTAAACAAGGGTTTTTGAGTTCGCTAATCACAAATCTGATGTCAGAATGGCCGATTTCAACATGGTGGATCCAAGATGCCAGCGAAGATTATTAAAAATCAACCGATTTGTACTTAATTTAGTATTCAGGGGTTTCTTGAATTGCTGATCACAAATTCGAGGTCAAGTTAGCTTAATTAAGGATGGCGGATCTAAAATAGTGGCAAAAATTTTCAAAAATCAACCGATTTATACCAAATTTCGTATTCAGGGGTTTTTCGGGGCACTGATCAGAGATGCGGGATCAAATTAGCCAAATTCATGATGGTGGATCTAAGATGGCAGCAAAATCAATCAAAAACTAACTGATTTGTGTCAAATTTGGTTTACAAGGTGATTATGGATCGCTGATTACGAATCCATGGTCCAGTTAGCCAAGTTTAAAACGTTGGATCCAATATGGTGGCGTATATCATAAAAAATCAAACAATTTTTACCTTTTGCAGTAAGATTCAATTCACTTTATTCCAGAGAGCCTAAAAACAGCCACAATTCCTACTTTTAATGAATTCTCACTCCATCCACCTAATAAAGGGCTTATTTTGTTCCTAAGATAATAGACAACGAGGATCCAACTCTCAGGGTTAAAGAAATTCGTTTAGTACATGCAAATAAGGTGTATGCACAGATATATACATAATTATGCTGAATTTGGAAAATTAACTGGCTTTCTATCAATAAAGACATAATATAATTTGTTTACATCCATATCTTGGCTTTTTTCTGTTAAATTTTACTTATAAAAGCACTTCTTATTTTTTTGGCTGTCAAAAATCTGAAAAAACATTGTATTTCAGTATTTGGAGCATTTCTCTCCATTTATCGGACAGCAAAAAAAATTAATTAAAATCTATAGTCTATTTGATTATTAGAAAACCGTATCAGATTTAAATACATATCTTATATTTCCTTTCGTTGAATCGATGAATAATTTTTGTTTAGTACCTCACAGATCGTCCCACCTCTCCTTTTAGAACGTTTTGATTGTTTTTGGGATGGATCAATTTAAAAAACTTTTTAGATTTTGTTCTCATCACCATAAACATTGAAAGCACGATACATCTAATTCAATGACAACTTTATACTTTTCCATACCTTGATGCAAACCTTTACATGCACTATATGCACTATACTTTTGAGTTCTATTCTACATTCAACTACTAACTCATCTATGTTAAATCAAGACAGTTTTTCATCATTCACATTAGAGATTTAAAAATACTGACTAATTAGTTAACAAATTCTGGCAATTGATATTCGTGTTTGAACTCCGTATTTATGTTCTCCTGTGTTCATTCTATTTGGTTCGAGATAGATTTTATACATTCGCAAAAGAGTTTTAATTTCTTATTCGGCAGTAAGCAATACTGACTTCCAAACGCTAATCTGAACTGTCTATATTTTTGTATGAATAAACATTTTTTTAATTTAGCACATATATATACGCTCGAAGATTTAACGCATTTATTAGAATTCTTATCAGTTTATTTGTCAATTTAAAAAAGAAGCGATTCTCGTGTGTTCCAGTTGTAAATTTATTTTCACACATTCTAAAATCTTATATTACAAACTTTATTTATCAGTATCATCATTCTCTTCATTACAATTAACATTATCATTAGTATTATTACTATCAGCTTATATTTATTTTCACCTAATGCACAATACGTCGTCGTGTCATCTCTACATTCATCATCCATTGATGAACTATCGATTCCTTTACCAGAGACAGGTTTCTTTCTATTGTGTTTTCAGATTTTAATAATGATAGCATTTCTTCTGTCAGGATCTGTTTTGTTCCTTGGAATTCAGCTCGAGACATAAAAAATAATGGATTGGAGTGCATCATCAGCTTTCGAAATATGTCTGTATTTGTCGCAGTCCTAATGTCAAATTATTATTATGTTTAACAAATGTACATTACATTAGTCTCATTATTGTAATTAGTAAAATACAGAAAAAATATTCAATAATTTAACGTTTCTTGCATATGAAAAAAAAGGGCTGTTAAATAATGAAAAACCGTTCCCTTTATTATTCACTTTTCGATGTTTCTCGTTCGAATTAAAGTAAATCATTGATGGAAAAATTAATTTACGTGTGAATAACTATTAAAAATGAGACACATCTATGTTCATTTTATTCCTTTAACAAAATCATTAAAGTTATGTTACAAAAAGCATAATCTGTTGCAAGAAGATAAACAAGAAATATTTATAAGATTTTTGGCAGTTAAAACAATCACTGTACGCAAAGACAAAGGTGCTCGAGGAAAAAAGTTTGATACCTATAGTCCATGCCGTATCGTGTATTGACTATAAGTGTGTGTATAATTTTGTGTACATACATGTAAGCGTCTACATGTTATTGGAATAGAAAATTATGTCAGTAATTAGTACCACATTGTACTACAGTAAGGAACGTCATCTCCATAGCTATTCCCGTACAGTTAAAAATGATTTTTTTTCCATTACAGTAACTGAGTAATGCCAAACGTATAAGCATATAAAATTTTGTGTCAATATATGGACAAGTGAAAAGTTGTCATTAAATTAGATGTATCGTGCTTTCAATGTTTAAGGCTATAGAAACAAGATCTGAAAAGTTTTGTAAATTCATCCGTCCACAAAACAATTAAAACGTTCTAAAGGAAGGGAAGGGGTGATCTGTAAGATACTAAACAAAAATTATACATCAATTTAACGTAAGAAAATATAAGATATGTACCTTAGTCTAATACGTTTTTTTTATAATCAAATAGACAATAGATTTTGATAAATTCTCTTTGCTGTCCGATAAATGGAAAGGAATGCTCCAAATACCGAAATACAATGTTTTTTCAGGTTTTTAATAGCCAAAAAAATAAGAATAGCTTTTATAAGTAAAATTCTACAGGAAAAAGCCAAGATATGGATGTACTCAAATAATATTCTGTCTTTATCGATAGAAAGCCAGTTGATTTTCCGAATTCACCATAATTATGTATATATCTGCACATACACCTCATTTGCAGGTACTAAGCAGATTTTTTTAGTTCTGAGAGTTAGATCCTTGTAGTCTATCATCTAAGAAACAAAATGAGCCCAAAATAAGGTGGATAGAGTGTGAATTCGTCAAGAGTAGGAATTGTAGCCGTTTTTGGGCTTTCTGGAATAAAGTGAATGAAATCTTACTGCAATTTGTACAAATCGGTTGATTTCTTATGATATTTGCCGCCATCTAGAATCCAACGTTTTGAACTTGGCTAATTGGACCACGGATTCGTAAATAGCGATCCATAATTACCTTGTGAACCAAACTTAACACAAATCAGTTAATTTTTTGTCTATTTTGCCACCATCTTGAATCCACCATCATGAATTTGGCTAATTTGACACTGAATCTGTGATCAGTGACCCAAAAAACCCCTGAATACTAAATTTAAAACAAATCAGTTGATTTTTAATAATTTTTTTCTTTATCTTAGATCCGCCATGTTGAAACTAGCCATTTTGACCTCAGATTCGTGATTAGCGAACCGAAAAACCCCTACGTGCCTATGTTTGTACAAATCGGTCTATTTTAACAACGTTTTATGTATCCAGAGTATTTTGACTATCATAATTTGCTCTAAATAAACCCAAAAAACATACATATTAGAAGTCGTTACACGTCTAAGGGACTCGGATCAATGTAGGATATCATCTCACGAATAAAATAAGCCCAAAATTGTTTGATTTAGGTGAATATCCATTGGAAGCACAAATTTTTAGCATTTTTCTTGCTTTTAAGCCCACTGTGCGCCAGCCAAGAAGAGTCACCCTTCCACGCAAACCAAAACAACTAGTAAGTATATCTTTGTTAGCTTAGTAAGAGTGTGATGCATGTATTGAAGAAGAATGGTATAACCACTGCTTACTTCTATATATGATGGAGTGGAGAGTAGTTAAGACCTTTCAAGATTTTCACCATACTAAGTCAGCAGGTTGGTTCTTAATGGCTTAGACAAGAGGTGAGCCCCTGCCAGCTCTCCAAGTGAGTTAGTTTTTATTCAAGTATCCAGACAACTCCCTTTAAGCTCTTGTCCCTACACGCATACACGATTCATACTCTTATTTTTCATTAAAAGTTTTTCCGTCTTTGGTTTTTTTTTGTTTTCAGGAAAATCCAGTCCTTTACACGTTTAGACGAACGGTCACGTATTTTTTTATGGCCAACCCTATCCTAAATCAAGCACCTGTACTAACGACAAGATCTTGCAGCTCCTAGAAAAAGTGGTAGGAGAAAAAAAAGAGTGGTAGTAGTAGGAGAAGTATTAGTTGTTTTTTTTTTTGTTTTTTTTTTTTGGAGGAAGGGTAAATGCATTAAGGCACACCGCAGGGACAGCAGAAGCCTGAAACTAGGTGCATTCTTTTTATTAAACCACCCATACCCACTAAACCCCCCCCTCATACCACGTGGCTTTTGATCCACCCCGAAACCACGTTAGCATTACCTCAGGGTGGAGCCAACAGGGAGACCATCACGTCTAACAGCATTAACGAACTAACTCGCCACCATTTGCTAGAGGTGCTGATGCTCTTGAGTCCTGAAAAGGACTCGGGGTGCTTGAGGACCAGCACCTTGTCTAGTGCTTTATAGTAGGCCGCCTACTTAGCCAGCACCACTATAAGCTTAATGCTTTCTCTTTCTGATAGGTAAACAGTACCCAGCGCAGCGTGGATCCACATTAGTCTGTCTTTCAACTTCAAGCCTTTTTGCCTTATTTTAATCGGGCTTAGGCCTTATCCCTGGCCTCTTTTACGGCGCTTGTAAATGAAGGGCAGCCTTCGCTGCCTGCTACATGCTTGTTTTTCGTTGTTAGGCAAAGGAAGCACCAAGCTTGGTCTGGACACTCTTTTTTTCAGTGGTTTGAGCTTTTACACCAGACGCAAGGATTTGATCTGTTTTCTTCTCTATGGTTGCCTGGGACGTGTCCATATCTTAGGCATTCGTTACATTTTGTTACATCAATTATTCCTTGCATTCGGCATTTGACAAAGCCAACCCGTAACCTGCCTTTCTCTCCTACTTGTCTAGCGGTTGCTTCGTCCGACCTTATTAACGCCAGCCTCTGTCCTTTGGCATTTAGTTTTAAGAGAGCTACTTCTGACTCCAGGCTCTTAAGTCTAAAAGTCCTAAAAAAAGCATACTTCAACTCACCTTCCTCTACAATAGCATTCAGGTTATGGACCTCTAATGTCACTTTTTTGTTGCTTATTTTGACAGTACCTAGTCGAACTACGGACTTTTCAATTTGCTGTGAGAACGAAATAGCATTCTCTACACCTTTAGCCTTAATGAGTATGTCATCTTATTTTGTAGTGACAACAATTTGGATTGTCATATTGGCATCATCAGAGTCAAAGTTCGCCTTCATCATCTTTAGCACTTCAGCAAAAGTCTGCCCTTTGGCCATCTTCACTACTACTGTTGCTGTTGCGTCCACTTTTTTCTTCTGGCCTGTTTTTTTATTCAGAAGAAAATTTTTTTGTTCGCCACTGCCTGTTTCTTTTTTTTTGGAGGCATGGTTTGCTGGCGTTTTTTAGGGCTGTCTAATGGGCTCCTGTTTCTTTTACTTTGTTCTATTTCCTTAAGGGCAGTGTTAAGGGTCCTTTTCGGTACATGCCGTCGGAAATTATCCCGCCTTTGTTTCCTCCACTGCAGGAATTCAAGTGACGACTTCCAAGCGTTAACATACACTTATTTTTTATGAAGACAGCCAATTTTCAGCACCTCTGCCTCTTGAAGGTGTGTAAGCACAGCTTTGAGCTCATTTTTAACGGCATTCGCTGTGTTGCTGGACTTATCGTTTATTAATTGTAGCGTCTGTGTAATATTTTTCGTTGCTGATTCTTCTTTATTAGCCACTTGCTATAACTTTACTCTGAGCTAAGTACCACTTTCTTCTAAAGAGGCAAGCTCCTCTTGGGTCTGTTGGCGAAGTACTCACACATTGCTGTTCTTGGTGTCGTTGGTGCCTATGCTCAACGAGCTTTTTCTTCGTCCTTTGCCCGTAAGAAAAGGCCATGAAACATTTAGCAGTCCCTGTTAACTATGAGACACGTCTTTATGGCCCCCCCAGAATCCGTGGGGCCTGCTACAGTTACCCGGGCTTTCACCGGATCGAAAATGCCAGCAGATTTTCTCAGAGAGGTTACCGTCTGGGGTAAAAGTTTTGCATCGACGTTTTCTATATTGAATTTTTTTTTAATGTCGTACTGACCCGAGAAGGCCAGCACTACCCTTTTTTCTGGAAATGAGTATTTTAAAAGGATTAAAACTTGGGCAGCAGCCCTCTTTGTTACTAGAGATAACCACTACTTGCTCGGGCCGGCCAGAAGTCACCACTCTCCCTTAGTCCTACCCATGGAGACTGCCCTGGCGTTGAGTAACAAGTCTAAGAATGTTGTTTATGAGTAATGTATGTATATGTTGGTATACTACGGTCATCTTAGCAAGACGAGCAGCAACGTAAAGTTCTACAGCCACGCAGACAATCCAAAAAAATGAGCTAGCGTAAGTTACAAAGGTACCACCATATAGCCTTCTTAGTAGTAGTAAGCCTAGATTAGTCGGCGTACCACTTTCTTTTTGTTTATGAGGCCTACAGCTAAATCAGATGTTGTTACTCAGACTAACGTGGGCCTCATCGTCCGGCTTCACACACCACCAGGCGTCCAACGCAAGCTTGGAAAAAGACGCACCACTCGCAACTTGGAACAATCCTTTTGGATCCCTGTGTTCGTTCAGTGAGAGTGTGATGCTAGTATCCGAGAAGAATGTTATAACCGCCGCTCACCTCTATACACGACGGGTGCTATTTTTTGTTGGCGTGCATAAAGCATCAGAGCGCCACCCATGGTGGCAGCAGAAAATGAGGAACAATGAGCACAAGCAGGGCCGGCCCATGCATTCACACCAATGAAGACACAGGGCAGGAGGCACCGTCCACACCACCACCGATACACACGCCAACGCCACGCACGCCTTCCAATTCACGTTCTAGACCATCACCACAGAAAGCCACCCCAGCTGCCCTTTGTCACCTCATATTTTATAAGAATGCCCCTATCCGCCACCTGGGGAAGCGCCCGGTATGGAGAAACCAGCAAAAACCCCACCCGGGAGTAGTTGTAGTAGTAGTTGCAGTGATTGTAGTTGTAGTTGTAGTAAAAGTGACAGTAGTAGTACTATTTTTTTTTTTTTTTTCTAAAGGGAAATAAATGCATTAAGGCACATAGCAGAAATATTAAAGGTCAATGATTTAGTGGAATTCGTTTTTTTGCTCACATTTACCCATTAAACTCTCTTTACCATGACGCATGGTTTAAGTTAAACCCTAAAATATGTTAGCATTTTCTTAGGGTGGAGCTTTCAAAGAGATTATTGTACCTCACAGCATTACCAATCAAACTTGCCACCAGTTGCTAGAAGATAAAATCCTCTCAAGTCCAAAAAATTGACTTTGGGTTCCTGAGAACTATTAACCATGTCTTGCGCTCTATTGCAGACTGTATTATTGGCCAGCACCACAAAATGCTTGATACTTGTTCTTGCTCATGGTAAACAGTACAGTTATGGATTTCCCGTCAGTGTTGGACCTCTTTCCTATTATTTGATCAAAAATAAGGAAGGACTTTTTTTTTACTTAAATAAAAATTTATAAATATTCCTTGAACCTTTCTCTTTCTTGAAGACTTTTTTTCTGATAAGAGTATACATACTAAAAAAAAAAAAAAATTTCTCTGAGCAACTAAATCACCTTTATGATTTTTGACATCTTTTCAAAAAATACGTTAGGCATGCGCAATTTCATGTAGACAACACAGAAACAAACGATTAATTTAAAGTACTCGTATTATTACTATTGCATATTATAACATTTAAATTGAATATTTTAGCGTCAATACAATTAAAAAATTAGTTGTATAGATAAATAATTAGGTCGCCAACAATTTTATATTGAACACTTTAAAATTTAATGATTGACCACTGGGTCAATGATTAGATTGTGGAATATGAATACCAGCAGTCAGTCATTGTCATGATGCTAACGTCTGCAAATATTAAGGTTCGTAGTTATTTTTTAATGTTAATTAATATCAATTAAATAATAAATTGACATTATTTGGTACCTAAAGCATATAAGAAGAATTGGAAAACTGTACTTAACTACTGTATGTGGTCAATAACGGACGCAAAATAATATGAATTATAAAGCACAATTTTTTTAAGGTAAAGCTTTTTTTTATGTATAGCTGATTAACAGTAACTCAAACTCAGTTGAAAAATACCTAAAATAACAAAGGAAGCTTCGTATAAGTTTGCACAGAAGAATAAATTCAAGAAGCCTAGTAGTAGTTTTTTTCTTTATGAAGGAAGAGTAAATGCATTAAGACACACCGCAGGTAGAGCGGTAGTTTGGGACCCGGTGAATTACATTTATTAGACCACCCATACTTACAAAGATCCTTTCCTGTAGCGTGGCTTCAGTTCTACTCCAAAGCCACATTAGCATTTGTTTAGGATGGAGCTACCAGGGAGACTATCGCGTCTCACAGCATTAGTAAGCATACTTACCACTAGTTACCAGAGGTGCCAATTCTCTTGAGTCCTGAAAAGCACTTGAGATCCCTGAGGATAAGCACTTATGTCTAGCGTCTTATAGTAGGCTGCTTTTTTAGCAAGCACCACTAAATGCTTAATATTTTTTTTTGCTGGTAAGTCTCAGTACTTAGCGTAACGTGGGACTTTATCAGCTTATAGTCCTTTAAGAAATTTGGCTTTATATCATTTGCGCTACTTCAGCGTTTCCACTGGCTTTTTTGGGCACTTGTCCAAAAATCAGGCATTGTCCATTACCAGCTTCTTGTTTCGTGTCTTCTGTCTTGCACTGAAAACACCATGCTGTATTATCGCTTTTTTTGAGGTTGTTGCAGCTTTCGTATTTTAAGCACAGCTTAGATTAATCCTCTTTTTTATAGTCATGGGATAGGTAAATATATTCCAGACATTAAAAAAATTTTTCACCACTTGCTTTCTTCTAACATGACAGAAAACAATATTAATCTTAACCCAGCCTGTACTTTCAACTTCCTTGGCAACTTTTTTTTTAAGGAGTATCAACGCCGTTCTTTGTCTTCTACCGTTTGCCTTAAGAAGTTTAATCGTTAGATCTTTCTTGTTGTTACTGGCCATCCTTTCAACAGATTACTTAATAACTTATTTTTTGGAAATACTGTCCAAGTCTTAACTCCTTCGGCTTTTAGGAGCAAGTCTCCTTTCTCAGTGGCAAAAATAGTCTTAATCACTGCTCCTGTCTTTCCAGGGTTAAAGCCCGACCTCATCGACTTGCAACTTAAGTACCCTGGCAATTATATTTCTTTAACCCCATTAAAAATTTTCGCCGTCGAAACATTGCTTTTTTGGGCACTCCAAGACAAGGAGAGACTTTTTTTTTCTTGCCATTACTAGTTCCCTTCTTTTCAAAGGTCACAGTTCTTTGCTTTTTTTTAGGTTTTTCCGAGAGACTTTTGTTTTGCTTTGTCTATACGGTTTTCTCAATAGTAGTGTTGAAAGTTTTTTTCTGCTAATGCTGACGAAAATTGTGTCTGTTTTTTGTGTACTGTAGGAATTTAAAGCATTTTTAACAAATTATCATACAGATCTTTCTCCAAATGGACCACATTTATATTTCCATACTTTTTGTTGATAGCTTTAATTATTTTTCAAAGCTTATTCATTGCAAGTTAAACTTGCTTAGTTTCCTCATTTTTTTTGCTCATAGATCTGCACCATTGTTTTTTATTAATTTGAGCTCTTTTATTACTTGATTTTTGAAAACGGTCATGTTACTCTCATCACTTATGTTACTGCAAATACTCAAGACCTTTTTTCGTCATCTTGTACCTAGAAAAAGCCATGGGACATCCAACAGTCCTTGCTGACTAGATAGAGCATCTTTCCGCCCCCCCCCCTTCGCAGCGCCTGATGGCTGTGACAGTCACTCAGGCTTACACCGAATCAGAATGGCTGGTGAATTCCCTTTGTCAGGTAACCCCCTGGGGTGCAAGTTTTACGTAGTTGTTTTTTTATTTTTGGCATCTTTCTAGTGACGTGTTGACAGTCGAAGGTTAGCACTACCTTTTTTTTTAAAGTAAAGACTTAAAAAAGTTTATAACCAAGGCAGTAGCTCTCTATATTTCCTGACAAGAATGCTACTTGCTCGGACCGACCTGGAGTGGCCTCTTTTTCTCAGCCCCACTTGTAGACATTGCCCTGGCATATAGTAAGCAGTGGAAACGTGGTGCTTGTGTGTGCTGAATTTTTATGTAAGCAAGCTACAAGTGTCCTAGCGTGACGAGCAGCAAACATACAATCTTACGACTATAGCAGATGATTCATCAAAATGAGCTGGCGTAAACAATGCACTGACAGTGCTACCATGTAGTTTTCTCAGTGGTTGTAAGCCTAGATTAGTCAGCTTACCGCGTTTTTTCTGTTCCTAAGGTGTGCAGCCGTATTAGATGTAGTTACCCAGCATCATCTGGATCTTATCATACTGCTTTATTCACCGCCAAGCCCTTACGCTAGCCAGGAGAAGATCTGGCCACCCACAACCTAAAAAAACTCGTTATTTTTCCCATGTAAGTGTAGTGAGAGTATAATGTCTGTATTTAGGAAGATGCTTACAACTGCTGCTCACTTCTATACATGCTAGGGTGGTGGCATACTTCTATTCTCCTGTGTGCTGTTGGTTTCAAGCCCCCTTACATGACCTGGGCTGCAAGCAGTACGGTTTACGACAAAGTTACGCATACCGTGGAAGGGGGAAGGAGAAGTAGTAATAGTAGTAGTAGAAGTCGTGGGAATAAGTAATTTATTTTATGAGACCCCTTATATTTATGACGACGCCCCTGCCAAGCCACGTGGCTTTATTTTCACCCCATAACTGCCTCCGCATTACTTCTTTAGGGAAACCATCGCGTCTTATATCATTATCGAGTAAGCTTGCCACCAGTAGCTAGATGTGTCAATTCTTTCGAGTACTGAGAAGAAATTGTAGTCCCTGAAGATTGGCACCTGTTGTTCAGTTCTTCATTGTAAGCTGCAATTTTAGAAGTACAACTAAATGTTTAGTGCTTTTTCTTGCTTCTTAGTAGAACTACTTAAAGCAGCAGGAGCTTGCACAAAACCGTTAAAAAATGTCTTTTTTTTAACACAGACCTTCCGGGCGAGCCCGTTTACTCTCCAATCGTTGGCGTCATGTTAAGATGCAGTAGCTTATGTTTTTAGGCTCAACGTTTTTATCTAAATGGCTTTTTAGCTGCGACTACTACTCGTGCTACTTTTCACACTGGAGGGAAGTGTGCTTCTTAGTATTGTTTACCCTAGGGCAGTAATCACAGCTAGGGTTTAGTCTAAACACCATGGGGTGAAGATTTGTGTTAAATTGTCTGTACCCTGAGAGGAGCTGGGTAAGATGATAATTGATCTTACCATGGCTATGCCTGAGCCATCGACGTGGGACTGGTATAAGTCAGTGTGTGAACCTACCTACAGTGGCCTTGGCCTACTTCTGCTGCAGGCGTTGCAAGCTCTCTCCCTTCTGACGTCGTGTGACTTTGTTCCACCTGACATAAGCTTAGCTTTGCCTTTCTGCACCGAAAGAGTGATGGTTACAGTTTCACCATTATTTTGACCGTAGCTGAAGATACTGTATTATAGACACAGGCAACTGGCAAGGCTCTGACTTGATTTTAGAGCCATGCAGTCGAAAGCGCATCTACCTAGATCTCTGAAACTAAGAGCATAATGAAGTTTGCCACAGACGCAAAAAGATTTCTTTTGAATTCTGGTATTTAGCAACAGTCTCAACAGAACTCCTGTTACTTTCCAGGCCTTTGCCATGGTTCTCCTAACGTGTTCTTCAAATGTTAGCTGAGAGTTGAACTATAGTCTAACGTACCTGACATTGGGGCTCTTGCAGATTGCCGCACCTGCGCCGTTCACACAAACAATATTGACTAAATAGTGCTGCCTAGTAAGGACAATCATCTTCGTTTTGTGGCTAGCCAATTCGAAAACGTGTTCTCCCGAGCATCCCAATACCCTGGAGGTCCCCCACTGAATCCTGAGTCTAGCTTGAGCCTGGAATCTGTCTAGGACAACTAGGATGGTATTATTCTCGAAGCTCACTAGCTTTACTCTCTAGGGCATTTTTGAGCGTAGGAAATTATCGTACACGAGGTTTCAGAGGTCTGGATTCAGCACGAAGCCCTTAGCTACCCTTGACTTTAATTTTAACTCTCGTGGTCCTTCTGTTGTGTTGTTCTAAAGCACATAGTCCTGGAAATAGTTTTTTAGGACCATTTCTAAGAATGCCAGTACCTCCTGTTCACACATCGCCTTTTTTATATCAGACAATCATGCTAAGTTGAGGCATTATGTTAAGAAGGTGATCAGGACACAAGCATTCTTTGTCTTACAAGGAGCTTATCATTCTTACTATACATGCTCTACAGCATCGATCAACATGTGGCAAGTCTATTTATCAACCTTAAGACCATGTTGGTCGTTGGGAAGATTCTCTACTCCTAGTAACCACGTTGTAATTCTAATTAATCGTTCCAGTCCCTTGCCTGAGTTATCCAGCATACACAAAGGTTGGAATGACACTAAGATCACAGGTAGACCCTTGCCCTTGTCCAGAAAAACGAGGCGTTGGATCTGTCCTGGCTTGTCAAATGTATCTACTTTAAAACCAGTGCTAAACACATTTAGCAAAACATGTTGTTTCTCGGTTGCCACGATCCTAAGGACTCTATTAGGTATTCCACTGGATTTGAATCCTTTCATTCCAGCATAACCAACAAAACCTCAACCATTGACAGTTCCATTTGTGTAAACAAAGGAACCTCGTCCACTATGGCCGTCTTGGTTCTTTTCTCCCCTAGATGTACCGAAAAAAGAACTCCAAAAACATCCTGCACAAACGGGGGCTTTACGAGCCTTACACGTCCCAAGCTAGTCAGTCTTTGTTTGACTATGCAGTAACTCAGGGCCCAGGCGTCCCTGTCAATCTTGACAACAAGCTCACGTCAACCAAGGGTTTTGTTTTTTCTACATGCCTCACCACTTTTTTTTTGCATCCTTGTAAAGTTCCATCACCAACACCACATTTTCCCTTTGCTGAAACCACTACGATCTGTGATGAAGCCTTGGATACTCCTTTTGCATGGCAGTGATTTCCTTGGTCAACTAATAACTAGGTTTTCAATTTTACCTGGGGAATTTCTAGGGCATACTTGCGTCACATTCATTTTTTATGCATTACATGGTAGACTTTAAAAGTCGCTCTGCCTCCTTAGGCCCCAAGATAGTGCTTAGGTCAGCTAGAGGTGGCACATTGGCCAGGGCTTTGTAAGCCACTTCTCTATTTAGCTGCACTATATTCTACCCAACAAAACGAGCTCTGAGAGCTTCTTGTGATACAGCATCACGCAGTTTATCAAATCCGATAAAAAAAAAACCTGATGATCACTTACTGAGTAGTACTCTAAATCCCGCTAGGCAGGCACCCACGCTGCCATTTCTGGCACTGCAAACATCACATCGGCTATCAAACACCTGGTTCCTATTCGTTGGGACATTATTTTGTTACTATAGGTCAACACGGTGAGGTCAAGGCTTCAGGAAATTTCCAATACCATCCGTCTTTTCAAATTTATTTGTGCTTTACCCAAAGCAATGGCCTTGGAATTCAGATAACCAGCAATAACCACGTCACCCATCTCCCTAAACCCAAGCATGGCATTCTTGAGGGCAGCTAGCTGCTCCTAAAAGACGCCAACCACTGTGTAAGGGGGGACGCAGCAACTTACATAGGTGACTCGGACACTTTTAATGCACACAAAATTATTCCCAGCTTCAGAGTCAGAAACTGGAAACATGTCCCTGTCGCAGACCACAATGGCCACCGTACCCGTGAGGTTACCGTACAAGCATCTTTCCAGGCGGTCACACTACTGCTCACTTGTCATAAGCTGTACTACTTCCCAGTCTCAAGAGTACTGATTCAGCTTAAACTGTGAGAGCTATTACCTTTGTAAGTTACCAAGCAGGATCAGCACCATCGCTTACATTTGTCTCTTTCAGCTACCTTAAGGGCCGCACATACTGCATATCCTGTCACAAAGAGAAGATCGAGCATCGAGGCCCCCTCTCGACACGGGTAGCAGTCCACTTTTTTAGTGGAGCAGCCACCATTCTGGTATCCACACTCACCATACCTCTAACATACCCCAGTTCTGTTTATGCCCTTACGTTTTTCTGCAAGATGCCCAAAGCCCAGGTCTTTAAACCAGCGACAGAGCCTACTTTTTACTGGGCTGATCCTGCAGTTAACCCAACCCAGACGTTGATCGTCCTTCTAAATAAAGATCATGTCAGTAGCTGAGGGTACCTTAACATAAGCCATTTAGTTGCCCCTAACGCTGCTGACCCGTAGTCGCACGACAATGTTGGGGGCCCCTACCTCGTCAAAACAGCTCTTAATTGCCACTATAACGTCCACCTACGTGGACCATAGGGTCACGTTGCGTATTACCCACGTCTTTCATGGGACAAAAGTCTTGGCACCCTCTATAGCATCGCCTCTATAGCATTGCATAGCACTGCTGCAAACTTATCCTGGTTCTAGGAGGGGTTCTCTTTCAGTTTAACGAGGACACCTTCAGTCCTTGAATCTTTTATGGCCCTTAACCTTCCTCATTTTTCTACATCTACTTTTTAAGAGGGCTTATATTTAAGCGTACTTTTTTCAGAAGGTTTAACAAGGACTGCCTCAGGCTTTGTCCTTGGGCGTGGTTTCTTTCTGATCTGTTTATTTGCAGCTGGCATTAATACGTTGTCAGAGGTAATTTTTTATTATTTTTTTTCACAACCTTTATTCATGTCTTAAGACTCTTTTATCTTATCCTGCCTACTTTGGTTAGGTTCGTGACAACAGGAGCTTTATTTTTACTTCTGGTAGCGTGTCAGGGCTCCTTTATATTGGGTACAGGACTAGATGCTCCTCTTCTGTATTTCTTTTTCCCTTGTTTTTTTTCTAGTCTTGGTCCTGTTAAATTGATAGATTTCAGGATTACTCTTCTTAAGCTTTTTTCTCATACGTTTTAAGCTATCTAACGGTTCGACCGCTAGTTGAACTTTAGTCTTTATGTCACCCTGGGTGGTGCCATTTTTTTTTGCACAGGGCACTTAATGATGACATTGTTTTCTGTAACGGCTTCAAAATAGCGTCTTTCACGTTTTGCATAGAAGGTGGCTCAGCAGTATCCGACTTACTTACTCTGTCTCCTTCTTTGTTGCTTAATTTTAGTAATGCCATAACTAAAACAGAAAAAATTTGTCCGAAGATTCCCACCACCTAATCTGGATTCCTCAACTGGTGAGGACTGCCATTTATCTTCAACGCATGCGTGAAAGGTGGCTTTGATCTAGGTAGATAACCCCAAGATATAGTACACCCTGCCACGTTAGACCACCTTTACTTCCTTGAGCTTCACGCCTTAACCAAGAAGCGATCCACTCTCTGGAAAGTTTTCAGCACACATCACGTCGCAAAAAGTCCTCACCCCACAACAGAACCCCTACAGCCAGGATGCACTAGGAACGCCAATCTAGTTACTCTGCCATTCAAGCAAATGCAAAAAAAACCAAGCTGGCATACTGACCCAGTCTCATGAGCTCTATCCCATCCAGCAAAGTCACCACACCATCACAAACAATTCAATTCCAAACCACAAGGCCCCTTCAGTGTTAGCCGGTTAACTAAATCTGGTTAAGAATTCAGCCTCTAGTATTTCAGTTAGCAGAAGCCAAAAACAGTTCCAGTCACCTCCACATATTGCCTAGGTATCACCTTGTTGCCCAGGAACTTCCTTTGGACACTCATCAGTCGCACCGTACGGCAAATATGGATTGACTAGAAGCCTTTGTCTACTAACCATTTTTTAGGAGTTCCTAGAAATAGTAAACTAGGTGACAGGGTATTATGGGAGTGTAGGTGTGCGGTTTTTTTTATGTCACATCAGCCACAGGCTACAAACATGCGCAAGACAACCGCCAACTCTCAAACTCTGGCAGAGCGAGGTAGCACCAGTTGGCACGCACTATAAGTGCCCTGTATAAAGTACGTTAATGGCCAGGTCTCTTGACTAAGAGTATCACCATATCTTTTTTAGTGAAACTTCCTTAAGCACACCTTAAATAAGGAGTTAACCCGTAAAATGAGCGAACAAGCGAGCAAGCGAGCACTGTCATGCACATTTGTGTCTATATGCATTATCTGTACGTATACCCGCGCTGACTGCACTGCAGACAGGGGATCTTGTTTGTATGTCTCCTTTACTGTCTTTCCCTCCCTTTTGCATGCGCACACCCGAACAGAAATAAAAGTTGGTTGCCTCTCTAGTTCGTAAGGCCCTACTAAGGCAGCCTGAGGTCCCACGTAGGCATGACAGGGGGCATACGTTAGATACTTATTAGGCAACCGGAATAACCTACCATTATCTCACCTTTTAAATTGTATTTAAAGTTGTATCAGCTACAATTGCAGTGTAAACCATATCGTAAAATTATACATAGGTACACAACTTACAAGTGTTTTTTATTAAGTCCTATTTTAGTAATTATTGAGTATTCTTATACATATTAGACGGACAAAATCAATCGACATTCTATTTCTTGTTAACTAAACAAAGCTTTTTAAAATTCCGCATAAGAAGCAATAGTTGTTGCTTAAAAAAATGTCAATAAAAACTTTTTTAAAACCGTACTAAGATTTTGACATTTTCACATTCAACAGTATGTACACTGTTATTAAGATGTTTGCCGTCAAGTAAAATTCATCTATCAGTCAATGGAGTCAACATTTTTGGTATGAAAAGAAAGTAAACTGCAGTGTAGGCACTTAGTATTTATTCATTACTTGGTTATAATTTAATAGTTCCTCAAAGTTGATTAACAAATCATATAGTGATAATGTTAACTTAATATCGGTTGTAAACAAGTAATGTTTTTAAGGTTACATTTTGCATGTTGGTTTATATACATACCTTATTAATCTTGGGGTCACATTTTTGTATTTGAATGTGATCAACAATGCTGGGATAGAAAGTTTTTGTAAAGAAATTAAATAGGATTCGTTTTAACTGAAGCATGACCTTTGTTTAATTATAATACATTTTGTATTCTTATATGTACAGATCAATGTTTATGAATTCAAAGGTAATTATGTAACGTCAATAGTAGCGGGCTACTTCGGGCCTACCAAACGCCTCCTGACATTGACAACGTAGGACCTCAGTTGGCTGAAGGGGCAGCCGAAGTAGGCCTTACTGATCACCTACTCATAATGTTTGTTCACATAATAGTGCGCTGCCATTACTCCCTCTACACATATATAAATATATATATATATATACTAGTGGGGCTCTACCCCCCTGCGCACCAACACCCCCTTCTTTTGTGTAATAAGTGTAATTTTTTCAAAATAAGGTTTGTATTATTATTTTTTAAAGCCTTAAAAAATAATAAAATTAATTGTCAGTATGAAAATAATATGTTAAAGTATATCTCACAGAATTCAGAAGACTATGGCATTTTTCAAAAATACTCGGGAATAAGTTTTCTACGCTGGGGAATGATTACTGGTCTACTTTTAAGGAAATATAAAAAACGAGCTGCTTATTTCAAATAAAAGTGGTAAAGCTTATATAGACAAAGAGATGTGCCCTTGACTTTTTGTTGGTGAGCTTTATTATTTTTTCTAGTGGCTCCCTTTTTAAAATAAGCTGTCTATCCTGTATATGTCAATAGATATTTCTAAGCTCTTATAACTAGACATGCCCGCTGCGTGCTCTGCGCACCAACCCCCGTAATTGCAAACTAGATTTACGAAGCATGGAACAAAACCCAAATCATATTAATTGTTACTTAAAATTTATATATGTTATAAATGTATATTGATCATAATTAATTACATGAATTTTTAACAGTCATTTTTTATTTTCCCTGACTTATGCCTAATTTTTATATATTTAAAACGACAACGTATTGAAAGATTTCAAATATCGTCAAAAATTATGAAATAACGATATTGTTAGAATCACAAATTGATTTTGTTTTAACAGTATTGTTAGTTAATTGCTTTTTTTTTCTTTTAATTTTTTATAACCAAAATTTTGACCCATTGGTAAATTTTTACAACCAAAATTTTGGCCCATTGGTATTTTTTTCTTCGCTCACTTTTACTTCGTAAAATGGTTTTAAAAAGTTACAAAATGTCGAAACGAAAATTTGACAGCAAATTAGACTCTCAAATTGCGACGAAAAAAAGAATTCTTCCTTTTACATCTACAGAGAACTTGAAGTCTAAATTTCAAGTTGGAGATAGATCTGTGTAAGGAAGTTATTGTTAAGTAATTAAAATTTCTGAAAAGCATTGTCTAAATGTAAAAACCCAAAACAAATTTTCATCCAAATGGAATCAGAAAACAAATTTGAAATTAAAAATTTTGTTTGGAATAAAATTTTAGAGTAACAAAAAAACTATTCTATAGTTTATTACTATTTTTATACTTTCTTGCAAACTTTCTCGTTAATCAAAAAAGTAAATTTTAGTTCCGTCTAGTACCCAGATTTATGTAATCATAAACAATCCGTTTTTTATAATATGTTTTCAGATACACCATCATGAATGCAAAATTTTATCAGTGTGACAAATGTAACTTAAAATTTTCAAATCAAGAGTGGCTATCATCGCACGAAAAATTTTACAAAAAAAAATTTTTTGTATGTGATTTATGTAGCATTACAATATTAGATAAAAAAAACTATTTACATCACACAAAAGAATGCCAAAACATTGAAAATAGTTTTAAGTGTATGAAATGCGAAAAAAGTTTCAAAAGAAATTATCACTTACAGAGAAACTTAAAAAGTCATGAAAAAAACGTTAATAAAATATTTGTCAAAATTGTAGAAAAGGTTATTTGAACGCAGAGCACCTAAATAGACATTTTCGAGTATGTTATTAAAATAAACAATGTAAGTAAGATAATTGTAACAAAATTTTTTGTTATGGTCAAATAAAGTTATATGAGAAAATTAGACGATTTGTAGCAGTTAAAACATAAGACTTTACGAATATATTTACATTATATATGGGGGAGCTGGGGGGGAGTGGATAAAGGCGGGAGGGGAGCGGGGGGGAGCTAGCAAAAAAGTATGATTACTCGAAAAATGCAAGAAAATGAAGAATAACTACCTTATTTGGGGGGGAGCGGGGGGGGGGAGAAAGACCTTGCTCTAACTCTTACGACTATATAATATAGAAAGATATATTCTCTTTATCTCTATGTATAGAGAAGACAGTCAATAAATTTAAGTAATCACTAGCGCAAGCGAGTGGGTTAATGAGTGAGCAGGCACCCATCTGACTATCAACCACGGCTGACTCTGCTTATCTTTTCAGATCAACGAGACTTGAACTCTACTGCTGTACCACCGTGTCGGTCGTAGGTATATCTACTGCGACATGGGTCAAATCGCAACGTGGCTGTAATACGGGCTATACTGCGCCTTGAGTACAGCTAAGGTACTGTCAGATTAATCATGTCTGACACAAAACATCGCATGATCACTTTGAAATCTTCAGAGAACATAGTAGCAATCGTCATTTTCTCCTATTTATTTTCTAGTATGAATATATGTATGTAAAATAACGTACGTAAAAAATAAAATACGTATAATCCAAGAACTTAATTTGTAAATACAAAAAAAAATACTGTATCTCGAGAGGAAAGCAAAATTTGCTAAAAATAACAATTTTTACTGGTTTCCTAAGAGGGATCTCCATAATGGAGGTGCACAAATAGAGAGGAGTTAGACTATGAAAAAACATAACCTTAGCTATTTCATGTTCTGACTGTATCTTAAAAAGAATTAGTCAAAAAAATTTTCTCATTTAGTATTGCATGCTTGGAAAATTAATACGGACTTTGAAAAAATATCAAAAAGTTTTTGTTTCCACATGAACTTCCAAAATCATAAAAACAGTCGTATTTTAAAAAGAAAGCCAGATAGGCCAAAAATAATACTACGTATAAAAAATAATTATCAACGTGCAAGAATATGTTACACGGATTCATAGAAATAATTACAATCGTTTTGAAAATTATAAGTCATATCTGCAACGCAAAGCTACAACCTTTATACCTAATCTATAAATTGATTAATTTTCTGTTCTCTATAAGGTATTATAAAAAAAATGTTACTTGGCCAGCACCTATATTCTTTTAATTCATTTTTAGATCAGTAAAAATTAGTTAACATGGTATTATATTAAACATGGAAGTCCTTAAAAAACACGAATCATAACACAAGTACATGCAAAGAAAAAACTGGTATCACAGCATGAAAGCGTCTATGCGGTGAGCCAATACGACATATGCATGCGTTAGTTCTATAACTTTATGCACTTTGGACGTCGCTACTCATGTGATTATAGCATCACGAATATATGTGATAGAGAAACGTTTGAACTATAGATTAAATATCTATGTATATATCTTCTTTACTCGCGGCGCAGCGACTCACTGCCTCGATCGCATCGACTATAAACAGGGGACAAACGTATAGCACTGATAGAGTCTTCTCCAGTGCTACCTTGCGCTTACACAAGGTTCGCGTGCGCGTGTGTATAATCTACACCTATACGTATCACACTTGCTGTTTACTGTATACAGCATATACGTATTGTGACGGTGAGATACTGTCGAGCCATCATCGGTAGGCTAGGGCTGATGGGGAAAGAAGGAAAAAAACGAAGAGGACAGTTAGGAAAAGAGGGAAAAAGAAGAAAAAGCCGAAAAGGGATTAGATTAGCTTGGGCCAGTGAACGCGCGTGGAGCGAGTTTTTGTTGGGGGTTGCGAGAAGCAATTTCCCCAAGACGATTTCCCCGCGAGGAGCGAATTTTGTTTTAGAGGACGTAAGACACGTCCTCTGGAGTGTCCCCGTTCCTGGGATTGTTGTCGTGGTGGCTGTGCTTGAGCTGTCCCCGGTACAGTGCTTGGTGCTAAGTGTCTGGATCCTGCTGGGATAGCAGGCGACGCTGGATTCAGGGTCACCAAGGCCGATACCGTCGATCTCGGCCTTCGAACGCTGCCAGTAGGGACGCCTACTGACCTCAGCGTAACAGCTCCACTGCTCCCGTGTGGACTTGGCCTGCAAGAGGCATCATCGGGGAGTGACCCTGCGGCGCCATAAGTACCTGCTAGCAGGCAGTTTATTGTAAAGGGCAGCGGCCCTAGGTAAGCCTGCGTTGTTTGCCCGGTTCGCGAGTTTGCGCCGCGTGCTCGTCGAGTATTCTCGCTTAACGAGCGTACGTACACATGCACACACACAAACACACACACCCGCGAATAATATTTTGTATTTCATTTTATATTATTTAGTTGAATATATTTCTCATTTCAAACTTGGTCGCGAGTGCTTCCTTTTGTGTGTGCCTGATTCCCTGGTATCGTACTAAAGTCGTCGAGAGAGGCGATGACGTGCAAGGTCGCCACAATATTTGGCCCCTGCGAAGTTTTGGAGAGCGAGACCCGCGCATAAAGTTTATCAGAGGTGTCGCCAGGGGTACCTGGGCAACACAGGCCCGGTCGAGATTGTCAAGTCCGCCTCGCTACTCCGCATCGGCAGCACCCCGTAACAGTATATTTAGGTATGCAAATATATTATATAAGTTTATTAATAACTAATTTTAAAGCAAACAAAATTCATTCTATTAACATTTTGTTCTTAAGGTAATTTTAAGTCTTCAAAATAAGCTTTAACATATTTTATATCTCTTATAATTCTATAATTTATAATGTGTTTTAAGGGGTATTCATGTAATTAGAACTTGTTTTTACTGAATAAAACACAAAAAAATTCTTGTTAATTTTTTTTTCTTTTTATAATAATGTACTTAGATAATTAAGTTCAGTTATTTGAAATCGATGTTAAAAAAAATTTGTATAATTAATATCAAAATATATTTTAATTTGAAGACATAAACATTATCTTTATGATGTTCAATAATAGCGTTACTCTATAACATCCGTATACTTATACATCCTTCTGATATTAGTTTTTTTTTATGGTCGAAAACCTATAGTTATTGTCAGATTATTTTTGCAAGTCATTTGCGCTTGAGCTGCATCAAACAAGAAAAACTAATGAAATGATATTGTCCTAAATATCTTTTATGAAACAGTATTTTTTGTCATAAATGATTATTTGCAAGTTTTTAAGACACTAATCAACAAGCCAACAGCAGACGCTGTCAGTCACGATGCCCTTATACAGAATTCCAGTACCTACATATACGTATACGCTGTATACAGGATACAGCCGGTATAATACACATAGGTGTAGATAACACACACACGCGCGCAACGCTTGTATCAAAGCAAGATAGCACCAAAGAAAACTCTATCAGCGCTATAAGTTTGTCTCATGCTTACAGTCAATGCGATCGAGGCATCGAGTCGCTGCGTTGCAAGTATGGAATATGAATGCTCAATCCATAGTTCGAATGTTTCTGTAGCACATGTATTTGTAATGCTTTAACTACATAAGCAGCGATGTCCTAAGCACATAAGGTTATAGAACTAATGCGTGCGTCAGTCATATGGGCTCACCACATAGATGCTGCCATGCTATAATACAATTTTTATTATCTGCGTGTAGTATGTTAAGGTATACGTATTTTGTACAGGTGCGTGCTCGAATACGTTATAATTATAATATTCTCACTAGTTTTATATGCAATTCGTAAAGATCTACTGAAACGAGGTATTCACTAATGTTCTCAGTTTTTGTTATACTAAGTTTATTAACATTTAAGGTAAAAGTTTTACTTATGTCAGAGGTCTCAAGACCCACACACGTTTTATTTATGGACGTCTGACTTTTTCAGCAGTAAAGATACCTGGGCCTTTCTAGTTACCGCATTAAGTCTCGACTCCTACATGAGCCTACTCATAAGTTTTCAAGCAACCACCATCCCCCACAGACAGTCCGAAGCTATCACGTCACAGGAGTATGTTAGTGTTACTGTATGTAGGTGATCAAACGATTATGATAAAAAATAGAGGAGTTTAAAAAAGTGCAAAAAAAAGTATGGTGTCAGTGTAGAACCTCACCCGACCTAAGCTGCAAGCAGTACGATTTTCGGAAAGGTTACGCATACCATAAAGGGGGAGTAGTAAAAGTAGTAGAAGTAGAAGTAGTACTAGTAGAAATTTTTTTCTGTTTTTTTCGTGAAGGAAGGGGCAATGCATTGAGGCACGCTGCAGGGACAGCGGTAGTATGGGACTCGGTAAATTAAAATTTTTTTTAGACCACTCATACCCACTAAACCCTTCCCCCCATGTTGCGTGGCTTTTAATCCACCCTAAAACTGCGTGAGCAATACTTCAGGGTGGAGCCACCAGGCAGACTATCGCGTCTCACAGCATTAACAAGCTAACCCGCCACCAATTGCTAAAGGTACTAATGCTCTCGAGTCGTAAAGAGGACTTGAGGTCCCTGAGGACCAGCACCCTTTCTAGCGCACCAAAATAGGCCACTAACCTAGCAAATACCACTATAAGCTTAATGCTTTCTCTTGCTGATAGGTAAAAAGTACCCATCGCAGCGTGGGTCCACATTGGCCTGCCTTTCAACTCAAGGCCCTTTTGCCTTATTTTCGTCCTGCTTGGGCTTTACTCCTGGCCTCTTCTAGCGCTTTTGAGAATAAAGGAAAGTTTCCACTGTCTGCTTCGTGCTTTTTGTCCGTTGTTCAGCAAAGAAAGCACCGTACTGGGCCTGGACTCTCTTTCTTCTGGTAATTTGAGCTTCCACATCGAAAGCAAAGCTTTAATCTGTTTTCTTCTCTACAGTTGCCTGAGACGTGTCCATATCCCAGGTATTTGTAACATCTTGTTATTTTAATTTTTCTTCGTATTCGGCAGTTTACGAAGCCAACTCGTAACCTGCCTTCCTCTTCTACTTGACAGACAGTTGCTACGTCCACCTTTATTAACCTTAGCCTTTGCCCTCTGGCATTCAGCTTCAACAGAGCTACTCCTGGCTCCTGGCTCTTAAGTCCGAAAGTCCTAGCAAAAGCCTCTTTGACCTCATTTTTCTCTACAATAGCGTCCAGGTCTCGGACCTCAAAAGTCACTTTTTTGTTACTCATTTTAACAGTACCCGGTCTGGCTATCGACTTTTTAATTTGCTGTGAGAATGCCGTAGCATTCTCAACACCTTTGGCCCTAATAATTATGTCTCCTTTTTCTGTAGTGACAACACTTTGGACGACCACATGAGCCTTATCAGGGTCAAAGTTTGCCGTCATCGTCCTCAGCACCTTTGCAAAGGTCTGCCCTTCGGCCATCTTCACTTCTACTGTTGTTGTTGCAACCACTTTTTTTTTCTGGCTTGTTTTCTCTTTCAGGGGAATATCTTTTTGTTTGCCTGTTTTCTTTTTCTTTGAAGGCATGGTTTACTGGCGTTTCTCAGGGCTGTCCAATGGGCTTCTGTTTCTTTTACTTTGTTCTATTTCCTTAAGGGCAGTGTTCAGGGTTCTTTCCGGTACATGCCGTCAAAAATTATTCCGCCTTTGTTCCGTCCACTTCAGGAATTCGAATAACGACTTTTAAACCTTTACATACACTTATTCTTAATAAAATAAGCCTTTTCTTAGCACTTCTGCCTCTTAAACGTGTTTAAGCGTTGCTTTGAGCCTATTCTTAACAGCGTTTGCTGTATTGCCGTACTTATCGTTGATTAATTGTATTGTCTCTGTAATATCTCAAGCTTCTGATTTGACTTTATCGATCATTTGCTGTCGCTAAAATCTAAGCTTAGCATCAGTTTTTTTGAAAGAGGCAAGCTCCTCCTGGGTCTAGTGGCTAAATACCGACACGTTGTTGTCCTCAATATCCTTGGTGCCTATGCTCGACAGGCTTTCTCTTCGTTCTTTGTCCGTTAGAAAGAACAATAGAACATTCAGCAGTCACTGATGGTCATGAGACACGACTTTGTGCCCCCCCCCTCCCCCAAGAATCCGTGGGGCCTGCAACAGTCACCTGGGCTTTTACCAGATCGGAACTGCCAGCGGATTTCCTCAGAGAGGTTACCACCCTGGGTACAAGTTTTGCATCGACAATTTTTATTTTGGCATTTTTTTGAGTGTCACACTGACCCATGGAGGACAGCACTACCCTATTTTTTAGAAAAAAGTATTTGGAAAGGGTTTAAACCAGGGCATTGGCCTTATCTGTTACCAGAGAGGACCACTACTTGCTCTGGCTGGCCGGACGTCGCTAGTCTCCCCCAGTTCTACCCACGAAGACTGCCCTGGCGTTGTGTAATGAGTCTAAAAATGTTTTTTGTGTGTAATGTATATATATATATATATACATGTTGGTACACAACGGTCATTTCAGTGAGATGAGCAGCAACGTACAGTCTCATGGCCACGCAGACAATCAAACAAAACGAACTGTTGTAAGTTACTAAGGTGCCGCCATAAAGCCTCCTCAGTGGTAGTAAGCCTAGATAAGTCAGCACACCACTTTTTTTCTGTTTATAAGACGTACAGCCATATCAGATATGGTTATTCAGACTTAACTGGGCCCCATCGTCCGGCTTTACCCGCTACTAGGCCTCTAATGCAAGTCTAGGAAAGGACCCACCACACGCAACCCGGAACAACCCGTAAGTATCCCTGTGTGTTGTTTAGTGAGAGTGTGGTGCATGTATCTGAGAAGAAGGTTATAACCACCGCTTACTTTAATACACGACGGGTTCTAGTTTTTGTTGGCCCGCATCAAGCAATGAAGTGCCACTCACGGCAGCAGCAGGAAGCGAAGAACAAGGAGCACGAGCAGAACTGTCCCATGCATTAACACCGGTGAAGACTAGGGGCACTAGTCTTCTGTTCACATCACCACAGATACTCATGCCAACGCCACATACGCCCCCTGACCCATCCCCCCGACCACCACCACAGAGAGCAACCCCAGCTGCCCACCGTCACCTCATGTCTTAAGAGGATGCCCCTCTTCACCACTCGGGGAAGCGCCTGGTATGGAAAAACTAGCGAAAACCCCACCCGGGACTACTTGTTGAAGTAGTCTAGTCGTAGTAGTCGTAGTAGTAGTTGTGTAGTCGTAGTAATAGTAGTAGTAGTAGTTGTAGTAGTAGTGGTAGTAGTAGTAGCAGCAGTAGCAGAAGTAGTAGTTTTTTTTTTTTTTTTTTTTTTTTTTTTTTTTTTTTTTTTTTTTTTTTTTTTTTGTGGAGGGAGGGGAAATGCATTGAGGCACACCGCAGGGACAGCGGTAGTGTGGTACTCGGTGGATTTTTTTTATTAGACCACCCATACCCACTAAAACCCCCCCCATGCCGCGTGGCTTTTGATCCACCCCAGAACCGCGTTAGCATTACTTCGGGGTGGAGCCACCAGGGAGACCATCGCGTCTCACAGCATTAGCGAGCTAACTCGCCACCATTTGCTAGAGGTGCTGATGCTCTCGAGTCCTGAAAAGGACTCGGGGTCCCTGAGGACCAGCACCCTGTCTAGCGCTTCATAGTAGGCCGCCTACTCAGCCAGCACCACTATAAGCTTAATGCTTTCCCTTGCTGATAAGTACAAAGTACCCAGCGCAGCGTGGGTCCACATAAGCCTGTCTTTCCACTGAAGGCCTTTCTGCCTTATTTTGACCCTGCTTGGGCCTTATCCCTGGCCTCTTTCAGGGCTCTTCTAAATAAAGGGCAGCTTCCGCTGCCTGCTTCGTGCTTGTTGTCCGTTGTTGGGCAAAGGAAGCACCGTGCTGGACCTAGGCACTCTTTCTTCCGGTGGTTTGAGCTCCCACACCGGAAGCAAAGCTTGGATCTGTTTTCTTCCCTACAGTTGCCCGAGACGTGTCCATATCCCAGGCATTTAAAACATCTTGTTACTTCGATTCTTCTTCGAATTCGGCAGCTTACAAAGCCAACTCGTAACCTGCCTTCCTTTTCTACTTGTCTGGCAGTTGTTTCGTCCACCTTGATTAAAGCCAGCCTCTGTCCTCTGGCATTTGGCTTTAAGAGAGCAACTTCTAGCTCCTGGCTCTGATGTCCAAAAGTCCTAGCGAAAGCCTCTTTGACCTCATCTTCCTCTACAATGGCATCCAGGTCTCGGACCTCTAATGTCACTTTTCTGTCGCTCATTTTCACGGTACCCTGTCCGGCTTCCGACTTTTCAATTTGCTGTGAGAATGCAGTAGCATTCTCTACACCTTTAGCTTTAATAAGTATGTCTCCTTTTTTTGTAGTGACAACACTTTGGACTGCCACTTTAGCCTTATCGGGGTCAAAGTTCGCCTTCATAGTCTTCAGCACCGTTGCAAAGGTCTGCCCTTCAGCCATCTTTACTACTACTGTTGTTGTGGGGTCCACTTTTTTCTTCTGGCTTGTTTTGTCATTCAGGGGAATTTCCTCTTGTTTGCCACTACCTGTCTTCTTTTTCTTTAAAGACATAGTATGCTGGCGTTTTTCAGGGCTGTCCGATGGGCTCCTGTTTCTCTTACTTCGTTCTATTTCCTTTAAGGCAGTGTTCAGGGTTGGTTTCTGTACATGCCGACGGAAATTATCTCGCCTTTTTTCCCTCCACTGCAGGGATTCAAATGACGACTTCCAAGCGTTCATGTACAAATCTTCTTCAGTAAGACAGCGTTCTCTTAGCACCTCTGCCTCTTGAAGATGCTTAAGCGCCGCTTTGAGCCCATTTTTAACAGCGTTCGCTGTGTTGCCGTACTTATCATTAATCAGTTTTAGCGTCTCTGTAATGTCATTCGTTGCTGATTGGACTTTATCAGCAACTTGCTGTCGCTTTTTTCCGAGCCTAGTGGCACTTTCTTCTAAAGAGGCAAGCTCTTCCTGGGTCTGGTTGCTAAATACCGACACCTTGCTAACCTCGGTGTCGTTAGTGCCTATACTCGACAGGCTTCCTCTTCGTCCTTTGTCCGTTAGAAAAGGCCATGGAACATTTAGCAGTCCCTGTTGGCCATGAGACACGTCTTTGTGGCCCCCCCCAGAATCCGTGGGGCCTGCGTCAGTCACCCGGGCTTTCACCGGATCGGAACTGACGGCGGATTCCCTCAGAGAGGTTACCGCCTGGGGTACCTGTTTTACATTGACGTTCTTCATTTTGGCATCTTTTTAGTTTCGTACTGACCCGCGAAGGCCAGCACTACCCTTTTCTTCCTAGAAATAAGCATTTGGAAAGGGTTAAAACCAGGGCAGCAGCCCTCTCTGTTATCAGAGAGAGATGCTACTTGCTCGGGCCGGCCGGGAGTCGCCACTCTCCCTCAGTCCCACCCGCGGAGACTGCCCTGGCGTTGAGTAACAAGTGTAAGAAGGGTGTTCGTGTGTAATGTATGTATTTGTTGGTACACAACGGTCATCCCAGGGAGACGAGCGGCAGGCGTACAGTCCCGAGACCACGCAGACAACCCAACAAAACGGGCTGGCGTAAGGCACTAAGGTGCCGCCATATAGCCTCCTCAGTGGTAGTAAGCCTAGATTAGTCGGCCCACCACGTCTTTTTTGTTCATGAGGCGTACAGCCATATCAGATGTGGTTACCCAGACTTACCCGGGCCTCATCATCCGGCTTCACCCGTGGCCGGGCCCCCAACGCAAGCCCGGAAAAGGACCCGCCACACGCAACCCAGAACAATCCGTAAGTGTCCCTGTGTTTGTTTAGTAAGAGTGTGTGATGCATGTATCTGAGAAGAATGTTTTAACCGCCGCTTACTTCTATACACGACGGGTGCTAGTTTTTGTTGGCCCGCATCAAGCAATGGAGTGCCACCCACGGAAGCAGCAAAAAGCGAAGAACACGGAGCACAAGTAGAGCCGGCCCATACATCCACTCCGATGGAGGCATGGGGCACTAGTCCCCCGTCCACATTGTCGCAGATACACACGCCAGAGCCACACACGCCCCCCGATCCACGCCCCCGACAACCACCATAGAGAGCCACCCCAGCTGCCCATCGTCACCTCTTATTTCAAGAGGATGCCCCTATCCGCCACCCGGGGAAGCGCCCGGTATGGAGAAACTAGCGAAAACCCCACCCGGGAGCAGAAGTAGTAGTAGTAGTAGTAGTAGTAGTAGTAGTAGTAGTAGTAGTAGTAGTACTAGTAGTTCTAGTTGTTGCAACAGTGGTATTAGTAAAAATAGTGGTTAAAGTAATAGTTGTAGAAAAAGAAGTCGTAGTAGTAGTAGGTTTTTTTTTACTGCCGAGAAAGGGGAAATGCATTGTAGCACATTGTAGAAATAGCAGTAGTGTGGGACTCAGTGTATTTTTTAAATTAAATTACCTATATTCACTCAACCCCTACCCAAGCTGCATGGCCTTAAATCTACCCTAAAACCGCGTTAGCATTACTCTAGGGTGGAGTCACTAGGAAGGCCATTTTGTCTCACAGCATTAACAATTAAACTCGCCACAATTTGCTAAAGATGCTAGTTTCCTTGAGTCCTAAAAAGGATTTGGGTTTCTTAAGGATCAGCACCCTGTCTAGTGCTTTATAGTAGGCTGCTAACTTAGCAAACTTCACTATAAGCTTGATGCTTTCCCTTGCTCATAGGTACAAGTACTTAGAGCAGCGTGGGTCCACATTCGGCCATCTTTACTTACGGCCTTTCTGGCTCATTTGAGTCCTGTGTTCTGCTTCTAGCGCCTTTTTAAACAGTGGACAGCTCCCACTGCCAGCTTTGTGCTTTTTGCCCGTTGTTGGAGAGAGAAAATACCGTGCTGGTCCTCGACAACTTTGGTTCTAGTAGTTGCATTCTCTACACTAGTAGCAAAGCTTAGACCTATTTAATTCTTTACAGTTGCCTGAGACACGTCCATATCCCAGGCGTTGGTAACATCTTGTTACTTTGATTTTTTGTTGGATTTAAGAGCTTACGAAGCTGACTCTTAGCCTGCCTTTATTCTCTGCTTGCCCAACAGTTGCTTCGTCTACTGTTATTAACACCAGCCTTTGTCCTCTAATATCTGGTTTTAAGAGAGCTACTTTAGGCTCCTGGCTATCTAGTCCAGAAGTCTTGACAAATATCTCTTTAACTTCGTCTTCCTCTACAATAGCGTCTAGGTCTTAGACCTCTAGTTTTACTTTTTCAGCGCTTATTTTGACAGTTCCCGGTCCAGCTACCGACTTTTTAAATTGTTGCGAGAATGCAATCGCATTTTCTGGATATTTGGCTCTTATTAGTATGTCTTCTGTTCTTGTGGTCACAACACTTTTAACTGTTGCATTGGCCTTGTCAGGGTCATCTTCATTGTTATAAGTATATTAACAAAGGTCTGATTCTCAGCCGTCTTAATCAGTACTGTTGTCGTCGCGTCTACTTTCTTCTTTTGGTTTTTTTTGTCGATCAGGAGAACCTTTTTGATGTTGGGATTGCACGTTTTATATTTATTATTTTTTTTTTTAAAAGAAACGACTTATTGGCATTCTACAGGACTGTCTGATAAGCTCCTATTTCTTCTAACCCGTTCTTTTTTCTTAAAGGCAATATTCAGGGTATTTTTCTAAACATGCCGTTAGAAACCATCCCTTCTGTCTTTTCTGTTTTGCAGGGATTTATAAGCACTCTTTCTAACTTTTCTTAACAATTTTTTCCTCTAAAAGAAGGCTTTTTCTAGTCACCTCAGCTACTTTCAAGTGTTTAAGCGCAGCTTTAAGACCGTTTTTGACGGCGTCTTCTGTGTTTCAAAATTTTGCATAAGTTGCCGCAAGCGTCCCTTTAATTTTTTTTGTTGCTATTTCAACTTGCTCAGTCTCTTGCATTTTCTTTGCTTTTAGTTTAGCATCCTCTCTTTTCAGAAATTTGAGCTTACCTTGCGTCTGGTTGCTAAAGACTCTAGTTGCTTAAGCTAAGGCAGCAGCCCTCTCTGTTATCAGAGAGAATAGCTACTTGCTCGGGCCGGTTGTAAGTTGCCACTCTTCCTTAGTTCTACCCGCGGAGACTGCCCTGACTTTGAGGAACAAGTTCAAGAATCGTGTTCATTAGTGATGTATGTATATGTTGGTACACGACGGTCATCCCAGTGAAACGAGCATCAACGTACAGTCCCATGGCCGCGCAGATAACCTAACAAAACGAGCTGGCGTAAGGCACTAAGGTACCACCATATAGCCTTCTCAATGGTAGTAAGACTAGATTAGTCAGCCCACTACGTCCTTTCTGTTTATAAAGCATACAGACATATCAGATGTGGTTACCCAGACTTACCTGGGCCTCATCATCCGGCTTCACCCGCTGCCAGGCCTCCAACGCAAGCCCAGAAAAGAACCCGCCACACGCAACCCAGAACCATTTGTCAGTATCCCTGTGTTTGTTTAATGAGAGTGTGATGCATGTATCGGAGAATAATGTTATAACCACGGCTTACTTTTATACACGACGGGTGCTAGTTTTTGTTGGCCCGCGTCAAGCATTGAAGCGCCATTAACGGCGACAGCAGAAAGTAAAGAAGAAGGAGCACAAGCAGCGCCAGCTCAAGCATCCACACCGATGAAGACACAGGGCACGAGTCCCTCATCCACACCGACACAAATACACACTCCAACGCCTCGCACACCGTCCAATCGACACCCCCGACCACCAGCACAGAAAGCCACCCCAGCTTTCTATCGTCACCTCAAATCTTATGAGGATGCCCTTATCCACCACCTAGGGAAGTGCCTGGTCTAGAGAAGCAAGCAAAAATCCCACCCGAGAAAGTAGAAGTTGTAGTAAGAGTAATTTTTTTTTTTTTTTTTTTTTTTGTGGAGGAAGGGGAAATGCATTGAGGCACACCGCAGGGACAGCAGTAGTGTGGGACTCGGTGGATTTTTTTCATTAGACCACCAATACCCACTAAAAACCCCCCCCCCCCATGCCTCGTGGCTTTTGATCCACCCCGGAACCGCGTGAGCATTACTTCAGGGTGGAGCCACCAGTGAGACCATCGCGTCTCACAGCACTAACGAGCTAACTCGCCACCATTTGCTAGAGGTGCTGATGCTCTCGAGTCCTGAAAAGGACTCGGGGTCCCTGAGGATCAGCACCTTGTCTAGCGCTTCATAGCAGGCCGCCCACTCAGCCAGCACCACTATAAGCTTAATGCTTTCCCTTGCTGATAGGTAAAAAGTACCGAGCGCAGCGAGGGTCCACATAAGCCTGTCTTTCAATTCAAGGCCTTTTTGCCTTATTAATTTCCTGCTTAGGCCTTATCCCTGGCCTCTTTCAGGGCTCATCTAAATAAAGGGCAGCTTCCGCTGCCTGCTTCGTGCTTGTTGTCCGTTGTTGGGCAAAGTAAGCACCGTGCTGGGCCTGGACACTCTTTCTTCCAGTGGTTTGAGCTTCCACACCGGAAGCAAAGCTTGAATCTGTTTTCGTTCTTACAGTTGCCCGAGACGTGTCCATATCCCAGGCATTTGTAACATCTTACTACTTCAATTCTTCTTCGTATTCGGCAGCTTACGAAGCCAACTCGTAACCTGCCTTCCTCTTCTACTTGTATGGCAGTTGTTTCGTCCACCTTGATTAAAGCCAGCCTCTGTCCTCTAGCATTTAACTTTAACAGAGCTACTTCTGGCTCCTGGCTCTTAAGTCCAAAAACCCTAGAAAAAGCATTTTTGACCTCATCTTCTTCTACAATGACATCCATGTGTCAGACCTATAATGTCACTTTTCTGTTGGTCATTATGACAGTACCCTGTCCAGCTATCAAATTTTCAATTTGCTGTGAGTATGCAGTAGCATTCTCTACACCTTTGGCCTTAATAAGTATGTCTCCTTTTTTTGTAGTGACAACACTTTTGACTGCTACGTTAGCCTTATCGGGGTCAAAGTTCGCTTTCATCGTCTTCAGCACCGTTGCAATGGTCTGTCCTTCAGCCATCTTCACAACAACTGTTGTTGTGGCGTTACCTTTTTTCTTCTGGCTTGTTTTGTCATTCAGGGGAATTTCTTCTTATTTGCCACTGCCTGTTTTCTTTTTCTTTGAAGACATAGTGTGCTGGCGTTTCTCAGGACTGTCCGATGGGCTTCTGTTTTTTTAACAACGTTCTTTTTTTTTTTTTGGGCAGTTTTCAGGGTTTTTTTTCTGTACATGCCATTGAAAGTTATTTCGCCTTTGTTCCCTCCACTGCAGGGATTTAAATGACAACTTCCAAGCATTGGTGTACACATCTCCTTTAGTTAGAAAGTTTTTTTTTAGCACCTCTGCTTCTTGAAGATGCTTCAGCACATCTTTGGGCCCATTTTTAACAGCGTTCGCTGTGTCACCGTACTTATCGTTAATTATTTGTAGCGTCTATGTAATGTCTTTCGTTGCTGATTGAACTTTATCAGCAACTTGCTGTTACTTAACTCTGAATTAAGCACCACTTTCTTTGAAAGAGGCAAGCTCCTCCTGGGTCTGATTGCTAAATACTGACACGTTGCTGTCCTCAGTGTTGTTTGTACCTATAATCGACAGGCTTTTTTTCTATTCTATGTCTGTAAGAAAAGGCCATGGAACATTAAGCAGTCCCTGTAAGCCATAAAACACTTCTTTGTGGACTCTTCCAGAATCTGTGGGGTCTGCAACAGTCACCCAGGCTTTCACAAGATCAGAACTGCCGGTGGATTTCCTAAGAGAAGTTACTGCCTGGGGTACTAGTTTTGCATTGATGTTCTCCATTTTAGCATCTTTTTAAGTGTCGTACTGACCAACGAAGGCCAGCACTGCTCTTTTTTTGAAAAAGGTTAAAACCAGGGCAGCAGCTTTCTCTGTTACCAAAGATAATCGCTACTTGCTCGGGCCAGCCAGAAGTCGCCACTCTTCCTCAGTCCCACTCACAGAGACTGCCCTGGCGTTGAGTAACAAGTGTAAGAATGGTGTTCGTGTGAAATGTATGTTTATGTTGGTACACAACGCTCATTTTAGCTAGACAAGCGGCAGGTATACAGTCCCACAACCGTGCAGACAACCCAACAGAATAAGCTGGCGTAAGGCACTAAGGTCCCGCCATATAGTTTCCTCAGTGGTAGTAAGCCGAGATTAGTCGGCCCACCACGTCTTTTTTGTTCATGAGGCGTACAGCCATATCAGATGTGGTTACCCAGACTTACCTGGGCCTCATCATCCAGCTACACCCGCCATCAGGCCTTTAACGCAAGCCCTGAAAAGGACCCGCCACACGCAACCCAGAACAATCCGTAAGTCTCCTTGTGTTTGTTTAGTGAAAGTGTGTGATGCATGTATCTGAGAAGAATGTTTTAACTGCCGCTCACTTTCATACACGACGAGTGCTAGTTTTAGTTGGCCCATATTAAGCAATAGAGTGCTACCCACGGCAGCAGCAGAAAGCGAAGAACAAGGAGCACAACTGGCCCATGCATCTACACCGATAGAGACATGGGGCACTAGTCTTCCATCGACATCGCTGCAGATACACACGTTAACGCTACACACGCCCGATACATGCCCCTGACCACCACAACAGAGAGCTATCCCAGCTGCCCATGGTTACCTCATATTTTAAGAGGATGCCCCTATCCGCCACCCAGGAAAGCACGCGGTATGGAGAAATTAGCGAGAATCCCACCTGGGAATGCTTTAGTTGTAGCTGCTCTTATAAGAGAGGTAGTAGTAGTAGAAGTTGTACTAGTAGAAGTCTTTTTTTTTATTGTGAAGGAAGAGAAAACGCTTTGAGGCACACCGCAAGAATAGCGGTAGTGTGGGACTCGGTTGATTATCTGCATTAGACCACCCATTAACACTAAAAACGTCTCATGCTGCGTCGCTATTGATCCATCCCAGAACTACGTTAGCATTACTTCAGGGTGTAATCACCAGGGAGACTATCGCATCTCACAGCATTAGCAAGCCAACTCGTCACCATTTTATAGAGGTCTTGATCCGCTCAAGTCCTGAACAGGTCTCGGGGTCCCGGAGGATCGGGTCCTATTTACTACCGCTACAACATTTGTTGCTTTTTTATGTTGCCACCTAAGGGGCAGCCTTGGCTTTCTTCGTGGTTGATTTCTTTTGTTCCTCCTTGCAACGGACCACTGACCTGACGTAACCATCCACCACCTTTCATCTCTCTTTGTCGCGAAGCATCTCAGAGATAATGTTTTTGGGAGTGGGTGTCACGCCAAGCTTGTCCACTAGTTGCTGGCGCTAACGGTGCCATCTCTCGCACATGAAAAATTTGTGTTTGATGGTATTATCCAACGCAGGGCTGTACTTACATCTGGGGGATGATTTCTCCGCTACGCGATTGAGATAGGATTTGAACTGGCTATGCCCAGACAGGAACTGAGTGAGGTAATAATTGACCTCCTTGTGCCCTCTTTTCATCCATGGTCGCAGGTACGGGATCGGCCGGTGCGTCCATCTACCCACACTTGCCTGGTCTTACTCCTAATGCCACGTCGTCAACGTTTTCGCCTGCCTGTCACCATCACTCATGTCGCTGGAGCCCAGGAATTTTCTTTGCCGCTCTTGCACAAGCAACACGACGGAAATCGTTCGTTCTATCACCATAACAGCAGCAGAGAAAACCGTGCGGTAGGCGGGACTGATTTTTAGAGATCCAAAGGCGCTCTAGGACGTCCTGTCTCGAAACCGCATCCGCCCATACCTCCGCGCCGTACAGCAGTATCGAGTTGAAGACCGACGACGCCAGAAGCCGTCTTTTGGCCTTTTGCGGGCCCCCAAAGTTCGGCATTAACCGTGGTTGTGCTCCCGCGACCTTGGGGGGCTTTGTCAGCTGCTTTCTTGATGTGCTTCCAGAAGGTGAGTTGTGAGTCGACCCACACAGTCAACGCACAACCAGGCTTGCGCAGATTGACTCACCCGCAATGTTCAGGCAAAAGTCTACCCCGAATCACCGTTGCCTGGTAAGGACGACCATTTCCGTCTTGTCGATCGCAAGTTCAAAACCGTCATCCCGCAGCCATCCTGACACTATTGCGATTGCCCACGGAATTTTGTGCTCAGCCTCCTCTCGGGATCTTGCTGTGACATGCAGTGCTATGTCATCAGCAAAACCATGCCTCCCTAACCCACTCAAGGACCTCAGCCACAGCCATGACCGTCGATCGTTCCCCTCGAAACCCGTACCTATTATCTGAGAGACTGACTTCCCCTCTTAGACGAGTTTATATCAGCCTTTTAAGCATTTTGCTGGCATTATCCAGCATGCAAAAATGTTGGAGCGACGACGAGACCAAGGGAGTGGTTTACCCTTGTTTAAAAGGACAAGCCTTTAGATTTTCTACCGCTGGCTGAATAGTCCGTTGCGCAAAGACGCATTAAACATGTACAGCAATACGTGTGGTTTCTCCACGGCTATGACCTTGAGGACTTTGGATGGCACCCCATCAAGGCTCGGGGCCTTGCAGCCTGGCGTCTTCGATACCACTGACCTTTATTTATTGAGGGTAAAGAGAGGCATTTCACCCACACTGACGTCCTCCCGCCTCCTCTCGGGATGCTCTGGAAAGAGACAAGGCATATTGGTGATAACTAGCCATAAAGCCCTTCAGAACCTGCCAGTCAGACACCCGGGCCACCTTTTGTGATGACGCCAATGTAAGGTCGATGATTATGCCCCAGTATCTGGTTTGCCTGAACGTTGCTAAACTACTAAAGTTCATAACGATGAGATCTAGCCTTGCAGCCATCTCTACCACCACCCGCCCCCTGGATTCAGTTCTTGGCTCCCCCCAAGTGATGGCCTTGGAGTTAAAGTCCGCGTTCGCCCCGAGCTCGACAACATTGACCCCCTTTATCAGGGCCAGGACCTTGGCATACTTTTTGCCCTCTGCTAGCTGTACGATAATCGCATCAGGACTGGCCCTCTGACTTCTTTCTTCAGTGGTATTTGCTGGCTAGGCTACTGATTTTAGAATCTAATCCTCCCTAGCCTTTTCCTTTACCAGCTTCGTTTTCTTTTTTCTGTTCTGGACCTCCGTCCAGTTTTCTCTACTGCCCGTTCCGCCAACCACGCCGTGCTCTGGTTACAGCTGAAAGCCAATCCCTCTTGGCTTTTTCGAGGCCTTTTCTAGCGTCAATTTTGGGCTCAGGGTTTCCCTTCCTCTCCTTCGCTTCCTTTTTTCTTTCTATTCTATACTAATCTCTGGCTTCTTCTCCTCATCAAGCCAATCCGCTTGAGGATGCTTACAGCCGTCGCTGCCAGCCCGACGAGTTCCTTTATAGTCCTCACCATGTTGGGATGCTAAGTCATAAGCGCCTTGAAATCAATCATCGCCTTCGCAAAAACCTCAAATGCAATGTCAGCATTTTTCCAAAACTCGATCTCTGGGTCCAGCTTGGATCCTCCAACAAGCTTAAGATCGAGTGGCTCTAAAGCAGGGTCAGCCATTTCTTAACCCAGTTTTACCATAATTCTCCTTACTACGAGAGTAATGTCTTTGTAGCCCCCCTCCCCAGAATCCGTGGTGCCTACGGCAGCCACCCGGGCTTTAACCGGATCGGAACTGCCAGCGGATTTTCTCAGAGAGATTTTTGCCTGGGGTAGCTGTTTTTCATTAAAGCTCTTCATTTTGACAACTTGTTTAAGTGGCGTACTGATCCACGAAAGCCAGCACTACCCTTTTTTCTAAAAATAAATATTTGAAAAAGGTAAAAACCAGGACAGTGGCCCTCTCTGTTCTCAGAAAGAACTGCTACTTGCTCGGGCAGGCCGAAAATCACCCCTCTTCCTCAGTCCCACCCACGGAGACTAATCTGGATTTGAGTAACTGATAGGAGTAGTACTAGTGAAAAAAGTACTAGTAGAAGTTGTATTAGTAAAAGCAGTACTCGTATAAGTAGTAATTGTAGCAGTAGCAGTAGATTTTTTTTTTTTTTTTTTTTATGGAGGAAAAAGGATGCATTAAGGTACACTGCAGAAACAGCGATAGTGTAAGACTTGATAAATTTTTTTTTTTTAGACCACCCATAGCCACTAAGACCCCCACCCCATGCTGCGAGGCTTTTGATCTACCCCGGAACCGCGTTAGCATTACTTCAGGGTGGAGCCACCAGAGAGACCATCGCGTCTCACAGCATTACCAAGCTAACTAGCCACCATTTGCTAGAGATGCTAATGCCCTTTAGTCCTATAAAGGACTCGGGGTCCCTAAGGACCAGCACCTGGTCTAGCGCTTTAAAGTAGGCCGCCTACTTAGCCAGCACCACTATAAGCTTAATGCTTTCCCTTGCTGATAGGTAAAAAGTACCCAGCACAGCGTGGGTCCACGTAAGCCTTTCCTTCAACTCTAGACCTTTTTGCCTTATTTTGATCCTGCTAAGGCCTTATCCCTGGCCTCTTTTAGGGCTCTTCTAAACAAAGGGCAGCTCCCACTGCCTGCTTCGTGCTTGTGGTCCGTTGTTAGACAAAGAAAGCACCATGCTGGGCCTGGATACTCTTTATTTCCGTGGTTTGAGCTTCCACACTGGTAAAAAGGTTAGATCTGTTCTCGTTCTTACAGTTGCCTGAGACGTATCCATGTCCCAGGCATTTGTAGCATCTTGATACTTGAATTCTTCTTCGGATTCGGCAGCTTACAAAGGCAACTCGTAACCTGCCTTCCTTTTCTACCTGTCTGGCAGATGCTTCGTCCACCTTTATTAAAGCCAGCCTCTGTCCTCTGGTATTTGGCTTTAAGAGAAAAACTTCTGGCTCCTGGCTCTAATGTCCAAAAGTCCTAGCAAAGGCCTCTTTGACCTCGTCTTCCTCTACAATGGCATCTAGGTCTCAGACCTTTAATGTCACTTTTCTGTCACTCATTTTGACAGTACCCTGTCTGGCTCCCGACTTTTCAATTTACTGTAAGAATGCAGTAGCATTCTTTACACCTTTGGCTTTAATAAGTATGTCTCCTTTTTTTGTAGTGACAACACTTTGGACTGCCACTTTAGCCTTGTCGGGGTCTAAGTTTGCCTTCATAGTCTTCAGCACCGTTGCAAAGGTCTGTCCTTCAGCCATTTTCACTACTGCTGTTGTTGCGGCGTCAACTCTTTTCTTTCGGCTTGTTTTGTCATTTAGTGAAATTTCTTCTTGTTTGCCACTGCCTGTTTTTTTTTCTTCATAGACATAGCCTGCTGGCGTTTCTCAGGGCTGTCCGATTGACTCCTGTTTTTCTTACTTTATTCTATGTCCTTTAAGGCAGTGTTCAGGGTTTGTTTCTGTACATGCCGTCGGAAATTATTTTGCCTTTTTTCCCTCCACTGCAGGGATTCAAATGACGACTTCCAAGTGTTGGTATACGAATTTTCTTTAATAAGACAGCCTTTTCTTAGCACCTCTGCCTCTTGAAGATGCTTAAGCGCCGCTTTGAGCCCATTTTCAACGGCGTTCGCTGTGTAGCCTTACTTATCATTAATCAGTTGTAGCGTCTCTGTAATGTCATTTGTTGCTGATTAGACTTTATAAGCAACTTGTGTAGCTTTACTTCGAGCCTAGTGACACTTTCTTCTAAAAAGGCAAGCTCTTCTTGGGTCTGGTGGCTAAATACCGACATGTTGCTAACCTCGGTGTCGTTAGTGCCTATACTCGACAGGCTTTCTCTTCGTCCTTTGTCTGTAAGGAAAGGCCATGGAACATTTAGCAGTCCCTGTTGACCATGAGACACGTCTTTGTGCCCCCCCCCCCACCAGAATCCGTGGAGCCTGCACTCAGTCACCCGGGCATTCACTGGATCGGAACTGCCGGTGGATTCCCTCAGAGAGGTTACTGCTTAAGGTACTTGTTTTGCAACAACGTTTTTCATATTGGCATCTTTTTTAATATCGTACTGGCCAGTAAAGGCCAGCACTACCCTTTTTTTTTTAGAAATAAGTATCCAGAAAGTGTTAAAACCACGGCAGCAGCCCTCTCTGTTACCAGAGAAAACCACTACTTGCTCGGGCCGGCCGGGAGTCGCCACTCTCCCTCAGTCCCATCAACGGAGACTGCCCTGGCGTTGAGTAACAAGTGTAAGAAGAGTGTTTGTATGTAATGTATGTATTTGTTGGTACACAACGGTCATCCCAGCAAGACAAGCAGCAGGTGTACAGTCCCGAGACCGCGCAGACAATTCAACCAAACGGGCTGGCGTAAGGCACTAGGGTGCCGTCATATAGCCTTCTTAGTGGTAGTAAGCCTAGATTAGTCAGCCCATCACTTTTTTTTTGATTATGAGGCGTACAGCCATATCAGATGTGGTTGCCCAGTCTTACCTGGGCCTCATCATCCGGCTTCACCCGTCGCCAGGCCTCCAACGCAAGCCCAGAAAAGGACCCGCCACATGCAACCCAGGACACTCTGTAGGTGTCCCTGTGTTAGTTTAGGGAGAGTGTGTGATGCATGTATCTGAGAAGAATGTTTTAACCGCCGCTTACTTCTATACACGAAGGGTGCTAGTTTTTGTTGGCCCGCATCAAGCAATGGAGTGCCACCTACGGAAGCAGCAAAAAGCGAAGAACAAGGAGCACAAGCAGAGCCGGCCCATGCATCCACACCGATGGAGGCATGGGGCACTAGTCCCCCGTCCACATCGCTGCAGATACACACGCCAACGCCACACGCGCCCCCTGATCCATGCCCCCAACCACCACCACAGAGAGCCATCCTAGCTGCCCATCGTCACCTCTTATTTTAAGAGGATGCCCCTATCCGCCACCCGGGGAAGCGCTCGGTATGGAGAAACTAGCGAAAACCCAACCCGGACAGTAGTAGTAGTAGTAGTAGTAGCAGTAGTGGTAGTAGTAGTAGTAGTAGTAGTAGTAGTTGTAGCAGGAGTAGTAATGTTAGTAACACTTAGAGCATGCAAAGGTTTCTTTTGAGTGGGAAGAAATTAATCTTTAGCCTACACTTAGCAGGAATAGCAGCAGCAGCAGTAGTGTTGTGAGCTTATGATAATAATAGTACTTGTACAGAGCTTGTAGAGCATTATATATGACACAGTATTCATTAAAGTATCAGCTTATGTGGCAAAAGCTTACGAGTTTTCTAAGATGTGAAAGCCATTGTTTCAGCAGAAGCAGCAACCGCAGTAGTAATTGCAATTTTATCAGCTTGTTAGGACATGTTATACATCGTCTAAGCTTGACATGAATAAGTATTATAAAAAAGAGAAGTGACAATCACATTGGTAATACCACCAGACTCTAAGGACATCTCTTAGCGTGATGAAACTTAATACATCTTTAGACGAAACAAATTTAAATTGAGAAAAAGTTGATATTAAAAGCTTATGAGGAACATTATATTATTTTATCGTTTAACTAAGTCTGAATTCATGCTAAAGTCAGATGTATTTTTCTACGACGCCGTTATGAATGTTCAAGGTCTATCATATACAGAGCTTTGGAAACTAGATTAAAATTATAGTAGGGTTGCTGAGTTCAACTTTATTAGACCTGTAAAAAGATATGCAAAAATTATTATTAGAACAAAAATAAGTACAAGTTTTTACTCAGATCTCAATTAAATTACTTTTAAAGATAGTATAAACTAAACTAGATTATACAAGTATATTACGCATATGAAATACTTTAGTAACATTTAGTCTTAGAAATAGTGATATTGGCTATTGGGTGCCTTTTACTTTTAGCTAAAACTATAATTATAAGCACATAGATATCAGTGACGTAACGCTGCAATGTTTTTTTAACAAATTGTACCAGTATAATTTTTCTATTTATGCGTTTACTTTTTAAATGGTTTAATTTAAACATTGAAGAACCAACATTTATTGGCACATATAAATGTACACGTATCACATTTTTATACCTATGTTACGATTACTATTTTATCATATTAATATAGTACTAGTAGCACGTTGACTATATTATAGAAATCTTATTGTCAATATCATACTTGAGAAAAAAAAAATTTTATATCTTCTAGTTTCTTTACAGATCTCTTAAATGCCAATCCTTGTTAGTAAAATTGGACTACAAGTGCTGGAGAGCACAAGAAGCAGTCTATATTTTACACCTAAATATTATAATATAAGCTTGAAAGACCAAGTTTTATTGCGAGTTGCACAAAAACATGTACTACACTTACTCTTACAAATTTTACGATAAATGTTCTATTGAGTCAAAAACGCAGTGGTCACACACAAGCTGAAGTACAAAATTTTTATCATAGAATCAATCACATACTGAAAAAAGAAGGAGAAATTGATATAAACTTGTCTTGTTTTGAGTTTTATATACCTGAACACAAGCTAACAAACTTTAACTTCAAGTGTTAGAGAGTTAATTCAACAGTCTATCCTTTTTCACTCAAATAATTATGTTTAAGCTTAGAAAAACCAGGTTCTATTTCCATAAATAAAAATACACATACCATTGTTTTTTACGTATTTTACGATAACCGCTTCGTACTCTTAATACAGCACTATTATGAATATTTTATCAACATTATACCTAAAAAGAAAATCAAATACATTTTGACTAGTTGCATTACGGGTCTCTAGTAAACAGATGCCTGCTGCAGATCAAAAGTTTTATTTTATCTCTTAAATGTTGTAATTTAAACTAAAAAAATCAAGTTCTATTGCCCATTACTGAAGAACATGTACCATAATTTTTTTACGAACTATACAAATTCTATGTAATAACAATTATGAAGCATAAGTAGCGCGTTTGCTTTACCATACAAAATTTTTATACAGATTTGTTAAATATTTATCTCCTCTCGTGTTAATTTGGTATACGTGCTAGAGAACTTATGCTACAGTCTCTGTTTTGTTCTAAAATAGTTTGATTTAAGCTTGAAAGATCCAAAACTTACTGCAAATTACAAAAGTACACGTACAAGAGTTTTTATTACATATTTTACGATTACTGTTTCATAATAACAAGAAAGCATTAACAGCTTAACTTCTATATTGTAAGTTCCTTAGTATCAACACAAGACTTGAGGGAAAAGCATAGTTTATACTATCTAGTTTTTGAATTCTCTCTTGTATGGTTTTCTTTGCTGATATTATTTTCCTACAAGTGCTAAAGAGCATTTGCAACAATGTGTCTTTCATACACAAACCTTGTGATTGGAGCCTAAAAAAATCAAATTTATTGCGAACTGTAAAGTACATGTACATCAGTTACCCTTATGAACTTTACTGTTAATTTTCTTTAAAGGCAATAAAGCACTAATAGCACATAGTCTGTAGTGCAAGAACTGTGCTTCAAAGTTGATCACATCCTTGATAAAAAAATAAAAACAGATATTTAGTAATCTTATCACGAGTTGTAGTACCTCAACATCTGCTGGCAAATTGTTACCTTAAACATCATTCAAAAGAAAATAGAAGCAATCACACGCTCCATAAAAAAAAAAATAATATGGAGTAGTTTTTTTACGAATTCTGTGTACTTAAGCGTCTACTAGTGAAATTTAGTCTTTAGAGTTACAAAGTTCATGCAAAAGTCTATGTTGTTTACTCATGTTGGAACTTGAATTTCTAATTATAAAAGTATATGTACCTTATTTCTTTTAAAGTACTATACGATTACTGTTTGATGATGTCAAAGAAGCACTAGTAGCATGTTTACTGCAATATGGAAATCTTATTATTAATATTATACATAAATGACAAAAACATCCGACTATTTTTTTGCTGGTCTTACGTACTCATACGTTTCCTGTTGAATCTTAACTACAAGTGCTGAGAAAAACATGCATAAGGTTATCTCTTACAGTCAAATATTGTTATTTAAGCTAAAACAAATTAAGTTTTATTGCAAATTAAAAAAGTACGCGTACTTGCGTCAACAAACCTGCTAACTACTGTTCTATAAGGCTAAACACTTAGTTTTAGCATGTAGGGTACAAAAGTTAATTACAAAACCAACCAGTTCTGTTGCAAATCCCATGTTCTTGAACATCTACTAGTAAAATTTAGACTTAAGAGCTAAAGAGTTAACACAATTGTTTACACAGTTTGTTAAATATTCATTATTTAGGAAACAGTATTTTTTTCATGCAAGTGGTTCTAGTTCAGCTTACAACAATCGAGTTTCATTGCTGAATACAGAAGTTCACATACCACATTTTTTAACGTATTACACAATTACTATTTCATAATTATGATGAAGCAAGCAGCATCACGTATGCTATATTACACAAACTTTAGTTTTATGACAAAATTTTCTTATAAAGTTGAAGTTCTGTTTGGTATTTTCTTTCTGATTATTTTTTTGTCATGCACCTTGATTTTTTTTCTTGTGATATCAATCTTAATCATTGTAATATTGTTTTTTTTATCAAGTTTTTTTGTTTCATTATTTGATGTAATGTTATATATAAGTGTCTTAAATATTTTAGTAGTTACTCACAATTTGTTTGGTTAGTTAATTTTTTTTAACTCCTATGTCGTCAAATTACGACAAAAAAGATAATTCATATTTATTTGCATCCATAATTTAAGGCTTAACTAGCTCTCCATCTTGTTGATTAAGCAAACTATAGCAAAAAACAAAGCCTTAAAAATGAAAGTAAAAAGCATTACAGATAGTACTGACATAAAAAAAAACCGTCTTAGTTAAAACATCATTGGGCATAAAGTTTCAGATGATAAAATAATCTGGTAGTCATTTAAATACAAAGATTATTCTTAGGGATATTTGTATATAATAAACTGTAGGGTGGCAGGATTTTCTTCTCAAATTAATTTGTCATGCTAGAGTCAATGCCCCTGCTTCAAAGCTATATAACTATACTAATACATATATGTAACCTTTTTTATGTACTCTGTTGTAGGGACAATACCTAGAAAAAAGAAAAGAGTTAGTGTCCCTAGACGTTTCTTCATTGTTTACTAATGTATCGTGTGATTTGGTTTTGAAAAGCCTTGAGAGACGTGTAGATTATATTCGTCGTGCGTCAAGAATCCCGTTTATTGATATTAAATATTTAACGAAGTTTCTATTTGAAAATACATATTTTATTTTTAATGAAAAGTTTTATCGACATATATTTGGTACCCCGATGGGGTTACCAATTTCTTCTTTTTTGCGGACTTAGTTCTTGGAGACTGTGTAAATGAATGTTGGAATATTTAAAAAAATAAACATAAGGTTGAGCCACTCTTCTATTTTTCTAACGTTGATGATTCAATTACTTGTATAAAAGAAAAGCATATTGACCTTGTTACTTAAATCTTTAATAGCTATAACAAAAACTTAAAATTTACATATGAGATTAAAAACGACAACCAAATTAATTTCCTAGATGTGACTTTAATAAAGCGATGCAACAAAATTTTTGCAAATTGGTACCAGAAAGAATCATCTACAAATAGACTTTTACATTTTGAATCTAATCATACTGGGCAACAAAAAAAGTGTAATTTATAATTTAATAGAAAGGGCCATAAGACTCTCTGACAGTTCATTCCATAATGAAAACGTGAAAATTGTAAGACAGATGTTGCTTGAGAATGGCTATGCTAAGCATTTTATTAATAAATACATTAAAAAAAGACTTTGTAAGATCAATAATAATGTTACAGAGAAAATTCCAGAGCAAGTACCTTTAAATACAACCATTATAAGCTTACCATTTTTTCCAAATAATTTTGATAAGATACAACGTTTTTTGAAAAAACTCAATATACAAGTAATTCCGAGAACAAACAAAAAATTTAATCATATTGTACAGTTGGGAAAAGATACTACTGATACTTTGGATAATACTAATGTCGTATATGAAATCTCATGCAGTGACTGTTCAGCAAAATATACAGGTGGAACGAAGAGAGCGTTAAAAGAGAGAAAACGAGAACACCAAAACAACTACAAACTGGAATCGGTAGCTACTTTACACCAAATTTCTAATAACCATAATTTTGAGTGGGACAATACAAAAATATTAGACAAAGAGCCGAATTATGGTAAAACGTTTTATCTCTGAAATGTTACACATTACCTCCAACATTCATAATATAAATAAGAAAGAAGATGTTTATAACTCAAGTCGCACTTATCAAAGTTTATTAAATTCTGTACGTTTTTGAAGACTATGTACGTTTTTAGAATTGTATTCTGATAATGTGATATGTGAAGTGAGCGCTTGGATCATCGCACTGCGAAACTTGTGTGTGTTTGGGTGTGTGTGTGTTTGTTATAAAAGCGGGGTACATTACGGTGTTGGGGCCTTTGCCAGTTTGACTTGCGTGTGAGCCATTTGCTCGATACGTTAAATAAATTGTCTTTCACGGTTTAAATTAAGGTAATTTATTTGTCAGTTTTACATTATATCCATCTGTTGTCTATAATAGTCATTGTAATAATTTATTATTGTTAATAAAACCTGAAGAGGTCAGCACACCAGTCGATGAAACGTCGCTTAAACTAAGTGTTTTTATTTGCCCCAGAAGATCAACGAAATAAACTTATACATAAAAAGAAAAGGCGATACGCGAAAAACCCATGGGATGAGGAGCTCTGAAAAGTGTACATAAAGTTTTGTAAGCGCCACGGCAGTGACGTGAATGTAAGGAATCAGTAGATAAGGTCGATATAAGGTAAATATATATTTAAGATAGTTAACCCACAGAGAAATAAATAAGAGACTGACGCAAATGATAAGATAAGATACGCAATTTTTTTCTGTTTCAGGGCAGTGTGTATATGAAAGTCTACTAAGCAAGAAGTATAGAAGAGAGTAGCAGTCAGATAGAAAAATAAAAAAAAGTAAATATTAAGTAAGTGGGACAGAATAAAGAAAAAAGCTATACAAAGAAAGAGAGAGAGAGGAAGTGGGAGTAAGAGTACCACTAAGATAACTCTGTAATGAAGACAGCATGTGGTTGGTACACCATAAATAGCTTTACCCAAGTAAATAGGATTGAAAGTAATCAAGGGAGGACTGAGAAAGCAGAAATATCAACAGAATAGTACAGCAGCATGATGAAAGATAAAGTAAATTTTTGAGAAAAAGTAAGGTAAATGTCCCATTTATGAAACGTGTCTCTATTTATATAACATAACAATTTATGTATTTGTTATGGGACCTACACAATAACAAATAGTGTTAGTTGTATACACTATTTATCTTTGTTAATTTATAAAAAAAGTTTTTTGTACATACGAGCAACAAAAAATTTTAAATATAGTTCTATAAATGGGAGCAAAGTTGAACATGAAATATCTTTTGAACTGCACATACTATAGTACTAAGCTTTAACAAGTAATTTAGATAATTCTCATAAGCAAATAAGTGCTGTAATTAATTCTGTTAGTTACGATAGCGTCATAAAATTTAAAAAATTTTAAACACCTTCAAATACTGTACTTAATTTACGGTTTAGAAAAATAAACATAACTAAGGACATAATTATGAAGCAATAGGTACAATATTTTATAATTGTGTATATTATGATCATATAATTTAAAAAAAAAAAAAAAAAAGTAATTCAAGAATTAAGAACTACATCCAACAGTTAAAATGATAATGGTTAATTTCTATCGAATCAGCAAAAACTAAGCTTCCACCAATGAATCTCCCAATTAAAATTTTTTTTTTCTTTATACCAGGTTACCATAACAGCCCACTGGTCAAGTGACCAGGGCCACCTACTTACCACCTACAAGTAGAGGTATATTGCCACACCCATTTCCAACCTTTTTACTGATATTATACCTGAATACATGGGCACTGTGTGAGTATCTCCGTTGGAACACCTTGGCAGTTAAGCTGACACTTTCTGCACCAATAGTGCATCAGGTACACTTGCCACTGAGGAGCCTTTTCTCGGAGAGGACTCCTGACTCCAATATGTCAACTCCTCACTGGTTAAGCCAGCGCTCTCTACTGAAGCATTGGATTCAGGCTAATGAGCATCTCCGAAAAAGCCCCATGATTCAGGGACCACTCCTCACCGGTAAGGCCGGCGATCGCTGCCTGATGCCTAGCATCGAATCCGCTAATCCCTACGTATACTATAGCCCTAACACTGATTTTCGTTCACCCAGGCCCAAAGACCTGTGAAGCAAAGAAAAAACTCTGGAATTACTCTGAAGTAAAATTCCACGAAAGAACCCGCCCCGAAACAGCCGGGGTTACAAAGGAACTTTTCTCGATAAAAACAGTTTTTTTAAAAATTCTGCATTCAACGGGAATCGAACCCATGACCCCTAAAACTGCGTTGTATTACTAATTAAGTATTGTGTTACTATTATACAAGCACGCTAACCACTGAACCAACGCCACTCCAAAAAGAAAAAAAAATTAAAGATGCGAGAATGATAAAATTTGTTGTCATAAGAGAGATATTGACCTTAGTTGTAGAGTAGAGTCAATGAAGAAAACGACAGCGTAATGAAAGAGAGAGAAAGAGAGAAGTAGATAAGCTATGGCGATTCCAGCAAAGGTGGGCTCGAGTCGCCAGGTAATTTCGGCCCAATCCCTCTCCGCGGCGAGCGGCCCCTCTTTTCGGGTGGAGTGATCCCTGCTGCAGCCAATGGGCGAACAGGAGCTGTGGCCTCCTCGCATTCCTTGTGCGTGCGCTGCTTGAGGTTGCGTGCGCCTGCTGCAGTGCTGCTTTAGTTTGCGCGCGCTGTTTGAGCTTATGCGCAATGTGCATCAGCGCCTGTAGCGCTGCGTGCGCCAGCTGGTGACGTGCAATGCAGTTTGAGTTTGCGCGCTATGCAATGTGCATTAGTCGTCTGCAGCGCTTATTTGCGCGCGCTGTTTAAATGTGCGAAACCGTGTGCTGCTTGTGCACGTGGTAGTTATATGCATACAAAACTTTTTTTGTGTTAGCGAGCGCGTTGCATGATAATGTAGGATGTGGAGTGGTAGAGAAATAATTGTTAAACATTTTTTGTTTTATTTTTAAAATCAGTTTATACAAAATAAAAAATGTACATGATTTACAAAACAATTTTGTTAAACATTTTGTTCTTAAAATACAATACATTCTTATAGCTCTACATTATTATTATCATCGTCATCATCATCATCAACCTATTCCATATTAAAGTAAAATTTTTTCATTCGCTTTACATTATGAAGAGCACACATGGATTTGTAGGCTCCGTTGTGATGTACGCAAGTAGTAACCAATCTTGGGAGTTCGAACAGTGGATAGTCTGTCATATCAGTGACCTTAAAGCCAAATCTTTCAAGCCGCTTTTTTTTTAAATCTCCAATGACATGTATCTTTGTAGCATTTTTAAGATTCTCCCGTAAAATATTTCCTATCTCTGTATACTCAATTTTTCCCGAGTTCCAGGTTAGTCCATGATAGCAAAGTTCAAGGTATAAATTTTCATGTTTATACTTTCGAGGTAATTTTCGCCAGTTGAAGGGTGCTTTAAAAAGAAATACTTGGGCTTCTGCATCGTTAGTTTTGAGCGGCAGAATAGCCAATTCTTTGAGCACATAATCATTACCCGGTTTCTTAAAACCTTGCATGTCCACAAAATACTTCATATTTCGCAATCATAGTATTTAACTTTATTGCTTTTTTATTTTTTCGTAACCATAATTTTTAGGACAAGATCCTTTGTTGGTTGAATATTTATCGACGAAGTTTTTCAGCCAAGATTTCTTATTTCTATCATCATCATCCTTACTTGGGATTTTTTGATACTTAACATTAGTTGTAAAATCACTCGTACACGGTTTATGTGACATATTGATTAATGTAAAGCTTATTGAACATATTAATTTTCAGACAATTTTACAGTCCTTATCTTTCGATTTTTCCACAGATTTTGTTTCATCAACTTTTATGTCTTTCTTCTCGTTTCTTCTCATAACTTTTTCCTACTCTTCTTGTCGCCGTTTCTTTTCTGCTTCTTCTTTATTCCAGCTGTTGCTCCGACCTTTATCCATTGTGGTTGAAAATAAACTGATGCTAGCAAAACCCTGAATCAACTTTATATCTACACAAGTTTTTTGACATCCCCACTTATTAGACTGTATTGAACTATACGGTCGTGCAAAATTAACCAATAAGCCGACGTATTGGCAGAAAAATTTGTATGCAACTCAAATTCTAGCCTCACATCTACTGGAGCATTTTTCAATGACTCGTTTTGTTTCGAACAATCAAGAACGATTAAAGGTATTCGATTGAGAAAGTGATGTTTGCCCAGTGAAGGTGTACAATCTTTGCCATAGAATGAATTTTGAAAATTAGCATACATATGATATAGCAATGTATACTGATTACGCGTTATATAAAGATTCAGATCACCATAAGGATAATATTGTGAATTTAACTAGGGTTTCACATTTCTTATGTTGCAGTGATCAAACATACTGGCGCTTACATTTTTCTGATTTTTACGGTTAGTTTGAAAGGCTAAAATAACGTAACGTGGCTTTTCCAACTGATTTGATGTTTTAACTGTCCATATATGTTTGGATGTGCTAGGTAAGAGGGGATACTCATATAATTCCCAAGTTTGTAAACTCATAGGTATAAACTTGTCTTTTTGCAGATAATTTAATAAACGGATTTTATGAGAATCTGACATAACAACATATAGCATAAGCCACTCAAACTCCAATATTTCTATTTTAAAGTCTTCCCAAGTTTCTATGGCCGCGGGATCAGCAGCATTAGCATTAACTGGAGTTTGCAAAACGGCATTTATATCGTTACTTGCTCTTGTAAGTATAAGCTCATGTTTTACATTAACAACTATTTTACGATAGTCTTTAGCAAAACCCAAAATCATATTCAGTGGAAGCATGATTTCAAAGTAGCCGTTATCATTAGTAAGATCATAAGCTTCTTCTTCAACACCAATCCAACCGGCATTTATCATAAATTTTTGATCAGGACGAAGTGATAACTAATTTTTCATAAGGGTTATTAATCCAACATTTTTGCACTTGTCGACCTCTATGGCATTTATCTCATATCTTATTTCTTTAAATAAGTGGCAGATTGCGTTGTATATCAAAGCAGTATTTGTTACTGCTGTATTTCCATCTGCTTTGACAAATCTTCCATAAACATGTAAAGAACTTCTGGATGGTAAAAGACACAAATCTTGATGTTGAATTGGAATTTGAATTTCATCGCTGTTACCATATGTTGAAGATGCATACGGCTAATGAGCATTAATTTTACAGTGCGCAATAGATTCATCAAATGCGACTTGAGACTGAATACTTAGAATCTTATCTATTTTTTATACAACAAAAAAGTACCCAACTTATTTTCCACCAGGGTCTCTTATTTTTAAACCGAGACTTTTTATAAACTGAACGTTTTGATGAGTTAATTTTTCACGTGTTGGCTGTCTTCTTAGATGTCTCGATGCTTTTATAGACTGTTTTTTTTAACGTCTTAACGGTTTGAGAACTCGTCGTTGACTGAGTGCTGAAATGCATATTGAGTTATCTATATTATTTGTTTGATTATAAATGATACCCATTATAAAGAGGGTTTTATATGCAATCTTATAGTTATGTTTTTACCATGAAAATTAACTAAATTACTATCCTGACTATACGTACTTGAATATGATCAATAATACGTCCAATAATTAGTGAATAAATTATTTGTGAAGGAACTTCAATAATTTTACATCCTGGTGGTACTGCTGGAAAAAATTCATGAATCGTGTGCACTTTGTTGCTATTTATGCAAGCTCCTCTCGTAATGTTATATTCAACTCTTAATGCGTTTATCTTTAGAATAGCTACGGGTAAGTCTGAAATATAAGTGGTGTTATTGTTAAGAACTCGCTGAGTAAAACCTAATAGACGACCTATAGAATCCTTAGTTCTAAAGTCAATGGTATGGCTGCACTTGATAACACTTCGAAGCGTATTACTGTTTGGCGTAATACCAAGAGTTATGTTGCGAAGTTGTAATACTTCAATTAAAAATGACTAAATAGATTCAATCTCATAACTACCGATTAGTAATACAATAACTTGATTGTCAACGTAAAATTTATAACAATTTTTATCAATATTTGGAATTAAGTTTAATGACAAAAGTTCTACTAAGCCAAGAACGTAGTTGTGTTTTGGCGATAATTTAATAGGTGGAAAATACTGTGCTTCTAGAACAGAAGAAGTACCAGAAAGGCTTAATGTTAATGTTTCTTCCATCATTGTCAAAGTACAACTAAGAGGTTGCTCTTGATGTAAGAAAGTTATATTTGTTGTGCAAGAAACATTAAGCACAAATGACCGCAGTTGTAAGAGTTAAATTTTTTATAACGCTTATAATTAAATTTCACCTTATTAACGTTTAGATATAACATTAAGTCGAAAGGTGGCTGAAGATCTCCAAAACTGTCAAAATATACAACATTATTACCACGTTTTCGATAAGCTACCCAGTGAGAACCAGGTCCATTCTTAACATCAAGATTTACTATAGCTGTTTCAGAAAACCGCGGGCCCTCAGCAGGTAAAGTGTTTCTTATGAATACTTCATGAAAACGTGGGATTTTTAAGATTTTAGCATATTTCATCAAATCTATGTTGTTCAGAGCTCGATCAGGTAATTTTACTACTTTGAACTTTTTTTGGTTTTTTTTTTGTTTTTTGTTTTTTTTTTTCTTCCAACCTTTTCCAACGTAAGTCTTTAAATGGACTCCTAATCAAGTTTTATGAAGTCTGAGATAAAGACCTTTCCCGAGGACAATAGCTTCCATGGTTTGATTATGTCTCTGACTCTCAGCTAGCTTCTTTTTGGCTGACTTAGTAGCATTGATGCTTTTAATAATTCCTGCTATTCCATTGGCTATAGCACCTGTTGCACTCAAACCAGCAAACAAGGGTATCAGAGGTAGAGCTCCGCTAATTTGAGTAGAAAAGCGTAAGATGCGGGGAATTTTAACATGCTTTTTATTACCAGATTTTTCAACAGCAGTACGAGCACCTTTCAAAGCACTACTAATAACATCTTGAGCTTTTTTGCTATTAGTATTTATATCTTTTGAAGCAGCTTCAATGATTGCACTTAAAGCACTACCTTGTTTTTTTAAGCTACTCTTTTTTCTTTTTCTTTTGATAATACAATGTTTCTTCTTCTTCTTCTCCTTCTTTAGCCCCATACCAAATTTACTTTTAAGCTTCATAGCGCCAGTCACAAAGGTAGCTGCTACTTTTTCACTAATACTTTAATCTGAAGCTTTAACTCTCTGCCAAGCCTTATCAGCTAAAATTGTATTTGCTTCGCGTCTGGCTTTTAAATCTTGTCGATTTTTTGAGTAGGCTATATCATGCTCTTTACACGTGGCGTCCAGCGGATTAACTCCTGGATCTCCTCTCGTAAGACGCTTAGCAAGCTTAGTACCAGGCCCACAATACTGATATCCAGGCAAATAAAGCTCTACTGGTAAAGAATTTATGATTTTATTTACAAGACCTCGTCCTCTCTTACAACGCATGATCATGATGACACATGATGATGATTAGTCTTCAGAGGTTGAATTATGACTAAGCGTTTGAGAAAACAAATAATGTATTTATAGTAGACGAATTCGTTACAATAAAGAGCTCAAAATATAAAAGCGTTATACTATTTAATTAAAAGATTAGTTGTCACTCATCCTTCATACCGAGTAGACATGAAATTCAAAGAACAATCCATAAAATTACAAGTTCCGAATTTTAACGCTATTGAAACAAGAAAAGCGTTCAAATCGACATGGTGAACTACTCCCCGATAGTATTCGTGCAGTATTTTGCGGTCCATCTAATTGTGGTTAAACTAATAGCTAATTCGCTTTAATCGTGCATCCCAATGGTGTTAAGTTTAAGAATGTGTATGTGTATTCTAAATTGCTGCATCAGCCAAAATACAAGTTTTTAAAAGATATGTTGGAGCCTATAGAGGATGGGAAATACTTACCTTTCAGCGAACATGAGGCTGTAGTTCCACCCGATGATGCTTTACCAAATTCTATAATGATTTTTGATGATATAGCTTGTGAAAAACAAGACAATGTAAAGGCCTTTTTCTGTATGGGTAGACACAAAATGTTGACTGCTTCTATCTTTGTCAGTCATATGCTCAAGTCCCAAAGCATCTTGTTAGGAATAACGTTAATTTTTTAGTCTTATTCTATCAAGATAAAGTTAATTTGAAGCATGTGTATAATAATCATGTAAATTCCGACATGCCATACATTTAATTTAAAAATTTATGCTCTAATTGCTGGAATGATGATAAACATGGCTTTGTTGTTATAAATAAAGATAAACAAATGAATAATGGTCGCTACAGAAAAGGTTTTAATAATTTTGCTGTACATTTAGGACATACCTAGTGCAATCATTACAGTCAGTCGCAAGACATTGAAGCTTCATCATCATCATCAGCATCATTATCATTATGTATGAACAAGAGAAAGATGTTCTACATCAGTTAGTAAAGGCACGTGAGGCTGTTCGAAAAAAGTACAGACTATTAAAATTTGGGAAAAATGAGGCTGAAAAAGTGCTTAGTAAAACTTTTAAACCAATTACAGACCCTCTAATGGAAATTGTTGCCGAAACAAAAAAATGAAAAAATAATAGTAATAATTCTATTACTCATAATTATTTTTATAATAAAAACAATGAAGAAAATAATAAAGTTGATGAAGAAAAGCATCCAAAAGACAGAGAAAAAATTAGTGAAAGTGATATAGCATTCGAGTCTGCCATTAGTGAAAGTGATGATGATACTGATTTAAATAGTACGTTTCAAAATCAATCAATTGATTCAGTGCAAATTAGTAAGAATTCATTAAATAATTTTTATTTACAAATACTTGATAAAAATCAAAAAGATTTGTTAGATTTAAAGTATAGAGTGCGGAAAGAAAAAGAGGTGTACAAACTTGGCGATTCGCGAATAGAATTTAAAAAATTATCATTTCAAAATAAATGATTTAAAGTATACAATGACTCTGGGATTAATGGAGCTACTCATCAAAAAGCATCCTTATAAATCTCTGTTGACACAGGAGGATTTTGAAAAATACCACATATTATTAAAAATGTCAAATGTTCACAGAAAAGGGTTTAAAAAAAACGGAGCTATACGAACCCATAATAGTAATAAGTTTATTAAAATGATTGCTTTAATGTTCGAACTCACGGTTCGTAAAAAAGGTGGATCGCTGGTACCTCATTATAAAACTGCTCGAATAATACAACAAGTAGATTATACACACTGGGATGATCCTAATGAGTCAGTAGATCGCTTACGCTTATTATTAGCTGAAAAGTTGGCAGGAAATACACATCTTGACAATGAAATTTCATCTATTATCAAAGAGCTTCGTGAAGGAGGATATATATATTGATGTGCACAATTTTTGCTTTAGTATCAAAATGAGTGTCGATGTATTCGGTCGAAAACTAGGTAAAACTGAAGGTGGTAGCCGAGGTCCTCCTGGAATTATGCTTACTTGATTGAAGTAATTAAAAAGCTTTAAAAAAAAATAGATAGCTTTCAAATTTTTGTATTCAACTTACAAAAAAAATTCCCATTTATTCAAGCTGATTCAGAAAACTCAAACCTAGACAATTAATACATGGAGCAAATCGTTGAGGAACTACATAAGGCAGCAAGGCATAATTATCCTCGCCGAAAATTCAACATACGTGGTTTAGATGAGACTTGGCAGGCAGACCTTGTAGAGATGCAGCCTTACGCTCATGAAAACAAAGGATATCGGTATATGCTCACTGTAATAGATATTTTCTCCAAGTAGGCATGGGCTGTACCCATAAAGAAAAAAAACTGGTAAAGAAGTAACTGCATAATGCATTAGATATTAAAAAAAGGACGGGTACCAGTAAACATGCAAACTGATCGCGGCAAAAAATTCTATAATGCAAACTTTCAAAATCTCATGCAAAAATATAAAATAAATTTATACTTAACTTACAGCAATCTTAAAGCTTAAATATGTGAGCGATTCAATCGTACTTTAAAAGATTTGATGTGGAAAAAATTTAGTTTGCAAAACTATAAGTGGTTGAATTTAATACAAACATTAGTTAAATTATATAACAATAGGAAGCATCGAACAATTGGTGTGAAACCGAAAGACGTTACTGCTGAAAATGAAGTTCAAGTCTTAAAAAAATTTTTTAAAAAATGTGAAAATAGCAGTAAGCCAAAATTTAAAATTGGCGATAAAGTACGTGTGAGCAAGACAAAACAAGCATTTGAAAAAGGTTATACACCAAATTGGTCGACAGAAATATTCACAATCACGCGAGTAGCAGCAACAAATCCAACGACAAATCATCTGAAAGATTATCAAGATCAACCTATTTCTGGAGGTTTCTACAATCTTTAACTGCAGAAAACAAAACATCCTGATGCATACCTCATAGAGAAGATCCTTTAAAGGCGTTGCAATCGAGTTTTTGTTAAATGGTTGGGTTTTGACAGTACTCACAATAGTTGAACGAATAAATAACTAAGATATTTGAATCACTTTGAGTTAAAAAATCATGAGATTGTAATATTTATTAAGTAATAATTAAAATGTTACGTAGGAACAATGTTTTAAATAAATACTCAAATTTTAGAGATAATTTTAATTTATTTTTTTCATTTTTTTACATCACACATAAGAAAATATGTGTTTTCCATTGTATACAATAAATAATTTTTATTTCTTTACAGCATCCAATAATTCATTATAGAATTCTTCGTTTTTTAACAAAGCTGCACTAATACTAGTCTGCAGAAAAATTTAAAATTCATCGTCAAGTTCTGCAACTATCTTGGGTCCAAATTTAGTATAAGCTTTTCTTAGTTTTGACACCATGTAGTTTTGGTCAGGAATCGATTCGGAAAGCTTTTTCGTTGGGAGAAGATCACTGTCAGCGTTTTTGTTGAGTGTTGCAAGATCCTTCTTTAACAAACAAAAAAAAAAAACATGAAAGTAAGCATAAATTATTCAAACATTACATATGCTCTGCGAATATGCACAAATATTTACTGTAAAAAAAAATAAAATAAAAAAAATGAAATAAAAATGAAAAAAAAATACGTTACCTTGACTGTATTTACGTTTTTTATGAGGTGGTTCACTTAAAGATGATGTCAGCTTCTGTTAATTGAGTTCAACCTTACTTGGACCTCTGCTGGAGTGTAGAATGAGCTTGCCTGGTCGAGACGACTCCTTAAATGGTACCGACTCCCCCACTGTAGGCTCATCTGCTAGTGCTTTGTCTATTTTTGAGGAATCCAATACAGGAACAGTCCTTGCAGCTTCTCCTACCTGATTGGCTACCCCTTCTATCGATCCTTTCCTCTTATTGGATGATTCATCTCCCACTATGCTATAATGACACCTTGGTAGAGTATCGGTACAACCAGGTTGCAAATATCGTTTGTCATCATGTGCACTTAAAGCAATTTTCGTTTCTTTTTCAGTGAATTGTTTATGATGACGCAATCTAATAATTTTCTGCTCTCGAGTAATGCTAGAATTTTCAGTCAGACACTTAACGTAATCTTCAAAGGTTATCGTAGCTCCAACAATGGAGCTTTTTACACCTTAAGCTTTTTTTAATAGTTTTGATTTTGAATTTAAAAATTCAAAATCTATACATTTTACATTTTACTTCGCAATCCTACAAATTCCAACATCATATAACCATTGCATTCATCTTTTATAAGACCAACAATTTTTTGTTTTCACAAGGCATATTAAAGTCATTGTTGATTAAATAGTCCCACGTGTGAAATTCTCTGATATTCTCACGCATCATTTTAAAGATATTTTTATTCGTTATTTCATATATAAGACTATCAGTGTCGGTATATAACAGTTTGCACTGATCCCCAATTTCATTTCTCATAAAATCATAATGGAATTGATACACAAGTGTTTTGGACAGGTCCAAGACATTTAATTCTATGTATATTGGTTTTTTAATAAAAATATCAGTGCGCATTAATTGTATAGCAACAAGCTAATCGTCAATTATGTCACAACCATGAAAATTGGGACGTGAAATATATGCTTCTGCCCCAAATCTTCCTGCCCACTTGATGATAAGCTTAACATCAATTTGCTTGCACTCATTTTCTATTGTTTATCCATTGACTGCATTCATTAATGATTTGTACAACATCTTCTCAAAGTCATTTTTTGCATTTTGACGTTTTTGATTGTTTAAGTCAACGTATGTTTTTAACCAGGAACTTTGATGAAACTGTATGGCTCTATGGATTTTTGTTATACGGAGACCATGACTCACAGCTTGTTTAAGTGCCCGATAGTGTATTACATATCGTTTTTGTCGTACAGAGTAGTCAATAATTTTTTTTGTTTGGATCCTAAAAGTGCCATGTGCTCGGCACAGAATGGCAAATACTTGTGTGCCTTACAAAGTTTTTCGAGGTAAGCAAGATCTACTTTAAGTATATACCCGATTTCAGCATCACCTTCTTCATTAAAAATACCTGTTGGGTTAATATTTTCAATCCATTGGAAACCAGCGTTAGGCAATGGTTGCGTTATGGCCCAACCATACAAATTATTGACATCATAATACATTAAATATTTTTCATCCATATCATCGCGTTTGCCATCTTCCATGTATGCATTATTTTCTTTAGCATAGCGATTACAACATTGACTGATGCCACCTCGTATGCCGCGCTCAATAAACATAAGCATGTCAACATAAGTTAATAATTCAAGTTTCACCTTAAATCAATTATCATTATTAATATTATTATGATTTCCTGATGAATTATAATTTAAAAAATGTTTTCAAACCTTTGTATACTTCAACATGGCATCCCAAGTGAAACCAGGTGTTGTATAATAAAGAGCCAGATCTAATTCATATGCTTCGAAACAATTGTTTCAAAAATTTTCGAAAACTTCGGCAAGTAGTAGTACATCAGTCTTCAAGTATAAATCTGAATACTGCCCAAGTGTTTGAATGTTAAAAGTATTCCAGATACATTTAGCATGCTCATACTCTTCATCAGTAATATGAGCTTCGTATAAGCTACTATAAAAATCTTGTTTTGTTGGTACCTTTTTTTCCTCTAGTTTTTCAAACGAGGATATATAATCATACGGGAATATGCCTTTTCTTTTTAATAAATTTATTTGATTGATATCGTAGTTATCATCATTTGAGAATATACTTTCAATAATTTTAATTTCATCTAAATATGATGACAGTTTGTCGAGAGATGACGGCATACATTTGAAGGTATCAATGAATCGTAGATTAATATCAGTTTTTTCAACATATTTTGTAAAAGAAATAAACTTTTTTTCTTTTGTCTGAGGTAAAAGTTGAACTCTTCCTGGGAAGTTAATCGCGAGTTCTTTTATAAACAAATTAATATTACACTTGCTATGCGCAGGACCTCGAAACCTGCAATAGAAAAAATATTTTTGTTTAGTGTATGAAATAATAATAATAGTCAAAGTAAAATAAAAATAAAAATATTCGTTTTTTCCACTTAGATGAAAATGATCTCGTACTTTTTTATCAACTAAACTAAAGGGCTGGTTACATATATGACATAAACAAGCTTGATCATACATGACATTTTCTGCTGTTGTTGAATCAATCATCTTGATCAAATTTTTATACAATTCTTCCAATTTTAAAGCAAGAAGGTAAATAATATTGACAAACCATTTAGCAGGTGCCTCATCATTATTTACATTATTTTGTCTATAACTTTTATACTCTGATTGACTATCATCATAACTGCATTTGATATAACATCCAATACTATATGCTACATAATGTTAATACGCACGTTTATTTTCAACTGATTCCAATAAACATTCAAAGTCCGCACAAACAACAAAAGGTACTCAGTTCTTGTATGTAAAATTTTTAAATTCAAGTATGTGCTCAGTCTTCTCTTTTTTAGGTAGAATAATTTTGCAACTTTTTATATTTTTGCAATCTTCTTCATGGGCTTTCAATTTATCTTTAGACCAAAAGTAATGAAGGCATCGGTCACATATGTTTGCGGTATGTTGATGTTCAGACAACTGTTTGCGTATTGAACGCGACAAATTTTTTATCCAAACATAATGATATTTATACTCGGTATTTAAATCGTTCTTAATATTGATCGTATTATCATCCTCCTCATCATAAATATAAAAACTTTCAACAAGTAAAAGGTTAACATGATTTTCTTTTTTATTTCCTGATAAATGACTAGAACTAACATTATAAGTATTACCTTTCTTTTTTAAAAAATATAAATTAACCAAAACATTATTTTGTTTTTCAAAATTAGAAATTTTTTTAGTAACCGGCAACTCAATATCATTATAATTAAACTCGTTTTCGTATCTTCTATAATTTAAGACACGATTTGCATTTTCATTTACTGGATGCAATGCTGATAAAATAGCCCATTTAAAGCATTGATTGTCCGTGTTAACAATATTTACACAAGCATTTTTTTTTAATGTTATCTGGTAAATCTATAAATGAACTACCTCACATAGAATTCAATTTATTGATGTTGATGACTAAATTTAATATTGAATGTAAAAACCAGCCAGAACCAGCATCTTCAAAGTCATCCATACTTTGCTCAATTGGTTGTTGCACATTCTTATCAAACCAATCGTCTAAATCAGTTGTTTGATAAATGGATTGTGACTTTGTGTTAAAAAATTTTATATCAGCACTTTTAATGTTATCTTTTACTATAAGATATTCAGATGACAACACTGTATTAACTTTTAGTGCTTTATGTTTTCTTAGAGACTGTTGTATTCGGTTGAAAAACTGCTTCTTTGCATCTTCAAAAAAATTTTTTAAATCTAAATGTTTTAAATTAACAATCAATGCTGTCATGATTCATTTTTCGAAAGCACTATTAACATCTTCGAGACTTACTGTTTTATTGTTCTCAGCAACTGGAGGTGTTGTTGTTGACGATATTACTGCTGATGTAGATGCCCCTGCAGCTATACCTTCACCTTGAACGTATTTTATGAAGTTATTTTCAAACTTGCTAGTTGACGCGAATTCTATATTATTTTCTGGTTCAAACACTTCGGGTTCATTTTCAAATGCTGTAATTGCTGCCTCAACTTCACGATCACTGTCTGATACAAAAACTTCAGACTCATTGATAAATATTTTTGCTGCTTCTACTATTTCTAAGCGATCATAAAGTAGTTGTATTAAAGTCTTTAGTAAAGCTATCACTACTTGAAATTTTTGCAATTGGGAAGTTGATTAGTCCTTTTTTATAAAAAAAAAAAAAAAAAAATCACTATCCTTTAAAACTGTAAGACTGCTATCTAACTGAATTTGGATATGAGCAGCATCATATCTATTTATAGTTTGCTGATATGTTTTCCATAGCTGGTGAGCCACATCTTCAAAATATTAAACTGTTGCCATAGCTAACTGAAAACTGCAAGCTTACTTGCTCACAGATTACATGAAAATGAGCTGTTGAAGCAGCTCTTATCTTAATATAAAATAAATTTCAGAAAATAGTAGGCATATGGAGGGGGGAAGGGAGGAGGATACACAGTTGTTCATACAAAACTTATCACAACATTTTAGAATAAATTCATTGTATTGTATTTTATTTTTTATTTTTTTTAATTTACTTTTTAATTTACTTAATTTTAAGGATTCATACTATCACTTCTGTCATTACTACTACAACTACTGCAACTACCACAACTACTGTTACTACTACTGCTGCAGCTGTTGTTGCTACTACTTCTACTACTAATACTTTTTCTTTGACGTGATTCTTTTTCGCCAGTTAAAGAATTTGGTATAGTAAAATTTTTTTTTTTTTTTCTCACAAAAATCATCTACATAATTTTTTTTAATAGGTCGCTTTCGACTTGCTCTATTTTTTTTGGCTAAAGCTAAACTCCGTTGCTTGAGCTTTTCCATAGCCTCTCTTTTTTTTCTTCAGCTTTTTCAATTCTTTTTTAAAGCCAGATTTCCTGTTTTAAAATTCTTTCACGTTTTTTCATCCGTTCGCTTATCATCTTCTCCATTTCTCGTTGGATTACCCTCGACCTTTGGTTTTGAAGAGCTGTCTCCACCCTTAAGGTTAAAATATTCCGATCTTCCTTGGTCCATTCTTGTAGATTGTTTGTCAGAAGCTCGTTGTCTAACGGTACTACCCGTGCTGCAACAAGCAAAGAATCTTCATGCTGTGGTGTAAGCGTTGGTTGTTCACTGAAAAATAAAATAAACTTTTTTTTCTTTTTTTTTCCTATAGTTATAATATTTAAACTTTCAACGTACCATAGCATATCTTTTTCTTCTTCTTTTACCATATTCATCGTCATACTTGGTATATGTGTTGGGATGTTTTCCCAATTGGCTGCTTCTGCTGCTACTGTCGGCACTGTTTGATTCAGTGTATGCGAGATGTTTTCTTCTCCTCCTTCTTCTCCTTCTTCTTTTATTGGTTGTGGTCCCGTTTCAAAACTAGAGTTTTGCTTCATCCTCCACGAAACCGACGATGATAAAGCTGTTAAGGGCGTATTAACAGATAACACTTCCTCTACCCATGCAGCTTCAGACGCTGTAAGGGTGTTTTCTTCTAAGAAAAAAAAACAAAATATTTATGAAGAAAATATTACAAAATATAAAAATTTTATAAAAAATAGTAATTTTTTTCTTACTTTTTTCTTCTTAAAAAAAAAAATCGAATGTGGGAAGTGCTTCTTAGGCAATGTCTCCAAGAGGATTCATAGCAGCAGCAGCATCTTGATCATAATAAACAGCATCTGCTAAGGGATCCTCCTCCGTGGATATCTCATGACACGCAGGATCCACATGGTGTACAATCGACTGCTCTTCTTCTTCTTCTTCATACTTGGTTGCGAAAGTATTTATCGCATGACGAAAAAGTCGTTCGTTGTACCTTCTGATGTCACCAGTTGATGTTTTTTTCACCATTTTTTGTGCTGTAAAAAAAAATATTACGTTCATAAAACCTACATTATTTTAATAAAAGATTTTTAAATTTAAATTAATAGGAAGTAAGGAAATTAAAAACTCTCAACATAATTTCTGCAAAGAGAGTAAGAACAGATCTTCTTCATCGTTTCTGCGGTAAAATTGTTATTTTAATGAAAAAGATTTTAACAAATTTAAAAAACTCTCAACATTATTTTTACGGAGAAAGTTGAAAAAGAACTTTTGCCAATCATTTCTGCGGCTAAAGCGATTCATAAGATGTAAAAAAAAAAAAAAAAAAAAAAAAAAAAAAAAAAAAAAAAAAAAAACTGATGAAGGTGAGAAAGAGTAACGCTAAATAAATTATGAAGTAAAAAGTACCTTATTTTGTCGATGATGTTTCCTAGTCGTGTGGATACTGCCCAAGTTGCTGGCTCATTGTGTGATTCACTAGCTGTGATTTGAAATTCAGGTCAAGAGCAGTTCTTAAATCCCCTGGAAAGTTCATGAAAATGTGTGTAGAAGGGTGAAGGAGGGCGTGAGTTACTTCTGATTGGCTATTTGAAAATTTGAAAAACCTATCGTAGAAGGAAAAATTCATACATGCGAAAAATTATCTGTATGCATGAGACCAAGGGAGAGGGTTTTTGCGCATATCATAGATACAAAACATAGTTTCGCATGCTTTGCAAATTTTTAAAGGAAGGGGACTGTGGAGGCAAGTGTTGCACTAATATCTTTTTCTAATTGCTGTTTTGGTATTGCACTTACATCTTTTTCTAACGCAGCTGTTTTCTTATTAGATCGGAGTAGTTGCTCTAAAATTAAGAAAAGCGGAGTAGCACTTTGATTTCAATCATTTCGAAATAGCACTTTGAACCATACAGTTGGATATTATTATTGCAATGGCTACAACGCAACAAGTTTATCCAACAAGTAAAAGTGAACTCGAAGAGGATTTGGAGTTCCGGAATTTCTTGAACGAGATGCCACCTAGTGTTATGATTATCTTGGATGAAATATTTCCTAAACAACTGATAGACGACGATTGTTGGGCAGACTCAATATTTTCATCAACTTATGATGAAAACTCTGCAGTTATCGGTAAGTTTTTTTTTTTTTTTTTTTTTTTCCAATATTATTCAAAATTCATGATATTAAAATTTATTGAAGTTCAGGAATCACCGATCTCTCCATTCACGGAGAATTTGAACGCTCTTCAAGCAGAATGCGTTGTGGGGCAAATAGTTCCTCTATTTTGTATGCATATAACTACCACGTGCACAAGCTGCACACGATTTTGCACATTCAAACAGCGCGCGCAAATCAGCGCTGCAGACGACTTACGCACATTGCATCGCGCGCAAACTCAAACTGCGTTGCACGTCACCCGCTGGCGCACGCGGCGCTACAGGCGCTAATGCACATTGCGCATAAACTCAAACAGCGTGCGCAAACTCAAGCAGAACTGCAGCTGGCGCATGCAACCTCAAGCAGCGCACGCACGAGGAATGCGAGGAAGCCACAGCTCCTGCTCGTCCATTGGCTGCAGCAGGGACCACTCCACCCAAAAAGAGAGGCCGCTCGCCGCGGAGAGGGAGTGGTCTGAAATCGCCTGGCGACTCGAGCCCACCTGGGCTGGAATTGCCATAGCTTATCTACTGAGAAAGAAAGAGAAAAATAGCAATAGTAAGAGTCCAGAGAAAGTCTCGAACAAATATCAAGACTCAGAGACACGTGAGATATCGGAAACTTATAAGGCTGTATCCAGGACTAGGTCCGGGTATCTGGATGTAGGAACCAAGGCTTCCAGATTTTAGGGAGTTCGCCACATGCGCATTGTGCAATCACCCTCTCTCTATAGAGCAAGCTGGAGTGGGAGAGTCCCCCTACCCAAACCTTTAACCTAAGCCCCGCCCACTTTTCACAACTTAATGTACTTTTTAATGTACGTTATTCAAAAAGTGTTATGACACGTTTATTTAAATAATTATATGTATAACGTTTTAATACTAAGACATAATTTTAAAAAATACTATGTACAAGACAAGGTAAATAAAATTATAAAACAAAAAAATCTGTCACTTATTAAAGAAAATCAAAACATTAATATTTAGTAAGTTAAGTGTCGAGTTATAATAATTAAAGTATTATTTAGTATTTAAAAATTACCAAACGACACGTCTTGATCATTGTCAATGTAATTCACTATTACATTATTATGGTCGGTAAGCAACACTGTTTAATACATTAATCTGTCCCGAATTGCACGACCTTTATTTTGATTGGTGTATCATTAATAACTCACTTCGCTACAAGTATTTATTCTTGGAAATACGTCTTGTCGAAAAATATGGATTGCCATAAAAGCTTATGCTGCAATTTTTCAATATTTTTCTATATGTATCCTAAAATCACTCAACAAAAATAGTAAAAAAATTAATGCTGATTTCAGACAGTATAATTAATAAAGTCTATGAATTCTTAGTTGTTGTTTCATAAATAAACAATTTTTTTTTCGCTCAGAGTATGATTATTACAGCACGCTCTAAATGTAGTTTCTCCGGGCTTGAGACCGGCACATTTACTGTGGCCACATTACGCGCACGGTAATTTATTTACATTCACGATTAAAATTAAGAAAAAAATAAATAAACAAAAATAGAGAAAACAAGGACTAAGCAACAAAATTAGGAAAATCATTTAACATAAGTTGCAGGATTAATTGACGTCAAGGTAGCAACGTTAAAACCATTGCTTTTTTCGTAAACATTTTTAAACTGGAATTGAAGTGAGTTAACAAAAAATAAGTTTAAAAAAATGTCACAAACACGGTACTGCCGCTTTTCACTAAAAAAACAAAAAAGTATTATCATTGTTTTTATTACAGTTTTTTCGTGTTGTAGTAACGAATGAAGAAATAACTTATGAATTTTTCAACTTTTTGCTTGCATAAACATTTTCTGCGTTAAATAATTGAAAGTGTTGTTGAGACGCTTTAAAATTTAGAGAGTTTATACCTTTGACAGTGCAGTAGTTTCTGATTTAACAATACGCATTTATAAGCGGTGTTCCTATTGCCGATGTTTTTATAGATTTGATGTCATTAACAATTGAAAAAATTCTCTCTGGTAAGGCGTTTGAATGCAGCAAAGTCAAAATACGCAAAACTAATTTTGTGAGCTCAGGGAACTGTAAAATGTCACCCACATCCTTTTTTTTGCAAAAGATTCTACCCCAAAATTGATCGATTTGAAGAGATATTAATTCTACAACTTCTTTTTAGAAAAGTATTACAGTAAATTTCTCCATTCAATACTAGCAACTGATTTATTAATATTTGGAAAATACTTGTTGCAAAGATCATACAAATCGGGAATCGTTGCTCTAACTGATGGATCTTAAGCGTTTTCCGGCTTTAAAAAATCTAATTTACTCAAAAAATCGTCGTTAATAAAAAAAAGCTTTTTCATTTCTTTAGTTTTTGATAATACTGCAGATAAGTATTTTTCACAAAATTAACACTTTCAGAATCCATTTCCCTTAGTTTGGCCTTACACTCTAGTCCGCAATAAACTGTATTTAGGGGCAGTAAATTTTATGCATCATAAGAATAAACAAAACGAAGGTTTTGAAAAAGTTTGGGATTTAAAAAGTTTAACGCGAATTTTTTAAGCATCATGTTGCAATTATTTGAAAGAACGTGCAAAACTTCTTTCGATGTTTGAAACTTTTTACTAAAATTATTGAAGTCTTGCAAGACGTACAGCAAAAACAAAATAATACATTGAAATGTGTCAGACTTCATCAACAAAAGCGACTTGTCAACAGTCTTTGCCTCTTCAGATGACTCAAAAACTTCTACGATTAAAAATTGCCGCAATGGAACCCAATTTTCTAAAACGCATTCAATACATCCAAACACTTCAAGCCATCTACTTCCACATATTTTTAATATTTGATTTGTCTTTACCTTTGCGTCTGTCTGGAATTCTTTAAAAACTGTAGATCGTTTTGGACTTTTTGATAAGTAACTTGCTATTCTTTGCAAAAAAAAGTCTACATCTGTAGAAAGACTCGCATAACTGTATTTCGTGACAAGGGCGGATAAATGACAAATACAATTCATAAGTATAAAATTAGGTGACAGTTCTCTCAAATGACTAGCGAATAAATTAAAAAGACCGATCATGACATTTGCATTGTCACATGGTAACCCAACAACATTATTCCACGGAATTCCCAACGTTTCAAATTTATTTTGAGAAGACTCAAAATTTTTTTCTGCTGAAGCCAAAGTTGCGTGCAACTCAATAAAAGTTAAATGATGACCCACGATTTTGTTTAATTCAAAATCATAATATTGAACTGCAACACACAAAATTTTTTTTTGCTGCGATCTGTACTTTCGTCTATCAGTAAAGAAAAAGGTACTTTTTTCAAGATTTCTACCACTTTTAATTCAATGTCACGAGCTAAAACATAAACAATAAGTCCCGAGCATTTCGTAATACCAACTGACATAGACTGCGTGGCTTCAGGATTCTCAGACATTTTTTTAATTAAAGAAAGCAAGTCATTTATAATGTCAACACTAATGTTATGCTGAGCGAAAAAAAGGCTTAAGCTGAGCTCAGACTCTTGACACTGTTCTTTTTTTGATAAGGATGTTACCGCAGGTGCAACAAAATTTACCATTGCTTTGCCATGATACTGTGTATAAGCGTGCTTCAACAAATCATTTTTTGTACTTACACAAATATCTACTTTACAAGCTAAGCATTTAACTTTACCATCAGTATCGGATGATTCAAAGTTACAGTGAAATCTTTCGTCACGCAACCAATCTACATTAAAAGTCTTCAGTTTTTTGGACTTCTCAGAATGTGATGCCTTGGAACTATAACGTTCGCGCACACGACCCGTTCTGTTATGCAAATTTCGCGACATATCAACAACAAACTCTTACCTTGCTACTCCTAATGGACGTTTCTGCCAAGAGACCCACGCCAGCTTGCAGCAACCATGCAAATGAACAAGAAATGCAGCTTGCTTGTAACGAATGCACAAAATAGGTCTTGTATAACTATTTTAAAAAAACAAGTGCGCGCAAGTCCACGAGCTAAGGATTCACGCTGAATACGTGCAAAAAGTAAACAAGACCAGTAGTTCACAGCCTTGAAAACAAAGTATATGCGTTAAAGTTTCACATCTGCAGAATATGTTACAGCGTACAATACAAATAATCTACACTACTTTTTTTTGTTAACTAACTTCAATTCCAGTTTTAAAATGTTTATGAAAAGAATAATGGTTCTAACGTTGCTACCTTAATGTCAACTAACCCTGCAACTTATGTTAAATGATTTTCCTAATTTTGTTGCCAAGTCCTTGTTTTCTTTATTTTTATTTATGTATTTTTTTCTTAATTTCGAACGTAAGTGTAAATAAATTACCGCGCGCGTAATGTGGCCACAGTAAATGTGCCGATCTCAAGCCCGGAGAAACTACAGAGAGAGCGTGCTGTGATAAACATACTCTAATAAATAAACAACTTTTTTTCGCTCAGAGTAATTAATAAAATCTATGAATTTTTAGTTGTTTAATAAATAAACAACTTTTTTTCGCTCAAACAACAACTAAAAATTTATAGATTATATTAATTATACTGTCTGAAATCAGCATGAATTTTTTTACTATTTTTTGCCGAGTGATTTTAGGATACATATAGAAAAATATTGAGAAATTGCAGCATGAGCTTTTATGGCAATCCATATTTTTCGACGAGACGTATTTCCAAGAATAAATACTTGTAACGAAGTTAGTTATTAATCATACACCAATCCAAAAAAAGGTCGTGCAATTCGGGACAGATTTATGTATTAAACAGTGTTGCTTACCGACCATAATAATGTAATAGTGAATTACGTTAACAATGATCAAGACGTGTTGCTTGGTAATTTTTAAATACTAAATAATACTTTAATTATCATAACTCGACACCTAACTCACTAAATATTAATGTTTTGATTTTCTTTAATAAGTGACGAATACTTTGCTTTATAATTTTACTGACCTTGTCTTGTACATAGTATTTTTTTAAATTATGTCTTAGTATTAAAACGTCAAACATATAATTATATCAATAAACGTGTCATAACACTTTATGAATAACATACATTAAAAAGTACATTAAGATGTGAAAAGTGGGCGGGGCTTAGGTTAAAGGTTTGGGTAGGGGGACTCTCCCGCTCCAGCTTGCTCTATAGAGAGAGGGTGATTGCGCACTGCGCATGCGGTGAACTCCCTAGAATCTGGGAGCCTTGGTAGGAACCGAGTGTAAGAGTCGGTTACATTAAGGAGAGATCACGATTGTCGAGCTCACACTTAGTGAGGCGTGTTGCGTTACCGTGTAAGTAAGCATTATTGTGCAAGTATAAATTAAGTCTCAACAAGTGCTCTGCCTGTATAATGGTTGTGACGAAGTGATTGTCAACTTGTGTTGTAGTGAAATCACAAGAAGGAAACTATGAGGAACAAATTTTGTTATATAAGTCAGAGACCTAATAAAGCAAAGAGAGACAACAAGATACAGAGAAGAGACGTATGAGAGAGTTTTGTAAGAGTATTTTTGCCGAGATGGTAAGTCATTAAATAAAAATTAGATCACACGTGATTGAATGAAAAACAGTTGAAAATTATTACTGCTTAAATACAGAAATTTATTACAATAGTTATGAGTCAAAAGTCTATTTAAAATTTTTCCTTTAATTGTACTGGCAACATGCAAAAAAAATGTAATTTTCGGCCAAACCTTACAAGAAATATGCTGCACAACCATAAAATAATATAACAAGAGCAGGATATGCGTTTTACAACTACTTATATAATGTTCTTAGTTTCTTAGAACATTTTGAGTTATAGTGATTTATGTACAATAATTGTTGAGACTTGTTTATTGAAAATAACAAGCAAAAAAGTGTATTTATTTCGACGTACTAGAAACAAATTGTGACTGAGAAAAATAGGGTACAGACTTGGCTGGTCCCTCTTCTCAACACTCCGAAATTTATTTCCACAGTGTACGGTTACATTGCTGACGGGAATGTCAACTTAGTTTACTCCTTCTAGTGACTTTATACAATTAATCTAGACTATCCAACTAATGGATCCTGAAGTTAAAGATTTGGGATATGCATCGAAATAAATTATTATTTAATTATTTGCCTCGTATTTTAAAAATATTTCATATTCTACAAATGAGCGCTTATCTAACATTTTGGCGGGGCCATGGAAGGGTCCCTAAATGAATCTGTTTTAAGTTATGCCAATGCGTGAAAAATTGTCGTCAAGGATCGATGGCATCTGGAAAGAAGGCGTAAATATGCTGCTGATTTCTGTATTGATATATTATTGGTTATACACCACGGCAGAATAGGCAATCATGATTGCGTGGGTGAGGGACGGGAATGAGAGAAGAAAACAGGAGTGCAGCAAGAAAGACGGAAGGAAGAAAGTTTTTGATTCCAGGACATTAAAGAAAAAATTTTAAATAAAATTGAGGTGAGCAAATTTCTTTATGGCTGAAAGGGGCGTTAGTCATAAGACTTTTTGAGTTTTTTTGAGTTTTAGAAATTAAGGCAAAGTCATCAATTATTTAAGCAACTTATTTGGATATTGATAAATCGTATACTCATATTAATGGTGCTTTGTAAAAGTGCTTCATAATAATAATAAAGTCTCTTAACCTTGTAAACGCAATATCAAATTAGAAATATAGTAATATAACCAAGAAACGTACGTATTTCAGTTGGTACGTAACGGTCCTTATTTACAAATAACTAAATTTTATAAGTACAATACAGATAATCTAATAATAAATTAAAGAAAATATTCCAAAAAAGCTTACATTTCCGTAAAAAAAAAAGTTTTTCATAGTTAAATAGGCTTTTATAAGATGACTTGAAAAGTAAGCCACATCTATGTGGCAAAAATTTACTAGTGCTTATTATTTAATACATATAAAAATTTAAGGTACATAGTCATCTAGTATTACTAACAAAGAGAAATAACTTACTAAGAATGTTATACTTAAAAAAATTAAGAACATTGTTTAATATTCATTATAAAGAAATAACTCTGTTTTTTGTGTTACTTATGAGTATGTGGAGAGTCACCTATTAATCTTAGTTAACTATTCATTTCTTCTAACATAATAAATAACGTTTTTCTTATTAACGAAATTTTTGTGAAAAATTCTTTACAAGTCTTCTAAACTGTCTCCTTAAAGGTAAATGAGGACAGGTTAACGTATTATTTAGTTTTTTCTCAAAGTCTATTGAGTCACTAAAGGGTCAGTGAAGGTAGAAAAAAGTTATATGGTGGTGGTAAGGAGCTAGAAAAATCGTGTAGAGATACTAGAGAGTGTTACTGTGGTCAAATCGATTTTTTTGTATTAAATTTGTATTATTTAGTTAAAGTCGTTAATCTCCTAAGTAAACAAGTAAAGTTTTGTTAAAATTTTGTTGGCTAGTTAATTTTGTAAAAAAAAAAAAAAATTGCAAGCAACATTTTTATGTTAATTCGTAGCCTAACAAATTTTTTATTTATTACAGTTTTCTGTGTCATCATCAGAATAATTCATTATTCTTGATGTTTAAAAAAAAATGATGGCTTAAAGCATAGAAATGGGCTGGATTCAATTTTATGGACAATAAATCATATGTGTACAAATCTTTGTAACAAAAATTTTGCAGATTACTTTATCTAATAAGGGTTACAGGCATTAAGTTGTTAACACCATTTTATTTCAAGCCTTAAGATAATATTGCAACCTAGTACTGTGTATTTTTTATATACTTTTTAATGCTTTTTTTCGAAATACATGTGCAAGAAAGTAATTTTCTTTATTTCATGAACGCAAGTAAATTGAACGTTTGTTTCTTGTATGACGTCATAAATAAACGGTATTGCATATAAATTGTAATAAACATGACTCAATAATTGTTTATAAAAGGCCCTTTAACTTGAATAGTTCTTAGCATTAAAAAACATGACGGAAATAGTCTTAAAGCGCATATCCTGCTCTTGTTTTATTATTTCATGGTTATGCAACATATAACTAATGAAGTTTGGCAAAACATGTATTTTTTTTGCATATTGCTAGTACAACTAAAGAAAAAATTTTAAATAGGCATCGGACTTAAAACTATTATTATGAATTTTTAGTTTCATGTATGAATAATTCAAAATCGTTTTTCATTCAATGACGTGTATTTTTTCTTTTATTTAATGACTTCCCATCTTTGCAAAAATATTCTTCCGCATTCTCTTACACTTGGTCCCTACATCTCCACAGACCTCCAAACCTAGTCCCGGATACAGCCTCATAACTTCACGATATCTAAGGTGTCTGTGAGTCGTGATGCTTTCTCAAGATTTTCTCTGCACTCTTACCATTGTCATTTCTCTCTTTTTCTTTTGCTCTATCTCTCTTTCTCTCTCCCTCTTTTTCCTTTTTTTTTACGCTGCTGTTTTCATCGTTGACTCTACTTTACCACTCAGGTTAATATTCCTATTATAACTACAAATTTCATTATACCTGCTTCTTTAATCTTTTTTTTTAAATTATTAGCTTTAATAGTGGAAACTTAGATTTTGCTGGTACGCCAGAAATTAATTAATACTGTTTTAACTTGTTATCCCAGTTTATCATCCTTAAATTACTCTGTTTCTAAAAATATTTATAATGTTCAAATGTATTTAATTATTAAGCATTGTACCTTTTGTTTTTTAATAGTTATTTAACAGAGCCTGCCAAAAATATCTGTCAAACCGATACTTGATATTACTTTAATCTTTTGACATTTCCTAAGAAAGTTATCAAAGTTAAGATAACCATTGTGAGCATTTTGTAGACTTCGATTCAGTTTCCAAGCATTAAGGCAAAGATCCCATTGGAATCAGTAGGACTTTTTTTAAAAGACATGAATTGGCATTTGCGACAAGATTACGTTCGTATAATCAAAACATTCCTTGATTTATACTTAAATAAGATAATATTTTGTAAGTTTGGTCCAGAGAAAATCTTTTGGATAAACTTAATAGTCCTGGAATATTATTAAATTTTTCTAAATTTTGTTATCTGACAATTTCATATCTTTTTATTTTGTAAGATTAATACTTTAGACGCTTATAACCTCATTACTTTAAAACTTATAACAATAGAACAGCACTACCGTGGTATAATAGTCTTTGTGAATCTGTAGGATATTGTTACTTATATTAACAATTAATTCTTTCACCTTTTGACTTGTAACACGTATGATGCAATCATATATTGACTAAAGAATAACAAAACAAAATTAGGCGTAAATTCGTGATTTCTTATTAAAACAGTGCTGCTAAGTTTTCATTTGATTCTTGATAATGTTCCCTGATAATACTAACCGCTAGTACACCAACCTTAGGAAAAGATAAGTAACTCTTAAATACCTCCTTATGTCTTTTAAAAAATAGTGCTGATATACATGTGATCTCGCTCCATGTGTGAATTAGGGCTCTTACTGGTATGTTGGAGATTTTTCTTTTAATCTCTAGGTAGTCCGATACAATTTGGCGTTAATTTTAGTCATGCGAAATTGGCGTATACTGACTTTCATCTAAGAGCTTATCACGTGTTGCCAATGAAAAAGAATTCATGACAACATTGTTAAATGGTCTCGTTACTCCCCTATTAGTATTTAGAAACTGAGTGAAAAAGTCAATTTTGTGATTAATTTCCCCCGCTACTTTCTGTTGTGAAGTAGGAGCATCTATGCTTTACAACACTGCTTAGTTTTCTCAAGTTAAAATATCGATTTTCTGTATTTGAGGCCGATTACATTGACTTTTATGTTGCAAGTTACTCATGTTATTTCCAGAGGAACTATAATGATTTTCTGTACTTTGAGACATAGTGTAAGAAAAATTATTGTTAGCACAGAAATCATCTTATCTTTTAACAGTGTGGTCTATTACCTGTTTATTTCCTCGTGCAGGTATTGAAGTATCTCGGGATTTGGGTGTGATTTGTGGCAAAGAATCATTTTTATACGGGGATTGAGTCCTCCCTTTGTTACAAGCAAATCCAAAAAATATATGAGACCGTTATTAGTGCATATATCGTGGATTATTATGAGACGTTAAATTTTGCGCTTTAAAATTATTTGCAAATTGTTTAATCACTTCGTATTCAGTATGAGCTCGTGTCACGTGCCATACTTTATTATATAGGTATTTAACAAATTTATTACGTGAGTAATTTTATTCAGCACAATAATATTCAAACTTGAGCTCACGTTTACTGATAAATATTTTTTTTTCGTTCCAATATTTCTGATCCAATTCTGTAACAAACATAGGAAAATCGTAAGCTAAGTCTGCAACAAATAATGACCAGTCCCTGACTGATCTCTTTGATGTCTGCTGAACAACATATTGAAAGCTATTCAGTGAAATGTGCATGCCTTCCACAACATATGCCAACTTGCGAATAAAACTCGATCTGTGGTCAACGAGCATTGCATTAAAAATAGGCAATTTCATCTTTAGGACCAGCGTTATTTACCCGTTTATTTTCAGAACAGGCACTGGGGCATGCCTTAATCGATTATTCAGCGTATTTTAAACAGCTTGGTGTAATCTTTTGACTCATTCAATAATTATAAACCAATCATCGTATTCACGTCGTGTATACCACATTTTTTCTTGCATCTGTGTGATTAATTTTACACTGTTTTGTACAGCTCGTTCCTGTTGAGTATTAACACCTGCGTGTCATCGACGAATCGCCTCTAACGACAACACCGTATCTTTGCCTTAATTTTCATAAAATGGCATAGTGTTTACGTTCAGTGGAAGGTTAAAATTAGATGCGAGCCCGTCTTCAGATTCCACTTGGTTGCCCAGAGACAAGTAACAATTGAATACATTAAAACCATCATAACGAATATCATGAATTTTACTAAGATCCGTATAAAACCTGAGGGCCCTAGTCAATGCAGCTCACTTTTTACTATAAATTTTGTTTTAACTCTAATTTTTTTTGGATGCCCACAACATTTATCAAAAACTTTTTCACTGGCTCGGCTACCTGAATGAAAATCGTTGCTAGCTCCTCCAAATCAGTAGTGGATAAGCGCAACATATTTCTTAAAAATTACTCACTATTTTAATAACGTGCACTTAATTTATGCGTTTTCCACTAGTAAGGTATAAATGCAAAGGACTGTTTCTTAGTTGCGTTTCCTTGAAGCAGTGAGACATAAGTTGGCTGACGTTAAGACTTCGGTAAGGTTTCAGGTAAAAAAGTTAACTTGATGTGAAATGTGTCTTATGCAAATTATAATCATCAATTTATTCGTGTATCAATGACAGACTGGGTTCTATTCGTAGAAGTACACTTAAATGGCTTGCATGCAAGATAATAAGTAAAATTAGGGTTAACAAGACGATTTTCTACTCAGAGTAATGTTACATCTAACTATATCTTATTTAGAAGTCTCCCACATATGTATGTATCTGTATAATTCAAGTAATAACTAAGTTATTGTTACAGAAGCAGCGTTGGCTCAGTGGCAAGCATGCTTGTTACTAAAACAACACAGTTCTAGGGGTCATGAGTTCAGTTCCCGGTGAATACAGATTTTTTCAAAAACAGTTTTCATTGAGAAAAGCTCCTACTTAACCCCGGCTGTTTCGGGGCGGGTTATTCCGTGGAATTTTTCTTCAGAGTGTTAACAGGATTTTTTCCTTGCCCCACAGATTTTTAAGCCCAGGTTGATGGAAAACAGTGTTAGGGCTATAAGTAGGGATTAGCGGATCCAACGGATCCAATGCTAGGCATCAGGCAGGGATCAACGGCCTTACCAGCGAGAAGTGGTCCGTGAAACAGGGTGTTTTTCCGGGTATGCGAATTAGCCTGGATCTAATACTCTGGCAGAGAAAGCTGGCTTAACCGGTGAGGAGTGGATGTCCTGGAATATGGAGTCCTCTCCAGAAAAAAGCTATACAGTAGCAAGTGGACCCGATGCACCATTGGTGCAGAGAGTGTCAGCTTAACTGGCAAGGTGTTCCACCAGAGATACTTACACTGAGCCTATGAATTCAGGTAGGATATCAGTAAAAAAGGGTCAAAAACAGGTGCCGCAGTACACCCCCACACATAGGTGGTGAGTGGGTGGCCCTGGCGACTAGGCCAGTAGGCTGTCGTAGTGATCCGGTAGAAAAAAGAAAACAAACTTAGTTGTTGTTACGTTACAAGTTAAACTGATAATCTTAAAATACCGTACATATTTTTTGAGTGAGTACCCACCCATTCCCATCAAAATACCTTGTAATTCGTATGTTTTTTGCTGTTTTGTATATTTAACTACGTCTCCCTTTATCCTCTTCCACCTAAAGGGTGGTCTAGTGGCTTTACTCTGGCTGCAGCCTCATACGTATATGTATATGAGTGCTATTCATCCAGCTCCTAATAATCAGATATTAGTAAGGAGATTTTCAATGCCTATGGTAGATAGTGTGCCACTTTTTTTCCACGGATTCAAGCACACCGTCACGGCCGACTATTCAAACTATACGCACATTTTCGGCAGCAGGAAGACAAATCAAAGTATGCGTATGACAGATATCTCATATGAGAAGAAGAAATATGTGCATATACATAAGTATGAATGTTTTAGCTGCCTCCTACCTAATTTCTAGGGTCTCACAGCTCTCGACTCTCACTGTAGCTCGCAGTTCTTGGATGCATAAATACCTACAGAATTTTTTCAATGCACCGTGTTTCCTCAAAAAAAAGTTTTTTTTGAATGTTGGACCGTTAATAATGTTATAATGTTTATTAAAATATTATTTGTTAAACAGGTAAGTAATAAATACTTGTTCAGCTGAGTGCCACCAAAGACTGTGTTTTTTCTTGTTTAAAATTACAAAATATGTAATGATAACGTAAGTCCTGATATATAATGTCCAGTCTCAGAACTTCTCCATAAAATTATTATTGTTACAAGCTTGAACGAGTAATGTTACTTTAGCTAGAAAGAAAAGAAAATTTTAATTAGTAAATAACTGTTTTTCAACGTTAAAAATTATTTATTCTTTAAAAAATAAAGGGCTTTTAAATTTTTTTTACTAACATATGCGCTCTTGGCTTTCATTTGAACGTTTATTAAACAACGAATGACCTTCCTAGAATTTAAATGTTAATCTTGGACACATGTTATCTTTCTAATAGAAATAAATGACTATTACAATATTAAAAAATATTAAAAATTCTGCTTCGAGATACTTTAACTTTAATTTAAATACCAATAGAAAAAAATACTTAAACTAAAACTCAATTTTTAGAACTTCACCGTAATTATATGTCACTTTTGGTGCTTAAAGGGACAGTGTGCCCATTGTCGAGGCAGCTAAGTATTATGATGATGATGAGTGATAGTAAAATAAAAAAAAACTGGAAAACCAAATGTAAGATAAAAAACATACCGTAACGGAGATTTAAACTCTGAAGTGGTTAGTGGAAAAGTATACGTTGCAATACTGAGCTGCCTTGACTTTGAGCACACTGTTCCTCTAAGCACTAAAAGTGACGTATGATTACGATGAAGCTCCAAAGTTTGAGTTAAAATTTGGGTGTCTTTTTTATTAGTATTTAAGTTGAAGTTTGAGTACCTTAAAGCAGAATTGCAATTTTTTGGAATATTGTGATAATTACTTACTCCTATGAAAAATGTTACGTGTGTCAAAGATTAACAATTAAATTCTGGAAAAGTTATTCGTTGTTAAATAAATGTTAAAATTTAACCCAAGAGAGCGTATCTTAATGATTAATTTTTGAAAGGTACATATTAATTAAGCCATTTATAACTTTCAACGTTGAAGAACATAGTTAGTTACCACGTAAAATTTTTTTTTTCCTTTCTACCTGACATTAAAATAATTGCTTGAGTTGTAGAATAATAATTTTACAGAGAAGTTCTGAGAATAGACATGAAATATTAGGACTAACATTATCATTACTTAATTTGTCGATTTAAACGAGAAAAAATCTAGTATTTAGTGGTATTTAGCTGTACGAGTATATAATACTTACCTATTTAACAAGTAACATTTAACTAAATATTATAACACTTGTAACTGTCCATCATTCTAAGCAAAATCTTTTTTGAGGGAATACAGCGCATTAGGAACCTATAAAAGTGTACATGCATGCAAGATCTGCGAGCTATAGCTAGTGCCGAGAGCCGAGAGATCCGATAGCTTAGGCAGAAGGCAGCCAAAACACTTATAGCTAAACTCATACACACGTACTTATTCTTTCCTCTGCTATGAGGTACCGATTGTACGCACATTTCGTTCTTCCCCTCTACTAGTTAAAAAGATCGTATAGTTTGACTGGTTTACTGTGACGGTGTGCTCAAATCAGTAGAAAAAAGTGACACACTCTTTACACACACGCCATCTTCCTAGTAATCTCTGCTACTGAGAGCACTACTATGGGCCCTGAGCACTTGGAAAAAGGAAGGAAAGCATGAAGAAAGATAGAGGGAATTTAGCAATTTAGCTGCAAAATGGTAGCTTAGTCCCTTTACGAGAAGCATTGCGTAGTGAAATATATCTTTATATATATACATATATAGATGTGTGTGCATGTGCGTGCGTGTAGATGCGTGTGTGTGCATATGTGTGCGCAGATGTGTGTGTGTGCACACGTAGGTATGTATACATGTGTGTGTATTAAGTGAAGGTTACTTATGTGGACTGTATGTGCTTTCAGGATGTACATAAGTAACATTAAAACGTTCCGCAAACATCTGCAAGACTTCTTATTTGCCTGCATAAGTACCCCATTATACATAGAATTGTCTGCATGAGTTACTTTTTTTCAATACACAGACACACACACACACACACACAAACACATACACATTCATGCTGATGTACGGTCTCCCATGTGCTGATCTATGACGCTTATAAATCTTCCTATATTATATAGTGAACTCAGTGGGGCATTCCACACAAACACCCATCGCCCCCCCACCATCCCCCATTTTCCCCTCCACTGCCCATCCACCAACCCCCCACAAAACAATGTAAAAATCCGTTATTTTCTTGCTTATTTTGACATATCGTAATTTTTCTCAAAACCCCCCACAGCCTCCCTCCGATTCCACACAGCCCCCCCCCACCGACCCCCCACGAATTTTTTCATGGCTTCCCACCGCCCCACTATGAGTTGAATGGGTTTTTTTTTGTTTAAAACCTAATAACTTGAGAAGGAAAAAAGATTCATCTAAATTTTTTTTGGAGCTTCAAGCTGAGATAATAAAGAATAGAGAAGAACAACAGAGAATGTCACTTTACAACAACACTGTCACTTTTATTCTTCAAACAATACTAAATTTTATCTCTAAAGTTTGAGTTTTATACTTCCAACATAACATTAAAATACGAGATTGCAGGTAACAGTGTCAGAAACCTGATATTATGTTAAGAATAAGGAATACTTCGTAAATTCTATTTAGAGCTTTCAAATAAAGTAATAGAGAATAGAGAAGTAGTATAAAAAAATATCATATTATTAAACCCTAACCTCTGATTTTATTATAATACAAGAAAAAAAACATTCTGAGACAATAAATCTTAAAAATGACTTAATTTTAACTTTAAAACATTATTATTTTAAATGATCGTAACTACTATCATGAGATTTTAATTTTTGTACTTTTAATACAACTTTTATTTTGGAGATTACAGGCTTGTAGTGTCAGAAATCTGACGTTATGAGGAGAAAAAAGAGTAATTGGAGCATTATTTTTTGAGCTCCGAAATAAGACGATAAAGAATAGAGAAAAAATATTAAGAATCTCAGATCGTTAAGTACTAACCTTGAAAAAAAAATCTAAATAACGTTCTTACATGGAGAGAACTCTGACACTACGATAGTATAGAACTCTGTGTACTACGTGAGTATGCAACAGCGCGTACTGTAGTAGACTCGTACTGTACTCCTGTCAGAGATTAGTAGAGAGACTGCTGACTGCAATGCTACGGCGCGAGTTTACTTTTGGCCACTGTTTCGAGCGTTCCGTCGCGGCCAAGCGGTCGAACCAGGCACACATATTTTTTTTTTATTTGAAAAGCGTGGAGAGGGTATACCAAGTGTGTGCCTACGGATTCGCGTGGAAATGGGCATGTAGGCACATACTTTGGAGACGCGTGGAAGGGGTATACTGAATATGTGCCTACAAAGAGAGGAGTGGTGCATGGAAATGCCGACTACAGCTATATAACTATATGTACCCGCGTATATTATGGCGGAAGAAAGCGACGAGTCTTTCTCGCTGTATACTAACTTCTTAAATATAAGGTCTTAGAAATTGAGGGGAAATAGAGAAGAAAAAAAGATTTCACATCTTATGCTTGTAAAATGAAAAACCTATTCTTTCATTTAACAATTCTCTATGACATATAAAAACTTAAGAGAGGCTAGCCATATTAGTTTTCGAAAATCAAATCATACAAATAAATGCTTACGCAATTGGAAGCTCAGACTTTCAAGTCATTTATTTTTAGTTCTCCTTATACTTTGGATTTTCGTTTAGTACTAAGTATCAAAGTACGTTGAAAAAATATTTAGCTTTACATATTTTTTTAAGTTGATAGTATGACTATAAGCACCTTAAATTTAAATTATTATTTTTACTTATCATAATCGCTATGAACTGTAAGCCAAGCTCCGGAGGGTATCAATGAACATATGTGACTTTAGGTTATATGAGGTCCGAAGTTTGAATAGCTGAGATGGCTAGGGCTTTTGCCTTCGACGGCATATTTTGGTGATTTGGGGTTCAATTCTGATTGCCATTGGATTTTTTTTTTTTTTTTAATATAATTCAGTATTCTATTTTATTTTTTTATTGCAACTTTTATTTTAATTTATGAATATTGTCAACACTTTTTTTTCGGGCACGTTAAAAATATTTTATTTTTAATACTGTGTCACGTACACAGAATTCTACGCAACAACTGACTATTAAATAATTTATTACGTTAATAGTTGTAGCTGGCAAGGCTAATTCATAATTTTAAAGGTAATAATTTGAATGATAGTAACATTGATAACTAACTAAACACTTGGTAGATCATATAAATCTTTATATGCGTATTCGTATGCTTGCATGTGTGTAATCTCAGACTTTTTGACCGATGTCAATGATTTAGGACTCAGCAGGACTACTTTTTTATATTGTTACGATGGCTTGGGAAAAACAATTGTCATAGCTTTTTAAGGTTGTCATACCTCTTGATGATTTCTTGATTTTTTTTCAGAAGATTGTTGTATTATTTAGGTGAAAAAAACATTCTTATACATATTTTAGTTTTACTTAGGGAATATTCAAACAATTACATCTTTTGAAATGTCTTCATACGTTATACAGTTTTATTTTGAACAATAAAAAAATTTTTTTTATTACAATTTATGCATTAAAAACTAGTTTTTTAATAAGATTGATAGAACAATTCCCTAATTTGTAATTTTAATTAAATTCTTAACAAGATCTTATTTCATACAGTACGAAAAAACCACATTTTCTATTTTCGCACACTCCATAAGAGTTTTTTTTATAGGATAATTTCTACTTTAATGTGATGAATATTATGATTTTATTGACAGGTTTTACACATCTTAGCTTGTTATTTTTATATGTACATTTTAATACTTACTGTAGCTAAAAAAAATAAATGTAGTTTGGTTTGTTCTTAAATATCTTATATGATTGTTTCATTGAAAAAAACTTTAGATTGCAATAAATGACTAAAACTTTTAATTTGCTACTTAACATAATTTAATATTGTTGAATAAATTTTTACCTGCAGAGAAAATACTGAAACATTTAACGATAGCTTTTTAGAGTGTCAGAAAACTTAGTGGATTTTTGAAGATTTTGCACTAAAAATTTGTTTATTTAAAGTAAGGCCCGATTTTAATTCATAATTTAGGATGTGGTTCAAACTTTTTTTTAAGTCTTACAATTTCTTGAATCGCTGAATAATGTCGGTGGGTCAGCGCAAGAAATAGTCTTTTAAGAGTAGAAGACATGAGAGAGCTTTTTTAAATTAAGAGAAAAAAAGGGTTCTCTGAGAAAATTTTTTTTCCTTTAACTTCAAGTTGGCAATAAAATTATGTATGTTTATATGCATACATTAATTAAGCATTACTTAATAAAACTGTGGTCAATCTCTATGTAGCATAGGTCACTTACTGGCCACGTTGTTGAATAATTAATACATTATTCATTAATAATAGAAAAGCGTATTACCACATGATACGGAGTATGTACGATTTACTATATCAATACAAACTATTTCTTCATTTATGTGATTATACGCCAGAAAGCACTTCGCTTTTACTCTGTATTTCTCAATAGCTTCCAATGACTTGTTAATCGAAAATTTAAATTTTTTTATACAAATTTCTCTATTAAAAAAAAGAATCTAAGCTCATTGTTTCACATAATTTCTTTTATTAGAGGGTATAATGTTACCAATAAACAAATTTACAGTGCAAAATTTGGGAAGAATTTACACAATTGTTTAACACTTTAAATCGCTACCGAGTAACATATCACTGCTTTCTCAGCATTAAAAAAAAATCAAAAAAATATTCAAATAAGCGTTGAAAAGTACATTTAAATTTAAACGTTAGACAACTTAAATTTGTTGAGGCAAGCATAGTATTCATTTTATCAAAATAAAATTATTATTTAATTAAAAACATAAAAGATCTATAAACTTTATGGAAAGAAAAAAAATAAAAATTAAACAATTCGGGCTCTATAAAATGAAATTATCTCGAAAATTAAATTAATATTACAAATAAGAACATTGTTGTATCAATTTAAATAACATGTGAAGTTTGCATAGATTTATCAAAGCCACTGGTGCAATTTAGATTGTAGAATTTGATACAATTTTAATATCTATGTGCTGACAGCATAAAAATATTGAGCAACCATTTTTTTTGATTGAAAAAAATATTATTGTAGAAATTTACTGGTAGTCATTGTTGAGGAAATTATTAAAACGAAAGTATATTTTTTAGGCCTTTGGCTATTTTCTCTTGTAAACTGAATGCTTATAATTTTTGGGAAGTTTGAAACCATTTATATTTTATTCCTAACCTTAAAAATCATTTGTTTGGTATTATAAAATTATGAATAAGCCTTGCTATCGTTATATATATTTCAGTATTTTCTCTGCAGGTAAAAATTTATTTAACAATATTAAATTATGTTAAGTAGCTAATTAAAAGTTTTAGTTATTTATTGCAATCTAAAGTTTTTTATAATAAAACGATCGTATATGACATTTAAGAACGAACCAAACTACATTTATTTTTTTTAAGCTACAGTAAGTATTAAAATGTACATATATAAATAACAAGCTCAGATGTGTAAAACTTGTCAATGAAATCATAATATTTGTCACATTTAAGTAAAAATTATTCTATAAAAAAAACTCTTATGGAGTGTGCGAAAATAAAAAATGTGGTTTTTTCGTACTGTATGAAATAAGATCTTGCTAAGAATTCAATTAATATTACAAATTAAGGAATTGTTCTATCAATCTTATTAAAATACTAATTTTTAATGCATGAATCAAAACAAAAAAAATTGTTTTATTGTTCAAAATGAAACTGTATAACGTATGGACAGATTTCAAAAAATGTAATTGTTTGAATTTTCCCTAAGTAAAACTAAAATATGTATAAGAATGTTTTTTTCACCTAAAAAATACAACAATCTTTTTAAAAAAATCAAGGAATCATCAAGAGGTATGACAACCTTAAAAAGCTATGACGATTGTTTTTTCCAAGCCATCGTAACAATATAAAAAAGTAGTCCTGCTGAGTCCTGAATCATTAACATCGGTCAAAAAGTCTGAGATCACACACATGCAAGCACACGAATACGCACATAAAGATTTATATGATCTACCAAGTGTTTAGTTGGTTATCAATGTTACTATCATTCAAATTATTACCTTTTAAATTATGAATAAGCCTTGCCAGCTATAACTATAAACGTAATAAATTATTTAATAGTCAGTTGTTGCGTAGGATTCTGTGTACGTGACACAGTATTAAAAATAAAATATTTTTAACGAGCCCGAAAAAAAAGTGTTGACAATATTCATAAATTAAAATAAAAGTTGCAATAAGAGATTGAAATAGAATACTGAATTATATTAAAAAAAAAAAAAAAATTCAATGGCAATCAGAATTGAACCCTAAATCACCAAAATATGCCGTCGAAGGCAAAAGCCCTAGCCATCTCAGCTATTCAAACTTCGGACCTCATATAACCTAAAGTCACATATGTTCATTGATACCCTCCGGAGCTTGGCTTACAGTTCATAGCGATTATGATAAGTAAACATAATAATTTAAATTTAAGGTGCTTATAGTCATACTATCAACCTCAAAAAATATGTAAAGCTAAATATTTTTTTAACGTTCTTTGATACTTAGTACTAAACAAAAATCCAAAGTATAAGAAGAACTAAAAATAAATGACTTGAAAGTCTGAGCTTTCAATTGCGTAAACATTTATTTGTATGATTTGATTTTCGAAAACTAATATGGCTAGCCTCTCTTAAGTTTTTATATGTCATAAAGAATTGTTAAATGAAAGAATAGGTTTTTTATTTTACAAGCATAAGATGTGAAATCTTTTTTTCTTCTCTATTTCCCCTTAATTTCGAAGACCTTATATTTAAGAAGTTAGTATACAGCGAGAAAGACAAATCGCTTTATTTCGCCATTTTATACGTGGGTACATATAGTTATATAGCTGTAGTCGGCATTTCCATACACCACTCCTTTCTTTGTAGGCACATATTCAGTATACCCCTTCCACGCGTCTTCAAAGTATGTGCCTACATGCCCATTTCCACGCGAATCCGTAGGCACACACTTGGTATACCCTCTCCACGCTTCTCAAATAAAAAAAAAATATGTGTGCCTGGTTCGACCGCTTGGCCGCGACGGAACGCTCGAAACAGTGGCCAAAAGTAAACTCGCACCGTAGCATTGCAGTCAGCAGTCTCTCTACTAATCTCTGACAGTAGTTCAGTCCGAGTCTACGACAGTGCGCGCTGCTGCATACTTACGGAGTACACAGAGTTCTATACTATCGTAGTGTCAGAGTTCTGTCCATGTAAAAACGTTATTTAGATTTTTTTTCAAGGTTAGTACTTAACAATCTGAGATTCTCAATATTTCTTTTCTATTCTTTATCGTCTTATTGCGGAGTTCAAAAAATGATTCTCCAATTATTCTTTTTCATCCTCATAACGTCACATTTTTGACACTACAAGCCTGTAATCTCCAAAATAAAAGTTATATTAAAAGTACAAAAATTAAAATCTCATGATAGCAGTTACGATCATTTAAAATAATAATGTTATAAAGTTAAAATTAAGTCATTTTTAAGATTTGTTGTCTGAGAATGTTTTTTTTCTTGTATTTTAATTAAATCAGAGGTTAGGGTTAAACAATATGATATTTTTTCATACCACTTCTCTATTCTCTATTACTTTATTTGAAAGCTCTAAATAGAATTTTCGAAGTATTCCTTATTCTTAACATGATATCAGGTTTCTGACACTGTTACCTGCAATCTCAAATTTTAAGGTTACGTTGGAAGTATGAAACTCAAACTCTAGTGATATAAGTTAGAAATGTTTGAAGAATAAAAGTGACAGTGTTGTTGTAAAGTGATTTGAGTGATTTTTTAGCTAAAAATACTGTTTTTTCGAGTTTTCTTATTAATTTTGAGGTTTGATTATAACGACGAGACATTCTCTCTATTTTTTTTTTATTTTATATTATCTTAGCTTGAAGCTTTGAAAAAAAGTTTTGAGTAATCTTTTTTTCTTCTCAAGTTATTAGGTTTTAAACAAAAAAAACCCATTTGACCCATAGTGCGCCCCCCACACCACCTCTCACAAAATATTATATGTATAGTATAGAAGTATAGTCTTTATTTGAGTATATCTTTATTATAAGTTTTTATTCAAGCCAGGGGGTACAACCACGTATGGCTTCATGGGATAATAACAATGTATATTTTAATATTTAATAAAATAATTACAGATTAGTGCACAATTCTGTGATCATCTAAACTTGGATACAATCAACTGTTTTTCGATTTATTGGATCCCTTGGTTTCTTTGTAAGCATTGAGTTTTTGGCAAGCTGACTTTTTTTGTTAGCGTTTTGTAACGTCGCATTTCGCCAGCCCTGTCAATGTGTTTAAGTCTATTACCACATTCCTACCAAATCACATGGAAATATTGTATAGTATTTTTTCTCAAAACATCCCACATTCCCCAACCTACCCTTACGGCCCTCCCACTGACCCCCAAGCATTTTTTCATGGCCCCCACCGTCTCCCCACACTACTTTTGGGGAACCTGACCGTGATCGTACCAACTTTACCTATGTTTAAACAAAACTATCTTTTCGCCATGATTTATTTCTTTATCAAAAAAAAATTTAAAGTCATATAATTGATTTATAGGGGGTTGTTGCGCGAAACATCATTATTTATACAACGAAGTACGATTAAGAACCAATTTATATAGAGTTAACAATATTTCAAAACTGAATAATATATACACATATATTGGTGTGTACAATTATTATATCACCATCACTTATATAGTCCTTAAATACACAATTCTTCTTTTTACATACATACATTTCAGTTAAATTTAGAGTATTATGAATATTAACAATAAAAATTACGCATCACTTCATGAGTCATCTTATAAAGCCTGATTAATTCACGAAGACTTACGTCCTTTTCTATTCTGTTTTAAATAAATGCTGAAATTGGCACAATAAAAGAACACGATATACATTTAGAATATGCATCATTGATTAATAATTTTTACCTATACATAAAAAAATAATAATTTAATCGTGTTATGAATATTAGATACATTATTATATTCAAAAATTTTTTTTTAAACTATATTTTCAATCTCTAAACTGTTTTCACTATCGACTTGAACAAAAATTCCATTTTTATTTTTGCACCTTGATAAAGCCACGTATAATTGACCATCAAAAAATAAAGGTTTTTTTTAAGTATAATGCCACATTGACAAAACTTTGACCTTGAGTCATACCAAATGCTACAACCAATGGGAATTGTTTTCTATATAAAATAAAAGGTAATGATGAAGTATCTCCAGTATTTGATGTAATTCTTGGAATGAAAACTTTATCACCAATTTTTTTTCCCGTTACTATTTTGCCTTCTACGTTATACTTTAGTAATTTAGTATTTCGCAATCGTGTATCGTTACATAATCCGTCTGATATACTCAAATTTTAAATCAACATTACTATTGAACCTAGTTTTAATTTAAGTTTATGAGGTGGCATGCCTTCACGAATGTTGTTTAACGTTTCTACGGAAAAATTTATATAAATATTATCATCTGATTCATCAACACCTTTATATGTTGCAGTGTATCGATGCTGTAATAAGTTTTAGTCTCCCCATGTTATTCACTTAAAATCTTATTGTTTGAAAAAAAAAGTATATTTATTATGTAAAGTTAGTATCACGTTATTGTCAAAACAGTTGCTGTAATTACCAAATATTTTGGAACAGACATCATCTGTTATCCAGGATTTAGGAATGTTAAATGTTTCTATGTCCCCTTCTCCAGTTCTTAACAACAATTTAAAAAATTTGTTATTACTAGAACGGATATTATCTTTTAATCTTTAAGTTTTGAAGGAGTTTCATAGAAATGATGATTTAATAGTTTCTTCTATTATTATATTTTTATTACCGTTTTTTATAACTGAAAAAATTTGTCGAAAATCTCCTCCTTATACTATTAATTTATTACCATAGCAAAGTTTTGTATTACACAAGTCTCTCAACGTTTTATCAATGATTTCTAGAGCTTTTTTCGGAATCATGGAAGCCTCGTCCCATATTATTAAATCAGCTTTCCTTAATTTTTTTTTTCAGTTTGAAATTTTAAAAATACACTTTTAATATTATCTTATTCCAGAGGTAAACGAAAAGTTCTATGACTGGTCATACCTTTTGGTAGTAATACAGATGCAATTTCTGTTCAAGCCATTGACAAAATATTTTTACCTCTAGGAATTAAGTAATAAATGAGAGTCTTATATAAGTAGGTTTTTCTGGATCCACCAGGACCATCTATGAAATATACTTTTTCATCTTGTTCACAAACAGTTTTAAGAATTTTTCTTTGATCTTTATTTAAATTTGTGTACATTATATCGAACATTTGTTATTTGAAAGATATTTCCGTAATTTTTAATTATTTATATAGTTGCTAATGGTTGGTGTCGGTAAACTAAAAGATTTACATGATTTCCTTTTAATACTAAAATTTGATTAATATGTAAAAGAGCACAATTATTATTATCATTGTCGAAGCCTTCTGGAAAATTTTTTTTTTATTCATTCCATATTTTATCTCCTTAAATGTTTTCTGAAATCAAAAACTAAGCAAAAAATTGTCTTAACTGATATGGAAATATTATTGTTATGGCTTCTTTAAAAATATTGTCGATTTCAGAATCATGTTCTATTAAACATATTGCAATTGCAGTATTCCTGAAATTTTTATATGTTATTCTATTATGTTTTGTAACGTCTTGAAACGATGAAGCCCCATGTAATTCATGTATTTCTCATAAAATTTTAAAAAGTTGGGGGGTTGGCGCGCAGTGTGCTTAGGGAGGCGTAAGCCCTACTATTATATACATATATGTATATATATATATATATATATATATATATATATATATATATATATATATATATAAGCGTGCAGTGGCTTATTCAGCTAGGTCATAGATCAGCACTTGGGGGACCGTACATAAGCATGAGTGTGTTTGTGTTTGTGTGTGTGTATGTGTCTGTGTATTGATGTATTTAAACGTGTGTGTGCTTAGAGTAAATGACACGTAGGTGCGTATGTGCGTGAGCATGTAAGTATGGGTGCATGCGTGTGTATGTGTGCACGATCGTATGTGTGTATATGTATGCTGATGCAAAGAAAACTCATAAAGATATTTACATGTATGGGAGGGTAATAATGTGGACTAATTAGGAGTTATGCGGACGTCCGTATAGTTCGATTATATTATTGTTATGTCAACAGGATGATATGTATTAGTCGCATTTCCCGGAAACAGGGCGTAAGGCAATTTTTTCTGAAGCGAAACCTGTTGGAACTGATTTTTTAGGCCAAATAGCTTTTAACTGGGAGGCGATTAAAAATACATTCCAAACAACCGCCAAGTGGAGTTGGTAGGGTTTGGCGCGCCCGCATGAACTCGCGACGTTGCCACATTGTCATTGAGCTTATTTGGTAAGCAGTGAGAACTGTATACATGGGTACATCTATGTGCGCACGCACGAGCGTCTGCTATACTATACTGCTGGTAATTTGAGGGTTGGATGTTACAAGATCAATATTGCCTGCTTCTTATGCCTTCCATGTTTTGAAGCCATGCATCAGATGAAATGGCATAAATATTTTACGGATAACATGGCAAATTGTGTAACAACAAAAATGTTATGGATTAAAAGTATCACTTACTTATAATCATAACAGTTATTAAAATTAGATTGCAAACATTATAACGATAATATTTTAAATGTGATACTTTGAGCTGAGTATTAGTATACATTTTTAGATTAATAAACATACATCTAATACATTATATCACAAACAGAAGTTTCATGAGCTGATCAAGTCGAGACTAACACAAATTTTAAAATAATAAGTAAAAGTAAACACACATCGTCACGTACATGTGTACTTATACATATTAATATTTGTTTCTCCACGCACTTTCTCTGTTACTTACTCTCATCTTCTAAAGCGCCGAGAGTGATCTCTGCATTCCGTCGGCAAGGACGGACTTTTATAGTTTCTCCTTCCGAGTGCATGTGGCGTGACTGTGGAATGGAATGCCCTCTGATCTGCGAGTGCTGGTGTCTCGTCCGTGCTTCAAACTTCCCTTGAAGGGGCACTTTCTATGCCAATACTTTGGACGGTAGGCATTGCACGGAATTGTCATTGGTACTTGGCGGGTATTTGACAGATACTTGCTGGGCGCTTCGTGGATGCTTAGCAGGCACTTGACAGGAACTTACTGGGCACTTGGAGCATACATGGCGGATAATTGGAGGGCACTTGGCAGGTACTTGCCGGGCACTTGACGGGTACTTAGCATGCACTTGGTAAGTACGTAGCAGGAATTAGCTGGGCACTTGGTGGGTACTTGCCAGGTACTTGGCATGCACTTGGCGGGAACTTGCCGGGCACTTGGGGGATACTCGCCAGGCACTTGGCGTGTACTTGCCAGGCCCTTGGCGGGTACTTAGCGTGCACTTGGCGGGTACTTCGCGGGTACTAGCTGGGTACTCGCCGGGCACTTGGTGGATACTTGGTGGGTACTTAGCAGGTACTTGGTAAGTACTTAGCCTGCACTCTTCTGAAACTTGTGGGGCACTTCGCGGATACTTGCCAGGCACTTGGCGGGTACTTGACGGGTACTTGACGGGTACTTGACGGGACAATGTGGTGACGTCACGAGTTCATGCGGGCGTGCCATACCCTTACAATCCCACTTGGGGGTAGTTTGGAACGTAATTCTAATCGCCTCTCATTTAAAAGCTATTTGCCCTAAAATGTTGATTGCAACGGTGTTTGCTTCAGGAAAAATTTCTTTACGCGTTGTTCTCAGCATTTTGACATAACATTTTTTAACTGCCATTAATCTTGTTTTTAATGATAACAATCATTTTTGTACCAAAATATTTTTTAAAAATTTGAATAAACTATTAAAATTATTAAATAAATAACCTTCTTGGTGTAAAGATGCACGTATGAATACTCTTATTTTACGACTGTTTTCTTTTACGTCTTATCCTGGACCTTTTGTTTTATCAGAATAATTTTTCAAAGTCTCATACAAAACAATATTTTCTTGTACACTTTCATTTGTTTTGATTACATTTTTAAATAAATTCTGTAAACTACTCTCACACTTACACTGAGTTTGCATTTTCTAGTAATTTTTTAGTCTAAAGAGAACTTTTTTTTAATTTTTACTAACAAGTAATTTAACTTTATTTTTTTAAGGTTGAATTTTATTTTTTCTATATTTTATATTTTTCTGATTGATACTATTTTTCTAAACTTTTTTTCTATTTTATAAGTTATAAAATTTTTTTTCTGTACCAACATTTTTTTTTTAATACTTCTATATTCTTTAAATTTTTTTTGAACGGTTACCTTAAACAGATTTTTTATTCTTAATTTAACCATTTTTTTTGTCCTGTGGATACTTTGATTGTCATATTCTAATATGTCATAGTAATGTGAATCAATGTCTTTCGTAAAAAGTTATATGAGCTTTGAAATACTATCTGAATTTTTAAATGTACAAACATCATAAGTCCTAAAAATAACTTTTATGTATACATTGAACAGTTGTGCAAGACTTTTGATATTAATACTTGTGCTATATGTACCAATTTTTGACATTAAATGACAATAATCTCTATTGTTTGAAACATTTTTATAATGATTGCTTCCTACGATGAAATAACAATAATTATTTCATTTATTTATCATATTTTCAATTGCTATGGATCGAGCTGTCTCATGTTAGTTTTTGTCATCGTTTAAAAAAAATGCAAAATTTCGTTACAAACAATTCCCGTTATCTTTTACTTTACATCATTTAATTTAAAACTCAAAAAATTGTTGATGTGATATGCAGGTAGACTAAAGTATTCTTATTTGAAATCTTCTTATCTAAGGGATATGGCTGAGGATTGAGGTATTTATTCTTATTTTATTTTCTTGCCATTCTGAAATGAGAAATTCATTTTTATATTTTCGAAGTGATTGAATATGTAGGTTAATAATATTGTAACGTACTATTTTTATAATAATTTTCAGAATTTTTAATCATCTACTTTTTATTTGATATAAAAATTTAAAATTGTATTTGACAAAGGATTGTTTTAAAATCCTGTTTCATGAAATCAAAGAGGACCGCACAGCTAGGTCGTCTGGCCCACTAGAGCACCCAAGCTTGACCATGGATAAATTTGCAATACTTGGGTGTAGCTTGGTCTGGGCGACATTCATGTTGAGTCAGGCCAAGCTGCGCTCAAACCAGCACCGTATTCACGTCTAAAGGCCAGTGAAGGTGCCAAGCTGCAGCCATGGTGTGTGATGTGGTAGTCAAGCTTGGGCCCAGTTTTTATATATTTTTTATTCATACTAAGGTAGGCTTCCCTGAGGCTTCTAAATTTTTCCGTGAGCTGGAGTGCCACATGTCATTCATGCTTCAAGTAAACATAAGGGCAGCAAAAGCATATGCTACAACTAATGAGAATTGTTTTCCATATAAATAAAGTGATAATGATGAAGTTTTTCCGGTCTTTAATGTAATTCTTGGAATAGAGACATTATTTTTAATGTTTTCTTCCGTAACTATTCCACCTTCTACGTTAAACTTCAACAGTTTTAGTAATTGGCTATCGTGTACCGTTACATAAGCCGTTTGTTATGCTAAAATTTTGAATTAACATTACTATGAATTTGAGTTCATGAGGTAGCAAGCCTTTACAAATATTGTTTAACATTTCTACGGGAAAATTTATGTAAATATTATCATCTGATCTATCAACACCCTTATTGTTTGCTTTATTGATGCTGTAATAAACTTAAGTTCCTCTACTTAATTTACTTTAAATCTTACTGTTAAAAAAAAAGTGCATTTGTTATGTGACGTTAGTATTACGTTATTACCAAAACATTTGTGGAAATGGCCAAATATTTTGGTACAGACATCATCTGTTATCCAGAATTTGTAGATGTTAAAAATTTTTATGTTTCCTTTTCCAATTCCAAGCGATATTTTGACAAATCTTTATCACTAGAACGAATATTGTTACTTAATCTTCAAATTTTGAAGCAGTTTCATAAAAATTATGTTTAAAAAGTTTCTGCTATTATCCCAGTACTATTACTGTTTTCTATAACTGAATGAATCTGTCGAAAATCTTATCCTAATACTATTAATTTATTACTCAATTAAAATTTTGTATTACACAAGTCTCTCGTCGTACCATCAACGATTTCTAGAGCTTTTTTCGGAATCATAGAATTCTCATCCCGTATGATTAAATCATCTTTCCTTAATTTGTTTTTTTAGTTTTGAATTCTAAAAATACTTATTTTGATTTACTTTTAGATACTCAAAGTTAATTAATATGAAGAATAGCACAGTTATCATTATCATTATTATTATTAAAGTCTTTCGTAAAATATCTTTTATATTCATTTAATATTTTACACCCTTGAATATTTTCTGGAATCAAAAACCAAGCAAAAAGTTGTCTTAACCGGTATAAAAGCATAATCGTTATTTCTTCTTTAAAAATATTATTAATTTTAAAAATCGTGTAACATTAAACCCATTGCGATTGCAGTATCCCTGAAATTTTAACATGTTATTCCATTATGTATTTTATTGTCTTTGAACGATGTAACACTATAAAATTTATCTTAAATAAGTCTTAAAAAAAGCGCTTATAATATTTTGGAGATACTATGTTTAATCTACCTATACCAATATTCGTTTTTATTACCTTTTTTTTTTCTAAATTTTAAGTTTATTGTCAAAAATGTTATGTTCTGGAATGCTGGCATATTTAAGTGATTTTACATAATCATCTATTTTATTGAATTAAAACTTAAATGTAAGTGGCGGTTGATAATTTTTTATCACGCTTTTGATATTATTTCCTTTAAATATAATTTTAATTTATTTTTAAAATAACCAGCTAGATCAACAATTGTATCACTTCTACCACAAATTGGATATTCTTGAAGTCCCCAAACTGCTTCCAGTTGACTGACATATCTAGTATTTACGTAACTACTAATTTTATTTTATATTTTTTTATTAAGTTTGTTTAATTTTCCTATTTCAATGTATGCTCTGTCACTCCGTTTATGTATGTAGTTATAAATGTATCTTATGCTTTGTATTGCTGCACAGTATTCAACATTTGAATGATATTTATACTTGACTAACAAAAATTTATTATATGGAACAATCATTGAATTGTCAACAAAAGTCTTATCTTTATTTGGACTTTTGTAAATACATTTTTCAGACATGGTATTTCTTCTTATATATTGTTAGTAACAGTTTTTTTAGATCTAGTTTTGTTGGTAACAAATTTGGAAAATTTTTTGAACATTTTTTGTAAGAATTATCAATAAATGGACTCTAATTTGTATAAGGGCCAGAAAGTATGTGTTTAATCACTTATTTTGTGAGTGTTTTATTATTCGAAGGAATTTCAGCCGAAATAAATTTCTGAATTTGTTCAGGTTTTATGATTTTCTCATCAGGATGCAGTATTATTAATAAGTGTGCATTCACATTTTTTAAATTTGATCGTGTAAACGTATGCTAATACTTTACCAGCAAGTTTTTTGTTAATAATGTCATTTACATTGATTTGAATTTTGTGTGAAATAACCTAACTGTATTATTTAGGGTATAATTTAGTCTTTTATTTCTTGGAAATTAAGATAGTACAAGCTTTTTTTCTTTCCTTTAGGAATTACATGTCATTGCAATAAATAAGTCTGGTCTACGACATTTTGTCATAATAGTCATTGCATCTTAATAATGTTTTTGCATGTATCTTGGACTTCTTATGTACAAAGAAGGTAGTATATAAAAATTTCTTATGTTTTCCTTTATTTCAAAGCTTTTAGATAAAATTAATGCACTGCTAGCTACCACTTGTAATATTATCCGTCGTAACACTCTATTCTTAAATTTTTTTGATTATATCTCAAATAATTTAAGTGATTATATTCAATCATACTGTACCGATGTATGAAAAACTATTGAATTAACCTTCCCCCGTATTATAAGACACTAAAAGTTTAATCCTCTGATCCGTAGGGCAGTCTATTTGCGAAAAATTGCAGCATAAAAAGTTTTTTATTTGATTAAGAATAACTTTCGATCTGACCTGTAGGGAAAAATAGGGGAAAACCACAGAATCTATAAAATGAGAAAGTTTATTAAGAATCGTTTTTGTAGAATAATTATCTAGTACTTCTTTAGGGTCAACACAAAGATCAAAATTTGGCGGTTATCCTGAGTTTGATATTATAATTGCACTACATTTTGCTATTAATGATTTATCATACGTGTGTTTTTGTTGATTATTTTCTGGTAAGAAAATCATTTTATAATCTGGTAGATTTTCTGTATTTGTAGTTTGATTTTAGTGTTGGTATTACTCAGCTATAGGATTTTTCTTTATAGTATAATTAAAATTTTTAATGTGTTCTTTGAGTAAGTTAGTATTTTTTGTTTAATTTAATGTTTGTTGCAATAGATACCTTATTATCATATATATTTGATTGACTATTTTTCAGTGCTTCATCAATATTCAATTTCAAAGTATTTAGTGCTACATAAAAAATTTGTGTTTGAAATTAATATTGTACACACCTTTATCTTTTTTTTTGTATTTCTTTACTTACTAGTGACGCAAAAATAAAGTAAACTATAATCATAAAAACATGTTAGTTTTTGTTTTTCTTCTATCTAAAAAACTGCAGAACAATGTTGACATTTATAATTTATTTCACCAAAACATAAAGGTTTTATTAAACCAATATCATTTTTATTAAACAATCATCGAAGTTTACTATTAAACTTCTATCATTATACTTTTTACCTTTTTTTAAACATATCTTTTTTTTCTTCTGATCAATTGAAAGACAGATTTCTTACAATTTTTTAATACTAGTATTTTAACAATCACATAACATGTATTAACCTAAATCACAGTTCTCTGAAAATGCTACATTTAATTTTAAGTTACTTAAATTGTTACCAAAACATAACATAAAGCTGAAATTGAGAAAATAAGTTTGTATGTTTAAATATATTATATCAACAAAACTTTGTTCTTTAACAGTACCATAAGACCCAATTTCAGGTAATACGCTATAGTTCTTCTCAGAATTTTTGATATTTTTGAACTGAATTATTTATTTTGTGTATGTCTTTTGCTAGTCTACGTTTTAGCTACATTAAGAGCTTTGTTTGGTAGGCATCGATATTCTGGATTTACTATGCAAACCATATTTTTTTCAAAATCGTACACAAAGATAATCAATTATATTTATTATTATCAGCCAGAGTACATTTATTAGACAGTAGTACAGGGAAATAGGTTCTGGTTTGTATATCTCAGGGCCTTGTTCATGCAGATTTTTGAGTTCGAGACCCAATCTCTAATACCTTAGCTTACACATCTGGAAAATGAGCAAAAAAGCATACAATACTAATTAAATGTGGCTCCTCATAATTTGTAAACTACATCATCTTAGCAACGATCTAGATTTTTTGTAAGGTAAAATTGTCTCAGTTTCCATGTTATTTATACTAATTGAGGAATTCATTCAAGCATTACTTAGCCACTTTCTACTACTCGTAAGCTCCACAATATAATTTATGAAATAATGAAGTATTTAACCAGTTCAAAAGTTCGGGGGTTGGCGCACAAAGCGTGCAGGGGAGTGGTGCCTCACTAGTATACATATATTTTATTTTTTCCAATTAAGGAAGAACAATTCACCCCTACACGGAGAGGAAATTTACGGATTTACCGCATGGAGGGTATCTGGCTGTTAGCGCATGCAGCCTTCCCATGCGTCTCAAACGCGAAGCTGATGCGCTGGATGCCAGCAAGGGCTTGTGTTAAAGCCCGTAGAGTGTTATATTTTATCAACACATATGAGCACACGGCTGCGAACCAAAAAAAGCTGTAGCCGAAACTCATCGACTATGTGCGAGCTGAAAACGCAAGGAGCGTGATGGGTTTAACGCATGGTGGCTCTTGCGTTTTGGGTATCAGCTAATAGTTGGCGGCGTTGTCACGAGGCGCGACCGCCTATATATGCTGTATATGTATATATACATGTAAATATGTATACATTTCACGCTGTTTCTGTTCTTGTAAGTATTACATATGAGAATGTGTTACAAGTATGAACTTTAAACGCTATGCAAGTTTTGGAAAGGAAAAAAAAAAATTTTAATTAATGTAACAAAATTGAAAATTGTATAATATAGAAAGTTTTTACTTTATTTTTTTATCGCTTGTTTCTGCTGCATGTAATGAAGAAAAAATAAATTAATCGACTATTATTTTGTGCATAGCATTAAAAATTTATTTGTCGTTATCCAAATAAAAACTATAAATGCGCATACATTGATATAAACGAATCTTATTAAATCTTATACGACTCAACAATCATAACGAGTCGAGATAAACTGTTTGTTTCCTATTCTAACAAGAAAACAAGGAGATGTCCTTAAAAATTTTTCTATTGGAATCACTATATCAGTTTTGCTCATGTTAGGCCCAACGCAGTATGCTTGAAAGTGTTCATGAAACTACATTGTATCAAAAAGTGAGACATTTAAATATATATTGTTATTGGATTTAAGAAATTTTCTTATTTTTCCAAATCTAGGACCATCACTTGTTATTTCATAAACAATAATGCTTTCCGGCAATAATCGATTTCCTAGGACATTTATATATTTTAATGTCACCACAGCAGTAGTCAAAGGCAAAGTAGGTAAAAAATAATTAAGCTTTGTACACGCATGCACATCATCAACTGGCCCACACTCAATATCGACCTCTGCTACTGATCGATATTGTAAGTAATAGCACATTTGTAATTGGTATCTCAATGCGATTGTCATGGGCAAATTGATATTTGAAGTTATTCATACTACTATTTGCTTCAATTTTCTGTTAAGCTTCTCAATCTTATGCGCCAAAAAATAGAACACTGGCCTGTTCAATAGCATAATCATACAATAGTGTAGTAAAAAGTGCATCTTGGGTGTGAGAGTGCCAAAAAGTTCTTTGTATAAGTGATGATGCTGTTCCACGAGTTTAATCAAACTGATTATCTGTCCTTTCGTTAACATTGGAGAGCTTACAATACCGATAATTTTTCTCAGGTACTGGTATAATTTCCAGGATTCGTTATGAACTGGAATTAAATCACCTAAGATCAAGCCTCGATTTCTAGCCAAACATAGCATCTCGGCGGAGGACTGTTTTATTTTCAATTTCTGGCCTTGTGGTTCATTTGTAAGATATAACAACTGTGGCTTATCATGTTTGTCCGCTTCTCTACACTCAAATTTAGCTATTCTGGTATTAATTTCATGTAATGTGAGAACTTTCATTTTTATCAACGATTCTAAAATATTTCCTATACTGACGCATGCCACACCCTCACTTATGTCGTGCATGACATCAAGCGTTATGTTTTCGGTTATTTTAAAGTTATTAATTTTGTTGAAAATGCATTCATTTTTTATCCCAATAGCTAGTAAAGTATTATTTAACACTGCTTAATCGTATTATTGTGTAATTCTAAGTAAGTTTTCATCTTCTTTTTCCATTGTTTGACAGACAAATTTCTTGGCAGTGCATAGTCGGCAATACATATCAGCTGAAAAACTTTCATTGAATCCACATATCGAATTGAGTCCTAGATTACCACCCAATATCAAAGGGCCCTAAAAAAATACCTTGATTTCTTTACCATCGCTTAAAATTTTTAGGCTATTCCAAGATAAATCATTTAGTAGCGTTATAACTTCAGAAAAGACCGCTTCATTACCAAATTGTTTTAAATGTTTAGAGTAAAATATTAATGCAACAAAAATGTTATCTTCTTTTGATGACAAGTGATTTGCGAAGCTTGTGACAGAAACAAAACCGCCACACAGCTTCTGAGAACCAGCACGACTTCCAAGTGGATTACGTGTTTCAAATTCATCGAAGTAAAAAAAAAAGGTATTTTTATTTTTATCTCGTCGTGATATTTTGTCTTCCACAGTTCTCCCTGCATGATATTTGACAAATGGATTTGCTCCTTAGATATCTGCTGTATGTATTTAATCACCTGCTTCAAAACTCCAGGTTTTTCAAAAAAAGATCGCAGGTTTTCTTTCAAAGGAATACATGCAGCATATATGGGCTGCGCTTTGACAATGGTATTTCCTTTTTTATCTCATGCATTTACAAGTTCTCTCGCAATTTTAATCATTTGAGGTTGAACAAATGTGGTTTCCATGGCATACGTTTTGAAACGTTGATCTTCAGTTGAAAATTTGTCAAAAATGTCCTTATTCTTTTCCAAAATATAGTTAGCTTTATGATAAATTTTGTTGGTCGCTATCGGTTTTAATGAGAGCTCCATTTGTCTCTGCATGTACGGAATCAAATATATACTTACAAACGTATTGAGAAACCCGGTAATTGCATCAACGCTTTTCCGAGAAATATACGGATCATTGTACAACGATAGAGTAAATTTTAATATTTCTCTGTGTATGATTAAAAGACCTTCATGGGCTGACATATTGTTGAAGCCCATTGTATTTATAGGAAGCACCAGTCCCGTATGCCTAGAAAAAAGTTTTTCTTGAATACGTACTCTACGTTTCTTCGAGCGAAATTTTTTTTAACTCGCTTATCAAGAATAATGCACAGAATAAACGAGTAAATTTTCTTTCGAACGCGAATGACCAAATATTAAGTGGAAAAAGTGAAAATTAATTTAAATAAAATTAGAAAGTATATACTTATTGCTATAAGTAACTAGCTTGAAAAAAAAAAAAAAAAAAATCAATATGCTAGCTTACAGACACGCAAGCAAAGTGTTTGATTTTGTTGATGAAATTCTATTGGTAAGTAGAGTCAACTATTTATTTTTTACAAAAATAATTATAAGCATTCACGAAACTTTTTAGAGTTCGTTTCAACGGGTGAAGACACATTTTTTCAATGCATACATACGATACAGCACCAACAATAATATTAATTCAATACTTTTAAAAACATTAATTTTTTTAACTGATTGTATACACCTACGTAATGTTATATTTGGTAATGTATTTGGTACAATCAACAGTGATGTGCGCAGTATGAAAATAAAAAGTTGAATTTACAAAGTAAATTTTAAATTTTTAAACGCTTGATTTCTTTTCGTAACTTCGATGCTGCTGATCCTGCATTTGCTTCCGAAAAATTGTATATATCATGTTCTAAATATGACAATATATGACTGCACTGATATGCACAGTAACGGATACATATCACCAAGTATTTTTGATATTTTGAAACAATAATCAACCACATAAATGGTAGAGGAAACCTTATATGTGTTATTAAGGATTATAATGTATGATGTCTTGATTGGTTCTAACGTCTCACCGATGATAACAACATGAGGCTGTGTGAAATTTAACATATGTTGTGAATGCACTTTTTTCAACTCTGTGTTTAATAAACGTATTTGATTAAAATCATCGTTAATAATCTAAAATGTAAAATACATGTGATTTCAGGCTTCATGTTTTACATAATTACATTATTGAATAAAAAAAATTGATTGTATTACGAGTTGTAGGTAAGTTCATGTTAGAATACAGTTAAACCAAGAATTTTTACGAAACAAAAAAGGTATAACGAGTAGTGTATTGCTTACCTTAATGTAATATACGAATACTTTCGAAATCAGCTGTTGTTCTGGAGCCCAGTTTTTTTTATACTTTGAACGTGAGGTGAGTTTTTTGATTTTGATAAATAAATGGGCAAACAAACACAAAGACAATATATCGACTTCCTCTGAAAATGATGAAGCAATATTAAGTTATAAAGACCATTTATACTACTATCAAAATTATAAACTACTATTTTCTGCCTCTCACCGTCAGTCTTTTTAATTCCACATGAAAAAATTGTATTGGTTATTACTTCGTCTGAAGTATGCTTTTTAGCCAGTCTGAATATTTTCTTCGCCAAATCAGGCCAGTTCTTTGTAAATAGATTAATAGTAGCTGAATACTTCTGGTTATAATCTTGGATAAACTATGGATAAAATAAATATTACAGAAATCTTGAGGACATGGTAAGTATTGAAAATTTAAAACAAAATCTTACTTACCAATTCTATGACATTAGGTAAATTCAGGCACGGTAGGGACTCAAATATCACAGAAATTTTATTTTTTCTGTAAAATATCAGTTTCTCTTCAAGATCGGTTTCCTCCCACAATTGCTGAAAATGCGGAGTTAGCTCTTCAACTGAATCCGACAAGTCTTGTAGCAAACGTTTTAATATTTCTGTTGAGAAAGTAAAAAAAAAATTATTTTATACTCCTCTAAATTAATTAAAAATGTATAACTCTCCTATCGTTATTTAGAAATTATTTCTAAAAAAAAACCCACCATCGCTGGTATTTTTCTTTTTCAAGCATAGAATGTTTTTTGTTTCGATTAATACTCCACGATGCCGTACTCTCAGGTATTCATTATAAAATGATCCGTGAGTCAAGCGTAGTTTTTGTTGCTTTTTCGTGTAGTAAATCAACTGATATATATGGAAAAAGCAAGTTTGTTTCCTGAGCAAGTTTTAGAAGACGCTCAGGTTCGATCCTAAAATATTTTAACAAGTTACATTTTGGATGCACAAAGAAATATTATACACATATCTTAGATAAATAATAAGATAATGCACAAGTTACAAGTTTTTTAAAGTATTTTAATAGATCTTAGTATTTTTGAAAATTAGTGAAGCAATGGTAGTTTTATCGTACAGTAGTATGTATGTGCATATTAAACAATAACAAATAAATGGATGACATAAAAAATTCTCTACTTACTCGTAACTGTTTGCTCGTTAATGCTCGTGTTGAATGATTAAGTATGCTAATTTTAAAGGTGTGCAGTACTCAGATTCTTTGTCTTTTTCCAACTTGATTACATTTTCCTCAACTATCTCAAAATCTCGGTTTTTAAGCAGAAGCGGTCCACCAACACATTCCGATAACACTTGGTACACGTAATTATTATGTGGGAACTCTTGAAACAAAATATATTTAATTAATAAATAATTACGTAACCATCACATGGTCTAATGATTTCTTGCTTTACCACTTTCTATATTGCTTGTCATAGGAACTTTGTCACTGTTTGATAAGAGATTAGGTGCGACAGACACTTGTTCCGTAGAATTCAGATTCATGGTCGTCGGATGGTGCAGTTCAACAGTACCTATTTAAAATAAAAGTACTGTCTTAAAAAATGGTTCAAAAAATCAACTAAGAATAAGTATCGCTAACAAGTACATACCCTGGTCTTGAAGTTTATGAGTTTTGCAAGACAAATTAATGGCTCCACCGACAATTATTTCCGTATCTGCATAATTGTGCTCATCGGCATAGATCATATCTACAGAATCTTAGTTATCCAAGCCTACACAAACAAAAAAACAAGTTGCTCAAACCTTTCATAAAATCTATGACTGTATGCTAAAAACACCAAATGTCTCTCATTAACTGTAATATTATTTTATAGAAAAATGAAGGCTATTGTACCAATTGTTTATACTTTATGTAAAACATGCAACGTAATGATAATAATACAATAAGAAGCAAACCATTGCAAGATAACGAAGAATGTACAAGTGATTCTGAAAAGTCTCCTGCTTGTTGTTAAAAGTTGTCCATAACCAAAGTCTAACATGCATGACTTTAAGACTTTGTAGTGAATTAGATATTTTTGAGTGCTTATGAATGGAGACAATTCAGTAAATTAGAAATCATGTGCACAGGGTCCTATATCAATCAAACATAACATAATTTTGAGTGTCAAACCGATATACCAACAGATTATTTCTAAAGAGCTGTCAACGTACTCAAAATGTACGTTTGCGTTTCTGACACAAGATAAGTGTTGTTGCAATAAGATATTTTTTAATAAATGTTTGACAAATAAATTATCACTGCCTATTCTAACGTACATATAAGTATATTTGTATATTTATATATATATATATATATACATATATGTGTGTAAACTTATTTCTAATGTTTTTGGTTAAAAATACCACAACATTGAAAATTTAGTGCAAATGCATCATTTTTATATACTTACGTACCAAATTAAATGATCTGCGATGAGATACATTAACTGTTACCCTGTTCGTCACTGGTACACAATGCACATCTCGAAATTGCACTAAGTACGTATATTTGTTCATATATAAACTATAAATCTATATATTACGTTAACCGTTTGAAAAAACCTGGAAAGGCTAAGAATCATATAAATAACATGTATACATCTGACTAATATATAAAGCAAAGTCGCTAAAACCGTTGTAATCGCTAACCGCGAAAACTACTAAACCGATTTTGTTGAAATTTTGCACACTGATTCATGATACTCCCTAGATGGTTTTAGTAGAGTTTTTATCATAAAAAATTTAATAACAATAGCAATAAATGAGCTCAAAATTTTGCAAAAATACACTAGCTTTTACTTTAGTTCAGTAAAATCCGCTAGGTGGCGTCGACATAAAATCGAGACTACCTGCAACATAATTAAATAAGTGTGGTTATAATAAGCCGGAGCGTCTTAATATCCATGCAGATGTACTCAGGCAAATCAACGAACTGTAAAGAGCAAACTAATGAAAGTCTTGCAGCTGGGTATCCCGGTTACGGACGACACTCTTCTGTAAGGGGGAAGGGACCTAGGTATCCATTCACCCTGAATTTCAACGAGTGCGATCAAAAAAAAAATTAATTCCAACCGATGACGTCTCTCGCATAATACCAGGAGCCATATCTAGCCAGAGCACAATCTGCACCAACTCTTCAGAGTTGTGTGGCAGTCCCACCATCCCACCTGGTGCAGTGAGAGAATTTTTGACTACAAATGTAAGCCAGGGAAAAACAGCTTTAAGGGGCACGGGCAGCCACAACGGCTACCTTCTTGGTAGTCGCGTCCCCAACGTGCTTACCCACATGTTCCCGTCTAACGATGAGCGGTTTGTTATCCGGGGAACGACCCGAAGACAAGATATTCTTTGGTCAGCGGCGTACCTCCCTCCATCACAGTCTCTGTACATCGAGACTTCCAGGAAAAGAATCAAGTAACCTGTAGCCAGCTCTTCATCATCAGGAATAATAATAAAGAATGGCCTGGAAGTTTCACCACTGGCGCTTTTTAGGGCCATTATAAGTATTTACGTTCCCTACTTAACTATCAATTTCATCGATTCTTTTTAGGATCCACCTAAGTGTAAACTACCTTGCCAACAAATATATTCTTACTACCATTTCCGAAAGCGATTCGTCGACTAAAAGACTATATTAACTAAAGACGGGCACTATTAAACAAAGTCAGTCATTCACTGTCAGACGTCACAAGCGGAGTTGTTCGCCGCAAGGCTGGGAACCCCAGTGACCGTCGACCCTATATTACCCTCTCGACTCTAAGCATTCAACCAGGAATCACTGATCCTCTTTAAGGTCTGCACTGGGTAAACCTATAACAGCTTTGAAGGAAAAAAAACTTGAGCCAACGGGACAGCCTACACTGGACGAGTATCACTAACCAATCTCCCTGTCTAAGATTACCAAAACAACTGAATCTGAAAATAAAAAAGGTGCTTTAGACACCAACGTCTTCGACGTTATACCGGGAGACATTGGGAAAGAGCACTACAACTAGCTCCAAAGCTTCGGACTTTGTAATTTTTCTCCCGAAGAAAGAGTTAACTTAAGAAGCTCACCGGTCTTTTTTAGGGCCATCGGATGTTGAACTACCTTGCCAACAAATATAGTAGAACTTAACAAAGTTGACAAAAATAGCTTTTAGTGGTTACAAAAATTTTAAGCATGCCAAAAGTCACAAGAGGGTGAATTGGAAGAAAAACTTCAAGTGTATCTAATAAATACAATTTTACTTAGGCGTCAAGAAACTGACGCAGAAAATTTATCGAGATTAAAACAACAGCGTTAAAATCGACAACTAAAGATTCCATTACGTAAGAGATCAGCTTTTCATTGTACCCTCACAGCAATCTCTGAAATTTTTAAAGATCTTACTTCAGATTTTTTAATGAGTAGAAAATGTATTTGTGTTTTTGTGGCAATAAAAATGTTGGGTTTAAGGTCCAGGACTTTGTTGCTCTGGTAATAAAGTTGCGAGATATGAGATAAAAAAGTTTTTTTAATACATATTTTTTGGGGGTTTAAAATCTTAAATGCTTAAAAAAATAGCCCTTTTCGTGAATTACACGGGAGAAACTGTAAATCAACGGCTTCTTATGGCCACCGATTATTTTATGGCATAAAAAACGCACGGTACTTTTCAGCATAATTATTTTTTTGAATTTTTACACCTTATTGTTTGACCAAATAAGCTATATGGATTCCCAAAAATTATGTTTTTATAAGAAGATTTTTGTTCTGAGATGTATCAGGTATGTAAAATTTCTAACTGAAAATGTTTCACATTACATGTCAACACACTACAGTGTTTTATGTAGTAAGTCTCGGGCGAAGCCGAGACGGGGGGCTGCTAGTATACGTATATAGCAGACTCTTGCGCCAACCATCAGCTGATACCCAAAACGCAAGAGCCACCATGTGTTAAACCCATCACGCTCCTTGCGTTTTCAGCTCGGACATAGTCGATGAGTTTCGGCTACGGCTTTTCCTGGTTAGCAGCCATGTACTCATATGTGTTGATAAAATGTAACACTCTACGGGCTTTAACACAAGCCCTGGCTGGCATCCAGCGCATCAGCTTTGCGTTTGAGACGCATGGGGAGGCTGCATGCGCTAACAGCCAAATACTCTCCATGCGGTAAACCCGTAAATTTCCTCTCGGTGTAAAGAATTAAGACAATCTGCAGATAACTGAATTAACTTCGTAGAAAGCCCTTGACCAATAAAATGATTTTAACTGTGGAGACAGGTGGGGGCGAAGTGTGATAGAGACGAATAAAGGGAAGTTTGAGTCTGAATTAACTTATCCAGGAGCCATAACTATTCCCTCAATTTAAACCGTTTTTCGGTCAAAGACTTTTCACGCAATGAATTCGGTTATCTGATGGTCAGTTTTATTCTTCAGAGGTGATCTGTTTTTCATAAATCATATAGTTATTTCAAGAAATTCAGCCTCTAACCCTTCTCCCTATCCTTTACCAATCTTTGACCCATCCTTTACACGTTATATCGTTTTGTAAATAAGGATAATTTAAGATTACTCGGTTATTTTGGGGTCAGGGTGCTGTTAAACCACGGGTCTAGATTGATTTAAGGGACTTAAGTTTGCTTAGGAAAATATCACGAGTTATAAGAAATACTGAAAGTTAATAGTATGGATAGTAAACTATGAAGGCCATGTCTTTGTAGATTTTTGAGTTGATCGGGGGCTTATTAAAGGAGTATAAAAATCATAAAATTGCGTAATTTTAACCGCTTCATTACAGTGTTAGTCGATATAGTTTGTTGTACTCAGAATTAACTTGTATTTATAATTTTGATAGCTCTTTTCAGTACATTAATCCGTTCTTTCAAAAACAGCCACACATTTTTGAACTATTTTGTATCGACTAATACCAAGACCATAACCACTTAGGAGTTTTTGTGCAAAATATTTGACCGTGAAGCTAGGAAATCGCGTCACACTTAACGTCAATTTGAAAAATAATTAGTAATAAAAATATCATTAGAACATCAACATAGATTTTGTTTTATATTGATTTTAAATATTTATAAAGTCAAAAACTTTTTAACATAGTTAGATAGTTTACGTGGCAAAAAAAGGATATGTGCAGAGCTTTATGTATAAACATATGGAAATCTCCCCTTACTCTCGTGTGTCTCCAGCTTACATCTTAACAACCTTAACAGTTAAAGAAATGACTGCGTTTTGTTGGGTAAAAGTTTTGCTTGTACCTATTAACTTAAATGTTGTTGAAAAGACTTCGTTCTTCTTTTTTGGAGTCTTAAACTTGTATAATACTAAAATTTTTTAGAGTTATTCTATGGTCTTGGGGTGTGCTCAAAGTAAATAGTCGAGGAACTAGCATCAAGGTCTTTATTTATGTAAAAACGAGAAAAAAGTGCGTCGCGTGTGTACGACCTTCGTCCTTTCCGGTTCCAGCCAGAGAGAGCGCTCCCTTCAGCATCCTATCTGCTTAACCCGTTGCTGTCTTCCAGTACAATCATCTTTAGTAGGCTTCAAAAAGAGGGAGTGCACGTACGTATAGCTATGATATCGTACGTGACACGTCCAAGGCCGCGTCGCTATTGTCGTCGATGGTGACTTCCTTTTTAATTTGTATGTTTGTGTTAGAGCAATGTTCGTGTAATGTTGTTAGTGTTGTATGTGAGATTTCTAACATATGAGTAAGAAGGTGGAGAGAAAAAAAATCCGTCCTTGTTCCTCCTTTACACAAATTTGCTAAATTGTTATTGTTTGTGTAAGCATTTATTATTTTGCTTATGTTCTGCTTCTTTTATAATAGAGTACATTATTGCAAAGATCTTATTTATAAATTAATAGAGTGTAATAATCTTAAAGTTGTTTCTACGAGTTACAAACTAATTATTTAATCCCACTGTAAGTTATTCATGCTAAATTTGTAAAATATGGCATTATACTATGTTATAATCTATTGTATAATATTACTAATTCTCCTACGGTTGACTCGATGGTTCTTTTAAAGTTTTCATTCGTGTTATTGTCACAGGAAGCTGTGCTTCGAGCCTATTAGATATTTTTACATCATGCATTTTTTTTGTAAATATGGTAACTAAATTATTATAAACGAACGTAACCTAGATTTATGTATGTATACATAATTTGATTAAAAAATTTTTATTATACATCCTCCTCTTATGAGCGATGATGTTGCATACTGTTAGCTGCCAACAGTACACCGCTGACTACTACGCGTACTTGCTTTTACGATGCAACTGGTCTTTGTATGGTCTGTAACATCATTGGTTGTACCATCACTGCACCCACCACTGCGGCTTTACTTCCAGAACTGTTTCTTCTACCTGTAAGATTCTCGCCAAATTTAGTATTGAGGGGCCACGCCATTTTAAGAAATCCAAATGACTTTGCTACCGTGCCTTATAATATTTTTGCCGCCATCCACGCTTAACCGTTGCACCCTGAAAGCTCTCCTTTTATTTGCTTTATCTTGTATTCGTACGCTTGGTGATACATGACACCGTAATGGTTTCTTATTTCGTATATTCTTCTCTAATCCTGCGGGTGTATTCTTGTTTTTGACATCTTTCAAGAATTGCAGTAGAGAGAGTGAGGGACGAGAAAAGAGACCGGTTGGCTATGTCATCTTTATAAACGTATTATCTATGTTTCTATTTTCCTATATCTACACTTATGCACATATATGTACCTGGAAAGTGCTTTACTCGAAAATGACGCGATCCAATGCATTATATCATTCAAGAATCGTGTGCTTATTTTTAGTTGCGAGTGTGGCACTCTCTTTACAGATATCTATTTTCTCATACGCTTTACAGTATACATCTATTCCTCGCTATTTTACTGTAACTACGCTTCTTTGTTGAAATATGCCTAATGATTACTTACCCTGTTTTTATCACTTTTATAGTTTGTATTTTTTCTTTCATCTTTCTCATTCTTGTTGATAATTCAATAAGTACACTCTATCAACACATTTAATTATTATTTTACTCCAACAGAGGCGAGTCCAAGAAGATTGTCAATCTTGCGCTGGAGGCTCAATTGGCTTATATAAGTTAGTCCAATTTTTTGTTCGAAAAATTTTCCCGATCCCTTTCTTCCATTCTTGTGTATCATAAAATGCATGATATAGCCTCATTAATTTCGATCATCTAACGGCGCTGTTACGCATTCACTGCAATTATTGTTTTTAACTTCCTTCTCTCCCTTTTCGCTAGCTTGTGTTGCGACTTTTTATTGATTCGTACGCTTTATTTTGCATGTTGTAGCCACTATCTTTGCCCAGGCTGGTGACTACCTAACCACCATTTTTATTTTGTTTGCTCTGTTCATATTTTTTATTTATTTATTTTTTTTTGTTTCATTCTTTTTGCTGTATTATCCTAGTAGTTTTCTGTCACCGTACTCTCCACGGATCTTTTGCATGTACCACACTGTGAGGTACTGGGCGGGTTCATTTCAGCAGAAATCAATGGGGTTGTTTTTAGCAGCATTGCTAGTTACTTCTCCAACGTCACTCTCACATCCAAGTAATCCATTTCATTGTTTTTTTTTGTTACTTTTAATGCGTTACTTGCTTGTTCTCTCCCAGATACTAGCGTCAGCTAAGGGAGTTCACCACGCAGTTCATAAACTTTCGTTATTTACGAGAATTATTTTCGATTGCTCCATGTCCATGATGGAAGGATATTTGTGGACTTGCTGTTTTAGGAGTAAACGGATGCTTTAGGACATCTTCGAGGAAAGAAGGGAAGGTCTTAAACGCCACGAATGTAATTGCTTTAGGGGATCACACTATTCAACGATAACAACAATAAGTTTGCGTTACCTTAACTCTGATTCATATTCATTTTGGACTCTTCTCTGCCTTTTAATTTTTTTTTTCATCTATTCCACCCTGTATCTTTCATACTTGCAGCCTTATTTTAATATTTTTATACGTGTTATATAATTTTTCGTTGATTGTAGCTCCTCGCTTTTGTTTTGGCAACGCTACCTGTTAATTACCATATTGTTATTGTTATTATTATTGTGACGTAATACTAATCATTATTATTGTTTTTGTTGTAAATTTTTTTTGTTACATTTTTTGCTAGAGAATGCCACACGTGCATCTTGTATGCTTTATTTTTTGTTCTCATATCGTTCGTATGTTATTTGTATAACTCTCCACCTTAACCATTGCATACATGTGTGTTTCCATTTTTCTTTGGTTCTAACATTGTTGTTTATTTATCTGCTTCCGTCAACGCATTTTTTTTTTTACGGCACGTCTGGGGGCCGTGAAAATTTAAGAAAACTAAGTTTTTATACGTATTTTATCAATATTCTTTCTTTACATTGGGGTAGATTATTTATCAGAATATATGTTGGTTGCGCAGTTATTAGTTATTTTATATTTCCTTTTCGTATAATTTGTTGCTCACTTGCAGCTCATCCAAGGGCTGTAAATGAATGGAAACTAACGCTTTTCTCTATACATGTTTATACACATATGTTTCTGTTCATCCTGTCTTCTACACAATGTACTATATCGGTGTACTAGCTTTATTATTCTTTTATTCTGTATTGCTTCTATCATTATTATTATTATTGATATTACTATCATTATTATTAACATGATCAATATTGTTATAACTATCGTCGCTGTACTCTCTTCAGTCAATGGCTAACAGTCGCTTTATGGGTGTGGTGGGGTGTGGGGGGTGGTGGTTCAGGTGAAGACCTCATGCACTTTCCGTTAGGCTCCCATACGTGAATCCTTATTCCCGATTTTCCCTCTACATCCCGCCTCCTAACGTCGATCATAACTTGCACCCACAGTTCGTCTGATATTTCCTCCAACAAACCATGTATATCCGGTTCCTTATCAGCCTCTGTTGTTGGAGCAAAGTTTGTTTCTGCACTCACTAAAAGCTTCGATGACCTACGTTATTCTTCTTCCGCGTCTTGTGCTCTTGTACTATTTGACATTTGTAGCGTACCACGATTAGCTATTACTATTTCCTTCGGAGGGCTCATTCTTGTTGGCGTAATCAAAAACTTCGGCTTTTGTCTGTTTAATGTATCCAGTTGTCTCTTGCGCAATTTTCGCTTCCCTTCCTTGATTAGTACTGCTGCTGGTGAACTCGTCATTTTTACTCCCTTTTAAAACCCCGGTTCTTTTATAATATAACCTAATTTTTCGTCCGCCATTCTTTGGGAAAAAGGATCGTCCCCTGCCGTAACGATAGGTCTTAGCATTTTTTTAACTTCATCGTCTGATGTATCCGAATCTGTGGCTTCTATTTTCATATTATGCTTATTTTCATTTTGTCCCTTACATTATTTTTTTTCTCTTGCACCCTTTTATTACATTTATAAGTACCGTCAGTGAGCAGCTTATTCGCTGTATGCTTATACTGTGGTCTTTCTCTTTCACTCTACTCTTCCTTCGACCTTTCTCGTGCTTGATCAGCTCTCTCCGACACTTTAACACCTCTGCCTTTAAAAACACCTTTCCCAAATGTCTTAATTCTTCCTGTTACCTCGTCTGCTTTCTTTAATTCTTGGTTGCTTTTCACTTTCCTTGCCTCTTCGGACACCAAGCTTACTTGTATCAGCTGCCAGCCCCAATTATCAAGTCCCGTACTGTAATTTTTTTAATCGTTATTCATTATTACTGGTGTTCCACAATTTGCAACAATAATGTCTTTTGACGGACTCTCGTTGCGTTCCGTGATAGAAAACGGTGCTTACTCGCGAGTTTTCCATCCCTTTGGTATGACCTCATTTTTTTTATCGCTAGTGCACTTGTAAAATTTATTACATATTTCATTCGGTCCTTTTTCCGTATATAGGCTAATCTATCATTCATCAGCTCCTTTAAAATAATTTCATCCATTGCCTCCGTGTCTGTTTCTATTTCTAAATTGCTAACTATAATATTCTTTCTTGGGCGACCTTTTTTTTTCACTGTTTTCCTTTATTTTTCTTAACTTTCTGTTTATTCCTACTATTTCCTTGGATTCGGAATTACCCTCACCATCAGCTAGACCATTTATTTTCATTTCACATTTATTTCTTTTGTGTCCATCAAAATTTTTTTTTTGTGTACTTTTTTATCTTAATCTTCTGAATAAGAGTAAATAATTTTTTCTTTTTTAGTATTTTCCTGAATACGCTGTTTATGGGTCGCTCGTATTTTAAAAATGCGCGCTAGAGGGCCATCGCTATTGGCTAGTCCTTTTTTCTCCTGTTCGTCTGTCAGCTGATACAGTTCTTGACGTGGACACTCAGTGTTTATTTCTCCCTCTCCTATTACTAAATTTTGAGAGAGTGCGTCAGGTGCTTTGTTTCAAATGCCTGGCCGATATACTAATTCGTAGCCTAATAGTTCCGCTTTTAGCCTATTAAATCTTATGTCAGGCTTCTTTGACGTATAATAATGTTTTAGTGGCTGATGATCTGTACCACTGTAAATTTGCACCCAAATAAGTACGGCTGAAACTGTTCTTTTGCAAACACTATAGCAAACAGTTTCTTATCATACGTTGGGTAGCCTAATTCGCTCCCTCGAAGGCATCGTGAAGCATATTCACACGGTCTATCTTCCCCCAATTTGCCTTGGCTTCAGATTGCTCCTATTGCGTAGTCTGACGCATCCTTTAAAACTCTCAAGGGCTTCTCCAGATTAGGTGCAATGAGTAACGGCCCACTACATAATGCGTCAACTAGTGTTCTAAAAGCTTGCTTCTGCTGCTCTTCCTATTTAAAATCTATTTCTTCTCTCAAGAGTTTGGAGAGTGGCTGAGCAATTTTTGCATAATTCTGGATAAATTGTCTGTAATATCCGACAAATTCAAGAAATTGTTCAATTTTTTTTGCATTCGTAGGTCTCAGGTATCTCTTCGCTGCTTTGATTTTTTTTGGATCTGTTTTTATTTGTCCGTTTCCTACTACTTGTCCCAGTACTTTCGCCTCGCGTTTTAAAAATTGGCATTTTTTCGACTCAATTCTTAAGTTTGCTTCCGAAAGCCGCTTTAAGAGTCTAATAAAATTCCTTCCATGATCTTCGAGGTTCAGAGAGAGCCTCGTGATGTCATCCAAATACACTTCAATTTCATGCCCTTGTAGACCAGCCAAAGCAAGTGACATCTCTTTTAAAAATGTATTGTGCGAGTCCGTATACCCCATTGGCATTCTCTTATACTGATAATGACCGTCCAGCCCCAAAAATGCTGTTTTGTGTGGGTCATCCTCGTGAATTTCTATATGGAAAAACCCCTGTTTTAAATTGACTACTATGATGTATTAAGCTGACACTAAATGCTCGAGTACATCGCTTTGGAATAGTAAGATATGGCAACTTCCTACAATGATTTCGTTGAGCTGCCTAAAATCAGTTACCACGCGCTAACGCTTCTCCCCATCCAGCCCCGCATGCTTCGGTACAATCCACATGTTAGAATTGTGCGGCGATTTCGAAGGCTTGACGATTCCTTGCTCAAGAAATTTCTCTATCTCTTTCTTCATCTGCTCCCATAGCGCTGGTGGGTACCTACAGCGCTTTGCCGTCACGGGCTTTTCAGTCGTACTTATGATGTGGTATTTCAAGACATGAGTTGCTTTCAGTAGTTCTCCATCTAGGCCAAATACAAATGGATTATACTTTATGAGTTTCTTAACGTGCGATTTTTTCTCCTAATTGCAGCTTGAAACATCGATAAGCTGCATTATTTTATCGGTTCCCTCTATTTTCCCTTTATCCGACAAACTATTTTAATTGTCAGTGTTCTTGAAATCGCCATTGTTTCCTTCACTTGTACGATTATTTCTAACGCTATATCTAACTTTGTCCATTTTTCTTCTTTCTTGGCCATTGGCCTCAAAAAGTCTTATCATTGTCTCATTAATGCCCTGAGTATCGTCCCCTTCAACGCTCTATGGATCAGCCTCTCGCATCACCTCGCATACTAACAACTCAATTTCCGGTACATGTATGCTTATTGTTCCATTTAGTGTGTTTACACACTTAGAATGAACTTTTCCACCATTATTTGTGGCTATAAAATTTCTGAATAAACCTTCTTCTCTTATTCTTTGCAAAGGAGCCCACCCTACTTTTATTTTTTTGCTATTTATCTCGACGAGGGTATATATAACTTGCCTTGACTGGGCAAGAATTTCAAGCATCTTCTGCTCGATTAAATTAATTTTTATTCTTCCTAATTCAAAAATATTTTCTGCCACGCTTGTGCAACCTTGAAATAACTTGAAAATGTCCCATCGAATTATCCCTTCCCCATCTATCGGAACGTTGCGTGGGAGCATATGCAACCTACGCATAAGGTCATTCAGTGGTATTTTAACTACACCTAAAGTGCCACGCTCTCTGTGTGTAACACCCACAATCCTTACTCGGTTCCTTAAGTCAAAGAATGAACTTGAAGGAATACTGTCTTCCTTTATGATAGAAATTTCAGTTCCTGTGTCCACGTAAAATTTTTCTTCATTTTTTCCCATTTTCTTTGAGTTTTGGGGCTGTGCTCTAAAAATACGGTCAGTATTTCTGACTCCGACTCGTTCTCCGGATACGAGAGAATTTCGTCCTCCCTAACACTTATTATTTTATTTTGTACTTAATCAAAGTTTTACTTCATAGATTTTTTATAATTATTTTCTTTTTTTTTTTTCTTATTTTCTGTCTGTATAAGAGCGCTTAATCACTTAAGTTAATTTCTGTACGATTCTTTGCGTTCCAATTTTACAATCATAAACTCACTTTACTTTGACGTTTACCGTGTGTCTAATTTATTGTTTATTTATTTATTTATTCCTCACTTTTAACCTGACTAATTTATTTTCATGGTCTGAAATTTTTCTGACTCACGATAATTTACCCTAGTAACGCATCACCGATAGTATGAGGAGAATACCGAACGCAAAACCGATATAGCAAAAAAAAAAGAAAAAAATTCATAACGCACTAAAATTTTTAGCAGAACCCCTGGGACAGTTAAATATATTTGTTTGTTTATAAATCTCAAGTACTAACCATATGCTCCTGGCTAGAATGATGGCAACTAAGATCTTTATCATCTTTGTTTGCTTGATTTCTATCGTAGTCCAGGGTATTCTCCACCTTAATCTCTAACTAAAGCTGATTTCTTTTCCGTACTTTGACCACTTCTTATCTCACTGATCCCTCTCGTAGCAGTTCGTTGTTCACTACGTGGAACGATACTATGTGTGTTTCCCAAAAACCGCAAGAGTCTTTACTTTACCGTTGACAAAAACTGAGAAAAAAAATTTTTTTTTATTGTTCACGATGACCATCATACTTCTGACACCAAAACTATTGCGTAGGATTCTATGGTCTTGGGGTGTGCTTAAAGTAAATAGTCGAGGAACTAGTATCAACGTCTTTATTTATGCAAAAACTAGAGAAGAGCGCGTAGCATGTGTATGACCTTTGTCCTTGCTGGTTCCATCCAGGGAGAACGCTCCCTTCAGCATCCTATCTGCTTAATCCTTTGCTCTCTTTCACTACAATCATCTGTAGTAGGTCCCAAAAAGAGGGGGCGCACGTACATGTAGCTATCATATCGTACGTGACACCTATTATAATGAAAAAAAAAATTTTCCGTGTACCAAAATACTAATTCATTTAAAAAAAAATGTACATCATGAATTAATATATTGTCAATTTTCATATATCTTTCTAAATTTTCTAACGTTAAAAATCCTTTTGCACATTTTGTACAAATTTTTTTAGTTATTTTCCGTACAAGAACCTTACAACTTTATTTGTCATCTGTAATTATTTCTGCTTTTATAATATATTTAACAAATTTTGTGGCTTTTAGTTTTGTATCATTACAAAGGCCATTGAAATTACTTCAGTTTCATATTTATACAACTATTGCATTAATTTTTAAATTTAATTGGTCTGGTAAAAGTCTTTCCAAGACATTATATAAGAATTCTGTTAGATAGTTTGTGTAACTATTATCATCTATTAAATTGACTTCTTTATAAGTAGCATGATCTATGCTATAATAAGTTATTTTTTGTCCTTGTATGATTTCCATTGCCCAGGTCTTTTTGAACAATTCCTTGTTCCATTACGAATATTTATTAAAAATGATGGATTTTTTTGTCCATTGATTAAATATTTGTTTCAAAATATGATTTTTATAATACATTCAAAATTTTTAAATACCTAATGTCTTTTATATTATGTTACATTAATTACCATATTCAACGACAGGTAGAAGTTGACAAAAATCCCGTTCTAAAATCATTAATTTATTTTCAAACGGTGTGATTGTATTCAACAAATCTCATCGAATTCTGCCAACTATTCCGAAGGCTGTTTTTTGTATCACAGGAGCTTCGCCTCAAATTATGACATCAACTTCACGTATTTTTTTATATTGGATTCCAATTCTTAAAAAGTACTTCAAATTAAATTCTAATCCAATGGTAATTTAAAAGTTTTGTGGTTTGTCATTCCTTTTGGTAATAAAGTTGAAGCTATACGTGTACAACCCACAGATAGAATTTTTTTCTTTTTATTGGAACAAACAATATATCAACATTTTATTTTAAAAATTTTTACCAGAACTACGAGAACCGTCAATAAAAAAAATTTCGTACTCAAATTTGGTAACTTTTTTAAAAATAAGTTTTTGATTATTATTTATCTTCAAAAACGTTTCACAAAATTTTGCTTTGTAAATTCCACTTTCTATTAAGTCATTAGCAGAATTTTTTTTGTGTGAGATTAGTTCTGGTAAACTCAGATTTACGCAAGATTGCTCATTAAAATTAAAAGTTTTATGATAATGTTAAAAGAGCTGTATTTTCCTTATCTTTATAATCTTTAACGAAGATTTTTTAAATTTTAGCAAAATTGTATTTTCTTACAATTTTTTGGATATAGTGAACCATGAAAAAAAAGTAACGTGATTAAAACGATCATATCACATTACAAGCTTTTTTTTCATACCTTCAGTTTTTTGTGAGTGGAAATACTGCTGCTTATTTTTTTAAAAAAAAAGTACTGAAGATTTATAAAAAAAATCGCAATTAAAAATTTTTCCTGTGTGACAAATGCAAAATAGTGATACAAAATTAAAAACATTTCAATCGTCATTAGAAAGAACATTAAATTAGTAAATCAAAACTATGTATTATTTGTAACAAATTATTAAATAGACAAACAAAATTAAACAGGCATTTACTTATACGTAAAGTACAATGACCAATATTGTGTCATCAGTGTGGTAAAAATTTTTCCCGAAGAAATACTATAAAACTTTACCATGAAAAAGTACATAAAAGAGTTTATTATTAAAAACATGAATTTTAACTAAATGTCATATTCATTTTAAATTGTTTGTCTTTCAAAAATTTTTTTTTTGGAACATTCACAAAAATGACTTTTTTCAAATTATTTTCATGTACGTAAATAATCATCAATTTTTATAATTTTATAGTATATTTGTTTTTGATATATAAGACACTGATTTTTAGTTATTTTTTTTTCATAATATTATAAAGTATCTTATAATTAGTAAGTACGTCACATTCTTACGTTACTCCATGCAACTCTCTGTTGATAGTTAAAACGTGAATAGGGCGAAAAGATCAGCTTATAATAAAAAGTTAATTTGTTGAAAATATTGCTAATAGTTTTACGTTTTTGTTAATTTTACAAACTTCTGAATTATATAAATTATCATATAAAAACATTTTATCTTTAAACTTAGTACGCTAATATTTTTTAATAGTTTCATTTTTTTTTTTAAATTGTAGAAAAAAAAATGAAAAATAAAAAACTTTTCGATTTTATGAATTAATTATAAAGTCGAAATTGGGTGATAATGCATGGAGTGCGAAGGAAGGGCAAAGCCCGACTTGTATACATACACGCACACTCGTTCGTGCGTGTATCTACGTGTGCTTATTTTCAGACGATGAAGTAAAACACTGCCAGCTACTTCAAGTTTGCAGACTGATACGATTTAAAAGTCAACGCTTAATTTAAAATCATAAGAACAGTAATAAAAATACTGTGTTCTTATTTCATTGCCAATCATGAAGTTTTTCCTTATAATTTTCTTTCATCAACAATAATAATGTTTAAGTATGCAAATACAGAGCCTATTGAGATGTTTTTTAATGAACATGAAGTTGGCAAAACTTTTACGTAAACCTGTTCTTAGAGTGTCAAATTCTTACCTGACTATGAAATAAGAAGTTTTATTTTGTTAGTAACTTTTTATTACTGTACTCCGAGATAAATCTGTTAAGGAATGCATGACAACTGACGACAGTAAGATCACAGCAATATTTCTGAGTTGTTTGGAAAATTTTCACTTGTTACAATAAATCAAAAACTAAGAAGCATTACATATTCATACCTTAAAGAGCAGTAGGGCAAAATCTTAACCCAATTTATCAACGTAAAACTTATTACATTTATTGCGAAATGCCACAAGTAAACAAACTCAGGCATTAAATTAATAGTTACCACTGCTGAAGAGGGAATGATCAAGACCAAAAAAAACCAACGTGCTAAGCACCCGAATTGACAAAAAAAAGCTCGATGGAAACACGGACGAGGCTTTCAGGATAACATTCTTTTTTTGAGTCCTTTCTTGTATAAGCTAAATGTAATAACCACTTTTTTTTTTTTTCTTTTTCTCGCAGCATACCTCGGTTTTTACTCCAGATACTTATCCCTTATGCGGGCATCTGTGATTGCCAATCCTGCCATGATACGTGACCAGTTACATATCAATAGAGAAATCACCTACATCACCACGTCCTCTTCCCAGATACCATCGATCCTTGACAAAATTTCCTACGCAATAGTAATTGTAAGTTTTTTGATTGCATAGTCCCTGTTTAAGCATCTTAGTCTCTGAGACGATGATAATTGGTGTAATCAAGGTGATTAGGGGAAGTAAGATGGTATTGATACTTTGAGATTAATAGTGTCGCCCATAGCGTAACACTGGGGTAGTTATTATTTAGATTATACATTCATAGGAAATTTTAAAATAAGTTGGGATTAAGTCTTAGACATTTTTGTTAAAATCTCGACTTCTCAACAATTACGTTATTTATAATAGGACATGCAAGCCATTGACGTGTACTCCTACATTTAAATTTCAGTTCGTTATTGGCACACGAACGAATTGATGCTTATAATTTATGTTCAGACGTATAATACATCAAGCTTTTTTTGACGAGTAACCTACTCTGATTTCCCTTGTTAATAAATATATGACCTACTGTTTTAAGGCAACATAATGAAAAACAGAGCCTTGCACTGAAAAAACTCCAACGTCAACTGTTTGACCAAATTTTTATTGTCTTTTTTTTTAAAAAACGTAGATAGCTATAACCAAAGTTTGTTATCTGATAGAAATCATTTATTCTTCTAGATCTAGAAAGTGAATTTTTGCTTTTTTTTTAATTTATTAACCTATTCAATTTTATAACCACATCTAACAAAACCATAATGTCTTTGCAAGTGAGCTAAAGCATTAATTTTAAGCAAAAACTGTTTGCTACCGTTAAAGTGACTATAATTTTTTTTATTCATTTATTTCTGTTATAAGTAGTTTATATTGACTATTCCTATTAAAGTACTTTTTTTACATAACCTAGATTTATTTATGTTTTTTTTCTCTAACTCAGTGATCAATACTAAACTTCTTACCTAAGCCATCCAATCTTTAAGGACTTAAAAATTTACTTTTGTCAATGGATGCAGTGAAACGATATTTTATTACTGCTTGTTAATTCTTTGTTAAGTTTAAGAACTTAAGTTTAGAAAGACTTTGAGAAAGTGTAAGAGACTATAGGAAAAGGTGGTAGGTACATTAGTGTACACGTTGCAGAGGTACATATGTTGTGACCTGACTTGTTCAGAGTTTGGTCTTAACTGTTTTATTTGAGTAACATTCGGGGAGTTCTTAGATTTCAGCTTGTGAGCTTTATTCGTTCTATTTTAGTATTAAGGAATAATCTTTATTTACTAATATGAATAATTAATGTATTGCTTAACTAAAACAATTTAGTAAAGGTTTGTTCTTTTAAATACAATTTAGTGGATCACCTTAACAAGGTTCAGCGTGAGTTTTATGACTGATATTTTACTGACATCGATCACTGATTAATTTTGCTGCTGCTTTAAAGTTCTTTAATGCTTCGTGCTGTAACTGTCAGTGTTTCCTTCAACTACACGAACGAGTTCGTGGCCAGTAGGATGTTATGATTCCTGTTTTCTCTGCAATCGCTGAAATCACTTTTGGAGGGCCTCCTTTGCTGCGCCTCTCTCCTTAGCGTAGTCCGATACTTTTGATATTCTCGATACGCACTTAAGTTGCCTCAGCCAACTCGTTATGCCTTACGTGTATAAGGTACTCACGAGTCGCGAGAGTCAAGAGTTGACTAAAACCTTAGAGAACAGGGGACAGGCGTAAAGAGAGCACTTTTTCCTCTTAATGGGGCGTTTTTATAGCATCAGAGCGAGTAAAAGAGGCCTTTGATTAAATTAGGTCAACCAATGACTGATGTTCTTGCAGACTGCGTTGACAATTGCAAGATAATGTTATATGTTATGATTTTTCATATTAGGAAATAACAATACAACAGTACCAATCGCATTTTCTGACAAGTGCGATTGAGTTTTTGGGTCAGTGATGACGAAAGCTCGTATCAGCAATATAAGAACACCGAATGCAAGTTGAATTGTGACAGTAAGTTAACAACTACGAAAATAATCCTTTTAAGGATTTGATAATAAATTTTGAATATGATGAAGTAATGTATGAATTACAAATTTTTAATGAGTATACATTATTAGAATTAAATATTTAATAAGCAAGTTTCTATCTATATCTACATACATGCATTTTTACAATGAGGCTGGCCGTATTCTATGTCAGCATATTATGAAACATTCACCTTAAAGCTAATACACACACGCGCACACATAACCGACGTACAAGCTCCTCTTGTCATATGAGCTTGCTTTATATTAACAGTACGTTTTATCTGAATTTTGATGGACGGATAGTTTTTAGTTATAATACAATTCGTGTAAATTTGGGATGTAACACATAAATACTTATATCTTTGTATTCACTTCTATTTATATGGAAAGTTCTGCATGAGCTGAAGACTTTCTTCTGTACAACAATCAGTAAAGCATTTAAGGGCGTTAAACTGGTCAAAATGTAGGTTAAGACTTCTTATTTAAATGATGATTACAAATATTTTACTGGGGCAAACCAATATGGCATTCCAAAACAACTAACAGTATCCTAAAAATCTAATTTTGGTCACAATGTAGCTTCGAAAAACTTTTAAAAGGTTGTTCAAGAATGAAATACATTCTAATGTTATCACTTAATATAACTGTGTTCTGAACTATAGTTTTAAAATATGTTAAGACACATCTATGAAGTAAGTAATTGATGCGTTATAACGTTATATCGCCCGCCAAGGTCAGCTTAGACGCATAGTTGTTAAAATATTATTGTAATGGTGACGAATTATTTTCGTACATTTGTGACATATCAACTCTGTTATTCTTCTTCTCATCATAAATGTGATTTAAAAAGCCGTAACCTTAAGTACTTGAGTGATGAACAAAGCTGTATGACTTCGTAATGTTGTCTTAAACGCAGTTAAAAAAATGAACAGAGACTTTTAGGCACTATTATTTATTGCTGAGTGGATTATTCTATGGAGAATAAAACTAAAGCTTAAGACTCCATGCATCGACCTTAACATTTAAAAAGTGAACATAAAAGCTTTCTTGATGCTGTTATGATCAGAAAAATATTTATTTAAAAAGCAACAGAACAGTTCGTTAAGAAGTATTTTTTTTTTCTAAATAACACTTAGACGAAGGCTTGACCTCAAAACACATTTTTTCGTCCCAAACTTTAAAATTATCATAAACAAAACTTTTTTTTTCTATAATACGGCCTTCACCACGTTTTAAAGGATTGAAGAAAATTGTTTTTGGCAGTACTTAAACCTTAGAGTAACATGATGATCATGATCTAAGTTTAAAACTGAGAACATCGTTCTGTACCTGAAAAAATAACGAGTCTTATGCTGTTTGGTATCATCTCAAAAAAATCGCAGGAGACTGAACAAGCTACTACTACTAATTTTTAATAGATAAACAATAACATATCTAAAGAAACTTTAAAATACAATAAATAAACCCTATCTACAAGAAATTATTTTAAACGTGATCGTAAAAAATATTCGAAAAAATCTTTTTCAACATTTTTCTAGACATATTTTTGTAAAAATTTTTTGTTTTTGTTTTAATTCACATTACTAATGAAAACAGTTAAATTTTAAGGATTTACAAGAATCTTGCTTCCAATGAAAGTATGTGTCCTTTAAATTTATGCTTAAAACACATCTATTTACAAAAAAATGGTTGATGAGTGAAAAAAACTAGGTATCAGCTACCAAGATCACCTTAGAGATAAGATAACGAGCTTTTTTTTTGCAATTATGATACATGAACTTTATTACTCCTCTCCCTGTGACTATAAATGTAATAACATAACCCTAACCTTGATAAGTGACGAGCAAAGCTGTTTTACGTTAGAACAATGCTTTTAGCACAGTTAACGCAAAAATGAGCAGTTTTTTGGGGGCTTTTTTCAGTACTAACTAGAACGTAGAACAAGGCTTAAGCTTAATATTCAATGCACCATCATTCATCCTAGAAAACTAAATAGAGAATCTGTATTGACACTGCAATAAGCACGTTGAAATGTTTTAAAAGACAGCAGAACGGATTTTTCGCACTCATTTTAACAAGGACTTATTTGGAGATCAAGGATTTATGTAAGAAAATTATGCATCGTCTCTAACATAGAAAAAATGACCAGCAAAGTTGTTTTATGCTTTTGATTGCTTCTCTGCTCGTAGAAGAGGCTGTAAATGATACTTATTTGGTCGGATGTTATAAATTAACGTTAAGATATTAAACTAAGCAGACTTACAAAACAATTAAGCCCTTGTCTCAATGAGGTTTAAATAATTAACTATGAAATAACGTAAGTGACATGCTAACTCAAAAATCAATCTCAGAATACGAGAAAAACAAACAATTATGCAATTGTGCAAGATGCATTTCTTTGCTCTACGTTTAAGTAAGTAGCTTTTCATTGTTTATCTAGTGTGAAAAAACTATTTTCTTACATTTTTCGTGAGAGTTGCCATTAATCTGTTTATTATATGTTGCCTCATAGTGTTTGCTGGAAAATCTGAGTAAAAATATTAGAAGTTTTGATTAATTTATAAAAAAAGTACATTATCTACAAACCAGAAAAAAAAGTTAATCAATTATAAATTTTCTGACACTTGCACACACATTGTCATTCTCTTTTTTTCTCTTGTATTTTTCTTAAATACTAAATAAACAAATAGATGAGCTATCTGTTGGTCCCACAACCTGTAAATAAGCGTAGGGCTACATTCTATAACCTTTAGTTCCAAACTAAAGGAAAGGTTAAATGACAGCAATTATTGATAAGAAAAATTGGTAGCAGAGCTTGGTTAAGTCTTTTACTATTTTTTTGTTTATTACGTATTCTCTGATTACTATTTAAGAAAAACAAAAGTCATTATTAAAAGACACATGTTAATTGATGAAGTGTAACACCCCGTATAGTGTAGTGTGCGCGGACGTGTACATGGTGTGCCTTGGCAGAAAGCAAAGTGTGTGTGGTATTTCTTTTTAATTTAAAAATTAAAAAAATTAATAGAAAAAAATACTATCTTATTTTATTAATAATAAGAGAGACAAGCAAAAATTACTGTCACAAAAATAAGAAAAAAGAATAATACACTATCATTATGTATTACACAATATTTAAAAAATGAAAATTAGTAGTTTGTTGTATTACACAAGCAGATACACATCTTAATAATATACTTAATACTAAATATTTAAATGTTTGTTACACACATTTCACTTAGTGACGATTCAAATGACGACGTTTTTGAAGACTGACCTAAAACTATGACATGTATTACTGACCAAATATCTTATTAATTAATACAAAAGTTAACAAGAAAATTAAATCAGAATCTTTAAGAATATTCAGACATGTCTAACAACGATAATGAACTCGAACAATTTGATTCAGATTTTTTATTAGTAACTAAGTGGTCAGGTACTGCCTATACCTTGAAACAGAGCACAATATGTGTGGTATTTTGTTATAGTTTCAACAAGAAATTAATAAATAAATCAGTGATAAGACATTGATGAATAAACGATGGAAATACCAAGAAAACTTGCTGTCGTTAGAATAAAAAAATTAGTTAGACAATAACATTGTATTTAAAAAGATATTTAATAAACAAATATTAGTGATCTGTTCTCTTAGTCCTACTTTAATAGCAGGCATTCTTTATCCAGGATCTGCTTATTAGAGGAGTAATTTTCTAATTTATAAAAACACATTAATACAGTAAATAAATAAAAGAATATATAAACAAAGATTTAAAGTACAAATAATATCAACACATGAGTTCTCTGACGTGGACGGGTAACAAATAAGAAAATAAGAAAAGTGGCCAAAAAGTTGACTTGCAAAAACTTAAAGCTGAGAAAGTTTTTCTAGCGTAAACATGAAATTCTATTAATAACCAATTTTAACACCACCATCATTCTCGAAAATTAATCAATAATGTAACAAAGCATAGCAAGTTTAAAACACAAGAAGTATGCATGCTTACGGAAAGTAATTTTTACAATTCAGGAAGTAACGTTAAGTATAAATGACATAATCATAAGATTCTATAAAATATACGATTCAATAAATTTATTGCTTTCGTCGGAAAAGTGTTTATCAAAGTTCTTTAAAAACATAAACACATAGGCAAGAAGTCATTTATAAATACACAAAAATATAAAAATTATTAATAGCGTTCAAGCGTGGACTATCGAGTTTCCTCCTTATCTTAGAAAAAAAACTTCTAAGTACTTATGAAGGTTTTCAATTATTTGTTGGATATTTTTTTTATGTACAGAAAGAGCCTTTAATCACACACCACAAATTAAACAACACTTTCATAACAACTTACATATATATTTGCACAAGCTATAATAAAAATTCCTGCGTCATGTACTTCTTCCTTAGCTTAAAGTAAAGAATACCATATATATGCGCTTCACTGCACTCTCTTACTTTAGTTTCTGGGCATTACACATAGTGTATTTATCGTTTTGTTGGCAAGCGTACATCGGGAAAAAAAACTGCAATTTTATTATACATACATTAACTAACCAAGCATTTATTCTAGAAATGTACGTATATATATATACTAGTGGAGCTTACGCCCCCCTAAGCACACTGCACGCCAACCCCCCAACTTTTGAATATTTTGTAAGTAATACATTAATTACATGGAGCTACATCGTTTTAAGACGTTACAAAACATAATAGAATAACATATGAAAATTTCAGGGGTAATGCAATTGCAATGGGTTTAATAGAACATGATTCTGAAATCGACAATATTTTTTAAGAAGCCATGACAATAATGTTTCCATACCAGTTGAGACAATTTTTTGCTTGGTTTTTGATTTCAGAAAACATTCAAGAAGATAAAATATAAAATGAACAAAAAAAATATTTTCTGGAAAGCTCCGATAATGATAATAATAATTGTGCTCTTCTACATATTAATCAAATTTTGGTATTGGAAGGAAATCATGTAAGTCTTTTAGTTTACCGACACCAACCATTAGCAACTATATAAATAATTGCAAAATTAAGGAAATATTTTTCAGTTAACAAATGTTCGATATAATGTACACAAATTTAAATGAAGATCAAAGATAAATTCTTAAAACTATTTGTGAACAAGATAAAAGATTATATTTCATAGATAGTTCTGGTGAATCCGAAAAAACCTACTTATGTAAGACAATCATTTATTACTGTATTTCTAGAGGTAAAAATATTTTGTCAATGGCTTGGACCAGAATTGCATCTGTATTGCTACAAAAAGGCATACCTTTAAGGTCACAACCAGTCATAGAACTTTTCGTTTACCTCTAGACTTAGATAATATTGAAAGTGTATTTTTAGAATTGAAAACTGAAAAAAAAAAATTAAGGGAAGTTAATTTAATAATATGGGACAAGGCTTCTATGATTTCAAAAAAAGCTCTAGAAATCCTTGATAAAACGTTGAAAAACTTGTGTAATACAAAACTTTGCTTTGGTAATAAATTAGTAGTATTAGAAGAAGATTTTCTACAAATTTTTTTAGTTATAAAAAACGGTAATAAAAATATAATAATAAAAGAAACTATTAAATTATCATTTTAATGAAACTCCTTCAAAACTTTAAGATTAAAAGATTATATCCGTTCTAGTTATAACAAATTTTTTAAATTGTTGTTAAGAACTGGAGAAGGGAACATGAAAACATTTATTATTCCTAAATCCTGGATAACAGATGATGTATGTTCCAAAATATTTGGTAATTACAGCAACTGTTTTGACAATAACGTGATACTAACTTTACATAATAAATATACTTTTTTTTTTAAACAATAAGATTTTAAGTGAATTACATGGGGAGACTAAAACTTATTACAGCATCGATACACTGCAACATATAAAGTTGTTGATGAATCAGATGATAATATTTATATAAATTTTATCGTCGAAACATTGAACAACATTCGTGAAGGCTTGCCACCTTATAAACTTAAATTAAAACTAGGTAAAATAGTAATGTTAATTCGAAATTTGAGTATATCAGACGGATTATGTAACGGTACACGATTGCGAAATACTAAATTACTGAAGTATATCGTAGAAGGCAAAATAGTAACGGGAAAAAAGATTGGTCATAAAGTTTTTATTCCAAGAATAACAATAAATACTGGAAATACTTTATCATTACCTTTTATTTTATATTAAAAACAATTCCCATTGGTTGTAGCATTTGGTATGTCTCAAGGTCAAAGTTTTGTCAATGTGGCATAATACTTCCTATCCAATCAGGCCTTCTAAGATGACTCATAAAGTGATGTAAAACTGTCATTGTTAGTATTAATTATACTCTCAATTCAACCTAAATTTAAGTACGTAAAAAGAAGAATTGTGTATTCAAGGACGACATAAGTAATGATGATATAATAATTATGCACACCAATATATGTGTATATATTATTTGGTTTTAAAATATTGTTAACTCTTTATAAATTGGCTCTTAATCGTACTTAGTTGTATAAATGATGATGTTTCGCGCAACAATCCCCTATGAATAACTTATATGACTTTGAATTTCTTTTTGACGAAAAATTTAATCATGGCGATAAGACAGTTTTGTTTAAACATAGGTAAAGTTGGTACGATCACGGTCAGGTTCCCCAAAAGTAGTGTGGGGAGACGGTGGGGGCCATGAAAAAATGCTTGGGGGTCAGTGGGAGGGCCATGGGGGGTAAGTTGGGGGATGTGAGATGTTTTGAAAAAAAATACTATACAATATTTCCATGTGATTTGGTAGGAATGAAGTAATAGACTTTTACACATTGACAGGGCTGGCAAAATGCAACATTACAAAACGCTAACAAAAAAAGTCAACTCACCAAAATTCTTATGCTAAAAAAGAAACTAAGGGATTTAATAAATCGAAATACAATTGATTGTATTCAAGTTAAGCTAATTACAGTATTGTGCACTTTTCTGTAACTATTTCATTAAATAATTAAAAATACATTGTTATTATCCCATATAGCCATACGTGGTTGTACCCCCTGGCTTGAATAAAGACTTATAATAAAGATATACAGGAATGAAGAATATACTTCTATTCTATACATATGATATTTTGTAAAGAGTGGTGGAAAGGTGTTGGGGGGCCATGAAAAAATGCGTGGGGGTCATTGGGGGGCTGTGGGTGGTTTTGAGAAAAACTATGAGATGTTGAAATCAGCAAGAAAAAAACGAATTTTCACCTTATTTTGTAAGGGTTAATGGGGAACGGTGAGGGCTAAATGGGGCTGGCATAGTGGCGGTAGGAGGTTTGTGTGAAATGCCCAACTAAGTTAACTATTTAATGTAAAGAAGATTTATATACAAAAAGACAATTTACAATTTACAATTTTTCACCAATTTTTTTCTCGTCCTAAGCTGTGTAACGGTTCGAGAGTTGCATCTAGTAGATATAATTTGCCAAGGTTTTTATTGGTGCTGTTAAATTTATAGTAGGAAAAACCGTATTAAGGATGAATTTTTGTTTTTACCAAAATCAAATTTTATGGTGAGATTTGACGTAACGTAGCTGTTTTGCGTTGCTTTTTATAGCTACTGATACTATATCAAATGGATTTTATCAATAGATTTAGTCTCAAAATTTGATTAAAAGATGAGTTTATTTGTATTTTTATCCTGTGTAGTGATCATCGGTCTAGGCTCACTAACAAGATAACTGATGACATTTTCACTTGATTACACACGTGTTATCAATATGGTATAGCCTTTCCGACTTTATCTATTGCTAATCTGTATTTTTTATCAAGTCACTTAACCTAAATATCATTTTTTATTTCCTGTGCAATGGCTATGCCCACGACTTCGTTGAGAGATTTTTTGAGCTGGTGATTTATAACGTAGCCAGCTTTCTTTGTAAAATCTCTATTTGCGTGTTAAAGACTTGTTATACTTTTTAATTTTGGGCAACACTTTAAGCAGTTATGCTCACATTGATATTTTATCAATGATAACCACATGGTAAACGTTGATAATGGTCTGCCAAATCATGCTTGTAAATAAATCTATTGGCGTGTCCATGATTTATTATCCTTGTCACTTTTTTCCAAGACACACAGCGGTGTTGCTTACAAAAATTGTTTTATCAAAGTTTACCGCGTAGTGAACTCAGATAATAGGCTGCCGACTCGAGCTTGTGAGGAAATTCCCTTGCGTTTTTACAATTTTTTTGTACTAGACATTTTTTTGCCAAATACATTAATGGGTATTGTTTATAATAAAAAAACAATATTTTATCATAGTTTACCGTGTAGTAAACTTAAATAATGATCTGTTAAATCAAACTTGTAAATAAATCTACTTGCGTCTGGATAATTTCTTGCCTCTATCATTTTTACCTCAAAACATACAGCGGTGTTGCTTACAAAAATTGCGTCACCAAAGTTCACCACGTGGTAAACTTAGATAATGGTCAGCTCATTAAAGCCTGTAAAGAATTATTCTTGCGTGTTTATGAACTCTTATGTTGGTTATTTTCTTGCGCAAGACTTTTAGATAAGTTACTCACCATAAATTTTTCATCATAGTTTACCGCGTGGTAAGCTTAGATAATGGTCTGCCGAATCGAGCTTGTGAATAAATTTACTTGCGTATTTATGATTTCTTATCCAAGTCATTTTTATTCCAAAGGACATGCTGCAGTGTTGCTCACCAAAAATGGTTTTATCGAAGTTCACCACGCGGTAAACTTATATAATAGGCTGCCGATTCGAGCTTGTGAGGAAATGCCCTTGCGTTTTTATAATTTTTTTTTCCTTGATATATTTTTGCTAAATACATGTATGGGTCTTGTTTATGATAAAAAAAAATATTTTATCATAGTTTCCCGCGTGGTAAACTTAAATATTGGTCAGCGGATTCAAAATTGTAAAGAAATATTCTCGCGTGTTTATTAACTTTTATGTTTGTCATTTAGTTGCTTAAAACTTTCAGAAGAGTTGCTTACCATGAATATTTTATTATAGTTTACTGCATTGTAAAGTAAAATAATGCTCCGTTGGATGGAGCTTGTGAATAAATCTAAGGTCAATGTCTCTATTTGCGATCGCTTAAGTCCTATTTTTGTCCGTCTTTTTTTGTGATAAAATAGCAAAATACGTTATTTTTATTAAACATGCCATACATTTAAATACATTTTAAGATTACATTTATTTGTGTTTGTTTTGACTGCTTTATTTAGTCGCAGGAGATTACAAAAGCTTTTCAACACTTTAAATAAAGAATACGGCACAAAGGATAGTCACTTCGGTGTGTAGTCGTCGTCCCCTTCTTCTCTCCTTCTCTCGCGTGACGTGCGACTCTTCTTGCTGAGCCCTCGTATACGAGTGAGTGCCACTGGCCGAGCGCGGTGACGCACGAGGTAGGAAGCCGGGAGAGAGCGCAGCGACCGACGTTGCATGGCAGGGCGCAGGTCCCCGCTCGGTTGGTAAGAAAACCCGAACATCCCGCCCGCCTCGATCCAAGAGCGAAATCCTAGTCACCGCCCGCCGAAGCGAGGGGAGTCCCTCGATCGTCCGTCGCAGGAAGGCTAGAGTCCGCAGGTGCCACAGGGAGACACGCAAGCTTTACAATGGGCCGCATGTATTCGCTGGTGGCTGTCTTGACGGCAGCAGCACGGACTAGTCCATCGTATCCAGGGTGTATGCGGGTAATACGGCCCAGAGGCCAGCGACCGCTGGACTGTAGCAGAATAGGGTCAAGAAGAACCACCAGGTCCCCCACCGCGAAGTTCCGACGAATAGCGCTCCATTTTGGCCTCTGTTGGAGAGTATTTAGATACTCACGGCTCCAGTGCGTCCAGAATTGGGTGCGAACGGCCTTGACAAGCTCCCAGTGCGTGAGCGGGTCTAAATTCTCTGCAGCATGGGTAGCTTCGATGATGGAATTGACGGGAGCCCCACTGAGGAAATGTCCAGGCGTGAGCACTTCGAGATCAGAGGGATCGCCAGACAAGGGCGTCAACGGGCGGCTATTCAACACGGCCTCAATTCCAACGAGAACCGTAGAGAACTCTTTATACGTTTGATGACGAGAGCTGAGCACACGGCGTAGATGGCTCTTGGTCGACTTGACCGCGGCCTCCCAGAGTCCTCCAAAATGTGGCGCATCAGGAGGAATAAACTGCCAGGAACCCCCTGGGAGGCAAGAGTCCCGGCGACTAGGTCCCAGTTAAATTCTGCGCCCTTCAACGCCTCGCGGAGCTCTAAATCAGCTCGACGGAAGCAGGTGGCGTTGTCGCTCCAAAGCTCGGATGGTCGGCCTCGACGACCGGTGAAACGGGTGAGAGCACCCAAGAAGGTGGCCGCGGAAAGGTCGCCTACAAGCTCCAGATGCACGGCTTTGGTGGTCATGCACACGAAGACAGCGATGTAGCCCTTTGTGGTCCGGATCCCCCATCCCTTCGATGTAAGCACGGAGAAGGGCCCGGCGTAATCGACTCCGGTGCGACCAAAAGCGCGAGACGGCGTGACGTGAGACGCGGGCAGCGGAGCCATAAACTGGCTTGAAGAGTGCGCCTGTAACCGGGCACAGATGACGCACCCTCTAATGTGAGCCTTGATTCTGCGTGGCCCGCTGAGAATCCAGGCACGCTTGGAGACGTATGCGCTGGTTGCGCGATATCCACCGTGGAGGGCGCGTGCGTGGGCCCAAGAGACCACGAGTCGAGCGAGCGGCGATGTTCCGCTGAGGAGGGGAGGGTGCTTCTCTTCGTAAGACAGCGATGAGTGATCGAGCCGCCCGCCAACACACAGAACACCGTCGACATCGAGGAAGGCGGCAAGAGAGGTCAAAGAGCTCCGTTTCGGAAGACGTTTACGCTTCCGCAGGAGTGCCAACTCATCCCCAAACGTCATCGATTGACTCAACCGAACGCAGGCCAGAAAAGCGTCCTGAATCTCAGACGGCGTCAACAGCGAAAGCACAGAACGGGTGGGCATGCGCTGCAAGCGGTGTCGCACCCATCGACAAACGCGCCCGAGGAGGCCCAGTACATCGCGCAAGCTCGAGAAGAGCTGCAGCAGGTCCAAATCAGGCGCGCTGAAGGCGCAGCAGAGTGAGGGCGTGGGCGTGGGTGGAGGCAGTGTCTCCTGGGGCCAAGACTTGTCGTCCTGGGCCAGCCACGTGGGGCCTCTTCACTACAGGGGCTGCTGTCGGAGGCCACTCATGTCGGCACTTCTGGTGGCTAAGTCGGCCGGATTCGATTGCGACGGCACGTATCACCAGGCACTGGGTGGCAGGACCTCCTGGATCTGAGCGACGTAGTTGTCGACGAGCACGTTGTTGGCCGGCTGATCGGAGCGTATCCAGTGGAGCACAATTTAAGAGTCGCACCAAGCGTGGCAGTGCTCGATCGCGACTCCCAACTCGCTGGCTGCTGAGCGAAGAAGCTTGGCGGCGATGAGGGCCACTCGCAATTCTAGATGTAGGATGGTCATGCGAGCGGTGGGCTCGGTCATCGGCTTGAGCGCGCGGATGGGCGCAAGCTTAGTACGAGCGAGAAGTATGTGGCAGAGAGCGAGCCCATCTGAAGACCGCATCCGCGAATATACAACAGCGGCCATAGCACTGTGACTGGCGTCAGAAAACACGTGCAGCTTGACATTTGACGACGGAGACATACCAATCCAACGAGGCAGAGAAAACCCGAAAATGGCCTGCAGCTCGGCGGTGAAAGCGGTCCAGCGGCGAGTCATGGAGGACGGTACGTTCTCGTCCCAGTCCAAGCGCGCACGCCACAGGTCTTGCAGTAAAAGCTTGGCGTTCAACACGATCGGGGCAAGCCAGCCGCACGGATCGAACAAGCCTGCGAGCGCGGCGAGCATGGATCTCTTTGTGGTTTGAAATTCGACAACGGGCGGCGTCAAATGGAAGAAATCCGAGGGCGGGACCCAGCCTACGCCCAGTTCGCTTAAGAGGCTTTCAACACTGAGGTGATCCTAAGTAGGACGGAGGCGGACGTCTTCGGGAAGGTCTTCAAGAAGCTCGGGCGTGCTGGCAACCTACTTTCGCAGAGGAAAACCGCCCGCTTAAAAAAGTCCGATCAGCTGGTCGCGCAGACGCTTGGCCGAGCCGATGTCATCAGCGCTGGAGAGGATGTTGTCAACGTAGCGATCGTTCATCACCACTGGGACGGCCTCGGGCCAGCGGCAGCCGTCATCCTCGCACAGCTTCTGTACGACCCGTAGTGACAGGTACGGGGAGCACGAGGCACCGTAGGTAACGGTGAGCGATTGGTAGTGCGTAGGTGGCTGCTTTGGGTTGGAGCTCCACAGAATGCGCTGCAGGTCGACATCGCGTTCGTCAATCAGGATCTGGCGAAACATCATGTGAACGTCAGTACAGAACGCAATCCAGTGACGACGCCAACGCAGGAGCACACTGAGAAGAGCCGTCTGGAGCCAAGGACCAGCATGGAGCACGTCACTTAGGCTATAACCACTGGAAGTCGGGCTCGACGCGTTGAAAACAACGCGCAGTTTGCGACCTTGGTCACCGTGCTGCCAAATGCCGTGATGTCGGATATAGTACACTGGACAGTATGATGCAGCGAGTTTGTCATCAGTAAGGGGCTTCATATGACCGAGGGTAATGTACTCTGCCATGAACCGGGCGTACTCAGAAGCCATCTCGGGAGTCCGTTGTAGCCGACGATGCAACGAGCGCAAGCCAGCAGTGGTGCCCTGAAGACTGTCACCAAGAAGGCGCACAGCGTCATGTTTCAGCGAAAGTCGCACAATGTAACGCCCGTCGTCAGCGCGATGATAATCAGCAAAGATTCGCTCGCATTCCACATCCTCAGGCGCTCGGCGGCTGACATGTGGCACCTCCTCGATCTCCCAGAATCGCTGGAGCTACGCAGCCAGCTCTTGATCCCAGGGCGACTGAGTGTTCGTGTGCAGAGTTGTGCCTGCGATGAGGGCGTTCGAACCCAGGCCAGGGGCACGGCCGACGAGAGTCCAGCCAAGAGCCATGCGCTGTCCGACGAGCTCGTCACGCTGAACGTAGCCTGGTTCGATGAGGCGGTGGTAAACGTCGACTCCGAGCAGAATGTCTACATGGCAAGGTTTGTTAAACGCTGGATCGGCCAGAGGCTCAAGATCAAGCCACTGTCTCATCACGGCTGGGTGCGAGGGGGCAGACGGAAAGGTGAGCCCGAGCCGCGGCAAGCAGAGCGCTGTCAGGTGGATTGGCGGTGCATGCTCTCTAGTTTCAAGGCGTAGATGCGCTCGGGTTCTCGAAGGGATGGTCAACCCTCCCCTAACCCCATGAATGCTCGCCTTGTTGACTTCTAGCGCTGCGCCGAGCTGCTGGGCCAACCGGATGGAGATGAGTGCAACCTCAGAGCACGCATCAAGGAGAGCTCGACCAGCGACTCGTTGGCCGGTGGGACCAGTTATCTGGACAAGAGCGGTCGGAACTACGGCTAGTCAGGACGATGGAGGCCCCTGATGCTGTGAGTCGGTGGCGGACGGGCCTGCGGGGTCGACTTTTGGCTTCTTGGGCGAAGAGGGACGCTGATCCGATTCAGGCTTGCGCCGATGGTTGCTCTCGTGCAGCAGACTGTGGTGAGGCTCCCTGCACTGCTGGCAGACGGACCGTAAAAAGCAGAACTTTACTGCGGAACCTGATCTCAGGCAATTAAAACATAACTGCCCTTGATAGACCATGCGTCGCTGGGCCTGCACGTCAAGGCCTTGAAATTGCGCGCAGTGACCCAGGTAGTGCAACTCTCTGCACGACGGGCATGGCGGCAGCGAGCCACTGATGGCAAGGGCTCTAAAGTTTCGTCCAGAAAACGGGGGGGCCGGAGAGCGCATGCTGGCCGTGTTGGCTAAACGAGCAGGGCGAGAGGCCTCGACGGAGCTAAGTGCGCGGCACTGTCAGCGAAGGGAAGTCGTCAAGGCAGCAAAAGTGGCAACTTCCGCCATGGTGTCTGTGCCAGCGCTCTCCAGCCGCTCGATCTCGTCCTCCCACGCGCGTCGGGTCGTCAGATCCATGCTAGTCATCGCACAGGAGACAATCCAGTCGTCTTACTGAGACACAGGGCGACCCAGAGCTTCCAGCTGATTTCGATGTTTTCCCAGGGTGTCGAGGAGACCCTGAAGCCCTCGAGCTGACTCTTTCTTCAGAGACTTGATGTTACGGAGCGCCGTGATATGGTCATGGATAAGAAGACGGCGGTGCTCGAAAAGTAAGGCCCAAGCCGTTGGGTAATTGGCACCGATGGTCTGAACGGTGTCGAGAGCGGCCTTGGCGTCTCCGTTCACCAAGGATTTCGAATAAAACAGCCTCTTCACGTCGATGAGCTGTTTATCGTCGTGGACGAGCGCGTGGAAGAGGTCCCGGAAACTTTCCCAATCCTCTCGCTTCCCCGAGAAGGAAGGGATGCTGATCTTGGGCAAGCGGGCTCTATGTCTCGAGTTATGACGGTCCAGGTCGGCGCCGCCCGGGCCAGGGAGAGGCGTGAGGGTGTTTCTTGCGTTGTAGAGACGTGATCGAGAGGCGATATAGTCCGACTCTGCCGTCGAGTACATCTGGTCAAGAAACTCCAGCTTCTCGGGTGGCGGTGACTCCAGAAGACTCACGTGATTGGCCTGGAAAGTGTTCCAGTAACCGTCCAGCAGCTCGAGCCTTACTTCCACGAGACCTAGGCTCCAGTTCGGGGGGTCGATCTTCTCGACGTCACGTGCGAACCGGCTGATAACGCCGGCGAGGGCGCTCTGGGAGCCGAGCAGGCTCGTCCAATCGTCGTTCGACCTGAAAAAACGATCACTAGCTTGACGTTTGCATGAAGCATGTCTTGCCTCCGGGCCACGAGTGGCAGGGCCATGTCATCGCCAGACGCGACACAGCTGTCGACGCACGGCGCATCGACGGCAGACAAAACAAATAGAAGGAGAGTGAAAAAGAAAGAGTGTGAGAGAGAACACGAAAGGGCGAGGATGCCCGAAGGGACGTGCGTAGACCACGCGCACGCAAGCTACACAAGCTTCGAAGCCTGTTCCTCAGCGTCGACCCCCCGGGCCAGCGAAGCGCAACAGCTCCGCCACGCGAGGCGGACGTTCGCGATACGAGGCCAACATGGTGGCCGCGGCCGATGAGGATGCCACGAGCGCTTGATCGCGGCTAACAATGGCGGCCGCGAAAGCCTCGCTTTCCGACGTTTTAATGGCGTCGAACAAAGCGTCACATCGACAGCTGTACGGCCTTATCTCTGCCGTAGCCGAGCACAGCTGCTGGACCGCGGGCTCTGTGGCCACCGTGGCAGCCACCGTGTGCACGCTGTTGATAACGCGAGTGCCAGCAAGGCAAGCGTTAATGGCGGCACGACTTCGTCGTGGCGAACACCTGTGTCGAATCGTGGGAACTGTGTCGACCACGACGACCTCCATTACACAACATTTCTTTAAACTGTACTTACATTACGCTGTGTAAGTCGAATCGCAGACTGTGACCACCCTAGCTGCGGCGTTGGCTGCTCTTCTCCTCGAAATCCGGCTCGAAGGATCAAATGTTTGTTTTGACTGCTTTATTTAGTCGCAGGGAATTACAAAAGCTTTTCAACACTTAAAATAAAGGATAAGGCACAATGGATAGTCGCTTCGGTGTGTAGTCGTCGTCCCCTTCTTCTCTCCTTCTCTTGCGTGGCGTGCGACTCTTCTCGCTGAGCCCTCATACACGAGTAAGTGCCACCGGCCGAGCGCGGTGACGCACGAGGTAGGAAGCCGCGAGAGAGCGCAGCGACCGACGTTGCATGGCAGGGCGCGGGTCCCCGCACGGTTGGTAAGAAAACCCAAACAATTTGTTTTTTTTTTAAGTTAGATATATTTTAAGGTTACTAAACCTAGTAAAATATGAAGCGAACGAATATAGGGACTCTAACGAAAATAGGGACACTGACATTACTTGCGTCTGCATAATCTCTCGTCCCTATCATTTTTTTGCTAGACATTCAGCACTGTTGCTAAGAAAATTTATTTTATGAATGTTTACCGCGTGGTAATCTTGGATTATTGTCTGCCGAATCGAGTTTGTAAAAGAAATACACTAACGTGTTTATTGAGTCTTAGGCTGGTAATTCTTTTGCTTAAGACTTTAAGAAGAGTTACTTATTATAAACATTTTATCATAGTTTACCGCTTGGTAAACTTAGATAAAAGGCTACCAATTTGAGCTTGTGAAAAAATTCACTTGCGTTTTTATAATTTTTGGTCCTTGACATACTTTCGCTTAATACATTGATGGGTGTTGTTTATGATGAAAAAAAAGTATTTCATCAAATATAACCACGTGATAAACTATGATGTTAGCTTGCAAAACAAAACTGTAAAAAACACCAATTGGGTGCCTATGATTTTGTATACTGCAAGGGGGCACTTCTACGATCTAGAATTTATAATACACGCTTTACATTTATACTTATATTTTTTTATTTATTGTATTTTCTTATAATAAAAAATCCGTCTAATAGACAATTCAAATTTTTTGTACATACATATATTTCATTTTATAAAAAAAAAAAAAAAAAAAGGATAAAAATTCCTATTTTCAAATTCAAATTTGAACGCCGCGCGCGGGGAATGTGCGTCTAGTACGTTGAGAAAACGCTAGAGTGCGGGAAAACCTGCTACTCAAAAGGAAATAACGTTAGCATAAAAGGCACCATTGCGCAATGCAAAGGCAGTTCATCTTCCAGCGACCCTGGGACGCGGTATATCCGTTGCTCACCCAGACCTGGAACTTTCCCGTGCACCGGTACTATACCGCGACGAGCACGAAGGGAGAGAAAGAGACGAAGAAAGGAAGAGACGAAGTACGAAGGCCGATAGCTGAAAAGTAAGTGTGTACACCATCACTAAGGTAACACTTCCACTAACCGGTACCTACTTGGACTTTCGGTGCTCGACCGCTTTAAGCGTGGAGACGACGCATCCCCAAGTAGTCGAGGCACTAGGGTTAGCGATCACGTTCTTAGGCGAAGTTCCTGGGTTGATGACTTGAGCAGTGCTCAAGACACCCAAGGGCCCTGAGAACGACCTAACCTTACGTGACTTGGTCGGATAGGTAGTTACCTGACACTAACTTTCCGCGGCTGTAATAAAATTTCGTATTAGTCTAACCTAACGTGTTCAAGCAAAGATACTAAAGAGGGAAATTTCAAATTGTCATTTTGTAAAATTTTCTATTAAAAGGGCAGATAAATTTTAAGTGAATTGTCGAGTATAGTATATATTGTTTTTTATTATTAACGTAAAAAAAAAAAAAATTGCGATTACTCAAATAAAATTAATACATGTAAAAATTTAAGATATAATTTCCTTAGAATCATATGATTGAATAAATATAAGATAATTAAAAATAAATTGATTGTACTTATTTAAGCAAACCTTCCCCTCCATATAAGATTGCGAGTTCCTTTTTATAGTTTAAGATGAAAACTAGAAAATAGCTGTTAAGATTTGAAATCATTTAATAAACTGAGAATATTATCTGAACCCCAAAAAGGGACAGGAATAAAATAAAAAAAAAAGATATTAGATTAGAAAAATATTGAATAAGTAAAAGGAAAGATATTAAATTATTAAATTGATTAAATTAAGGAAATATTCCGGAAAACTCAATAAAGTAATGATCAATGAACAATTGCTGTATATGGTGCAGGAATGAATTGATTATTCAACAGATAAATTTTGAAACTTGACAATAAATTTTTTCTAAGTATTGTATAGAATCGGCAAAGTTGAGCAATTTCGCTCTTTTACACAGGGCCACGAACCCGCCCTCCGACATATAAACACAATCATTGTTTGTATGTTGGTTCCTAATCTTAGAGTTTCCTCGGTACAGATAATATTCTTAGCCGATTGTTACTACCACAAATTAACCGGGGTTATACTCAAAGAAAGGGAAGTCGTAAATGGTACCCCTGGTGGGACTCGCAATTGTAAGAGGGAGTGTTTGAATGGGTGCAAAAAATTTATATTAGTTTCCCCGCAATATGTTGTAGATGCCAAAATCCAAGGCGAATAATAAGCCAACTGCGTACTCTGGGCTCCATTATCAGGCAATAGTGCGACGAATTGAGGAGCTCGAGAGAGAAAACGCTACACAAAAACAACAACTACTAGAACTCGAAGCACAAATCACACACATATATTCCCTAGAGCCAGTCATAGATACTATTAACAGAAAAATAAATAAATTAAAATTAGTCCGACAAAAAGACCTTACTCAAATAGCCAACGAACTCAACAAATTTTATTTAACTGATTGTAATTTTAACAGATACTTTACCTTCCTTGATTCGGAAATTACACATATTTATAAAAAACTCCCGAATTATCGAGCACTACGGGATTTTCCAAACGAATTTGAATCGATAGAGAATTTGAAAAGTGATCATAAAGTCACAGAAAAGTTTAGTACCACTTTGGCTTGTATTATATTATAAATAAACACATTATTAAATTTTATTAAAAGTTTTATATTATTCGTTTGCCTTAAAAATGGTTAAAACACGACGAGGGGGCAATAATGAAGAAACACAACAAGTAACGGCTCAGATCCACGGGGAAAACGAAGATAACTTAAGTGGAATTTTTCCATTAGAGGAGTCACCTCAGCCAAATACAGTGGGTGGAAATGATGGAAATATTTTCGAGGTTATAGGGGTCCAAAAGCAGCTAATGGCTGAAATCCTACCTCTCAACCCCGAGAATAATTCGGAACAAATTATTGACAAAGTAAATAAAGTCATTACACAAACGAACACACTGAAAGAACAATCGATGCGACTTACACATACGTACGATGCACTGGAGACCCATATAGAACGACTCACACAAACACAAAATCAAATACGTACTAAAAACGCACAACGTCAGGCAGAACTTATTAGACAATCAGAAATACTCGATAACTTAAACAAACAATTCGATCAACTCGCACTAAACATAGGGAAAACAACACAAACATTCCAAAAACTCAATCAAACAGTCACGGCACAAACACAAGCCATAGTCAATTTAGAACAGGAAGATGATCGCATATACGAGGCTATCGCCCAACACAAAAAAGACGTGGAATCGATCATCACCCGAAAATTAAATAACGTACAAGGCAGAGGAGTTTCTCAATTGAAAGTAGATCTACCCACTTTTAGCGCAGCTGCAAGTGATCGACCAATCAAATTCCTTAAAGCCTTAAAAACTTACATTGAAATAACTTCCATAGAAACTGACACGATTAAATTAGTGTTATCTCAAGCATTAAAAGGCCCGGCACTTGATTGGTTTGAGCACATCGAAGAAAGAATAAATTCCATGAATGATTTTGAAACTTTATTTTTGAATAAATATTGGAACACGACGGTACAAGCTAAAGTTCGTCGAGCGCTTGAATGGAATGCATACGAAGCCACAAATAATATGAGCCGTAGTGAATACGTGTTAAATTTGTATAGTTACGTGAAGATGTTATCAGCACCACCCACTGAAGCGGAGGCCGTTGAGAAATTCGCAAATCATTTTGACGAAGTCATACAGCAGTCTATAATTCTTCGGGGAATTAACAAAATTGACGATCTCATAAAACTCTTAGATTCTATGGATGCAGTAGGCGCGTTAAATAGCTCAATTTCGATTCGAGAAAATTCATACATAGATTCCGGGAGACAAATAAACTCAAGCCCTACGCGGAATCATAGCAACTTCCGAGCCTCAACACCAAACCCTCCCAATAGCAATTGGCGTGACCGCGGTAACAATACAAATAATACCACCATAAACCGAAATACGAACTCAGGTCAACAAACTAACAACAACAATAATAGTTCCAATCGACCATACGTAGAAAGACCACAAAGTAGCTCATACAATCGAGGGACCCAGGGAACTCAAATAAATTTAATTGAAGAGATCCCAAATCAGGAAAACGAATAGACGTTGTATCCCAAACCCCTAAAGATTATCAAACCTATACTTCATGGGATACAACGATCAGAGGGGGCATTACAAAGACAAGTATATTAAAAAATTATGAATCCAAGCCCGAACAAAAAGATAACATAAACACCTTACACACTACCACGCTACCACATGGAAATAAAAATTTAAAAATAATGTCGAAAATTAACAATAATCAAGGGAATCTACTTATCAAGGCTCAAGAATGTTTGATACCTCGTACATATACAGTTTTGGTTCCATTTGATAACCAGCTTGAAAAAAAAGTGACCGAGGAGAATAAGTCTAATATTGTTACAAATGCATGCCATTCCTACTCAATTTGCCATAAAAATCAAATAAAAAGTTGTTCAGTAGTCAAACCAGAAATACATACAGTATTCGAAGATTTAAGACAGACACTATTAGAAGAACCACACAGCGAAAATCAGTTAACCAATAAAGCTTTTTTATGCCCGGAAATCAATATTGAGATAAAAGGCGTTGAACTAGAGGCCTTAATAGATACGGGGAGTAAACTCACATGTATATCTGAAGACACTTATGAAAAATATAACGAGGCATGGAAAATTTTCCCTACCCTTCCGGTAATTGGATTCCAAGCATGCGGTTTTATCGGTGAAAAATCACTTAAAGTTAAAAAACAGTTCAGAGCAGAAGTAAAAATAAAAAATATTCATTTAGAAATTGACTTTCTTATAATACCAAAACTGATTCAGGGTTGCATACTAGGAATTGATTTTTTAAAGAAAAATAAAGTAGAAATCCACTTAGACAAAGACGAAATTATTTTCCCTTACGAACATAAACATAAGGTAATACAATTTAATACATATAAAAAAGAACTAGACACAATAGAATTTATCCAAAACGAATCAGAGCTCAGTAATTCCAATGATGAGGTTCTGGTTACAGATTTACAAATATCTGATGACGAGATATCTGAGAAATTACAAAAGCTAAAAAACATTAATAATACACAAAAGAACCAACTTGAATGCTTAATAAAACATTATAGACATATTTTTCGTAAAGAACCGGGACAATTTAAGTCATACACATACAAATTGAAAGTCACTAATGATGAACCTTACTTTTTATACCCTTACCCTGTATCCACCAAGCTAAAAGAAAAGGTCGATAACGAGATTAAACGAATGCTTAAACTTAATATAATAGAACACTCGGATAGCGTATACGTAAACCCGCTTACTATAGTTTCAAAATCTGATGGTTCGGTACGAATATGCCTCGATGCACGAAAGTTGAATGAACGACTAGTAAGTGATCACGATGGAGCCGAGGAAATGGACGAAGTGTTAAGGAAATGTAGTAACATTGGGGTAATGACAAGCGTTGATCTAACAACAAGCTTTTGGCAGATCCCGTTGCACAAAGAATCACGGAAATACACGGCATTTTCGCATAAAAAAAGAACGTACCATTTCAAGGTTGTGCCTTTCGGTTTAAAGATAAGTAGCGCTGCTTTAACTAGAGCATCTGATTTTTTACTCAATGGTATCCGAGATTTTATAATCGATTTTGTAGATGATTATTTATGTGTGTCTAAAACATTTCCTGAACACTTGAACCACCTCAGGATCCTTTTTGAAAGAATTTCAAACGAAAATATAACTATAAATTTTAAAAAAGTCGAATTTTGTCGGGAAGAAATTAAATTTGTAGGACATATGCTATCTCTACATGGTATTAAACCCGACCCGGAAAAAATAGAAAAAATAAAAAACTTTCCAATACCCAGAAACGCCAAAGAAATCAAAGGATTTCAAGGGTTGGTAACCTTTTGTGCTAAATTCTCACATAGTGTTTGGGGACAAATGGAACCATTACTGGAATTGATCCGCAAGGAAAAAACCTGGAATTGGGGAGACAAGCATTTACAGGCCTTTAACAGAGTAAAGGAACTGTTCCACGACGATTTATTCTTAAATCACCCCGATTTAAACAAACCCTTTGTATTGTATACCGATGCGAGTAATATCGCACTTGGAGCTATCCTATGCCAAAAAGATCAAGATGAAAACGAAAGGGTAGTATACATGGCCAGTCGTACGATAAAAGGGGCGGAGAAAAATTACTTTACTACAGAACTTGAATTATTAGCAATCGTTTGGGCATTACACAAATTCCGTTCTTTCATTTTGGGTACCAAGGTTTATATTAAATGTGACCATCGCGCGTTATCATATTTAATGTCATGCAAATTTTTAAGTGCCCGATTAACGCGATGGATGCTTTCCATTCAGGATTATAATTTTGAAATAACATATATCAAGGGAAGCGAAAACGTTGCGGCCGATTCATTAAGTAGATACGCATATGAAAAGGACCAAAACAGGATTGAGGAATTTAATATATTTACAATATTAACTAGAAAACCGGATAACAATATATTAAAACAACTTAAAGACATATCAAACTTACAATCAACGGATAAGAGAATACGCGCCATTAAAGAAAAAATAAAGAATGGACATGAATATACCCGGTATAAACTGGAAGGAGAAATCCTCTATCAATTATGTAATCATAGAAAGAAAATTCTCCTACCAACATGCCTAGCCAAAGAAATTATTATAGAAGTGCATGAGTTATATGCACACATTGGGGCCAATAAATGTGTAGCAATGCTCAAAGACGATTTTGCATATCCAAAATTTAAAAAATTTGCAGCAAGAACACTTCGTACTTGCGATACGTGTCAAAGAACAAAAATATATACTACGGGATCACATTTTGAAACACGACCAATCCTACCCGACGGACCCAAAGATTTAATCTCGATTGATTTCTATGGACCATTGCCCATTTCACGGGGAGGGGTGCGCCACATTTTGGCCGTAATCGATGTTTTTACGAAATTTGTGGTATTGTATCCGATTAGGCGAGCCGACACGACAACAACAATTAAAAAATTATTCAATCACTACTTCCCGACATATGGTAAACCTAATCGTATACAATCAGATCACGGAACTCAGTTCACCGCGAATAAGTGGCGGAAAACACTCGAAGAAGCCGGGATTAAAATTTGTTTTTCCTCTATACGACACCCACAAAGTAATACAATTGAACGGGTGAATCGGGAGCTAGGACGATTTTTTCGAATATTAGTCAAAGACAAACACAAAAATTGGGGAAACTGGGTAGATTTTATCCAAAATTGTATAAATGAAAGCCACCATGACACAACAGAATACACCCCTACAGAATTACAACTAGACACCTTACCTATACGATTTTGGCATAAGCAAATCGAGGCCCCTGATAAAACACCAATACCCTACATTGATAAAGTTAACTTAGCAGCTAAAAGGATTGAAAGAAAAGGAAGGAAAAGGGCAGATAAACATAACACACTAAAGAAATACACAGATTATAAGTTGGGAAGTCTAGTCCTAATAAAAACAAACCCAGTATCGTTTTCGGAAAGCGGGATTACTGCTAAATTTTCAGAACTATATGAAGGCCCTTATACCATCGCTAAAATTATAAATCACTCCACCTTTATTTTAACTAACGACCAAAATAAAATCAGGGGAATGTTTCATGGTATTGAATTGCGTCCTTACTTTACACAGAATGAGGACAAAGAGACAACAACAACGGCTTAACCGCAAAATAAAGCGGACTAAACAACGCCTAGAGACATTATTACGAGAATTAAACCAGTCACAAATGGACCCTGGTCCATCAGAAGGCCCACGTAACCCATCACAGTCGCCTACAAAAAATCCGCCGCGAGAAACGAATACGGAGACACACGATGATTATATCGATATCGAAAATGACATCGCGATTGAGGACCTCGAGCGCCTCACATTATAATAAAACAGCATGAGGTGAGGGAAAATGTGTTGTCAGTGTCGTCAGTAGTTTGGGACAAATATCAACCGTATAAGCATAAATACATAAACAACAAACCCTTAATAGATGGGGAAGAATGCCGAAAGAAGAATAAAAAAAAAATTAGAAAAACTACAGGAAAGGGAGAAGCAACTCCAAACAGTTTCCCATGGGCCATGTGACCAACGAAGACAAGTTGCCATGGCACGAACGGAAAGGGAAAAGGAGAAAATGACGAAAATCCAGCAGATACGAGCGGAGCAATGGGTCATGGGGCTCCCGTACCCAACAAATACTCAGGCTCCAATCGTTGCACCCTCTACATCTATCCTTCCTACGATTCCCCTTCTCCCACCCCTAACCCAAACCCCACCACCACTCACGACTCATCCTTTTCATGAAACCTCCACATCAATATCCATCGAAAAAAAATTACGAGACGCCCTCAACGAACTTTTCGGTCCACCACACAACCAAAAATCAAATCGATCATAGTCATCCCACCTCATTCCAAATTCAGTCAACAAAACAAAAAAACACAAGAAAACACGACAAACACGCCACCCACACCCATCGCTACACCTACAAAAACCATCACACAACCTCATCCCTTAAACAAGCCTCGACCACATCGCCTCCGTAAAAAGTTCAAGCCAGTACAAAACATTCAGATATACGAGGTAAATAACAATAAATAAAACTCGTTACTTCTAATCTAATTTGTTCATAGAAAAATATTTTTTTTATTTTCACAAATTAGAGGGGGCAGATGCAAGGGGGCACTTCTACGATCTAGAATTTATAATACACGCTTTACATTTATACTTATATTTTTTTATTTATTGTATTTTCTTATAATAAAAAATCCGTCTAATAGACAATTCAAATTTTTTGTACATACATATATTTCATTTTATAAAAAAAAAAAAAAAAAAAGGATAAAAATTCCTATTTTCAAATTCAAATTTGAACGCCGCGCGCGGGAAATGTGCGTCTAGTACGTTGAGAAAACGCTAGAGTGCGGGAAAACCTGCTACTCAAAAGGAAATAACGTTAGCATAAAAGGCACCATTGCGCAATGCAAAGGCAGTTCATCTTCCAGCGACCCTGGGACGCGGTATATCCGTTGCTCACCCAGACCTGGAACTTTCCCGTGCACCGGTACTATACCGCGACGAGCACGAAGGGAGAGAAAGAGACGAAGAAAGGAAGAGACGAAGTACGAAGGCCGATAGCTGAAAAGTAAGTGTGTACACCATCACTAAGGTAACACTTCCACTAACCGGTACCTACTTGGACTTTCGGTGCTCGACCGCTTTAAGCGTGGAGACGACGCATCCCCAAGTAGTCGAGGCACTAGGGTTAGCGATCACGTTCTTAGGCGAAGTTCCTGGGTTGATGACTTGAGCAGTGCTCAAGACACCCAAGGGCCCTGAGAACGACCTAACCTTACGTGACTTGGTCGGATAGGTAGTTACCTGACACTAACTTTCCGCGGCTGTAATAAAATTTCGTATTAGTCTAACCTAACGTGTTCAAGCAAAGATACTAAAGAGGGAAATTTCAAATTGTCATTTTGTAAAATTTTCTATTAAAAGGGCAGATAAATTTTAAGTGAATTGTCGAGTATAGTATATATTGTTTTTTATTATTAACGTAAAAAAAAAAAAAATTGCGATTACTCAAATAAAATTAATACATGTAAAAATTTAAGATATAATTTCCTTAGAATCATATGATTGAATAAATATAAGATAATTAAAAATAAATTGATTGTACTTATTTAAGCAAACCTTCCCCTCCATATAAGATTGCGAGTTCCTTTTTATAGTTTAAGATAAAAACTAGAAAATAGCTGTTAAGATTTGAAATCATTTAATAAACTGAGAATATTATCTGAACCCCAAAAAGGGACAGGAATAAAATAAAAAAAAAAGATATTAGATTAGAAAAATATTGAATAAGTAAAAGGAAAGATATTAAATTATTAAATTGATTAAATTAAGGAAATATTCCGGAAAACTCAATAAAGTAATGATCAATGAACAATTGCTGTATATGGTGCAGGAATTAATTGATTATTCAACAGATAAATTTTGAAACTTGACAATAAATTTTTTCTAAGTATTGTATAGAATCGGCAAAGTTGAGCAATTTCGCTCTTTTACACAGGGCCACGAACCCGCCCTCCGACATATAAACACAATCATTGTTTGTATGTTGGTTCCTAATCTTAGAGTTTCCTCGGTACAGATAATATTCTTAGCCGATTGTTACTACCACAAATTAACCGGGGTTATACTCAAAGAAAGGGAAGTCGTAATACTTTTGATTTTTTGTACAAGAAAACGGTGTTGCTCACCAGAATTGTTTTGTCAATTTTTACTGCGTAATAAACTTTGGTAATTATCTGCTGAATTGAGCTTGTAATATAATTTACTTGCGTGTTGATGATTCCTTATCCATGTCATTTTTTTCCAAGGATATGCTGCATTGTTCCTTACAAAAATTGCTTTATCATAGTTTACCACGTGGTAAACTTAGATGATGGTCAGCCAATTCGAGCTTGTGAAAAAAAATTCTCGCGTGTTTATTAACTCTTACGTTGGTCATTTTTTTGCGCAAGACTTTTAGATAAGTTACTCACCATAAATGTTTTATCATTCTTTACCGTGTGGTAAACTTTGATGATGGTACACCGAATCGAGCTTATGAATAAATGTATTGGCTTGTATATGATTTCTTATTCTTTGTCATTTTTTTTTCCAAGACTTACAGTGGTGTTTCTTACGAATAATATTTAATCAATGCTTACCGCGCGGTAAACTTGGATAATTGTCTGCCGATTCGAGCTTGTGAGAAAATTCCCTTGCGTTTTTATGATTTTTCGTCCTTGACATTCTTTTTCCAATTACATTGATGAAAATAAATATTTTATCATAGTTAACCGTGTGGTAAACTATCATGAAATTATAAAATTTTGCCAAATACTTTTATGGGGGTTGTTTATGATAAAAGAAATCAGTTATCAAAAATTACCGTATGATAAACTATGATGTTAGCTTGCCAAATGAGTATGCAAAGAACTCTACTTGGGTGCCTATGAATTGTTATACTTTTGATTTTTACTACAAGACTTCAGGCGGTGTTGCTCACCATGAATATTTTATCGATGTTTACCACAAGGTAAGCTAAGATAATGGTATGCCGAATCGAGCTTGTAAATCATGAGTACCTGAAGACGGTAAGGGGGTTTAGTTGAGATTTCACTAAGGGAGCTGGCTACGTTATAAATCACCACGCAGTAAACTATGATAAAATATTCTTTTTTATCATAAACAACACCCGTCAATGAATTTGGTGAAATTATGTCAAGGATAAAAAATTATAAAAACGCAAGAAAATTTCCTCACAAGCTTGAATTGGCAGCCAATTATTTAAGTTTACCACGCGGTAAGCTTTGATGAAACAATTTTTGTGAGCAATACTGCAGCATGTCCTTAGGAAAAAAATGACTTGGATAAGAAATCATAAGCACGCAAGTAAATTTATTCACAAGCTCGATTTGGCAAACCATTATCTAAGCTTACCACGCGGTAAACTATGATAAAAAATTAATGGTGAGTAACTCATCTAAAAGTCTTGCGGAAGAAAATAACCAACATAAAAATTCATAAACACGCGAGAATAATTCTTCACAGGCTTTAATCAGCTGACCATTATTTAAGTTTACCACGCGGTAAACTTTGATAAAGCAATTTTTGTAAGCAACACCGCTGTATGTCTTGGGGAAAAATGATAGGAACAAGAATTTATGCAGACGTGAGTAGATTTATTTACAAGCTCGATTCGGCAGATCATTATCTAAGTTAACCACACGGTAAACTATGATAAAATATTTTTTTTTTTTATGATAAACAACACCCATTAATGTATTTGGCAAAAGAATCACTAGTACAAAAAATTGTAAAAACGCAAGGGAATTTCCTCACAAGCTTGAGTCGGCAGCCTATTATCTAAGCTCACCACGCAGTAAACTTTGATAAAACAATTTTTCTAAGCAACACCGCTGTGTGTCTTGGAAAAAAGTGACAAAGATAATAAATTATGTACACGCCAATAGATTTATTCACAAGCATGATTTGGCAGACCATTATCAACGTTTACCATGCGGTAATCATTAATAAAATATATATGTGAGCATTACTGCTAAAAGTGTTGCGCAAAATTGACGAGTATAACGAGTCTTCAACACGTAAGTAGAGATCTTACAAAGGGAGCTGGCTACGTTATAAATCACCAGCTTGGACAATCTCTTTACGAACTCGTGTGCACAGCCGATGCACCGGAAATAAAAAATAATGTTTAGGTTAAGTGACTTGATAAAAAATATAGAGTAGAAGAAGATAAAGTTGGCAACGCCATACCATATTGATAACACGTGTGTAATTGAGTGAAGTTGTCATTAGTTATCTTGTTAGTGATTCAAGAACGATGATTACTACACAGGGTGGAAATACAAATAAAGTCAATTTTTAATCGATATTTGAGACTAAATCTATTGATGAAATACATTTGATATAGTGTCTGTGGCTATAAAAAGCAACGCAAAACCGCTACGTTACGTTAAATCTAACTAAACAATTTGATTTCGGTAAGAACAAAAATTTATCTTGAATACGGTTTATCCTACAAATAAATTTAACAGCACCAATAAAAACTTTGTCAAATTTTACATACTCGATGAAACTCTCGAACTGCTACACAGCTTAGGACGAGAAAAAAATGGGTGAAAACTTGTAAACTGTCACTTTGTATATATATACTTCTTACGCATGCTTAAAAAAAAAAATTTTTTTTCTTGACCAGAAATTACTATGTGTAGCACGTCAACTGCACAATTATTGATATTTTTAATCAAAAACAACGTCCAATGGTGGTACTGTCAAATTTTGAATTTATTAAAAAACAAAACGACGTTTCGGCCGTTTGGACAACGTCCCGGCCCTCATCAGGTACAAAAATCTATGAGTAATAAAATTCTTTGCAATACAAATTTAAGTAAAATATAATAAACGCAAATTAAGTTACATGTATAACATACCTCTGACTCTTACGAAAGGGATGTAAAATCGTAATGTAGTCAGAGTTTCAAGCTAAGTTGCTTTTATACCCTGCACATACACAAATGACATAGTACACGCACGTAATACAATCGAATAAGAATCGCAAGCAGTTCCTTGAGACGCACATAAACAGTTCATGTTTTCTTAATACTATGAATGAAAGGGGTCCTCGAATCATGTATATAAAGTTAGTCACCTTTCTTAATTGACATAACGAGAGACCTATAACAATCTTTCAATTTTTCTGTATCTTGTTGTCTGTTAATATTATTATTAAAGTAATGTATATTTAGCATTTCGGAAAAAAGGCGCTTTTTGTAATTTTGTTCTATGTCTAAAATTTTAATATTATCAAAATCAAAATTATGTGTAAATTCAATGCTGTGTTGTGATAGTACCGATGTATTCTTTTTTTTCTCGATGTCTCTTTTGTGTTCTGTCATTCTTAACTTTACAGCTCTCGATGTTTGACCAACATAACAGCGGTTGCAATTCGCACATGGTATGTGGTAAACAACATTTTTTTTATCGAGTGGCTCAGTTACATCTTTTCCAAGTGAAAAGATCGATTTTAATTTATTGTTTAAACTGTATATAAGACCAATGTTAAGCTTCTTACAATAATATTTAATATGACTATGCAAGTGGGGAATATACGGTAATGATAAGATTAATTTATAATTATTTTTATTTCTGTTGCTATTGTCAATCGTATTCATGTTTTTCAAGGTATTTAATCTTTTATTCACAAATTTGTCAATAAATCTTTGAGGATAGTTGTTAGCTAATAAAAATTTATTAATCAATTTTAAATTATCATTATGAAATTGTGTGTCTGCTAATTTAATAGAAAATATACAAATACACTCTTATTAGTCTAGATGTAGTTAGTCTATTCACTAATACTAGTGAAACCTTAATCACAAATGCAATAAAACATTTTTGGAAATTCTTGAATAATAAGATCAATGTTTCTTTAAATGAATTTTGCGCAGGAGTGTCATTGGTTTTGAATTCAACTTTTTTTCAATTTAACAAAAAATTTTACAAACAAGTTTTCGGCTCTTCAATGGGCAGTCCCTGTAATCCAGTAATGTGTGATCTCGTAATGCGTTTACTTGAAATTTCATGTTTAGATAAGTTATGTTTTGATGTTCCATTGTACGTACGGTATGTGGATGATATCCTCATATGCGTGCCTACTAAATATATCTACTATACCAAAAACATTTTTAATAGCTATTGTCATGAATTACAATTCACTGTTGAGACGTGTAACAATAACAACAGCATCAGTTTCTTAGATTTGGAGATTATTATTCAAAAAAATAACACAGTACTAACTAATTGGTACCAAAAACCTACACACTCAGGCCAATACTTGAATTTTCTTTCCTACCATCCAATACAACATAAAATAGGTATCATTTACACACTTGTAGACTTTTCTATTAAATTAGCAGACACACAATTTCATAATAATAATTTAAAATTGATTAATAAATTTTTATTAGCTAACAACTATCCTCAAAGATTTATTGACAAATTTGTGAATAAAAGATTAAATACCTTGAAAAACATGAATACGATTGACAATAGCAACAGAAATAAAAATAATTATAAATTAATCTTATCATTACCGTATATTCCCCACTTGCATAGTCATATTAAATATTATTGTAAGAAGCTTAACATTGGTCTTATATACAGTTTAAACAATAAATTAAAATCGATCTTTTCACTTGGAAAAGATGTAACTGAGCCACTCGATAAAAAAAATGTTGTTTACCACATACCATGTGCGAATTGCAACCGCTGTTATGTTGGTCAAACATCGAGAGCTGTAAAGTTAAGAATGACAGAACACAAAAGAGACATCGAGAAAAAAAAGAATACATCGGTACTATCACAACACAGCATTGAATTTACACATAATTTTAATTTTGATAATATTAAAATTTTAGACATAGAACAAAATTACAAAAAGCGCCTTTTTTCCGAAATGCTAAATATACATTACTTTAATAATAATATTAACAGACAACAAGATACAGAAAAATTGAAAGATTGTTATAGGTCTCTCGTTATGTCAATTAAGAAAGGTGACTAACTTTATATACATGATTCGAGGACCCCTTTCATTCATAGTATTAAGAAAACATGAACTGTTTATGTGCGTCTCAAGGAACTGCTTGCGATTCTTATTCGATTGTATTACGTGCGTGTACTATGTCATTTGTGTATGTGCAGGGTATAAAAGCAACTTAGCTTGAAACTCTGACTACATTACGATTTTACATCCCTTTCGTAAGAGTCAGAGGTATGTTATACATGTAACTTAATTTGCGTTTATTATATTTTACTTAAATTTGTATTGCAAAGAATTTTATTACTCATAGATTTTTGTACCTGATGAGGGCCGGGACGTTGTCCAAACGGCCGAAACGTCGTTTTGTTTTTTAATAAATTCAAAATTTGACAGTACCACCATTGGACGTTGTTTTTAATTATTTACCAACTGTCATTGGACGTTTTATTTGAATATTGATATTTTTTTTAAATGTATGTTTTTAACTTCTTTTCATCCGTTGTGTCTTTTATGATGCATAGCAAGGATCTTATAAAATGTTTTTTTGAAATAAATGAGCATTATAAATGAAAAATATAACTATGAGTTCTTTTTCTTAAACATCATAAAGTTTAATTAAAGAACAAAAAATTTCATGAAATAAAGTACAAGAATGAAGAAAAAGAAAAAAACATTCATACAACCTACATTATATAATAAAGATAATAATGAAACAGTAGAAAACAGTCAACGAAAACGACTATCTAGCTTATGCCCATATAACAATAGCTGAAGCGCTGATAAAGTCCCTAAACGCCAACTTCTCGTTTCAATATGGAATCGAATCCATACTTATAGTGAGTGGAAACAAATGTTCTTCTTAAGGACTATATTTAAAATATTTGGAGCAAAGAAATTTGGGTTACAGACATGAAAAACATCTGTATAAAAGGCTCAGATGATTATTGTAGCTACAGAATCAAAACTGTCCAGAAAATACACAACCACTAGTATATTATTCCGGACGAAGTGGATTGTGGCAAAAACTAACTAAAACAGAAGTTCACGTATAAAACAGATACCAATGAGGCCAGATACTAAAATCTCTGTTACACATATTTCACTTAGTGAAGGTTAAAATTGCAATGTTTTCTAAGACCAACATAAAACTTCAACAAGTAATTCTAATGAGGTTACTTATTAATGAATACAGAAGTTACTGAAGAAATTTAATCAGAGTCTTGTAGAATATTTGGACAAGTCTTACGATGATAGTAAGCTTAAACAAGTTAATATAGATTTCTTATCAGTAACTAAATTGTTTGATGAAAATAAGCTGGAATCCGAAGTTCAAGACATATTACTTAAAATAGACAACTATGACCCCAATAATTTTAATAATTCTACGTTTGATAGAAGAATTGCAGATGGATTGAGACATATAACAGACTTTAAACTTCTATTTGATAAGGATAAAATTTAAAGAAAATATATGACAAATGAAAATTTAGCAATTACCCCTTATATTTAAGAAAATACACCCTTATGTTAAAGTACATCGACGCACACGAGTACTTTTGTTACTGCAAAAAACAAATAGTCGTAAAGACCAGACTTTGTACAAATAAAACGGAGAAATCCTGGACAACTTAAATGAAAACAACAACATTCAAACAAACTGCAATATAAATAAATTAATGAATCAAAGTATTTCACCCGACTTCATGCTGTTATTGGACTTGTACCCTTTCCAACTCATAAATTGATACAAACAACAGGACAAAACAGTGTACGTAAGTCTTAGTAATAGAAGTAGTAGTACTGCCAATTTTAAGAACGTAATTAGAGCTAAGCTCATACACAATGTGAGTACTACCAGATATTGCTTCACACATAAAATAGACAATATAGTTTACTTTATTTAAGAAGATTGTCAACCAGTCATATCTGCCTAAAGAACTTGGATTTTGATTGGTGCACTTTACTATAACTATTTGAAATCAACAAAACCAAACGTTGATACGATATTAATAACATCTTATGAAGGACATAACATACTGCACATCGTTATTAGTGAAATACCTACTGATTTAATAACTTCAGAAGATCTTGCGAAAGCTTTCAAATTACTTAGGAAAATATTATAAAGACGTTATCTTAAAACTGTCTCAATTTTAAGAAGACGAGATATTACAGACAAATAAAAACCTAGATTGATGAGAGACATGTTATCAACAACATTTAAAAAAAAAACTATAAAAATTACTGCCTGTTACGGTAAGGTTAATTTACCGAAAATGCAAGAATGTAACAAAATAATGCTAACACTACATGACAGCCCTGCTGAACGATATAATGAAGTAAACTAAACTGGTCGATAAATAAGAGAGCGATTGTATTGGTCAGGCATGAGAAAACATATTTGAAATTATCAAGCACGTTTGCCGATGCACTTGTACAAAATCTCATATATATTAACGGTGCAACTGGCGTGGTTTTTTTAAAACAGACATGCTACACTTAAGTCAAATTTGCTTAAACAACTCACTGGAGCTCTAAAGACCAATCATCAAACTACGTTAGCATATCATCCTCGAATGAAAGGATCACGTAAGCGAAGTCATGCTACCTTAGCTGACTTTATAAAAACGTACGCTGAAACTTATGATGAATGTGACAATTAAGACAGTTTTTTGGCTTTCATGTATAACATCAGTGTACATGCAGCAACTAACTTTACGCGCTATGAACTTGTAATTAGGAAGTAACAAGGTTGCCATTAAGGGTACCTAAAAATCAAAGGTTATGAGCCTATCTATTTTATCAACAAAATCTTGTTAAGTGACTATAAAAAATGCTAATAACGGCAGAAAATTAACAAAAAAAAAAAAAAAAAAAAAAAAAATCCAAGCAAAATAACCAACGATGAAAAATTAAAGCTTCTTAATGTTATTCCAGGAGATGACGTTTGGGTAAAAGAAGTAGTACGGTTCCATAACTTTAATCACTAGTTAAAAAAGGTCCTAAAAGGAATCACAGTTTAAGAGGGAAATAATATTTTATTTGGAAAAAACAGTGGTAAAATCTTACAATAACACCTAGATAAATTAGAGCTTGTTCCCCAATAACAGTATTCTTGTGAAAATAATGCCCTACATGTTTTTGAGAAAAAAAAAACGATCTGAATTATTTTAGCCATCTCAATGATAACAGCACTCGGAGGTGGCGCAAATTTAAGCTATGCTAATTATGGTAACTATAGCATAGAACCACTTGAAACGAGCTCTGGAACGTACTATAAGCGAATTGGTGTTACAAAAATTAGAAAAACTTTTCCGTCCCAAACTGATATAGTTATACGCTAGTCTCTCTCGGTCGTGCACACTTCGTTCGGCTCACATCGGAAAAATCCTGCACACGTGCGTGGGCGTGTCTATTACACATCGTTTGCTAATTGGTCTGCTTTTGGACCAGGGGAAGAGAGAAAGAGATAATGCGGGAGAGCTACCGAATCTTCAGGAAAGTGCCACGCGCATTCAGTACCTTTTTTTTGTTTGTACCATCGATTCCGTTTTTGGGTTAATATTAAACATTTAATCCGTGAACAACATTTTTAATCGCGAATAACAGTTTTGTCGTGTTCGTGAAACACGCGTAAATTGCTCACAAGGGCGGGCTCGCCACGTGCCATGGATTGCGCCACACACATGTGTCTGGTGACTTCACTTCGCTGCGATTACCATCGACCGGGCATGTCATCATCATCGCCCTTAATTGTGTGACCGCGCTTGGCCAGCTGGTCTGTAGAGTGTGAGAGCTTCTCTGCATTTTTACCTACCTCCTTGGATGTCCACCAGCTCAAGTGACACGCGGAATCGACGTCTCCGTCTTCCTGGTCTCTCAGACTCAGCACGACGTGCCGACCTATTTGTACTCTACTTCTACTGACCGTCTCTCTGATCTTTCTACACACGCATACGCACGCTGCTCACACCTCTATTATTTTTTGTTTTACTTACATTACAGTTTATTTAATTTGTCCGCTTTTTTCTAATAAATTGAATTTTTTATGCTTCTCAGTTTATTCCCACAATTCTATTTACTTATTTATTATTAAGGCCAGATTCATCTTGTCCTTTATTATATTTAATATAGATATTTTGGTACATTTGAGAAAATTCAAATAATTCAGTTCACTTATTATTATTAAGTTGACGTAAATTCCCTTGTTGAACACAAGGCCTCTTCAACTGCGAAGAGACCCTCACATATACGTACATTTTTGCGGACCCTCACATATACGTACATTTGACCGGAATATAGCGATATGGCTTGATAATAATAAATTCATATGAAAATAGACACTTATTAAAAACTAAATAAAACTGTTCAATATTGTATTGTTCAGTTTAAATATCCTAATTTTACTAAGTATATGAAAAATGACCTCTTGAATTTAGAGATCATGCAATTAAAAAACCTCAAAGCAACGCTATTAAATATACTTAATACTGTGGGAACCCATGCGAGAGGTAACATTTTTACCTATTATATATTACACCACTTAGCATACGAACAAAAATACTGACACATTTTGAAATTATTAAAAGCATTGCTGAAGGTCTTTTGGGCTAAGTCGCAGAAGACGATATTAATGTTATGAACAGTAACAGCAACAACTTACATACTGATAAAAAAGATAATATTTAGTTGTACGGACAAAATAGCCATATTTTTGCCTCTGCATTCACAAAACTTTATAACACTACCGATTGCTATGAGCATATTCTTCAACAAGTTGCTGAAATGTTGACTTTAAAATGACATTTTACTCTCAAGAGATATCTGATACATTTGCCAACTTACGTGCAAAGAACTGAGGCTACCTTAGATCATATTATTCGTTTGCATCAAAATCTGATTGATATTTTGCATAGTTATCAAAGTGGTTAAGAACATCCAAAGCTATTTTCTATAATATATTCAAAACTGTAGCCCAGGATGTAAAGAATCTAGCAGGGAACCTAGAGTTTTTAGCAACAATAGAGAATCTTTATGCTAGAATAAGCCCTCTAAGCAAATCAGATGTAGTGCATCAAAAAATAGAACCATGGTTATATTTCATTTGTCACTTATCAATTAAACACCTGATAATTTTTATACACTACATCTAGTCATGATACTACAACCTGAACAAATTGAATTTGCCTACGTAAAAACATCGTACCCTTAAGAAGCAGTTGCTGCAAACCATGATTTGTGTTAATGATTAAGCCAAGTAACATTCAACCAATGTAATAAGACAGTTTAAAGATACATATCATGCACGGCTTTGAAACCGTCAAAAGAGCCCTATTCTATGTATTAATGTAAAACTTTTGTGCTATTACGACCTTAAATAGAAGAATTAAAATACTGTGAAATTAAATTCACTCGAAAAACAGAAAGTCAATAAATGTTATTACCAGATGATAATTCATGATTATTCGTGACACTTCATGAAGAACAACTAAGCATTATATGTTCTCATGAAAAAATATCAGCAAGAAAGAGTAAGACGTATAGGTCTATTGAAATTGCATGATGGGTGTACGGGATTAACACACAAACTTATCTTAACTAGTAAACATAAGATCATCACTGACATACGCTATACATATCAAGTAGAAGTGAACTTGAACTCAACTGTGTAACATGCACCCTGAAAAGACACTCATGCCTTTCATGGCACTATAAAACTAATTTGAAAACTAAACTTTAATAAACAAGTATGGACAGATGGAAATTAGAATGTACAAAATATAATAAATCAAACGATAAAAATACGAGCCCAAAAGTTAGAGAAGAAACAAGCTTTTTTTTTATTATTACGTTATATCATTAGATGTATTACTATTATATTTATAATAGCAACACTCATTAGTAAAGCAAGAAGTTATTTTGAGGAAGAGACTATGAAGCGTAGTGTCTCTTAAAAAATTTTCAGAACGCACCATCAATCCACTAAGTACAGATCCCCGAGAAACTATAAAACCAGAATCAAAAGAACACGAACCAACTTAACTTTATGTTAAAACTAAAGAGAAACAAAAATGTCTTAATTGTCTAAAACAAGACCTAAGATAAAGACACGAAGTTTAAAACTCCCACGTCATACACCCTATATGTCGGAAATAGATTTATAAAGCAATAGTCATTTGATACTATTTTCCTTCCAGGCTTGTCTATGAACCTCGGCTATCAAACAATAATAAGGACCAAGATTATCATAGATCATCCTTCAAACGCAGTTATTAAAGAATTAAATAATAAAGGAAACATCAAGGAAATGCATATTTCTTCGGATTCACGTAGTTATACACATCGAACTATAGCTGCCACTTACAAGGAAGATTTAATTACTCAAAAACCTGATGAAACCCTAAATATAGAAGAAGAACATCAGACACTTTCTACTTTTAAGATGACATTTAAAATTTGTCTAGGAGACAAGATTTTTTCACTAACATTGCCAAAAAGCGACAATGACATACCAAACATAAATCCAAAAAGACTTATGTGCCTTCTACCGTGGGATATAGAAGGAACAAAAAGGGAACGAGACTTTTCTAACAATAACAATTCCTTCAATAACCATTTAATAACCGTTTATTCTCATTTGGTGCTACGAAATATTGATATGACGTTAGAAATTGCCGAAAAAGATTATCCCAAGAATATGTAAAATACATGGATTCTTAAAGGGCTGTTTTAGCGTTGTAGAATGATGAACTTACTAAGAATCATTAATTTACGAGAAAAAATCAACAGTAAAAAAAATATTAACATAATAATCGAACCCTATTTCTCATCTTGCTACATCCTACGTCAAGGAAATACATCACTTGGTGCTTAAATTTTAATTTTAATTTTTATAAAACCATTTAGTGAATTTGTATTTAGTTTATTATTACCGTTACTTATTCAAACTGTATTGGTAAATACCAACATCACAAAATTCTTGCTCTTTCCTTAATTGAAATTAATTGCTTAGTTTCCTTTTTGAGAATTATAAGAGAAAATGTATGGTTTGAGCTTTAGATTATTTGAAATTTCCGTTGTATTGTGAATCTGCAAATATTTTACATAGCATAAGTAATATTTGTATTTTTTTATGTATGCCCTGAAAATTACCAAACAGTTTCATTACCATAAGATTATTTTCATATTTACAATCCACATATAACCTTGAAATCATAACAATTAATAACAAGTGGGCAAAATATCTATTTTTCACTTCATACGAGTAAAACGTATGAATAGTGGAATTTATTTTCTAATTCGGAAACCTTAAATGCTTGATTAAGTTCGTTAAATACTCGTAAAGTATACAAAAAATTTATTTTTTCCACAAGCCTTAAGACAGAAAAAGCATTGTACCTGTTTATATCAAATATGTGACCGAAGATGAAGCTGAGGCAATGCAGAAGATAGTTATGCCCTGCATTACAACTGAACAAAAAAAGCCTAAGGCCATTACCAACACAACTAAAATGACAACAATTATGAATATGCAACTAGTTCAAGGTACTTGAAGCAGCACGACCGCAAAATAACCACCATGGCTGATGATAAAGGTAACGGTCGTAATTACGACTGATAAGTAAGCCAAGTATTTGATAGTTTTTGACTACTTAATATACTCAATAATATCCATTATATAAAGCTTCAAGTCATGAGAGACAATGGAAGGGAGTCATGTATGGCATTGGTCACGAATTGTACCAAAGAAGCTAGCATCAGTGCATACAACGAATTAAAACACCATGAAGTTCAGTGTGACAACAATTAACTGACACGCAACCAAGAACAATGCGTAACAATACATATATGCTGTGTGAAAAGCATTATATAAAAGTGATATACAATTGCATCATATGTTTTGTACAATCTAAATTAACATGAAAATGAGATGCAATATTTGCAATCAAAATGTCAGCTTTGTCAATTATAACTGGCACCATGATCTGTATTGAAGAACAGGGTATAACACTAATCTTAAATATAAACGTTAACTAACGTCAAGAGGTAGTACAAATAAAAACACTGAAAAAGAACAAGAACAAAAGATAAAGTTTGAAAATAAAAGAAAGCGATTAAACACTCCTTTGGACAAAAGTTCATTCATGTTTTAATTCACATACTTATCATTAAGCCTAACACAACCATTACATCATTCAATGCCAAAATCATCAACCCAATACAATTCATACTTATTTTTTAGGAATAAGTTTCTAGCACTTAGTATATATATAATTGTAATTTAGTTCATAAGCATGTTTTGTATAGCGATCAAAGATTGACATTGGTTGAACCACAATATTGTGTTAAATATCTTTACTTCTACATTCTCCAAAAACTGCAATAGTTTTAAAAAGGAAAAGCTGCCAAGTTATGACTTGCGTAAATTAACAAGTTTTTATTTTCATTCTATTATATATTACATTCATTGCCTCCCCTCAATAATAAAATATTGAGGCTCTTAAAAAAATTATTCGTAACAAAATTCGTCACCTAACAAAGCTGACTGTTTACTTTATGGCGCTAAGAACTGTTAAGTGAAAACCGAAGCAAGCCACTAACTTTAAACACATAAAGTCTGCAAGTACTGGCCCCACATCATAAACGATAACAAAGTACTAAATGAAGCTTCGCGCAAGGTGTATTTCTTTGCTTAGCGCTTAAATTAGTAGCTTTTTACTACTGGTCCAGTGTGGACGTACTATTTTCTTTAGTTTTTTGTTAAAGTTGCACTAACCAGTTTATTGTACGTTGCCTACGAGCGTTTGCAACAAAATTCGTATAAAGATTCATATAAAAGGAAAGTTTAAATAAATTTATTAAAAAGGCACATAATCTGCAAGCCACGAAAACAAAGGTTGACAAATTAAATATTTCCCGATACTTACACACAAAAATTGTCTCTCTCTCTTATTTTCTCTTACATCTGTCTTAATTACTCAACGAACAAATAGTTTGACAATCTGCTAGTCCCACAGCCTGTAAAAAAGCGTAGCAAACTTCAGTTTTAAACTAAAGGAAAGGTTGAATCATAGTTATAGTTATTTACTTATTTAATACTATTAAATTTTTTGTGTCTGCATTCGTCCGTTTTTAAGATACAGTGTAATTTGAAGCATTAAGAGGTTCTGTCATTCTAACGAGCTGTTGAACGAATATCAAGCTTTTGCATTAATCTCTAAATTATTTTGTGTTATCCATGACTGTATCAAAATATTTTATAAAAAATTCTCTGTTATTTATGCTTACATGAAAATTTAAAAAAAGCCTTCTAATGTGTGTTTTACGTGCTCTAACATATGTGCATTCTTACATACAGACCAAGAGCTGAGACCAGAGGGTGGTCGAAATTCTAACTTGCCGCCACTATCACCAGAATTGAGGAACTTTATGATTCCTGGAGATCCCAAATATTTTGGTCATATTTCATAGTGATGAAGAGTAACGTGATAATTATATTAGTACCGTATACTTCTTTAATTAACTAGCCGCAACTTACACCAATGGATAAGAAATAAAAAGTATCATACAATTTAAAAGGTACAAGATGCATTCTAATCTTGCCGCAAATGGCACTTACAGGTAACCACTTTTTATTTTCTATCCACTGGTGTAAGTTGCGGCTGGTTGATGAAAAAGACTATACGGCATTACTATAGTTACCACATAACTTTTTACTACTATAAGATATGACCGAAATATTCCGAATTCTAACGAATCATAAGATTTCTCAGTTCTGGTGAGAGTGGCGGCTGGTTAAAATTTTGACCACCCTTCGACCTCAGGTCTTGGTCTAATACGCATGCAGCAATTCTAAACGCAGTGACTAATAACATTGTGCAAGTGATTAAAATTAGGTCTTCCAACGAAAGTATGTGTAACCGAATAACCCTGCACTTCACCTTGTAACCTTTTTTAATAAGCAACATGAAAGTTTTGAAAGAGGTCTGCGATAAAATTTTAAAATTCGGAATGGTACCAAAAGAATGTATGTTATGTAAGCACATCCAAGAGTGGCCACAACGTTTTCAGATTTTTTACTTATAAAAATTTTAACGAAAAAAATTTTAAATTATTAACAGCTCAACAGAAACTCATATAAAAAATTAATCAATTTTTTTTACTTGTCAGCATGGTCTAAGTATGACTTTTGTAACAAAAATTTTTATGTTTATAACTTTATTTTAAAGAACTTGACTGTTATTAGAACTAAGTAAAGAGCTGCGGTATGTGGACGAGGTAATAGGCACCATACATATTTATAATGCGTGTTGTCTGTCTGGCACCTGAATGTATATTAATCCTGAAAAGTCTATCAGAGGGACAGCGAAAAATTGAATTATGTAATTTAATTATAAATGAATAGTCATGCTAAGCATTACCAAAATTGAGTCTATATATTATTTGATGACAATGGAGCAAGGAGAGAGAGTTTGCAGATGTATCATTTAATGAGATTACATTGTTTTGGGCACTTTATTGAAGAATAAATATTTCAGAGCTCTTACAAGTAGATATTTTATTTTCTGAAACATTTGTTTGTATTGTGATCTCTAATTGCTAAAATACTCGGAAATATTGTGTTTCTAATTAGTTCCCTATGATAGTATTTAGAAAAAATGTCTGGGACCAGGGATCCCTTGGAGTCAGTTTGCAAAAAGTTAAGAAATACATACACAAAAGTACCTAAAAGTCTGTGCATCTCTATAGCTGCTTCATTTTATTGGCTTTTTTCTCCAGGTTTATCAGTTTCACTGAATTTATTGTATACTTCTTAAAAACTTATTAAAAATGTCCTATGAATATTAAAATTGAAAGCAAATACATTCCTTTACTTCATATACACAATAGATCAAATTATATTATTATTTCGTTAGTGTCTTGGCTCACTTGTTAAGAAACAAATAATAAAATCAAAGTACGCATGATAATTCATCAGTCTTATCTACAATGAAGTAAAGGTTGGTGAGAGAGTTCTAGTACGTTGAACTCTAATAAGACTTTAAATTTGTCGTAGTGAAAAGATATACTTTGTTTATAAAAACTACGTCATTTTTTCTTCTTGACATTATTCTTATAAGGTTTGATGTACATCATTTCTGAAATTATTCGGTGACTGTCATACAGTTTTTTATCAAGGATTTTTGTATTATATTATTTCAACTAATCGTTATATTCACTCTATTGTTTGTGAATGATAAAATAAAGCTTAGTATTCGTTTTTTGTTTGTTTTACACTTTAAGACATTAATTTCAAAATTTTTATAGTAACCTCTGTCTTTTTATATGTCTTCTGACTTTAAGATCGTTAAATACACCACACAAGTCTTAATTAAATGCAGAAAAGTAAATAGTTACACCATAGGGCATAGCAACTCGGTCAAAGGCTGATGTCATAACTGTTATTTCATCGCCATTAATATTATAAATTACTTCTCTGTGAGTGCGTGTCTTGATAAATAGTAGAATAAACTTATGATGTAATGTATCATACAATTTTACTATGATTATCATATCGAAAAAATTTCATTTATTAATTCTTATGTTTAATACAACACAAGTAAGTAAATATAAAACACAGATTAAAAAGTCAAAACAACAATAGTCATAAGAAAACGTTAAAAAAACTTACTCCCTTTGCAGAATCAGCATACTATACATTGCAAAAGAATTTAAAAAAAAATTAACTATTTGGAAATCTTGTAACATTTGTACTAACCTCCTTATCAACATCAAATAAAATTGCGTCGCGTCTTTTGGTACGGACAAAACTGCTAAGCCCAAGAAGACAGATGTCATCCATAAATTTTATTGCAAGAATTGTTCTACATTGTATGTAGAAATGTGCCCAACAAATTTGCAAAAACAAGCAAAAAATGAAAACTTAGTGCAATTTTGTCATTCACAAACACTCGAGTAAATATAACCATTGATTAAAATAATATAATACAAAAGTCTTAGACAGAGAACTGTACGATAAACTACCGAATAATTTCAGAAATGATTCACATCAAACTTAGTAAGAATAATCTCAAAAAGAAAAAAGAAGTACTTTCTTTGAAAAAAGTGTAGGTTTCCTTACTACGACAGGCGTGAATGTCGAGAATTCCCTAAAAAAATTGTTGTTTTGCTGTTTATCTCTTTCTTTATTTGAGGGTTCACAAATGTGGCATGCATTCAATCGTAAAAAGAAAAAGAAGCCATTTTATTATGTCTTGCGTAGTTGCTGTATATCCTATTCAAGTAAGAATCAGTGTTAGACTTTAAGATCCAGATGAATGTTAATTGTTTAAATTTTTTTTATTAACATTTATAAAAACCAGTTGAATAATTTTGTTGTTTACTTAACAAATTGTTTTACTCTATTTTAATTTTAAGAGCTAAATCGTACAATTTGAATGCTCGCTAGCGTTATGCAATGCTCCATTAGAACACTTGTTTTTAAGTATCTTTCAAGTTTTTTGAATGTGTGATATGAATATTAGATTTTTTTTAACTTGTTGACATTTCCAAAGCTTTCCGTATTATTTGTAAAAATAATTATAGAAAACTGCTAGTTAAAACGAGATGACTAAAACTACAGTTTTTTTTAATGATTCAAGTAAGCGTGGTAGGGTCATTTGCATAGTGTTTGATAATTTGCATTTTAAATGCCGCACAAATTAAAAACGACTTATTATCCAAAAAAATTGTTTGTAATGCGCGAAATCTCCTTACATTATTTTATTTTTAATTTATTATGTTGTCAGAAAATTTGTGGTACGATAGAAATGTTAAGGAGAAAAATATATTATGTTATGTCTTGCGTAGTTGCTTCATATCCTATTTGCGTAATAGTTAATGGAAGACTTCAAGATCTTGATAAATATTTGTTTTTAAGCTTATTTTATCGCCATTTTTGAAGACCAGTTGTACTTTTTTACAAGGTTTAATTCTTTTTTATAAGGCATTTTTTATTTCTGCTAAGGTATTAATGAAAATGTTCTTTCTTTTCTAACACCTTTGTTCGGTACCTTATTTTAATAAAAACGTTACTCAACCAACTTTTGTTTATACGAGCTTCTGTTAAGCTGTTAATATTTTAAAAATTTGTTTGTCAAAAGCTTTTTAGGTGAAAAATCTGATCCTCTCAGACCTTTTCAAAACTCCTTGTGTTGTTTATTAAGTGAGATTACGAAGAAGAGTTCAGGGTTATTTGGTTCAATACAATTTCATTGATACACCTTATTTAAATCGTGTGCACTACAGTAGTCCCTGCCTTCGAGATTGCTGCATGCGTATGTAAAAGTGCACATACGTGAGTACACGTGAAACATACTTTAAAATGACAAAACCTCTAAATATTTAGATTTTTTCTTTATCATGAAAACAAAGCAAAATTACCACGAAAACGTTGCTTTATACAATTAGAGAGGTGTTGGTACGTATGCAAATATATCGTCAATTTCATAAATTTTAGATGTCTTTACATAAAATAAATGAAAATCATTTTTGAAAAAAATTGTATTATGCTTATAAAAAAGTTTTAAAAATCAAAACTTATTTTCCAAGGTCAGGCGCACTATTAACCCACAACATTTTTTAAGACATGATGTTTTAATAGGAAACTAGGTTGACCCAAAATAAGAATTTTTCAGCGTTTTTCAAAAGGCAATAACATTACTTTTACCACCTAACATCATTGACAACAATTCTAGAGATAAAATTTTTTTTCCTATTGGCTTATGAACATTAATAAGTATAGCATAGTAAAAAGAAGTTTTCTCTACGTAGAAAGCCTCAAAAATTCAGCAGAAGGCTTAGATTCTCTTACACAAGTCACTTTATTTAGTTCTTGGTTAACCCTTTACCTTTGGAATTTAATCATGTTTTTTACACGTGGCCATTGCAATTTACTTTCTAATAAAAATTTAAAAACTGGAGAGTCAAACAAAAAAGTTGTAGTTTTAAAAAAGATGCACAATTTTAAGACAAAAAATTAGCTGCAGTGGGATGAAATTGGCCCAGCCGTTTTTTCCTCAATTTGCCAAAAAGTGTTCTTTTGGACCTTTTTTTTTAAATCTGTAACTCACGTTTATTTATACAGTAAGACTTAAAAATTAATTGGAATGTGATCTTGTGACCCTTAACATTCATTCAAAATTAAAAAAAAATCGGTTTAAACTTTTTGCAAACCGCTGCAAGAAGCAAAAGATGGTTCCTCCGCAAAAAAGTTGGACATGGCTGGTTTTTCAACATATTAATATTTTTTAAACGGCATTGCACTAGTCGAGAGTTATTCTACAACCTACAAAAATGTCGTTCCGTTCGACATTGCGGAAGTACGTGAAAAATCGATCTCAAAAAGCAGCTATTTTCCGTGGATGAGGTGGCATGGCCAGCTGACAACGTAGGTCACACCCACTCTCCCTATCATGCCTCTGGGATTTTTGAGCAGCCGCGTTCAAAATAAAAACGTACATCTATAATAACAACATCTTGGGAACCATGTAGGATGAATTAATGTTTTTTTTTTAATATTAGGCAGCTTTTAATAACATTAGCATTATGCATATTTACAACTTTATATCAATAATTAGAAGATCTGTAAGGTCAACGTCAATAATTTGTTATAACTAAGTGTTGCTGTTTTTCTCTCCTGCAAGCAAATTTCTCGGCAGACTACATTTGTATTGAAATTTGTCTTTTTCTGCTTTTTATAAACATTACTTTTTTTTTGTTCCTATAAATTTTTTTCGCATTCTTAGTTCATATAAAATTCTTTATTTTTATATTTTTTATGACTTTTGATATTTTTCCTGAGACTTTTAAACAAAGTATTGGAGTAAGATTTACTAAGATATTTTTTTCTTCAATTTCTAATACTTCCAGTTTTAATTTATTTTTAATTTTTTTTTACTTTTTATATAATTTTTTCCTAATATTTTCTTATTTTTTTAAAAAAAATTGTGTAGAAAAAAAATTCGAGATTTTTAATTAAATTTGTATTTTTTTTCATTAAATTTTTAATTTTCAATATACTAATTACACTTCCTATTTTTCATAAAATATTTTTTTTTTTTCGTTTTTTATAAATTGTCTTTTCTTTTTTTTTATTCAAAAATTTTTTTACTTTTAAATTTTTATATAATTTTTTATTTTTTTATTTTATAGAAAAATTTATATCTTATTATATATATTAAAATCTTTATTTCATAATTTCTAAAAAAATTTTTATTTCATCACTTTTTATGAAATTTTGTAATTCAGTGCTTATTAGACAATGGTTTATTTCTTATGAATTATTTTTGTTTTTGTTTTTATAACCATTTAGTATTTTTCACAAATTAAGAAACTTTTTTTTTTCAATCTTGGCTTTTTTTATTTCTTATTTTTTCTTACTTTCATTATTTATTGAAAAAGGTTTTTTGTAATTTTCGTACAAATTTGTATTTCTTATTAAATGTCTATTTAATGTTTTTCATAAAAAACTTTTACCTCCCAGTTCTTATCAAATTTTTTATTTTTCAATTATTATTAAATATTTTGTTTTTCAACCAGTTTTTTGCTTCTTGCAGCTGTTTGCGAAGAATTAACAACCGATCTTCTTGAAATTCAGTACAAATATTAAGTGTCACAAGATCTACTTTGTGTTTCATATTTTAAGTCTTAATATTTAAATAATAGATTCTAAAAAAACGGTCTAGAAGAGCACTTTTTGGAAAATAGTGAAAAAATGGCTAGGCCAATTTTATCCTACTGAAATTCATTTTTTCCATCATAAAGTTGCGTATTTTTTTCGACAGTACAACTTTTTTCCGACTCTTTAGTTTTTTCTAGACGCGAAGAACCATTTTTGAACATATTTACCATTTTTTTGGGCCGTTAGCAGACACAATTAAAAGTCTTTATTTATATAGATTTGCTTATAAACTGAAGAACTACTACCATGATTTCTTTCGTGCTCATAGCAATTTTTAAAAATTAATCATGCTTTTTTGTTAATGTTATCCTACTATTCAGAGAAATCGCTGCACGCCCCTTCCGTCTAATAGGATTTTTCTTTTAAGAAGCATGACCTTTAAGTCTTTTCTTATTTCTTATTGCAAAGTTAAATTGGCAAAAACGCAAAAATGCTTCTTCTAAAGATTTTAATAGGTAAGGACTAGATGATTGTTAATTATTTAAATCATTATCATTTTCTTAGTTGTATCGTATACGAGTTAAACTTGATGAGATTTGTTTACATTCTGTGTGCTAAAATAACATGAGTACTAAATTTTGTTACTTCTTAAGGTTTCCAGTACCTCTTACGCGTATTTATTATTGAATGGAATAAACGTTAAATAAACGTTCAAAATGTTCTTACTTTTATTTGCATATTTAACATGAATTTTACTGAAATTTTTTTTAGTTAGAAACACAGTTAGAAACATTATTCGAAAATGTTGAATGATTTTGATTATTAAAAAATGGCTTTAACAGTAAAATGGTGAGGATCACGTGACGTATGATAACGCGTAAACTTTAAAATTTACAGTATATCTTTGACAGAGTCTATTTGATATTTCTGATAATTTAACAAAAGCTCTTCGTTAAAGCTTCCCAACGAACCAGGAGGCAAAGCTATCGATGATGGGGCTAAGATAAATCGTTTATGCTGCACGTAGAAGAGCAGAGATTGCCGATCGTTCATGGTTTGTAGTCTGTATGGCCAATAGTGACATGCTCCTGATAAAACTTTTGCCCGTTTCCATATTGGTGATGATAGCTTGGGGCCAAGGGCAGCTCAACGCAAGTGTAGTGGAGCAGGACAACGACAAGGCATGCATTGACACGCACGAGGTAGTGGCAGCGGCTCTTTATCGAAGCCAACCGTGGAAACGGGAGCCAAGGCAGAATAATGATGAGGTGCTCGCTGTCTCACAGGCAGTCATATAGCAGCTAGGACTGCTGGGGGCAGAGGTAGATTATGACCGGGTGGTGGAACAGTGGCTGTGGCCACCGGTGACGCACTGTAATTTAGAACAATGCTCTCAGAGGCAACTTTCTTCAAAATCAATTATCTGCAGGTAGAAAAGAGATCAAGAAGCGCTTTTTCTTAATTCATGGGTAATTGTACTACCATTTTAGAAAAAATATAGCTTTAGTCTAAAAATAAAAGCATAACCTAAGAATAAAAATTTTTTAACAATTCAAAAAGAAATTAATGACACTTGTGTTCTAGAGCTCATAATTTGCTAACGAAGGCGTACTTGATACATATTATTACTGCTTTAGTATATATAAATACTAAAAGAACATATTAGTATGCAATGCCCAAACAGAACCCCGAGTACTAAAATTTAATATTCTCTGAAATAACTGTTTTTCATGGTATACTAGCAGCCCCCCGTCTCGGCTTCGCCCGAGACTTACTAAATAAAACACCGTAGTGTGTTGACATGTAATGTGAAACATTTTTAGTTAGAAAATTTTACACATATTCCCGATACATCTTAGAACAAAAATCTTCTTATTAAAAACATATTTTTTCGGAATCCATATAGTTTATTTGGTCAAATAATAAGGTGTAAGAATTCAAAAAAATAATTATGCTGAAAAGTACCGTGCGTTCTTTATGCCATAAAATAATCGATGGCTATAAGAAGTTGTTGATTTACAGTTTCTTCTGTGTATTTCACGAAAAGGGCTATTTTTTAAAGCTGTTAAGATTTTAAACCCCCAAAAAATTTATATTAAAAAAAAAAATTTTTTTCTCATATCTCACAATTTTATTACCAGAGCAACAAAGTCCTGGACCTTAAACCCAACATTTTTATTGCCACAAAAACAGAAATACATTTTCTACTTATTTAAAAATCTGAAATAGGATCTTTAAAGATTTTAGAGATTGCTGTGAGGGTACAATGAAAAGCTGATCTCTCACGTAATGGACTCTTAAGTTGACGATTTTGACGCTGCTGTTTCAATCTCGATAAATTTTCTGCGTCAGTTTCTTGACGTCAAAGTAAAATTGTATTTATTAGATACATTTGAAGTTTTTCTTTCAATTCACCCTCTTGCGACTTTTGGCATGCTTTAAATTTTTGTGACCCCTAAAGGCTGTTTTATGTCAACTTTGTTAAGTTCTACTATATTTGTTGACAAGGTAGTTCAACGTCCGATGGCCCTAAAAACGACCGGTGAGCTTCTTCAGTTAACTCTTTCTTCGGGAGAAAAATTACAAAGTCCAAAGCTTTGGGGCTAGTTGTAGTGTTCTTTCCCAACGTATCCCGGTATAACGTCGAAGACGTTGGTGTCTAAAGCACCTTTTTTATTTGCAGATTCAGTTGTTTTGATGATCTTAGATGGGGAGAGTGGTTAGTGATACTTGTCCAGTGGAGGCTGTCCCGTTGGCTCAAGTTTTTTTTCCTACATAGCTGTTATAGGTTTGCCCAGCGCAGACCTTGGAGAGGATCAGTGATTCCTGGTTGAATGCTTAGAGTCGAGAGGGTAATATAGAGTCGTCGGTCACCGGGTTTCCCAGCCTTGCGAAGAACAACTCCGCAGGTGACGTCTGCCAGTGAATAGCTGACTTGGTTTAATAGTGCCCGTCTTTAGTTAATATAGTCTTTTAGTCGACGAATTGCTTCTAGAAATGGTAATAAAGATGTATTTGTTGGCAAGGTAGTTTACACTTAGGTGGATCCTCAAAAGAACCAATGAAATTGATGGTTAAGTAGGGAACGTAAATACTTATAATGGCCCTAAAAAGCGCCAGTGGTGAAACTTCCAGGCTATTCTTTATTATTATTCCTGATGATGAAGAGCTGGCTACGGGTTGCTTGATTCTTACCCTGGGAGTCTCGATGTACGGAGACTGTGATAGAGGGAGGTACGCCGCTGACCAAAGGATATCTCGTCTCGGGTCGTTCCCCGAATAACCAACTGCTCATCTGTAGACGGGAACATATGGGTAAGCGCGTTAGGGACGCGACGACCAAGAAGGTAGCCGTTGTGACTTCCCGTGCCCCTCAGGGCTGTTTTCCCTTGCTTACATATAAAGCCACAAATTCTCTAACTACACCAGGTGGGATGGTGGGACTGCCACACAACTCTGAAGATTTGGTGCAGATTGTGCTCTGGCTAGATGTGTCTCCTGGTATTCTGGCAGAGACAGCAACGGTTGGAATTAATTTTTTTTTTTTTTTTATCGCACTCGGCAAGATTCAGGGTGAAGGGACACCAAGGTCCCTTCCCCTTTAGAGAAGAGTGTCGTCCGTAACCGGGATACCCAGTTGCAGGACTATCACCAACATTCTCTGTACAGCTTGTTGAGCTGCCGAAGCTCGACTATACGATAATCGATACGCTCCGGCGTTTTACAACCACACTTATCTCATTGTGTTGCAGGTAGCTTCGATTTTATGTCGACGCCACCTAACGGATTTTACCGAACTAAAGTGAAAAGCTGGCGTATTTTTGCAAAATTTTGAGCTCATTTATTGCTATTGTTATTAAATTTTTTAAGATAAAAACTATACTAAAACCATCTAGGAAGTATCATGAATCAGTGTGCAAAATTTCAGCAAAATCGGTTCAGTAGTTTTCGCGGTTAGCGATTACAACGGTTTTAGCGACTTTGCTTTATATTTTAGTAAGATTAATAAATCTATGTACCCACATACTTCGAGAGAGCCCTGAAAACAATTATTACAACTAAAATGACATGTCTTATATTGATTAACGTGTTTAATCAAATATTGTGGCAGCAACAAAATGGCGGATTTGTTTTTCCTTAGAACCCCAGCTCGTGTGTATTCAGCAAATAGGTATGGCCAGCTAAATATCGTTAAAGCTGTACTGTCATACAGTCACAACAAGAAAATTGTGAATTCACCTTTCCTTATAACTGGTCACAGATTTTGAATGAAAGACTGTGACTAGCGGAATATAGTCAAATATTTACTCTTATGCCTTATGTAACATGACGGCTTTCACAAAATGTCACATATTTTTTTATAAAAACCACGTTTTATTTATATTAAATTGAAGGGAATCCGTCAGTAATATTTTCATAGTTATAAATATATGGTTTATTATAGATAAAAAACCAAACATTTTATTTAATCATAAAATTAAAAATCTGCTTTTATTAAATTGTCAAAGAATTGAAAAATGAGCTGTCTTCGTCAGCTACGTATATGTTGCTACAAGTGAAAGCTTGAAGCCCAAGTCATAAAGCAAATGTTAGATAAAATATCCTTATATAAGAAAATTTTTGATAGGTATGAACAATTCTTAAACAGTTTTTGAGACTTTGGTCTAGCTGTTGGTGTCAGAATATTTTCGAGAATGCTGACCCTTTTCTAAGTTTTGTCGATAATGACGTCAGGTACAACCTCAGAGAGTCTCGATAGTCTGGAGAAATTTCTGAAACCTGAATACAAGATTCAGATACGATCTTATCTCTTTTTTTTTTTTAATTTAGAGCGACTCATATCCTTTTATTTTAAAGCTTGTATAAAACATAATTAATTGAACTTAAGCTGTCATTAATTTTTAGCTTTTTTGTGGAACTTATAAAATCGTCTCTTACAATTAAATTTTTTTGTAAAGTACTTACCTGCATTTTTAAATAACCTTCTATAAACCGTAGTGTCATATCAACTTATAAATCTAATAAAACTTATAAATTAATACCCCAACTAAGTGGCTTCTAAGGTGCAGAAAATTGTATTTTCTTAATTAGAGTTGTTCATAAATTATTAAAAAAACCTTTTTTTTTAATTGATCAGAATTATTTAATTTTCAATATTTTATCTCCACTAAATCTTATTTGATACCAATTATGAATGTAACGTTAGTGCATACAGTAACGAGAAATTTATGTAATAGTAAGCTATTTACAATTGGTATATTTCCATTGCAATTTAAAATCAGTTGAATCTTATTGTTCCATTTATATATAATGCAGTATTATTTAAAGTTTTATCCAAAAAAGAATACAAATTATTAATAAGAAGATACTTAATGAGAATACCACGAGTTTGTATAGAAATAAAAATAGAATGTGATATTAATGGTAAATATATTAATTTTTTTAACATTTTTAAGTGAGCAAGTAAATTAGATTTAAAAAAAAATATCCTAATTATTTAACAAAATTATTATATTTTGTATGCACAACACTACTTGCTTACGTTTTGGAGATTCTGTTGTCAGCTTGCACTAGTATAGTACGGAATCTCATGACAACTTTTTCTTTTTAATTCAATTGTTTTAATGGCATAAAATTTTTTTCTTTTAAATGGTATATTAAGAGAATGTTACACCAATCTTATCTTTATTATGGACACTTTTATCATTTAAATTTGACTGGTGTTTGATGATAGGATCCACTTTTTGATAGTCCTACAGTTATGAACTTTATCTTACTGAGTGTTTGTAATCTATGAATAAATAAATTTTATTTATTTGTGTTTCAATTTAATGATCTAATTTATAATTAGGCTGTAGAAAGACCACTAAAGCTACGGGAGCCTCTTTAAACTAAACAGATTAAATTTGACTGCAATATTTATTAATCTTATGAAACATATTATTATATTCTTATATAATAACACTGATGTGAATATTCGATTTATTGGTAAAACATTATAGAAGTATTTTCTCAAAAGCTGTAGTTAATTCATATGATGTATGATTTATTATTAAATTTTCTGTATCTACATAATATTATAAAAGTTATCCAGTTATTAGTTTATTAAAAATTACACGGCAGCGTCACTAATGTAGACGCTCAATTCATACAAAAGTATTGTGATGCAAAGCACAGTAAGTAAATCCTAATGCTCCTGGTCAAAAGGCATTTGGTCACATTTCTGATGAAAAACTTTTTACTTCTTATGCACTGTCAGAAATCAATTTCGTACTTTTTTTTTAGTCAGTCCTTGAGTTAGCCAATTCCTAATTTACTAATCTATAAATTCAAACCTATCTGTCACGCTCACTCTTGAAACAGCGTATCTTGACATCATCAAATGATCGGAAGTTTTTGCATAATACTACATTTTTGAATATTTTTATCTACAAATTTTGAACTGATTTGAAAGAATAATGAGTTTTAGTGCCTACAGTATCAAATAAAAAATGAAATCGTAACAATTGTAAGTTACATTGTAATTGAAAGTTATGTGCATCGCAATGTCTCTGTCTATTAGCGTATGAATTGATTGCAGAATTTGCAGTTTATTATGCTGTACTTCTGTTCTATAGCTATTAGTATCCATTTACAAATAACAATTATTTAACAATGAAAACAGAAAATTGAATTATTAAACTGCATGAAAAAAAATACACGGAAAATACGTAACTTTACATAAAAACAGTACACTTACTCCTAAAAAGTCGAATATATTAGAGTTTTACTAATAAATAAGCACTAGAACATCAATAAACGAAAAATAAATGTCCAACAACGTCTCATAACTTCAATACTAAGTTTACTCTTAGCAGCAAAAAACTATTTATTAACGAAAAACAAATATTGTCTAAGGTTAAATTTAAAGAAAAAACTTGTAACTGTCGTTCACTTTCTTTCATCACCCTTGTTCAAGCTAGTTTAAAGAAAACGATTGTTACTCATTGTATGTTGGTGAACACGTTAGCTGGAATTGTGAAGAAAAAGTAAGTCTGTCATAGTGTTGTCATCGTCATATTAGATTTACCGCCTAAACCTACATAAGAGATATCATTAGGCTTGTAGTTATTGTTTGCAGGGCTTTTTTAAAGTATGCAAGTACATGGGCTTATTACTGTATAACGAAAAACAGTTCCTTTATTAAATATTTAATTACAATATTTGGGGTTATGCTTGAGCATTAAAAACCTTAACAAATTGTTTTTTTTAGTATTTTTACATATCAAAGTAACAATACTATTGAATATGCCTACAAGAATAAATAATTATCTCAAAACCACGGGATTAATGGATTTTTTCAAAAGTTTGTGAGAAATTTTTTTTAGGTTTTTTAGGTCAGGATCTTTTTCCCATCTGAAGTTATTTGATTTAAAAAAAGGTCACCTCTGATTTTATCGTTTTAGAACAAAGTATGGTAGTGACTGTAGATCTTCAAATAAGCTGATGTTCAAACTGTCATTTAGGCTACAGGCGTTGACGAGTTTTTAAAAATCTTTCTCGTCAGCCGTATCTACTTATATAACGGAGCCTGGTTCTGGCATTTTGGCATAGATGCATCAGACCACCTTAATTCAGATGTGGCTGCTGATTTAAGCACTACTGTTGCTTGCTGTATCTTTGCTAATTGTTCCTTTTGAGTCGGTTGCTTTATCTTTCTTCATGATCTTCCTAGCGCAAGTTTCTGTCGGAATGACTTTTGTTAGTTTTGGCACCAAAATAAAGAGACTTATAGCAAAGCTTAACGTAAGGTACCCTGTCGTTATAATATTGAAGCCAGTTGGATTACACAACCAACATTAAGTAGGTCTTATATAGATAAGAGTAACAAGCTTATAGCGCATTAAGGGCTGTTATTTAAGACCCAATTAAGTTGAACTGTCTGAGAAAGCCAAACACATGAGTTTGTTTTAACGCAGACTATGTAAGAAAAGTAACGAATACGTAACGTACATAAAGAAGAACATATTAAAAAACATTACTGTTACACAGCAGTTTTGATATTTTAACAAATGATTTAAATTAATTTCATAAAAACCTAATAATCGTTCATCAATCCTGTCTTCTTCCTTTACTCTTAATTAGTGCAATGCGTGTAATGTGTAAAATTTTTACAGATACCTTGACAGTAGTACGTAGTACTGTTTTCAAACTTGGACGGGGTAAACTGAGTTACAGAGCCCGCCCGTTGAGCAGTCAGTGGCACATGAGAGCATCAGCTATAACGCACTCGCACATATACTTTAAGAAAATTCGTACATCGGTAAACAGTATTCGTCTATATAAATTCCAGCATGCAGACGTACAAATACAGTACTTGTAAGCCACTATTTTTCACGCAGCTAAAGTGTTATTATTAAATATTCAGGAAGAGCTTGTCTTTTGTTTTACTCCTTCTTTCTGCAATACCTTCTAGTAAAAGCATCATAAGACGATTAATTTACTTGTTTTATTAGCTTTTTACATTATTTGTCAGAAATAAGTATTCCATACTTAAAATTTTTAATCACGATAAAGTGATTTATATATTAATATAAGACGTCGAATGACACTTGGTGAATAATTAAAATAACATTTAATGGTGGTACTGTCAAATTTTGTATTAATTGAAAAACAAAACGTCGTTTCGGCCGTTTGCACAATGTCCCGGCCCCCATCAGGTACGAAAATCTATGAGTAATGAAACATCCTTTGCAATACAAATTTTGATAAATACAATAAACGCAAATTAAATAAAGTGTATAATATACCTCTGACTCTTACGAAGGGGATATAAAATTGTAATGTAGTCAGAGTTTCAATCTTTGTTGCCTTTATACCCTGCACATATCCAAAGGACACAATATACGTACACAATACAATCGAATAAGAATCGCACGCAGTTCCTTGTAAGACATACGTAAACAGATCATATTTTCCTAATACCATAAACAAAAGGGGCCCTCAAATCACATACATAGAGTCAGCCTCCTTTCTTAATTGACTAAACGAGAGACTTGTAACAATCTTTCAATTTTTCTGTATCTTGTTGTTAATAATTGTTATTATTAAAACAATGTATATTTGAAATTTTGGAAAACAGGCGCTTTTTATAATTTTGTTCCGTGTCCAATATTTTTATTTTATCAAAATTGAAGTTGCATGTAAATTTAATGCTATGTTATAATAGTATAGACGTGTTCGTATTTTTTTCAATGTCTCTTTCATGCTCTGCCACCCTTAATTTTAAAGCTCTCAATGTTTGACCGACATAACAGCAGTTGCAATTTACACATGGTATGTGGTAAATGACATTATTTTTATCAAGTGGCTCTATAACATCTTTTCTAAGTAAAAAAATTGAATTCAATTTATTGTTTAAACTGTATACAAGACAAATGTGAACCTTCTTACAAAAATATTTAATAGGACCATGCAAGTGGGGAATATACGTTAATGACAAGATTACTTTATAGTTATTATTGTTTCTATTGCAAATGTCAATCGTGTTTATGTTGTTTAAGGTATTAATTTTTTTGTTTAAAAATTTATCAATAAATTTTTAAGGATAGTTGTTGGCTAGTAAAAATTTTTTGATTAATTTTAAATTATCGTTATAAAATTAAGTGTCTGCTAGCTTAATAGAAAAGTCTACTAACGTGTAAATGATCCCTTTTTTATGTTGTATTGGATAGTGGGAGAAAAAATTTAAGTATCAGCCTGAATGCGTGGGTTTTTGGTACCGAACAGTTAGCACTGTGTGATTTTGTAGAATGATAATTTTTAAATCCAAGAAACTAATGTTGTTGTTGTTGCATATCTCAACAGTGAATTGCGATTCTGGACAATAGCTATTAAAAATTTTTCTAGTATAATTAATATACTTAGTACGCACACATATAAGAATATCATCCACATACCGCACATACAGTGGAACGTCAAATCATAACTTCTCTAAGCATGAAATTTGAAGTAAACGCATTACAAGATCACAGAGTAATAGATTACAGGGTCTGAACATTTGAGAACCGAAAACTTGTCTATAAAATTTCTTGTTGAAATAAAAAAAAGTTAAATTTAAAATCAAAGATACACCTGTGCAAGATTCTTGAGAGAAACATTGATTTCACCATTAAAGACCTCCAAAAAATATCTTATAGCATTTGTGATTAAGGTCTTACTAGTATGAACAAACAAACTGATAACACTTAGACTTATAAGAGTGTAACCAGGTCAAATGGTAACATCTCATTCTATTAGTCCGTAGTTGTATTCTAAAAGAATTGAAAAGCGGTAAATTAAAGAGAAAATTTCTAATTAAATGTAGGACTTGTGACGTTTTTCCAAGACGTATCAGACAATGTACGAATAAGCTTTATTATGTTACCTTTTTTAGTTTCCTATCGAATATGAAACATAGATTAGCTATTTCTAAGTCACATAAATTAATTTTAAATAATAAAATTTTGGACTTGTACACAAAAACTAATTTTTTAAGAAACAAAATAGAATTAATTAATAAAAAAAAACTAATTCATGGCTGTAAATGTTGTAATATTCAATAAATAAATTATCATATGATCATTCTAATTTACAACGATATTCGCGAAAAGTGCTATTCAGTTCTAACTCGTAATATTTAATAAATAAATTATCATATGAGTTAGAACTGAATAGCACTTTTCGCGAATATCGTTGTAAATTAGAAGAAAAATTCAATACCCTTTTCTCATACGAAGAATCCGAGCACAGAGGTGTATACGATACAATTTTAACTAAAAGTGTCAGTGACCCTGGCCCGTTTTAGTGCCCCACATTTGTCAACAAGGCAGGCATAAGTGAAATAAAAAAAAATGGCTACGTAACCTTTCTATAACACCGCTACCAGACTGTGTCTCAAGCATATTAGAGTTGGTCGATTAATTTGAGACTGTCGAAAAAAGACTACTTAACATCATTGTTAACAATAGACACAATGTATTAACTCGTGTTTCTTTAAGTAATGGAATTCTTAAAGACAATTTTAAGTAAACACGAGTATTTCTTAAAGATAACTAACACATTTTAATAACTAAAGCAGACAAAGGTTATATCACTGTTGTCATTGACGAAGAAACTTACATTAATAAAGTAGAAGAATTATTAAGTGATAATGAATATTATTTACAGCTCAAAAATAATCCTTAACAGCAACTAATTAAAAATACAAGAAAATTTGGTAAGCAAGTGAGATCAATACGGTATTTTTGATAAATTAAATGAGTTTGATAAAAATATTCATAAAAAAAACGTATCTGAATGCTACGAACTTATAAAAATACACAAGAAAGACTTTTCTATCCGTTTCATTGTCGTGGCACTAAATTCACCTTCTTATATTTTTTCAAAGATTCTTCCTGATTTTTTTAATAAGAATATTCCACTGGAAAAATTACATACAAAAAAGCTATGAGTTAAAAAGTAAATTAAAAGATATTACCATTTGACCTGGTTACACTCTTATTAGTCTAGATATTATCAGTTTATTTACTCATACTAGTACAACCTTGATTATAAATGCAATAAGACATTTTTGGAAATACTTGAATAGTAACATCAATGTTTCTCTCAAGAATTTTGCACAGGTGTATTTTTGTTTTTAAATTCAACTTTTTTTCATTTCAACAAGAAATTTTATAAACATGTTTTTGGTTCTCTAATGTTAAGTCCCTGTAGTCCAATACTGTGTGATCTTGTAATGCGTTTACTTCAAATTTTATGCTTAGAGAAGTTATGTTTTGTTGTTCCACTGTATGTGCGGTATGTGAATGATATTCTCATATGTGTGCCTACTAAATGTATTAATTATTCTAAAAACTTTCTTAATAGATATTGTCCAGAATTACAATTCACTGTTGAGACATGCAAGAACAACAGCATTAGTTTCTTAGATTTAACAATTATTATTTAACAAAATAACACAGTGCTTACTATTTAGTACCAAAAACCCCCACATTCAGGCCGATACTTCAGTTTTCTCTCCCACCATCCTATACAACATAAAATGGGTATCATTTACACGTTAGTAGACTTTTCCAATAAGCTAGCAGACACTCAATTTTATAACGATAATTTAAAATTAATTAAAAAATTTTCACTAGCCAACAACTATCCTCAAAAATTTATTAATAAATTTTTAAACAAAAAAATGAATACCTTAAACAACATGAACATGATTGACAATTGCAATCGAAACAATAATAACTATAAAGTAATCTTGTCATTCACGTATATTCCCCACTTTGCACGGTCCTATTAAATATTTTTGTAAGAAGCTTTACATTGGTCTTGTATACAGTTTAAACAATAAATTGAATTTGATCTTTTCACTTGGAAAAGATGTAACAGAGCCTCTCGATAAAAATAATGTCATTTACCACATACCATGTGTAAATTGCATGTGTTGTTATGCCAGTCAAACATCGAGAGCCTTAAAATTAAGGATGGCAGAGCATAAAAGAGATATAGAAAAAAAATAAGGACACATCTGTGCTATTATAACATAGCATTATATTTACACACAACTTTAATTTTGATAAAATAAAAATTCCAGACGCGGAACAAAATTATCAAAAGCACCTGTGTACTGAAATGTTTAATATACATTATTTCAATAATAATACTGATAAAAAACAAGATACAGAAAAGTTGAAAGATTGTTACAAGTCTCTTGTTAAGTCAATTAAGAAAGGAGGCTAGATTTTTGTACCTGATGAGGGCTGGGACATTGTCCAAATGGTCGAAACGTCGCTTTGTTTTTTAATAAACACAAAATTTGACAGTACCACTATTTGATGTTATTGTAATTATTCATATACTTTCGATATACTGTCCAAAACTTAGTGGTATTTCACTTTTCTGGATAGCAGTACCACATTCTGCCTCTGCAAAACTGAAACCCTTAAACAGAGTGACTTACTAGATAACCACAAAAGAGTATTATTACGTATTGTAACAATAAATTTTGTTTTCTGAAGATATCCTCTAAGGAAATCTATAGGCAAAAGAACAGTTAGTTATCTTACAGTAAAATGCTTTATAGTATAAGTTACAGTATTATTCTGAGTAACTCTGTTAAAAGTCATATTTGTACAATGTTTCAGTGAACCTTCTTTACTAGGGTCTGTTTAAGTTTTCTCATTTTAAGTAGTAATTTTTCGATTTATTTTCTCTAGGTTAGGTTAATCTTCATTTTATGTGGTTGAGTGTTCGAACATAGCCTTGAGTGTGTTGAGCTTATTTAAATCCATTTGTGAGTCTTATTTGTAAATTGTGTATCCTTGCTGTTTGAATTTATTAGTCAGCAAAAGTCTGAATTTAACTGTTTATTTATCAGATTTGTCCTGCCTAACCATGGTAACATGGTTAATATCAATGACTGCCGTTCTTAAAAAATTTTGGCTATCAATATTATTTTCTTTAAGCTTTTGTACGCATATTGTTATTTTAGTAAGATAATTTTGTTTATTCTTTTAAATGTTAGAGATATAACTTGAACGATAAAGCATAAGCTTTTATTAGTAGTGGTTGCAACTCAGTATGGATAACACCTTTAGCTTTTTACCGTCTTTTCTTATTAAAATTCATGGTTTGCTACATTACAACTTATTTTTGAACTTTATTAAGCATTGTAAAGCTTGCCTAAGGTAGTATTGTTTAAGTTAAATGAATATAAATATTTTTGAAGCTTTTCTCAATTTACTACTCTCAGGGCTGAAACGAGATGTACACACTAAACACTTTTCGAATTATCATTATGGTCGACTTTTTAGCTTATTATTTTTATTAAACGTTACCTATCAAATCTATTGCACATTTCTATCAGAAATAGATTGTTTAGTTGTACGGCTGAGAAAATTTATTAAATGTCAAGTAATAGACAATACTTATGATAAGTAGCATTTTGATTTCTGTTTGTAATAAAAAGCAAGTTAGCATCTTTGCCTCAAGATAGAATGTTTACGTTAGACACGATTCTTCATTGACCATTTTAATGTTTAAACAAGTTTCAACCCTTCACTTTTTTTTTTTAATAAAGCAACAATCATATTTATTTCTTGAATATTAGGATCTAGCTAAACTTTGTCGACCTAATCAGGGAACTATTTAAAAATACATTGTCTGATAAGAGTTGACGTTTGAATTGAGTGAGTTAATAATTTTAACAGTAAAAAAACGTGGTGACTCATTTATACATTTAAGTTTGCGTAACTCTCACTTTTCTTAACAGAAACATTGGTATTGAAAGAAATCCATTATAGCTATCCTCCTCTTACGAAATAAAATTTAACAGTTGATTTAATATGAAATTTTTTACTTACAACAAATAAGACCTTTGTGTGAGCCTATTCTTTCATGCTACAGTATATCTTGCAGCCTTCTTATGTACCACCGGAGTCAGAATACTGGAAGCAAACTATGTGTAAATTTTCATAGAATTTTTCTCCACACTGAAAAACTTGTACAGCCGTATTGTCGAAGTGGCAGTGTTGGCCACAGTGATCACTGTATGGTGCCATCCTACAGCTATCGCAGAAAAGTCCTGCAGTTGTGGCATTACGTACACAGGTCATCCGTTAATTTGATACCACCATCGAAACCGCTGTACTTACTCCCGCACTTATGTAGCTATATATTTTATTAAAAATTAAATTGTTGATACTTGTACATAAAATGTATGGGAAAAATAAATATGTTTTAACATCTTGATAAAGCTCTTCAATGTTTCAAATATTTTAACCCTGTAGAAACAATAATTCATTACAATTATTATTACCTTTAACAAAGATTTAATTTTCACAATTTTCATACAATTAGTTATTTTAACACTCATCCGTTCCTTCTTATTTCGTTCAGCAATTCTTTTTCAAATATAATAAGAAATAATAAACAAAACGTTATCCCATGCATGGCTGTTTATACATGCTAATACAAATATGTTTTTGTATACATATGCACTTTGATCTACTGAAGTGTGTAAATACAATATATACGCATACGCATAAAGCCTTGAATAAAACGTGCCGAACATATATGTGTATAAACTGCATGTAGGACGGGAGTAAGTACAGGGGCTTAGGCTGTGGTATCAAATAAAAGGATAAGCTGTATACGTCCTGCCACAGCTGCATGACTCTCCTGCAATAGCCGCAGGGTGGCGCCACACAGTGATTTCTGTGGCCAACACTGCCGTTTTGGCAGTGTTATACGGACGACACGGCTCAACAAGTCTTTCAGTGTATGGATTACCAAAGTTCCTTCGGTTAAATAATACGTTAAAACGCATTTTCCTAAATTATACAATAATTCTTTCAGATTTTTTTTACATGAGCTCCTTAATCACAATCGCTGCTATTTATAAATATTCAGCGTCTTAAGATACACTATTTCAATAATAAATATTTTAACTTGAAAGCATCAGATTTTGCTTCAAAAAGGTTCAAGATTTATGGAACTGCATAACTAGGGCTAACGTTGTATGTGGAAGTAGAGCCATGGCTTGAAAGACTGAATTCTGTTTGTTCAAAGAGTTGTTGGTTCAAAGAATTGTTTGGTTGATCAGAGTCATTTTAAACATTGTTTGTCTGGTGAATTTTGGTGATTTGAGCGCCTTAAAAAGTTTGCATGGATGTTATTTATTCATGACATGCTATACTGATTATACATGACATAGTATACTGATTTGTTCTGAAGACTATTGAAAAATAAATTCGTGATATTAACTAATCTTAAATGTATAAATACAAACTCATTTTTTCAAATCGTTTTATTTTTGTTTGCCATTGATATGTCAGTTAACAAACCAGCTGTCCGTTTTGATAAAATGGTGTGGCTTATTTCACAGTTTATTTTTAAATTCTCTTAATCTCATACTAATAATTCTCCCAAAGTATTTTTTATTCTATTTATTCGTCAAGAAAATTAGTTTGTGGGTGAAATTATAAATGGTCAGAGAAAACTAAAGGGAATTCAATACATGGGGATTAGTGCAGATATCAAAATGTAATCTACCCTACACTTATTAGATTATAAGCTTCTATGGTGATCGAAAATTCCAAAACTCTTTCACGTGCTACTTTTGTGAGATAAACAATGTCAAAATTAATCATAAAAAAATATTTCCATACTACGACATTTAAAGAAGAATGGAGGGCCTAATTAATAACCAAAAATATTTCTAGTTTGTCAAAAGTATAGTTTAAAGTGAGTAAAAATTAGACCATGTAGATATTAAATATTCAACACACAGTTTTTAAGGGTACAATGTTGGTTGAATATTGGTTTTTGATAAGAAATGTGCCAGGCTGGCTCTTTACGATTTTGATAGTTTGAATGAAGGGTGAGTACTTGTATACTTTATTATAAGTTACAAGCATGCACACAAGTACATATACAAGCACACATGCACACATATAACCAGACGCGTCAATCAAGTTTTCTCTGTCTTCTAATGTGGGAAAAGATTGGCCTAACGTTTTCCTATAAGTCTAAAAAGAGTACATGGCTGTATAAATATATGCAACATTGGATAGTGTTGCAGTGTTGATGTAGACATAAGAAAGAATGTTTGCACAAAATATTGTAAGACTCTACCGTGTACTCTATTCATACATATATTTGGAACGAGTTTTTAAACTTTTGCACAGAGTACCTCTTACAAGTCTTGCTAAGATGGTAAAGGTACTAAAAAAACTCCTGACTTTGATCGTGGCATCACAGGGTTTTTGTAACTTTTTTTTCGGCACTTCTTTACTCGTAGCAGCTTAAAATTATATTATTAATTAAGCACCATGTTTTATCGAGGACCTTTAACAAGTCTTTAATCAGCAGCCTCATCTTAGTATTTTCTTATTTTCTTTGTTCTAGGTTTATAAAAAAATATAAAAATAAAATTTTCCTACCAGTAAACATTTAAAACTTCTGGAATGAAAGTCAAAATTTTGTTAAATAAAAATTTCAAATATGTAGATATTAAAAACTTTCTAAAAAGTAAGCATAATTATTACTGTAAAATAGATAATTTACCAGTCTTCTAACATAAGACGATATTGGTATGTAAGTTGCCAAATTCATTTGTCACACAAGGCTTATTGTTCCTTAAGTTGCTTTTGTCAACAAGCGTATAGAACACTATTATTCAACAAATAAACAATCGTTTGTTAAGACACAACAAAATGTACTCACTTTCATCCAAAAAATCTTCTTCTTCATCTTCTACAACTAAACCTCGGCGTTTGCTGTCCTCTTGCATTATTGTTTCTATTTGATAGTAATTTTTTTTATCTTCAGTATTAAATTCTTCCAATCTTGATCCTATTGCCTGAAAAGTTAGTTTATTAAAAGTGCTAAATAAAAATAATGTTTATAATACTCATTGTTGAGCTCTAGAATCGTTCGATATAAATATACATATTTTAATACTTTTTTTGGGGTTTACATGATTTATTAAAATTTTTATTCCTAGCTTTCATTCTGTGAAGTTTTAAGTGACCGCTAGGTAGTTTGTGTTGCTTTTAATGAATGAAGAAAATTTCACATTTGTGTATTGTAAAAGCCAGTGACAAATACCAATCTACTACTCTATCAATGTTAACCAAATTTTTTTAAATTAGGGATAATTTGTTACATCAAAGAAACAAAGGCCTTTTAATTGAAACTTTCCTGCATACATTATCCTTAGTTTTTAATAAGGATTCCATAAAGTATTGTGGTAGCTTATGGAAATAACCTTAAAAAAAGAGATATTGCCTTGTTGACCAAGCTATAATCTTCTATAGCAGACTGTTTACAAACCATGAAAAAATACAATGAATGAGAATGTCTTACACTGGCTCTCTCCATTCAACGCATTAAAAATTTATTTACAGCTCTAATATAGGATATTAGTAAACAGGTGGTAAGTTTTTCGTATGATATGTGCATTTTAAAACGCTAAAGTCAAGAGCTTTTCAACTAAGATATCAATGTCTCTAACTTCATTTGTGTTATAAATTAAGACATAAAAAATAAATATAAATATTCTCCATGTTCTGCAAGTAGGTCATATTTTTAAGACAGTTTTCTATATATATATATAATTTGAAAGAAAATCTCAATGTATGATTTAAACTTATTGAAAAATCACGTTAAATTGCATTTATAAGGAAATGATTTGTTAAAAGCTCCTAATTTTCTGTATGATAAATTAGTATTATAGAAACCTATTTAATTTTGAAATTAATCCACAGTTTGCTTCTTTATAAAAATAAGAAAGAAAGAGTCAAGTACTTATAAAAGCTCACATGTAGGTATATCTGTATAAAAAAATAATTTTCAGCCTTGCTACGTATTTGCGCTCCTCCTACTTCTCTAAGCTTTCCCCCCGCTAACTACGATAAACGTTTTGAACTCAAAAAAATCACTTTAGTCTTGAATACAAAAATTATGAAAAAATAAAACGCAATGAAAATTAATTACTGTACTCATAGAACCTTGTATTAATAAACCATTAAGGGAAAAACGATAAAAAAAATGTTAGACTATTGAAAAAGATTTGGAAAATTAAAAAAAAATTAAAAAATTTTAAAAATAATCATTGATTTATTTATTTAGACAAAACCAAATTAATGAAAATAAAATAAATATTCACTCATGTACAGAAAAACTGTGGCTAAAAAAATTATTGTATTCAAGTTTGGAAATGACTCTTTAAATTAAAAAAAAAGTTAATTAAATAAATAATTTAATAATTAATATAACCTATTATCGAACCCAATCAATTTATAATCTTTAAATAAATATTTAAATCAAAAGTCAGTTACGAACAACCATATAAGTAGAAAAAAAGTGAAATTCTCATGTTAGGAGCGCTAGTAGCAGAGTGAGTACGATTCTCGACTTGTATGTAGGAGGTCAAGGGTTCAAAACACTTGAAAAGTGTTTTTTTTTTTTTTTTTTTTTTTTTTTTTTTTTAATTGTAGAGGAAAAAAATTTAAAGTGGAATAAAAATTATTGTGCGAAAAAAAAACATTATGATTCAATGAAACATTAATTGCTTGATGTGTGTGCTTTAAAGGTGTAGTGTAAAAGGGAATGGCGGGGCGTGCCAAAACGGGGAGTGATGAAAGGAGGTGTGCAGAAGACTAGCACAGCACGATTGGAAGAAACAGGGTAAGGGTGACGTGTGTAGGAGACTGATGTTGAGGGTGATGGGGTAAGAGGGAAAATAAAATGAATCAGGAAGAAGAGACTTCTAGTAAGCGATTTTTATTTTATGGAAATCTGTCGTTTTTTAAATTCCAGCACCCCAAGAATGTAATGTAAAGAACTTCGTCTAAAAAATTAAGGGGACAAGCAGAAAGACAGATACTTCTACTCATGCAAGCTGTTTAGTTAAGTGTTAACATATTTATAGTATAAATTGTTGAATTTTGCAACCATGTAACACAAGTAAGAAGTTAGGCTTGTAAGAAGTATTGAAGATTAGGAAATTAATAAATACTAAAATTATCATTTCAAACTGTTATAACTTAGAATACTAGTAAATTATCATCCTTATATTTCATACTGTAAGAAAAACAGTTTTTTTAGTCTTATTATTTGTTATAACAATTAATAAATCACAAGGACAAAGTTAAGACAATGTTAGTTTATATTAAGAAATACTTTTATTAGTCCATGGATAACTTTTTTAAGCAGCAATAGTATGCATAACTAAGAATAGTACATGTATATGAATTTAACTGATAAGAATCATGAAATGGAAAATGTTGTGTAGCAAAACAATTTCAATCAATCTGTAAACAAAAAATTGTTATGTTGGTTAATGTTTAATACGTTAATCGCTTACAACCCTCACAAACAAAAACAATCATAAGAGTGTTTTAAAAAAAACTTATTTTAATGACTGATTGAAACGACAGATTGAAAATGACTTGATTTTTTTTTAATTTATATGTATAAAGTTGATTTAAATTTTTAATCCTTTTTTTTGTTTTACTTTATGCTTGTATCTTAAATAAATGAAACGATTCAAAAGCCATGTGAACGTTTTTATTTCAATAGAAAGTTGTCAACGTCTCACCTCTCAAGAAGGCTTCTTCAAGATACATCGACAGACCCGCCCATGTAGGTGTCTGGTCAGTGTGGCCCAAACATTTTGATATTGAATATGTAAGTGGAAGTTTGGATGCCAATTGCGAATTGTGGGAAGTGCTTAAGGCATCTACACAAAAAGGACTGATTAATTGTCCTGATTAGGCCTCCTTAAAAATTAAGACGTTGACAAGCTTTTACTAAAGTATAGTAGTTTTTTTACGTATGGCTTTTTTATTGCTTCATGTATTAACTTATTTTTCGTAAGGGCAGCGTGAAAAAATGAATGAAATGCTCATTGTTACACAATAAGAGCTCATTAAAAAAATTTCTTTACTAAAACAAAATTATAAGCATACTGAAGTAATTAAAGAGAAAATTTAGAAGTACTGAATATAACGTAAAAGATATAAAAGAGTAAGGAAGATTTTTAAGTCGTCATCATAAGTATTGTTTGCATGGTAAAATAAGTTTTTAAGTTTTACACATGGTTTAAGAAATAAACTTGAGTTAATTTTTCCCTACTTTGTATAGTGAAAAAAAAAAAAAATTTACAAATTTTTAAGCTTAACGAGATTATTCGAACTTTCAAAATTATGTAGGTTTTCTGGATAAAATATAAAACAAGGAGCTTCAGACAAAACTAAGCAGTTAATGCCTTAAAGAGGGAGTTTTTTAGGGAATGGCTAATAATAGTAAGTTATGAAAGGGGGGAGGTTATTCTATACGACAGGGGGTGTAACAAGGGGGCAGGGAGAGCGCAGGGAAGGGCTTTAAACTATTAGTGTAAGGGGAGTTGTGGGAATTAAAAGTAAGTAAATTTTTTACAAATAAGGGAGACAGCAAAAGAATTGGTCCTGCATCTTGTTGGGGCATAATAGAGTGGCCATATAGCTTAGCAGAGATGTGTGAAAAGCCTCACTAAATAAACTTTATGAAATTTTAATAAATATATTGGACATTTCACGTAAACAAGGCCACCTACAATGACCAAAAACCATCAAGACCTTAAATATTATTATTGGACTTAAATTTTTGGTATATCTATAAACTTCAAAAGTTCACCTGGTATTTTTAAAAGTTCGTAATGGTGGATCTTATATGGCCACCTACTTTTTAAAAACAAAATGATTTTCAATAGAAAAATACTACCGTATTCTGCGTGAAATTCTAAACGTCCCTCAAATTTTTTTGATCAAGTTGCCATTTTAAAAAAAAAATCATGGATTTTAAGAAATTTTCTAGCTTGATGAAATGTAAGATATTAGTCTTATAAGAAAAGAAATTGACAATAGGCAAATCAGGAATGTTTGTAAAATACTAAGGTATTAGAATGTCGCTAGTAACTGTTAAAGATGATAAAAGGCAGTGGTTTTAGTATGGTAATGTATTGAGAAACTAACTTATTGCTTAATATACATTGTCACCTTAATGACTTAAGAGCAACCACTTACGACAAGAGCTAGGGCTGGGCTGACTGTATTACTGGGCGCTGCACGTACACTTCATGGTCGTCATTTACATGTGTATGTGCGTTCGGACTAAACTGTACTAATTCATTTACATTAAACCAAACCTCCTTACATTTATAGTCTTGTCCTTTTGTTATTTTTCTCGATTTCGCCATTAATTTTCCTTATTATTCTTTCAATTTTAACATTCCCTAATTAAAATTTAGTTTTTCTTTATTTAAACTCTTGTGTAACATAACAGCCATATTATTATTCAAATTGATTCTTACTATATTCAAAATTTCATTTTTATAACTTTTATTCACATGGTGGTATTGAACTTCTATGTATTTCAAATTTTTCCAAAAAATTACATTATTGTACATTCTAATTACATATCTTGTTGTTGATTTTCTATCAATGTTATCACGAGCCCAGTCCAAATCAACCATACAGTTTGATACTTTATTCATAACTATAACTTTATTATATATCTTTTGTTTTTATTAAATATTTTAACATTTCCATTGCATACTTAAAGTAAGTTGCATTATAACAATTCTAAAATTTACTTCAACAATTTACACTGTATTTTATATCTGGTCTTGTATTTGCGCTCACATATAACGAATAAATTTCTGTATTTTATTCTGTATTTTTTCCTCGCAACTATTGGATTTCTCAATTTTAGAATTCATTTCCATAGAAGTATCATGTTATCTTTTATTTTCTTTATTATATTCTATTGCTAGTGACTCTATATACTACTGTTGACTTTACTTCATTGTGCTTTTTCCTTTATTGTAATTAATTTCAATTCTAAAATAATTTTTATTTTCACTTAAATCTTTCATCATGAATTTTTTAATGCGTTTCGCTTTTATTTATTTTATTTCATTTAAATTTTTACTGTATGTTAACAAATGATTAATAAAATTTAAAATATATATATTGGACTTGATTTATCATTTTAACATATAAACAATTATCGTAATTACTTCGAACGAAATTTGGATAGCTTAAAAATTTATGAAATGTATTGTACCAAATCCATGGTTTTTCTTTTTATATGTATGGTGATTTATTTAGCTTACAAACTTTATTTTTACCAATTGCATAGCCCTTGGGCTGATTAATGTATAGTTCTGATTTTATTTGACCATTTGGAAACACTGTTTCTGAATCCATTTGTTTTATATATAAAGTATTTTGATAACGACAAAATAAAAGTATTCTTAATATCTGCATTTTACTAAAAGGCAAATATACATTCTCTATGTTCTTAGTTTGTTGAAAACCTCTTACAACTAATCTCCCTTTAAATGTATTTTGATCTTTTCTTTTAAATGTTCATTTCACATCTCAAATTTCTTTGTTTTTTGTATTTTCAACTATATTCCACGTTTTATTTTTCGTAAGATTTTTCATTCCAACATGTATGGTTTCTTGCTATTTTTTGCTTTCTTTTGAACTTAGCGCTTCCTCGAATATATTTGGTATATTTGCATTAATGTAATTAACGTATAGGACATGTGTAACTGGATAGCCATATCTTTTAAAAGAATTCCTTTTTATTTCTGATTTTCTCGTAATTAATGTTTGCAATTTATTTTTAATTATAATTTCTTTTTTATTTTTATTTATCATCTCATAACTTCTATCAACAGCATCATAATTTTAATTTTCAATACTTTTGTTTTTTTTTTATTATCAAATTCAATTTCACGAGATTGATCAGACTCCGTTTCTATTTTATCTTTTAAGTAAGCAACTGTAACTTTATATTTAATTAATTTAATATGGATAGCTACTATTTCTTTATTGTTTACTTGTACTCTATAACCATAATCTGGATACCGAACTTATATAACAAGCTCGGCTTTGTTGTCCTATTTATTTGTTTCTTTAATCTCTGGTTTACGAACAAACACCCTACTTGAATAAATTTCTGAATGTTTTACGGTAGGCTTAATACTAACAAATATTGAATATGATGTTTTATTTTTAATCGTGTTTACTATTTAATCGTATTGCTCGATTTTTTAAATAAGCTACTGTTTTACTTACTTCAAGCCAAAATTTTAAGTTGATATTTGCTTCTTTTATCAAACACCTATCCACATCCATTGACGATCTGTTATTTCTTTCTGCAATACCATTTAGTTCATGTACATAAGGTGGGCATGGCAATAGTTCAATGCCTTTAAATTTAATAAAATTTAAAATTCCTTTGCATAAGTACTTTTTTTCATTCTTGCATTGTATCCTTTTAATCCTTTTGTTAAATTTATTTCTTACTAAATTAACATAATCAATAAAACATCGCTGTTTCTGACTTATTTTTTTAACAATAGATTTCTCCGCATTTGTCTTTATATATTTTAAAGGTTGTCTATACTAATATATTTTCTTATTTGTCTAGCACACCATTTATTATTTTGTATTTAATCAATTCATTTAAATGTTGGAAATTTCTGTGGCTTAATGCCCTGTGCCACTCTTCTTTGTTAGTTAATTAATCCTAATTTATTTTAGTATCGTTGTTTCTATCAGTACAATTAACGTATTTCTTTTTAAATTATTTTAACAATTTTTTATACAGTAAAAGCCATTTTCAAGTTGCGCAATCGCTGTAAGCTAATTATTTAATTTCATGTAAATGTTTGCTGTATTGTCAGTCACCATAATTTTGCTCACTTTCACAATCTTTGACGTACCTACAGTTTTTCTCTCAATTCTTGGTACATAATGAACATTATTTAAATCAATATAGGACTTTTACGAACAAACATTAAAATAAACTTTCATTTTTTCTATTCTCATAGCCTTTAATTTTTCTCCGTGTAGCAGAACTACTTCTAATAATTTGTTTGAATTGATATATTCACTAAAGAATGTATTTGTGTTCACAATATGGTCAGTACTACCACTATCTTATAACCAATTTATTTTGTTACCTGTTAAACAGTTTTTTATACCTTTTTTTTTCATGCTTGATTTGCACGTTCCACGATCCTGACGAGTTCTGTTGTTGATATTCTATGTCCATTATGTTGCTGTAGCCTCTGCCTTTGCTATTTCTTCTGTCTGTACCTCTGCCTCGCTGTTACCTCTTCATTTCTCTCTCCCTCGCTGCGTGTCTCTGGCTTAGGCACCTTGTTGATAGTTGGATTGGCCTTAATTACATTCTCTTGCCAAACGTCCAAAATCTCTACATTTATAACACTGTCCTTTTATTTTTGCATGGAATGCACTAGACTCATTTTTGCTTTTACTTTTAACACTTTTCTTTGTAAGATTTTTTTCTTTGATCTTAGATTTCACGAATTCCACAGTTCTTTGTTCTTTGGGTATTGAACCTATATTGTCTCCAATATGAAAATCTTAAGATTTTTCGTAAGTGTCATAAGGCAATGATTTAAATCACTTATTATAATATCATCGTTTAACCCTTTTAGCCCGTAAACTTCTTGCGTACAATAATTCTTATGCTTTTTTATATTGTAAGGTGAATATTTAAATGGGTGGGATGGTTTAATTAACCATACACACACTGATAAAGTTTGCGTGTATCGATACCATTGCAACTTCTTTTGGTATAAAATGCCTGTTAGAGTCGTAAGAACCTTGAATGTCTATAAAAAAATCCATGATGATAAACTACTACACTCTCTTATAGTATTTGTTCTCTGGACTAGATTTTTGGTTACTGGAGAACCGACTGGTCGTAAATTTTTTTACCGATAAAAACAGCGATTTCTCTTTTTCTTCTAGTCCTTTCTGCTAAGAAGTGAGGTCTGTTATTCTATAGTACCCTTTTTTATCTTACTACTTGTAAACATCATGAAATACTTAGTAAAAATTAAGTTGCAATATGCATTGATATTATGTTCTTACACAATGTAGCGAGATCTCCCTTACATGTTTGAGTTAATCATCAAAAATACAGGTGTAAGATTAACCATGTTAGGATAACGTGTACACAAACATTTTTTTATAACAGTATTTTCCTTGTCACCCTTTCCCCCTCCTTCCTGTATCCCTCTCTCCTTTATCTTAACGAGCACTCCAAAAAAAACCATGAAAACAATTGTCCTGTAACTAAAAGAAATAATAGAAGCAAGTGACTCACTTTTAAAAACTATTACCATCATTGTGTCTTTTTTTACGGCGTTGGTATTTAATACATGTTTACTATCAAAACCTTATAAAAAAAATATAAAATGAAAAAAAATGAAAGGTTAGTTAGTGGCTCAAGTGATAGCTATAGTCTATTAATAAAACAACTTTGGTGGTTTCACTATCCAAAGATACTTGATTTAAATAAACAGGCTTGTAGACACTTTACATATTTGTAAATATAAATTATTTGTTGCACCTGAAGAGGGCCATGGTATATCCGAAATGGCCAAAGCGTTGGTTTTCTTTTGAATGAAGTATCTTTGGATAGCGAGACTACCAGAGTTGTTTTATTCATAAAAATAAAAGGTTTTTTAATTATGTTGGGAAAATACTTTATTGATTAATAAGTTTTTTTATTTATGATTACAATACATTTTGTCATTATCTTTTGTAAGTGCACACCAACAGACGCACACTAGTTATTTCGACAATCGTCATTCTGTATGGCTATCGCATAAATATCTGTTTAAATATTTGTATTTATCATTAATAAAATTTTAGCAATTGTAATGATTTTAAATTCTTAAATATTATCGTTATGCTCTGCAAAGCTATGATAATTTATTCTACTTGAACTTTTTAAATAGCCTATAAATTTAACATGAAACATTATATCTGAAAGTGTTTTTTTGATGTACACTTTTTTTATACGATTATCTGTAGGCACATATCTGCTTTTTTCTTTTTAGTTCTATCAAGGTACAACAGAATAAGTGCCCCAATAAGCCTTGCAACGTTTGGCAAAAAGTTGGAAAGCGTACACATTTGGAAAATCTGCAAACTTTTTCAAAACATGAACATTTTGATAAAAAGCAGTATATTTAAATAGTGCGTTAGAGATCTATAATAAACCGATTAAGGTATCAAAGTAATTTTCATATACATAAAAACATGTTTTTTTTTAAATTTGATTTTCAACAACCTTAGAAAACGTCTATGTTTAACTACGTTCATTCATCGGTTGTAATATGTTTTTTCATTAAATGACCGTTGCAACATTTATGAACTACACTGGTATCACGTTGCTTTTTATTTAAACGTTGAACTTCATGAATATGAATTCTTATAATTCTATTTGTATCGATTTACTGCAGGAGTTCTAGTGTTCTTATGTTTAAGAAATATGCACACACAGAAGATGATTATATACGGTACGGTGTTTAACTGATCGTCGAGCTCTAAGCTTTTAATGGGTTTTTGAAGCATTTATATGACGTCTATAAAATGCCATTTATACTTAAATTACTGAATACTCTTTCTGGTGGACCCCACCCTTAAGGAAGTTGGATGTATGTCATCTCAACTTCTAGAGTTTTCGTGATGTTGATTATTAGTTTACTCTGTTTGATCTCTTTTCTTGGATCCCAGATATCTTGAAAATTTGAAATAGATACCTGCCGATCCTTTAGTTAACGTCTCCAAGTGCAAGTCTATCCTCACAAGATAATTACTCGTTGTGTAGTTTTTTTAATTACTGTTATAATTTTCCAGAAAGCATTTTTGAGCCATTATAAAGCATTTGCTGTATCCGTGGGATTGATAATTTTGAATTTTTTAGCGTGACAAGTTTTTTTAATGATTTTATAAATTTCTTCTTCATTGTTTTGTGTACTAAAGTAATACATTCTTTTAATCTTGATGTGTCTGGTTTATTTTTGCATGGCAACGCACTCAACGCCTTTTCCATCTTGACGCTCGTGATGATACGGGGGAGGCTCCTGGGGTTCTTCGATAGGAGCACTCTTATTCCTATCGGCTCTATCTATATAATAAAAAATAGTCGTAGCTAGAATGTAATACAAAAGTTTTGACGGATTTAAATGTATAATTTATTGTTTACCTTTGTTGGTGTTACGCGTCATAGCTACTTCCAACGAATCAGATGTCAGATACTTTCTCTAGCGGGCGGTCAGATTGATTTTCTACGCAATACTTTAAAATAAATATAATTTAAAAGTTACAAGTAATGATAAAAAAAGACATGTCTTTAAATATCTTAATTTATCTCAAGACATTTTTTTTTTTTTGTAAGAAAGGCTCACTCCTGACAACTCAGGCATACCATGGTCTGAAGAAACCTCCTGCTTTCTTTTGACTGTACAATCAACGTTTGGAAGATTCTTGGAACCTTCGAAATATATTTTTGGCAAATAATAAAGTATTCCGTTTAATTTTTTTCCCATCATGCAAAATTTTGTAAGCATAAAAATTTTTTTAAGCCTGTAGTATATCACTGACCAATTTTATCGTATGCCTTGTTCATTTCCTTCAAAATCCTGTTGTTCCTTGCAAAGCACTTCCTTGAACCACTTTACAGAGTACACTTTACGTACAGTATGGTCGCATATTGAGCACAACAGCATACGACTATAAACAGAGCAGTGATCATGGATACTCCAATTTTTAATTTTTTTATCAACATGTAGAAAACTAAGGTAAGCGCTGTAACTACCAAAAACTTATGCAACGCAACTGTAGAAATACACTGTTTCAGAACTTAAACAAGTTCAAGTAAAACAAAAAAAATACACGAACTAAGAAAAAATGGTGAAAAATGGTGTAGCTAGAGAAAACTAATGCAACGTAACAGTAGAAACAAACTGTTACAGAATTTATACAAGCTTAAGAAAATGCAAAAAATTCATTGTATAAGACATTCAAGTAAATTAAAAATGGCAGAGACTACGAATGCAATGTCACAAGTAAAGTTATTGCAGCGTATCAGCAAAAAAACATGATTCAGCTAAGAGTGTCAAATGAAAACTGGCTTTCAGTTACGTTTTTTGTTTTTTCCTTACTTACTTTCTTACTTTCTCCTTTTGGGCCAACACTTTGGATAAAATATGATTAACGTAACAGGTAAACGCAGTCAGACACGCTCACTCTAGTCATAGTCTGAGGAATTCTAGAGTTAAAGTTTGGTAGTAAAATATTTCACTGAAGGAGAAATCACTCACGTCCACCGTGGCTACTTACTCTTCTTCATATTGCACTACCACTGTAATCACTTACTTTCCTCTGCAACCGTTCGCAGATATTTTTCGGTTGACTAAGTAAGGGATGTCTTTTAATTTTAGGATGTTTGACGAGTTTTTCCACAGCATTTTATATAATACAATGAAAGACACACCATCTTTTCTTATAAACCACATATTAACAAAAAGTGTGAATGGGAGATTGCGCTACATATAAAAATTTTGAGTGGGGGGGAGTGCAACAGCTATACAAGTTTTTTAAACACGAGGGTCTTACTTTTGTATAGACCCATTAGTCTTCTCTACAACTTAGAAAACGGTTGACATAGATAATTTCTTCAGTGTCCGGAAAATTTTGTCGGTAAAGTAATTTTTAATTTAAAATAATTGTGTTGTGTGAATCTTTAAAAATGGCTAGTATAAAATCAAAACAAGTGCATTTTTCATCGCGTAATTTTTCTAAACATTTATCGGATCGTTTGAATTCTATAGAAAATCAAGAAGACAACAAAAGTAGTATAATATCTACTGCAAAGGTATAACTGCATTTGTATCCACCTAACAAGACGGCTACGAAAAAAGTCGTCGTAAGGCTTTGTTATAATGTAAGTCGTCAGTGTTTTAAGCATTTATTGCAGCTTTTCAAATGTCAGTTTACAAAAGGTGTAATTATAAATGCACATTTATGGAGCGAGCTTAAGAATTATTTTGCATTTGTAAATGAATAATTTAATGACAAAAACATTAGTTACGTGGAACTCATACAAGTGGGTAATATCAAGTTGATATTTACATTATCTTGTACAACACTGTACCTTTTTAAGATTGACTTATGCTGACATATGTGTAGATAAAAGACTACACCATATCGAGTGTACATAAATGCTAGTCATTAAATGCAAGAAATTTATTGTAAATATGTTAGCTGTCTTATTAGAAAGTATAAATCTAGTGAACAAAACCAGTGTGTCAAATTTGGAAAAGCTGATTCAAAATCGTTACGCAACTGTGTATCGTTACAAACATGTGTATTCTGCAATTTATAATTTTGTTTTAAAACAAAATTTTGACATGGTATTTTTAAAATTAACTACGTACCACTTAGAAATACTTTTAAATGGCATACATTTTAAATTGAATGGAAAAAGTATTATTGTAAAATATTGGAATATTTTGTTTAACGCTTCGTATCAAAATATTGTTTGTTTTATAAAACAGTTTTGCAAACTATTTTTAAATTTTCATACATCACCACTAAGACTTATAAATACTGTTAGGTTGTGTGAGTTATACGACTTCTTAATTTTTCCTTACGTTTTTATTTTTGTGATTAATCCACCTTCATGACCCTAGCGCCTTATGAGTAACAAACTGTTTCTTTAAATGTGAACACATTCAAAAATTTTATTTTATTTTCTTTATCATGGCTTTACATCGGCTCCGTCAGTGTTCAGTTATACGGAGAATCTATTTCGATACTTATTCTATGCATTTATATTTTACAAGTTATTTAATAAAAATAGTGAAATCTCGTAATCGTCAGTTAGAAAAATATCTTATACACAAAAACGTAGAGAATGTTTTTTTCGTAAATGCATGTCTGCAGAAGAGAAGATTTAAAAGAAGAAGTGTTATAATTTTAGAAATAATGAAATCAAGCTTAGAAAAGTGTTCTTGTTCCATTTTGGTGCATCCCGACCAACAGTGTAACACCCTCGCTAAGTTTTACTAAGTGTTTCTTAAACATCGACAATTAGAGGGAAAAATGTGTGCAGAGTATCACCTTTGTAAAAGTGCCCAGAATGCAGAATGATTAAAGCCAAGACATAGAGGTATTTTAGCCTTTTTGGAACTCCTGTTAGGAAGGTAGTGTTTATATGTGTTTAGATTATCAACCGATGTTGGACATGCAGTTTGGGAGGCTACTTTAATGTTTCGGACCCACCACTTTAGTCTTGATAAAGAAAACATACTGGAAGTGGATTTTGAAACAAATATAACTCAAGAGTATTTACCACCGATGGTCAACTTGTTATGTACCCAAAAAAGTGTTAAAAATGTGACTTTTTTTTTAGTAAAATAAGTAAGCTAAGAAGTATAAATAGGACAACACATTTCTATTAAAAAAGAATAATAATACTTAAACTTAATTAAGCAACTAACAAAATATATACTACCATAATTTTTGCTTTTAATATGGTACGTTTCCTAGATATTAGTCGATTTGAAAAATTTTTTCAGACTCAATGAACATTGAGAGTCATATAGTCATAGATTTTTAGGGTTACTTCTGGTGTCCTAGGGCTCAAAAGATTGGATTTAGAGTCTGAGACTGTGATAGCTTATGTCTAAATCACTAAAAAGTTTATAAACTTTGGGTAGTAAAGCTATTTTGTCAAAGATTATTTTTACTGGATTACCAAATTTTTTGAGGTAATGTTAGGTGTCTTATACGTCATAGGTTTGGCTCAAGAGTTTGGAGAGTTGAAGAGCTCATATCTAAAATAGTAACGAATTTATAGACATTTTTTCGTAAGGCTGTTAGGTTTAAAGATTTTCGTTACGAGGTTATGGGCATTTTGAGGGTTATGTTGGATGTTCTAAAGGTCATGTAATGATTTCAAGAGTCCAGAGACTTTAAAAACTTCTGCATGAAAGTAGTTAGGAGCTTATGGATTCTTATTAGAAAAGTTATTCAAAGTAAAGATTTACATTATGGAGTTGTGTGGGTTTTTAAGATAAGGTTAGGTAGATAACAGGTGTCTGATCAAATGACCTCTCAGGATAAAGTTCTAATGACAGCTGACGTGATGTATGCAATAAATAACACATTTAGATAAGATCGTTATACTTCCAACAACTTATGTCTTTTTTTTTGTAGATATGGACAATTCTTTAAGGTTAGAGAGTAAATGCAAGCTAAAAGAAGACTTCTGAGCTCAAATGTGTTTTCAGCAACCCAAAAACATAATATACAAGTGGTCCGGTTTTGGCATTATTTTGTGGTGCTCCGTAATTTTTGAATTTTTCCGTAATTATGGCAATTCCATTAAAAAATTAGCAGAAGACATTTTTTATTTAGAAATTTATGCAGAATAACACAATATTTTTTTCATTCAAACTACTTTTACTTTTTAATAATGAGCTGCCATATTAAACATCCCATTTTAAATATCTTGACATCTAATATTAAATTTTTAACGAGTGTCCTCCCTTCACCAGAGTATTTAACAATTTTGTCTTATATGCCAATGGTCAATTTCTTTTAATATGAGACCAAAATCTAGAATTTAAGCCAACTAGAATATTCTTGAGACTTTCTTTAAAATGCTGGGTCAATTTTCCAAGCGTGTTAATAGACCAAAAATCTAAACCCAAAAATAGTTTCTTAGATCTCAAGGATTTTTGGCCATACAAGTGTCTCGGTTAACGTAAAATTTCTTATATACGTGCGCGCGCGCGCGCGTGTGTGTGTGTATGTGTGTGTGTGTGGTTTATTTTACAAAAAATGCGATATTTCATGACGCCTGTGCTTACAAATGAAGAATCGAATAATTTCGAGTCAGAACTTTTTTCAAACCATGTTAACCAATTTTTCATTAACGCATTTTTGAGATCATGTCAAAATATTTTATGCGTGGCTGTAAGCCTGAAAAACAGGCAAAAATGTCTTAACGGTATTACAAAGCATTAAAAAATTGCATTTGCTATAGCTTTCGGTCCCTAGATGTTAATTTTTTAATTTTTAAAAGATGTATCATCTTTATGTTTAAAGTGTTAAGCACCTAATCTTATAGCTTAGAACCGAGAAATAATCTCATTTTTATGTACAGGACGTTTTATTTGTAAAACTTTCTTTTGCCACTTTTGAATTGTTTTTCACAAATAATTTAATTTGGCTCATTGATCGATTTTTTAACCCTTGGAATAGTTCATTTTGTGTTTTTGAGTATACTAGAATACTTTCAATTCTTTTGCAACGCCTTATTTTAATGTGGCTACTTGTAGTATCGCTGCTAGTACCTAGCACTTTTCCAGTAAAATAAGCGGTCACGACCGTAGCGCCCCTAATCTCAAAGGAATTTGAAATCATCAAGTTGATGACTGTTGTGAACGAAGGTGTATAAGGTGCAAGAGTGACAAACTGAACTTTGTTAAAAAGTTTTATCTTGGAGCTTCACAATTGCAAGGAAAAAACCGTTACGGTTATGACATACTTGCCATTCACGTAACGCTCTTTATAAATTAAAATAAAAATTCATTTAATTTCACATGAGTTTTTAATAAGAAGTTGTAAAAATGGGCTCAAAAGATTTCAACTACTAAAGACCTTATATAACATGAAAAAAATAATGAAAAAAAAAACACTCTAAGCATTTAATTTTAAAAATCTTGATCAGGTCATGAAAATATTGCAAATTTTGTAGAATGACCCATGTACACTAGTGAAGCTATGCCTTCTGTTTGCTCCGCATGCCTACTTCTATTAGCAAAATAAGAAATCAGATGGCATGGTCATATAACCAAACAATAATAATACACAAAATCATACCACAATAGTTCAAACAGACTTAGTGTCTTACTTACATGCTTATTACTCAATAACGATTGTAAAATGGCTACTTTTGTAATGTATGGATACCATAATTTTTAAACTACTACATTTATTCTTAGTCCAAAATAATATTTAAAAATAAAAATAAATAAAAAATTGTTTATTAGTTAAAAGCTTAATGTAAAGGTTCGAAGGGGTAATACACTTACTAAGGATTTTTTTAACAGCTTGTTAGAAAATGGATATTGTCAAGGATTTACTTGTACGACCCAGCCACTGAAAAATAATGGAACTGGCTTGTATACTAATGACATAATGAAAAAAGCTGAAACCTTACAAGCAATTCCTTTTAAATAAAAGTTTTCAACACTTGATCATTTTCTATTCTTTGTTAAATAAAATAAAGCTTGAAACAGTACATTGAAAAAACCCTACATTTTATTTGAATCACAATAAACCTTATTTAATAGCAGAACTCATTGATTTTAATTTACCACTTCCAATAAGTAACCCAAAAAAAGAAATAAATACTTTTATTCATGGCATATAGTATTATATGGAATCGTATTAAACGTAAGGCAAGCCGAAGCGGAAAAAGTACTGCATGATACTAAACAAAACATGAATTTCTACAGCAATAGCTGAATCTTGTACAAGGAAAAAAATGTTATGATGGAAAATTAAAAATAATGAAGACAATATACCTTAAAAATGTAATACGAAAATAATGTTAAAATTTTGGACGAAGCAATATAAAACGTGTCAGTAAAACATTTGAAAAAATTAATAATAATAATTGTAACAAAGCAAAGCAACTATGACCAATTAGTACTTTTCAGTTCAGCAAAAAACTACTAGACAATAACAGTGCAATGACTATTGCTTACGACAAATACAGTAATGCACCACGAGAAAAAAAATTTTATTTTAATATGTTATTTAATAATTTTAATAATGCAGGTGAGATTTAAAGTGATAAATTTACTTAAATAATGAATTAAACAAGACATTTACCTTCAGTGTACAAAGAACCAGTTTGTATACTACCTACTAATACATATGACATCTAAAGTACAATATGGCAACTAAAAAGTAGAAATGGTAAGACAAATGAAATGAGTTTATTGTTCTTTGATATTTTAATTTATGAATGGTACATTTAACATGACCTTGTGCTTTAAAATAAGTTAAAGTAATACCCATTTAGAAATTTGGAAGCAAGTAGAAATATAAAAATTATAAACAAATCTTACTTTTATCAAACTTTGGTAAGATATTTGGAAAATCATTACATTATGGACTTTCAACTTTTTTTTTTAAAACAACATATTCACTGAAAACCAATTCAGAATTGTGTGGACTAAGCAAACAGTGCTTTTGATAATATTTTTATATTTATTTATAATAAGTCAAACAATAGAAGCCAACACAATATAATACACCACAGTGGTAGTGTCACCAGAAAAATTAAGAATACTATAAAAAAAGACAATACAAACAGTAGAACACCACCTTTATGTAGGGTTAGTTTTTTATTTTAACTTTAAAAGTAACAAATATGTTAAACATACAATAAAAAGTGCTTAATAGTTAGTTTACATTTTTTACGAAATTTATGAATAAATATATTATGATACTCAAAAACAAACTTTTTACGCCTTTCTTTATAGCGAAGCAAGTAATGTGATAGTAGCATTTAAAAGGCTCACGATAATACTGTGAAAGTTGTTTAAGCAATACAAAATAGAATACTTAATACAATTAGCATAAATAGTTTAATATTAAACAATCTCGTAACTATGAGACAAAACTTTGCTCATAAATCCTTTTACTGACACTACCAAAAGCTAAAAAAAAAGTACATAAGTTTAAAAGCATAACCATAAAAAAATTGGTACCATTACTAGAATGTTAAAAACAGTTAGTACTTATAACGGTTATATATGTTCCAAGATATTTAGCTAAGGGATATCAGTGTATGAGATTTTGCGCTTTTATTAAATACTTTATCATAAGTTTGCCCACATTCTCTGTATTTCAGATTGATAAAGAGCAAAAAGTCATCGTTCTATAAATGGTTGATTTTTCAGGTACAAGTTTTAATTACAAAAAGTGAAGTTTAATGCAGGTTGTAGAAAATAAGACAAAAAAATTCAATATATACCTACATCTATGATAAAATTATCATTATATATGATAAGAACTTTATATACATTCAGAGAAAAGATTTGGTTTTATAACAATAAATTTTATTAAAATTATTTAAGGATTACTACGATCCAACTTGTTTAGAGTGTAATTAAAACTGACTTCATCAAAATTATTGTTAACTGATTCAAAATTCTTATTTAGCTGCCTAGTTGTCAACGTATGGTCTAGATGGATAATTTATACATATAGATGTTTTTTGTTTCTAACATTGCTTCCAAAGAGTACGTGAACATATTTGACTAATATGTACAGCAAAGTTCTAAGAGTCGTTATTATTACTAAACACGAAAAAGACTCAATAGGTTTTGCTAAAATTTAGCACGCCGATTCATGACACTCTCTACAGAGTTTTTATTTGGCCTGAATTTGGAAAAAAATTAATAACAATAGCGATGTATAAGCTTACAGTTTGGCAAAAGTAGGGTAGCTCTTCACTTCAGTTTAGTGAAATCTACTAGGTGCCGTTCAAGTAAAATAAAAACTACCTGCAATCAAAAAAAGTGAGCCTAGTTATAATATCTCTAAGCAAACAGTCAATTACTATGACCGTTCACTAGCAGGAGATCAAGAACACAGTTGTTACTCAAGCAGCTGTGTAACCCAGCCACCAATGACACTCTTCTCTCATAGACAAGCGAATTACGTCAAACTCTACCCTGATGACACTCTTCTCTAATAGACAAGCAAATTACTTTAAACTTTCTCTAAAACCACCAAGATCACCAAGTATCATGAAAAAACAAACGTATCTGGCGTAGTACATTGAGACGTCCATCCAGAGATCAATTTGCTCTAACACTTCAGGGTTTTACGGTTGTTCTTTTTACCAACGTGCTACCAGAGCAACTTATAATGCAACAGTAGGTTGAAAAAAATAACCCCAAATAGTTCGGGTAGCCTGATTGGGTAAGAATCTTATCAGCCTTCTCCTTAGTCGTACGTCCAAATAGCATACTTATTAAAAAGGTATTCTTAGTTTCTACTTCCTCAACCAACGGTCAACAGTTAAGTATCTTGAAAACAATCAGAAGACAAGATATTTTTATGGTAAGAATACAATACACAAAAATAGACAAGATAAAAATATGGTCTAAACATTGGCTCTGGGAGCGCAAAATTACAAAATACTCTGAAGCCAACCTAAACATGCAACTTTTTTGCTAAAAACTGTCTAACTTACTATTCAATAAATAAAATTTCATTAAAATTGGTACACAAACTTGTCTGGTAATGCCTAACATGATTCTATGCTTAAAACAGTGGCGAAGTAATCAAGAACACAAAATTTTTTAGTTAACAAAGATTCGTCGCACTTTGTACGTTATTCTTATTAAAAAGTAAATTGAGTAAAATTTCGATTTAAGTTATTGTTTTTGAAAGAAAAATTATAAGTATATCATTATTTCTCTCAACTTGCAAAAATGTTCTTTTTTTATGTATAAAAAAAAAATTTGTCATACTCATCAAGTTTCTGTAGACTTCTAGTCTTCCGGGGATGTTAACTACAAACGTATAGTCAGATCTCTGAAAATTCACAATAGTAATTCCAATGTGGAGGCCTACCATAAAAAAAGTTATTATATTTTAAATTTAAAAAATACTGTTTTATTGAACACTAAAATTTAAGTAAAAATTGTGTCTAGCATAATATTAGCTACAATCGTTGTTATCGGAAAGAAATTATAAATATGCAAACTATTTTTCTCACCTGGAAATACTGTATTACTAACAGTCTCAAGATTTTACTAAACGGTTACCTGATAACTAAGTATAATTTAATTATTTAAGAAGAAATGTGGTCAAACTAGAGAATTATTTGCATTAACAATACTAGTTTAAGCTTTATTATACCATCTTAATTATAAAAAAGTATCTTACGTACTAACCATGGACCTAAACTGACACCACGCTACTCTCAAACAAGCTAGCTATACAAATTAATGTTAATACTCAAACGCTCACACGTTTTATATCTATTGTAAATTCTTACAAACTTTTCACATCGAAAATATATTCACTACAATTATTGACCCTTATAACCACTGTATATTGTAAGTATACTTTAATTTGAAAGTTTGTAAAAAAGGGCTTCATTGCATGTAATCAACCAGCTTTTCATCGTCTCTCGATAGAATAATTCTATACTGCAGATTCTTCAGTATGCCAAGATCTCCCCGTAGAATGAAACGAATCCCAAGTGGTACTACAGGTTGACCAAGAAAATTGAAAAGGCCTTATAGCACTAAAGAAGGTAGACCCACAAAACATTTGAAAGAGGGGCTTAAGACAATGCATTACAAGCAAGCTAATGATATCATTTACTTAGCAGAAAACAATCTTAAAATATTACAAATAGTAATGAAATAGTAGATGAAATACCACTTAAGCCATGTATTGTATGCAGCAGACGTATTCGTAAGTCTGTTATTAGGTGTTTTGACAGTAAATAAATAGGATGCTTCTGATCACCATGAATTTTAGATTCTCTTTTCTCTGCTTTATTAAATTTACTTCTATCACGAAACGCTTGGCTTGCATTAAATGCAAAATTATTTTCTCCACCTCATGCTTCTCTTCCACGTAAATGTTTTTAACATGGTAATTTTTGTTAGACTTTTCAAAACATAAATAATCCGTAATTAATCCCGTTGAGTGATTTGAATAAGAAAATTGAGCAAACAAATCACAACAATAAACTGTTGGTAAGCAATTACCACGAAGTAAACGCTCAAAGCAGATAACTTTGACGCCCCTCGGCTAACAAGACTCATGCTGTATGAGCCACGACGAACCCAAAAGCCTAGTTGGATTTTGTATGAAGTTGGCAGGAGTTTGACCACGCGATAAGACATTGGCTGGATTGTCCATTGATCGCACGTGCCACCGTACTACTCTGCCATCGAGCGCTCGAATTTTTCCTTCTCTATTTGCGTCGAATACTTCTAAATCACGAGGTGACTTTTTAAGCTTAGAAGCACGATAGTAGCATCATAAAAGAAAATGATATTTTTGATAAGAAATTTAAATGCTGTGATACATTCTCTAAATAATCGGGCTTGTATTTCTGCTCCGTATAACTTCAAGCGTGAAGTGATAAGTGAGCTGTTAGAAGAAGCAACGCAGTGTGGTGATAATAACTACAACGTTTACAATAATAGGCATCGCTCTTATTTTGATGTGCATGCAAGAAACTTCTGCACAACTTTTTTATCTTTACCAGATCTGCTAATTCACTGTAAGTTTATGAATAGCTGGACATGTGTCAAGCAGATGCTTGGCATTAAAACTCACGCAAAAGCTTTTAACAGAGACATACGATATAGTGCTAAGCGTGATAGATGAATAGTGTCGTTATTGCCAAAGTTTTTGATGAACTTGGCAATGGCCGTGCTTCTACACGTTACCAACAGCTAAGTGTCCTATAAATCTAACCTCATAGGAAGCACTACATTGATTAAACGAAATACATTTTTTCCATCAAATATAAAAGAATAATTAATAAATTATTCTTACGTACATAGACATAAAGTCCTAGAGGGTACAACTTCAGGGGTAATTTCTCCATTCAAATTTTTATGTTTTACAATTAAAGTTGGATGTTATTCAAGAAGCTAACTTAAATGCATAAAAGTAAAAAACTTTGTATAACAAGAAGTAAAAATTATAAATATGCATACTTACTTAATTAGAATACGTAAACAGGATGTTAAATACATAGAAAGAATAGTTAAAGGTATTTAGAATTGAAGTCATAGTTTGGCGAGTCCAATGATATAACTTGATAAATCTTGATGATATCAAAGTGAATCTATGAGGATTTAAAGCGCGTTGTCCCTTTTCTCTAATCATCGCACTTATAAAGTAGAAGTGGCTCTTTTCCAGCGAGAACGGCACGAGTCGGCCAGTCCGTGACTGATCGTCATGCCCCTACATACTCAAGGCGAGAGTTCTATTGTTTAGTTCAAGTCTCGATACATTTCAATAATTTTTTTTTGTAAACTTGCTCAGCGTTCAGGCATCAACTATATTTACGATTATTCGTAATTGATCGTAGAAGTTAGACAGTTATAATAGTTAGTGGTGTAATAAGGATTGAAGTTACTTATATTTAAATGAAGTTAAGTATTAACAAGTGTCTCAATTCTTGGGTATGATTACTTAATTACTTGAGTACAAATCCCTTAATTCATGAGTATTAATACTTAATTACTTGAGTACAAATTTCTCATTTCAATTTAGTTCCCAAACATTTGGAAATAGCAGCTGCAAATAGCAGAAGTATAAATGTGATTGATTAGAGACATTAAGGTATTATATTTAATTATATGCAGGTGTGTATCGTTTGGATAGAACTTTGCCTTTTCTCTCGTTATTTTGATTTGTTATTTTAAATAAAAAACCTATATAAAAAACAAGTTAATGTACATACGAAAATAAGTAATTATTTTGAGAACTTTAAGAAAACTGGTTGAGAGAAAATGACTAGGGGAAGAGCAGAGACTTCTATAAAGGCCTTAGATTAACTTCTGTTGAAATTGAATGAGAATCATGAAGCGATTATGTCAATTAATTCTTTTGATGAGAATCACTTATATTTCACATCTGAGTTAATCGAGAAAGTCAAAGATCTGTATTATGCAGATTAAGAAGATTTTATACAATTTTATAAGAAAGGTTAAAGCTTAAGAGTCACCTATTATTTTCCCAACTCAATTTAATCTGATAGTTCAGGTAACTAGTAACTCGTATCTTTTTCGTATTGATCTACCTAAATTTTCAGGAAAGTATTCTGAGTGGGAGATCTTTCGTGATACTTTTGGATAGTTGATAGCAAAGATGACGTAGAGAATATTCATGTAAAATTCTACCAACTACGTGCGTACATAAGTGGAGAAGCTCTTGAAATGATTTAATCTATTCAATGGACTGCCGATTAATAGCCTTCAGCTTAGCAGACCTTGTCAAATTATAACAATAGTTGGTGCCATCTTGTAAATCATTATCTTCAAGGTACTATTTTATGTTAACCTATGAAGTTGGAAGCAGGGTTAGAACTAAAATGCCTTTGTTAAGAGATGCTCAACCCCATGGACTTACTTTATGCCTTCGGCCATGACTTGGGAACCGGTGATTCTTACATTGCTCTAGTTGTTTGCAAATTTGATGTTCTTACTACTCACGATTGGCACAATTTTTTTGGAAGTAGTACAGAACCACCCACTCTTGCTAATTTACGTGAATTCATCTCATCTTAGATGATAACTTTAAAATCTTGTGAGATCGTTAACACCACTCCTAAATCTCAAATAGTGAAATCGAATTCTAGATATCTCTCTACAATCTCCCACCAATCCCATGCTTATTCTGAGCCAATTGAAAACCAGCGTACTGTTAAGGAAATGCCGACTTGTTTAATGTCCAAAGGCGCTTACACTTTGAGTAAGTGTGATTGTTTTGAAGCTTTTTTTATCGAGGTTGGTAATAAATTTATTGTAAATGATAAACTATGCTCAAATTGCTTAGGTCAGCATTGGTTAAAGGATTGCAAATCCAAGTATAGTTGTCTAACGTACAAGAGAAGTCACCATACCTTCCTGCATTAACAAAAGTTTACTCAGAGTTAGGAACACGAGGATTATGTTATTTCCTTAGCACTAAAGAGACAAAATTTCAAGAAAACCTTGCATCATGTCAAGTTACTTCTCTCTAGTAAAAGTGGTGTATTTTTAGGTACGTTCTGTGTTCATGTCATTGGTCCAAGTGGTGTACGTTTGTTAGTAAGAGCTCTTATAGATCAATGCTCGCAATGCTTTATTGTGTATAGTTCTCTTTGCAACATATTAAAGCTAAAACGACATCGTTTTAGCATTCCCATCCCTGAATCTGGTGGCACTATTGTCGAAGTGGCGAAGGTAACTATTAGTTTCAGAACGAATCCAAGGTTTGCATCACAATTTAAGATGTTGGTAGAAGCTAAGGTTTTGCCACAGATCTTTTCTTATCAACCTTCAATTAGTCGATACGGAACTAGTTTAAGGTACTTGAAAGGCCTTAAACTAGCTGACATACATTTTACTAGCTTTGACAAAATAGACATTATCCTAAAAGATGAAGTTCATGCAAGGGCTGTAGAGGAAGAAATCTAAAGAGGTAGTCCTGACGAATCAATCGCCACTCATACTCTTCTAGGATGTATCTTATTGGGTCCAATAAATTCAGTTAAATCTTTTATTCACAGTACTATCTCTCTACACTGTTCAGAAGAGCCTCAGGTTTTTACAACGATTTTGGGAGATAGTGGAGTGTTCGGGTTTTCTTACCGACCGAGCGGGGACCCGCGCCCTGCCATGCAACGTCGGTCGCTGCACTCTCTCCCGGTTTCCCACCTCGTGCGTCACCGCGCTTGGCCGGTGGGACTCACTCGTGTACGAGGGCTCAGTGAGGACAGTCGCACGCCACACCTGAGAAGGAGAGAAGAAGAAGACGACGACTACACGCCGAAGCGACTATCCCTGGTGCCTTTCCTTTTGATTAAAGTGTTGTAACGCATTTGTAATCCAATACGAATAAATAAAGCAGTAAAAACAAACATTTGGTCCTTCGAGCCGGATCCCGAGGAGAAGAGCGTCCAACGCCACAGCTAGGGTGGTCACAGTCTGCGATTCGACTTACACAGCGTAATGTAAGTACAGTTTAAAGAAATGTTGTGTAATGGAGGTCGTCGTGGTCGACACAGTTCCCACGATTTGACACAGGTGTTCGCCACGACAAAGTCGTGCCGCCATTAATACTTGCCTTGCTGGCACTCGCGTTATCAACAGCGTGCACACGGTGGCTGCCACGGTCGCCACAGAGCCCGCGGTCCAGCAGCTGTGCTCGGCCACGGCAGAGATGAGGCCGTACAGCTGTCGATGTGACGCTTTGTTCGACGCCATTAAAACGTCGGAAAGCGAGGCTTTCGCGGCCGCCATTGTTAGCCACGATCAAGCGCTCGTGGTATCCTCATCGGTCGCGGCCACCATGTTGGCCCCGTATCGCGCGCGTCCGCCTCGCGTGGCGGAGCTGTTGCGCTTCGCTGGCCCGGGGGGTCGACGCTGAGGAACAGGCTTCGAAGCTTGTGTAGCTTGCGTGCGCGTGGTCTACGCACGTCCCTTCTGGCATCCTCGCCCTTTCGTGTTCTCTCTCACACTCTTTCTCTTTTACTCTCCTTCTATTTGTTTTGTCTGCCGTCGATGCGCCGTGCGTCGACAGCTGTGTCGCGTCTGGCGATGACATGGCCCTGCCACTCGTGGCCCGGAGGCAAGACATGCTTCGTGCAAACGTCAAGCTAGTGATCGTTTTTTCAGGTCGAACGACGATTGGACGAGCCTGCTCGGCTCCCAGAGCGCCTTCGCCAGCGTCATCAGCCGGTTCGCACGTGACGTCGAGAAGATCGACCCCCCGAACTGGAGCCTAGGTCTCGTGGAAGTGAGGCTCGAGCTGCTGGACGGCTACTGAAACACGTTCCAGGCCAATCACGTGAGTCTCCTGGAGTCACCATCGCCCAAGAAGCCAAAAGTCGACCCTGCGGGCCCACCTACCACCGACTCACAGCATCAGGGGCCTCCATCGTCTTGACTCACCGTACTTCCGAACGCTCTTGTCTAGCTAACAGGTCCCACTGGCCGACGAGTCGCCGGTCGAGCTCTCCCTGATGCGTGCTCTGAGGTTACACTCATCTCCATCCGGTTGGCCCAGCAGCTCGGCACAGCGCTAGAAGTCAACGAGGCGAGCATTCATGGGGTTTGGGGAGGGTTGACCATCCCTTCGAGAACCCAAGCGCATCTACGCCTTGAAACTGGAGAGCATGCACCGCCAATCCAACTGACAGCGCTGTGCTTGCCGCGGCTCAGGCTCACCTCTCTGTCTGGCCCCTTGCACCCAGCCGTGATGAGACAGTGGCTCGATCTTCAGCCTCTGGCCAATCCAGCGTTTGGCACACCTCGCCGTGTAAACATTCTGCTCAGAGTCGACGTTTACCACCGCCTCATCGAACCAGGTTACGTTCAGCGTGACAAGCTCGTCGGACAGCGCACGGCTATTGGCTGGACTCTCGTCGGCCGTGCCCCTGGTCTGGGCTCGAACGCCCTCATCGCAGGCACAACTCTGCACACGAACACCCAGTCGCCCTGGGATCAAGAGCTGGCTGCGCAGCTTTAGCGGTTCTGGGAGATCGAGGAGGTGCCACATGTCAGCCGCCAAGCGCCTGAGGATGTGGAATGCGAGCGAATCTTCGCCGATTATCATCGCGCTGACGACGGGCGTTACATTGTGCGACTTCTGCTGAAACATGACGCTGTGCGCCTTCTAGGTGACAGTCTTCAGGGCACCACCGCTGGCTTGCGCTCGTTGCATCGTCGGCTACATCGGACTCCCGAGATGGCTTCTGAGTACGCCTGGTTCATGGCAGAGTACATTACCCTCGGTTATATGAAGCCCCTTACTGATGACCAACTCGCTGCATCGCACCGTCCAGTGTACTATATCCGACATCATGGCACGCAGCACGGTGACCAAGGTCGCAAACTGCGCGTTGTTTTCAACGCGTTGAGCCCGACTTTCAGTGGTTATAGCCTAAGTGACGTGCTCCATGCTGGTCTTTGGCTCCAGACGGCTCTTCCCAGTGTGCTCCTGCGAAGGTTGGCCAGTGGGCTGGATGAGTCTTCAGCCAGTCCAGCACCACGCGTGAGTCTGACCAGAGGTGGATGCGACTCAGCTTGATTGGTGAAGCGTCCGACACGTGCTTGGCCAATCGTACGGCCAGCACTGCGCCGCACAGTTCGAGTCTAGGCAGCGACTAAACTTTGGTGGGCGCCAACTTTGTTTTTGCAAAGAGGAGCTGAGCAGAGCGATTTGGGTACACCGCATAAATCGCTGCTGAATAAGCTCGCTTTGAGGCGTCAGCGAATCTATGCAGGTGCCATTCCTCGGCCTTGAGGCCACCCAGCCACCACGGGAGGCTTATGAGCGAGATCTGTTGCATCTCACTTCGAAAGCGCGTCCAGCGTGGCTGGAGGTCATCGGGAAGCAGCTCATCCCACTCGAGGTTGAGGAGCCAAATATCCTGTAAAACAATCTTTGCACTTACGATCATCGGAGCTATCCAGCCAAGAGGGTCAAAGAGTCGCGCAATCTCTGACAGCACGACGCGCTTGGTGATTTCATGACCGAAGAACATCCCCTTTGGTTTGAAGGTGAAGGAGTCTGAGCTGGGCAGCCACTGCAGGCCCAGTGTTGACACGGCGTCATCCTGCTTGAGGTTAATGGCCTTAGCCGCTATTGCTCCAAGCCCCTCAAGGATGAAGGAGTTGTTGCTTGCCCATTTGCCTAGCGCCATGCCGGCGGATGACAGCAGCTGAATCGTCTCGTCGCGCAGCTCGCGCGCCTGGTCCAGCGTGTTCGCTCCAGCAAATAGGTCGTCGACGTAGAGTCGACGGCGTAGTGTCTCAGCGGCATGTGGGTGAGTCTCGGCGCCGTCCGTGGCGAGAGTTTGCATGACCTTGAGCGCCAAGTAAGGCGCAGAGGCCGTCCCGTAGGTGATAGTCGTGCACCGATAGTCCGTGATGGGCTCGGCGGTGGAGGAGCGCCAGAGCACTCGTTGCCAGTCCCTGTCGTCCGGGTGTATAAGGATCTGTCGAAACATTTGGACTACGTCCGTTGTAAATACAAACTTAAAAAATCTCCACAGCGTTAGCACTTGAGCGATATCCGCTTAAAGCTTGGGACCTGCCAGCAGCAAGTCTTTGAGCGAGACGCCATTTGAGTCCTTTTGCGACGCGTTGAAGACTACGCGCACCTTACTCGGATTCTCGGGCCGTCTCACTGCATGATGAGGCAAATAAAAGGATGGCCTGCTGAGCTCGTCAGCTGGCACGGGTTTCATGTGACGCTGGTCTATGTAGTCCTGCATGAAGCTACCATAAGACTCAGCGAGATCGCAATCGCGATGTCTGCGCTTCTCGGAGCGAATGAAGCAAGCAGCGGCGATATCTCAAGAGGCGGAAAACTTTGGCGTGCTTTGGAAAGGCAGCTTAACCACGAAATGGCCGTCGGCGTTGCGAAAAGAAGTCTGATGAAACGACTCCTCGCATTTGCTCTCGTCGCTCATGAGCAAGGATTTGCGTGGCGCGTCCTTGATTTCCCAAGACTTCTGTAATTCTACTGCAAGTAGATTATCAGTGTGAATGTGAAACGCACGAACGTGCATCGTGTTGCTTGTGTCAACGCTGACCAGGGGACCCGTGAGCAGCCATCCAAAAGCGGAGTTTTGAGCTAAAGGGGCGCCCGCTGGACCGCGCTTTGTCCCATCTTGAATCACTGACGGATAGACGTCGGCACCGAGGATGCAGTCTATCTGTCGAGACTCGAAGAACTGTGGATCGGCTAACTTGAGCCCTCGGATATGAGGCAATTCCGAGGTAACCGCATGCTTGTAAGGCAGAGGCTGAGAGAGCTTAGGCAACACTAACGCCGAGACCGAGATCGTTAAGTTGGATTCGCCTCGGGGTGCCACCTTGAGTTCAGCTTCGCAGTGCACTGTAGAAGAAGCGCTCCCGCCTACTCCGACGACCTTGATATTCACGGAACTACAAGGAAGTCCCAGCTCTGAGATCACATGATGCGTAATGAAGGAGCGCTCGGCCCCAGGGTTAACAAGAGCGTGAATGCGCAGCCGCTTGCCGTTGGGGCCAATCGCGATTAGTTCAGCGGTCGCAAGAAGAATAGTGCGACCAACTAATGCATTGTGCGCAGCAACAGGAGGGTAGGCAGGCTCGTCCGAAGGATTGTCATCCTTGCGAGGGGCGCTAGCGCGCGAGGAAACCTCCTCGTTGCGGGGCTTTGCTATTCTCTCGAAGTGCAACTTTGAGTGGTGCTTTTCATCGCAAGTCACACAACGATTGGGAGAGGGGCATTTTTCCTCAAAATGCGACACTCTCAGGCAATTTACGCAAAGCCTCTCGCGTTTGCATAAATCCCAGCGCTGCCATACCAGCATGGATTTAAAATCGCGGCATCTATTTACGTAGTGATTGCCTTTGCTAGCTACGCAGCTCTTTGTTGTTCCGGCGGACTCGTCCATTTGCGCAGCGTTCGCCGCGACGCGTTTAGAACGATCGCCGCTTTGTTTTGATGCCGAGTTAGCTTTTCCGGCGTCGCTCGACTGTGGGCCGACGTAAGCCTGCTCGAGCGTGTGAATTCGGCGCTCCAGGAAAGTGGTTAAATCTGCGTATGAAGGAAAGCCAACCGTCCTTTCCTGTTAAACTTCCCACGCTTCGCGAGACGTTAAGTCGAGCTTACGAATGACGCAATGAACAACAAAATTATTAGCTTGCTCGATCGGACAGCCGAGATCTATTAGCGCGCGAACCGATTCCTCCGCACGATCCATTGTATCGTTAAGATCCGCAACATTGCGAGCTTTAACAGCTGGAAGCTGAATCAAGCTCTCGATACCGTTAAACAAACGTATGCGTGGATTATCATAGCGACGAGTAAGCTTTGTCCATGCGACCATGAAGTTTGCGTCTGTGAGTTCGATACCCTTCAGACGTTGCGCAGCCGCGCCCTGCACAGCATTGAGCAAGTGCTGCAATTTTGCTATCGAAGGGACGGTGGCCTTCGAGACGACAAGCGAAGAAAAGCGCTGCTTGAAGCTCTCCCATTCCTCTTGTTTACCCGAGAAAGTGGGCAGAGCAATCCGCGGCAAAGACGCGTATTGCTCCGCAGCATTAGCGTTAATAATAGGCACGGGAAGTTGACCAGGAAACGGCGTGGGGCCCCTGAGCTCCAAAATTCGCGTCAAGAGGCGCGCTTTCGCGTCGCTATACGCCAGCTCAACTAGCGAGTATACATCGTCCTTGAAGTAGCTATCGCCAGCTAGCTGCTCTTTGTACTCGAGCAAGTCCTCGTGACGAGAAATGAAAGTTGACCAATAGTTCTCGAAAATACCTAGCCGCGTCTCGAAATGTGACAGAGTTTGTTTTTCTACGGCGACCTTGACGGTAGAGTTATCGTAGAAATTTGTTATATTTGTCGTCAATTTTGTTTGGAATCGGTGAAGCTTATCCATGCTGCTTAGAGACGTAAGCGTTTAACGCGATCAAAACAATGACTCGAGAAGTATGCTTGTGAGTCGCGGCTCACTGTGAGGCCAAGCGACTACAGCGAACAACAGAGAAAAGCGAGCGCGCTAGTAAACAAACGCTCTCCTAGTAAGCGACTAGATGTATCGGCGTACTCGCTCGATATAGCACGATCGGAATGTGGCCTTGAAGCCTTTAAAAACGAAATTTGCCGAACCAGTTGAGATAATTGTCTACTCACAGACCTTTTTCCGTTTGCTCTATTTATCGTAGCCGAAGAATGGCTCTCGGAGTAGCTGTTAGTGAAACCGATAAGACGAGTAGACAAAAGAAGCTGCTCGTTGCAATGCCACCAGAGAGCCCTGCTGTCCCGGCTAGCTGCACAGCTCTGTTATCGAAGATTTCCTCGTGTTTGTCAAGTTTCGCTGCTCTCGTACAGGCAACCACGCTCTGCTACCAATGTTTCGTTTTGAGCCTCTAGGTCGCGATGGACCGTTATCAAGGTCGCGGGGGGAAAATGTACCCGTTATCGTTGGCAAATGCCTGTAGAGAGTAGGAAAAATAAAACGCTTAACACGAACTCTTTGATGATAGGAAACAACTTGTATTTTTTCTTTACAGCAAACATGAAGATGAAGGCAAATCAGCAAAGAAGACCGGAAAAATGACGCTAATAATTAAATCAATTGTAAATATGGACTGTGCTTAGACGACGGAGAGAGAGGAAGGCTCTCCTTGGCCAGCGTGCGTCGCTTGGTCAGTGCGATAAAGACCAAAAACATGCCAATCGAAGCAGACGAGTACTTAAGTCACGCTCGTTCTAATGCTCTTCGATTGCAACTGACTCCCTCGCGGTTTGTCTGGAGAGACTGGACAACGCGGCGACAATTAAGGTAGGGGGGCCCTTTTGGAAGAGACCCCCCCGCGTTGCGGTACCACGAGGCCTTCGTCTCTCTCTCTTTCTTGCTCTCAATAAGCGTATACATACATACGTAAACATAGGCACTCGGTCATCCTGCCAAGCCGTTGCACGATCGTCAGGAGACTCGTCAAAGACACTCACCAGCGGACCCTTCATGGCGGGGTCCAATTGATGCTGTCGCACTTACGTCGCTCCGTTTGGATTTTACGGGGCCAGCGCCTAGCGGTTGGAGTACTCCACCGCTGTGCTAAGTGCACGCACCACGCTGCACGGAGCCCTAGCCAACTCATGGGCCAACTGCCGACTGCACGAGTCTCCTCGTCTCGTCCGTTCTCGCACACGGGTGTGGATTTCGCTGGACCGATCCCCGTCCTGTTTTCAAGAGGACGAGGCGCCAAAACAACCAAAGGCTACATCGCCATCTGTATTTGCACTGTCACGCGGGCAGTTCACCTCGAGGTAGCCTCTGACCTTTCAACCCATGCCTTTCTTGCAGCCTACTCTTGTTTCGCTGCACGCCGTGGAGTTTGCGCTGTGCTGTACTCGGACAACGCCACGAACTTCAAAGGCGCAGCTTACGAGCTTCAGCGCATGCTGGCCAGCTCTTTATTTGCTTCAAACATCGCCAAGAAGCTGGCAGCTCAAGGGACGGACTGGTCCTTTATCCCCTCTCGAGCTCCTCATTTTGTCGGGCATTAAAAAGTCGCCGTCCAAAGCGCAAAGCATCACCTCCAGCGCGTGATCGGCGAGACAAGACTCACCTTCAAGGAACTGTCGACGTTGTGCGCCAAAATTAAGGCCTGCCTCAACTCAAGGCCACTGTGCGCCTTGAGCAATGAAGTTACGGGCGAGCTCGCCCTTACTCCAGCACATTTCCTGGTCGGCTCTGCGTTGCTCTCTCACCCCGAGCCATATGACGAAGCGCAGAGGCCAATGTCACCTTCCAACCGCTGGAAGCTAATAGTCGACCTTCGTAACTCATTTTGGTCCAGCTGGAGAAAGGAGGTCCTGCATCAGCATCTCAAGCGATGCAAGTGGCAGACTCCTCGAACCAATTTACAAGAAGGAGACGTCGTTCTCGTGCGTAATGAACTAGCGCCCCCAGCCACCTGGCCCTTGGGTGTGGTAATTGCCACGCAGGCCGGGGCGGACAACCTTGTGCGCGTAGCCACGGTGAAGACGGCTGCCTCAACGCTTTCACGACCAATTGTGAAGCTCGTTTAACTGTTAACTCAACCCGAGCTCGAGAAGTGCTATTCCGAGCAATCAAAATAAACTCAGTGCTATTTAGTAGTTTATTCACTTACTAACCCATTAATTATTTTGAGTTTATGTTTGTTTGTTTTTTTTTTAATTGCAAAATTTGTAAATCCTTCATGTTCATGTCAGCTCGTGGCCAGGGTAAGCTACTAACACTATTGTATATAGCTGCACTAGCTCTCGCCGTAGCAGTAGGTTTAGCTCTATCCGCTTACATGCTTTTTTTCTATCTCACTTTTTTCAATTCATTTTGACGCGGTTGCCTCAAGGTCGGGGGTATGTTCACGTATGTGTGTATACGCTTATTGAGAGCGAGAAAGAGAGAGAGACGAAGGCCTCGTGGTACCGCAACGCGGGGGGTCTCTCCCAAAAAGGCCTCCCCTACCTTAATTGTCGCCGCGTTGTCCAGTCTCTCCAGACAAACCGCGAGCGAGTCAGTTGCAATCGAAGAGCGTTAGAACGAGCGTGACTTAAGTACTCGTCTGCTTCGATCGGCATGTTTTTGGTCTTTATCGCACTGACCAAGCGACGCACGCTGGCCAAGGAGAGCCTTCCTCTCTCTCCGTCGTCTAAGCACAGTCCATATTTACAATTGATTTAATTATTAGCGTCATTTTTCCGGTCTTCTTTGCTGATTCGCCTTCATCTTCATGTTTGCTGTAAAGAAAAAATACAAGTTGTTTCCTATCATCGAAGAGTTCGTGTTAAGCGTTTTATTTTTCCTACTCTCTACAGGCATTTGCCAACGATAACGGGTACATTTTCCCCCCGCGACCTTGATAACGGTCCATCGCGACCTAGAGGCTCGAAACGAAACAGAAAGTTTGCCCAATGCCTCACTAACTGCCACTTTGACGATTACCATAAGTAATTAAGATGTTTCTGTCCAAGTTGTTGGACTTATGTGGTTACCGTCCGAGAGTGTATTTCATTATTGTACCGGTGAACCTCTTACCTGAAAAATATGGTCTAAAAGATCTATACTTTCTTACATAGCTCGATTGTATGAACCTCTCAGTTGGTTAGCCCCAGTTATCGCTTGTGTTAAAATTCTTCTATAATCACTGTGGCTCGTAAGACTTGGGTGAGACTCTTAAGTTTTTAAGGACATATCGAATAAGTTTCAGAAATACATAAATTAAATAAGATTAAGGTCCCGAGGTGAAATTAACTTACTCTTACAGTCCAACAGATCGAATAACATGGTTACTCTGACGCCTCAATATCCGCTTGTGCAACTGCTTTATATACTTGCATAGCTTAAGGGAAACAAGTTAGCATATCACTTCAGCATTCTAAAACAAAGGTAGCTTTATTAAAGGTTATTAGTATGGCTTGACTTGAACTTGGGGTGGCTCACCTACTAGCTAAATTTGCCATTCATTTTTTTGAAAATTTGAAGATACGCATCAATTCTATACATTTATGGTTGGATTCGAAAGACGTTTTACACTGGATAAGGCCTCAACCATCTATATGGCTCACGTTTATAGCCAACCGTTATAGTGATATTCATCAGCTGGTTCCTAACGCTATTTGGCACCATGTATCGGATCAATACAACCCTGCTTATATTGCCTCTCGAGATACCAGGCCATCCTAGCTATTAGAACATTCTTTATAGTTTCTTGACCCTGAAGTCCTTTACCAAATCACCCATGAATTTCCTGCGTTCAAACTCGGCTCAGAATTTTGAGACATGCAAGCCAGTAAAACACATTTGTTTACTAGTCATCAACAGACTGTTATGCCTAACACTTGGGACCTGTATTATAGATTTTCTTGTTTAGGCAAACTTCTACGCGTTACGGCGTATTGTTTCAGATTCTTTTATAAATTGCTAGACTGAATTGGTTAAACATCTCAGTTACTTTTCCTTAATGTTGCCCTATAGCTTCACGTGCTAACTATACGATTACCGTTCCTGAACTTATAAGCGCAAAATCTTTTTTGGTTTATCTACATGAAACCATACATTTCAAATCTGAGTTAAAGTTGCTAAACGATTCTACAGTTAAAATAACCTCTGATTCTTCTCAATAAGAAACTATAAGTTTAACCCCTAACAATTCGTTGATTAAGCTCAAGCCATTTCTCAAAGATGGTTTGATTAATGTCAGTGGTCGTTTAAGTCATTTACTATTACTCTCCGAAGTTGAACATTTGTTAGTATTTGCCACCTTGGATCATCTTACAAGGTTGGTTATTGAATATGACCACACTTTAACGCTTCATTGTCGTATTAAGGTTATTTTAAGCATATGTCATCGCAAGCGTTGGATTATCCGAGGAAGACTAAATGTTCGCTCTGTCATTACTAAATGCGTTTCATGTTAACGCTTCTCTGCTAAAACTTTTTATCAAATCATGACAGACCTTCCTAGAGCTAGAGTTGTACCTACTGCAGCGCTTCAGTAGGCAGGTGTTAATTACGCTGGACCCTTTCCCGTTAGATTGGCCCTATTCAGAGATAAAGCTACAGCTAAGGAGTACATGGTCATATTTGTCTGTATGAGTACTCGAGCTGTCCTCTTAGAGATTGCTGAAGACTATAGCGCTGAAGGCTTTATCGCAGCATTTCAAAGTTTTATCTCTAGGAGCAGGCATTGCTTGGATTTGTATAGTAATAGAGAAATAAATTCCGTTGACGCCGATGTTGTTTTAAGATGCCTATGGATCAAGCTTTGCAATCCTTAGGATCTAAGTACGCAATTATCAACTTTAAAAACCAATTAGCACCTTAATGCTCCAGCTGCCCCCCACTTTAAAGGAGTTTGAGAATCCACCGTAAAGTCAACCAAGCATCACTTAAAGAGAGTAGTAGGTAATCAGATCTCCACATTTCTGGAATACTCTACGTTATTTTGTAGTATAGAAGATTGCTTGAATTCGCATCTAATTTCTTCTTTGATCGATGATCCGATGATATTTGATCATAAATTGGTAGCAGATGGCTGTTTGGGTCTTTTACTTCTAACATTGTTAATTTGCATACAAAAAAACTCAAGTTATGGTCACACACTCAGATAAAGTAACGAACTACATTTTAAATATTTGAGCGCGTGTGCTATTGCAAAAATAACATATCGGCACGAAAATGAGGTATAAGTTTTTTACATGAATATATGTATAAGACTATAAATGGTTATTAGTTAAATTGAAATAAAATTGTATCAATTAAAATTTTTTGCATTAAAGTAAGCAAAGTTTACTGCAAATATATTATTATTTTTATCAAACACATACGCAAGTACGCATGTAACATTATGTACATGACGTCAAAGTAAATAAATATATATTCACGTATAACGATATTGCTCTGATGCAACTGTACTGGATAGAAACGAATTCTGTACTACACAGCTAGGACAGTCTACAAACGTTTCACTACAGTTTTACTTAAAGTTGTTAATATAAAGATATTTTAAATATACGAATGTGTGGAGAGCTTTGTTTGTTATTTTAATAAACCTTGTCTATACTTTCACTATAAAAAAAAGTATTAGCTCTGTTACATGTAAGTATTGAGTATACATATTATAACGTCCATGTAAAGTGCAATACGTTTGTACATATTGTACACGTTTCTCTGTGTATGCAAAAGCACAGCTTATAAAGTGCAGACTGTATAAGCTGCTGCTTTTCAGCAGTAAATCTACATAGGTATAGGTGTAGTAAGTACTAAAAACAGTAAAACGATCTTGGAATGACACATACTCTCCTGAGTTAAAGTAGGCAGACCCATAAGCTATATAATTGTTAGTGCACATGCACATTTATAAGCTGCCTTTAAGTAATACATACACAGATATAGATATAGTGTGCATTAGAACATTTCAGATCTTCTTTGACTTGCAGGAACTTCGGCCTTTAAGGTGGAGATGTTTTATTCTGCTGATAGTATGGGGTATCCTTTTACTGCATTCTTTATGTTCTTCATGGGAAATATGGACAATGTCACTAATTATTGCAATAGTACGTAAAATGAATCTCAAAGAGAATGAAAGATACAAGTGAAATAGGAAGTACGTTATCTTTTTTTATTTTATTTCTCGTTTAAGTCATATACAGCATGCAAATTGTCTTAGTAATTACAAGTATTAAAATTAACATTGATTTCCAAACATGCCTGTATAAGTCATGTGACTGTGACGGAAGTTAGTATATTTTAAAGGCCAAAATGAACATATGCTTTAATATTGTAAAATATAATTATTATTAAAATATAAATATAATACTACATTATTGTAAAAACTAAGCATTCTGGGACTTTTACAGTAAAATAAAAGAGGGAAAAGTTGAGACATCCCTAAAATTTTTAATAGCAAAAATTACAAGATTCGTGAGCTGAAAAAAGTTAGAATCTCATCAGTGCCAAAAAAATACACGTTCCGAAGGAAAAAGTTATATTTACTAGCGTTAAAAATATGCAACTTGAGATAATTACAGTAGAATGATCCAGTTGAAAATTAAGAAATTTTAAAAATTTTTAACAGCTTAAATTACACGTAATGTGTGCTGAAAAAGTCTCTTTAGTGCTAAACAATACAAGTGCAGACGGAAAAACTTTTTTTTTGCCATTATCAGTGCGTCTTAAGACATATGCAGTAAAATGAGAGGGGTGAGCATTAGGATGTTCGAAAAATTTTTGATAGCAAAACTTACAAGTTCTGTGCATTGGAGAAAAGTTTGTATCTCATCAGTGCCAAAATGTACAAGTTCCAAAAAAAAAATACGTTTACGATTGTCAAAAATATGTGTTTTGAGACATTTACAGTAAAATGAGACAGGTGAAAATAAAGAGGTTGAAAAAATTTTCTTTTTTCTTATTAAAAATGTTCAAGTTAACTACTCGAAACAAAGGAAAAGTCCTATTCTATGAACATACTTTTTTTTTTTTAACTTAAAAATACGAATGCCGTTGGAATAAGAAACAAAAGTTCCGACTACAAAAAATATTAGGTTATATTGAGAAATTATTTGAAGCTTAAGGAATCTTATGTTCATTGAAATGGTTTAAAAAGATATACTTTCTTGCATTTGATAACTATAAGGGTGCAAAGAAAACAACAGTCCTAACAGTGAGAAAAAATATCAAGCTCTGGTTTCCAAAAAAAAAAGTTTCAACGGTGACGGATCAGGATTTTTACAGTGAAAGCTGTGCATTTTGAGGAATTCGACATTCAATAATGGGGTGCGTAAGAGTAATTTTTCTCTTACTTTAAAAATTTCAAGTACTGTTACAGCCCAATTGAAAATGGTGACAAAATTTTGTTAGGTATTTAAAACGTATGAAAAATACATAATATTAATACTTAGTGTAAATACGTATTGGTTTAGAACTTTTCTTCACGTCATTTTATTAAATATTTTGCAGTCATGAAGTATTTCTAGGTTAAAAAAAATTTTAAAATATAATTAAGACGTGCATTAGCACGATTGTAATACTGTTACAATCCGTATAGTAACACCAAAACACAGGGATTCAAGTATTTTTTCTTGAATTTCAGTTGTGTTGAGAAAACTTGAAACAAAAAAAAGGTTTCAGTTTCATCAAGTTCAAGAAAAAATACTTGGACACTATTGTTCTAGTGTTACTAAATGAATGATAATACTATATCAATCATGTTGATGGGCATCGTAATCATATTTTAAAACTATTTTAATATAGACATACTTTATAACTACCAAATACGTAATAAAACTAGATGATGAAAGGTTTCAAACGATCATGTATTTTCACTACATACTGATATGACGTTTTTTCGATATGTACTCAAATACGTAACGAAACAACGTAATTACTTTTAATTTTTAGCAAAAAAAATCGATTTAGTAAGCTGTGAGTTAACAATTAAAATATAATATATTAATTAAAAATGTCTGCAGAATAAAGTGAGCTGATTTTTCAGCTAATAAATAAGCTGACTTACGATGCAAAATTGTCACCAGATTTTTGTACATTAAAGTACTTTTTTTATAAAAAATACAAGTCCTAATTGAAAAACCAAACTTTGCATTATATAAACATTGTGTTTTTAGCCATTTTAGTTACTTACGAATACATTAAAAGTGTAATGCAATTAAGGTTATAAGAAGACAAGCTATGGCAATTCCGGCCCAGGTGGGCTCGAGTCACCAGGCAACTTTGGCCCACTCCCTCTCCGTGGCGAGTGGACCCCTCTTTTCAGGTGTAGTAGTCCCTCTGGCTGCCAATTTGCAAGCAGGAGCTGTGGCTTCTTCACACTCCTGGTGGGTGCACTGCTTGAGGTTGCATGCGCGACCTGCAGTGCTGCTTGAATTTGTGCGCGCTGTTTGAGTTTTTGCGCGCTGCAATGTGCATTAGCACCTAAAGCGCCGAGTGCACCAGCTAGTGACCTGCAAGGCAGTTTAAATTTGCGCATGATGCAATGTGCATAAGTTGTCTGTAGCGCTAGTTTGCGTGCGCTGTTTAAATGTACGTCATCGTGTGCAGCTTGTGCACTTGGTAGTTATATGCATACAAAAATTTTTTGTGGTATCAGGCACGTTGCATGATAATTGAGGATGTGGAGAAGTAGGATTATAATTGTTAAATATTTTTGTTTTATTTTTTAAATCACCTTACATAAAATAAAAAATGTACATGAGTCACAAAGCAAGACTCACGAAACACGCATGATTTATAAAATTCATTCTGTTAAACATCTAATTCTTAAAATACATTAGAATTTGACGGAAAAAGTTTATAAGTATTGTTCTTATCATGTGCTTCGCTTAACCAACCATGTTGTAGCCGGTCATCCATGTAGGCTGTTGCTATTGTCGTTTAGGCGTTTATATGCTGCATAATATCAATCACTGTCTTGCTTTGATGACTTGATTGGTGTGCTAGTCGGAAACCATTGTTTTAATAATTGCGTTTTATGTTGGGCACAAAATAGTTTTCTTTTTTATATTTTTTTTTCTCGTGTGTTAGGCATACTGGAAAGAGATTTTGTCTTCAAAGTCTTTGAAAAAACGATTTATTTGGGACAAATCGTGAGCTTCACGCATCAGAATTGAACTTATGAAACTAGCTTCATCACTTCCGTTTGTATCAATTGTTTGAGGTTCTTGGCAATAGTTATTAGATGATACTTTAAGTCATTCTAAGTAACATTACCCTCAAACCGTCCGACTCCGTGGATTTCTACTGTCTGATAACTCTTATGCTTTTTTATATCCAACGGTAAATCATTAAAATTGCAAGGTGGATTGATAACTCAATGGCCAACAACGTTTCCTTGCAAAGAAACTACAAAAAAAATTTTTTGGTATGAAGTATTTATCAGCATTATAAAAGTCATGATACTGATGATAAGATCCAAGAGATGTTTGATGTGTATTTTAGAATAGTAAATATTAAAGTTAAAAATTATTTTTCCTAATGTATTCTTTATTTCACTAGGCTGTCTTCCTCACCGTTGCTGCTACTACTTGTATCACATTGGTGAAACTGAGTGAATAGTAAGATGCAACCTATATTCATAACTTGTTTTTATCAGAGCTAGTAACATCTGCCCACCCACAGCGCTGCGTAATCTTTCTCTCTTTATGAGCGAGTACAAAATGCAGCTCTTCTTCTTTCCAAGTGCCGGAGTCGCTCTTAAGATTATGATCAGCCAGTTGGATAGGTAAGAAGCAAAACTTACTTTTAAAAATTATTCTTACATCCCATTCTTGAATTATTACTTACATATTCTAACAGTTCTTTATTGCTATTGTCAAAAAAATTTTTAGTTAGGAAAAACTCGATTATACATCAAACTAAGTATATTTTTTTGATTTAATTTAAAATATATCTAATCCCTTATTTTAGAAACATTCCTGATAGCACATAAAGAGTTTATGTTAAAGGCATGGTATTTGCATGGCAAGTAGTCTATGTTAAGATTTGCAAGAGCTGGGCATTCATGCTTCTCCATATTGACAACTCTCAAAGTGTAGAAAACATGAATGACTTGCACCTTTGTTATATTTTATCGTATGTGTGCATATATACATACTTGCATGTTAGTATTTCTTCTAGGAAATTTTTTTTCAAGAACCTTGACAAAAACCGTTTTCATGTCAACCAGTTTGGTTCGTTTATAGGGAGTGTTTTAGACATTTCAGCTCAAACCACGGAAATTGGTTATTAACCAACAATTTACTTTTTATCTGCATGTAATAAATTCTCCCTCTAGAAAGATGGCTTAAGCACTTTTACAATTGCCGTAGAATTTTTTCTCTTCCCAAGTTCAACGTATAAGATCTCTTGAAAAAAAAGATTATTATTTGAAGTCTTAAGATCCTGAAGATATACGGTATACTTTATCACTAAGAAGAGAAATATACCTTCTTCGGTTGAGGGTATACAAACAAATAAATATCACGTTAAAGCACATAACACTAAATATCTAATAAATTATCCCGACCCTTTAATGTAAATTAAAAATAACTCTTTATTTCAGTGTGTCATAAACAGATTTCTCACGATAAAAATTTTATTAATGTGAGTTATATACTTTGGAAACATATGAACATATACATTCAGTCACAAAATGCAGGCAGCAGCTTTGTCGGAGCTTTAAAAAATAGTGCAATAAATTTTAAGATTCTTTAATCGTTGAAATGCTAATACATTCATAATATGTTTGATTCAAATGCAATATATTTTACAACATATTTACAATTTATGACAATATAATTTGAGTTATTTAAATTTTAGTGTACGACATACATTTTTTTCATTTTATTATAAGGCTCTTTATCTGCCCTTTTTGTTTTTAATTCTTAAATTCAACTATTTCTAGAGATGATTTACAGGCAACTATAGAAAAATGGGTATGTCCGCAGCTTTCGGTAAAGAGAACAAATCAATAATTTGTGGCACCTGGGCTAGGGTGATGTTGTGCTTAAGTCAAGCAGTACTCTTTGTGGTAGAATATGCTAAACTGCTGTTTTGAGAGAGTAAGAAATCTCAATGTGTTAACAAGTAAGGGAAATTGGTAATTTCCGAGCTACTTCAATGTCACTGACTGAGAAATATGATTTTTTTAAATTTATTTAACAAAAAGTAAAAAATAATGTAAAAAAAAATGAAAAAAATACGAATAAACGTTTAAAGAAGAGTAGAGAAAATAATTACAGTAATTTAACTCATTTTTAAATATAAAACTTTTGAAATTGCCAGTAATAGTTGTGCCTTCTGCTGGCTGTAATACAACTGACATATTACGATAAGCTATTTGCCTCACTACGTGGTCTGCTCGAAGAGGGCCAAAACTCTTCGTGTATGGAAAGATCGGTGATTCTTGAACTTCAATAAATTTTAATAATAATAAAAATAAATAAATGAAAATAAAAAACGTTTGAATTAAAAAAAAAGCTGACCGATAACTTTCGAGCTTTCATTATAAGCTGATAAAAGTATCGATTCATCCCAAAAATCGTTGTCTATCAGTTACCCCGGGAAGATTTCATCTGAAATATCAACAACACTTGTCAGCATCTCGTTTATAAAATTTTGAAACTGTTGATTCTCTTTGCGTTCAATCTCGTTGATTTTATAAACAAGTTGCGCTCTTACCATTACAATGTTAATGTTTAACTGAATGGTTCAGAGTACTGTTTCTGAATGATGGACATCAACGAGCTACTCAGCTTTTCTTCACCTTCTCCGATTCAATAAGAAAACAGCTGCATCAGAAGAGGATTCAAGTATAACACGAAAATATCAGAGTTAGAAAAAGATGCAATTGCAATACCTGCCCCCACAGTTCTCTTCCTTTAAATGTGTGCAAAGCATGTGAAACTATGTTTCTTACCTATGGTATGCACAAAAATCCTCTCCCTTGGTTTCATGCATACAGGTAACTCTTCGAATGTATAAATTTTTTCTACTACTCTAGGTTTTTCAAATTTTTAAGTAGCCAATCAGAAATAACATACGCCTTATCCACCATTCTACACATTTGCATGCACTTTTCAAAGGATTTAAGGGTTGCTCTTAACCTTAATTTCAAATCATAGCTAGGGAATCACGCAAGGAGCCAACAACTTGGGGCAGTATTTACACGACTAGGAATCATCCTTCAAGAAAATGAGGTATTTTTATTTTATAATTTATTTAGCCTTGCTCTGTCCCATCCTCATCATTTTTTTTATTCTTTGTATCTTATCTATCACTTTAGCCGCTAAAATAATGGCAAAAGATCTATTTTAACACTTTTAGCAGAAATAATGTTAAGAGTTTGTTCAGTTTTCTATCTTCTTACTAAAATAACACTTTTACTGCAAAAATTATGGTAAAAATATGTTTTAACTCTCTCTGTAGGAATGTTATTAATAGTATTTCAATTTTTCTTTTTCTGATAAAAATTTAAAAACTTTTATACTTAAAATAATTTTAGCTTTTATGGCCATAAATTTTTTTACAGCATAAAAATTCGTGAAAAAAACAGCAACTGATCATATCCAAAGGTGTGACAAACAGTTTTTTCATCGTGCGTTAAACACTTTTGCAAATGAGTATCAAGAAAAGTCAGTTATTATAGACCTTATGGGTCATGATTTGCACGTGGAGGATCCCTAGCAGATGCTGTGGTAACAGCTTCAGTAAAAGCTGTGGGTTATGATTAAGATGCTGCTACGGATTCTCTTAGGGTTATTGCTCAAGATGCAGTACCCACAGCAGATTTTTTGAAAAAAAAATCAAGAAAAAAATAATGGTTTTTTATATTGAATCTTAATAGTTTGTACTTTTTTATTAATAAGTATTTTGTTCTATTTTTATCAGAAAAAAACTCCTTATAAGCATTTAAGGCTGCATGTATGGATAAAATATTAGCTATTGAATAACCATTGACAGATTTACTATCATCATTTTCGTGGTGGATGGCGCAAAATTATAGTTTCGAAAGAGTGTCAGAACCAGTAAAAGGAGAAAAAGGAGTAAAAGAGGAAAGCGTTCCGCCCGCTTTAAATTGAATAGTGCCGATAGCAGTAGGAGTAGCAGCCAATTGGAAAAACATTTTAACACTTACACCAAGTATAACGAATGTGGTAAAGGATAATGTAAAAGATATACTACGGTACGTTGAAAGTTTAAATACTATAACTATAAAAAAAGAAGTTCAGACATTAACTTTGTTTTACGTAGGAAAAATTTATTTTATTTTTCTGTCAACAACCACAGCTTACACGACAGCGAAGATTCTTTGCCGATTTCAGCATTAGTAGTACCGTTAGGTAACAAGCTTTTAATAAATAATCTACAAGAATAGATGGACAAAGATTGAAATATTTTAACCTTGAGGGCGGAGAAAGCTCTTTAAAATCAAAGGCCGGAGGTAACCAAACGAGAAATGAGAAAGATAATAAACGAAAGAACGAAGAAACGTGAGAAAATTTAAGAGCAGAAAGCCTGGTTTAAAAAGAGAATTGAAAAAGCAGAAAAGAAGAGTGGCCATGACAAAGCTGAAATAATAGAGTATAGCCTAAACCGCAAAAAAACTAAACAAAAAAAAAAGTCAAAAGCGATGGATTAAAGAAAACTGCTAGGATAATTTTTGTGAAAAAAAAAAAAAAAAAAAATTTCGTCAGTTTCAATTCTTACATTTGCAAAGAAACACAACAAAAAAAATGTAGTATTAGTAGCAGCAGCAGCAGCAGCAGCAGCAGTAGCAGCAGCAGTAGTAGTAGTAGTAGAGTAGTAGTAGTAGTCGTAGTCATAGTAGTTAAAATTGTGACAGTAGTAATAGCAAAAATCTTTGAATATAAGTTACTGTTACTTTAAATTTTATAAACTGTCAAGTAAATTTAATTAAAATAAATAAACTAATTTTGCTTCCTTAGTTTTGTTAAAAGTCTTATACAAACAACTATTAATTTTACCCCCGTCCCCATATCCCTACTTTTTTTCAAAACTTGCGTTATAATAAGATTGAAACTGCTCAAATAGCTCGTTTTTATATAATTTGTGAGCAAGTAAACTTGCAGTTTTGAGTTAGCTATGGCTACCATGAAACATTTAAAAGTTGTGGCTTACCACCTGTGGCAAACATATCAATAAACTGATAATAGATATGATGTTGCTCATATTTAAATTCAATTAGATACCAGTCTTACAGTTCTTAAGGAGAGTGATTTTTCTGACTAAAAAAATTGATTTAACAATATCTAAAATGTAAAAATTTGAATTACCTGTAGCTTTACTAAAAACTCCTATAAAGCTACTTTACGATTGGTTAGAAACAGTGGAAGCAGCAGAAAATATTTACTACTGAGTCTGAAGTTTTTGTATCAAACACTGATCGTAAGCTTGAAGCAGCAGTTACAGCATTCCAAAATAAACCTCAAGTGTTTGTAGCGAAAATTAATATAGAAATTGCGTCAACTAGCAAATTTAAAAATAATTCCGCAAAATACATTCAAGGTTAAGGTATAGCTGCAGGAACATCTACAGTAGCAGTAAAACTATCAACACTTCTTCCAGTTCCTGAGAAAAATAAAACAGTAAGTCTCCGAGATATTAATAGTGCTTTTGAAAGACGAGTCATGACAGCATTGATTGTTTACTTAAAACATTAAAGTTTGAGAAATTTTATTAAAGACACAAAGAAGTTGCTTTTTAACCTAATACAATAATCTCTTAGTGAATATGAAAAACTACAAGTTGACACAGTGTTGTCATCTGAATATGTTACAGTCAAAGAGAACTTTAAAAATACAGATACAGAATTTCTTAACACAAATTCACAATCCATTTACCAAACAACTAATTGAGACGATTGGTTTAATAAGAATGTGTAACAACTAATGAATCAAAGTATGGATGACTTTGAAGATATCGGTTTTGGCTGGTTTTCACGTTCAATAATAAATTTTTTCACCAACATCAACAAATTAAGTCCTATGTGAGGGAGCTTATTTATAGACTTACCAGACTACATAAAAGTAAGTGCTTGTGTAAATATTGTTATCACTGACAATCAATGCTTTAAATAGGCTTTTTCATCAGTATTGCATTTAGTGAATAAAAATGCAAATCGTGTCCCAAATTATAGAAGATAAGAAACGATTTTAATTTTAGTGATATTTTGTTCCCTGTTGCCCCTAAAAAATTTTCTAAGCTTGGGGAACAAAATAATGTTTCATTTAATTTATATTTTTTAAAAACAAAAGGTAATACTTATATTGTTTGTCATTGTCATTTATAAGGAAACAAAAAAGAATGATGTTAACCTTCTACTTGTTGAAAGTTTTTATATTGATGATAACAAGGAGGACGATAATAAAATCAATACAAAGAACGTTTCAAACACCGAGTATCAATATCATTATATTTGAATTTAAAATTTGTCACGTTTAATACGCAAACAGTTGTCCGAACATTGGCATGCCGCAAACGTATGTGACTGATACCTTTACTACTTTTAGTCTAAAGATCAATTAAAAGCACTTGAAGAACGTTGCAAAAATATAAATACACCTCAATAGTTTTACCTAAAAAAGATAAGAATGAGCACATGGGTAAGTTAAAAAGTTTTATATATAAGAACCAAGTATATTTTCTTGCTTAAGCAGACTTTTAATGTTTATTGGAATCTGTTAAAAATAAACATGTCTACCAACATTATATAGTGCAAAGTATTCGATGTTTTATCAAATGCAGTTATGATGACAGGAAATCAGATCATGAAAACTGTAGACAATATGATAAAAATGATGATGAGACACCTGCTTATTGGTTTGTCAATATTTTTGACCTTCTTGCTATAAAGCAAGAAGAATTGTACAAAAATTATATCAAGATGTTTGATTTGATAACAGCAGAAAAGGTCATGTGTGATCAAGCTTCTTTATGTCATACTAGCAGCCCCCCGTTTCGGCTTTGCCCGAGGCTTACTAAATGGAACACCACAGTGTGCTGACATGTAATGTGAAACGTTTTCAGTTAGATATTTTACATTTATTTCTGACTCTTCTAAGAACAAAAATTTTCTTATTGAAAACATATTTGTTCACAATCCACACAGCTTATTCGGTAAAATAATAAGCTGTAAAAATTAAAAAAAAATATAATTATGCTGAATAGTACCGTGCGTTCATTATGCCATTAAATAATTGTTGGCCTGAAGGAGCCGTTGATCTGCAGTTTTTTCCGTATACTTTTTGATAAGGGCTATTTTTTGAAGCTGTTTAGATTTTTAGCTCTCAAAAAATGTATATTAAAAAAAAAATTTTTTTTCTCTTAACTCACAACTTTATTACCAGAGCAACCAAGTCCTGAAGCTTAATCTCTACATTTTTTATTGCCACAAAAATACAAGTACATATTTTACCTACTTAATAATCTAGAAGATTAAGGAGATGACTATGAGGGTAAAAGTAAAAAGCTGATCTCTTACTTAATAAATTCTTTCATCATTTCCTTGACGCCTGAAATCGTATTCATAAGATGTATTTAAAGTTTTTTTCTCATTCCACTTCTTGTGACTTTTGGCATAGTTGAGACTCTTGTAAATCCTAAAAGCTATTTTTTTTAACTCTAAAAGGTTGATCTATATTTGTTAGCAAGGCAGTTTGACAGTCAATCACCCCGAAAAGGACCAGTGAGCTTCTTAAATTAACTCTTCCTTGACTAAAGTTTCCAGCAAACGTGATTGCCTCTATACCTCAGGGTAATCTTTTCTGACATGTTATTAAAGCTTTATACTCATCAGAAGAAAAACTAGAACGTTTAAAACTTTAGAGCTAGTTGTAGATCTCTTTCTCAATGTTTTCTGGTATAATATCGAAGACGTTGGTGTCTAAAGCACTTTTTCATTTGCAGACTCAATTCTTTTGGTAATCTGAGATGGGGAGATTGGTTCGTGATGCTTTCCCGTTGGAGACTGTCCCGTTGGCTCAAGTTTTTTTCCTTCATAGATGTTAGGCTCGCCTAGTGCAGACCTTAGAGAGGATTGGTGACTCCTGGTTGACTGCTTAGAGTCAAGAGGGTAATATGGGTCGATGGTCACTGGGGTTCCCAGCCTTGCAAAGAACAACTCAACTCGTGACAACTGCCAGTGAATGACTGACTTGGTTTAATAGTGGCCGTCTTTAGTTAACATAGTCTTTTAGTCGACGAATCTCTTCCGGAAATAGTTGTAGAAATGTATTAGTTGGCAAGGTAGTTTAAACTTAGGTGGCCCTTAAAAGAATTAATGAGATTGAAGGTTAAGTAGTAAACGTAAATACTTATATTGATCCTGAAAAAGGCTAGTGGTGAAATTTCCAGTTATTCCTTATTATTAATCGTGATAATGGAGAACCAGCTGTAGGTAGCTTGACTCTTACCCTCAGAATCTCTGTGTACGGACTACGTACATGAGGGAGATACGCCACTGACCAAAGTATACCTAGTCTTCAGATCATTCCCCGGATAACCAACCGCTCATAGTTAGTGGGAAAAGTGGGCCTGGAGAATACCTTCTTTGTAGGTATACCGTTGGAACGACCACTAAGACGTTAACCGTTATGGTTGACCGTACTTTTCAGGGCTGTTTTCCTTGGCTTACATTTGTAGTAAGAAATTCTCTGACAGCACCAGGCCAGATTGTGGTACGGCCACATAACTCTGAAGTATTGGAGCATGTTCTGCTCTTTCTAGACACATCTCCTGGTATTTTGCTGGAGACGTCATCAGTTATAATTTTTCATTGGTGGCACTCATTAATCCTGGAGGTTTAGGATGGAAGTAGACCTAGGTCACTGGCTCATTGGAGAAGAGTTTCGTCAGTAACCACCATATTTAGCTGCACCACTATCCTCTACATTCTCGATGCAGCTCGATGAACTGCTAGTAGACGACTGCAGAAATTTCTGAGATTTTTTGGCGTATTATTACCACGCTTATTCAATTCTGTTGTAAGTAGTTACGATTTTATATCTACGCTACCTAGCGAATCCTACTGAACTTAAGTGAAAAGCTGGCGTATTTTTGCAAAATTTTAAGCTTATTTTTCACAAAAAATTCTTACAAAATTGGCTTAGTAGTTATCGCAATTAGCCATAACAACGGTTTCAGCGACTTTGTTTAATATATGAGTAAGATATGTAACCACTCTTTCAGTTTTGTTGTTCAAAAAGTAATTGATCATTGTCATCTGACTGAAAAGTACGCATATTCTTCTTACTGTAGTAATAATAATTATTATTTTATAAATCAAACAAAAAAAAAATTTTTCCATTGCTGATTTTGAGGTTTCTCATAGCAAATGTAACATTATTTGTCGTGATTAATGAATGATATCTTAAATTTTACATATCTTAGGCGGTTATGATTCTCATTTGTTCATAAAAGAACTTGCTATTTACTTTCAAGAAAGAGTTAAAATCTCACCACAGTCAAATAAAAAGTACATTTTCTTTACAATATATGTTGAAGGAACTAATATTAGTCTACGGTTTATAAATACTCTCAAATTAATGGCTCCATCTCTCGACAAACTGTCATCATGTTTCGATGGATTGAAAATTATCCAAAATACATTCTTAACCACCAATAACTATGATATGAATCAAATAAATTTATTTTATTATACAACAGCTTATTATTCTACAACACCTGGCTTATCTTGGGATGCTTTATTAAAGTATACAAAGGTTTAAAAATATTTTTAAATCATAGTGCATTAAAAAATAAAAATAATATTTATAATTTCAAAAATAATAACACAATGGTAATAATTTATGAACGGTAAAACTTGAACCGCTAACTGATGTTAACGTGCTTATGTTTTTTGAGCGAGGTGTACTAGGTAGCATTAGTCAATGTTGTAATCACTATGCTAAGGCAAATAACATATACATGGAAGATGGTAAGCGCTATAATGTGGATGAAAAATATTTCATGTATTATGATGTCCATAATTTGTATGGTTGGGCCATGACCCAACCATTGCCGTACGCTGGTTTCAAATAGATTGAAAATGTTAACCCAACAGGTATCTGGAATGTAGAAGATGATGCTGAAATCAGGTATATACTCGAAGTTGATCTTGCTTACCTCGAAAAACTTTGTAAGGCACACAAGGATTTGCCATTCTGTGCCGAGCACATGGCACTTTCAGAATCCAAAAAAAAAAAAAAAATATTGATTACTCTGTACAACAAAAACCGAAATGTAATACACTATCAAGCACCTAAGCAAGCTGTGAGTTATGATATATTTTTAACAAAAATTTTTTGGGCTATACAGTTCAATCAAAGATCCTAGTTAAAAATATACATAAATTTGAACAGTCAAAAATGTCAAAATACAAAAAATGAGAAGATGTCGTATAAATTATTTAATAATGCTGTAAACAAGAATCAATGAGAAGTAAGCGCAAGCTAATTGACGTTAAGCTTATTATCAAGTGGGAGTTGGGGTAGAAGCATAATCGACGTGTGCGTGGAAGACTATCACAGCGTGACGTCGCTCCATGTCATTTTAAAAGGGATGACATCACGCTGTAATAGTCTTCCACGCACACTTCGATATATTGCACGTCCCAATTTCCATAGTTGTGAGATATTTACGAGCAGCTTGTTGCTATAGAATTAATGTGCACTAATGTTTTAATTAAAAAACTAATATGTTCATACAGAATTAGGCGTCTAAGACCTGTCCAAATCATTTGTGTGTAAATTTAATTTTAATTTTATGAGAAATCAAAGTGGGGATCAGTGCAAACTGTTGTATACCACACTGATAGTCCTATATATAAAATGACGAATAAAAATATCTATAACAAGATGCGTGCGAATATCACAGAATTTGACACATGGGACTATCCTATTAGCAATGACTTTAATATACCTAATGAAAACAAAAAACTTATAAGCTGTAAGAAGCCTTATATTAGGAGCTACGATAACCTTTGAAGAACAAGTAAAATGTCTGACTAAAAGTTCTAGCGTCACTTGAGAGCAGAAAATTACTAGATCGCGTCATTTGCAGTTATTCACTGAAAAAGAAACAAAAATTGCTTCAATTGCACATGACGATAAACGATTTTTGCAATCCGGTTGTACAGATACTCTATTTTTGGGTCATTCCAGCATAGTGGCAAAAGAATCATCCAATAAGAGGGAAGGATCGATCGCAGGGGTAGCCAATCGGGTAGAAGCTGCAAAGACTGTTCCTGTATAAGATCCCCCAGAAATATATAGAACACAAGCAGATGAGCCTATATTACACAGCATATGTAATGTATAAATAGTTTATGTTTACTTTCATGTTTTTCTGTTTTTGTTAAAGATGAATTTTGCAACACTTAAAAAAATTGCTGACAGTTATTTTCTGCCAATGAATAAGACGTTCCCAATTAATTTTCTATCAAAACTACATCGTGTCAAAACTAAGTCAAGTTTATACTGAATTTAGACATAAGATAGTTGCAAAATTTGACGATGACTTTTAAATTTTTCTGCAGACCGGAATAAGCTCAGCTCTAGTTAAAACTATAGAATTCTATAATTTATTATTGAATGCTGTGTACGAATTTATACTATTTATTGTATATGATATGAAAAACCCTTTTGTTTTATATATAATGTTAGAAAGTAAAAAAAGAAATTAAAATTTTCTCTAAAATTTTAGTATTTATTTAAAACATTCTTGCTGTATAATATTTAAATTATTACTTGATACATTCTACAATCTTATAGTTTTTAAACTTAAAGTTACTCAAAATGTCTAAGTTATTTATTCCTGCAACTATTATGAGTACTGTCGACGCCCAACCACTTCATAAAAACTTAATTGCCGTGACTATGAATGATGTTCTCTATGAGGTATACATCAGGATGTCTTGTTTACTGCTGTTTCTTCTCGTAGAAACCTCCAGAAGTAGGTTAATATTGATAATCTAATAGATCAAACGTCGTTGGATTGGTTTCTGTTACTTGCGTATTCGTAGATACTTCTGACAACCCGTTCGGTATAAAACCTATTCCGAATGCTTGTTTCGTCTTACTCACGTGTACTTTATCAACAATTTTAAATTCTGGCTCACTACTACTTTCCCATCTTTTGAAAACTTTTTCAAGACTTAAACTTCATTTTTAGCAGTGACGTCTTTTGGCTTTAAACCAATTATTCGCTGGTTCCTATTGTTATATAATTTAATTAACGTTTCTAACAAATTTAACCACTTATAATTGCCTTAAAAACTAATTTTTTTCACATAAAATTTTTAAGGTACGATTCAATCGCTTACATATTGAAACTTCATGATTGCTTTAAGTTCATTATAAATTCATTTTATATTTTTGTATAAGATTTTGAAAATTTACATTGTAGAATTCTTTGCCGCGATTAGTTTTCATGTTTACTGGCACCCGTCCTTTTTTCAATATCAAATGCATTGCTGCAGTTTTTTCTTTACCAGTCTTTTTCTTAATGGGTCCAGCCCATCCACACTTGAAGAAGACATCTATTTTCTATTACAGTGAGCATATACTGATACCCTTTGTTTTCATAAGCGTAAGGCTGTATCTTCGCAAGGTCTGCTTACCAAGTCTCATCTAAACTACGTATGCTTAATTTTTGGCACGGGGATAATTACACCTTGCTGCTTTATAAAAGTCCTTAATGTTCCATATATTAGTTATCGAGATTTAAGTATTTTGAATCAGCTTGAACAAATATAAATTTTTCTTGTAAGTTGTACATAAGAATTCAAAAACTGTATGTTTTTTTTCAAATCCCCTAATTACTTTAACTAAGTGAGCATAATTTACTGCATCTAAAAGCTGTTACGGTGCTCCAACATTGCATAGTCTTTTGTTATCTAAGTCGTACAGACCATCTGTTGTAAGTTTGTATCCAACACCAAGAAGACCTTGGCTACCACCTTCGGCCTTACCTAGTTTTCAACCAAATACATCGACACTTATTTTGATACTTAAGCAAAAATTATGCACATTGATATAAAAGCCCTCTTTAACGAAGCTCTTCGATAATTGATAAAATTTCATCGTCAAGACATGTATTTCCTGCCAACTTTTTAGCTGATAAAAAGTGTAAACGATGTACTAACTCATTAATATTATCCCAATGTATATAGTCAACTTGCTGCGTTATTTAAGCAGTTTCAAAATAAGGTAGCAATGGACTGCCTTTTTTGCGGACGATGATATCGAATGTGAAAAAAATAATTTTGTTAAACATATTGCTGCTATGGATTTGTATAGCTCCATTTTTTTTAAACCCTTTCCTATGAACATTCAAGGTTTGTAATATTGTGTATTATTTTTCCAAATCTTGATATACTACTAGAGATTTATAAGAATAATTTTTTGATAATTAGCTTCATTAATCCATGTAACGAAGCGAAACGGCCCTCATGTTGCAAAATGCTCTCGCTGATGCAACGTATATACGAAGAGCAGAAAGTCGAAGCTTCTCCGAATTTGTTTTTTTTTTGGGAGCCATATATACGCTAAGAGGAAAAGTAGAGGACGCCAAGAAATAACTAGCTGAGATGCAGACACAGCAGTGCCAATGTAAAAAGGCAAGAAAAATGCGAAGGCAACTACTAGGACACTCAGTAGCTACTAGGTCGAGAATGACTGCTAGGGGAGATACGTGGTAGCAACAGCAGCGATGGCCATTGCTCAAGCGAGAGATCGTGAGTCAGTCTGGAGTAGAACCTTAAACTGTATGCTTAAGTGTTAGCAGTGAGAGCTTTCGGTGGTTTTGCGGGTTTTGAGGCAAGAGTTGATATAGAGAAAGAGAGAGAGAGAGAGAGAGAGAGAGAGAGTGTATCGTAGATAGTGAGATAGAGAGAGAGAGAAAGAGAGAGAGAAAGAGAGAAGTAGTGTGTGGGTTAACGAGGCAAGGTGAACAAGAGACCACGAGGCACATCCTGGGAGTGCCACCATTGTTCGCGGGTTTTGTCATGTGTGAAAGTAAAGAGCAGTGTTGAGAGAGAGAGAGAGATAGAGAGAGAGAGTGAGTGTCAAGAGCTAGAGTGAGCTGGGCAGAGAGAGAGTATAGTAGGGACTAGGATTTTAGACAGAGTGTAAGTGTGTGTATGTAAGCGTGGGTAAAGGACGAGCGAAAGCCCCTCCTGATACAGGACGAACAGAACGTGGGGGGCGTGCGCTTGTGGCTTGCGTTGTGCGAGGTGGAGTCGCTGTAGCGCAGTTTAGGAGACGAGGTGAAGCGTTGTTGTGTAGTGTATTGTTTACAGAGGTACTGCGTATTAGTGTAAGCGATTAAATAAAGAAGAAATTATTTGTTTAACTATTTAACAGTTTTCCCCGTAGAACGAGAAAACTCCCACACCAATCTATCTTTTTCAGTAGAGGAAACCCAAGAGGTAAGATAGACAAAGCTGACAATCGTGATTGATATTTAGCAGCCCTGTATCGGCACCTTGTTTTATTTTTAGGTAAAGAAGCAGTGTTACATACAGCAGTTATTGGATGATTTATATTGTTAATTTCAGTACGATCGTTTTTAGAGTCTAATCGTAAATCTTCAAACTTGTACACCTTTTTTTTTTGGTTCTTCATACTTCAAATCTAATTAATCTTTCTTATTCTAAATAAGTGTTTTTAAATAAAAATTATTTAATGAATTCGTACTGATTTGCACTAAATCAACTGATTAATTTTAAATAGTATTCTTAAATTGGTATCATCATCACTTTCACTAATAGCCGAGTCAAATTTTATATCACTTTAACCGATGATTTGTCTGTTATTTTGATAGTTTTCTTTATCAGTTTTATTATTTCCTTTATCGTTTTTATTATAAAAATAATTATAAGTAACAGTATTAATAATTTTTTTTTGTTTTTTTTTGTTTCGGCGACAATTTACATTAAAGAGTCTGTTGTTAGTTTAAAAACTCTATTGAGCATTTTTTTAGCTTCATTTTTTTCAAACTACAATAGTCTATACTTTTTTTTAACAGCCTGTCATGTCTTGACTAATTGACGTCGAACGTCTTTCTCCTGTTTATACATAATGATAATGATGATGATGATGAAACCAATGATGATGATGCTCCAATGTCTTGCAACTGACTGTAATAATTACACTAGGTATGTCCTAAGTGTACAAAAAAATTATCAAAGCAATTGTGTAGCGACCACTATTTATTTGCTTATCTTTGCTTATAACAATAAATTAAACGTTTATTATCATTCTAGCAATGAGAGCATAAATTTTTTAATTAATTGTATAGCAATTCTGAGTTAATATGATAAGTATGCACAAGCCTAAGGTTAACTTTATCATGATAAATTAAAACTGAGAAGCTAACGTTATACCTAATAAGATGCTTTGGTACTAGTGCAGATGACTGTCAAAGATAGAAGCAGTCAACATTTTTTGGTCTGCCTACACAGAAAAAGGCATTCACATTATCTGGTTTTTTACAAGCCATATCATCAAAAATCATTACAGAATTTAATAGATCATTATCTGGGAAGACTACAGTCTTATTTTTACTAAAAGGTTAGTACTCCACATCCTCTATAGGCTTTAATAAATCTTTTAAGAACTTGTACTTTGGTTGATGAAGTGATTTAGAATACAGGGACACATTTTCAAACTTAACTTTTTAGGGATGTACGATTAAAAGCAATTAGCTATTAGATTTTTCATAGTTAGATGAGCCACAAAACGCAGGCTGATCCTATCAGGGAGTAGCATCAAAATTTGGAACTTGTTATTTTATGGATTGTTCTTTGAATTCCATGTCTACTATGTATGAAGAATAAGTTACAACTTTTTTTTCAATAAAAAAGTATAACGTTTTTAGAGTTTTAGCTCTTTATTGCAACAAATTTATCTACTTCAAATACAAAATTTTTTCTCTTGATGCTTAGTCATGATCCAAGCTCTAAGGAGTAATCATTATCATGCACCTTTATTATCATGCATCGTAAGAGAGGACGAGGTTTTGTAAATAAAATTATAAATTCCTTACGAGTAAAGCTTTATTTGCCTGAATATCAGTATTGTAGTCCAGGTACTAAGCTTGCGAAGCGTATTACTAGAGAAGATTCAGGACTTTGTTTGGTGGATGCCACGTATAAAGAGCATGATTTAGTGTACTTGAAAAATAAAAAAAATTTTAAAGCCAGACACGAAGCAGACAAATTTTAGGCTCATAAGACTTGGCAAGCAGTTAAAGCTTCAGATTAAAGTATTGGTAAAAAAGCAGCAGCTACCATGGTGACTAGCCCTGCTTGGTTTCACGCCCGAGCACGACAGCCGAGCGAGGCGTTGCGTGCACTTCCACCATGCTCACGGGCTTTTGCCTTGCTGGGAGCCGCCTCTGCGTTCGGGCACTTGAGCACTGCTCTCCAAGACGACCGGACGCCTATCCCGCTCACACTCACGACGCCTCTCACGCTGTAATTAACCCTCTTGTACAATACCTAATAAAGTGTTTTACCAAACATTGGTCCTTTGAGAGCCGGATTCCGCGGAGATAACCAGCGACCAGCAGCCCAGAGGACAGCCAGTGGTTCCACATTATTAGAAGCAATGTAAGTATAAGTGACAAACAAAGCACGAACATGGCCGCCGCGGGCACTATAGCGACCGCGGCCCGGCACCAGTCGTTCGGCCACGGTAATGTCGAAGCCGTGTCGCCTTGCACGCGTGAACTGTTGTGAGGGACTGCCGCAGCTGACAGAGCTCGCGGTCCAGTCATTTGGCCCAGCCACAGCGGCAAGCAGGCTGTGTCGCTGACGGCCAAAGTTAACGAGTGGTATAGACGTGGCCCGGCTTCATCAAGCCGCCACTGTTGCAATGATCCGCTGACGGCCTCCTTGTTGGCCATGGCGGCCATCTTGTCCGCTCAAGCGCGTCGCCTGCTGATTCGACTCGAATTGTCGACCCCCCTAACACCGCCAGCTGTGGCTCGGTGGCATATTCCGCTCAAGCGTCGAATACTAATGTTTTAGAATAGACGAAGGCTGAACCACGCTGTTTGGTGCTCAGTCGACTCTCACCGAGGTTGTTGGCCACCTGGCCCGCACCATTCATGAGATGGAGCCTGCCCGCTGGAGCTCGGGCATGGTAGAAGCGAGGTTGGAATTGCTCGGTGGATATTGGGGCGATTTTCAAGCCAACCATCTCAAGCTCATCGAAGCTCCGCCACCGGAAAAGGCGTCTCGGTTGGTCCAGCTGTACACTGACGTGAAAGCGCACTACCTCGACGCACGGTCTTGCCTCTACGATGCGAGAGACTCCTTGGCGCCGGCACCTGTCCCTCCCGGGCCATTTCCAGGCCCAGGGAACCCAGCTTCGGCCCATGGGCCTCGCTTGCCGAGAATCAGCATTCTGAACTTCTCCGGGAGACGAAAAGACTGGGAGAGCTTCCGTGATCTCTTCCGAGCGCTGATCCACGAGGACTGCCAACTCACCAACGTTGAGCGCCTGTTTTATTTGGAGTCGCTCGCTCAGGGAGACGCTAAAACGGCCCTCAATACAGTCCAGGTAGCCGAGGCCAATTACTCTACGGCATGGGCTCTGCTTAAAGCGCGCTACGAGCACAGCCGCCTTCTCGTCCACGACCATGTCACAGCCCTGCGGAACATCAAGCCACTTAGAAACGAGTCCGCCCGCGGGTTGCAGAGCCTCTTGGACACCATGGAAAAACATCGCGACCAGCTTCGTGCTTTAGGTCGTCCCGTAGCTGGCTGGGATGATTGGTTTGTCTCGTGTGGAATGACTGGCATGGATCCAGCGACGAGGCGTGCATGAGAGGAGGAGCTCCAACGGTTGGAGAGTACCGTTTCCGGCTCCGAGGTTGACGTCGCCACATTCGCCACCTTGACCGACTTCCTTCGGCACCGTTGCCGCGCCGCCAGCTCTGTCGAAGCCTCGCAGCCTGCACGTCCCTTCAGCGGGACAGCCGCACGCTCGAACTCCTCGACATCAGGTCGCAATTACCACGCCCTCACCACGAGCAACGATACGCCGTCGTGCCCGGCGTGCCATGAGGGCCATTACCCCGGGCGTTGTGAATAGTTCCAGGGGCTTGATGTACGCACACGGAGTACGCTCGTCTACCAGGCACGGCTGTGCTTCTATTGCCTCCGATCCGGGCACGCTGTGAAGTACTACCCCTCCCGGTCGGCTTGCCAATATTGCCGAGAGCAGCATCACAGCTCACTGCACGACGGTGCCCGTCACCGTCGCTCGGGGCAGCCCGACGTCTCTACATCATCGAAGCAGCCCCGCACGGACCCGCCCACCTCATCATCGGAAGAGCACTCGACTGACCCGTCACCTCAAGCGTGACTAACCGTGCTTCCGACCACCCTCATCCATCTGAGTGGTCCTCTTGGTCGTCGAGTTCCGGCCCGAGCGCTGATCGACGCGTGCTCCGAGGTCACCGTCATCTCTGTGACTCTCGCGCGCCTGGTCGGCGCACGACTAGAAACCATCGAAGCCAGCATCTCCGGCGTTGGTGGCGAGTCCCCCGTCTGGTCCAGAGTCCGGGCCCATCTCCACCTCGAGCTTCCAGGGCCCGCACCACTGGTCGCGCTGACAGCGCTGTGTTTGCCTAGGCTTGGCCTGGTATCCCCCTCCACCCCGCTGCACCCAGAGGTGATCTGGCAGTGGGCTGACTGCGAGGGCCTCGCCGATCCTTTTTTTTGCACGCCACAACGCGTCAACCTCCTCATCGGTGCCGACTACTACCACTTGCTGCTACGACCCGGCTACACTCAACGAGGAGAAATCGTCAGGCAGCGCACAGTCTTTGGCTGGGTATTGGCAGGCCGTGCCGTTGGGCTGGCTCCAAGTACGTCGGCCGTCTGTGCAGCCACCCAATCTGACGTGGCTCCGCCTTGGCACAACGAGCTGACCGCTCTGCTACAGCGGTTCTGGGAGATGGAGGATCTTCCTGAGGCTCACCACCGCTCAGATGAGGACATCGCAGACCATCGACGCGCCACAGACGGACGGTACATCGTGCGCCTCCCGCTGAAGGGCAGCGGTTCGCTTCTTCTTGGCAACAGTCTTCAGAGCGCCAAGGCCTCCTTGGCAGCCCTGCAACGCCGGCTTCGGCGAAACCCTGACATGGCTGTGGAGTATAGTCGATTCATGGCTGACTATCTCGCGATGGGCCACATGCGCCCGCTCACCAGCGCTGAGCTTGCAGCTACAGCTGGGCCCGTCAACTACATCCATCATTATGGCATCTGGCAGCATGTTAATCACGGGCGCAAGCTCCGAGTAGTCTTCAACGTGTCCAACCCCACTTTCAGTGGCCTCAGCTTGAACGACGTCCTCCACGCTGGACCCAGACTCCAAGCCACGATCCCATCGGTGCTTATGCGCTGGTGGCGGCACCGCATCCGCATGATGTTCCGGCAGATTTGGATCGACTACCTCGACGTCGACCCAAAGCGGATCGTCTGGGCTGCCGATCCTAGCCAGCCTCCAACCCACTACCAGCTGCACACTGTGACTTACGGCGAGTCATGCTCACCTTATCTGTCGCTGCGTACCCTCCAACAGCTATGCCAGGATGAAGGCCACAACTGGCCCGAAGCTGTGTCAGCCGCCCTGTGTGACCGCTACGTCGACGACTTTCTCTCCGGGGCCGACGACATCACCGCGGCTCGGCACCTCCGCGACCAGCTGAGCGGGCTCATAAAGGCCGGTGGCTTTCCCCTGCGGAAGTGGGTGGCCAATGTCCACGAGCTGCTCGACGATCTGCCTGAGGACGTCCGCTAACGTCCGACCTGGGAGCAGCTCAGCGCTGAAGGCCTTGTCAGCGAGCTCGGGGTCAAGTGGGATCCACCGTCGGACTGCTTTCAGTTGATGCCTCCACCACTCCAGCCACAGAGCACAAAGCGGACGATGCTCGCGGCGCTCGTGGGTCTGTTTGACCCATGTGTCTGGCTTGCGCCGATCGTGTTGAACGCCAAGCTTTTGCTCCAAGATCTCTGGCGCGCCTGACTGGGCTGGGACGAGCCTGCGCCGATCTCAATGACTCACCGATGGGCGGCATTTACCGCCGAGCTCCAGTCCATCTCCACCTTCACCTTGCCGCGCTGGATCGGAGTCACGCCTTCTTCCGAGTTTCACCTGCACGGTTTTTCTGACGCCAGTCGCCGCGGGATGGCAGCCACCATCTACTCTCGCCTCGCGCCCGGGGCTGGGCCAGCGCTCTGCCACATTCTTCTGGCTCGGACAAAGCTCTCGCCGATTTACTCGCTCAAGCCGGCGCCAGATACATCCGCGCGCATGACGATTCCGCGCCTCGAGCTCCGCGTACCTGTCGACCGCTGTCACGCATAGTGCGACTCACAGATCGTTCTGCACTGGCTGCGTTCAGACAGGCCAACTAACAATGTGCTGATCGACAACTATTTCGCCCAAATCCAGGAAATCCTGCCTTCAAGCGTCTGGCGATACGTGCCGACCCAGTCAAATCCAGCCGACCTCGCGACCAGAGGTGCCGACATGACCGGCCTTCGCTCGCAGCGCACTTAGTGGGAGGGCCCCGCTTGGCTCGCCGAGGACGTCGACTCGTGGCCCCTAGTTCCGCTCCCTGCACTGAACCAGCATTCATCCATCTGCTGCGTAGTGCAGCAGCTTGACGCCAGCTACCTCGAGCAATTCTCTAACTTACTCATGCTACTAAGCTTCCTCGTACGCATTTGTCGATTCATCCGGAGCCACTTGGGCAGGGGCCCCGTGCTTTCAGTCGCTTTACCTCTTACGCCGACCGAACTCTACGACGCTCTTCTCGCGTGTGTACGCCTCAGCCAGGAGAGATCATTCTCGGCCGACCTCCAGTGTCTTCGACGGGGCGAACGCCTGCGGAAGACGGACCCCTTGGTACCGTTAGCAGCCTTCCTTGATGACGACGGGATTCTGCGCGTCGATGGGCGGCTCGAGCATTTGCCGCCGACCTACGAAGAGCGGTACCCGCCGATCCTTAGCTAGGTCTCTTCCCTCGCTTCCATGGTCATCGCCTGGGCGCACTCTCGGGCGCTGCACGGTGGATACCGTGTCACCAGTGCCTACGTCTGTAAGCGCGCTTGGCTCCTTGGTGGGCCCTGGCGGATCAAGGCTCACCTCCACAGGTGCGTCGTCTGCATCCAGCTGCGAGCGTGGCCGGCGACTCAACTCATGGCCCCACTGCCGTCGTCCCGAGTCTCCCATTCTCATGCCTTTGCCTGCACCGGAGTGGACTACGCCAGCCCTTTCCATGCACTCTCCGCCAGAGGACGAGGAGTCCGGACCACGAAAGGCTACATCGCCATTTTTGTGTGCCTCGCCACCAAGGCCCTGCACCTGGAGCTGGTTGGCGATCTCTCAGCTGCGTCCTTCTTGGGCGCCCTCCACCGATTCGCTGGACGCCGCAGTCAGCCTGGCGAGATATGGGGCGACAACGCGACTTGCTTCCGCCGTGCTGATGTCGAGCTGAGCGACGACTTGCTGACAGCTGAGCTGGACTGGGGATTGGTCGCTCTCGCCGATCAAGGAATTGCTTGGAAGTTCATTTCACCAGGTGCTCCTCACTTCGGTGGCTTGTGGGAGGCTGCCGTCAAGTCAACCAAAAGTCACCTCCGGCGTGTCATGGGGTCACGCCATCTCACCTACGAGGAATTATCCACGGTGCTCGTTGGCATTGAGATGGTCTTAAATAGCTGACCACTGACACCGCTATCTGGAGACACTGGAGACCTCGATATTCTTACCCCAGGGCATTTCCTCGTCGGTGGCCCTTTCAACTTCATCGATCTGCCCGGCCCCCCTGCGGAGAGCTTGGATGCGCTCGCCCACTGGGAGCTCGTTCGGGGGGTCCGCACCCAGTTTTGGTCCCGCTGGAGCCGAGAATACCTCAACACATCATCTCATTTCATCATTAGCATTCATTTAGTCGCCCTTTCAATTTTCTGTATACAGACCTTAATGTTAATATTTAGAATCTTTTTAAGTTACAGTCAATAACTAGTGTTTGAGATGATTTGAGTCTCAGCTTCTCTATATCTGACTTTGAGAATAATTTTACACAGAAATATACATTTATTAAGATCCATAATCTTTTTTCATATGAGAGTTGATCTTATCGACTCCTAAGATACATTATTAAAGTAATTAAAGCTAACCTGTTAACATGTATAAATTATACTACTAATAAGTATTAACTATGTATATAGGTACTATAGTCAAAGACTTTTGTCTTTTTATTGTAATTAACTAATTATCTTTTCAATTTATCTTTTCAATATTATTTTACATTATCTGCAGTCTACAATTTATTTTAAAAAATGCCTTACTCTTTGAAATGTCTTTGCTGTGAGCATAAAAAGAAATTAAAGGATGAAAAATTTGTTTGTGTCAACAATCTGAATTTATCAGCTATCAATAATTTGAGAAATACTTATAATACTAGAAAACAAGGACTTAAAGCTATAGAGACAATTCCTGTAAGCAGCAAAATATGCAGACTGTGCTACGACTGTGTTCAAAGAAATCCTGGCATTCAAACTTACTCTACGTTGCCAAATCTGTCCATTTGTAAAAAAGGCTGAAGCTCACATAATCGATGTACATTTCGTTCGAAGAACCCATCAAGATTAATTGCTGTTTCCAGCAATAAACGTGAGCTCCTTTTAATAAATTATAAGTTCTTTGTTGAGCCTTATGCCCGTATGTGCTCTGAACATTTCAATTATGTCAATTTTTGGCCTTTAGTAAAACAAATATTTGAAGAAGTATTACCGACGGAGCAAAAGTTTGTAAGTGATATCATGTTCGAATACTATCAGAACTAAAATAAAAATGTGGGTAGTACATTCCATATCAATGCACTTTAGACTATGGCAGATGGGCCTTTTAAGTCTTTTTTCAGATTTGAAAAAAATTAATTTAATAAAATATGTGAATTTACCAAGAACTGTAAATCAAAAGATGTAGCCATTCTTCTGTGTAAAATTCGTACTGCACTTCCACAGGAACAATTGGCTTATCTCTTTGGATACAAAAGTATTTCATCAAATTCTAACAATTTAAAAAAAGCAAGAAATGATTTAATCCAAAATTTGGTTCCTTACTTTCTCAACATTTCCAATCGTGAGACCTTAATAGTTAATCATACTCCATTGGTAAAAGAATTGTTTAATATACCTGAAGATAAGGGCTGTATTATTTTTTTGGCCACTTATCGGATAGCTCAAAAATTAAAAAACTTTGCTGGTCAAAAGCAGTTGTGGAGTGAGCAAAAGAGATTGCCACTTGTTGAACCCATGATGGGATGCACGCCAAATGGATTTGTACTACTTGTCTTGGGTCCTTTTATTGCGAACCATAACGATGCACAGATTTTTAATAATTAATTTTAAAGAAATGATGAGCTATTATTCATGCTTCATGAAAATGATGTTGTCTTAGTCGATAATGGATTTACAGATGTAATAGACTTTTTAAAAGATGAAAAGAAGCTTAGAGCATATATTCCTGAAACTGAAGAATGCGATACGTATGAAGCTCATCGAGCCAGGTTTTTTACCAAGGTGCGAAAAATAATTGAGCAAGTATTTGCGCGACTTAAAAAAAAATTTAAGTTGCGTGCTGTATCAGCTCATAATGCCACACTGTCCTATGACTTTGATTACCTGTTAATTGCTTGCGCGTTACTTAATTTATTTCACAAACCAGTTCTATCTGATGATAAATATGGAAACGTTGGGGAAACTGTAAGATCAAGATTGAATGTACCGAATAAACTGAAAGTAGTTGTCACTGATCTTAATCTTTCTTAACAAAGAGTTTCATTCGATGACACTTTTTTTACTTCTTTGTACAATGAAGAAAATAATTTGCTAATGCAGTTTTCTCAGCTTTCATTGGACAATTTGTATCAAATTTGCCTAGGCTCTTATCAATTGAAAAATGCCATGTCACACTGCGCCAAACATGTGGCGGATGATACATTTTTAGTACAGAAATTCAATACCAATGCAAGACATAGAATCGCAGGCTTGGATTTTTCTAAGTATGGCATTAACGTTATCGATCCACTGCTCATGAAAGCACATATGAAATCTCGCTATAGAAGTGGAAAAAGCCATTATATTTTCGGACTTGTTGATCAAGCTAAGAGAGGTAGACTGGCTATAGTCGAATATTTTTGCAAATATGAGAGCGGTTCACGGACAGTTGGATGCTGCAGCCACATTGCTACTATTATATGGTACTTGGGATACGGTCAATATAATGTCATAAGGGTTCCTAACCCAGGTATATTAAATGTCTCTATAACTATAAAAAAATTAAGTTTTGTGGTTTATGACTTCAAAACAATATGTTGTTCTAATTATTTTCAAATGAAATTATTGATTAGGCATATTGAATTTTTGCACATCTGACTTCAGATGCGTGATCAGTGACTATAAAAACTTATCTGAAGGTGATTTCAGAATTTTTTTACGATTCATTTAGATTTGACCTTCAAATGATCTTGAACTATTCGTTAAAAAGGTCATCTGACCTAGGATTCGGAATCAGTGACCCAAAAATTATAATCATATAGTGGTTTGGTAAGTTACGCGAAAACACTTTTCATTTTGTAAGACTCACTGTAAACCTGATTTTTACGGTCATTGTAATTTTTCAATATCTTTTACCTCCTATATCTAAGAAACTAAAGCTGCTCTCCTCTCAAAAATTTACCAGGTGAATGTTCAAACAATAAAAAATGATTTGATAAACAATTTGGGACGATTCTTGAGGTTGCAAAAACGGGTTAATTTCAAGCTATTTTTGGAGTCACTCTTTGGTATGGGGCTAGGGAAGGAGAAAAAGAAGAAGAAGAAGAAGCAAGGTATTGATAAAAACGAAATAAAGAAGAGTTGTTTAAAAAAAAGTAGTGCTTTTAGTGTAATCATTAAAGTTTCTTTATGAGACATAAATACCAAAAGCAAAAAAGCTCGAGAGATCAATAGTAGTGTTTTAAAAGGGCTTGTACTACAGTTAAACAATTTAGTGGTAAAAACCATGTTAAAATGACCTGCATCTTACGTCTCCTTAATCAAATGAGTGGAGATTTACCTTTGATTTTCTTGTTTGCTGGTTTGAAAGCAATCAGTGCTTATAGCTTATGGAATAGCAGTAATTATTCAAAGCATCAATGCTTCTAAGTTAGGTAAAAAGCAGCTAGTTAAGAGTCAGAGACATAATTAAACCACAAAAGCTATAGCCTTTTGAAAAGGTCTTTATCTTAAGCCTCATAAAACTTGATTAGAAGTCTATTTAAGGCCTCACGTCGAAAAAGGTTTAAAGAAAAAAAAAAGAAAAAAAAAAGAAAAAATTAAGGTAGTAACGTTACTTGATCAAGTTCTGACCAACATAGATTTGATAAAATATCCTAGAATCTTTAAAATTTCTTGTTTTCATGGAGTATTCATAAAAAACAACTTATCTGCTGAGGGTCAACGGTTTTCTGAAACAGCTATAGTAGATGTTAATGATAGGAATGGACCGAGAAATCACTAAGTAGCTTATCGAAAACGTGGTAATAATGTTGTACATTTTGTTAGTTTTGGGGATTTTCTGCCACCTATCGACTTATTGTTACATCTAAAAGTTAATAAGATGAAAAATAATCATAAGCGTTGTTAAAGATGTAACTCTCGCAAGTGTGGTCATTTGTGCTTAAAATTTCTTTAAAAACGAATAAAACTTTTTTACATCGAGAGAAACATCTTAGTTATACTTTGACAACGATTAAAGTAACATTAACACTAAGCCTTTTTGATACTTTTTTTATCTTAGAAGCACATTACTTTTAACCCATTGAATTATCACCAAAATTCAATTACGTTTTTTGCTGAGTAAACATATGTCATTCAACTCAATTTATAATATTGAAAAAAAACTGTAATACATTTTACGTTGACGATCAAGTTATTGTATGACAAACTGATGGTTATAAGATCAAAGATATTGAGTTATTTTTTATTGAGGTATTAAAACTTTGCCACGTTACTTTCGATATCAAGCCAAACAATAATACACTTCGAAGTGTTATCAAGTGTAGTCATACTCTAGATCTTAGACCTAAGGGTATTATAAGCCATCTATTCGGTTTTTCTCAAAGAGTTCTAAACAATAATACCACTTGTTTCGCATTTAGCAATTTCCAGTGAGCTGTAACAGCTTACCTAGTAATGGTTCCAGTAAAATTGGGTACAGATTATATTTATTAGTTATCTTATCTTTAAATATTTAATTGTGTTTAAGTTCTGTATGTTGGATCATGTGTAACATGCAAATGAATAATGACTAGTTTAATTGAGGAAAAAATCTGACATAAGACCCTTTTTTATTCAGAACAACATGTTACATGCGACATAGTAATTCTTCCTATTTACAATTGAATGACTCTTTTCTTAAGAAAAGAAACAATGAAATTGAACACAATTAACTTTAAAAAAAAAGAGAGCGTGAACATAATTTGAATACATTGAATCAAGCGAATGAAAGGTTGATCGATCATCGCTACATATTATTAAGTTTACCATATACGTATACGAGAAAATGTTGATTGACAATCACGTGGACTGTTGTCCAGCTTGCGGCCTCAAAGTTATCTGTACTTTAACAAGAGTAAACCCTATTAGTGAAATTGATCGCAAGTCATTTTTTCTCAGACGAACACATACTCGCAATTATAGCGACGCACTTCAAAGGGAAGAAAAAAAAATAAAACGAATTCACACACATACACGCATCCACCCAACCATAGCCTACCATCACCAATACTATCCTATCGCCATATATTGATACGTCACTCACCGAGAAATTATTTATTATTCGATGATTTTATCCTTTATCAACTATCTGATTCTCTATCACTTGTTCCCTTATAATCGATTTGAATCCGGCAACCTTCCTCGTCCATCACACTCACATGACCACGCCCATGATGCCCTTTTTTCTCACAACAACACGGATAGCTACGTGAAATTTTAATTTTCAACAAGACGCGATCTTACACAATTCCCACACCATTAATAGTTGCACTTCCACGCACAATTAGGAAGCTCTTTACAAAGGAAACCACAAAACAGACATACACTGACTGCATGTTATGCGTGACAACAAAACTTTGGTACACAACATCACTAAGCAGTTTTACGTGCACACGTGAATTTCTCTGCCTCCTTTACTAGGCCTATATTTGACATGCTTACTATTATTCTAATGACTATTTAGTGTTTACCTTGAACAAGAGTAGACGCATGTACAGGGAGCCTGGTAATTCAACTCGGACTCTTGCGTTGTCGAGGTTTCGTAGTGTTTTTGAAGTCACTGTTTGTCGCTGTCCAAGTTGTGCTTTCTCCCACGAACGTCTGACCTCTTCTCGCGCTGCTTTTGTTCTAACCGTTTTTTCTCTCAACCGCCCGCGTTCCTGCAAACATCCCTCTCCTTTTTTCTCCCTCACTGCTAGCTACTCCGACCATTGTTCTCTTTCCTACGCTTCCACGGCGTATTTGAATCTCGGTAAACAAAAACTGTGACGTCCCCTTTTCAACGGAACACCACTTATATTCCAGACTTATTTGTAGCTGTTTTAAAAATAAGCGCATTAAGAGTTAAATGTAAAATTACAATTAGAACATACGTAAATAATACGAAAGTGCACACAATTCATAAACTTTTTTGAGCTGCACAACCAGGACACAAGATTATTAAAATTACTTTACAAATAGTTTATTTACTGATTATTGCACGTATTATCGATCATATTTTACTACGTATGGTATATCAATACGGTAGTTTTATTAATTTCTGTGGTGAAGTCATAACCATAAGATTGCATATGAGACCCTTTTTATAATGGGTATAATGTATGATCAATTAAATTGTAGGGGCAGCTTAAGATGCGCTCCAGCACTGAGTCAACTAATCTTTCAAATAATCTCTCAAACCGTTGAAATGTCAGAGAAAACAGTCCATCGAAGCATCAAGACATTTAAGAAAACAGCCAACACGTCAAAAACTGACCTATCAAAACACACAGTTTGTAAAAAGTCTCGGTTCAAAAGTAAAAGACCCTGGTAGAAAATAAGTTAGATACTGTTATGTTGTATACAAAATGGACGAAATTTTCAAAATACTTAGTTTCTAGTCGCATTTGATAAACATATTGGGCACTATGAGAATCATGTTCATCAGCCGTATGCATCGTCAACATATTACAACATAATTTAACATCAAGATTTGTGTCTTTTACTATCCAGAAGTTCTTTACATGTCTATGAAAGATTGTTCAAAGCAATTGAAAATACAGCAGTAACGCATACTGCGTTCATAAACATCATCATCCACCGCTTATTTGAAGAAATAAGAAATAAGATAAATGCCATAGAGGTTGACAAGTGTAAAAATGTTGGATTAACAACCTTTACGAAAAATTGGTTATCATTTCGTCTTGATTCAAAATCTATGGCAAATGCAGGTTTGCTTGATATTGGGAAAGAAGATAATGATCTTCCTTATTATAACGGCTACTTTGATATTATTCTACTACTAACTAGGATTTTAGGTTTTGCTGAAGACTATCAAAATATAGTTGTTAATGTAAAACATGAGCTTATACTTACAAGAGCAAGAAAATAAATAAATGCCATGTTGCAAACTGCATTTGATGCTGATCCCACAGCCGCGCCGTAGCAACTTGGCAAGATTTTAAAATAGTAATATTGAGGCTACAGTGTTTTATGTGGTAATGTCAGATTCTTATAAAATTTGTTTATTAAATTATATGTGAAAAGAATTGTATACCTATAAGTTTTTAAACGTGGAAATCATACAAGTATTTTCTTTTACCTAGCACATCCAAATATACATGGACAGTCAAAACATCAAATTAGTTGGAAAAGCCACTTGACGTTATTGAAGCCTTTTAAACTAACCGTAAAAAAGAAAGATATAAAGATTGAAAAAATATGATCTAAGGGGAAATCGAGAGATAAGGACTGTAAACCTGTTTAAAAATTTATGTGTTTAATAAGCTCTACTTTAATCAATACGTCACAAAAACCGTGTGACTTTACAACTAATGTTAAGTATCAAAAAATCTTAACAAAGGATGATGATAATATAAATAAGAAATTTGGGCTAAAGGACTCTGTTGACAAATATTCAACCAACAAAGGAGCTTGTCCTCGAAATAAAGGTTATAAAAAAATAAAAAAACTGGGTAATAATTATGTGCTCAAAGAATTGACCATCCTTCCCCTCACTACTAACGATGCAGAAGCACAAATATTTCTTTTTAAAGCACTCTTTACCTGGCAAAAACTACCGAAAAAGTATAACCATGAAAATTTGTACCATGAACTTTGATATCATGGACTAACCTGGGACTCAGAAAGAAGTAAGTATACGGAGATAAAAAATATTTTACGAAAGAATCTTGAAAACGCTAAAAAAAAACATGTTATTGGAGATTTAAAAAAAAAAGGCTTCAAAGATTTAGCTTTAGAGTTACTGATATGACAGACTATCCATCGTTCGAACTCTCTACATCGGTACACAGCACACAGTACAACAGAGCCTACAAATCCATGTGTGCTCTTTATAATGTGAAGTGAATGAAAAAATTTTATTTCAATATGTAATGGGATGATGTTGATGATAAAGACGACAACAATATAGAGCTGGAAGATTTCATTGTATTGTATAGTATTTTAGGAACAGGATGTTTAACAAAATTATTTTGTAAGTTATGTACATTTTTTATTCAATAGTAACTTATTTTCAGAATAAAACCAACAATGTTTAACAATTATCTTCCTACCACTCCACATCTAACACTATTATGCAACGCGCTCGCTAATGCAAAACAATTTTCGTATGCATATAACTACCACCTGCGTAAGCTGCACACGATTTCGCATATTTATACAGCGCACGCCAACCAATGGTGCAGATGACTTATGCACGTTACACTGCACGCAATATTAAATTACATTGCATATTACCAGCTGGCGCAAGTGGCGCTCTAGGCGCTCATGCATATTGCAGCGCGTATAAACTCAAACAACGCGCAGAAATTCAAGCAGTGCTGCAGAGGGCCCACGCATACTCAAGCAGTGCACCCACAAGGAGTGCGAAGGACTACAGTTTCTACTTGCCCATTGGCGGCAGGAGGGACTACTCTACTTGGAAAGAGGGGTCCACTCACCACGGAGAGGAAGTGGGCCAAAATTTCCTGGTGACTCGAGCCCACCTGGGCCGGAATTGCCATAGTTTATCTACTGATATACATGGTTAAAATTAGAAGTTGTGTGATTGTAAAAAAATACGAGTCCCAGAGAGTATGAAAAATTACAAGCCGTAATAGAAAGTACAAATTTAGGCATTTAGTATACGTTACAAATATTAAAAAATGTAATATTTCGGTTTTATTTCTGAGAAGCTTACAAGTTTCTTGATCACAAAAACTAGAGTGGCTACAAGTGTATGCAATAACAAGTCTTAAAAAGTGAGAATATTAGTAGACATTATAAAAAAAGTTGAATAAAATTCTTATAAGCCACAAGATACGTTTTTAATTCTTAAGAGTATCATCCACGTTTTTAATCATTCTGAAAAATGCAAAAGTTTTATAATCATATAAAATATAACTTCTACAAGTTCAACAAATTCAAAGTACCGCTGGTCCAAAAAGCTTCAAGTTTCAATGAAAAAGTCAGAATTTCAATAACACAAAATATAAATTCTTAGACATTTTAAGACGATTATAAATTACAAGCAGGTATTTTTTGGGTATTTTATTCTGAAAAATTAGCAACTTTTACGACCACAAAAAAATATAAAACTCACGAGTGCAGCCCTGATAAAAAAATTATAATTTTAATACAATACAGAATATATGTTTCAAGAAATTTAAAATTTACTATAAGAACTATAAAAAGTTATTCCTTCGGAACTGTATAAAAAAAAATTAACGAACTTTTCAATCGTAAAAAAGTTTCAGTCCCACAATTACAAAAAATCTCAAAATCTAATAAAAAAAATTACATTTTGATAATACACAATTTGCATTTGAATGGAAGTTGTTAATTTTTGAAGTGCAAAAAAATACTCTTCTCTACCGTTATAACTTTTCATAACAAACACTTTGTATAGTCAAATTTTACCCTTTTTTATTGGGGATTTGTATTTTTTCATGCTACAAAGAATTATATTTTATCACTAATCTGGAACTTAAAAAAATTTTTTAAAAGTGGAAAGAATACTTTTTTAGACGGTTAAAACTCCTCGGGAGGCACACTTTTTATGCTGTACACTTAATGCCTAAGAACGCATACTGTGCTTCCTGAAAATTCTTACTTCTTTATCACGGCTTGTAATTGTTCGCACTCTCTGGGAGTTGTATTTTTTTGTTATTACAGAACTTCTTATTTTAACCATGTATAACCTTAATTAAATTACATTTTTTGAGTATTTACAAGTAACTGAAAATAGCTGCAAACACAAAGTTTGTATGTGCAAAGTTTTTAAATTGTGACTTGTGTTTTTTGTTCTTACGTACTCTGATTCTTGTTCCTGGCCATCCACCCACACCAGACTGACCCATGCTGTGGGTAGCAGTGTTGGCGCAAAAGATGTTGTTTCGCTTACCAAAACGTTGAGAGGCTCGTCTCATCGAATCGGCACATAAGAATTCGCAGAGACTACAGCTACATGGGTTTTTTCCTAAGCGTCAACGTGTATAGACGTGTGGTGCTTAGCCCAACAAACAAAACAAGTCCTTCCGGAGCGACAGGTTAAAACTTCGTGAGAGCCCAAGCAGTTCTCACATAACTGCTTCTTAAGCACGAATTCCCTCCTTTGCATTGGATTCCTGGCTTTGAAGGCTTCGCAAGTCCACAGCTGATGACGCAAGGAGCAGAGAGAACATACCGGCACCTTCGATCTGTATGATGCCTGGTGCGCATGCATGTCTATTGACAGCTGCCCTTTCCCGTTGCTCGAGGCTACGCTTGACAGCGTCAGGATGCATATCCCTTGAGAAACTCAGTCAGCTTACTAAATGCAGCTGGCTCTCTCGAAGTTCCGAGCGATTTTTTCCAATCGCGACGTGTTACGGCATCCAGTCTATTTGCAAGGATATAAACTAAGACGTAGTCTGAAATTGTTGGCCGTTTAAAATTTTCAAGGCCTCCGACAAGATTTTTGGCGGTTGAAAGGATCCAACGGAGGTCTGCCGCATCCTCACCACTGACACACTTCATCAAGAAGAAGCCTTTTAATAGTGCATCAACTTGCACGCGTGGCACTTCAAATGCATCCTTCAGCGCGTCCCAAGTCCGTTGAAAATTGTCACCCTCGATAGAGATGCCGTGGACGAGCTCAGCTGTGTCTCCGGCCAGACTTGATTTTAAATTAAACAACTCTTCAACGTTGTTTAATAGCGAGCTATAAGAAACGCCAGAAATAAACAAGTCACGAAACTCTGGCCACAACTTGTAGTCACCCGTGAAGGTCGGCAACTTGATCTCAGGCAGTTTGCGCGAAGATGACGTAGGTGCTGACGGAGCTTGAGAAGACGATGCGGCAGTCGGAAGTATCGGTGCAGGATAGGTCTCGAGAAGCGACAGCATAGTGGCAAGGGCAGTCAGATAAAATTCCTCGGTTTTTGCGTAGACATCGTTTTTGATATAATCCTGCTCGCTTAGATTTCCTTCTAGGCTAAGAAAAGTAAGATGATTGTTTTTGAATTCCTTTCAATTCGTATCCAGGCTATTCATACGAACTGTGATAACGGCGTTAGAAAAATTTGCTGTGCCCAACTTAGTAAGGTTTTCCAAAGCATTTTTTATAGCATTTTAAAGGTTTTCCTGGCGTGCGAGTAATGCATCAGTCAAACTTGCCATGCCGCCCACCGTGCTAGAACGTTACACAAAATCAAAAGTTCACGGCACTGACTGGCACACAAACACGATGGTCACTGCACTAAGCGTATATTGTGTTAGTTTTTTAACAGTCAAATGTCACTCTCGCAATCCCGAACCACGCTCTGCTACAAAAATGTTACGTTCAAGCAAAAATGCTTGACGAACGCAGAGATCTTAATATCGATTGTTCGGGAATTACTGAGAATCAATAAGCTGTTGAGTAATAGTAGTTTAAATAGCGTTTATTTAATAGCGTATGTATTTACAATAGCGGTTAGTGGAGCTCAGAGCGCAATTGATGTTGGCTCTTTGCTTGTTGAGACGTATCTGATTTATTACAATAATGGTGAAAAGAATAACTAAAGTTAACTATACAAATATACACTGTAGTCATTATATGAGTCAGAGTAGAAAAAGAGAGATAAGATAAGAAAATATAAGTTCTGAAATTAAAGTGTGTATAAATGTAAAGTAAAAGTTATAAAATTGATAAGTGTTACTTTTAGATGATAAAGCAAAGATAAAGCTATTAGAATTCCAGGAAATATAACTATTGCATTAAACGTATTTTGCTAAAGAAAATTAGAAAATAAAGAGAGAAAATTAAAAGTTTACGATTGGCGTAAAAAACTTACTTTTTCTGTTTAAATTGCTGAATACAAATAAATAGTGATTGCTCGTAAAAAGAGAAAAAAAAATTTAATGTTCATAAAATCTACTAGTTATTTGACATCACAAGTCAGCTGATTTAACTTTTTTAGAACAGTAAACTTGTAACTTTAACACAAACTTGTAATTTTATTACCCACATTGTCCAATTTCACAGAAAAAATCTATAGTTACTCATTTGGTAGAAAAAAATTTCAAAACTTTTTTCACCTCAATATTTTTCTAACAATTTTAAATACATTTTTACAGTATTATTAGCAAACAATTACACTCCACAGTTTATCAAACGTTGTATCAAAAAAAGATTATGTTTGTAAAGATATGGACCAAATATTAATAATAAAAAAAAAATAAAACAAGAAATAAAGAAAAAAATAAAAAAAAATGTAATAAAATAAAATGTAAAGAAAAAAAAACAAGAAAAAAAAAAAATAAATAAAACAAGAAATAAAAAAAAATAGAAAAAAAAAATTAAAAAAAAAATAACAAACCAGGGGGGATAAATGGGTAATGGGACCCATGGTAAGAACGAAGTTCTTTAAACATGAGATGAGTATAGACACAATTTCTCAGGTAACAAGGGGGTCGCCAGACCCACAGGAAGAACAAAGCTCTGTAAACGTTAGTACTGCATTCATGTTATTTACTAAAACAAACACTTGAAAAACGAATAAAAAAAAAAAAAAAAAAAAAAATAGTTTACTACTCACGATGGTTGAAATTCGTGAGTACTGTATTTATGCACTACGTTTTCACGAAGTTCAACCATCGTGAGTAGAAAACTATTTCGTTTTTTTTTATTTTATTCGTATTTCAAGTGTTTGTTTTAGTAAACAACATGAATGCAGTACTAACGTTTACAGAGCTTCGTTCTTCCTGTGGGTCTGGCGACCCCCTTGTTACCTGAGAAATTGTGTCTATACTCATCTCATGTTTAAAGAACTTCGTTCTTACCGTGGGTCCCATGACCCATTTATCCCCCCTGGTTTGTTGTTTTTTTTTATAACGAAGTTCTTTATGTCGCGTTACTCGGGGGGCTGGAATTTTAAAACCGACAGATTTTTTTTTTTTTATTTTTTGTTTTTTTTTCTATATTTTATTTTATTACATTTTTTTTTATTTCTCTCTTTATTTCTTGTTTTGTTTTTTTTTTCCGTTTCTTGTTTTTTGTTTTTTAATATTTTATTTTATTACATTTTTTTTTATTTTTTCGTATTTTCTTTATTTAAATTTTTTCTTATTTTCATATTTATTTATTTTTTTTTTCATTTCCTTTTTTTTTTTTTAATAATTTATTCATAACATCAATTAATAGCATTACTGTAATGCAAAAAAACCTCAGGTTTAATAAAAATCGGTCGGTATTTTACGCATCAAATGCATAAAATACAAATATTTAATGCGTAATAACGTGCCTTAGTATGTTTAATCTACAGAACCATATTTATGCTAATTAAATTTTTTTTTTTTTTTTTTAGAACACAAATACATAATTTATTATGAATTAAATGTAGTATCAGTAAATGCATATAAAATTGGAATATTATAGTTACGAACCACACGATAAGTACAAGAAACCGATTCACTCTAGTCGGCAGCGCTCGTAGCAGAGTGGGTAAGGTACTCGATTCACATGCGGAAAATCGAGGGTTCAAACCTCTTTATTGGAAAATTTTTTTTTTTTTTTTTTTTTTTTTTTTTATTGTGAAAGAAAAAAATTCAAAGTCAAAGAAAAATTATTGTGGGAAAATAAAATTAGAAATTGTTAAAAAATTAATTGTTTGGGAGTGTGAGGGGGAATAGTGGGTAAAGGTGTGCAGAAGAGTAACACGGCAGGATTGGGAGATATACATATATAGTGGGGAAGTTTGTAGAGAACGGTAGGTGAGGGGGACGGGGTAAGGGGGGAAACTTAAAAGAAAGAGACTTCGGGTGAAACCACTTTCGTTTCCAAAAAAAAAATCTGTCGGTTTTAAAATTCCAGCCCCCCGAGTAACGCGACATAAAGAACTTCGTTCTAAAAATAATATCTAAGATCCTGTTGAAGTAGTTGGCTCATTGGTTTTGCCCTTCAATCGTAAGTTGGATTATAGGTTGAAGAAGTTCTGTGCTAAAAACTTTATCAAAGTTATTTTTAAAAGTAATAACAAATTGCCTTTCAATAATATGTTTGGCAAGGATCCAATAAAAAAGCTTGATATTCCGAATGTTTTTTATAAAATAGATTGCTCTGACTGTATCTACTGTTATATTGGCCAGACTCTTAGGAGACTTGGCATTAGAATAAATGAGCATGCAAGTGATGTAAAACACAAACGTGAGAAGTCAGCTCTATATCAGCACCAGCTTGACACAGGGCACTCTTTTGATTTTAATGAAAATGAAATTGAAATTGTCGATAAGGAACAAAACTATTATAAAAGATTACTGTCTGAAATTGTTTTTATTGAAAAGAAAAATATTGATAGAATTTTAGACTGTGATAATTTAAATAAGGTTTTTTAAAAGATACATCCATTTTCTACTAAAATAAAATAATCGCTTCGCTCCTTAAAGAAATTATGTAGCTCTTTGTAAATCATATTTTCACGTGTTTTGTTTCGTCCCATGTACTCTGTAATGTTTGACTATATCTTGTTTCGTCCTATATACTCTGTATTATCAAACTTCATGTATTGTTAATCATCTGACGTAGTGCCCTCGTTGGGTATAGACGTGTTTGATTTTTCAAACAGAAAAACGTATTTGTAAGTTTTCTATATTGTTATTTTACAAATATCTTATACATATTCCTTACATGTTTACTATATTCGTTTACTCAGATGTGATGACTATATTAGTGATACCTCTTGTAATTACTTGCATTGTATATTTATTACTTATACTTAGGACTTGAAAAGACTCCTTCCCAAAGAGGAGAGAAACGTCGTCAGGGAAATAAATTACAGTTTTTAACAGCAACAGCGATTGGTGTCAGTATTAATGACATTTTGTAACTTTAACGATTGGAAGTTTTTTGAACATCTAAATTTTTATCCCTCTCGTTTGACTTTATCTGTCCCAGAAAGCATAGTTTTAATGATGTCAAAAAAAAAAAATTCTTTATGTCTAGAGTTACATTTTTCCGCACTGGTAAAACTTTTTTAGCACACGAAGCTTGTAATTTGTGTTTTCAAAAATCTTGAGAAATACTTGGAATCAAGAGGGGCAAATAGCTATTGACACACTTAGGGTGGTTAAGTTAAGATGATTTAGATCTTGTATGTATTGTTACTTGAGACAAAGCTAAGGGTTGAAGATATCAGATATGAGCAATTGTTACTTCCACCTTTGATGCGTATATGATCTGAGATCTTCTGTTCCTTGGTTGGTACAAATTATCATCAGTATAGTAGGTGGTAATCTTTACTTGTTGAGTAACAGTGACGCAAAAACGTTTTGCCTGTAAACCCTAAGTAATTATAAGGATGCAAGGTGTAAAAAATGTACTCAGTGCTCATAAAAGGCAATGGTATTTTTCACCGCAAAATTAGCGTCGACTCCAAAGCTTCTTTAATTCATGTCTGTTGTACCCAAGATAAACAGCACTTGTATACCAAACAACTTTTTTTGTCGTGACGTTACGACTGATATTTAAAAACGCTTAAGGTGGGAAAGAAGTATAATGTTATTGTTTGTTAATTTTATGTTGCAAATGAAACCTTAGGCGACAGTAATTGATATCATGTAATTCAGTAATACAGGTGAAAAAAATGAGCTTATGTTAAGTGTTATTGTTTGTGATATTATTAGATCATTAAAGTTTTTAAATCTTATTTAAATGAGGCATAAAACTAATTGTAAAATAAGATTACATTGACACTTAAAATCTATAAAGTGCATTTAAAAATCTGATTTCATGTAATGTAAATGAACGATCACACTGCAAGGGAGCACTTCTATCACCTAAAATTTACAATACACGCTTTACATTTATAATTATTATCTTCTATTTATTATATTTTTTGTTATAAAAAATCCGTCTAATAGACAATTTAACAGTACAAATTTTTTTATACCTATATTTTATTTCTATTTGAAACACGAAAATTCAAATTTGAACGCCGCGCGCGGAGAATGTGCGTCTAGTACGTTAAGAAAACGCTAGAGCACGTTTACCCAAAGAAGGGAAAACCTGCTACTCAAAAGGAAAAAACGTTAGCATAAAAGGCACCAGCGCGCAATGTAAAAAAGGAGTCCTCTTCCAGCGAGCCTGGGACGCGGAAACTCCGTTTCTCACCCAGACCTAGAATTTTCCCGTGCACCGGTATAACACCGCGACGAGCACAAAGGAAGAGAAAGAGACGAAGTATGAAGGCTGATAGCTGAAAAGTAAGTTTGCACACCACCAACAGGTAACACTTTCACCAACCGGTATCTACTTGGAATTTCGGTGCTCGACCGCTTTAAGCGTGAAGACGACGCATCCCCAAGTAGTCGAGGCACTACTAACTAACTAAGTAGGGTAAGCGACCACGTTCTTAGGCAAAGTTCCTGGGTCGACGACTTGAGCAGTGCTCAAGACATCCAAGGGCCCTGAGAACGACCTAACCTTACGTGGCTTGGTAGGATAGGTAGTTACCTAACACTAACTTTCCGTGGTTGTAATAAAAACTCGTATTAGTCTAACCTAACGTGTTTAAGCAGAAATATTAATGCGGGAAAATTCAAATTGTCATTTATGTAAAATTCTCTATTAAAAGGGCGGATAAATTTTAAGTATTTCATCGAGTATATTATATATTTCCTTTTTTTATTATTAACGTAAATAATCGCGATTACTCAAATACAATTAATACATGTAAAAATTGAAGATACAATTTTCTTAGAATTACATAATTGAATAAATATAAGATAATTAAAAATAAATTAATTGTACTTATTTAAGCAAACCTTTCCCTCCACGTAAGATTGCAAGTTCCTCTTATAGTTTAAGATAAAAACTAGAAAAATAGCTGTTAAGATTTGAAATCAATTACATAAACTGAGAATGATTTCTTACTGTAACGATCGTCTTAACGATATAGACTGAGCCTGATGAGGTTGGCGTTAAGACCAACGAAACGTTGCTCAAACTAACACCTGACTTTGGAGTTTTTATTTTCACTCCTAAATTAGCTCTTACTGATCGTGTGCTTATGCACAAAACCTCAAGAAATCATGGAAACAATTGGAAGCAGAACGGCACGTTCAACAAACACCGTAATAAACTGAGAATATTATCTGGACCCCAAAAAGGGGCAGGAATAAAATAAAAAAAAAAATTAGATTAGAAAAATATTGAATCAGTTAAGAAAGATATTAAATTATCAAATTAATTAAATTAAGGGAATATTCAGGAGAATTCAATAAAGTTATAACCAATAAACAATTGCTGTACATGGTGCAGGAATTAATTAATTATTCAACAGATAAATTTTGAAACTTGTTAATAATTATTTTTAAATATTCGATATAATTGGCAATCTGAGCAATTTCGCTCTTTTACACAGGGGAGCGAACCCGCCCTCCAACATATAAACTCTATCGTTGTTTGTGTGTTGGTTCCTAATCTCAGAGTTTCCTCGGTACAGATAATATTCTTAGCCGATTGTTACCAGCACGAATTAACCAGGGTTATACTCAAAGAAAGGGAAGTCGTAATACTCACCTCAGCCCATTGGTAGAAGAGTTTTCCAGCCGCTCGTTGTAGTACATAAGTACGCCTTAGTCCTGTAGGATAGCTTCGGTTATTTACGGACACTGATGATCTAAACACAGGGAAATTTAGTCTCATCCATACTGGCCACTGTCCCTTATTACACTGATGAACAAAATGAGCACACTCAAGTAGTACAGCAGCTCGAGCAACTACTGGTGCATATGGCTACAATAAACAATAATATTTATTGTCAGTTATTTCTTTGCCACGCAAACGTGAGCTGTTAGCATTAAAAAATGTTTTAGTATGTATCAATGCTTATATCTGCGTACGATGAGCAATGTTAAATATTAAAGTCGTTACTGTTACCAAAATAACTTGTTGTTGGACTGTTTTGAATCGCTCAGTTGTAAACAAATGCATATGCATATGTATATATCCCTGTATTATATGGATGTATGAACAAAAAATTCTCAGTTCCCCCATTATCTCTGCTGCCCTTCAGCTTTCTTCAACTTCCCCGTACTTAACATAGTTATACTCTCTTTTTATATGATTGTTGATACAATTATATTTAATCAAGAAGCCTCCTACCTCCTTACGCCCCTCCTTTCACATTGCTACCTTGCTACCTCTAAGCTCCCCGTCTACCTCCCCCCCATATTTTTACAGCTAATCGTAAGTCCTAGCTTTTTAGGTGATGGATTATTAATGTATCATATTCTGTATTCTACAATGAATAAATGTTCGAACTGTTCAGCAGCTTATTACAGTCAGTTAAAGATATAGAATAATTACTGTAATAATAAGATTATATTACGTTCTTGGTTCTGACAAATAATGCATTTTACCAACGTTATTAAATAATGAAGAATTTCTATACAAACATAAATAATTTTATTAACTAGTTGGTTTTGGAGCATATAATGAGAATTATTCTCCATAAGAAAACTAATCCATAGTTTAAAATAACAATTTTTAAATTGTCATACAAATTTTTTTACTTTTAAATTTCAAAGTAACACGTTCATTATGGATATATGATAATATTATAGCCGGAAGAAAACATAAACATTGAACAAAAAACGATTAAAAATAATGTTTAATTTAAAAATAAAATTAAAACTAATATCTGATAGCAAAAGATTAAAAACAGTTATTGCAATTTTTTTTTTATGTAGGTAGAAACGGAAAGCTTTTGAAGACAGTTTCATCAATATATGTCATACAGCTGTGACTGGAGGCATAGCCCAAGAACCGTTATTCGCAAAAATTACGTGACTAGAGAGGTGGACAATCTGAACCAATAACCTACTAATCCTAAGAATTTGTAAAAAAAAGCACCTCATTTCGCTCGTCAATAAAATGTCACTACTGAGATTGCTTGGCTGCTATCAATAATTTGACCTATTGAAGCTAACGAACCTATAAAAAATTGAGCTAACGGACCTATAAAAAAGTAAGACCCTTGCGTTTAAAAACTTATATAGCTGCTGCACTTTTCTCTCTCACAATTTTCATATTCTGTAGACTCTTCCACTTGTATTTTGTTAGCAATACGTGATTTATAAGGAAAGATAGTATAACCTTCATTTTATTATACAAAATGCTGTGGAAAAACTTGTCAAACGTGCTCAAACCTAAATAAGTCTCTCGTTTAGTTACCCTAAAAATATGTGCAAGTGGTTGTGCAGGAAAGTAAGTGATCATAGTAAATGTCTGCAATCGTCTCTTAGCAGCAATAGTTCTTTATCTTATTTAAAATATTAAGAAAACTAAGTAACAACGGTGGAAGTGAGCCATTGCCCCTTACGTTTTCTATTTTACTACCATACTCTAGCTGTAGAACTTTTCAGACTATGACTAAAATGGACCTATAAAACTATTTACACCGCTAACGTTTATTATACCTTAGTCAAAATCTTGGCTGAAAGTAAGGAAAAAGTATTGAAGAAGGAAGGGAAAAGAAGAAAACTTAAAAGAAAATCAGTTCTTACCTGACACTTTTAGCTGAATCATATTTTCTTGCTAATACGCTACAATAACTTTATGTGTTATATTTCATTTAAAGTCTTCCTCATCTTCAATTAACTTTGAAATTTCTTAAAGTACTTCTTTGAAAAAACCGAAAAAACCTTTTCCACCTTCGGGTGGTTTTGGGAGGCTGGTACTTCCTCGGGCGAAAAAGCAGTTTTCCGGAACTCGTTCAAAAAGTCTCCTTTACGAACCTCGTTACGTCCCTCGCCTTCGGCTTGGGCCGCAAACCTCTCGGTTCGCAAACAGAGACTTTTCAAACTCGTAGGAAAACTACTATTTCCGCACACCTTTTCTTCACACTATGTGGGAAAATTGACCTTCCACACTAATATCAGTGCGGAAAACATCTATTTTCCGCACACTATTGCGAAATGGTAGTTTTCCTACGAGTTTGAAAAGTCTCTGTTTGCTAACCGAGAGGTTTGCGGCCCGAGCCGAAGGCGAGGTCCGTAACGAGGTTCGTAAAGGAGACTTTTCGAACGAGTATCGGAAAACTACTTTTTTGCCCGAGGAAGTACCAGCCTCCCAAAACCACCCGAGGGCGGAAATAGTAGTTTTCCTACGAGTTTGAAAAGTCTTTGTTTGCGAACCAAGAGGTTTGCGGCCCGAGCCGAAGGCGAAGTCCGTAACGAGGTTCGTAAAGGAGACTTTTCGAACGAGTATCGGAAAACTGCTTTTTTGCCCGAGGAAGTACCAGCCTCCCAAAACCACCCAAGGGTGGAAAAATAATAAGCGTCCTTATCTGGGTTAACGCTTTCACGCGCCAGATTCTATAAACACCCGCGATCGCACAGAGTTTTTAGAACAGTACGATAAAGTAACTTCAAACGTAATCGCGCAGTTTAAATTTAAAAAAGAACTTATTGAATATTGTGAGTAAGATGTTAGAATATTACGTGAAGCTCGAATAGCTTTCCAAAAAATTTTTATGCATGTAGGGAAAGTAAACCCCTTTGTTAAAAGCGTGACAAAAGTGGGGGCTTGCTCTGTTCTATACAGAAAGAAATTTTCAAAAAAAGATATAATCGGTATTATTTATTTAACTGAATGCACACACGCGGGGCAACTTTCTGAAAAAATTCATACATTGGCTTTTGTGAAAAGAAAAAGTAAGGAATGTAGGTATCATTTATGCAGATAGATTGCAAGGGTATCACTTAATAGGAGGTCCTCTCGTTGATGGTTACTTTAAGCCTCAAGTAAAAAAAAAAAACTGAAAAGGAACTGTGTTTTAGTTTCATGGATATTATTTTTATGGTTGCATTCACTATTTCCCTAACGATCGATATTAAAAATTAAATAATAACGAAAATTTCACTAAACAATACGAAAATACGATGAAAAAATGTTTAAAAATGAAAGAACACATTGTGGCACCTGGGCTGAAAAGGGTGCAAGAGTCGTGTATATGGATGTTAACCAAAAAAGTTCTCCCATTTTTTCAAATTATATTTGCAAAAATTTTTTTGCATTTGATTCGTAGGGTAACTGTGGGTATTACTGGCACTGCTCCAATTACTGGCAGTCAATAGAAATTAATACACACAAAATTATTTTATAACGATGACTATGCAAAAAATTTTTATCGTAAAGTAGATAACTGCACAAATATTATTCAATCGCATATTAGTACGAAACAAATTTGAATATCTTATCAATTATAATACAGACAGGTGTGTGATTCTCTTAAAAAAAATCAAATCATACAGCAAAAGTGACTTGCTTCCAATGGTATTTTTACTAATAAATATAGCAAAATCGCACAAGAAACAAGTCCTTGGATTAACAAAAACCTTCATTTTTCGATAAATGCAATGAGAATTAATTTTATTTTTTTTTTTTTTTTTGATACCAGTATTTGGTACAATATTAGTCGCTGCTGTCGAATTACTAGCAGTGATTCGGTAAGGTACAGCCATCTGACCTAACAAAGTTGTCAACTACTAAAGCCTCTTGCTCAGTATTTGTCTTTGCCTTCTTAAGATATTTTTCAATCAGTAAACAAAAATAAGAGTATAACAAAAACTCCTTAGTTATATCAGGTCCTCTGTTGCAAATAATCAGTGAAAAAAAAATTATATTGGCCAGTATTGCACAGCCAGTAATTCAAATTTGGGGGCCAGTAATACGTGCATGGTGTCAGCAGTAGGAGCATGTTGACTATTTGCAAAAATATTTATTATTAATAATGTGATCTTATTTATGTCAATTAAAAAAATAATTATTGCTGTTTATTATATAGAGTTAATAATAAAAAAAATGTATTAGATTATTACATTCTTCTTTTTGATATCATATATTTCAGCAGCCTAAGTTAAAAAAGGGCCAGTAATACCCCCAGTTACCCTTATCAGATTCTCTTTTTTTTTTTTTTTTTTTTTTTTTTTTTTTTTTTTTTTTTTTTTTTTTTTTTTTGTTAGGCAGAGGCAGGTGAAAATAGAAGTGCACGCTTCGTTCTTATACTGTCAGGCTAAAGTGTCCACGATTCAAAACGTTCTTTTATACAGGAAATACGCAAGGAACCTAAGAACCTTCGTTCTAAAATAAAGAGATCTTGGAATGTATAAAAATCACCCAATTGCTGAAACCGTCTATACGCTTTTTACGGCGGTCGTATGGAAAATAATTTTATTCATTATACAGATAAAGTCAACAAAAGGATAAAATATACAGATGTTTGCTCAATATACCCTTTTATTTGTAAAACAGGGACATTTCTACTTAATCATCCAAAAATGTATACAGGGAATCACTGTTTCGAATTATCAGGAAAAAACTTTAAAAATATTACAGAAAATTGCAAAGGCCTAATATAATGTAAAATTCTATCACTACGGAATTTATTGCACTCTATACTCCCTAAAAAATAAATATTCGTTAACTTTTTGAGTTATGTCACACGTGTATGGCATCATCCTTTCATGAAGAACATATTCAAGATTTAGCGTCAGATAGTGCTTTATGTGGTACATGTGTAATAATAAAAATAAAGAAAGCTTTACATCTAGGGTATGAATTATTAAAAATTTATCTTATTCGGAAGAATTAAGTAGCTATTTACTTTTTTTTTTTTTTTTTTTTTTTTCTATGAATACCTACTTACGCAGTGTACTTATTTTTAGGCCTTATTTTAAACAAGTATATATGGCCTTGCTACAGTAAGGCGCATCGTTACATTATATTGGTATGTATTACAGTATTAATTACATATTACAATTGTCAGTTACATTTTCATATTGTTGGATATTACAGTTATGGCTTCGTTGGTACGGTGATGATGTCACTTAGACCACCTCGAGACCGAAGGATCTAAGTGGTAAGCAATTATTGCTGTGAGGAGGTCGCCTATCTCTTTACGAGGACCATTGCGTGGTGAAAAAGCATATGTAAAAATTTACAGAGGTACTTGCTCAAGAGTATTGTACTGGCTGGGAATCGAATCCACGGTCTCCCACGTGCCGTCCCACAAACCAGCCGACCGAGCCACCGCACGCTCAAGTAGCTGTATACGATCTTGTTTCCTAATGCGGTGGTTTATTTACAGAGGATAGAGATACTTTTTCAAAAACTAAGCAAGAGGCAAGTGGTTTGCCCAGTACGGTTAAAATAGAAGAAGATAAATTAGAATACATAAATGATTATGAACATAAAAAAGGTATTAAGTTAGCTATCAGCAACACTTAAAAAAATCTGGGTTTTTGATCTGTAGCAAAATTGGATTTAAGTTCATTTTGGAAAAAATTCTGTCAGAAAGGAAATTTACTCCAAACTAGAGGAGTTGATGATTATAAAGAGTTAGTTAAAGTATTTTACGATAGTGAAAAGTCTGCAGAAAACTGTTTACCGTTGAATAATAGTGTTACGTACGTAACGTGGCGATATAAAGAGGAAGCATCACTTGCTTATCCGTGTAAAAACGTTGCTATAGCTGCATATCTGACAGCCCAAGTACGCCTTAAACTATATTTAAACTTGGAAAAAACTTGATCAAAGAGTTTTGTACTATAACACAGATTTAGTAATTTTTACTAGTAATGACTAAGATCTCACTGAATATCAACCACCCACTTATTTGTTGTTAGGACAGTTTATGAATAAATTAAGAATGTACGTGAAGGATCGTATATGAAGAGCTTTGTTTCAGGAGGTCCTGAATTTTATGCGTATCGTGTTCGAGCAAGTACTGCAGGGTCTCACGATGTATGGAATGTCAAGGGTATTAAATTGAATTATAAAAACTCGTTGTAAGTAAGCATCGATTCTATTGTTACTATGGTTGGTCAATAAAATAAAAATGATGTAGAATTAGATAACACAATAGAAATTAAAAATACGATGATTATAAAGTCTGACATACAAGAAGTGGTAAAGCAGAATGAAGAAAAAATCTGTGCTATGGTTTTTAAAAACAGCGACTTATCTCAGAAATCTTATATTATCTTTTTATTTACAAGAAAAAATAAATAATAAACACAAATAAATTATAATTGCTATAAATACAGTATGTGTGATCAAAAAAAGTCTGTGGTGATAGAAATTGTGATTGCCATCTGTACCTGTGTCGTGTACTAACACGAAAGTACTATCCACCCCACACATCTTCTTTAGGAGGGCTAACATGGCACTTTCTTTTACATACGCTAGTTAAACTTAAAGCAGATGAAAAAATCAGAATACATCATGAAATGTATGAGAAGCTGTTTAAGTATACTTTGCTAGTAATGTCATTTAAATATGTAAAAGTATTAGGTTATTTGAACAAGTCGAACGTTATATGTAAGCTTCAAAAACCTATTGAAAACTGGGACTTCGATGATGAGTTACACAGTGTATCGTATAGTAAAATTAGATGCGCATATTCTTTTAAATATAAAAATAGTAAAACTCTTACAACTTATTCATACAAATCAAATTATAAAAATTCAGTTTTATAAGGTTCGACGTTTAATGAAGAGCAGCATGTTGACGGTGTAATTCATAAATGTCGTAACGATCATTTAATATAAGAAACATGTAACCAGTAGATGAGAGTTGTTAAAAATGGACGTAGACTAAGATTATTAGAAAATTAATTCTTAAAATATTTGATTTCAACTGTATTAGAATTACTTCAGTAAACTTGTTTATTACCTTCATTTGCTTGTCATAGATTTTTTGCGTACTATCTAAACACACTACTTTATATCGAAATGTTATTTCACACACTGATGGACTTAAAAAATAAAATACAGATACCCACCTATTGACAAATATATATATATAAAAGTATACAGTACGCAGACACGTTCAAATATGTTACTCCATAAAAAATTTATACGGCAACTTATGATTTCAGGTATAATCAATTATTATTGATCTCACTCAAATAACGACAATGTTCAAGAATTTTAAAATATATTAACTACTAAAACTTCGTTTTTGATAAATACAAATACGGTAACAGATGCTTTTGTACTAGCTGTGCAAGACAATGAGTGCTAAAATGACTGGTGTGCATCTGTTAGTATGCATCTATACACTGAAAGAAGTGCACAGCTCATAGCAGCATGCCACGCCATTTATATTAAGGTAATATCACGTCACAGCCACGCAAACTGCTTAGCAGACTCTAGGAGTATGACATGCACTCTTACAGCTAATGGGAAAAAAGCAGCTTTGCGAAGAGTGACGATCATTGCTATTGTCCTATTGTCCATTCTATATGATATAGTTGTGCTTCTGCGCTTACTGATCGTATTATTGTATCTGTGGTAAGGTTGTTTCGTAACGCACTTCTACCTTCTTTTTCTTAAATTACTTAATTGAAAGGATTTACTATCGATTAAATTACTTTAAGCTTACTATCCAAAGTCGATTTCATATTGGTTTTGTTTTATTTATTTTTTTTTTAATTTTACGAAGGTGAGGAATACGTTTATGGCTAATATAAGTTTAGAGTAGACACAAGTAAATGCTAGTTTTGTGAATTTATTGTTTAGAGTTAAAATGTAAAAAGGTATGAATCAACAGATCTTGTAAGTGAGGTGTGAATTGTACTAAAATTTGAGATACTAAAGAAGTGACATTCAGCAGATAATTATTGTATTTATTTTATAGAAGATATCAACAATTATTACATTTAAAAAAAATCAAAAGATAACCTTAAAAACAAGTTTTAAGCAACGTTTTACAATGTGAGCCCTGTATATAGTTTGATATGACGTTTTTCTAGTGTATAAAAGATTTATGTATGATACCTCAGTAAAATAAAAAAAAAAAATAAAAAAAAAAAATTTGATTTGATCAACTGTGGATAGCAAGTTAAAAGTAATTTAATATTTGGTTAATACTTTCAATTAAGTAGTATGAGAAAAAGGAGTTAGACGCACATTACAATAAAACCTTACCACAGATACAATAGTACGATCAGAAAGCGCGGAAGCACGACTATATCATATAGAATGGACAATAGCAATGATCGTCACTCTTCTCAAAGCTGCTTTTTTCCCATTAGCTGTAAGAGTGCATGTCATACTCCTAGAGTCTGCTAAGCAGTTCGCGTGGCTGTGACGTGATATCACCTTAAGATAGATGGTGTGGCATGCTGCTATGAGCTGTGCACTTCTTTAAGGGTAAGAAGATGGAGAAAAAATACACCGTAACAATTATATAAAATGTAACATATTTTGCATATTTTGAGACTTAACAATAGAAAGAAATTTTGTGAAAAGGTTTAAAGTAAGTAGTGTAACACTTGACTAAATTTAAAACACTAATTTTTTCCTAATTCTATATTTTCTTAAAAAAAAAGTTTTGATACTAAAAAAAAAATTATATATTAACTCTGCAAAAGAAGAAAAAACGATGGTTATAGTTGTAAAAGTTGAGTCACTTGCTTTTTTTATCTCTTTTACTCATTGCATGATTATTTTTATGATACTTTTGAAAGGGTTTGTTAAGATGAAGAGACAAAAAGAGTAAGAAAGTGCTGTTATAAATAAAAAGATTTGCGCTTAAATCATTCGAACACAGTTAATTATACATCCGTATTATTGAGGACTTCCTCGAACGTATAAAGAAGATGTCACTGCATTCGATTAATAAAGATATCATAAATGCATGTTGCAACCTGCTTGTTACTCAATATTTCGTAATCTTGAAAATTAGCCAGAAAGACAGAGGTACTGGAGAAAAGGAGATCCCTGTTCTTAAGAAAGAGGACGAGGAGAACAAAAAGAAGTTGCTATATTCATCGGCAAAAAAATTCACAATCTATCGATTCTTCAATAACCCAAAATCTTTTCCAGAGAATAAATATTATAAAAGATTGTAGTAATGATTTACCATCAAGGATGTAGTCATAGATATCCGAAGTTGTTACAACTCTGAGAGAAATTATATACCGGAATAAATTGCAGTGGTATACAGGCCAATGTCATAGGTCATTGGTTTTTTAAACCAGCCCAACCATTCAACGATTTACCTTATGATGTAAAAAAGTATAATAATCTCCGCTTTCTTAAAGTTGACGGTATAAAGTGGTTTAACGGAAATATTACAATACATTATAATAAAATATTTATTTATCACACTTACTGGAAACCTTGAGAGAACGTACTTTTATGGTAATAAGTGGTATAGTGAGGGGGATACAGGGCCACCTAGCCTCGTATCCTCCTATGATACAGAGCCACTCTGGCCTTGATTCTCTTACGGATATGGAGCTAGATCCACCCTTTGTGCTTCTACACGTGTAGCGAAGACAATCTGAGAGTACGAGCTTGCAGCATATAATAAGAACTGATACTTGCTTGAAAGCAATTGAATATGCTTCGACGTATAGCTGAGCACAAATATAAGTTGGTCTAATTATTTTTTCATGCATATTACCCACTAGCATTCAAAAGTTCTCCATAGCATATATACTTATTTAATACTGGAAAGAGATGAAAAATTAAGAACTAATGCCTTAAAAACCGACGCATCTTGCTCTACAATACATATTTATATTTGTGAGCTGCAAAATGAGGCTTTATTAACGTATGACACTGCTGGAGAAAATATCGAGCCACAAACACTGATATTAAATGTAATACAATATCATACTTTTAATCCCATCGGTGTGAATGCGATTCACTTACTTGCCCATGAATACACACTATAATTGTCGGAATTTGTCCGTAACATGCGTACTTATATTACTCGAAAAAAAAAGATTAAAAATAAACGTGCTTGATTCGATACTGTGATCTTTGATTGTCTTACCATTTGCAACAATTTAATGTTGTTGGTATTATAAATAACTATTTACTATTTATTCACTAAATAAATTTTCTGCATAAAGTAATAATAAATTTGTAGGTCTTAATTGTAGAGATAGCATGAGAAAAGACTACTCAATGAATAATAAAAACTTCAAACTTATTTTAAAATAATTATTAAAAAAAATTCATGGCTCTTGTAAGAGCCAACTGTTTTACGAAATTGTATAACGTATTTTCAATAATTTTTAAACTTTTTTTCTGGCACATGAGCGAATATTTTCAGAATAGTAATTCTTTCTTACTTTTGCTTAAGATGCCTCAACGTGCTTCTCTAACAGAAGTTTCTTGCAATCTTCATTGTCTTTAGCATGACAACTCCAGCTGCTTTCTTCCAACTTATTTGGCTTAGTAAAGTACAGACCAACTAAGATGTTGACTGCTCTATAGATACACTTTAAATGAAGCTTCACATAATTTTTTATTTGTAAATAAAAAAGCAAATTTCTACTAAGGTTTCATTATTGCACCTCTTTGTCAGAGTCGGTGACATCTTTTCACTACAAATGAAAGTAGAATTTTTTAATTTGATTTACATTGTGGACATTATCTCTTAATCTTTTTAGAATTACTTTATGTTTTGCGTTAACTACAACTTTATGATAGTCCTCAGCAAAACAAAACATCATACTCAAAGTCATTGACACTTGAAAGTAAGAATTATCATTGAAAACATATTCTTTCTCTTTGATGTTGATCCAACCAGCATTTTCAATCATTAAACTCTGACTGGAAGAGAGAGATATTCATCCTTTCATTAAAATTGTTAGTCCAACATTTTTACACTTGTCGATTTCTATACCATTTAGTTAGTGTCGTATTTCTTCAAACACATAGCAGATGGCCTTGTCACCTAGTGTTGTTCTCCACAAAATACCATCTTCTTTATTTGTTATACGTACAGCAATACATAGGGAACATTAAGAAAATAAGAGGTATTCATCTTGATGTTAAATCAAGATCTGAATCTCACCATTGTTTTAAAATGCTAATGCAATATGGGGTCGATACTCAACTCGCAACGTATCAACCTTGAGAATAGCAACAGATTAATCGGAGTTAGGAGTACTTGTATCTCTAAGAATTCGTTCAGTAAAGCCTAAAAGATAGCCTATAAAATTTTTTGGTCTGAAATCAATCGTATGACCACGCGTTCTTGCGCTGTAAAGAGTATTATTCTTTGGTTTGATGCTAATAGCTATATTGTTAGGTTGTATTACATCGATCAGAAATGACTCAATATCTTGAATTTTGTAACTGCTCGTTAGGAAAACAACCATTGGATCACCTATGTGAACTTTATTATCACTTTTATTAATATTTAGAATTGAATTAAAAGGTATAAGTTCTACTAGACCAGGAACGTTGTTATGTGCTAATGACAACTCGATAGGTAAAAAATATTGCGCTCCGAGAATAGATGATGTTCCTGATAAACTTAATATCAATGATTCTTGCATTATGATTTTTCAATGACTTATGTTACTTGAGTATTGAGATACGTTTATATAGGCTGATGATGGAGTTTTATGTAAGAAAGCCGCAATTGTATGTACCAAAATCTTGGTATCTCTTATAATTATATTTGACATCATTCACACCAATAGCATTAGATTGATTGGTGGCTGCAGGTCATCAAAACTGTCAAAAGACGTCACATTATTGCCTCGCTTTCTATAGGCAAGCTAGTGAGCACCAGGACAATTCTTATCATGAAGATTAACTATTGCTGATTTGGAAAAACGTGGGCCATCGTCTAGCATAGCATTTCTCATAACAACTTCACGGAGATGTGGGATTGTTAAAATTTTTACATACTTCATGAAGTCATAGTCTGTGAGAGCTTACTAAGGCAGTTTAACATACAAATTTTCTTTTTTTTCAACTTTTAAGCCTTTTTCAGGTTCTAAATGAAGACATAAGCCGTTTTTATATGGTTTTTGAAATAGGCTTTTTCTAAGTAAAAGCGCTTCCATTTCTTCATTGTGCCTTCTACTCTGATATTGCTGTTTTCAAGCAATATTAGCATCATTAGTAGAAAGACAACTTAAGTTTCACCTGTTGTAATAGCCCCTAAAAAACTTAAGCCAGCAAACGCAGAAATAAGATATAGTAAAGTGCCACCAGTTTTTTGCGGTTTAGGCAATACTTGAGGCATTCCAATATTTTTCTTGCTGCCAACGTTTTCACAGCCTACTACGCTCCTTTTCACGCTGAACTAATTACTTTTCGAGTACAACTACTTGGAACCATAAGTTTCGAAGCACTTTAAATGAAGCTTTTTAAAGTGATTCTCATTTTTTTCTTTATTATATTCTTACTTTCTTTACTAGAACTTATACTACGAAGCGATCCCATGCCAAGATAAAATGTTAATTTTATGGCGTTAGTAATGGTAAAAGCAGTAGCCTTTTTGCCCTAAGCTAACGGCTTTGGCTTCAAATATTTGCTACACCTATTCAGCGAGAATCTTATCAGCAGTGTTTCTTGCCGCAAAGTTTTTTCGATTCTGAGAATAGGCTATATCGTGTAGCTTACAAGCTGGATCTAATCGTTTGATACCTTCATCCCCACCAGCTAATCTCTTGGCTAATTTAGTTCCTGTCTACAATACTGATATCTTGGTATGTGCATTTCTACAGGCAGTTTGTTAAAAGTGTGTTTATATTTTCACAGCCTTTACAATGATGAGTAATCATCACTTTTTAAATGCTTAATCATAAATGAGCATAAAAATACGAGTAGAGCACTATTTATAGTTTTATATTTTAACTAAGTCAGAACAGTCAACATGACCTCCAGATGACCTAATGTTAAACTTACTTTCAATAATTTTAACTAACTGATCAACGAGATTAAAGAATATGATCAATAATAAGCTAAAAAGTATAAAAGCATATATATTCATACTATTTATAGTATTATATTTTAGTTTTAGTTGAGTTAGCAAACAGCAAATATGAGCTTCGTGGTCCAAAATATTGAGCTTCCAATCGTAAATTTCTACAAAATCGTTGAGCAAAATAAGAAAATGGAACGCCATGGTGATCTGCTACCCTATCCTATAGGAGCTGTTTTTTTAGTCCATCAAACTAATTTAAGATTGTTTATCTATAACCAAAGTCACTGAATTAGCCAAAGTATAAGTTTCTATAACAATTGTTGGAGCCTATGAATGGTGCAAAGTATTTTTTATTTTAGTGATAATGAATCAGTCATATCTCCCGATAAGGCACTACCGCACTTTATAGTGATATTCGATGACATTGTCTGTGAAAAATAACATAGTGTCAAAGCCTTTTTTACATAAGACGTCACTAAAGTACTGATTAACTCTATCTTTTCATATTATATGTTTAAGTTCCAAAGCATTTGGTCAGAGATAATTTAAATGTCTTAGTGATAGTTTCACAAGATGATATGAATTCAAAGCACATCTACAATGAGCATGTTAATACCAAAATGATTTTTAATGATTTGAAAAAATTATGTGTAAACTGTTAAAGAGTAAGAAAATATGGGTTTATTTGAATAAACAAGGAGAAAAATTCAAGTGATGATAGGTACAAAAAAAGTTTTGACTCTTTTGCTATAAATATTACTCATGGTCATCAAGTGTGTATTAGTCTAGTGTTAACCATCAAACGAACAACACGGATGCTTTTCGTGAGAAAAAACACGTTCTTTGTAAAGTTAAAAAAGCAAGAGACGCTGTTAGACGTGAGTATCGATTTTATTAAAGTCAGGCAGAGAAAATTTTGAAAAACGGATTAGGGAGACTTTTAAGCCTATTACTTTAATTAAATCATACATGACAAAAAGAATGAAAAAAACTTCTTACCAAGCTTTGAATCTTCACCTAGAAAGTTTTTTAAGCCTTTTAAGCTAAAAATTAAAAATATTGGCACATTAAGGTTCCAGTCAGCAAATAGTAATAGTTGTGACAAAGCCGATACTTTTTCGTTGGATGATACTATTAAAGACTATGATACCGTTGTACAAAAAAATGATGCCAATGATTCAGGGCATGATATCAGTAGAAGTTATTCCACGAATGCATACTTTAATATACTTGATAGAAATAAGCCCGAATCAGATCGAATTTATGAGATAAGAAAAGAAGAAAACGGACAATATATACTTGGTGATTAACCCGTATCTTTAAAAAAAAGTAAAATTTGCATAAAAGATCTGAGATACCCAATGACTGATGGATGAAAGAAGTTACTCATGAGAAAATATCCTGATAAAAAGCATATGACACCAGATAATTAAACTCAATACAAATAAATCTTGGAAACTTTGAGTGTGTATAAAAAAAATTTGACAAAAATGAGACAGTTCATCTATACAGCAGTAACAAATTGAATAATGTTGTTTTCCTTTTTATATACTCTTACACAAGTGAAGGAGAAAGGTGGATTTCTACCCTCGTTAAACACTGCTAAGCTCAACACACAGATCAACTACGTTTATTGAGACGACCCTAACAAACTGGTAAATCAACTTAGATTACTAGTGGCAGAAAACTCAGCTGGTAGTCTTAGTCATATAAGTTAAATAAATTCAACTGTTCAAGAGCTTCGTAAAGTTGATATTACATATTAAGCTTAGTTATTAATTTAACTTCAGTATCAAAATAAATATCGATGTATTCAGACGTGGATTAGCTAAGTCGGAAGGTGGTAGTCAAGGTCCTTGAAGAATCGGGTATAATCATACACATGTGGTGAACAGATGGTTAATTTGATTTAGGAAATAAAAGATTGCGCAATGTTGCATCAGCTATTTAACCTTACGATGCTGTAAATCTTACTACTTTACAGAAAAAAAAAAGTTTTATTCTAGATGAATAAGAGAAAATAAGTCTACTATTAAGCAAGTTGAGTGATGTATTCTCAGTAACAGTAATTAATTTGCAGGGTGAAATACATATAATAAAGAAGATTATGGAGCAAATACCTAATTTAACTCGAAAAAAGATTTAGGAAAAACGAAATGAGTAGTTAAAGAGCTTGCTTAACCTGCTAGGCACAACTATCTCCGTTGAAAGTTGGATGACTGGGTTTGGATGAAACATGGCAAGCTGATCTTGTAGGGGTGATACCTTACGCTTGAAGAAATTAAGGTTATTATATATAATAAGGTAATAATTAATATATGCTTACAGTCATTGACGTATTTTCAAAGTTTGCGTTAACTGTGCCTGTAAAGAATAGAACTGATTAAGATGTGACTGCAGCTATAAAATCGATATTAACAAAGGGTAGAGTTCAAACTAATTTACAAACAGATCGTGATAAAGAGTTTTACAACGCAAATCTTCAAAGTCAAATTCAAAAGTACAAAATCAATTATTTCTTGTCTTATAGTAATCTTAAAGCATCCATATGTGAGCGATTTAATCGTACACTAAAGCATGCTATGTGGAGAAAATTCAGTTTACAAGGTAGCTATCAGTATATTGATATTTTGCCTAAGTTATTGGCGGACTCTTATGATAGGAAGCATTGAACGATAGCTATGAAACCTAAGAATGTATCGGTTGCTAATTTAAATAATGTTATTAGAAATTTCGTATTAAAAAAAACATTAAAAAAAAGAAAATCTAAATTTAAGTTAGGTGATAAAGTACGATTGAGGAATATCAAGCAAATGTTTGGAGAAGGATAGACACCAAACTGGTCTACTAAGATTATCATAATAACATGAGTAGCTTCTACTAGGCCATTAACTTATTATTGAAAAGAGTATGAAGAGTAGAAAATTTTTGGAGGTTTCTATAAACAGGAACTTTAGAAAACCAAACATCCAGATTCTTATTTTATCGAAAAAATTATGAGTTGTTGAAAAAATTGCGTTCTTGTAAAATGGTTGGGGTTTGACGATATTTACGATAGTTGGATTGATAAAAAAAATTATGACGAGTTTTTTTCCAAACCTAATTTTAGTATAACAACATTCAAAAAACATTACAACTATTATTAGTATTGATTATATCAAAAATAAATGAATGATAATAAAATTACTTTGAACACAATTCTTTATTTTACACTACAGTTATTACATAGATATGTATATGAAAAAAAAACTTTAGTTTCCTTAACACACATAAACAATTCAATTTTACTTGCATCTTCTTGCAATTTTGTTTAACGATTTTTATTTTCTAGTAACTTATCTACAATCATTTTTGAAAGAAATAATAAAAATTTGTTTACCAACTTGGCAACAATCTTCATCCCGTACTGCATATTGACTTTCTTCAGTCTTGTAAGCATAAGAATGCTATCATTTTCTACTTCTCTCAGCTTTTCATTGAAAAGATATTGACCACAAGCAATACGATTTAATCTATTGAGATTCATTTGTAACACAAAACCAAATATTTAAGAGCTGTGTAGAATAAATAATATTTGTTTGTAGTGTATTAACTGTGCAGCCTAAGGCATTTAAGGAATTATCAGTGTATGCATTAATTTAACAAAAAAAGATGTATTAAATATTTACTTACCTTTAGTTATTTTAAGCCTTTTATTCGAGATGGTGTCACAACCTTTAAGGTTACATGAGTGTGCAATCCTACTAGAACACATTGTTTTGTCTGTAAAATTTTTAATGCTAACCATCTTCGGAGTTGTCGATAAATTAAGCTCAGTCGGTTATTACAGCTTCTTATAAATAGCTCTTTCTCCTTCGTTTGACAGATATTTGGCTTGTTGATCGGTAAGCTTCTCTCCGGGCGCGCTTCTCTGGTAGGTGGTTTATTATTCTTCTGTTTCTCCTTCATTGATAGTTCTTGAGATGATGCTGTAGTGGCCCCAGAATAAGGTGTCTGTTTGACCACACTGTAAATAACGTCATACGCACTCAACACTATTTTATTGTCTTTTTCTAAGAAGAGTTAATGATAACGTGATCGGATACTTTACTGCTCTCAAGACATGCTTGTATTTTCACACAGAAATTTGACATAATTAGCAAAAGTAATTGTAGCCTGCACTACATTGCTTTCCACACATTTTTTTTTTTTAATGGCTTTTTATCTTGTATCTAACTTTACATCTAACTCCTTAATTTCACAAATTCGAATACGATATTTTCATTACATTCATCTTTCATGAGGCCAACAACTTTATTTTTGCCTTATTTAATATTAAATGGATTGTTTTCAGCATAATCCTATAAATCGAATTCTTTAATATTAACATTTATGACTTCATACATATTGTTGTTAGTAACTTTATATGAAAGACTATCAGTATTAGTATAAAGTAGTTTAGATTGATCCCCTACACATTTTTTCAGAAAGTCTGAGTGAAATCTATAAACACGTATTTTTGATAAGTCTAAGATACATAATCTAACGTATATAAGTTTTTTAATGCAGATTTGAGTGCGTAACAACTAAATTGCTACAAGCTGATTGTCAAAGATATCTTAACTATGAAGGCTTAGTTAAGTGAAAGAAGTGCTTCTGCACCATATCCTCCTTTCCACTTATTAACGCGTCTAACATCAACATGTTTTCGATCGTTTTCTATCATTTTTTCGAAAACTGCGTTGTTTAACAGTTTGAACAATATCTTTTTAAATTCGTTTTTCGCATTTTGGCATTTTGAAAAATTCAAGTCCACATACTCCTTTAACCACGTACTCTGTTCAAATTCCAATACTCATCAAATTTTTTTCAAGTAGTGACCATGTTTTAATGCTTGTTTTAGTGCTCAATAAGTCATTACGTAGCAATTTTTGTCGTATAAAGTAGCCATTAATTTCTTCTTTTTAGATCCTACAGGTGTTTTATGTTTAACACAAAATTGTCAGTCCTCATGTGCATTACATAGCCTTTCTGAATACTCAAGATCTACTTCAAGAATGTAACTAATCTTAGCATCATCTTTTACGTTCGTGATACCCATCGAATTCATATTTTGTGTCACATTTGGAACTACTATAAGGTAGTGGTTAAGTCATAGAACACCCACATAAATTATTGATGTCATAATACATAAGGTATTTTTCGTCTTCGTTAAGTTGATAACCTTCATTCACATACTGGTGATTAGCTTTTGCACAACGATTGCTATCTTAACTAATGCATCCTTGTATACCACGTTCAATAAACATAAGCATATCAGTATCTTTTAATATTTATAATTATTTTTTAAAAATGTCCTAATTTATGAGATTCATCGATAAAAAGTTTATATACATAAAAGAACAATTACAACTTTTGTATACCTTAACATTGCATCCCAGGTCAGTATAGGTTAAGTATATTAATGAGCTGGGTCCAATTTATATGCTTTAAGACAATTGTTTCCAAAATTTTTAAACACTTCTGCAAGTAGCAGAACATCTTTCGTCAAATATAAATTGGAATATTGTCCGATTGTCTTAATATTAAATGTGTTCCATACATTTATGGCATTTTCATACTGTTTATCAGGAATACGCCTTGTATTAACTGATATAAAAAGTATTTTTTGAAAAACATGATCACCCTTAACAGGTTATAACAAACGTTCAAAATCTGCGTATATATGGTGTACGATTTTTATAAGTAAAGTTTTCAAATTAAAGTGTACTTTCATGACTATTGTTTTTAGAAAGTGTAGATTTACATTTATTTATACTTCAATAATCAATTTCATGTGAAAGTAATTTTTGCGCTGTCAAAAAATAATAAAGACAACAGTTACATATAAATAATGACCATTTTTTAGAGAATGTTGTGTGTGCCAAGCGAAAAAGATTTTTTATCCATACATAGTAAGACCAGCTGGATAGATGTACATTACTCTTTTGATGTTGTTCTGTTTCTTCATTTTCATCAAAATAAAAACTTTCAACCAACACAAGATTCACATGTTTTATCTTATTTCTGAGAAATTACATGACAAAAGAAAGAATCATATACATTACTTTTCTTTCAAAACATATAAACTTATTAAAACATGGTTCTGTCTTTCCAACTTTTCAATCAACTTTGGATGTACTAGAAATTTGAATTCATCAAAATTGAAGTCATTTTCATATTCAGTGTAGTTAAAAATACGATGTGCACGATTCTGCACTGTATGCAATGCTAATAGAATAGCCCATTTAAAGCATTGATTATTATTATTTACTACATTTATACAACCTTGTTTTTATATATAATTTAGCAATTTAATGTAAGATCTTCCTCTCATAAGATTAAGTTTATCAATTCTTACGACTAAATTTAGTATAAAACGTGATGACCAACCAGATTGTTTGTCTTAAAAATCTTCTATATATTTTTATTAAATTGGTTGTTGTACGTACATTATAAGCCTGTAACATCGATGTATCCGCATTAATTTTTTTTTCCTTGCTTCAAAACTTTACGTGCCGATCTGAAAAGAGGTAAATCACCTACAAGATTGCTCGTAGCTAAGGTACTACGCCCATGCATGACTCACATACATACACGCTGGCCCATGCTGACCGGAAAAGAAGTCAAATGAAATGCTTTTCAAAGCGTAAAATAGTAAAATAATTTTAAAGAGCTAACAGATGCAAAAAGTTAACTGGAACAGCTGCGATGAGGTTTAATATTAGGTATTAGTATAAATAGATTGAGTTTAAAAGATGCGATGTTAAAAACTAGGGTAAATTAGAGTTAAGACCCATAGACTAAGCGAAAATATTAGCAAATGCTAGAATTATTATGTATGGCTAATACAACCTGTACACGCTACACCATTAGCCAGCAACAATATTACATAAGCCTACGAAAGCAATCTTATTGACTTTCAAAGATTTATTTAATTTTTACCATTCATGTTCGCAGGCTCATGGTTGACTGTACAACCCTTTTGTATCGTGTTAACAATTTCATTAACATACAGCAATAGCCCTAATTGTAATCTGGTTAAAAACTATCACTGTTTTAAATGTAAAGAAAAGAAGGAAAGTCACGGCAGTTCCTCTTTTTCCTGACACAAAGATCTCGAGAGGGAGTTCTTACTCTTGCCCCCCACACGGGTAACGGAATTTTCGATTCTCCAGGGCCCCCTGAGCCGACTTCCTCTCCTACGACAAGCAGAGAAAACCATAGTTGACCAAATACTACTAACATTTTAAAATACATTTACAACTAACAATGAATAAAAACTATTGGTAAATCTGAGTAAGTTAACAATATAATAGTTCGTGACAAGTATCCCACAACTGTTTTTATAGATATACGTATTTTAACCACAGAAACCGCTGTTGCTGATTAATCATCCATGATTATTAGTAGTCCGATAAATGCTCACGTGTACAGGTGTAACTAGCGGAAAATCTAGCAATTATTATAGTTATTAATATTTAAAATTAACGACTACTAAGACTATCATTAATACCACAAGGTGCTGAACATCTATTTAATCAAACCTAAATATTAAGCGATCTTCACTACTCTTTTTGCATCGGGCTCGATTGAATGGATGAACAATGTCTACTTTTCATTAATAATGATAATAACACATCTTAACCCTAATATTAAGTTATGATAAAATCTTGTAACTTTTTGATGTAAAAGGGAAAGGAATGGCATGAGTACGTGAATCACCTTTCCTTCTCTTGACGCATAGAGGAGAACAAGCCGGATGTGGGATGTGGAATTTCTGAGTGGCCAAACTCGAGCAGTTCTAACCAATTTGATTTTCAGCTATTGTCTTTTTTTCAAAATTTTTCCCCGGCAAGTTTTCCTGCTTTTTACGAGCCAGCGCATGAAAAAGGTCCACCTCTCGCAATAAAAAGGCCTGGAGGCCCAGAGGAAAATCAATTCGACTTGACTCGACTCGGCTCGACGATAGCCCTCCACGAGTGCGGTTTTAAATTTTCGATCTCGGACACCTCGCACTGGCTCACTCCACTGTACGTTGTATATCAAAAAATAAAAGTAAGTCGAATTCAAATACAAAAGTGACAAGTTCTTCTTTTTTTTCTCTCGGTTTCAAACGTGGACGTGTTTTTGTTAGAGTTTGAAATTAGATATCAGTAAATACCACGTTACGAAATTAAACAGACAAGTTAGTCCTAATATAAAGTCTAGGGCAATCACATTTACTCCAGATGGTACTGGTAGATCCTAGACCGGTTGTAAACTTAAACCATTTTACCCCCTTGCGCAAGCTCTAGAGTGTAACTACCTTTGTTCGTTACGGTACTGGTAACCTCTAGATCGCGAACGGGATACGGTTCGACACATCACACCAGGCATTCTCGATACATCCGAGGTGCGCTGCGAACGAATACATCACATTATTGCTTCACAACCCCGTCGATTTAATCAAAACGGTCATCCTCACTTTCTTTCAAATACTCAAACAAGAAAAATAACAACCCTTTAGCCCCGCGTCTCACCTACGTGCCCAGTGCGAGTCCCGAGTTAATAAGCGAAAGCTTAGGTTCAAATGATATGTTGCGCCGACGTAACAAGCCATTCATACAAACCAGTTGTTTAGAAAACAGCTTGTGACTTTGTATTCAAATATTTAATATCAACAACCTCATCTTTTACTTTCACATACTTAGTAGCAAACACTGTATTTACTTTTAACGCTTGATGTTGGGCCAGAGCTTGTTTTCTTCGTTTAACAAATTATTGTTGAGCGTCTTTCATAAATGTGAGGAGATCTTATTGCTTGTGACTTACGATTAAAGTAGTTCTTATTAGATCTTTTAAAGCACTATAAATAATCTTCTAATTGAACAAACTATAGGTCCCCATGGTTTTAAATTTTATTCATTTTAAATAAAAATAAATTTTGCACAAGTAAATATGTTTTATTTAACATATTTTTTTAATACTTCTTTATTATTAATATTACGATTAAACATAAGCAACATAAATTTTTATATATTTTTAAAATAATTTCAACAAAAGAAGTAATTAAAATAGTTTTCAAAACATAACTAAAAGAATTTATTACAATATCTTATGAATCACTTTGATAACCAAACATAACGATGATAATATCGTTTATGACTATAATTACAATCTACTTATTTAAATATTTTAATGCCGAGGCTCCATGGCCACCTATTCAAGCAATTATAATAACACCATGTTCGTCCATTCTTTCTATTTTTTTACAATACTTGAGCTGATACAACATACATTTATCCTTGCTCAAGATTTCTTTTCTTTTTACGAATCCAATCATCATTAGTTTTCTTATTGTTTTTAATGAAAATAATTGTACACTTTTTTCGTCTGTCAAAAAATTAAAAACATTTAATTTTTCGTAAGAGTCAGAATGAGCGCTACATTTTTCTTATTAATGATTCACTGTCACTACCATTATTATAATAGTCATCGTAATCACTAACATTAATTCTGGTATCGACTAATCCACTGTACCAGTCTAGCAAATCACCTACCAAAACTACAGATTCACAATTAGCAGAATCGTTACTAATATCAACACAATAATTAATCATTTTTTTTTAAAGAGCTTATAATAAAATCTGAGACACCTGAATTTTGATTGTAGTAAGATAACTGACAAACCACCAACTAGAATAAGTGTGTCACTTTTACTCGCATCATCATCATTACTGTGATGAAAATGATAATACTTTTCATTTGTTTCAATTTTTATTTTATTTATGTCATTGTCACCATTACAACCATAAACACTACTATCAATGACAATTCTTTTTTTAAATGATTCAATCTAAAGAATCTATATTTCAATAGTATAGAGATTATTAGTAAGCCACTTACTAAAATACTTGGTTCACGATCATTTATCCTATTTCATCTTTATTACCACTATAATAATTATCATCATCGTCGTCGTCCTCACTGTCATCGTTATGGTCATTGTCATCGTCATCGTCATCGTCATCGTCATTGTTATCGTCATCATTATCGTCATCATCATCGTCATCGTCATTACTTTTGTAAGTATCATTATTATTCATTTAATTATTTATTATTGTTAATGACGTTACAATATTACGGTACCATTTAATTATTCTATTATTAAAATTCTTGTTGTTATCGATATTACGATTATTACTAGCATTTTTATTAGTATAATAATAAAACAAGTTCTTATTATGAAAATACTAAGACAATCATTATTATGTTACTCATTAACATTTGAATTATCATTGGTTTAATTATTAATTCCTTTTAATACTATTATTTTTATTATTGTTGTAGTCAGTATTTACATGATTTTCATCCTTATTATCGGTTACCTCATCATCATCGTCCGTAAAATTGTCATTGTTCTTATTATCATCATTTACGGTATTAATATTGTTAGTATTATTATTATTATAAACCATATACTTTTTTTTTAAATTGACATTTTTATTACAATAATCATCATTATTACCATAATTATTCTTACTATCTGAATTATTTATTTATATATTATTATAAGCGATAGTTTTACTATTATTACGAGACTCAATGGTGTTACTATTATTTTTATTATAAAAATTACTATTATTATTATTATTATAAAAATAACTATTATTATTATCACAAAAATTACTATAATTATTGTCGTCATTGTTATCACGATAGGTGCTATTATTATAATCGTCTATATTGCCATCATTAGCATAATTTTTACTATCACCGTTAATATTACTATTATCATAGATAGTATTATTATTATAACTCATATGACTATTGTTGTTATTATGATTACACATAAAATGATCTTCGTTTTAACCGTTATCATCATTATAATTATCAGAAACATACAATGATTATCATCGTCAATTTTTTTGTTTTTTTTAATTATTATTATCATTACTATCATTCAAATTATAACTATGAATATTATTATTATCGTTATCATAGTTATGAAAATTATCATCAGTATCATCATTTCTTATTATTATGATAGATATGTTTAACGTATTCATGGTTATAAGTATCATAAACAGCATTTTTGTCATAATTATTATTCTTGTTATCATTATCAACAGTATGAATATTGTTGTGTCAGTCACTATTATAATCATTAATGTCGGTGTCATTGTCACTATTATCATCATTGTTATTGCCATAATTGTCAAGCTCATCATTAACATCATGGTAGCTATTATCATCACCCGTATCATCCCAATGACATCTTTAAAAGTATCACTATCCTCCTCATAATCATGGTTCTATTCTTAATTATTATACTTTATTTTATTATTACTAGCATTTTAATACTTATTATAGTTACTAACAGCGTCATTATTATTATTTTTATCATTGTCTTTAACATTGTCATATTAATATATTTAATATAATCAACAGTATTACAATTATTTTTAATAACGCCGTTATCATTATAATAGTGTTCAATTTTTTATTCGCTATTATTAACATTATTATCATTGTTATCATTATAATTATTACTATGATTGTTATTATTATTATTATTTCTTTCTTATTCTTTTTTATTACTACTATTGTAACGTTTCATAATTACGATTATCAATATCGATTATGTTTTAATTGTTATTAATTTAATCATAATTATCATACTGATAACCATGGTTTTCAGTATCATCGATAAGATATTTATTATTCTAGTTCCAAACATTATCTTTATCATCATTTTTACTGTCGTTATTAATCATATTATCTTTATTATCAACATAATCATTATTATTTTTATACAAAGCATCATTTTTACTATCAGTATTATCATTATTATCATTCTTATGAACATCCTTATTGTCACCGTCATTATCATCATCATAATGTTTATTATTAACATTATTATTATCGTTTTCATTATAAGTTTTATCATTAATATTTTTTTAATTCCTCATATAATTAGTATAATTATTATTATCATCAATATTGACATAAATATTATTATTATAATCGATATTATTTTTAATGTTTTTGTAATAATTAGTTTATATTGGAATGATTATTATTATTTTTCTCATTACCATTATTAAAATTATCATATTTATAATAATTTTCTTATCATCATAATTATAAATATTATTAACGCTAGTATTGTTATCATGATTATCCTGATAATTATATTAACCATCATAATTTATTTTGATCCCATCGTTTTTTTGTCATAATTTCGAGTATCGTTATTAGTATTATTATTATGAGTAGTATTATTATCATAATTATTATTATTATTATAATTATTGCCGTTATTGTTTTCAAAATAATCGCTTTTTTTATCATCTTCATTGTTATTTTATTTTTTTTTTTTTTCCGAGGTCGTCCAAAATGCCTTTGTACACGATAGAAGGGTGTACAAACCCTTCCTTGTGTGGAATTTGTTATTATTATATCCACTCAACTGCTAAGCAAGCCCCTATGTCGCCCACCAACCGCCCCGCAACCACACCCCAGAAGCCCAGCACGAAAAAAAAAAAGAACGGAAGCCAGGCACTCAAAAGCGTGGGCTACTAGGCAACAGCCGCTTATCGGTAGGAAGGTAATAGATCAAAGCGGTTAAGGGGAGTCTGTATGTTACTATCATTATTTTTATTATTATTTTTATTGTTATCATTATTATTAATATTACCATTAGCCTTATGGTTATTATAATTATTATGTTTATTGTTATGGTAATAATAACAATTGTTACCATTATCAGTATTACATGTATTATCATCGTCGTCATCATTTTTATCATCATTCTTATTATTATCATGATGATATTATAATCTTCACTATCGTAATTTTTATTCTTGTAATTTTTTTTAATGTCACCATTACTATTATTAGAAGAATTATTATTATCGTATGTATAATTATGATTCTTATTTTTATAAGTATTATCTTAATTGTCTTCACCACAATTATTATTATTATAATTATCTTTATTATTATTACTATTAAATCATTATTACTATTATGATAATAATAAAAACAACGTCTAATGGTGGGACTGTCATATTTTGAATTTATTAAAAAACGAAACGATGTTTCGGCCGTTTGGACAACGTCCCGGCCCTCATCAGGTACAAAAATCTATGAGTAACAAAATTCTTTGCAATACAAATTTAAGTAAAATATAATTAACGCAAATTAAGTTACATGTATAACATACCTCTGACTCTTACGAAAGGAATGTAAAATCGTAATGTAGTCAGAGTTTCAAGCTAAGTGGCTTCTATACCCTGCACATACGCAAATGACATAGTACACGCACGTAATACAATCGAAAAAGAATCGCAAGCAGTTCCTTGAGACGCACATAAACATTTCATGTTTTCCTAATACTATGAATGAAAGGGGTCCTCGAATTATGTATATAAAGTTAGTCACCTTTTTTAATTGACATAACGAGAGACCTATAACAATATTTCAATTTTTCTGTATCTTGTTGTCTATTAATATTATTATTGGAGTAATATATATTTAACATTTCGAAAAAAAGGCGATTTTTGTAATTTTGTTCTATGTCTAAAATTTTAATATTATCAAAATTAAAATTATGTGTGAATTTAATGCTATGTTGTGATAGTATCAATGTATTCTTTTTTTTCTCGATGTCTCTTTTCTGTTCTGTCATTCTTAACTTTACAGCTTTCGATGTTTGACCAACATAATAGCAGTTGCAAAAATCAAGAGCTGTCAAACATCGAGAGATGTAAAGTTAAGAATGACAGAACACAAAAGAGACATCGAGTAAAAAAAGAATACATCGGTTTTATCACAACATAGCATTAAATTTATACATAATTTTAATTTTGATAACATTAAAATTTCAGACATAGAACAAAATTACAAAAAGCGCCTTCTTTCCGAAATGCTAAATATACATTACTTTAATAATAATATTAATAGACAACAATATACAGAAAAATTAAAAGATTGTTATAGGTCTCTCGTTATGTCAATTAAGAAAGGTGACTAACTTTATATACATAATTCGAGGACCCCTTTCATTCATAGTATTAGGAAAACATGAAATGTTTATGTGCGTCTCAAGGAACTGCTTGCGATTCTTATTCGATTGTATTACGTGCGTGTACTATGTCATTTGCGTATGTGCAGGGTATAGAAGCCACTTAGCTTGAAACTCTGACTACATTACGATTTTACATTCCTTTCGTAAGAGTCAGAGGTATGTTATACATGTAACTTAATTTGCGTTAATTATATTTTACTTAAATTTGTATTGCAAAGAATTTTGTTACTCATAGATTTTTGTACCTGATGAGGGCCGGGACGTTGTCCAAACGGCCGAAACGTCGTTTTGTTTTTTAATAAATTCAGAATATGACAGTACCACCATTGGACGTTGTTTTTAATTATTTACCAACTGTCACTGGACGTTTTATTTGAATATCACAATAATAGTTATACCTATTTAGATAATAGCTATGACTTGACGAAAGAATGATGATTTTTATAAGAATAAGAATAGAATAAAAAACAATAATAGTGATAACGGCAAAAAATATGACGATAATAATGACAGTGTTGTCAATAGTAAAAGAGAAAAGTTAGCATAACTATTATTATTATAATGATTATCTTCGTCATAATAATTTTTATTATCGGCAATATTAGCATACTCATAGTTACAATTATTGTTATCATGATTATTGACAATAATATTAAACGTATTTTTATTTTAACTATCATTACTGTTATCATTAACAATATAAGTTGTATTATTTTGCTTAAACTTATTTTTACTAAAATTAAAATTCATATTACTATAAGAATAACTGTCTCGATCATTTTCATTATAATTCTTATTATTAGCATCATTATTACAAATGCGATGATCAAAGTTATTTAAAATACTGCTTTACTAATTTTTCTTGCCTTTATTATTATAGTTTTCATTGTTATTATTATTGTCATTATCATTATCATAATGACTTACATTATTATAGTAAGTATAGTTATTTAAGTTATTGTACATTAGGCTCTTTTTGTTGTTAGCAATGTTATTAAAATTATTTTTACTATTACTTCTATAATTATAATTATTATTATTATAATTATTATAACGTTCATAGTTATAACTAATGGTGTTATTATTTTTATCATTATTTTGAGTAATATGAATATGTTCATTTTTATAAATATAAATAACACCACATTGATTATTTAGATCAGCTCTGTTTTTATTATTATAACCCTCAGTATCATGTTTATCATTATAAGTATAATTTTTACCACTACTTCGATCATTGTTATTATTATTATAAACATTATGATCATTGTTATCTTTATTATCATTATAATAAAAATTGTTTACATTAACATTAGTATTATTATTAACTTCGTTATCGTTGAATATCATTATTATAATTATTATCACCAACATTATAATTACTGTTAGAGTTATGATTGTCATTATTTTTATCGTCATATCAGTTTTTTTTATTACGATCGTTATTATTGCTGTTGTTGTTATTATTACTATTGTTATTGCTCGTATAATTATTACGACTCTTATTATTATTACGATCATTATTATAATCATAACTATCTTTACTTTTTTATTTCAATAATCAATTATTTAGTGACAATTATAACTTCTTTTATTTTAATTATGATACTCAATATTTTCGTTATTATTGTGATGATTACCATCTTTGTTATTTTCATTGCTGTCATCATCATAGTTGATATCATAATCAGACTATCATTTTCATTTAAAGTATCATTATTAATATCATTATTAATATTGTTATCTTTTGAGTCATTAATAATGGTATCATTAGTGTAATTGTTATTACTGTTGTCATTATCATTAATATCGTTGTCTTTTTATCGAACTTATTATTTTTTTTGTTATTATTATTATTTTCTTTAATATTATTATACTTTTTACTATCATAACTATCTATTATTATTATGAGTATTATAATTATCGATAATGTTATTATTTTTATTACTATTATTCTGATTATTACCATTGTGATCGTTATATTAATTATCATAAGTATTAGAGAGCTGCATTTATACGTTGGCTTAGTGGTATGCGTGCTTCCTACTAATACAACGCTGTTCTAGTGATTGTAAGTTTAATTCGTTATTTTTTCGTATTCTGTTATCATTATTTTCATCATTATTATGATTATAATCTTCATTTTAAGTATCGCTATTATTATCATTATTATAATGATGATTATTTTTATTAGTATGGTAATTATTACTACTATTAATATTTACTATTATTTATAATTTTATCATGACTTTTATAGTTACTAGTATTGTTATCTCTACTTTTATTTTTTTGTTTTTTGATCTCAAGTCGTACAGAATATCTTTATGCACAGTAGAACGGTGTACAAATCAACCCTTGTGTGGGGCTTGTTATAACCATACACACTAAACTGGCAAGACTTCTCTTGGGACATCTGGCTCGAAATCTGCTCTCGCATTTACACTTCAAGCCAGGGCTACGGAGGCTTCCGTTCTGATTCAGGCTTCTTTTAGTGCTACGTTACCAAAGCGTCTTGTAATTTTTGCGTCGTTTAGGATATTTTCTATTTTCCGTCACGCATCTGAACTGCTCTTCTCTGTTTACTTGGAAAGAAGAAGCAAAATAATAAGGAGATGCTTGAAGTGGTGTTGGCTCAGTGGTAAGCATAGTTGTTAATGATACAACGCAGTTCTAGGGGTCATGGCCTCGATTTCCGGAGAAGGCAGATTTTTTCAAAAACTGTTTTCATCGAAAAAAATTCCTATGTAACCACAGCTGTTCTGGGGTTTGTTTCTTCCGTAAAGTTTTCCTTAAAAGTAATTTAAGGGTTTTTTTCTAGCCCCACACGTTTTTGGGCCTGGGTAAAAGCAAAACTGTGTTAGGGCTACAGGTAGGGATTAGTGGATCTGATGCTAGGCGTTGGGCAGGGATCGCCAGCCTTACCGGCAAAGAGTGGTCCCTGAAACATAGGGCTTCTCCAGGGATGCTAATTAGCCTGCAGTCAATAGTTGGACAGAAAGCGCCAGCTTAACTGGCAATGAGTTGACATCCTGGAATAATGGAGTCTTCTCCGGGGAAAGACTACACAGTGGCGAATGGACCCAATACACCATTGGTGCAAAGATGTCAGCTTAACTGGAAAGGTGTTTAAACAATGGCAGTAGAACAAAAAAAAAATAATAATCAGATGCTTCTTAGCACGAGCCCAAACCAGACCACCCCTAACAAAGGCGCGAGGAGCGCACCAACCGCAGAGCCCGTGGGGCGGAAACCTAGGCCACTGAGGTACGGCTGCTTATTGGTAGGAACGTGATGTAAGGAAGCAGCCCTTAGAAGTTTGCCCCTATAATGCACACCAATAACCCTACGGCCACACCTCAGAAGTCCGGCCCAGAGAAAAAAAAAAGGTAGGGCAGCGAAAACAAAGCACTCAAAAGCATGGGCCGCCAGGCCGCACCTGCTCATCAGTAGGAAGGTGATAGAGTGGAGCGATTGAAGGAAGTTTCCATGTGCTTAAGCACTCTCGCAGGCCCTCATCCGTTACACCAACCGCCCCGTGGCTACGCCCCGGTGGTCCGACCCCTAAAGTACCCACACCATACTCCTATACCCCCTGAGGGCCGCAGCAAAAATACCACCCCACGCCTCCACAATGGCACCAGATCAACGTGCTTATGACCTCCACTTAGTTGACCAAAAAACTGTCCTCCTTTTTGGCTCAGAGAACTTTATGTATGTATTGGGCTACTGCAGTCCATCTTTCTTCGTTGAGTAGCATTTCGACTATGACTTTGTCAGGATTTAATGTTCTGATCCGTTCTTGCAGCACGTTCTGTTCAGATTGCCACTTGATGCAGTCAAAGAACAAATTTCCTGCGTCATTTTTGTCGTAGTCGCAGTACTTGCAAGCAGCCGTCTGTGTTTTCCGCATCTTGTTGAGGTAAGAGCGCCAAAGCCCGTGATTTAAGAGGAATTGGATGAGGTAGTAATCTACTTCCCCGTGTTTTTGCTTAGTCCATTTCTTAACATCTATTATAAGGCGTGCCGTACATCTACCTTTAGCTACCTTTTGCCATCTATGTTGCAAGCGTTTCCAGGTAATTTCCCAGGCGTTTTTCTTGGCCTCCATTGTTTCTAAGTTCTGCTCCATAAGGTGCTTCAGTCATCTTTCCTTCGCAAGAAAGTTGATAGGGATTACGCCTGCTATCACCATTATTGCAGACTCTGAGACAGTGTGATAGGTGCAGGCAACCCTCATACTCCTATTTTTTGAACTTGGGTGATTTTCACTTTTTTTTCTTTGACGTTCACTTCATCTCCCCATATCTTAGCCACGTACAAGATAATAGACTAGACCGTTGACAAAAGGAGCTTGCGCTTTGCAGATTTTGGGCATAACGTTTGACATGATTCGATTTAATGCTGCTATTCTTGCCACCGCCTTATCTAATTCTTGCCTAAGGTGGCTCCAAAATGTGAGCTTTCTCTCTAGCGTCACCCCTAGGTATTTGACAGCATCCTTTATCATGACTTCTTTTTCTTGTACCTTGAGGAGAATGATAGTATTAATTTTTTTTCTCATCAATAGTATCATCACCGTCTTCCCTGCTGCAACTTCGAATCCGTGGTTCTCCATCCATAAAGCCACTCTCCACATAACCTGGTTAAGGCGTACCTGGACAAATTCCATCGTGCGTTGAACGATCACTACAGCAGTGTCGTCCACGTATTCTACCAATAACGTCCCCTTCAGCATTTTCTGGTGGAGAAGTCCGTCGTACGACACGTTCCAAAGATCAGATTTAAGTATGGATCCCTGGAATGCCCCTGCAATTGTATTTTTTTTATTTCACCTTCTGTTATCGTAAGGGTCAAGAAGCAGTCCTTGAGATAATCTCTTATTACTCTTAAGAGATATTCTGGTGTTTTAAATGTGTATATTAGAGTGTGAAGCATGTCCATTCATCTTGCTGAGTTGAAAGTGTTCTTTACATCCAAGGTCACCAGAAGAATAAGGTGTCTTGCTCTATGGCATATGTCTAGAGTGCTTTAAACTGCTTTTAAATTTTTTTTACTGCTGCTATGGTAGATCTTATTTTCCTGAAACCATACTGCATGTCAGATACGTCTTCTGCGTTGTGTATGGCCTGGAAACAACCCCTTCCACAAACATGTATTGTATGGGTTTAAGAGCAGCTGTGGATGTTTTGTTACCACTGTCTTGATGATTTATGCCAGTATACCATAATGTCCAAAAGCTTTTCCATTTTTAAGTGATTCAGCTGCTAGTTCCAGTTCCTTCTGGGTAAATAAAGGTACATCTTCTATGAGCTCCAAGTCTGCTTGATCCTCGAGTTCTTGATGCGTCGGAAATAGTATATCTACGATATGCCTCATAGTATATACGTCTTTGTTTGCAGTTGGTGCCAGTCTTCCCAATTTTTTTATTACTATCTAGTATGCTTTGCCCCAGGGACCGTTATTTACTTCCCGACCCAGAGTCTGCCAGCACTGATTGTTGTTGTTCTTAATAGCAGCTTGCATCATCCTTCTTGTGAGATGGTACTTGGAGTACCTTTGTCTAGCCTTTGGCCTTTGAGATATTGGCACCTTCATTTTACAATTTTTTGTTCTACCAGTAAGTTGAGCGTTTGCCGTTCCATCTTTTTCTTTCTCGGCATGAAAACCTTGCATGCGGTTTTTAGAAGTCGCATGGTTGCCTCAGTGAGCTTCTGTACTTCTTTTACTGAGTTAAGGTTTCGTTAATCGCTTTGAATAGCAGCAAAGCCATTCTTAATTTTTTCCGCTAGTGGTTCTGTTTTCAGCTTCTTAACATTCCATTCTGTTGTGCGTGCTATGCCTCTTTTGTCTATTGTATCAGTGACTCTGAAGACATTACATTGGTCATTGCTACAATTTTCTTTCTCAAATACCTGCCACTCTTTCACTCTCGGTGCAAGGCTCTCCAAAGCCAGAGTTGTGTCTGGTATTGGTTCGCCAAATCCCAGCCTTCAGAAAGTTGTCGTCCTTCTTTCGTTCAAAACGATTAATTCTAGCCTTGCTGCCATATCTAGGACTGCCCGGCCCTTAAAATTTGTTATAAGCACTCTCCATTCTACTGCTCTTGCATTGAAGTCTTCAGCAACTATAAGGTTGCCTTTCATGCCATCCCGGATAGTATCTTTACTGTTCTGTCTAGGAACTGGGATGGCTGATACATTTGTTGCGTTTCTGAGCCACTCAGGTGGCTAATAGTTCCTGTACTGCCCGCTTATGAGTGCTACGTCCACCCTTCTTTTACATAATATTTGTGGCAGAAGGGCATCTGCGTCGATTTTCCTGTTATTTTTCCTTAGAGAGATCTGGGAATTATATCAAGTTTTTTTTTTCTTCTGTCCAGGACCTGTCTAAAGGCCCCGCACGCTCTAGATCTAGGCACATGATTGGGGCTCTCTCCTCCATGTGCAGATTTACTGCATAGGATACATCGTGGCTCAGCCCTGCAGTTCTTAGCTCTGTGTTTGTCCTTCCCGTATCTCCAGCAGAGGCCTGATCGGTCTGGGCCTATACAGTCGTATTTTGTGTACTCATAGTCCAGGCACCTGTAGCATTGCTGGACAATAATCCTGCTCCTTCGTTGGCACCGGATCCATTCTACTGCTTTTGTCCCTTTCCTTAAAAGGGACAAAGCGCCAGCCTCGTCCATTTCAGCCAGAGCCATTCTCTCCTGCCATCGATTGGGCAGTAACATAGCCACTTTAATTTTGCCTGGGTCTTGTTCAGTTTAAGCAGCCTCTTGAATAGCTGCTATAACTTTCTCCTTATCGGTGACTACCTTTAAGTCCAGTACCTCTACGAAAACTGTAGGTTTCTTGAATTGTACCTTTTCTGCGGTACCAATAGCCAGTGAAATGGCCTGTGTCAACTTCTTCTTGTCTTCGATGCTTTTGGCGAGTTCCACCAGAATACAACCGGCCTTTGTGCTGCGTATTCTGGTAACTTTCGTGCCACAGTCTCTCAGGTCAGCAGCGTTACGAAATGCTCCCAGTACTTCTGCGTATGACTTTTTTTTCTGCTGCTTTCACGAGGATGGCCTCGCTTCTTTTCTTTACGTTTCTTCGCTTCTTTATTTCTTTTTCTGGCTCATTTTCGATTGGAGTCAGTGTGCTACTTACTGGCTTCTATCTAGCAGCCACTTGCTTCTTACGGTTCGCAAGTGCCTGCTTTTGTTTTGTTTACGACTTCCCTCCACAGTTTATCGTTGTCGTCATTCTTATTTTTTTTCGGTACGCTCCGATTTTTGGTAGCGCCATCGTCTCTACCTCTCATTTTTAGAGGCTGTCTAATTATACGAGCTAGCAAAGATGTCCTCAACACTAACATCTTCTCACAGTCTTCTGGCGTCGGCCTTTAAGGTCCTTCAAGAGCCCACAGATTTCTTCCAGGTAAACTCAGGATTTCTTAACCGTGCTGCTGACGTTTGGCTGACTGTCAAATGCTTTTTTATTACTTTGTCGGATTTCTGTCATCCTACCTAGTACTTTTTTCTCCTTTTTTTCTGTGTCACTCAAGGTTTTGTGTAGGTGAGCGACTACCGTTGATTAAGCTAATGCAAGCTTGTGTTCTTTCTGGCTATTCTGGTCTGTATCCTGTGGTTTGTTAGTCTGATCGTTTAACCAACCTCCAGTTGTCATTTGCTTTCAGATGTTAAAAAGCATTGCACTTTCGTGCTGGACGCCTTTGTAACCTCCCCCAGAATCCATGAGGCATTGTTCTCTATTATTATTACTATTAATATTATCACCATCACTATTATCTTTATCTTTATAATTTTTTTTATCATCATCGTCACTATTGTTTAAACGATTATTTTTATCATTTTTATCATTAAAATTTTCTATTTTATTTATTATTATGTTCATTATGAATATCTTCTGTCTTATTGACTTTATTTTTATCAACAGTATCATCATACTAATCATTATATTAATTATTCTTGTCATTATCATCTCTATTTTCATCATTAGTTCCACATAGTTATTATTATCTTTCTTAGTATTATCATTAGTTTTATTTTTATTTTTGTTATTATTGACGTAATCATGACCGTAATATTTCTGTTAATTATTGTTATGAATATCATAGTAATAATCAATATTTTTATCATCATCAGTATCACTATTATTATTATCACTGTCCTCATCATCATAGTTACAATTATTGTATCTTTTATAATTATCATCATCATAATGCTAATTATTCTTATTATTATCATTAGAATCGTTATAGTTGTCATCTTAAGTTTTTTTGTTATAATTTTTATTATTATTAATCATACTAACATAAAAAACTAATCTTTTAAAAAGCTTTTTTTTTTCATAAATCCAGATATTTTGTTATTTTTTGCATTATTAAAATATTCAAATCCTTAAAACATGCTATCACCTGAGTAGATAGAATAATTGTTTGTTGTATAAATTGATACAAACATAACACATTGTTAAAATTATCTCTTAAAAAATCATAAGTAAGTATTGAGCCCATTTCTTTGCCTCCTATGTATTGATGAAAAATAAATTCACAAAATGTTAGATCAATGTTCAGTCAAAAAGGCCAAAAAATGATTGTATTGTAGAAAGGTCTACAAATATCACCACTACACTAGTGGTATCAATAAATGAATGCTTGTTGTTTTATATTTAGGTTAGAGGGCTGTGTTGTTTTAGGTTATAAGGTTATCGGGCTAGAAGGTTACAAGGTCACAGCATATAGGTTTACGAAATACATTAAAATTAAATGCTAGCACTATTAAGTTAATGTACAAACTAGTAATTTTACTTCTGGATACTCAGGTTATAGGAATACATGTCAGTAATGGGGTTGTAAGTAACAAGGTTGTAAGATTATAGAGTAGTTATTTTATGGGTTTACAAAATGCATCAGAATCAAAAATCTGCATCTCTTAGTGTAGGACCAAATAAATGTCCTTTTCTGATATTTTGATGCTGGGGTGTGTGACATGGTAGCTGAAACTATCACGTCACTATGTACTTATATTTTTGGGCAAGTCATCTACCAAGTCCTATAATAATGTATATATTTGCTATGCATATATATTTGTGACACATTATTTAATGCGCGTTTTTGGTGCCACAGACTACGAGCCAAGAGGAGGGAGAAGGACTGAAGACAATGAAAGAAGGTGAGTGTGTGGCAAGTATGGTTGAGTAAGTGTATGTGTGTAAGAGAAAAAAGTGGTGGATAAGCTCACGGCGTGTTGGGAACAAATCAAGAACCAGTTCATCGCGTCGAGGACTTAGTTTTGGAAGCGTCCAACGATTTACCGGTTTTTAGGAGCGTTGGAGGTTGTGAGATGCAAAGGGAGGGGTGTGCGCACCAATGCAGACTTAGTGCATGGCGCAGTCAGTATGGTATGTGGCATCAAAGAGAGCAGAGCGTAGAGATCAGAGTCGAGAATCATAGGGAAGGTGACAGGTGATATATAAGGGAATAGAAAGAGAGAGAGAGAGAGAGAACCAGATGAGGCGAGTATTTAGCTGAACGAGAGTCACAAAGCTACCACGAGACCAGGACGAGCCCTTGGTAGCACAGCGTGATTGTAAGGATATTATAAAGGTAGTGGAGATAGTATACTAGAGTCAGGTACGGTGAGTCAGGAGTATCCAGGTGATCCGAACGAACGAGTGTGGCAGTATATGCGGGGATAATGTGGATGTCAGAAATGCGTAAATGTGAGTGAGATTGTTCAGGTTAGTGACATGATTGAGAACGGTGATCGTTACGACTCAGACAGCCAAGTCAAAAAAAAGTTTAACATCGAGGACGACTTGAGCCCATACATTGAGTGGCACACTAACCTTGAGGGCACCGTGTATTAATGCTCATATTTATATAGGAGAGAAAAAGATAGGACAAAAGTGTGTAATATTCGAGAGTGTGTAGTGGACGAATGAATAGCATGAGAGCACTGCAAAATTGACGTCAGTTATTATGTTCATTCGTTATAAGTGCCCCAACTTTTCCCCCTCTAATTTTCGTTTAGGAGTGTTTAGCGTTCTGGAGCCAGACATCTGTGGCAGACCTCCTGGAGGACAGGAATCCAGTGTATAGAGACTTGGTAAGTGACGTTTGTGAAAGAATTTTTGTGACTGGATCGGGACGGCTGTTTATTGGCTAAAAATTTCTCGTCACAGGTAATATAGTAGTAAGTGATACGATCCTGAAACTATTGAAATATGATTATCGTTTATGAGGTTTTGCAGCTTTAAAATAGTTTTAAGATTATTTGGATTATAATTTTATAGTGTTCTAGAAAGCAAAGGTTTGGTTAAGTTTATTAGAGAATTTTATTATTTCTTCCTTTGTTTGAATTATTTTTTTTTTTTTTTTGAGTAAGAAAGAAAACCTGATGTAATAGAGTTATTTTAACACAAGATTTAATTTTAGTGACGTCAATTGTGTACAAAAAGAGTTGTCTGGGTCAAAGATAAGAACACTTTATTTTTTTGTAAAATTGTGTAATTTATTTATGACAATGGAATGAGAGCGTTTCATTTCTGATAAGTAGCTTAGTAGTTATCAGGAAAAATCTAGTAATTCGTATTTATTAAACATAAATGTTGAGTTGATATATTTTACTGATATAGTGATTAGAAAATGTAAGAAATAATACTAAAATTTCTGAGTCTGAAGAAAATTTATTAATTTATCTAATTCTTATAACTTTTAGGTTATAAAATGTTTTCAATAAAAAAAGTAAAAAAGTAACTCAGTTACGTATTAAATATTAAATTAATAATACTTGAGGTAGTCTTTCTAGGTTTAAACTACTAAAATAGTTTAACAAAAGACTGTAGGTTACGTAACACCTATTTAAAAGACACATTACGATTATGTACATAATTACGGACAACTTTATAAGTTCCTCTGGTATGATTGTTAACAAAGCTTGTTATGCAATAATCAAAAAGCAAAGAGTTTTCTTTTGAGTAAGTATACGGCTAAATAATAAAAATAAATAGTTGAAACACAGTTATTAATGATAAAAGAGTTATTAAAGGTTAAACAACAGATCTTACCATGCTTGATATGGAATATGAGGTTTGAAAATAGGACTAACTACCACTTATAGTGCGTAAATTATTAAATTTAACAGAAGTTAAAGAAAAAGTTTCAATTATTTTTTGTCGATAAAATAAATACATTGCTATTCTGACTTTTACTTTATAGATTAGTTTAATCTTTCATTTCATGCGTTACATTAACACATTTTTTTTGGTTGTTTGTTCATTTCAGACAAGTCCGCGTATATTTGTAATGTAACTCAAAAGTTTTAAATAATCCAATTATCTCCTTACGTGACAAATATTTCTGCCCACGATGGTAATAGTGCTAAGAAGGTGACGTTTTTTGGTAATGGCTTTTTAAATAATACTTATTTTTCTTTTTCTAGTGATGAATGATTAAGACTCTTTAAAGAGTCATTCTTAAAAAAATGAGTCCTCTTATAAAGTTGCCTATGTGCTTCATGACTTTCGGAAGTGTCTAAGTGCCAACCAATTCAGAATGCAAAGCCCAAACACATTGAGTCAGCAAGTGCCGGTCCCATAGTAAAAAAGATAATGAAACTAAAACTTTACGCAAGATGCATCTATTTCTAATAAAAAGGAAATCAAAGTAAAAGAAAAATCGTTCAATTCTGTAAAAGAGCAAGACAATTGCACCTTATAAATTAGTAATTAAATAAAAGTATAAGAAGAAAGTCAGTAAAATTGCGAGAGACATTAATAACATTGTAAAGAAAGATTAAATAAGTAAATACATCTTAACAATGTTAAAAAATTAGATGTGCCAATACAATATCCCTTAATACCTCTACATGCACACAGTTTTTTTCTTTCTCTGATTGTTGTATTTTTTCTTTACAAGTAAATTAATGAGTAGCCGTAAAAATTTTTTTTTTTCGTGACTTTTTGATTTTTTTTTTTTTAATGTCTGGAAATAGCTTTGTTAAAATTTTTTTATTCTACCTGTTATTAGAGTATATTTTACTATAATTATAAAATAATAAGCAGTCTGAACTATTAAGGTTAAAAAAAAGTGTTAAGTACCAAGTAATTTGATACAACACGTAGATATTTTTTATCGATCTAGATACTTCAAAGCTTCTAATTAAATCTCTTGATTCTGTTTCGACTGGTTTAAATGTCAGTTCTAAGTAGAACAACTATCCAAATTGTTTTATTTATTTTTTATGCATGCTTTGCAAATTTCATAGATTTTAGTAATATTTCTTACTTAGTTAGTTTTTATATGTATTAAACTCATTTATTTCGTAGTTGCCCGATTTCTATGGCACACAATTATTTATTTATATTTTTAATTAGTATTTTTGCTGAATTTCTTAGATAAGCCTCATTTATGAGACTGACTTATTCTTTATGAAAAGATCTTTTATTATTTAGTTTTTTCTTAAACTTGAATTTCTTATTTGCTCTTTGGCTTGAATTTTTTCTTCTCCTTTTATTGAATCTATTATGTCCAACTTTAATCTTTATTTTCTTGTGCTGTTAGTACTCAATTTTTACTAAGGAGACTGCCTATGTATTATTTTTTCCTAGTATATACTTTGTTTAAAAATTACCTTACGATAAATAATAAGTTAATTTACCTTGTTTTTTGTCAGTCTTACCTTTTTAATTTTAATTTTTTTATGGTGGATAAACTCAGTAAGCAACAAACTTTTTTCTTACAAGTATGTGTTGCTAATACTTATTGTTATTCCTTAGAGCTCGATACTTTAAATATTTCGCACTTTTCTTTTGAGTTTTACTTAATCCCAAAATAAATATGCCACTAATTGTCTTCGCAACTATGTTTTGTTTGTTTTAATAATTTCGTTATACCCTTAACAGATGTATCTTTGTATACATTCATTGAAAGTTTGTTGTTAAATATTTTTTAGATTGGTTGCATTCATAATAATTCCTTAATCCTTATAAAAGCATTTTGACGTTTTGCTAACTGTACGTATTGTACATTTTTTCTTAACAAATAATGTTAAGGTACTAAAATGATTTCTCTTTAAAAAATGTACTTAAAATAAAGATAAATTTTTAAAAAATCTATATCATATTTTTTTGTGTATTTAAAGAGTCAGAAGCTTTTAATAAAACTAAATTTTTCAAAGATTGTGTAACCTAATTGACTTCTGTTATATGTCCAAGATACTGATACAAAATTGTTCCGTATTACAGTTCAAATTTGTGTGTATTATAACTTTCAACACGTTTTTTTGCATTATTTTTTTAATATTTTTATTTTTTTTCTATTAATCAATCTGGCAGTTATGAAAGAACTTTGCGGAATGTAATAAGACACGTAGTTAACGTTAAGCTTATATCCTATTAATAGTTCAATTTGAATAAATGGTATTATAATTAGCTACTTAATTCATTTTGAGCACTACTTCTACAATTTAGTAATTCTAAATATTCTTATACATATTTTAACCATCCTATTTTTATCTCTACTTTCCGCTTTTTTTTTTTTTTGTTTTTTACATGCGTACTTTCTTAGCATAGTTTTTTAAATTTTTAAATTAATACTCACTCACACAGCAAGGTATGTTTCCCTTTGTCTTTCTTCTGTAATCAGATTTAATATCTTTGTTGTTTATAAAGTTTTCTATTTACCGTGATACCTTTATATTTTCTTAGTTTATTCAACATATATTACCAACAGTATTTTTAAATTTCTTTCTATCCAGATTACTTAGAATATATCCGGGTAAGTGTGCTGTTACAAAAACAATCAATGTCATGCAGTCTGCTGATTTGTCAAGATCTTATAAAAGCTTGTGTTTTCAAACAGCATAATCAGTTGGTACTTTTTTCAGTATTTAAGCCCTTCAGTATATATTGCTGGATTTTATCTATCGTTAAAAAAGGTTTCTCGAAACCTTTTTCTACTCATTTTATGAAGAAAATTAAATTTATAAAGTTAACAGATAGCTGTTATATTCCTGGAAGGGTTTGTCTTAAACCATTCATAATATTTTGAATACAAATTTACTTTCACTTTGTAATTTCTGAATTATTTTTCTTATAAAAATTTTTTTCTGTGGTTGTTTTCAGATCTTTCTCACATCTGAGTTTTTTTTATTTTTTATTGTTATTACTAATCCATTTCTATGTTTTATAGGCTTTAGTATTATGCACTAGATTTGGCATAATTTTATTGATTCGTAAATATAAATTATCTAAGTGTATACTATTACTTTCATCATTATAAGCTTTTTGGAATTGTGCATGCAGTGATGTAAATATTTTTCAAGTCTGATGTTTTCTTTTTAGATTTTTTTGTTATTTTGATAAATTTTGCAGTATTAATTATTTTTCTATAATAACTTATGAACTTATGATTTTTTGGTGTTAGATAAGTTTTACCTGATTTGGTGAAGATTGTGGTTATAGCTTTTATAGAGGCCTTCTTGAGGGTCAAAGTATGAACAACATTAAAAAAAAAAAATATTTACTTCACACATGGCTTTTTTAGTGTTTAAATTAATGTAGCGATTATACATAAGATTTTTTGTCAGCTGCTGCTACTACTTTCAACTGCAACAAGGGTCTATTTTGTAGTGGTTTTATTTACTATTGTATTTTGAACTATCATTGTACAAGATTTTAACTTTAGAGAAAATAACCAAAATTTGTCACTCTAATAACAAAGTATAAATTTTTCAATTCCATAAGTTATTTACTCTATTAAAAAAATGTACAGTATTTCATTTCCAAGCAAAGCAACTTTAATGCGAGTTGATTCTTTATCATAGTCTCAATCCACACTATATAACTCTCTAATCCCTTTTATTTAATATTCTAATTTGTGTTTTAATAAGCTTGTGTCACATTTCTATAACTTTCTAACCTTCTTACTAAGGCGTAGTGCATTAAACAATTCTGATCTTACAACTGTATCACATAAAAAATATAATATAAACCAATATTGTAAATATAAAACATACCTTTCTTTCACTTTATTTTACGTATTTGCTCTCATGCAAGTGTCTGCAATTTTATGAGTTTAAATCGTGTCTTTTCTGTATGCCTTAACCGTGTTTGCAGTTTTTTGCACATGTATCTTCTCTTACATTAATGTGACTTTTTGCACGTAACTGTGTTAATACTTGCAAGTGTACGTTTTCTTAGTTTGATATTGATAATTTTCTTACGTCCCTACCTTGTACATGTAACGACCTCCCTTTCTTTGAGTGTAACCTCAGTTAGTTTGCGGTTGTCAAAAAACAGCTAAGAATTTCATGTGTACCGAGGAAGGTCGAAGACTAGAAACCAACTCACCATCAACGTCTGTGGTTATAAATTGCAGGGTTATTTGTTGCCTAGTATAAGGAAGAATACTCACTCAGGTTGCTTATTTTATGAAAGAAAAAATTTTGAAGTAGCTTTTATTGAAATTTAAACTAAGTTGTTGAATAATCTCTTAGTTGCCAAAATATAGACAGCTATTATTTTTTGACTATTACCTTATTAACTTTTTTTTCTTTGAAAAGTAAATTGTATGAATTTGTTTTCGTTTTTCTTTTTTTTTTTTTTTTTTTTTTATATGATAGTGCTCTACGTCCAGCTCCTTTCTACTAAAGGCACTACTATGGGCACTTAGCACTTGGGAAAGGGACAAGGAAAGGGATGGGAGGCCCCCCATTACAGGGAGGGGTAGGGGGAATTAGGCAATTTTTGCTGCGAGAAGGTCACCTAAACCCTCCTCGAGGAGCATTGCGTAGTGAAAAAGCACATGTTAACAATCACAGAGGTACTTGCCCGAAAAAGTCGCACTATGTCCGGGAATTGAACCACGGTCTCCCACGTGCCAATCCACGACCTAGCCGACCGAGCCACCGCGCGCTCGTTTTCATTTTTCTATAAGGTCTTATAGTAATTCTTACTTGTTTTTAATACACTTATTCATGTCTCTTTGAGCAAAGATAACGTTTTTATACATTTAAACTTAACTTTTTTTAAAGAAATAAAATTCATGGTGGATTATTAAATAAAAATTTTTTATTGATCAAATTGATAACTTAATAACAAAATTACCTCAAATTATATTTTTCATAAACTTTAAATATAAGGACTTGCAATACCTACGAAGAGGTAGATTTGTGTACTTAAGCACACTTAATTTTCTTATTTAAAAATTTTATTATAATGAGAGAATTATGCATTTAATTACTATATTTTTTCCTTATCATTAGAAGGGTGTCAGAAGGCTACTAAGCAAGTTGTTATTAATTCAGATCGTTTGAACTTAGTAAATAGCATGGTATTATGTCACTAAGACTGCTCTGAGCATAAGCCACTGAGTAAAATATTGTTCGATCTCACCAAAAAGCGCTGTATAGAGTTTTTGCGAATTTGGTATCTACAGCTAATCTGATCTTAATTTCAGGTGCTACTAAGGCAGAGCAGCTCATGAGATCCATCATAGGATTAATCAAAGAATAGTTTTATCCAAGAATATCTTGGAAATTTGTCAGGACAAATCAAAAACGAAACTACTGGTGGACTGAAGACATCACTTATTTGTGGAGGACACGTTACAGACCTTATCAAAGATTCAAGTATTTTTAGTGAAGGGAAGGTGAAAGGTAGGCGGTGGAGATTTACAAAGACGCAAAGGAGAAACTAGTTAAAGTAGTAAAAGTGAAAAAATCCGTTGTTTGGGTCATCTCATTGCAGAGGTCAATTAAATAGAGATACCTGAGGTCTAATCTAGCACATAATGACCTACCAAGCAAGTAGCTTGGGACCAGTAAGGCTAATAGAGTCGTTGGTTATGCAGGACATTGTTAGAGCTTTTTTATTGACACATCAAGATTAAGAGTAGCCTGGGATAACCGTAGTGGATAAGATTTCTTTATCTACGCAAATGGAATTATTAGCAGTTTTGTTGGAACTGCCAGGACGAAAAATCTTGATATCAGGTTAAATATCTAATGAAGTCCTTAAGATTGCGGCAGTGGAAAAACCATATGTTCTGCTAGATATGTTTTAATTCTCGTTTAAAAACAGGCATATTCAGTGGTCTTCAAACGATCGAATGCTTCGTTCTTCTAGATAAGAGAAAGAGTCCACCTATGACTCTTAAATGATTTTATCTCCAGTGCATTCGGGAAAACTTAAGCAAGGTACGAGAGAAAATCATCTAAGCTTGCTTACGTGGGCTGCTAAATCAAGCTGACCATTAGCACGGTCTTAGAGCTAGCATATCACCATGATATGCGGTGTTTGAGTTTTTGAAGTATGTAAAACAGGCATGGCAAGATCCTTTCAAGAAATGCTTGTGTCCATAATCACTCTGGACGTTAAGAACACTTTTCACTTGGTGAGATAGTCTCACATAGGAAGGTTGCTGTGCAACCAGGAGGTACTAACTAACCTCAGGAAAGTCCTAGATAACTATTTTTAGGTCTGTATACTTTAGTACTATAGAACAAAGAGACTATGCAAAGAAAAATTAACGTTAGGAGTTGATCAAGAATCTTCACTGGGTCTATATATCTGGAACCTTATGTATGACAGGCTCCTACACTTATACATTCACAAGGCAGTAGAGTAGGTGAGCTTCGCGAATAATATTGCCCTTGTCGTTCTAGCATGATCCTGGATCAAAACTAAGCCAAACCCTATATTAAAAGAGTAGTAAGAAAAATTAACGAAGTCCAGCACTGCCCTAGTCTCTGTTGAGTGCATCAGTGAATTTGGCCTCACATCACAGAAAAAAAAATCTTTTCAGAAGTCTTTGCAGTTTTAAGAAAGTAAGTGTTATCACTCTTGTATGCCTCAATCATGTCTGAACTTTTTTGTTGATGCTTTTTTTTTACGTAAGGGTGACTTTTGGCGAGAGTACATGTTTTTGAGCTTATATCAATTGACTTGCTTACGTTCATGGTTTCTATACAGCTATGAATTATTTCTTGCATGTGTGCTTATGGGGTGCATGTTTTCACACATATCTGCTTTTTTGCATTAACATTCCATTTGTTGTACGTATTAGTATGCTTTGTTAACTATTTATGACTTTTCAAGTGTTTATAAATTTTGGGGCTCGTGTGCCTTTGAGCGCATGTGTGTACGTTGAACAATCAAATGAAAAAGCAGACTTTGAATTAAAGTTTTTTATTTTCAGCCAGTTTTAGTAACTATACTCATTTTAACTATCTACTAACATACAATTGCAATACAAGAATGATAAAAAACTGCATGCACTTAATAACAGCATATTTCGTACCGTAAACAGGTTGAAGTTCAAGTTTAGTAACCTAAAAAAGTTCTTGCACTAAAACTTAAAAAAAATCTTGGAGCATAATTTCTCGTAGTTATCATTAAGATATCATTTCTAAACTTCAAACAGAAATAATTGGTGCTTTTATGTAGTGCATGAGGTATTTCATTTTTTTTAACTTACGTTAAAAAAAAAGTAAGAATATGTATAGTTATTAACAAAGGCTGGTGGTGCAAAATTAGAATTTCCAATCAGTTGTCCCTTTTGCTTTGAACGTTAATGCTGTTTTTTACATGTATGCCGTTTGTGTGCTCAAGGCAGCTTTTTCATGACTTCCGAGTCAAAAATGAAATTATCGAGTTAATATTCATTATCAGTGCCTTAATTTTAAATGGCAATTTTTTTTATTTTTTGTTAAGTAATTTTAGGTACGGATTTAAAATCTTAGATCATTATATGTGACATTAAACTTAGTAGGTAATTATGTAAAATTTGCGCTTAACCTTAAAATACCAGCAGTTCATGCTTGCCTATTCTTTTATCATAGGGCAAAAAATTTTATGTATGCCTATGTTTATTTAAATACTAGTTGATTAATTTCATGATCTTATACTATTACGAAAGCTTTGTTGTGGTTAATTTTTTACTTAATTGTATTTAGTAAATAAATAACTAGGCCAGAACTTTCTTTAAAAAAAAAAACTTAGTTGCTATAAAAGCACATGTATAAAATTTACTTTTTATTTATTATTCTCTTGCGTCAGCTGACTTTAAAATTTTAACTTTATGTTATCCTATAAATCGTCCCTTAAGATTTTATATTATTCAGATCATAACCATTTCATGAAATCGCCATCTTAACCCTTTTTTTGCTGGTACCAGGTAGGAAATAAATCTTTCATGCAAACTTTATTATTGTATGGGGCAATTATCTCACTTGTACAGACTTTCACCTAGGGTCTCCCTCCCATTCTTACTCTCTCTGTCACTTATGATATTAAAAATAATTTATTTTTATCGATATTTGCTTATTATATTCACTATTATCTGGTTTATTAAAAAATATGTTCTTATTAAACTTGATAATAGCTGAAGTGTGCTAACGACAATCGCTGCACTCTGTTAATAGTACCCAGTAGAATGGATGACCGAGTCGTCTAAGGAAAATTTTGCAAGAGGCCCACATGAAAGACTCGCACACCTTGAGTTAGGGCAAAAAGTTGTAAGCAAAAAAGTTGAAATATCCGATATAATAATGATAAGTACTAATGACTATTCATTCACAACTCAGAAAACATAGTAATAAGAAGTGTATGGAAGCACTACACACTGCGATTAATAAACCTGCCTGCATGGTACTACTGTGCCACTTGATATGGGTTGGTATCGTCATTTTAAGAAGACACTATATAGTAAGCAAATTTTTTTTCCTAATTAATTTTATAAGTATTATTTGTAAGTCTTTTTTAAACATTTATATTAAAAAAATTGAGTTTTGGACATCCATACGCATTATTAGGCTTCAATAGCAGTCAGTGTAGACTGTTGATAGAATGTTGTTTATGATAGACTTCTTTTTTGTGATTATTTAATATTTTTTTTTTCTATGCATAAACACTCTATACATTAAAAATTTATGGTCATCAACTGTGCTTGCTTTTTTTTTTTATAGGAATTCTTATTCTCAAACGTTACATAATAGTTTAAGGTTTACCAAATCTAGAAGAGCAGCCATCAAATGCGGTTCCAGTACTGCACCTGGTTGACAAGTTTCAAGTAAAAAAGAGAATCTTTGAATACCCCTCAAAAGAGTCTTCTTCTTAATTAACATGCGTTCTTTTAATAGAACAAATTCAGAATCTCTTGGAATTTCTCCAGCTTCGAAAGAATTTCTGCGACTAAGATCTAAAAAAAAGTTGTTCGAGCGTACAACATTATATTGGTAATAGTGCATCTTCAGTAATTACTTACAGCTGTTTTGTACATCTTCTAGACTTTGTTTGTTGCTTCCTTTTACCAAACCGATTTGAATTAATTTATCTTCTATTTGTCGCTTTGCTTTTCTTAAAGTACAGGTTACTCTAAAAAATATGCTTCGTTAATTTTTATCGTATTGAAATTCTTAATAAAATAAAAATTTGTAGGACTATGTAGTGGAATAAAGGTTTTAATGTGTTAAAATAATAATAACAAAAATATTTTTGTAATGTAAATTAAATCATTATTTTCCACAAGATAGCAGAGAAACACATTTTTTTTATACTTTATCAATTCAAGTGTCTGTTATAATAAGATTAAAACAATGTATAGCAGAAGTTATACTCTGTACAAAATAAGATAACTTCTACAGCCATTCTGATCTATAATATCATGCTGATAAGTCATTGAAAACCATAATTTACCTTACGAAAACCTCTTACACCCCATGGCTTAAATTAATCTAACTTTGTTAGATCAAAGGTAAGTTTTCTTAAAATTGCTTTTATTTCATGTATCCCGATAAAAATACCTTCTGACAGAACTAAAAGGTTATATAAGTGTAATACGTTAAGTTAATATTTTATGGATAATTTCTAAAGCCTTTGTACACCAGCAATACATAGTATTCTTTCTTATAAATCTTTAACCTTATAAAGTCATAAGATGTCAGTTTGAAAAGGGTAAACTTTTTTTCATGGTGCAACACACATTTTGTATGACACTCGCAGTATCATACTGTTTAGTACTTAGGCTAAAGATTTATTAGAAAAAATTTTATTTATTGCCAGTATATAAGAGCTTTACAAATTTCTTACAAAATATTACATTTATACATCTAACCTACTCAGGATTTTTGATTTGCTCAAAGATACTTTTTAAGGATAGCATAGCTGTTACCATCAGGGCTGATTTGCAGTTTCAAAAGCCTGGAGAACAAAGCTCCCAAATTAAGAAAACTACTATCAATATACAGAGCATTATATATACATATAAATATATATATACTTGATAGTTGTTTTCGTTGCAGATGTGCATTTTCTTGCAGTGGTTCCACTTATGTCCCACTTGTCTCTAAAATACGCTTGATATAAATGAAAAACAATAAACTATATAATTATTGGCAAACCACTGGCTCACTCGTAAGACAATGGAGTATTGCAACTACAACCTTTTTTTTTGTGCAATACTTTATAATTTCTTTTGTCTTTTAGAATCCGTACAGTCATTCACTGCTTTTTTTAAATTTTTATTACAAATTATTTATTTCCATAGTGCTCATAATATAGACCGTAAGCCTCAGAACTCTATATCATAATTAGGCCTCGCAAGTAACAAGGATTCTTCTTGTTACAAGCTTTCAAGGGGGATAAATCCATAAATATGGTAAGAAACTTGACAGTGTTATGTTACACAACAAATCAAAATCGCGAATTAATTAGTAGGTTTGGCAACCATATTTAAAAAAACTATCAGACTTTCTTAATTTTTGTTATAAAATAAAAACTGTATTTCATAGAAAAATTTCAAAGTTATAAACAATTTATGCATGATATGCAATAGCTTCTAGTATAAAATGGGTTAAGACAGAGAATCTTTAAAATAAAAAAATTGAATAAAAAAAAGGCAACCAATTAACTTTAATCCATCCCGACAAAAGAGCATTGGTAATATCTGAGGATAAATTCTTACAAAGTAGACTTAACTCAACATTTGTCTGGACAATAAACCAATGACTTACTCAATACTGATAAGAAGACAAAAAATCATGTGCGAGAGTTTAGGTAATGATGAACCATAAAAAAAATACCTTAGCACCTCAAAAATATTTGTTCAGCTAAATACACGTGCTACCTACCGTATCAGGTTGAACAGTCTATGATCGACTGATAGCCATAGACCTACTAATAGGTACAACATAAGTATATGGTTCAGTATTAAATGGAGGTATCAAGCGGCCAAACTTTCCCAAAAAAGTTTTAACAAAAACATCCAGATTTTATCAGTAACTATTTGTAATTGTCAACCTAAAATAAATCAACCTCAGTACGTACGCAAAATGGGTGTGCTATTTCGAAAAAAAATCATCTAAGTGTTAGTGGTCAATCTTGATAAAAGGACATATTAGTTTTATCGTTTTCCTTTAATGATTTTTTGCATACAAACGAAACAAAGTTGACAAAAAAAAGCCTCTAGGGCTCACAGAAATCTTAACTATCCCAAAATTTGCAAGAGTGTGAATTGAAAGAAAAATCTCAAATGCAACTAATATATACAATTTGAGGCCTCAAGTAGCTGATGCAAAACATTTATAAAGATTAGCCGCAGCATCAAAATCGACAAATAAAGAATTTATCAAGGAGGCTTTCTCGTGCAGAATTGCCAACCCTCGTCGTAGGTCTCGAATTTGCTGGCAAACTCAGGTATAGTTGGCATCACTAGTGCAAGAGAACACAGACTTTCATGTGAAAATACCATGACTTGATCAATTTTTAATATAATATTTCAAAATTTTTCAGGGTAACACTTACTTGGCTCGGAGTCATTTAAAAGGGAATGTTTTTTTTTTCAAAACGTGTATGCTCTTATTATGCAAACTGTTGACTTATTCGAGTTTTTGAGTTGTTTTTATCGCGTGTGCTAGCTTCACTATATAAATACGTGTTAGAAAGTGCTACATTAAATTAATAATATCTCAAAATCTTGCAGGGTAAGCGATATAAATAATTATATCATTGAATTCAGTAGATTGTTAACTATTAAGTTCATCTGGTCTTGGTTTGGGGACTGTCACGAGGGATCCTCCTTCAGTAAGTGATAAGCTTTTCATTATAACCCTTACAGTAATCTCTTACAAGTAATCTCTTGAATCTACAAGATTTTCAAAATAGGTAAAAAATTTGTTTGTATTTTTGTAGCAATAAAAAATGTAGAGATTCAGCTCCAGGACTTTGTTGCTGTGGTAATAAAGTTGTGAGACAAAAAAAAATTTTGTAATTGTATACTTTTTCGAATTTTCAATCCTTACATCTTAAAAAAAATGCTTTTGATAGATCATATGGGAGAAACTACAAATTTACGGCCCTTTAGGGCAAACCATTATTTTATGGCATAAGGAACGCAAGGTACCTCTCACGGTACTTTTTGACATAATTATACCTTTTTTACCTTTAACGGTTTATTATTTGACCAAATGAATTGTATGGATTCCAATATATAAAGTTTTTCTAAGAAGATAATTATTTTAAGTAGTGTCAGGAATTGATGTCAAATTTGTAAATCAAAATGGTTCACGTTACATGTCAACACACCACGGTGCTTTATTTAGTGAGCCTTGAGCGAAGCCAAGACGGGAGGGGGGACGCTAGTTGTAAATATTTATAAGAAAATATGACCTTCTACCATAAGATTTACACTTCTTTATTTTGTTGAATTGAGGCTCATAATATGTTATAATTTTTTTGTAGTAAGCGTCACGTATTAGAAGTTATGTTTATTTTAAAATATATTATAACTTTGGTAAATAAAAGTTTTGTTAAAAGCAGCTTACATGCAAGAACAATTAGAGCACGTTTTTTGTGTTCAGGTAACTTTCAAGAGATCAGGAGCGTGAGTAACATTTTAGTACAGTATCTCAAAAAAGTTTCCTTGTGACGAAGCTTGTTTAGAGTATGGTGTTAACCGTTGTATTTAGGTGTTATTAGTGGGTGTCCTAGTATTCACACACGTAGGTGCGTATGTATTAGCTCCAAGGTGCATCTTTCTATAATATGCTGACATATAATATGACCTGCCTCATTGTTGGTATACATGAATTAAAATTATGCGTTTATGTAAATACGTACGCATGCACAAATTGTGTTGTATGCATATACATATTGCGAAGTAGTCTCTTATTGCAATATACATACGTTGTAGCCCCGTTAAAGGTGTGCATTACATCCGATAGTTAGCGTCAGTTGTGCTGGGAATTTGAAGATTTATGCGTGGACGCGATGCGAATATCGTAACGTGCAGGGGAGTTGGCGGTGCAGTAGCCTGACAGGCATGATTCCGTTGGGGCAATGAGATCTGCTGGGCAAGAAGAAACTTGGAGAGTTTTTGGCTCCACTCAGGAACAATTAAAGGTTTTCTTCGAAGATCCTCTGGGCTGAGTTCTCAATTGTCAATTTAATGTAATAATCGTGAGTACCAATCTCTTTTTTCGCGAGGAAGCTTTTGGTGTTCTAGGGTATCATTACGGTAAGCGGGTGTTAATCTCTGATTGCCTAATCGATACAAATAAGTGGTGTTCCTGAATCCAGCTGACTTGTATAGCAAAATATAAATTTTCACAAGCATGATCAACCCTATGGTATAGTTAGTTACGTTCCCATGGTTTTGAGGCTGTGAGTCCTGCGTGTTGAGTGCGATGCCCACCGTTACCCGTGCCATTTAATTATTTAATTGATCGCGTTTGCCAAGTTATTTTTGTATTATTATTATTTTTAATTAAAGTTTATATCTGTTAGATAAAATAAACGCCATAAATCGCAAAAAACGATTTGATACTGACTTGTTCAGAACACGTACGATTGACTCTTAATGCAAAGTTGAGGGCAATAATCATTGTACTCTAAGGCTTTCTTTTTTTCATCCCGCGGGAATGTATTCATTTTTTAACGAACTCTACACCAAACAGTACCATTTTTTCACTTTGGAGTCATAATAACAGTAATATTTTTTCTCGTATCAGTCGTGCCATAAATTAAAAAACACTGTTTTTGCATAAATTTAGCAGCTTGTTTCTAATAATGATGATTTTTAATATTATGTTAATTACTGTTGAGATTACTTTTGAGTAATGAAGAAATAAAATTAGTTTTGTTGAGTTTGCTTAGGACGTTCTCTGTTTACCATAGCTAGACAGGCTGTTCTACTTATGTACTTATTATAAAAACGATTGTCTGTGCTTTTGTATGAGATAACCCATACCATCGAAATGTATGGATACGATTACGTGTAAAAAAAGTTCATTAAGTTTCCCAGTGATTATATCTCGGAACCAATTTGTATTATGTTTCATTAGATAGAGATTAAAAATCATGTCACGATTCAATCTGATTACTGTCTGTGTACAATTATTGAATTCTCTTAATCCTTTGTGTCCCTCCTAGGACAAACCGTTAACCCCTACCTCGAGTTGATCAGGATAATAAAAAGATATGCAATTTATTGATACGTAGCATAACGTGTAAGCTTCCCTAGTTATATAGGCTTGTGTAGGCACACATGATCCCTTGTGTAAGTTTCATGAATAAATAGAATCTTATCTCAAAGTACGATTCAACTGTATTAGCTCAAGATGTAACGCCATCCTTGTACAATTATAACTGCCTTTAATAACTATAGATTTAACGAGAGTCCATGTAAATTCATGAGACAGATTTATTAGAGATAAGTTTAAATACAATTTTGTAAAGAAATTATATTCGATTGAATATTGTACTTTGATTATAAAAATTTTTCAAGTAGTTAACTTGTTTCTACTTCCATAATGGATAATGTAACTTGCAACATATGTATGGCTATTATTATGGGTGTTACATCTCGAAAACAATTGTTGCGTCTTAAAAATTTATTATTATTAGTTTTTATATTTTTTTTATTTTAGAAAAACAGTTAATAACATATTTTTTACTCCTGATTCAATCGTGAAGTTGGATACTTAAGAAATAACAGAGAGTTCTTAAGCTGTTGAGTATAAATGCTTGTGCTACGTACCAATATGTTACGTGATTTTTATCTTTGTTATTTTGTTAATTTGGTAATTAAAGTTAAGAATTCATGAAGTAGTTAAATTCTTTTACTAGTAGCATACAATATACTAGGTGGTGATAACTTTTGCTAATACTGTAGAATTTTTGCTCATGCACTACCTAAAAGAAGGTGAAGAAAGTGAACTGAAACAATGTGATTATGTGATAAAGTTTTTATCAGCATAAAGAGAAAAAGAGAAAGATATCTAGTATTAGTTTAACAGTTTGTAAGGAATTTCTAAAACTTTTTTACACTGGCAAAATTGGTATTCTTTTAAATTAATCTGGAGCCTTAAAAAGTTCTAAGATTGAAAAATAAGAACGATAAGGTTCTTTTTTTTTTTCTAAAACGTACATTTAGTATGACAGGTGTAGTATATAAAACTATGTAGTACTCGTATATTAACAAAACTAAACTAACAATTATTAATTTTTGCCCTAACATTTTTATATACTTCCGAAAAGCATGAAATTAACTAAGTTTATGTGAAGTTTGTTTGAAGTACCAGTAAAAAGTCAATACGACTTTTTAAATTTTTGAGGTAGAAATACTATACTTTTATCTCATGAATGTCATACAGAACGTATATTGTGCTTAAAAAAAAATAAACTCTAATGTTCTTATATTTTTATTTCAAATGTTTTTAAAGCTATAGATTCAATAGGAAAAATACTATTTGTTGCTAATGTAAAAGGGCTTCAGAAATTATTAAGTCAAAATTTCAACTCAACGTGTTAAACTAACCTGACATTATCTTTTTTCGAAAGGTATTTTAATAGGAATATTATAGCTTTCCAGATAAGAACCACTTGTTAGATATTTATTTAAAAAAATCTAGTTAAATTTAGTATCGCTTGAATTAGGAAGTACCTAATAGAACCGAAGTTTGTAAAACATAGCTATAGTGGTCTGCAGTGGTTTTACTGAATTTTTATTTCAAGTTGCTTAAATAGAAGTGTTTTTAATACATGAAAATGTGCAGAGGTTGGTTTCTACATATAGTTTATAAATTGACCAAATGAAATAAATTATCTGAATAAATACATTTTTAGAATTGTTATCTATGATGCTTTCTTCTTTTTCTTTCTTTTGTTTAACTATTTATCGCATAGTTCTTAGTAGATTTTTCTTTAAATTAATTACATGAACTTAATTACTCTTGCCACCAAAATTTTTAGATACAATACTTAGTTTTCAAATGCATTAAAAATCCCAAATGGATCAGTTATTAAACTAGCTACTATTCTAATATTCTTTTTATGTAATAATGGTATCTCAACATTCCAATTAACAGGTATACAATTACTAAGTTATCCTTACAGTAGATTAATATTTATCATAAAAATACATACGAAAACCGTAAAAGCGATGTCTAAGTTACTTGAAAGCTTTTTTTACCAAACAATTTCTTATTTTACTACTATTAAAAGTATTAATTGTTGATGTATAAATAGTAAGCCCATAAATGTCTAGGGTAAGTAAGGCTCAGGCTCACAACTTGATCTTTAGAGTATTCTGGAAGATAATAAGAGTCTTCTATCTTATGGATCAGATTATGTTAATACTATTCCTGCTGTATTACAGGATTTATTATGAGAAGGTGTTTCATGAAACAATACATAAATTATTAAATTTCTTAATCACGTCTTTGACTCATGGTTCATGGTTAAAAAGAACACATGTTCAAATCGTCTGTTGTCTTATTTTTAACCTTAAACTTCAAATAATGTTACAATGGGTGGGCTTAATCAATTATAAAAATGGTAAAGTTAAGTATCAATACTCCTGTTTCCAATGAAATAGTTATTTTTATAACAGATTTAGTTAATTTACTAGATATTTAAAAGTATATTATTTTAAAGGTAGATAGTTCTCATTTTTTTCTAATCATTCGTTAATTTTGATCAACAATTGATAGTACATGTAACAACTAAAATCTTCAACAGTTAATGTTTACGAACTAGGAAGACCGAAGAAATAATATAAGTAGTTATTTAACACAGTTGCAATTAATTATTTTATTTATTGCTTATTATTGATTCACATATAACGAGTTTAAGTTCTAATAAAAGGATTAGGATATTTACGTTTTGGTAAAATAAATTTGTGGATCAGGCCAACAAAAATTTTTTATTCTTTTCTATTATCTGCAAAATTTGCATGCCTTGGTTAAAGGCAAAATAGTAGTTCCTTGCTCATATGATACTGTAGTGACTGTGTCATGAAAAAAAAAACTTAGAGTTACCCAGATAAATGTGACAGAGCGGAGTCTTGAACACAAGCTCTCGAGGTGGAACAGCGCTCTACTATCTTAGCCACTACCAACGACGCTGCGTATCTACTGTAAGGTTAAAAAGTATATGTAGCCAATATCTCACTTCTAATAGCTTTGCCTTATTTTGTTAACACGTCTATCCCAAGTATACACAAGAAAAGTTTGGCTTACAGCCTATGCTTAAACATGAAACAACATTAAGTGAGTGCTGTGAAAGAAGAAATTTCGAAAATGAATTTTAACATTTTAAGATATGCAGGTTTCGTTTTCGTCATTGTCACATATTTCTGCCCTATTATTTTAAGTTATGCTGTAAACTAGATATACAGATATTAAATCGTACTAAAATATGTCAGGCCTATTAAAAAAACTACTTATTTCTTATTATTAAGGAATTCTAGCTTAAAAATCTTATGGTAATAGTAGTATGGTCTTTGAGGCTTCGTATACCATCTCAAACTTATCTCGTCGCGCTCTTGCTGAAAAATTTATAAGTGTCAGATTTCTTACATCATATATATATATGTAAAAATCTTTCTATGATATCAAGTGACATTAGAGAGATATTTTGCACAACCTATCTCCTCAGCCTCAGCCACTGCACCATCCCCCTTCAGATTGTCTTTGAAATAAATAAAATTTTACCGGTTTTCAGCTTTTTTTGTATAAAATTAAATATTTATTGATTCCCTCTCTACCTTCTTCAGCTCCACCACAATTTAAGGAGCCCCCTCGAGCCTCCCTGACACCTTTTTTATCCACCTCTCTCAATAAGTAAAATTGTCTTCGTTTTTACCTTATTTTAATTGCATTAAGTTTTTGTTTAGCTTTCCTTCATGCCTCTCTAACCAGTTGCAGCCATACTTCTGTTATATTACCCTATAACTAGATAACTGAATACGTATTTCGTGCAATTCAAAGAAATTCCCTTTTACCTACCTTTAGCTGCATCTTTGAATATGATAAGATTATTAAGCTTGTCATTATATTTCTAGGTAATAATTTAACTTCTTTTTGCACCTTACTTTTAGTTTTTCATCCACGTTTTGAGAAACTCAGCTCAGCCTCCTGACAATTATTCAACACATTGTCTGAGCAACGCTCCAATATTTAATTGTGCCCTCTTAAACCATCTTTTACTACTTGCTCAGTATAGTTTTATCTTAATTATTTATTAACACATTTTCACACCACCCTTTAGGTAGCACTGTGGCACGCTAGTTTGCTCTACTCTCAAATTCTCGATACGTGAATTCATTGCATCATTTTATATAAACCTAAAAAATACTCCAATATTTAAATAAACCTTATAAGGAGATAAGCCTTTACAAGTACTGTTTTGAAATTCAATTGAAAATTTATATAAATATGACTATCAGATTTATTAACACTTTTGTAAGTCAGTAGCATAATCTATGCTGTAACATTTTTTTAATTTTCCTTTCAAATGACTTAGAGTTTCACTATTCAAAAACGATGGTAATTTTTTGTTCTAAGTAAGTATTACACTATACAATAAACAGTATTTTAACAAACGTCAGTTGTTTTTCATTTATAGGGAACTTGCAAAGATTAAAGTTATTTTTCTTTACTGTCTAATACTTATGTTAAAAATATTTTCTCAATCGAAGAATGCTTTGGAAATTTTTTTGGGATTTCTTTAATTAAAAAAAATTTAATTTAATCGCACTATCACCTATTCCGTTAACTCGTTGTATCATTTAATAAGAAACTGCTCCATTAACGTGATTGAAAATTAGATTCAACAAAAAGTGCTCCGATTTTTAAGGAGTCACTATGTAAAGTTAATTTATTGTAAGATTATTTTTAACACGTTCTTGATTCACCCAAGTTTTTAGTACTAAATGAAAACAGTAATATTCTAAAATATTTACGAAGAGAATTTTGTTTTTAAATTTTTGCTATGATTTCTGAAGGACTAAAATTCAATCGCTGTTAATTTTCAGAAACATTTTAACCTGCTTAAAAAATGTATGATAAGAAATTAAAGCAACTGTTAAAATGATAATAATTAAAGGTATTTTATTAAAGACTACAATGAAATTTTCTCTTTTGCATTACTAAGTGACAATGTTATACATAAACAAAAAAAGCTATTGATAGTTCAAAAATTCAAGGCCAATTTTAAAACATGACACATAAATCTCTTATAAACTATTCTTATCATTTTTTTTATCATACATCTTTTATATTCATTTATTATCTGTAACGCTACTATACAGATTTCTGGCTTTTTATAAGAAGTTGTAATGTTAATATTATTTTGAAATTTTTTGTTTTTAAAATAATAATAATTTTTGCTTACTATTTTTGTTAATTTTTTCTTTATTATAACATTATTATAATATGATAATTTAGAAAGACTGCTATTAATATTTAAAAAAAAAATATAGAATTTGAGTAACTTGAATTATTTCTAATACTACGAGTGCAATTTAAATTTTTATATATTATTTTAACAAAAATGTCATAAATTTAAGTAAAATTTTTTAAATGAACTCCTGTCCTTAAAACTCTATTTTTGTAAATAAAAATAAGTGATACACAATATACATTATTTTTTAAATTATAAAGTAACGTAAGTCATAGCTTCAAAATAACAAAGAATTAGTTGTACAAAATCACGCAACTCTTATTTTGCGATAGAGTATTGGTTTTCAAGTAAACTTTTTCAAGTCCTACCTCAAAGTTTATGTTATATATTATTATTTTTTAATACTACAGCTTATGCAACACCTTACAATTCGTTGTAGCTCTCTTAACTAGTTTTACACCGCTCCCTTCATTATTATTTTATTTTTACAATTTGTTAACAAACTTTCCTACCACACTTAAGATAATTTCATACTACGCTGGTTTTTTTTTCCAGTTGTCAACGCGTTAAAAAATTGAATTATGAAATATGTATGTAAGCATAACACGATATTCCTATCTCGAATAAGAAAACAATAAAAAATTTTACAAAATATTCTAACCATGGACCTCGCTCGTAGATCTATTTACCACGAAAGGATGGATATCATCTTTCTTTTTAAATAAAATATATTAAATATTTTAATAAAATTAGTTATTTTGTCTCTAACCAAGATCTAAAGTTCTTGCAGAAAGAAACATTAGTCTTATTTTATTTCATTTTATATCAAATTGATTTCCTTTCTTAATGATAATATTTTGAGACTCTCAGAAGAGTCATACTGGCCCCATAGCACGTAAGATGAAAAAGTTGTAACTAAAGCTTTGCGCAAGGTGCATTTCTTCGCACGGTGTTATAGTCAGTAGGTTTTCACCGCTTATACAGTGATAAACAATTATTTACTTATTTTTGTCTCAGATTCTACGAGCCAGTTTATTGTACGTGCCCCAATAGTGTTTTTCAGAATAAAAATAAGTGTTGTATAATCTGAATGAATACATGCATATATATAAATAAAAGTTTTTATTTTATTAAGTCATAACAGGATACAGTAACAATCTTGTAGAGAAAAATCAAAAAGGTACACAATCTTCACGAATGAAACAATAAAATTAATGGATTTATTATTTTCTAATACCTACATACACACATTGTTTTTTTTTCTTCTATTTAAGCTTTCTTAAACAGTCAATAGGGAAACAGTGGGAGAGTCTGCTTCTCCCACAGCCAGTGGAGGAGTGTGAGACTGCAGTTAACAAGCAGTTGGTATAAATCGAATGAAAGGTTAAATGATGTCAGTTATTTAACAAAAACAGTAGAAGAGCGTGGCTCAGTTGCTAACTATAAACTTACTTATTATATGTCCTCTTATAACTACTTTTTAAGAAACAATAAAGACCATTGAAAAAAAAGTTATAAAATAACTAACGCATAACAGCCCTTATACTTCAATGTCCGCAGACGTATGGATGTGGCCCCACCGTCCAAAGACACGGGGAACAAACGAAATCGACGCAAGCAACAGCTAGTCCCACGTCAAGTCTTCGCAGCAGCACCACCGTGCAGTGCTGCCACCACCACTCACTCCGACTACTACGATTCTCCCAGCCACCTAAGTGTGGCGTACTAGCGTGTTCTCGCTAGTAACGCACAATCCTCTACACGAGACACACGCGCTCCTAGTCAGCGACACAATAGTTGCTTGTACATTTGAGACTAATAAAAGTTCCTATTCTTGTAATTACTCCGGCGGGTCATCATTTCTCGCCCTACAAACTCCTCCGGCCTCCTCAACTGAGGATAGCTCCCCAGCTAGTTTCAAATATATACTGTGCGCTTATGTAGAGCACAGTAAATGCGGTATTTTGGTATACCTTAAGAAAGAAAAATCAAAATAAAAAATACGAAAACTAATAATACATTTATTCAGAAGGAAAACTGTTATATTTGAAAAGTTAACGTTCATCAGAAGTGAAATAATTTTCAAATTTCATTAAGTACACGATTTGTTTAACTGTTTTTGCAGAAAAAAAATTTTTTAGAGGCCCTTAAGAACTTACAAGCACATGAGCCGAATATTGATCGCAAACACAAAAATATAACAAAACTATCAATACAGTATTTAAGCGTGGCTCATCGTGCTCCCTCCTCATCCAAAGAGGAAATAGAGTCAAGCTATACGTCAGATACTCTCTCTCTCTATCTCTCTCTCTCTCTATGCAAAAAGAGCTTTTAATCATGCATCGCACACTAGTCGATGCTTGCGTAGCAATTACGATACATAGCCATCAATGCTATGTTAAATATCTCTGCACCGTATACTCTCACTTGGCTTAAAGCAGAGGGTACCTTATATACGCTCATATTAGACCATCTTACTTTATATTCTAAACATAACACATAGCATAGTTACCGTTCCGTTGGCAGGCGTACATCTGTAGAATACACCACTTTTGTATTGTACATGCATGTGTTCAAGAAAAATTTATACTGCACATTTACATGTACACATACGTATACATTTATGTGTATATATTAAAGACACTTTAGAAAAGAGATATTTCTTTCTATTGTCCGTAGTTTACTATGTGTAGCATAAAAAATGCATGACTATCATTATTATTTAAATATGTGTGTATTAAATTGTTTTTTTATTCCTTGTATCTTTTATGATGCATGGCCAGGACCTAAGAAAATGTTTTTCTAAAATAAATAAGCGAAGTTAAACGAAAAAAAAAAAAAATTGTTTTAACTCTTGAACGTGATTTTATCCAACAAAAAAAAAATAAGAAAAAATGAGATAAAAAAATGAATAAGAAGAAACAAACACGCACACAACTAAAATCGTACGTTAATGGTTATGATTACACCGTAGAAATAATCAATGAAAACGATAATCAAGTTAATGCCGATATAAAAGTAGATGAAGCGCTAATAGAGTATCTCAACGCCAATTTCTTGTTTCAAGATGTAATCCAATCCGTTTTAATATTTAATAAAAACAGTATTTCACTTGAGGACTATATTCAAGATGCTAGGAATAGGCAGCAATGGGTTGAAGACGATCAAAACGATCCATAGAAAAGGGCAGTGATACAAAATTTGCGAGGTTGTACATGTATAAGCTTAGACGGCCAAGACTTGAAGAACCTTAAGGCATTTATAAAACATTTAATAAAAAGATATGTTACAGGAAAAACCGTTGATTACTATTAAACTCAGATACCGAAAGTGCGTCAACGAGAAGGTCTATCAGTTGACGAATATTGTGATTATGTAAGCCTACTGCTGAGTGGTGCTGCAAAGGCTTTGATATTAGACAAGGGTGATACATATAACGTTATAAAAAAAATTTTAATAACTCATATCAACAGCAGAATAGGAACTCTTATCGGCCATTTTCATTGTATCAAATAGAACAAGTGAATGAACACCAAGTCAACAATTAGAATCACAATGCTTATATGCAGTATGATAATCATCGGAATGAAAATAGACAATACAAACAATATAGCAATAGACAAAATTACCACAGAAACTATCTAAATCGGGAGAGAGATTAAAACTTTTAGAGTCAGTCAGGGATTTCTCAATATTATTAAAATAATTCTAAACCATATGATGACGAGAATCCTAACAGTTATTGAGCTTCAAACAATGTGAATTATAATTCTATGATTAATCAAAAATATCAGGGTAAAGGTCAAAAGAACAAAAAAGCCCTTAATAATAACTATTACGATAATTATGACTAACAACATTTGCAATTTAAATTTTGAGAAGCAGAATTCTTATAAACAGTACCAACCAGGATATGATCGAGCTCATAGTAGAGTGGGTAAGGGCCTTAGCTAGTGTGCAAGAGGTCGAGGGTTCAAATCTCTTTGGAAACTGTTTTTTTTTTTTTTTTTTTTTTTTTTTTTTTTTTTTTTTTTTTTTTTTTTTTTAAGGAATTAGTTAAAAGAAAAAAAAATCAAAATTATATAAAGTTTAAAATGTGTTGTAATGTTATATGGTGTATTATGGTGTAGGGGAAACCGCAAGTACGTCATCAAGGACGAGATAAAAAGGAAGAATCAAGCAAAATCCACTTTCATAATATTTTTTCTCGAGGTCAAAATCTGAAATCATTGATTTATCCTCGAGCATAACGTGCCAAAAGAAGTTTAACTCCGAAAACCTATTTATCATGCTTATGATCAGTGAGGGCGCTACTACAAAACCTAATTAAATTAGACCAGTTGCACCTATATTGACCAGTAGAGACTCGTAAAGATATGACTCCTACTGGAAATACATCTCACCTAGTTTTAACTGAAAAACTAACGTATTTCACTAAACATATAAAACCTACAATTTTTTATGAGATCACTAACCATTTTTTCATAAAAAATGGCGGTCTATTAGGTTGAGACATTTGTAAAGAATGACATGCCACATTGTTGTATTATTATGATATTAAAGTATTAGATAATGGCGTAATGAGCCCCTCATTTTTTTAAAAACTTTTAAAGAAATAGAGCAGTTAAAAAGGAATAAAAAATAGAAGGCAATGGTATTTAAGAAACAAACACAGAAAAATCAAATTGTAGCTACTACCCTTCATACTTGCAAAGAAACAGAGTGTCCTAGAGATAAAGCTAACTAAATCTTATGTTTAGTAGATATTATGCAAGCCTGAGAGGTCAAATACAGGGCGTTCTGATTTTGAGCCCGGAAAACTACATCACGGGATAAAGCTCATCAAAAGCTCTCGAAAAGCTCTTTACAAAATTTGAATTCGATGGATAATTAACAAGATATTGTTGATTTAATAATCGATCAATTCCTCCAATCACAGAGCAGTTAGCCTCAGGAGGCGGGGCCTAAGCATTGTGGAGGGGCGACTACGCATAAACTCTTTAACGGGGAAGATGGTAATAGGTATGCCAGGAGACAAGGTTACCGACTGCAGAGATTTGATCAGTTACCGTACCAGCGCAAAATTCCAATAGCAAGGCCGAAGTATCTTAACCAGAGATCTGATTTTTGAAGAATGATTACGCACGTCCTAGCTTATACAGTGCATATTTTTTTCTCAGTAAATTTCACAGAATAAATATTCAATTAAAATTTTTTTGAACATGCATCGCCTGATAAAAAAAACCATAATGTGAAAGGGTCTCATGCGTGAGGCTCGAATACCGAGTAAAACTCTTGATCTTTTAACGTTAAACTACTTGGAAATGAAATTTTAATTTTTTAAATACTGTAAAAGAAGCTCATTTCACGCATTTACTTGGTGGAATTTTTTTATTTCATCTAACTTTTTAGTATGATTTACGAATATAAGAAAATAAAAAATAATAAATAAAATTACGATTAAACGCGTCAAGTGCGTTTATGCGGCAAACCTCTCTAACGTGTAACATTTTACTAAAAAAGGATCAGCATTTGATTCATACAAAGCTCTATCAATCCAAAAATAAAAAGTATTTTAAAAAAGCAAGAAAATCTCACGCGTTGAGCGCGATGGCTCAGCGCGGATGATTATGCTTGTTTTTCAATCAGCGTTTCGATAGGTCTTGAACCTCTTGGTCACTGTAGTACCACATGACGAATAAATGGAAAAAAAATTAAAAATACCGTGCATCGAGCTTGTTTATTCATCGCAAAGCTCTTACGTTGATCGCATTATTATCTAAGATGACAACGTAATTAATTTAAATTCCTCCAACGTCCTCAGCATTAAAAAATAAAGTAGGCGGTAAGGTTTAGTATAGTAAGCGTGTTAGATAGGCAGAAGCCCTAATTTTTATTTTTATTTACCTCTTTTTTTTTAATCTTTAAAGCAACATCTACTAAATTTTGATACTGCTTTAAGATAAAAATAAAATTTTTAGAAAAGAAAACCGCATCTCATGCATTTACTTGGTCTAATTTATTTATCTCCTCAAACGTTATAATTGTATTAAATTCAATAAATAAAAATTAACCAATACAAACAAGATTAATCGCGTCAAGTGCGTTTATGTGGCACCCCTCTTTAACGTGTAACATTTTACTAAAAAAGGATCAGCATTTAATCCATACAAAGCTCTATCAATCCAAAAATAAAAAGTATTTTAAAAAAGCAAGAAAATCTCACGCGTTGAGCGCGATGGCTCAGCGCGGATGATTATGCTTGTTTTTTAATCAGCGTTTCAATAGGTCTTGAACCTCTTGGTCACTGTAGTACCACATAACGAATAGATGGGAAAAAAATTAAAAATACCGTGCATCGAGCTTGTTTATTTCATCGCAAAGCTCTTACGTTAATCGCATTATTATCTAAGATGACAACGTAATTAATTTAAATTCCTCCGACGTCCTCAGCATTAAAAAATAAAGTAGGCGGTGAGGTTCAGTATGGTAAGCGTGTTAGATAGGCGGAAGCCCTAATTTTTATTTTTATTTACCTTTGTTTTTTAATCTTTAAAGCAACATCTACTAAATTTTAGAACTGCTTTAAGATAAAAATAAAATTTTTAGAAAAGAAAAGCGCATCTCATGCATTTACTTGGTCTAATTTTTTTATCTCCTCAAACGTTATAATTTTATTAAATTTAATAAATAAAAATTAACCAATACAAACAAGATTAATCGCGTCAAGTGCGTTTATGTGGCACCCCTCTTTAACGTGTAACATTTTACTGAAAAAGGATCAGCATTTGATCCAAACAAAGCTCTATCAATCCAAAAATAAAAAGTATTTTAAAAAAGCAAGAAAATCTCACGCGTTGAGCGCGATGGCTCAGCGCGGATGATTATGCTTGTTTTTCAATCAGCGTTTCGATAGGTCTTGAACCTCTTGGTCACTGTAGTACCACATAATGAATAAATGGGAAAAAAATTAAAAATACCGTGCATCGAGCTTGTTTATTTCATCGCAAAGCTCTTACGTTGATCGCATTATTATCTAAGATGACAACGTAATTAATTTAAATTCCTCCGACGTCCTTAGCATTAAAAAATAAAGTAGGCGGTGAGGTTCAGTATGGTAAGCGTGTTAGATAGGCAGAAGCCCTAATTTTTATTTTTATCTACCTTTTTTTTTTTAATTTTTAAAGCAACATCTACTAAATTTTGATACTGCTTTAAGATAAAAATAAAATTTTTAGAAAAAAAAAGCGCATATCATGCATTCACTTGGTCTAATTTATTTATTTTCTCAAACGTTATAATTTTATTAAATTCAATAAATAAAAATTAACGAATACAAACAAGATTAATCGCGTCAAGTGCGTTTATGCGGCACCCCTCTTCAACGTGTAACATTTTACTGAAAAAGGATTAGCATTTGATCCATACAAAGCTCTATCAATCTAAAAATAAAAAGTATTTTAAAAAAGCAAGAAAATCTCACGCGTTGAGCGCGATGGCTCAGCGCGGATGATTATGCTTGTTTTTCAATCAGCGTTTCGATAGGTCTTGAACCTCTTGGTCACTGTAGTACCACATAACGAATAGATGGGAAAAAAATTAAAAATACCGTGCATCGAGCTTGTTTATTTCATCGCAAAGCTCTTACGTTGATCGCATTATTATCTAAGATGACAACGTAATAAATTTAAATTCCTCCAACGTCCTCAGCATCAAAAAATAAAGTAGGCGGTAAGGTTCAGTATGGTAAGCGTGTTAGATAGGCAGAAGCCCTAATTTTTATTTTTATTTACCTTTTTTTTTTTAATCTTTAAAGCAACATCTACTAAATTTTGATACTGCTTTAAGATAAAAATAAAATTTTTAGAAAAGAAAAGCGCATCTCACGCATTTACTTGGTCTAATTTATTTATCTTCTCAATCGTTATAATTTTATTAAATTCAATAAATAAAAATTAACCAATACAAACAAGATTAATCGCGTCAAGTGCGTTTATGCGGCACCCCTCTTTAACGTGTAACATTTTACTAAAAAAGGATCAGCATTCGATCCATACAAAGCTCTATCAATCCAAAAATAAAAAGTATTTTAAAAAAGCAAGAAAATCTCACGCGTTGAGCGCGATGGCTCAGCGCGGATGATTATGCTTGTTTTTCAATCAGCATTTTGATAGGTCTTAAACCTCTAGGTACCTGTTATTTTTATGAGATTTTTTTTCCGTCACACTGTTTCCAGGCTTCGGACTGGCAGTATATTGTTAAATATTTCTGGCATGTTTAAAAAAAAATTAATCTCATTGCTGGTCCTACAAGACTCTTTGACTGCCTTATTTTTTCTCTTCCTGTAAAGCTGCAACAGGTCGTAAAAAATCATTTCAATTGTCTGCAAAATAGTTACGATAACATTTATAATTTTCTTATACCTTTACAACAACTGTTCGATGTGACCTCCGTTGTTTTCTACAACCAAATTAGCTCTTCGAACAATAGCAGTATCAAAATTTAGTAGATGTTGCTTTAAAGATTAAAAAAACAAAGGTAAATAAAAATAAAAATTAGGGCTTCTGCCTATCTAACACGCTTACCATACTGAACCTTACCGCCTACTTTATTTTTTAATGCTGAGGACGTTAGAGGAATTTTAATTAATTACGTTGTCATCTTAGATAATAATGCGATCAACGTAAGAGCTTTGCGATAAATAAACAAGCTCGATGCACGGTATTTTTAATTTTTTTTCCCATTTATTCGTCATGTGGTACTACAGTGACCAAGAGGTTCAAGACCTATCGAAACGCTGATTGAAAAACAAGCATAATCATCCGCGCTGAGCCATCGCGCTCAACGCGTAAGATTTTCTTGCTTTTTTAAAATACTTTTTATTTTTGGATTGATAGAGCTTTGTATGGATCAAATGCTGATCCATTTTCAGTAAAATGTTACACGTTAAAGAGGGGTGCTGCATAAACGCACTTGACGCGATTAATCTTGTTTGTATTGGTTAATTTTTATTTATTGAATTTAATAAAATTATAACGTTTGAGGAGATAAATAAATTAGACCAAGTAAATGCATGAGATGCGCTTTTCTTTTCTAAAAATTTTATTTTTATCTTAAAGCAGTATCAAAATTAAGTAAATGTTGCTTTAAAGATTAAAAAAAAAAAGGTAAATAAAAGTAAAAATTGGGGCTTCTGCCTATCTAACACGCTTACCATACTGAACCTTACCGCCTACTTTATTTTTTAATGCTGAGGACGTTGGAGGAATTTAAATTAATTACGTTGTCATCTTAGATAATAATGCGATTAACGTAAGAGCTTTGCGATAAAATAAACAAGCTCGATGCACGGTATTTTTAATTTTTTTCCCATTTATTCGTTATGTGGTACTACAGTGACCAAGAGGTTCAAGACCTATCGAAACGCTGATTGAAAAACAAGCATAATCATCCGCGCTGAGCCATCGCGCTCAACGCGTGAGATTTTCTTGCTTTTTTAAAATACTTTTTATTTTTGGATTGATAGAGCTTTGTATGGATCAAATGCTGATCCTTTTCCAGTAAAATGTTACACGTTAAAGAGGGGTGCCGCATAAACGCACTTGACGCGATTAATCTTGTTTGTATTGGTTAATTTTTATTGATTGAATTTAATAAGATTATAACGTTTGAGGAGATAAATAAATTAGACCAAGTAAATGCATGAGATGCGCTTTTCTTTTCTAAAAATTTTATTTTTATCTTAAAGCAGTATCAAAATTTAGTAGATGTTGCTTTAAAGTTAAAAAAAAAAATGGTAAATAAAAATGAAAATTAGGGCTTCTGCCTATCTAACACGCTTATTATACTGAACCGTACCGCCTACTTTATTTTTTAATGCTGAGGACGTTGGAGGAATTCAAATTAATTACGTTGTCATCTTAGATAATAATGGGATCAACGTAAGAGCTTTGCGATGAATAAACAAGCTCGATGCACGGTATTTTTAATTTTTTTCCCATTTATTCGTCATGTGGTACTACAGTGACCAAGAGGTTCAAGACCTATCGAAACGCTGATTAAAAAACAAGCATAATCATCCGCGCTGAGCCATCGCGCTCAACGCGTGAGATTTTCTTGCTTTTTTAAAATACTTTTTATTCTTGGATTAATAGAGCTTTGTATGGATCAAATGCTGATCCTTTTTTAGTAAAATGTTACACGTTAGAGAGGTTTGCCGCATAAACGCACTTGACGCGATTAATCGTAATTTTATTTATTATTTTTTATTTTTTTATATTTGTAAATCATACTAAAAAGTTTGATGAAATAAAAAAATTTCACCAAGTAAATGCGTGAAATGAGCTTCTTTTACAGTATTTAAAAAATTAAAATTTTATTTCCAAGTAGTTTAACGTTAAAAGATCAAGAGTTTTACTCGGTATTCGAGCCTCACGCATGAGACCCTTTCACATTATGGTTTTTTTTATCAGGCGATGCATGTTCAAAAAAATTTTAATTGAATATTTATTCTGTGGAATTTACTGAGAAAAAAATATGCACTGTATAAGCTAGGACGTGCGTAATCATTCTTCAAAAATCAGATCTCTGGTTAAGATACTTTGGCCTTGCTATTGGAATTTTGCGCTCGTACGGTAACTGATCAAATCTCTGCAGTCGGTAACCTTGTCTTCTGGCATACCTATAACCACCTTCCCCGTTAAAGAGTTTATGCGTAGTCGCCCCTCCACAATGCTTAGGCCCCGCCTCCTGAGGCTAACTGCTCTGTGATTGAAGGAATTGATCGATTATTAAATCAACAATATCTCGTTAATTATCCATCGAATCCAAATTTTGTAAAGAGCTTTTCGAGAGCTTTTGATGAGCTTTATCTCGTGATATAGTTTTCTGGGCTCAAAATCAGAACGCCCTGTATACCTTGATACGAAGAATTTTGCAGAAGCTGGTATGCATTTTCAAGATTAATATGATGTATTGATTTCATTAGAGAGGGGTGATAATTTTATAAAGCCCACTTATACTAGAAGTGATAAAAGTGTCATACCCAACAAAAATGATTAATTAGACGACCAATATGTACTCTAACCCTTTGCTATTTAACAGAGTTAATATCCTCCTCAGGTGAAACAACATTTCCTTAATTAGTAACACAAGGACACTTGTCAACTAACTAAATTTATAACTAAGGCTCAGACACTTTAAATAGTGAAAATTTATTTAACTTATACCAATTTAACTAAGGGATATTTTCCACGAGTAGATGCAGGATTTGTTGATGTGCAACTAAGGGAAGAAATGGTAAGAAACTAGAACGGCCAATGTAATGTTATTACAATAAAAAGTAATGAGGATGATGTTACAATTAAAACAGATCCAAGAAATTCTACTTTCGAATACATTGCATCTAAAGTTAACCCTGATACTAGTAGCGAATATGAAAGACCAATGACTTGAAATAAACAAGATAGAATAAGATACATTAAAGGACGTGTGCGTACCGGTCACTTAGACCTAGAAAAACAAGACCAAATTTATTGACTGATTCCTGAATTCCAAGAAATCTTCTTGTTACTGGGATACCATTTAACCTGAACTATTCTCATTATACATGACATTATGACGAAACATAACATCCCTATTAACACTAAACATTATCTTCAATCACTGGTACATAGTAAATTTTTAGAAAAACACGTAGCAAAAACTTAACAATGGAATAATTAAGCCTTTGTGATCCCCGTATAATTTAATTGTCTAGATTATCCTACAAAAACCTGATAGCCATGGAAATTCAGACGAGAGGAAAGTACTTTGTTTTCAAAAACTTAAAGAAAAACCATTAGTGATACACACCCATTGCCTAACAATGCAGATATTATTAACCAGTTAGAAAGATCCGTATATTTTTCAGTTCTTGATTTGGCAGGTGGATTCAAACGTAGTCCTATAGCTGAGCATGATAAGTACAAAAAAAAGATTTACGACACTCTATAGAAATTACTGATACAGACAAATTCCCGAAGGCTTGAAAAGTGCACCTGCAACTTTCCAACGAATTATGGATCTCATATTACGAGGCTTATTAAATGTTATAATGTTAGTGTATAATTACGATGATAGTATCATTTACGCAAATGATTTAGTAGATAACGACCGTAAATTTAAGTTACTTCTCAAGTGGTTAAGTACTCCAGCCAGATAAAGTTTAATTTTTGCGAAAAAAGGTAACTTTCTGGGCATAAGTCAACGGGTAATTAAACTAGACCCAAAAAACATTTAAGTTGTGAGAGAATTTTCCTAACAAAGAGCTATAAAACTATAAGGCAATCATTTAAATGAACAGGATGCTACCAACGTTTTATTAAAAATTTTCTAAAAATAGCTTAGTCATTATTAGATTTCTTAAAAAAGAAAAAAAATTTAAATAGCCCAAAGTGAAAAAATAAGTTTTTGAATACTTACTGTGAAAACCATCTATGTAAAGAGCCTAATTGACAATTTTCTGACTTTCGTAAATCATTCAGAATAGTAACAGATGTATCTGACTACGCTATAAGAGCAGGATTAAGTAAAAAAAAGTCCTTTACCACCCTGTGGCGTATCTTTGAAGAACTTTTTATAAAGCCGAAATAAACTATTTCACGACTTAAATGGATGCATATCAGTAAATAAGATGCTTACAAGAAAAGACTTAGCACAGCATTCAATGCACTGGATGTTAAAGTTCACCATTTATGGAGCCAGAAAAACTCAATACCAATGATGATACATTATCTATAAATGCAGTAGGATCATTTCTGTATTTAAAAAGCCGTTTAATCGTGGTAAGACCGTTATTAAAATTTATAATGATGGGTCAAAATGAAAAAGGGAGAAAAAGAAACAGACTTAAACACTCAGAGAAAACAAATAAAAGGAACATCTAGTTTAATGACTATCGAACCTAAGGCAGTGCCAACAATTTTGAAGGAGACAGTAAAAGCAACAAAACCTAAGAGCATGACCAAATCAGGAATATATGTACTTAACTTGGCTAGGGACACTATACGACCCCTTGGTTCAAAAACAAAGAGGGATTGGTCAAATTCAGATTATAATGTGATCACTCAAAGGAGTCAAACGAAAATATTTTTACAGTCACAGACATCATCTGCATCTTGACTAATTACATCAGGAAATGGCATTCAATATACATCAAAAGAATCTAGCTCAATAATAGTGAATTTTTAGAATCAGTAGACTTAATGTCTTACCTTGTGATACGAATACAAAAATCACTGGAATAATACCTAATAACTCTGAAAATAAAGAAATGCCACAACTACCAGTCAGAGATATAATTAACCTTGGAGTATTATTAAGGAAAAGTATGTTCTCCGACAAATACTTGTGTGGTACTAAAGAATCGTCAGGACAAGATACAGAACCACCAGTGTATGATCTTCAACGAAAAGAACTGCTGTAAGAGCTGACTGAAATGGAAATAGCCTTCAATACGGATATTGATTTTAACTAAGGTGCAAGAAGCTTTAAAATCTTCGTTACATTCATTTTATTTATTAAAAGTTTAAATAACGACATTCTTTAAGTCTTACCAGCCTTAAACTATGACAAGTAAAGGGCCAAAAGTACTCGAAGGGTGGAAAAGGGACGTAAGGCCATAAAGGCTTACACTCAAGTCACGTATCTTTTTATTTTCTTTAAAGAAGCACAATAAAGTTGTACTGATTATGTGAAAAAATAGAAATTATACAAATGTCTTCTAATGCGTTTATTTAATGTATGGAAATCTTACTTTTCTACATAAATAAATCGCATACTTGTAACTTTATGATATAAAAAATTAACTTGAACTGATATTAAATTAATCAAACATAATAAAAGTTAATAACAATTAATTTACAATAAAAAAGTATAATAAATAAACGTGGTACTAGTTAAGTTACCTACTACCTACCTATTGATTACACCCATCGTATAAGCTACCTAATTTCAAATATTATTCGTGAACAAAAACATAATGCCGTGACAAAAACAGTTAATATCAATTATCTTAAAACGAGAAAAATAGTGCAATAAAAAAATTATTAATTTTTTAAATTTAAGTATAAATGAAGTGTTTCTAATCATAGGTTCACAATAAATGTTGTGCTAGGTTCAGGATGGTGGACGACTAAGACCATAGCATGAGTCTGCATAAAGAACGTCTAAATAATTTTTATTTACTGATACATTACGTCACAAGGGCACAAAGTACAATCATAAGGGGTTAAAGAGCATGGTTCTTATATGTTGGTGCCCGAGTCACGTATAATGTTTTTCGTACCAAGGGTGCAAAGTGTAATTTTGTGCCAGTGAGCACACTTTGCGATCAGTAAATCACTTCGGGTCTTACGGCAAAAAAGTATTTTGGGCCCAGAGATCACAAAAATCACTTTTTTACGTGTATTTCAAGTTATTACAAAGGTGTAAAGTATAGCCAGGGAGCACAAATAGGCTGTTGCATTAATGTGCCCATGAGAGAGAAAAGAATTTTTTCCACTATTTTCTAAGAAAAAACTTGATTGAATGGTGATTTCCGTAAGAAAAACGGGAGGGAAACATTGTAATTAAGTCTGTCATGAAAAGAACCACACCCTTCTGAGCAGTTTTACGTAATTTCATTTGTAATTCCAACTTTAGAAATTCAGAAAAAATTCTTAAACCCCTTTGTTTTAGCATTGCTATATGCATGGTAACACCTCATAAAGTTATGATACTGTATGTAAGTGTTTCTTTCGACTTTTTTGCTGTTAACAAAAAAAAAATAAACTCATTAATTACTAGTAATACCACTTGAAACTTTACTTTTAATAACTGATAGCTTCTCTAAATGAAAACTTCATAAGTTATTCTAAGTGAAATTTTAAATTTTAAAATACGGATTATAAAGTATGGAGGAAACTCTTACTTCCATAAAAAGTTAGAGGAAAAAAAAATTCTCCTTGTATTTAAGTATGTTTTCTTGATAAAGCTTTAATTTTTGAGCTATAATAGCAATAATTATCATTATCGCAAGAAAATGTTTCAAAAAGACTATTAAACGTAGAGACTTGAAAAAATTTCTTAAACGCATCATCAATTCACGAAACACAGAACCCTAGGTGACTATAAAGCAAGAATCAAAAGAACAAAAACTAATTCACTTTTGTGTTGAAATTGAAGAAAAAAAAACCTAAATGATCTAAGACAATACCTATAATAAAGATATCGAGTTTGATCCTCCCACGCCATACGTTCCAAAAGTTCAAAATAGATTTATAAATCAATAGTTATTTGATACTATTTTTCTTGCAGGCTTTACAATAAACCTTTACTATGAAGTAACAATAAAGATTAAACTTAACATAAATAACTTTTTACATTGATTTATTAAATAACTAGAAAAAAAGTTAACATCAGGGAAGTGCTCATACTTTTTGTTTTGCATAATTATACACATCGAACTATAACCTCCATTTACTATAGTGATTAATTTTTTAAAAAACCTAATAAAACACCTAATATAAAGAAAAACAGTTGAAACACGATACATTTTCAAGATTAAATCAACTTTTTGTCCAACAGAAAAAGTTTCTTTACAAACATCGTTGAAAAGCAACAAGAATTTACCAAACATTTGTCCAAAAAGACTTACTAGTCTTCTACCATAGGAAATAAAAGAGAGGAGAACAGATGGAGATTTCTTTAACTATTTCTCTTAATTTGAAACCCTAGAATAATAATATACCATTAGAGATCAGCATGGAAGATTATCCTAAGAATATGTAAGATACATGGATCCTGAAAGTGCTATTCTAGAATGATGAACCCAAACATTGTATAAAGTACACTGAATCAACTAAAAGCAATGTGAGACACGAAATGAATAGAATATTGATTCACTGTATATATCAACATTAAGTTAAGCTTATAATATATCAAAGACATGTCAGAAGGTGCAGAAGACAAAAATGTACAAAAATTTAGAAGCAAGACCATTTCTTACTGAAATCATCGATTTAAGAGAGAAAATTACTTGTAGGAGAAAATCAGCTAAATGATGTTACCCTAATAGTTGATAAACTTCATTCTAAGTGGAGATAATATATTATTTAGTTTTAAAATTAAGTTAGGCTTTATAAAAACAATGAGTGAGCTTATATTCAGCTTAATTATTAGAAGCATTCTTTAATTTTAAACATTAGGCACATATTAAACACTTGATTCTCTTCTTAAATTACTAAATAATATGAGAAATCGAGCATTATCCACAGCGCCCACGACTTTAATAAATAAGAAATCAATAAGGGTTCATAATATTATAAAGAATAAGAGTTGGTTGGATATAAAAATTAAAGGGCCGATCTATAAACATCAAAAAAATAAAAAAACCTCTAAATTAATTTGGTCTTATATTATCTTCGAAAGAACAGCCATGAGTAACACTATACAGCAGTTACGAGACAGAATATTACAAAAAATGTAATGCAGCAGTTGCAGCATCAACCCTTGCAACACAAATCATTGAAGTAGATGAGGCAAATCAGTTAATAGTACGTAAGGTAGGAGTGCCAATTAATTTCGAAAAGCAAGTGCCAAATAAGAGTATTAAACTAACCACAACAGTGAGGACTTCTACGAATAATCATGAAGAAAAAACTCCTCCAATACTACAATGTGTAATAGTGAATCGTACTGGAAGTAAAATAAGCATCCTAACTAAGAAACCTTACAAAACAAACTATATTACTAATTTTTTTTAACACAAGTATTTAACGGAAGATAAATGAATGATAAATAAAAAAAAGAACAAAAAAATGTTATCCCCGTTTCAACATCATATAAAACTGCTAAGTGCGCAGAAACCATACACCAAACAATAATATATTGTATAACAAAGCAGCCAAACTATGTAAGGATATAATATGATGTGGGTCTGGGGACCACCCGTAGACATGAAACTTCCAACTTGAACGTTATTTAACTCGATGTAACAGAAACGAAGAAAATTAGAATACACCTAATTTTAACAGGTCTTTTAGAATCCGTCATTATTATAAAAAAAATTTTAATATTATTACATATTTTAGTATGCACGTGCATAAAATATTTATGAAATTTAACATACAATTTATGTTTCACACGATTTGCACATTCTAAGAACTTCCATGGTTACTATGATGTATGTACTGATAGAAGTACGGATGGTTGGTCATGTAATGCATGGCTACAAATTGAGTGATTTATTTTACTCTTGCTTTATATATTAGTGTGTATTGTACTGTTCATGCATTAAAAATAATGTCATATAAATATGTTTCATTGTTGTAGCTTCCTCCCACTCATCGAGTAAGGATAAAATAATTATTGATTTTCGTCAGAGTTGTCCCTAGCCAGTTTATCATATGGGACCTAATAGTGTATTTATTAATATAGTGTATAATAATACTGTTAAGTTCAAGAGAATCTAAATGAATAAATATACAAGAAACTAAAGTTTAAATCAGATTTAATCATAACAGAACGTAGTTACATTTTTTCATACAGAGATTAAAAACGTATATAGTGTGCAATGTAAGAAAAATTAGTTAAATTAATTTAATACTTACCCATACCAACACCCACACATTGTCTTTCTCTCTCTGTTTTTTTTTTTTTACACCGTAAATAGGCAAATAGTTGGACTATCTGCAGGTCCTGGAGCCTATAAAGGAGTGTGAGACTGCAATCTACATCCCTTAGTTTTTAATCATAGTAATAGTCATTTAATATAGATGATAGGCAACGTTCAGAATAAAAGGTTTTATATGCATAAGAACTCAATAATATTTAAAAACTTAATATTTGGTTTGAAAAAAAATCAGTCATTTCAGTAAGACTATTTTCTGATAAGAGATATAAGATGAACCTTAACAGTTGATGTAAAAATTATTATAAGATATAATAATATGGTTTATTTTTATTTTCTTATAAAAGTTAACGGTATAAGGTAATCATCAATATTCACCTTACTGTGTCATAACACAATATCAAAGTAGTTGTTTTAATAACTTTATACATTCCTACATTATTTGAATCAACTATGCAATAATATGACGTTACCTTAAATACTTTTGAAAATGCATTAGAATTAAATTTTTCTATTTTCTTCAAAAAAGTTCTTTTATTAATGTTATCGTTTTTCTAAATTATTTTCTCGATGTATTTAACTATTAACTTTTTTTTTCTATTTTATCATCTAGATAATTCGACGTATTATTGACCATGTGAAAACATTGGTTTTTAAAAAATATAATCTAATATTACTTAAGACTTGACCTTGAAATTTCCGTATAGTCGTGGAAAACGTTTAGACTACTGAACAAAGTTTTTTGTATGGAAAAAAAAGTTATAATAACAAACTAAGAATGCCCTGTCGATTCAACAAATATTAATATTATGCTTTCAGAAATGAATATTTGTATAACATAAATCACGTTGCGTTTCTTTATCTTTCCATAAGACTTTTTTAGAATAATAAAAGCCTATATGTACAACTATATGTATTTAATCATGCGTGTATTACCATTTTTTTAATTTAAGGAATCCGTCTAAAATTTTGCCCTTAAACCATCAACTTATCACCAAAACACATATTTAAATCACATAAATTATAATATGTATTTCTATCTTTCTTAAAGGCTTATTTTAAAATCATAAAAGCCTCGTCTCATATCATTAAAACGACTTTTTTCAATTTCTTTTTAAGTTTCAAATTTCAAGAATAAACTTTCCGTATTGCTTAACTCTAATGACAAACAAGATGTTTTATAACTATAATCTTTTTTAAAAATTATATTTATGCTTTACCATACCATGCTAAAAGAAAAATATTCTTCAATGAGGAATAAAATAATAAATTAGGGTTTCATGCAGAAACTCTTTCTTCTAAATCAACTGGGCCATTAATGAGAACAATATCTTCTTTTTCCATTACAAACAGTTTTAAAAATTACGATTTCACACTAAGTTTATTATACATTTACTTCAACATTTAATTACGATTAACGATTCCTTTTGTTGTACTATTTTCTTTTATTTAAATTTTTGCTGGCGGTAGTTAATTTAAATTTTTTTGTGATTTGTATTCTTATCGCAAAATTTTTTTGACACGTAAAAGAGCCCGACTTTTTTTATTTATTTAACTTTATAAGGCAAACTAAAAAATGCAGTATTTATTTGACATTTAGAAATAGCAGGTTGCGAGCAGAGCACGCAAGGAGGAGAAGCCCCACTAATATAAATGCTTAGAAAAGGTGACTTATGCGGACAATCATATGCATAGAAGAGGGGGCGTAATTCTAAATATATATATACTGGTGGGGCTTCTCCCAACAGCGTGATCCGCACTTCCACCCCCTTAATTTATAAATCAGTTGAATACTTGACTATAAAATCAATTATATCGTAGAGCTTAGGGGTAGCAGACAGTGGTTGAGAGAGGCTAAAACTATTTAACTTAGTAGAAAAAAAAAATCAAGAAAATATTTTTTTATATTTCACAACCATTCTCATGAACAGTGTGTATAACGGCTCTCCATTCACGGAGAAAGAGTTGGGAGAGGTGCTATCTCATAACAGATGGCTGCTGCACGAACCACGCAGAGCGCAGAGCTCCGTTGACGTTGACGAGAGGCTCTCCGTTGTGGGAAAGCTACGCTCCCACTTTTGGTACGGTAGCAGCGCCAGCTTAGTGAGAGTGCTTCTGCCATGTAAGGAGTGGTAAAGTAACTCTACTATACGTTATGTGATACATACGCTGTCACTACTGGGAGAGTTGCTCGGTGCATAGATACTTAAGTTGTGTATAAATATAAATGAACTACAAACTTATGGTGTATACATTTATCTCTCTCTCTCTCTCTCTCTCTTTCTCTACACAAACGAGATAGTTCTTTAATTTTTTTTTGTGCAAATTATATTAATGTATGTATGTAAATAATACACGTACACTTAAATTTTAAAGTAGATTTAAAACTTTACTAAATTTTTTTTTATGTAGTGCTGGTTCATTTCAAATCATTTGATAAAATCTAAATAATTTTTTTCTTGTATTTATCTACAGTGTATTTTTACAAATATAATTTTGACTCTTGCATACTGTTATACTTGGCCTCCCAGCCAAACACCACAAAAGTTGACAGTTGTTCAGAATGAATTCTTACTCCAAAAAATTAATTGTACTAGTGAATTGGATGCTCAGGAAAAAAGTTCGGTTTAGGTGGTAATGATCGCATGCTAAAATTTTTAATTTTTAATCCTTGAACTGGTTCAATTTTAATAGATGGAAATTTTTTTTTTCTGTACATGTCACACACCAGCCTCTCGATTTTAAAAGATCATGGTATAGGGTATATAAAGGGTATATAAAGAGAAAAATTTAAGGAAAGTACAAATTAAACTTGTTCAGGGTTTTAAAGCTTAAAACTCTTGCAAACTGTCTGGTACCATCCAAATTTAACTTTTTTTCTGAGCATCCAAGTCACTTGTACATTTTCTTTTTTTGAGCCATAGATTTGAAACTGCTGTTTTCTTTCTTGTTGTATTTGTAAGAAGCTTAGAAAAAAAATTTAAATGGAATTGGAATTTTTATAAATTATGTCAGCAACCTAAAATTTGATTTCTCTTTTGAAAGAGGTTTTGAACTAAATATGATTGTTCAAATTTTGGATTTTTATAGAATTTTTCAGTTATAACATGTCTATAACCTGTATTTGTATTTTTAAGGCAGTCACATGCCATTTCATTTTTATATTCTGTATACAGATATATCCACGTCATAATTGTTGAAAAACATATACTTATACTGCACCCATTATGAATTTAAATATACAGGCTTTTTCCACCTTTTTTAAAGATAACCGATTTCTCATTCATATATTACCAGAATGATTTATGATTCTGATGTATATTGATAAACTGCTTACATGCACACATAAATAAACACATAAGCTGCTTCTTTCCATCTTCGTCAAAATAATAACCAAAAGTCTTATGCATCAGGTGTTGTTGCACTCAAAGGAGAGCTATATTAAAGTGATCAGCTCTCTCAGTCGATATGAAAGCCTTTGTCTCAGATATTTAGTGCAGTAACTGCACCATACGAGGCAACAGCGCTACTGCATGAGTGGGTCAGTAGCTCTCCCACTTTTGAGGGCAGCCACGGTACGCTATAGAAGAGGTGCTCTCCGAAAAGTAGGAAAGCACTGAAACCAATGTAAAATAATGAAAACAGATAAGAGTAATAAAAAAGACGATATAGAAATTTTTGATGAAATATGAGATTGTGTACATGGCCACTATTTCAGCCCCATGTAAGCAGCATGATGATTTCCAGAGTTTCCTCTGTTTAGGAGTGGTCGTCTTGTGTTTAGTTAACTAGTACTACTATAAATAAATAAAATCAAAAAAATAACATTTTTAGAGCTATGAAACTTAAAAACTGCATTTTTGGCTTGGTTTACATTAAATAAAATCAAATAAATAGTTTAGCAAAGAAATTACATACATGAATATTTCAAAATATTACTGTTTTGATTCAACGGTAAAAACTTGACTCAGAAGAGGAAGAGTAAGACATAGTTTAACAATAGATCTACATAAAATAGTGTCACCTCAAAACTGAGTATTTTTTCTTTTTATTGATTTTCAATCGGGTAAGTGGAGATGAATCTTTTGGAAGTTATTTATTTGACCAAGTTAGTTAGTTTCAGCATTCCTAAGCCATTGTCTGCTTCTTCTAAGCTCCATGATATAATTTATTTAATAGTGAAGTATTTAACTAATTCAACAATTAAGGGGTTTGCGCGCGAAGTGAGATATTGTATGTAGTCAGAAATACATTTTAGGCTTATAGCAGATGCACAGAATTAAACATTGATTATATTTTATTAACAAAAATGTATTATACGGTACAACCGTTAAGTTATCTAGTAAAATTTTATCTTTTCTCCAAAGCTTATTAACATGTCATTCAGATGTGTTATCTTTTTTTTTACATTTATTGTTATTATTCGTTTGAAATGGAGTGACGTTTATAAAAGATGGAGGAAAATTTTTTGTACATTTTTTATCAATTATACAAGAACTTTGAACTTTGTTGGTATAAGGTCAATGAAGCATGTGTATCATCACTAATTTTGTTAGTTTTGTATTACCAGAAGAAATTTAAGCTAAAATAATTGCATCAATTAGTTTAGGTGTAGAAGTTTTTTCATCAGGATGTAAAATTTTTAAAATGTGTGCATCAGGTAAACCACATTTTTAGCATTTAATGGCATAAACGTATGCTAATACTTTACTGAATATATTGTTTACAATGATTTCATCTAAAACTGACAATTATTTTAAGTATAATAGTCTAATGATTATGTTTAAAATATCATTAAGTGCCGTATTTTTAGGGCATTTAGATAAAATTAAGTTCAATTCTTTTCATTCAGGATGACATGTTACTGTTTTGAATAAACCTGGACCACCACATTTTTTTCTTGAGAGGCATTGCTTCTTCATTAAATTTCTGCATATATCTTGGACTTTCAATGTATGTAGATAGAAATATAAAAATATTACCAATTTTAGCTTTTGTCTCGAAATGTTTAGAAATGTTGGATGCACTATTAACAATTGCGTCTAATGAACCCTGATAAATTTATTTCGAAAACATTTTTCTTATTATATCTTGAAAAATTTAAATACTTATATTTAATCATGACGTAAGAATGAATAAAAAATCGTTATGTCAGCCATCCCCCATACAAAAATGGATTAAAACATTTTTTAGGAAATTTAAATAAAAAAACTTGGAATCTTGGAGCATGGCTATTTATTTCATATATTAGTTGGACAATGTGATCCAATATTTCGGATTCATCCTGACTCCCTCTTCAGGGAACTATGCAGATGCGGACATGAAAATTCCAAACGCAGCATGACTGATAAAGACTAGTCAGTCATAACCATGGCAATGGAGTACTAATAGTTAAATAAACTTAATATTATAAACTTTACCAGTCAAGATGTATATACAGTTAAGTTATCTACAATATAAGTCACATCCTGACTCAGCACATGTAACTGAAAGATATTAAATGTAGTAATCATATTACGTATACACGTGCACTGAGAGAACGTAGGTACAGTTGCATTACTAACACTGGTGACTCTACAGTTCTAACACTAACCAATTTTGGGAGCGTAGCGGTCCCAAATGGTGCAGCAGCGTGTCCGTGCAAACGTACTTACCAGTGGCTATGCTTTTCTTGTTAACACAAACACTTTCACTCTGGAACAGTACAGCTTCTTATGTAGTAAGGAGTATACACTTGTATTGAGTTTCTACGCCTTTCGTTAGATAAGTCTGGATTATATGTACGACGCAGAGGGATGTCAAGGCGGGAGAGATTTCATCTAACTCTGATAGGCGTCAAGCACAAGGATGTACCTCGAGGTTATACGCGTGCGTACAAGTGCATGTCTATCAAAAATTATAAGATACAGGGTTAGGGGATAAAAAGGCTTTATTGTGGCCCACACTTCTATCGTTGAGGAATCCCTATACTTGGAATATCTTGAAGAATACTAATTTGGTTTTCTCTTATCCACAACTTTTAAGGCTATACTTCTATAAGCGCGTTATGCATAAGGGTAAATCAACAATTTCAGATTTTGGCCTTGAGAAAACGTGTAACGAAAGTGAATTTTGCTTGATTTTCCCCCATCACTTCGTCTCCCACGATGTTCTTCTCGTTTCCTCTACACCACATGACGCCCTATGACATCACGTTGCCACACATTTTGAACACATTTTTGAATAAATTGTGCTTTTTTTTTTGAACCAATTTTAAAGAAAAAGAAAAAAAAAACAACAGTTTCCAAAGAGATTTAAGCCCTCGACCTCCTGCATACTAACCCCGGTCCTTACTAACTCTGCTATGAGCATGCCCAATATAAGAGATTTGACAACTTTATTTTATCGTACAGTTCAATGCTTATTTCTAATGTAAATCTTTATTTACTGCGTCCTCATCTATTTAGTTTGATTACCCATTAAACAAACAAAAAATTTAAATAATGAAATCTATTTTTTAGGTACATGTTTCAAAAAATTCGAGATTTTGTGTGTGTGTGTGTGTGTGTGAGTGTGCTAAGTAACGCTGAGAGTGCCATCAAATAAGTGGGGTAGTCAAAGCTAGAATAGTATGGTATAACTATTTGTCAAGTGATGTTTTGTCATTCAGTTATCCGTAAATATAAAGTATTTTGAGGCACGTAAGTGATTCTAACAGGAAAATTATGTACTAAGAAGGCAAAGCTAAGACAATTTAAAAATACACAATTTCTTCATGAAGCTGAAATCATATAGAATATACTGGCTAGGCAGAGCCTACTTGAACCGATGAGAGAGGGGTTCTACTCGTCTCTATCTGTTGTCCTCAAGTGGATACTGCAATGCTTACTTCAGTAGCAGCCTTCTACAGCAGGACGACGAAAAAATAGAAGAAGAAGACAGAAAACAACAGCCAATGGAAGATGTTGGAGTAGGAGAAGCTTCTGAAGAGAGAATATCTCTATATCAGGAGTAACTTTAGCCTGCAAAGCTTATTTCAATGCTGGCTGAGTCAAAGAGCACATCAGATCATCTTCCAACTAAGTGACATAAGCTAGCCCAACATAAAGAGGGATACCAGGCTGTGGAATTCACTTTAACGTCAAACAAGCCCTAGAGCACATTGACTACTCCTTAAAGCAATATAAAAAGACTTTAACTCCTCTTTCCTATTAGGGGATTAAACCTGATTTGAAAATAAGTAGCTTCTTCTACTTAACATACTGTAAACTACAGCATGTAATGATAAAATTTTTAATTCATTTCAGAAAATGTACTTAGATGAATAAAATTATATTGCTAAAAACATTTACCTTACTACAGGGAAGTTATCAGAATTGGGAAAGGATAAAAGAAAAAGGGTGACAGAATATAAGAATGACAGAAAATCGAGATATTTATAGTTAAAATTTAAACTGAATTCAACCCACACTCTTGTTTTCATGTTAATGCTTTAAGGTTACTGTAAGTCAAACACAGATGGATTTTTTCTTTTTTTCTAAGATCTTGAAAACTTTTGTTAAAACATTCCTTACCTCCACTGGTATCTCAATTTTAACTCTTTTTTGATTTGATATGGATTTTATTGCTGCTGTAACGTTATCCCCTATTTTTTGTTTTACTTGTACGGCCTATGCATACTCTAAAAATATGTTAATTACGGTAAGCATGTATCTGTAACTTTTTTTTTGCTAGTATAAGGTGTCATATAAACAAGATCAGCTACCCATGTTTTATCAAATCCTTTTATTTTATATTTTCGACGTTGATAGTTACGATGAGCTGATTTGTGAAGCTCCTCCACTACGACTTTTTTTTGTGGTCCATTCTCGTTGACAACTGGTAAGTAAAAGCGAGAAAATATCTTACATATACAACTAGTATATTCATGAACTCTAATTATGCCTTCAGTCTTACTAAGCTTACATCTGAACACATCGATGCTCATTGTGATACTAACTTAAATTCACCTATGACTCAGTATTAATACCTTTTTTTTGTAATTCTTCAATAATCAATTTTATTTTATTATCATGGCTTGGATTTCCTCCTGATCTTTTAGCTACAAGTAAGCGGAGACAATCCATCAGGTCATTTATCTGGCAGGTCAGTACATAATCCACTTTTTGCGTTGGCTTAGCAATTTTATAGTGAGATATAAGTAATCCTTTCTTCTTATTGCTGATAAGATTAAAAATCAGAGCTATAATTTTATTTTATTTATTACTATTCTGTGCTTAAATAGTCCTATTATTGCTAAGACTTTTTTGATATGTACTTGAAGTTTTTAGCAGTACATAATATTTAAGCAAATCATCTTTAATGATGCGAGTTGTATTAGGATATTTTTTTACGAGTAGCTTTATCAATTAACAGTCATAGAAAATCTTGTCTCATTTATCCTAACTTTGTTGTTATCCAAATTTATTAGTGAATTTCCGAGCATGTACATTTTATCTTCTTTTCTAAGCTCATACACCAAATCTTATGAATCTTCCGGCATTTCGTTAAGTATTTGTAAATTTTAATTATTTAAAGTGTTTTTACTACCATCATTTGCTTGATTTTAAATTGTGACATTCATATCATTATCACATTATCATTATTGTTACTCTGACTGATAGCAGACAAAAACATTGTATTATCGTCAACATGGCTGTATTCTCTCTTCTTTTTTTTATTCATTCAATAGGCAGCTTTGGTGTGGAAGTGATATTAAAATTTCCTTTCTTTGTTTACGTCAAAATATGTCGTAAAGGATCGATAATTAGTTTAAATATCTCACTTAGCACTCTTTCAACCTCACCTTTTCCAAATTTTCATAATCTTTTTTTTTATGTCTTCTCTTGCCTTTACCAAGTGATAAAGGATGCATTTTTTTCTTTAACATGTTAACGCTTTGAAGTCTCAGAGTACACTTGTTAGTTGGCGCTATGTACTTCCTACATTTGTAGCGAAACGGTCGAGATCTTCACGATATTAGCCATTGTTTATTTGCCTATTCTCCTCAATACCAATGAAACCATATCTATTACTATTTCAACATCTTAAGCATAGATCTTTAAACTGACTACAGGGCACATTAAAATCGACGTAATCACTGTTAACATGTTTTAAATAAAGTTCAGCTTAATAAAATAAAACTAGAAGAATTATGTTATCTCTCACAAGGTACTGCAGTACTTATGTATGTAACCGATAGACATAAAAGCAATTAATACTTTTATGTATTGCCATGCAGTAAAAAGCTTTAACAGTTTTCTGTTTTCTGCATATAATATCATAAGAAATTATGATAGAAATTTGTAGAGCATTGCCTGGAGACACTACTGCTTCATGTTCACTTAAAAAAAAAGTATTTAACGCCATAGACTGCAGAAAACAACTTGAAAGCTGTCAGGTAGTAAGTCACCTTGTCAAATAAAGCGTTTTCCTGTCTTACAACAACACTAAAGTTAGGAACGTGCAATGTTACGGATTGCTCTTTAGATTGTATGTCTGTACTGTACAACAGGTGGACTGTAACTGACGGCAAGGCCATGAAAACACTGCTTATATATTCACGTAGTTGCACAATTTTAGACTTGCAGACTATAAACTCGATGATTTCCTTCTCTAGAGAGCAGTTGTGATTCAACCTTCCTAGATTAATGATCGTACATCAGAAAGGATGTGATCTCCTAAATAATGTGATAAACAATTAGTGGTGTTTCATTGCTGATGTGAACTCTAAATAAGATTATAAACACTTTACCCTCGCAAATTCACATACCAGGTTATCAATACTGCAGACCAGGTTTTATGCTTGTGAAATGTCTTGCCGAAGATAGTCCAGGTATAAGCCCACTAGACGAATCATGCAAGAAGCACGATATAGCTTATTCTCAGAATCGAGAAAATATCAAAGGTAGAAACTCAGCAGATTGAGTCTTAGCTGAGAAAGCTTGGAAAAAAGTCAAACCCGTAGATTTAAGTATTGGGGAAAAAGCAGTAGCTCTAGCTGTTTGCGAGATCCATAAAATCAAAAAGTAAATTGGGTACGGGTGAAAAAAGAAAAAAGAGACCGTGCACTGCCTTGCGTACAGTCATTAAATCTGCATCGCAGAAAATAAATACCAAAACCAAGGATACACAAAGATTATTTTTCCGGCTTTAACGGGGGCACGTAGTGCATTTTAGAGCGCAGGTGTTAAGAAAAGTGTAAAAATACCACGTACCTCACTTCACCTTACTCAAACTGACAGTGTTCTTCCTCTAATACCCGTATTTGCTGGATCGAGTGCAACCAGTGCACTAGTTTATAATGTAGCTGAAATATTAAAAGTATAAATGCTAGTAAGGCTACCAAATAGCAGCTACAGCAGCTACAAGAAAGTTAAACACACGATTAAACTATGGAGGCTATTGCGCTTGGTAAAGATCTTAAACTTTGGTTATATAAAACTGGTATCGATTTCTTCTTGAAGCCATAGACTTGAAGTGGTTGAAGAAAAAAAAAATCGATGCAATAAAAACTTCTTATCATGCTCTAACCAACATTAATTTACGTAAATATGCTAAAAAACTAAAAATTCCCTACTTTTGGGGGTATTTATGCGTAGCCACTGATCTTCAAATGAGCCACGATGTTGTAAAACTGCTATTGTTAATCTTAAAGATAAGGATGGATCTGAAACTTATTGGATTGCATATCAAAAACGTGGTGATTACGTTATACACTTTGACAGCTTTGTTGATCTGCAGCCATTTTTAGATTGAATGCTGTACTTGGGAGTTGACAAGGTTAAATATAACTATTAAAAATATTAAGACTTTGATTTTTTTAACTGTGGTCATTGGTGCTTGCTATTCTTATCAAGACGATTGTTAAAAAGTATACAAGGGAGTTTAATCATTAGTAATTATCAGTTCGTTCTTTAACAGTCATGGAAGAAACATTGACACTTTGTCTGTCTGGTACTTTTTCTGCATTAAAAGTGCAGTATTTTTTATCCGTCGAATCATTCCCAAAATATTACTACGTTCTTGGCTTAGTATAACTCCTTACATATAATTTTATTTCAGATAATGACGAAGGTAATAATAATTTTCACGTAGGTGATCTAGTAGTTGTTTTTCCAACAGGCAGCTACGAAATTGGAGATATCGAGTCATTTTTTTAATTAGATGTATTACAGCCTAACGATATAACTATTGATATCAAATAAGACAAAACACACTTTGTAGTGTAATTATCTATAGCCATACAACTAATTTCAAACTGAAAGACTTTATAAGCTGCCTCTTGTGTTTCACTAAACGAGTCTTAGGAGATAACGTTACACATAACGCAGACTTACCTGTGGCTATTCTCAAAGTAAACTCATTACGAGTTGAGTACAACATCACTACTGGAGCCTATCAACGTTAACAAGGGTTGTACATTTCACCCGTTTTTCCCAGCTGCCCCAACAGGGTACAAAATTATTGAAGTTACTTTACAAATATATGATTTACTGATAATTGGGAGTACTATTGATCATATACAATTACATATGGTGTACCAAGACGGAAAATTAATCAATTTTCGTGAAAAATCCAAAACTATAAGGTTGCACATAAAATCTTCACAATAATGGAAATCGTCAACAATCATAAAAGGTATATGAGCAGCTCTAGATGCACCAGTGTGCTCAGCTCACAACAAGCATCCGCACTATTAACACGTCAACGGAGAAGACAGCTGGAACGTCACAAGCTAACGCATTGAAACATTCAGTTCCTGAGAAGCACAGGATTTAATAGAAAAGGCCCTGATAGAAACTAGCTAGTATATTCTTAGTTTGTTACATGAAAAATTAAAGGAATTTAAAGCATTTAGTCACCTATCACCTTGGACGAGTCCATTGATCACTATAAGATCCACGCTCATCAAGGGTACGCATCTGCAACTTATAATAATAACCTGTGTCTAATACTATCACACAATTCCCTTTATTTTTATAAAAGGGTAGTAAAATAAGATGATAATACGGCAACAGCAAGTACTTAATTGGTAAATTATATCATCTTCTATTTATTTAGAAAAATCGGATATGAGATGAATGCTACAGAGACAGCGAAATGTAAGAATGTGGGTCTGACGACGCACAGTGTGACGAAACGGGTCTTTTTCTCTGGAAATAAAATATATCCAAGACAAATTGACTAATCTTGATGGTCTTTTTTTATCTTACAGCTGATTTAATACAAAATATAGGGAAAGTGATCTAAATCCCAAACATTTCCTTCAAGAGGGTAAAAACAACCCTCAAATTTGACAAAATACTTTAAAAAATTATTTAACATTGTCATTTTTTATTATAATTGTAATAGATTGCCAGAAACTTATTAGAAAAACAATAAATGTCATACGAGATACACGACTGGTAGTGTAAGTATGATAAAGTGTTTTAAAACAACCCTTAAAATTAATAAAATAAAATAAAGTTATTTGAAATTCACATTTTTTACTATAATTGTTATAAATCTCCAGAAATGTATGAAAGAGAAAAAAAATGTTATACGGGCCACGCAATGTATAGTGCAAGTATGTTTTATGGGGTAAAAACAACCCTTAGAGTTAAAAAAAGTTAAAACATTTTATTTAAAATTCATCACACTAGAAAATGGTCTGAAAATTAAAGATTCAAGTAGTTTTTTCTTATTATTTGACAAAAAGTAAATTAGGTCTCATTTTTCTAAACAGCTTCCGTGTTTTTAAGGTTATAAGTCTGATAGAAGTCAGAAAAATAAATTATTTTATTAGAAAGTTTTCATGATACAAATTTTCTTGGTATGAATTTTTCTTTATAAATATATCAGCCAAATAAGTAATATAAATAAAAAGTTAGCTTTTTAAGTTTTAAAATTATAAGATAAAATATGTGTAGCAAAGAGATGCTTACATTTTTTATAAGTTGAGTTTTAACGTACACAGCTTTATGTATTATTCCTTATTTGTTCGTAAAAAATTGTAAAACATGTTTTTTGAATCATTCTTTCTCATTGCTAACAGAATCAACTTCTCACTTAAACCAACTTCTATCTTCATCCTCGATTTTGTCAGAAACGTCCTCACCCTTTCTCTCTTCTTCAGCGATATTCACAAACTTATTATTCATTACATATCTGCAAGAAAAATTTACTAAAATATACACATTTTGTTCGTTTTTTTCTATTTAAAGCATGTTTTTTAAATCGTATTTATTATTTTGATCACTAATGTCTTTTATAGCAAATTGCAAGATCTATCTAAGTAAATATGGTGACAGATTAACCTTAATGTCTGTTGGCTAAAGCTGCCTTATCATCAAACTTCATACCTTCCTTATTAGGTAAACACTTGATGTTATGTTAATGTTAGATTGCGTATTATAAAAATTTACAGTATTTACTTTATAATTCTTTGACAATGTACGTCTAACCATCATTTGTAGTAAGGCAATATAAAAAAAGGATGTAGTTGCATTTGGGCATGATAAAGTTTATTCAAATTATAAATACGGTTCCAGATACTCATAAAAATTCTTTTGTAGGTAATCATATATTGTTCAATAAATTTTAATAGAAAAATAAATTATTAAAGTAACTTATGAAAAAATGTCATTGAACATAAATTTGTTGATGTCATAATGATAATGAAGTAGGGTACCTTGCAGCCATACTTACTCATTTTTCAAGTAATTTTCAGCATCGCTCAATTACTTGGTCTTACGCTGTTTGATATGGTTGCTTATGCAGTACAAAGATAACTTGAGGTCACTCATACTTAGTGCTTCGAAGGATCGAAGAGAAGGTTTCTGAAGACTACGTTGAAGCTAGTGGTGAGTAGTAGGCTATCATAATTTAGCAACGGTAACGATATCACCAGATCACGTCGTATCAGGAATATATTATACCTGTGCAAAAATGTTATTCACATTAAGAAGCTCTACAAACAAGTGTATATTATATACACCATAAAAGTGTCAAGGGGTGTACTTGGTAGCCGACTAATTTGAGAACTTTTTTTTTAACCTTGTCGAAGAATCAGCACAATCCGAGTAATTCTAATGTGTCTATGTTCGTGCTTAACTAAAAAACTAGCTCTCCTTATTTTGCCTTTTGTCACGCAGACTTACATGCACGAAGTTAAAAATTTACTAACATATAATTAAAATTAACTTGAAATTGACTTCTTGTACGTCCAATCAGAGTTGATAGACGAATCTTGAGATCACCGTTAGGATGAAGGTGCTTTGGAGGTAAAAAACGACAACCCCACTCTCATTCCTGGCCTTGTAAGCATAAAGGCCATTGCACGCCTCTTTAGTCTGCATACTGCTATGGCCTGTACATAGGGATGTCAATGCACTTTGGAAAAATATACTATAACAACACTTATACCTAATGGTGTACTTACCAAAGTACATACGCTTTCAATCAACGTGTACTTGCTAGATCTGTGTTTACACATAATACAAACCCTGAACAAGCATATATATATGTGTGTATATATATATATATATATATATATATATATATATATACATTTTTTTCTTTTATATTATAGTGCTCTACGTACGGCTCCTTTAATAAGGGCACTACTATGGGCACTTAGCACTTGGGAAAGGGACAAGGAAAGGGATGGGAGGCCTTCCATTACTGGAAGGGGGGTAGGGATAAATTAGACAATTATGCTGCGAGGAGGTCGCCTAAGCCCTCCACGAGGAGTAGTGCGTGGTGAAAAAGCACGTGTGAAAATTCACAGAGGTACTTTCCTGAAAAGTCGTACTGGCCGGGAATCGAACCACGGTCTCCCACGTGCCAATCCACGATGTAGCCAACTGAGCCACCACGCGCTTTATATAAATACATACACACGATTTCCAAGTATGTTAGACGTACACTGTGCTATTGAGCCTTATCCGCAATCTACAACATTATAGTTTACTCATTAACAGAAGCCGTTGTTATCAACTGATGCGTGACCTCTAAAAGACATAAGCTGCATGGGCAATTCACATTAACATTGATGTATAATCTATAATAGTCTCATTTAACTAATTATTTTATACTTAACGTATAATTAATACTGTGTCTTTGAAGAATATACATAAAATGAACTTTGAAGTTTGTGAATAGTTAGTAGAGCTTTACACACAAAAAAAGATTGAAATAAATTAAAATTTATAGGACATAATTTGTTTTATTTTTTAGCTAGGACGTGCATTTTAAAAATGAAATAGCAGTAAAAGCATCTTATTAAGCTACTAATCCTAAAGTGTAGATATGAACATATCAAAAATTCTATATCACCGAAACAAAGGGCTTACAATAGCATTTCTCATTTAACAATCTTATATGTATGACCAGTGCATCTCAGATTGGCCTGATTTGAAATTAGTAAGATCTCAAGTCCAAATTCTGACTTGAAGTGCGGAATTTGCTGGATTAAATTCCGAATTTTGCTCTGAAATATGAATTTCAAATGAAATATTCTAAATTTTATTAAGTGTAAGGGTTATTTTACCTCTAAAATATACCGACACTATCCATTTCGTGTACCATTACACACTTTTTGTCACTTTAGAGAGCTTATATAGATTTTTAACGATTATAGTTAGAAACGTTAATTTTAAATGAAATATTTCAAACATTTTCAACTCAAAGGGTCGTTTCAATCATCTAAGACATAAAACCACTATTCATTGTGTGTCCTGTACCACACATTTTTTCTCTTTAATAAGCTTCTGGAGATTTATAACAATTATAGTAAAAAATGTCAATTTTGAATAATTTTTTTTAATTTTATTAATTTTAGAGTCTGTTTTAACGCAGAGCATCATACTAACACTACCCATTGTGTATTTTGTATAACATTAACTGTTTTTTTAATGAATTTTTGGCAATCTATAACAATTATAGTAAAAAATGTTTATTTTAAATAATTTTTTTGGTATTTTGTCAACTTTAAGGGTTGTTTTCACCCTCTTGAAGGGGATGTTTAGAATCTGGACCACTTTATCTATATTTTGTGCTTAATAAGCTGTTACATAAAAAAAAGATAGTCAACATTGATTTATTTGTCTTGGAGATATTTTATTTCCGGAATAAAACCCGCTTCGTCTCACTGTGTGACGCTTATGAAAAATTGGCTCAATCTTAGTCCTGGTTAGGATCTAATGACTAAAAATACCGATTGGTTTTAAATTTTAGATAAAACAACTCTTCTTTATATTAATGACTACTTTGCTATCTAGATTCCTCTGAAAATAATATAAGGTTTCGCTGAAGACTATCGCAATATTGTTGTTAACGTGAAATATGAGCTCATACTTACCAGGTCGAGAACGGATTTAAATGCAGTCCTGCAGTCACTGATAATACCTAATGGTAAAGCTAACGTAGTACGAGTCTGAGAAGAGTTCAAGATAGAAATATTGAGAATCAAATTCCATATGCTCTATAGTAATGTCAGATTCTTGTAAAATTTAACTGCTTTATTATATACAAAAGGATTAGTTAATATGAATGAGCTTCTGATCTTGAGAGTTCTATGAATATCCACTTTTGTCCACAACATAAAAACATATTCGGACAGTCAAAACGTCAATTCAGTTGGAAAAACCATGCTATGTAATCTTAGTTTTTCAAATGAACCATAAGAATCTAAGACAAGTTAATGCTTGTATGTTTAATCGTTGCAACATAAGAAATGTAAAATTCTATTTTGATTCGTAATTCGCAATATTATCGCTGTGGTAATCTTAATCTTTATATAGCAAAGATCATACCCCGCTGTTGACCAAAGTTCAATTCGTATCGCATTTACCTCTCATCGTCATTAATTGTGCCGAGAAAAATGCATCACCTAATAATGCTTCAGTTGATGTACGTTTGGAATTTACATTTTATGATAATTTTTCTGCCAACACATCAGCCTATTGCTGGATTCTGCATGATTGCAACGTTCAATACAATCCGATAAGCGGAGATGTCAAGAAACTCATGTTAAGTAGTGGTGGGAGTAGACGGTGGTACTAGAGGTAAAACTATAAAGGCTTGTGCCTAGCTCTATTAACATCATTTGTCTTTTGACTGTCATGGGGAATCGTCACAGCAGCAGCAGCAGCTGGAGCATAGAAGAAAAAGAGAAAAAGCGAAGACAAAAAGAGTGAGAAAAATTTGAGAAGAGACGCTGGGAGAGGAAATGAGCTCAGAAAAATCTGAGGACAAATTTAAATTTATAAAAAAAATTTGTGGTATTTTTTAAAAAGCTTTTTATATATAACAGAAGCTGACCATCATGAGACAAGAATGAAGTGCTTAAAAAAAAGTATAACAGAAGATACAAATAGTGAGAAAAGTTTATTGACAGGTATGTAAAGTAGACTAAGCAGAAGAAAAAAAAGAATCAGAAAAAAGTTATAAAAAATAGTGATCCATTATAAAGAAGAACATCAAGTATCTTAAAAAATTTTTAAGCACTTAAGATTAATGAATTTCGTTGTTAATGTTAAAGGTCTTAAGCAGCCTGTCGACGATTTACTACTAAAGGAGTTAGCTATACTACCATTTTATTGTGACAGTAAGCCCATAGTATCCATGGCAACGACTGTCCGACAAATAAAGAAGAGAAAAATTATGGTTGGAACGCTGTTTCCATAGTATACCATGGAAGTCAGAGAACTATTAATACAATACTATAGAAACAATTTTCAAAAAACACCTATACAATGCTAGAAAAGAGCATGTATTCGGCTCATTAAGGAATTAATGGTTGGAAAGACTCAAATTTGTTTTTCATGATATTACTGATTTGAGTTATCTGCCGACTAAAAAAATGGAACTACCCACTGTACGCCCGTATTACAATGGAGCGAAATATGCCAACTGTGTGCATCATAACGTTATACTGTACAAAAAGGTTCCCCTAGATTTGTCTGAGTCCATGGAATGGATAAAAATGATGTTAATAAAACTAAAGTAATTAACTTTATAATTAAAGTACGATTTTTACTAAACAATTATTAATGTAGTTTTAATTTTCTTATTATTATCTTTTTCCATTCCATTATATGCATAATTTTATGTCTTTTAACTTCGACGCCCAACAGCAACAAGTTTAGCAGCTGAACTGCTGTTCGACAACAGCACCTACGTGCTGTTTGCTGTTACTGCACAGTCATGTGCACAAAAAAGAGTAGAGGTGACAAAGTGCGAGGTGGTAGGGACCCTTACAGCACAGTAAGGTGCGATGTGGAGAGAGAGATAGTAGTGTAACAGGACTCAATATAGTAGCATTGCAGCTGCCAGCTGCCGAAGAATCTAGAACAGTGAGGATTCTAGGGCACTGGGGATTCTAAGACAGTAGAATTTCTAGAACAGACAGTGTCCTAAAAATTTCCATTGTTCAAGAATCCCTACTATTTTAGAATCCCCATTATCCTTGAGTCCCAGTTGCTTACCTAATATTGTGCTAATTTCAAATTTATCTTTCCTTTTAAAGATAACTGTAAGTTCTTTATACTTATTTGACAAAATCTTTGCTAATTGTTTAGAATGTTTACGAATCAGTTTAAAAAAAATACTTTTCAGGTTTATTCAACTTGTATACTTATAAGATTATGTTAGGCGATACATAACTCAAATTTTAAAGGCATGAACATTCATTTATATTGTATATTTAAGTATAGGCATTGAAAAATTTTGAACAGATCAGTAGTGAAAAGAGGAGAAATAGTAGCAGTTTTTCTTTGTAAAGGGAGGGGAAACGCATTAAATCACGCAACAAAGACAGTGGTAGTAGGTGACTTGGTGAATTTTTTTCATAAGACAACCCATACCCGTTAAACCCCCCCATGTCACGTAGATTTTGATCCACCCTGGAACCGCGTTAGCATTACATCAGGGTGGAGCCACCAGAAAGACCATCGCGTCTCACAGCATTTCCAAGTAAGATCATCATCATTTGCTTGAGGTTCCAATCTTCTCGAGTCCTGAAAAAGACTCGGGGATCCTCAGAACTAGCACCCTGTTCATTGCTTCAGTAGACTGCTAACTTAGCAAGCACTGCTATAAGCTTTAGGCTTTCCCGAGCTGATAAGTAAAAGTACTAAGAGCAGGGTGGGTGTACGTAAGCGTACTTTTTTACTCAAAACCTTTCCACTTTATTTGCATCCTGCTTGGGCCTTTTTTCTGGTCTCTTCTAGCGCTCTCCTGAATATGGAGTAGCTTCCATTGCTGGCTTTATACTTGTTAGCTGACGTTGGACATAGGAAACACCGTGCTGCGCTGGGACATGATATTTTCCGGTGGTTGGAGCTTCCACACTGGAAACAAAGCTTAGACCTTCCTCTTTTTACAGTCACCTGAGACATGTCCATACTCAAGGCATTTGTGATATCTTGTTACTGCGATTCTTTTTCGGATTTGGCAGCTTACGAAGCCGACTCTTAATTTGCCTTCATTTTCTGTTTTTTTTGCAGATATATCTACTGTCATTAGCGTCAATTTCTGATCTTTAGTACTAGGTTTTAGAAGCGTCACTTCAAACTCCATACTTTGCTGTCCGAAAGCCTCCAGAAAAATCTTCTCAACCATGTTTTCCTCAATAATAGCATCCAGGTCTCGAATTTTGAGTATCCCTTTTTTATTGCCTATTATAACCATTCCTCATCTACCTACCGAATGTTTAACTTGCTGCGAAAATGCATACCATTCCTTAACATCTTCAGCTTTTATGAGTATGTCTCCTTTTTTGGTAGTGACAATACTTTGGACCACAACATCAAACTGTCTAGGTCAAAGTACGCCTTTATTGACTAGAGCATATTAGCAAAGGTCTGCTCACCAGCCACCTTCACTAATTTATTTGTCAACACATTTACTCTATCCTCCTGGTCTTTTCTGTCACTCTGGAGAACCTCTTCTTAATAGCTTCTGCCTGCTCTTTTTTTCTCAGACTACATGGCTTCTTAGCAATTTTCAGTCCTGTTTCTTAAAACTCGTTCTTTTTACTTCAAGGCAGTGTTCAGAGCTCTTTTCTGCACATGCTGATAAAAATTATCCCTCTTTTTTGTCCCTTCATTGCAGGATTTCAAAACATTTCTTCTATTACTTAGTATAGTTCTTTTCTTTAGCAAGAACATCTCTTTTTGTATCCTCAGCTGCTTTCAGGTAGTTCAGCGCAGCTTTAATGCCATTTTTGATTAAACTAGCAGTATTTAGAAATTTTTCGTTGATAGCTGTAAGCGTTAATTCAAGCTCACTTGTTACAAGATGAACCTGCTCAATCTCCTTATTTCGTCTTACTCTCAGCTCTGCACCATTATTTTCCATAGATTCAAGCTCATCTTGCGTCTGGTTATGACAGTCATGTTACTACCCTCGCTGACGTTACTGCCTATGCTCTAAGGACTTTTTTTTCGTCATGCATCTGTAAGAAGAGGCCATGAAACATTTAACAGTCCCTGTTAGACATAAGACATGTCTCTCTGCCCTCCTACCCCAGAATCCGTGAGGCCAGTGGCAGTCACCCAGGCTTGCACCAGATTGGAACTGCCAGCTGATTTCCTCAAAGAGGCTACTGCCTGGGGGACTAAATTGATATTAAAGTTCTTCATTCTTAATTTTTCTACGGATCGTGTTGATTGGTGAAAGCCAACACTCCTCTTTTTCTAAAAATAAGTATCTGAAAAGGGTGAAAACCAGCACAGCAGCCAACTCCGATGCCAGATATAGGCGCTACTTGCTCAAGCAAGCCAAGAAACGCCAATCTCCCTCAGTCTCACCCACAGAGACTGCCTTAAGGTTGTGTGAAAAGTGAAAAAGTAGTGATTGTGTGTGGTGTAGGTACATGTTAGTACACTACAGCCACCCCAGCGAGACAAGTGGCAGGAAGAGAATTCCACGACCAGCGCAGACAACCTACCAATACAAGCTGACGTATACAATGCACTAAAAGTGCCACTATGTAGCCTCTTTAGTGGTAAGAAGCCTAGATAAGTCAGCTCACCACGTCTTTTTTGTTCACAAACCATGTAGTCATATTAGGTGTGGTTACCCCGACTTACCTGGGCCTTATTATCCGTCTTCACCCACCGATAGGGCCCCCACGCCAGTCAAAGAGAGACTCCACTGCATGCAAACTGAAACAACTCGTGAGCATACCTGTGTTAGTTTAGCAAGAGTGTGATACATGTATGTAAAAAAATGTTAACCGCTTACTTCTATACACGATGAGATGCTAGTTTTTATTGGCCTGCATCAAGTATTCAGGCAAAGAGCACGAGCAGCGATGGTCAACGCATTCACACTAATAAAGGCAGAAAGCACAAGGCTCACGTTCTCAGAGATACAGACGCACACACCAACCCCCATTCCCCTCCCAATCTACGCCTCTTTACACCACCAAGAATACCCCCTCTTACTGCCTGTCTTCACCTCAGATTTTCAGATGATGCCCCTATTCGCCACCCGGGAAAGCCCCCAATATGGAGAAATGAGTAAAAACTTCCATCGAGAGGAGTTTTTTTTTTTTTTTAGAAGGGAGGAGAAATGCATTAAGGCATACCGCAAGGACAGTAGTAGTGTGAAACTCGGTGAATTTTTTTTATTAGACCACCCATACCCACTAAAACCTCCCCCCATAACACGTGGCATTTTATCCACCCCAGAACCGTATTAGCATTACTTCAGGGTGGAGCCACCAGGAAGACCATTGCGTCTTACAGCATGAACGAGCTAACTCACCACCATTTGCTACAGGTGCTAATTCTTTTGAGTCCTGAGAAAAACTCAGGCTCTCTAAGGACCAGCATCCTGTCTAGTGCTTCATAGTAGGCCACTGACATAGCTGACCGCTTGGGCCATCCGTTTGGCATCTTCTAAATAAAGAGCAACTCCCACTGCCTGCTTCGTACTTGTTGTCCATTGTTGGTCAAAGGAAGCACCATGCTGGGTCTGGACACTCTTTCTTCCGGTGGTTTGTGCTTCCACACCGAAAGCAAAGCTTAGATCTGTTTTCATCCTAACAGTTGCCTGAGATGTGTACATATCCTACTCATTTGTAACATCTTATTACTTCAAGTCTTCTTTGAATCCGGCAGCTAATAAAGCCAACTCGTAACTTGCCTTCCTCTTCTGCTTGTTTTGCAATTGTTTCGTCTACCTTGATCAACGCCAGCCTCTAACCTCTACCACTCAGTTTTAAGAGCGCTACATCTGGCTCCTGGCACCTAAGTTCAAAAGTCCTAGCGAAAGCCTCTTCGACCTTATCTTTCTCTACAACAGCATTCAGATCTCGGACCTCTAATGTTTCTTTTTTGTTGCTCATTTTGGCAGTACCTTGTCCGGCTACCAACTTTTTAATTTGCTGATAATGCAAGAGCATTCTTTACTCCTTCAGCCTTAAAAAGGATGTCATCTTTTTTCGTAGTGACGACACTCTGGATTGCCACATTACCCTTATCAGGGTCAAAGTTCACCTTCATCGTCTTTAAAACCTTTGCACAGGTGTTCCCTTAGACCATCTTCACTACTACTGTTGTTGTTACGTCCACTTTATCTTCTGGTTTGTTTTGTCTTTCAGGAAAATCTCTTCTTGTTTGCCACTGCCTGTTTTCTTTTTTTTTTGACATGGTTTGCTAATAAGTAGTAGTAGCAGTGGTAGTAGTAGATGTAGTTTTTTTTTTTTTTTTTTTGTTTTTGTTTTGTTTTTTTTTTTTCTGAGAGAGGGAAAACGCATTAAGGCACACCAAAGGGACAGCGGTAGTGTGAGACTTGGTGAATTTTTTTTATGTGATCACCCATACTGACTAAACCCCCCCCCCATGCGGCGTGGATTTTGATCCACCCCGGAACTGCGTTAGCATTACTTTAGGGTGGAACCACCAAGGAGACCATCGCATCTTACAGCATTAACAAGCTAACTCACCACCGTTTGATAGAGGTGCTGATGCTCTCAAGTACTACAGAGGACTCTGGGTCCCTGAGGACCAGCACCTTGTCTAGCACTTCATAGTAGGCCGCCTACCTAGCCAGCACCACTATAAGCTTAATGCTTTCCCTTGCTGATAGGTAAAAAGTACCCAGCGCGGCGTGGGTCCACCTGAGCCTGTCTCTCAACTCAAGGCCTTTTTGCCTTATATTAATCCTGCTTGGGCCTTATCCCTGGCCTCTTTAAGGGTTCTTCTAAATAGAGGGCGGCTTTCACTGCCTGCTTTGTGCTTGTTTTCCGTTGTTAGGCAAAGAAAGCACCGTGCTGGGTCTGGACACTCTGTCTTCTGGTGGTTTAAGCTTTTTCACCGGAAGCACAGCTTGGATCTGTTTTCGTTTTCACAGTTGCCCGAGACGTGTCCATATCCCCGGCATTTATAACATCTTGTTACTTCGATTCTTCTTCGAATTCGGCAGCTTACGAAGCCAACTTGTAACCTGCCTTCCTTTTCTACTTGTCTGGCAGATGCTTCGTCTACTTTTATTAAAGCTAGCCCCTGTCCTCTAGCATTGAGCTTTAAGAGAGCAACTTCTGGCTCCTGGCTCTGATGTCCAAAAGTCCTAGTAAAGGTCTCTTCGACTTTATCTTCCTTTACAATGGCATCCAGGTCTCGGACCTCTAATGTCACTTTTTTTTCCTTTTTTTGACAGTACCCTGTCCAGCTACCAACTTTTTAATTTGCTGTAAAAATGCAGTAGCATTCCCTACACCTTTCGCCTTAATAAGTATGTCTCCTCTGTCTGTAGTGACAACACTTTGGACTGCCACATTAGCCTTATTAGAGTCAAAGTTCGCCTTCATCGTCCTCAGCACCTTTGCAAAGGTCTGCCCTTCGGCCATCTTCACTACTACTGTTGTTTTCGCATCTATTTTTTTTCTGCCTTTTTTTTTTATTCAGAAGAATTTCTTTTTGTTTGCCACTGCCTGTTTTCTTTTTTTTTGGGGGGCAACGGTTTGCTGGCGTTTCTCAGGGCTGTTCGATGGGCTCCTATTTCTTTTACTTTGTTCTATTTTCTTAAGGGCAGTGTTTAGGGTTTTTTTTCTGTACATGCCGTTGGGAATTATCTCGCCTTTGCTTTCTCCTCTGCAGAAATTTAAAAGACAACTTTTAAGCGTTTGCACACACTTCTTATTTATTAAAAAAGCCTTTTATTACCACCTCTGCCTTTTTAAGGTGTTTAAGCGCGGCTTAGAGCCCATTCTTAACAGCGTTCGCTTTGTTGCCGTACTTATCGTTGAATAATTGTAGCGTCTCTGTTATTATCTTTTGTTGCTGATTGGACTTTATTAGCCACTTGCTGTCGCTTGACTCTAAGCATAGCACCACTTTCTTCTAAGCAAGCTTCTCCTGGGTCTTGTGGCTAAATACTCAGACGTTGCTGTTCTTGATGCCGTTGGTGCCTATGCTCGACAGACTTTCTCTTCGTCCTTTGTCCATTAGGAAGGGCCATGGAACATTAGGCAGTTCCTAATGGCCATGAGACACGTCTTTGTGCCCCCCCCCCTCCAGAATCTGTGGGGCCTGCGACAAGCACCCACGATTTCACCGGATTGGAACTGCCGGCGGATTTCCTCAGAGAGGTGACTGCCTGGGGTACAAATTTTGCATCGACGTTTTTTATATTGGCATCTTTTTTACTGTCGTACTGACCCACGAGAGTCAGCACTACCCTTTAGTTTAAAAATAAGTATTTGGAAAAGGTTTAAACCAGGGCAGCGTTACCAGAGAGGACCGCTACTTGCTCAGGCCGGCTGAGAGTCGTCACTCACCCTCAGTCCCTTCCGCGAAAACTGCCCTGGCTTTGAGTAACAAGTCTAAGAATGGTGTTCGTGTGTAATGTATGTATATGTTGGTACACAACGGTCATTCTAGCGGGACGACCAGCAGGTGTACAGTCTCACGACTGCGCAGACAACCCAACAAAATGGGCTGGCGTAAGGCACTAAGGTGCCGCCATATATTCTTCTCAGTGATAGTAAGCCTAGATTAGTCAGCCCACCACGTCTTTTTCGTTTATTAGGTGTACAGCTATATCAGATGTGGTTACTTAGACTTACCTGGGCCTCATCATCTGGCTTTACCCACCGCCAGGTCTCTAACGCAAGCCCGGAAAAGGACCCGCCACACGCAACCCAGAACAATCCGTAAGTGTCCCTGTATTTTTTAGTGAGACTGTGTGATTCATGTATATAAGAAGAGTGTTCTAACCGTCGCTTACGTCTATACACGACGGGTGCTCGTTTTTGTTGGCCCACATCGAGCAATGGAGTGCCACCCACGGCAGCAGCAAAAAGCGAAGAACAAGGAGCACAAGCAGAGCTGGCCCATGCATTCACACCGATGGAGACATGGGGCACTAGTCCCCCGTCCACACCGCCGCAGATACACACGCCAACGTCACATACCTCCCCTGATTCACGCCCCTGACCACCACCACAGAGAGCCACCCCAGCTGCCCATCGTCACCTCATATTTTAAGCGCTTGATATGGAGAAACTAGCAAAAACCTCACCCAGGAGTGGTAGTAGTAGTAGTAGTAGTAGTAGTAGTAGTAGTAGTAGTAGTAGTAGTAGTAGTAGTAGTAGTAGTAGTAGTAGTAGTAGTAGTAGTAGTAGTAGTAGTAGTAGTAGTAGAAGTAGTAGTAGTAGTAGTAGAAGTATAAGTAGTTGTAGTATTTTTGTTTTTTTTTTTTTTTTTTTTTTTTTTTTTTTTTTTTTTTGTGGAGGGAGGGGAAATGCATTGAGGCACACCGCAGGGACAGCGGTAGTGTGGGACTCGGTGGATTTTTTTTATTAGACCACCCATACCCACTAAAACCCCCCCCCCATGCCGCGTGGATTTTAATCCACCCCGGAACCGCGTTAGCATTACTTCGGGGTGGAGCCACCAGGGAGACCATCGCGTCTCACAGCATTAACGAGCTAACTCGCCACCATTTGCTAGAGGTGCTGATGCTCTCGAGTCCTGAAAAGGACTTGGGGTCCCTGAGGACCAGCACCTTGTCTAGCGCTTCATAGTAGGCCGCCTACTCAGCCAGCACCACTATAAGCTTAATGCTTTCCCTTGCTGATAGGTAAAAAGTACCCAGCGCAGCGTGGGTCCACATAAGTCTGTCTTTCCACTGAAGGCCTTTCTGCCTTATTTTGACCCTGCTTGGGCCTTATCCCTGGCCTCTTTCAGGGCTCTTCTGAATAAAGGGCAGCTTCCGCTGCCTGCTTCGTGCTTGTTGTCCGTTGTTGGGCAAAGGAAGCACCGTGCTGGACCTAGGCACTCTTTCTTCCGGTGGTTTGAGCTTCCACACTGGAAGCAAAGCTTGGATCTGTTTTCTCCCTTACAATTGCCCGAGACGTGTCCATATCCCAGGCATTTAAAACATCTTGTTACTTCGATTCTTCTTTGAATTCGGCAGCTTACAAAGCCAACTCGTAACCTGCCTTCCTTTTCTACTTGTCTGGCAGTTGTTTCGTCCACCTTGATTAAAGCCAGCCTCTGTCCTCTGGCATTTGGCTTTAAGAAAGCAACTTCTAGCTCCTGGCTCTGATGTCCAAAAGTCCTAGCAAAAGCCTCTTTGACCTCATCTTCCTCTACAATGGCATCCAGGTCTCGGACCTCTAGTGTCACTTTTCTGTCGCTCATTTTCACGGTACCCTGTCCAGCTACCGACTTTTTAATTTGCTGTGAGAATGCAGTAGCATTCTCTACACCTTTGGCTTTAATAAGTATGTCTCCTTTTTTTCTAGTGACAACACTTTGGACTGCCACTTTAGCCTTATCGGGGTCAAAGTACACCTTCATAGTCTTCAGCACCGTTGCAAAGGTCTGCCCTTCAGCCATTTTTACTACTACTGTTGTTATGGGGTCCACTTTTTTCTTCTGGCTTGTTTTGTCATTCAGGGGAATTTCCTCTTGTTTGCCACTACCTGTCTTCTTTTTCTGTAAAGACATAGCATGCTGGCGTTTTTCAGGGCTGTCCGATGGGCTCCTGTTTCTCTTACTTCGTTCTATTTCCTTTAAGGCAGTGTTCAGGGTTCGTTTCTGTACATGCCGACGGAAATTATCTCGCCTTTTTTTCCTCCACTGCAGGGATTCAAATGACGACTTCCAAGCGTTCATGTACAAATCTTCTTCAGTAAGACAGCGTTCTCTTAGCACCTCTGCCTCTTGAAGATGCTTAAGCGCCGCTTTGAGCCCATTTTTAACAGCGTTCGCTGTGTTGCCGTACTTATCATTAATCAGTTTTAGCGTCTCTGTAATGTCATTCGTTGCTGATTGGACTTTATCAGCAACTTGCTGTCGCTTTACTCCGAGCCTAGTGGCACTTTCTTCTAAAGAGGCAAGCTCTTCCTGGGTCTGGTTGCTAAATACCGACACCTTGCTAACCTCGGTGTCGTTAGTGCCTATACTCGACAGGCTTCCTCGTCGTCTTTTGTCTGAAAAGAAAGGCCATGGAACATTTAGCAGTCCCTGTTGGCCATGAGACACGTCTTTGTGGCCCCCCCCCCAGAATCCGTGGGGCCTGCGTCAGTCACCCGGGCTTTCACCGGATCGGAACTGACGGCGGATTCCCTCAGAGAGGTTACCACCTGGGGTACCTGTTTTACATCGACGTTTTTCATTTTGGCATCTTTTTAGTTTCGTACTGACCCGCGAAGACCAGCACTACCCTTTTTTTTCTAGAAATAAGCATTTGGAAAGGGTTAAAACCAGGGCAGCAGCCCTCTCTGTTACCAGAGAGAGCCGCTACTTGCTCGGGCCGGCCGGGAGTCGCCACTCTCCCTCAGTCCCACCCGCGAAGACTGCCCTGGCGTTGAGTAACAAGTGTAAGAAGGGTGTTCGTGTGTAATGTATGTATTTGTTGGTACACAACGGTCATCCCAGCGAGACGAGCGGCAGGCGTACAGTCCCAAGACCACGCAGACAACCCAACAAAACGGGCTGGCGTAAGGCACTAAGGTGCCGCCATATAGCCTCCTCAGTGGTAGTAAGCCTAGATTAGTCGGCCCACCACGTCTTTTTTGTTCATGAGGCGCACAGCCATATCAGATGTGGTTACCCAGACTTACCCGGGCCTCATCATCCGGCTTCACCCGTGGCCGGGCCCCCAACGCAAGCCCGGAAAAGGACCCGCCACACGCAACCCAGAACAATCCGTAAGGGTCCCTGTGTTTGTTTAGTAAGAGTGTGTGATGCATGTATCTGAGAAGAATGTTTTAACCGCCGCTTACTTCTATACACGACGGGTGCTAGTTTTTGTTGGCCCGCATCAAGCAATGGAGTGCCACCCACGGAAGCAGTTGTAGTATTAGTAGTAGTAGTAGTAGTAGAAGTAATTCTAGTTGCAGTATTAGGCTTATACTTGTACCTATTTAAGAGTTCTTACGCTTAATATGTCCCTTATTATTATCTATATTGTTGGCTTTCTTTAATAAGCTTTTTTTCCCGAGTATGCGAGTATGCGGTCTCCTTGCAAAGTAACTCTCAGATGACTTAGTTATACATCTTACTGGGTACTACATACAGGACACAGTAATTGTCGTAAGCACACCCAAGCTATTATTATGTTTCGTAGAAAACAATTTCTCACTAAAGCAATCAAATTGCTGTACTGAGAAGTTATAGAACCAATAGTGACAGTACTTATTGAGCTGGCTAGGTGATGGCCTTTTTTTTCAAATAAAAGCCTACAGAAGTACAGACATCATCAGAAAATTTAACTATTTGTTTTAAAATTCTGATAAGTGATGTTTCGGTATCCTAGGTATTTATTTTATCGAAAAAGCTGAAAATAAAATTCTTAATGATTTTCAATGGGTGTTAACTTTGTGATTCTTCGAATATCTTTGGCTAGGAGGCTAGCATGCTAACCACTAAGTCATGGAAGGTATGTTCAAGAAAGAAATAGTCTATCGTAATTGCTAATGTTATGCAACAAATAAATAAATTTTTCTTTTTTACAAGAAAATATCTCATTTATTAAATCAACGACGAAGCTTAATTCATTTTGCAGTGGATATGAACCTGTTCTGTAGTTGACGTAAGCGACTTCACTTAAGATCCGTATTCTTTGGATTTTTAGAAACCAAATTTGTTTCAATCACTGCCTGTCTATTATGATGAGACAAAAACAAGATTTATCTATTGTAATTAGTATTAGAAAACTAACCTTAATTTCGTAACCTATAACACGTTAATTTATTTTCAATAAAGCTGCCTGTACTGAATCTTCTTGGAAACTTAGAATCAAGGCAGCAGGTAATAGGGTCAATAAGTAAGGTCTTTAATTTGATTTGTATGCTTGATTTTAAGACGACCCTCATACTCGGTATTAAAAGATTTATTATGTTAGTAAAAAGGATGCCTGTTGAACATATATCTTCAATTTGCTAAGTATAACATTACCGTAAATAGAGCATTAGGAGTACTCTAATAAAAGTGGATAGATTGATCAATAATCAGTAAATTCAAATGATTATACTGCCAACTTCTGTTTATTAGTAAACGACGCTTCAGCCTGCAGAGAAACAAGTTTTAAGGCCCTCATCGGGTTCAAATAAAATAATTGACCACTCAAACGGGTCACGTCAGGCAATGCGTTCAATCTAGCGCTGTGTGGGCTGAAGCGTCGTTCAATAATAAACAGAAGTTGGCAGTATCATCATTTGAGTTCACTGATTATTTATTACCGTAAATAGTTTTGTTTGTAGGGTAAAAATGCATATTGACTTAATTATCATTGTGAATCAGTAGAAATTCTTGGACACAATCTTATTATTTACTTTTCAATTATAAAAAGTTATAGATAAGTACTTATTAAACAGTGATAATAGAACTTTAGAAAGTGAGATCACCCTTTTGATGGTCGAGAAACTCCTCGTTGATGTGTGAGGTGAGTACTTGGTTGTCGTAAAAAATAACATTCTGCTGGTGACTCACAACTTGCATATGTATCATTTGATTTTTTTCTTGTGTATTCTTGTCGACACCAATTAACTAAAAAAAAAACAGCCTTTTTCAGAAGAAAAAAACTCGTGCCAGATTCTTATGATTTTTATTTCTAATGTAAATGTTATAATACAATAATAATATTCAATATAAGTTAACAGAGCGCTTGAAAAAGTGAAATCATTTTATTCAATACTTACCTATACCATGAAGTCTTAGTCGAGCAGATTTTTTTGTTTTCCTTAGTGTGGATAAGGGATCACTTAGGTCCAAATTTCTTTCACTCTGCCTGGGTGTCAATAAATATTTTTTTTTTAAATTACCCAAAGGACTGTGCGTAACTTTAACATTTTCTTCGCTTGGTTCTGTTTCAAGAAGACTCTAAAAATCATACAGAAGTATTAGAGCCATAAGCTCGCAAACATAAAACTGTTAATAATATTCAATACTTAGTAGAAAATTTAAGTTGAAAAAAAGGTTGCAATAGCTTAAATATTCGTAATTTATGTATATATATGTATACGTACAATTATATATATATATATATGTGTGATAGACCAGTTATGACCACTTTTTAGATAGATAGGCTTGAAAATGTTATAGATGATTACAGATACGATTAGCAAATATTATATATATATATATATATAAATGTGTGTATATGGGCGATTCTGCCGTTACTTCCTCAGATTGACTTGAAAAATTCTTTAAAAAGAAGATGGTTGAAAAACGTTTTTTCAATGGTATTTTTACAGAAGACAACATCAGTAACATATATCTGAAGTGATGCAACTATAGAATTTGCTGGTCAAAAGTTATACGAAATTACATAAAAGTCAGTTTTCATCGATTTTCGAAAAATTGTGTCACTTTCTTACACGTATAGCTAAGCTTTTTTGACGGTTTAAGTGTTCTGACTGGACTTAAATGATAGCTGGGATCAAGACTTACTAATTAAAAAACGTTTTGTTCAATTTTGTGCCTCCATTTAAAAGTTACAGCTGTTTAAATTAGAGCATAAATATCCCTGATAAAGTGATTTTAGCTAAAGCTCATTTTTTTTATAAAATCACTACAATTTTTTATTCGGGGCATAAGATTCATAGATTTTTATTTTCATCATTGAAACTATTTTTTTGTTTTCACTGAAGCCCAGATAAAGCCATCTAATGGAGTGCACCACTTGGCTACCAACGTCAGAAGCAGCACTACCGTTTTTGCAGTTATGTTGCGAAAGAGGACTAACTGGACGAAATCTCAAGACATGTGTCTCCTCTATCAGCCCAACAGTGATAGAAATAGGCTTTGCTGGAAGTGACTGCTCTAAAACAAAAAAAAACAGCACGTTGAGGTGATGTAGGGTCGAAATGGAAGAGTTTGGAATGGAATATTCAAAGTTTGTGGTGCTAGTACTACTCATAGACGTATTACAATAACTTATCCACCCATAGTTTATTTACCACCCTTAAATGCAATAAAAAAACTGTAGTTTGCGTACCTGCACACGGACACCGAGTGGTTATTCCATGTGTGTCAGAACGGAATGAAATGTTTGCACAAGCGAAATACACAAAAAAAAGAGCTTGGCTATTCAAGAGGTAACAACGTCAGGTACTACTGTCATAAAGATTTATTCATTTTAGTCCTGCACTTAAAAGAGTAATGATTGGTTAGTATTTTAAATCCAAAAAGTTACTAGTTTGAACTGATTTTTGTTAAAACCTCGATTATGGTGCAAATGTCTGGACAAAATGTATGCAGTGAAAACTTATTTGTCTTTGTCGACTTTTGGTGTGACTTGGGTACAAATCTTATCATTAATAGCTACAGTATATAATGCTTACACATAAAAGTGGCATATTAGCCTTATTGTTCACTGTTTAAAGCTTTCATGAGTAAAATTGAGTTGTGGACATGAGTCGAAATGGAAAATTTGATTTCAAATGGTCGGTTATATTAATAAAGGGATCAGTATATTGGTATAAGATAATATGTCAAGTAAAGTCGACAACATTAAACACAATTTGCAATTTTTCAAGTTTTGGATTTCATCATAGCACGTGAGTATAAGTACTGGACACGATCTGAGCAAGTGACAGCGAAATCACCCATTTATGTGTAGGCAAAGAATTTAATGAATCCAAACAATTTTTCAATAATGATAGAGCGATTACATTTTGTCTTAATAACTTAACTAATTTGAAAGTAGCTTTAGGATCCCAACTTTAAATAGCTAACGCATCGTTAAAAAAAATCAGATGTCATACTTTTGTTTTTAACGAAAATGAAAAAAAAAGTTTATTTTAAAGATAATACAATAAATATCTTGGGATCATTACTATACTTCACAAAGTATTAAGATTTTATTTTTATATTTCAACGAAACAAACTTGAACAGGTTGCACTGAAAAAGACTCAATATTGTGACTTTTTTTTTTTGTCATTGTAGTCTATCATGAATTCAAATGTTATTGTAACTTAATACTCACTTCACCTTTATTACTTCATACATTATTTCATACAGTAGAAGGCTTGCTTGGCCTAAAAAAAACACTAATCAGCATACTGTTAGAACTATTAGACAGTTTTAGAACTATTAAGGCCTAAAAAAACAGTTTAGAAAAAATTTATCGTTACTGTCTGAACTTGATAAACACAACAGTAAGAGAGTTACCATACAGAAAATAATTGTAGAAACTAAATAAATGCCTGTAGTTTTTTTACAATCCTAATCAACGGTTTCTGAAGTTTATGTCTTTCTTTAGAGATGAATAAAATTATTATAGACTACTCGCTGAAAAGTTATAATATACAATCAGATTAGTTAAAAGTTGAAATTTTAAATTACAGTGTACAGTTCAATACACATTTCTTGTAATACAGCGAAATTTACACTTCTTAGAAAAAATTATTACTACGAAAAACTTACTCATACTAATATGAAAGGATATTAGGAAGCTGGTTTCCCCACTTTCTTTTGTTTGTTTTTTTAGAGCAATGAGCTTAAAAATAATATTGTAGCGATATACTGTATAAATATTATTACTTATAACTTGTGAAGTAATTTCTTGATAGAATTTTTTAATATCAGAGAAAGTCTTTCACCGCACGAATTAAATTAAAAAATAAATGCTATAGTAATGTTGATAAAAAATTAAAGTATAGGTAGTAGCTGGGAGGATTTAAGGTACCGTAAATATAATTCGATTAAAAATGACGTAAAAACAAGCAAATAACTATGTTAATCGAGGAAGAACTAAGGGGGAGTGGGGGGGCTGAGACTCACTTTCGTCAATACAACTATATAATATAAGGATATATATATGTACACCATGTACTGTTAGTTTTTGATGCCCCCGACTTTGATTCTTAGATCCTGTCAAAAGTCTTTTTCTAAGGCACGTTGTCTGTCAGCGGGTTAGTTTCTTAAACAGCAGCAATCATTGAGCAGAAAAAGACAAGTAAGAGACGTGTACAGTGAAGGATAGCTCATATTGTAGTGTTTGAGTAGGAAGATGACAGCTGGCTCAGTAAGCGAAAGTGAGGGTATGCGAGTGTAAGCAAAAAAAGACAAAGTCAATAAAGGTCTATAGATAGTTGTTAGGTGTCACTGGGGGTTCATAAGAGCTTAAATGGAATTCCACACGTAAAAACTGTATAAAATAGGTATGCATGAAGCCATATATGTACATACGTATTTTGAGCATAAATGGTCTAATATTGAACAAAATTATTTATCAGAAGCTTGCTAAAGTCCTAGTTCCATACGCAAATTTTTTTTTTCATAATTTATTTTGAAACAGATAATTGTTAAAAACATCTTATCAAAACAATTTGAATCTGTAAAATTTTTTAGAATGAAGTTCCTTATGTCGCGTACTAGGGAGGCTGGAATTTTTAAAACGATAGATTGGATAAAATGGAAGTCGCTTACTGGAAGTCTCTTCCTCCTAAGTTTCCCCCTTACCTCGTCACCCTCACCATCAGTCCCCTACACACTTTCCCTCACCATCAGTCCCCTACACACTTTCCCTCACCCTACGTCTTCCAACCGTGATGCACTAGCCTCCTTCTCGACACCTTGACTCACCATTCCCCTTTACACTCCACATAAAAAAAAAGTTGAAGAAAAAACAATAATAAAATGAAATGTAAGAAAAAAAGAAAATTAAATTTAAAAGACATAAAAAAAGATCATGGAATGAAAAAAAAAATTAAATAAGAAAAGGAATAAAAAAAAAATAATAAATAGAAAAAAAGGAACAAAATCAAGGAAAGACGAAAAATGAAGGAAGAAATTATGAAATAAAATATGAAACACTAATAATATAAAATATGAAACAAAATAAAACAAGAAATGAAAAAAAAAAAAATAAAATTAACAAACCAGAGGGTATAAATGGGTCATGAGATCCACAGTAAGAACGAAGTTCTTTAAACATAAGATGAGTATAAGAACACACAATTTATCAGGTAACAAGGAGGTTGCGAGACCCATAGGAAGAACTAAGCTCTATAAAAATTAGAACTGCATTTATGTAACTCACTAAAACAAGAATTTGAAAAATGAATAAGAAAAAATAAAAAAAATAAAGTTCAGTACTCACAATGGCTTAAATTTGTGAGTACTAAATTTATGTATGACGTACTCACAAAGTTCAACCATGAGTCCAACGCGATGGTCTCCTTGGTGGCTTCACCCTGAAGTAATGTTAACGTGGTTCCGGGGTGGAACTAAAGCCATCCGGCGTGGGGGGATTTTAGTGGGTATAGGTGGTCTAATAAAAAAATCTACACAGTTCTACACTACGCCTGTCCCTGCGGTGTGCCTCAATGCATTTTCCATCCCTTAAAAAAAAAAAAAAAAAAAAAAAAAAAAAAAAAAAAAAAAAAAAAAAAAAAAAAAAACTAGTAAGACTACTACTACTCCTACTATTTTGACTACTACTACTTATATTCTGCCCCCACGGTATATGTAATCTTATCGAAGACCATACTGGTTGCAGCCTTCGTCAGGTAAGAGGGCTTTCAACTGATGGCACCCCATCCCGTAATCCATAAAAATAAGCAGTGGTTATAACATTATCCTTAGATACTGGCATAACACTCTTACGACACTATTACAGGTATAGTCACAACTCGTTTCGGGTTACAGGTAGCAGAATCTCTCTCTCTCTCTCTCTCTCTCTTTCTCTCTCTCTCTCTCTCTTTGGCTGACGTGAAAGGTCTAGCAGTGGATGATGCCCAACGCTAAGGCTTGGACAATGCTATGTATACACATCTAATATGGTATCACACCTCGTAAACAAAAAAAAAGTGTTGGGCTGACTAATCTCGGCTAACTACCACTGAGGAGGCTACATGGTGGCAGTTTTAGTGCAATGTTTATGCCAGCTCTGAAATTACTATTGTCACACTCTGTACCCAGGACCAGGTCGGTCTCCGCAGCTAGGACTGAGAAAGTTAAACAAAGACCGTGGTGAACGCTTGCGAGAAGTTATCCGAAGGTGTACGGCTGGGTGAAATGTAGCTTAACTTAATTAAGATTTTCCGCAGAAAACCACGGCAAGTAAACCATTTTCTGTTTAATTAATAAAGTTTACAAATTTAGTAGAGGTCTAGGTGCTTGTAAATGGTACTACGAGATGTGTTAAGAAATGGTTCAATTTATGTATGCCGGAAAGGTCCACTGGAAGGAGTCAACGTGTCTGCTACTGGTAAAGCGAAGAGATCACTAACATGCTCGCAGAAAAACAGCACCTACAGTGTTTTGCATAGTACAACAGAACTTGCAAAGATGCCAAAGTAGGTGTTGCCGTGTATAAGAAAGCAAAAAAGACCTTGGTGAGGGCGACTAAGGTAAGCAAGAACCACTACTGGGGCAATTTTATTACTGAGCTGGAGAAGAATAAGTGGGACCTTGGCCAATGGATCGCATTAAAAAGACTGAGTAGCTTGGACCTGATGCTACTAATGGAACCTTCCTTTTTGAAGAGGGTGGTGTCTTGCTGCTTTCTAGAGCATGCTAATAGGAGGTGCGAGGACATAAGATTAGGCCTTCCTTTACTTTTGATGAATTAAGGTTAATGGTATCAGAGACACTGGGGTAAGAAACCCCTAGTCCTGCGCGTTTGACTGTTCAGTGAGTGTTGAAAGATCCAAGTGTTTGTTTTTTTGGACAAGGAAAAACCACTTTTTCTGGCTTTGTAGTCATTTCGACCCTTAGGTATGTGGGACAATTATAGAAAAATGCTCGAAAGGCTAATAAGAACTCGCATAAAAGGAGAAATCAGCCTATCAGACAGTCAGTACGAATTCTAAAAGTGAAGTTCAACGGTCATGGCTGTAGCTTAAGTTTTTAAGTCAGTTAAGAAGGCATGGAAATCCTCTCATAAGAGGAAAAGCATCAATGTCCTGGTTTTTCTCGACTAAATGGTCCAACAAAATAAGGGCCTTGAAGCACCGTGTGTTATATTATGTATGTTATATCCTAAGCTATCTGAGAAAAATCCTGGACAGTTATGTCCAGGACTGATTACTTCGGTACGATACAATAGACGGACCAAAAGAAAGGCATTTAACGTTGCAGGTCACACAGGGAATCTGACCTTGGCTGCGACTTCTGAAACCTAGTCTATCAGCAATTTCTGCGCCCTAAAGTGCCTCCAGAGGTCAAACTAATAGACTCTATCAATGACAGTGCACGTAGCAGCAAGATCTTGGTATAAAGCTGAGCACAAAATATGGTGGGCGGTTGCGATAGTATCAAAGTGGTTTCGAGGTCACGGTTTGAACTGGCAATTGAAAAGATGGAGATGGTCGTTCTCACTAGGCACAGATGGTTCAGGGAGCTCTTTTACCTTAAAGTTGTGAGTAAGATAATCTACGTGAGTTCGGTGGTGCGGTACCTAGGAGTGTGGATTGTCTCTGGTTTGCTTTTATAGTTTATGCTAAACGTTGGAGGTTCATGGGAAGCCAAAAACGACTTTTTGCGTTATTTTTTACTTGATCCTGCTGTATGGCGTGGAGATATGGGCAGACGCACTTGTGAGGAAGAATATCCAGAAGCGTTTCACTTTGGTGCAGTGTATTGGATCCCTGAGGATCACGTGCGCCTATTACACAGTCTCCTTCGCTGCCAATAGGGTGATAGCACGAACAACTCTCATTGTGTTGCTTGTGCTTGAGCAGTTAAGAAAGTTTCTGAGCTATACCAACGAAAGTGATAGCGATAGGTAGAAAAAAATTTTAGCGACGTGGCAACAGGAGTGGGGTCAGTCTGGTTTGGGTAGATGAACGCACCAGTTAATACCTTACCTGTGACCATGGGTCAAAAGAGGACGCAAAAAGCTTAGTAACCAAATTTTATTTAATAAATATGAAAATACCACTTTCAGAATAAAAAAAAACTATTCTCAGTAGCAATAAGGGTTCTAGAATTAAGTGCAATATTTACAATACAAGTATTGAGATATTCGCTTTCATAGGTTAATTAAATAGAGTAAGTTTTGTCGTTAAAAGTATTTTCACAATAATCAAATTAACACAGCCGTACTCAAAAATAGCATGCGTAAGGAAACAAGTAAGAAACAAAAAATCTGATTCTAAAAAACGTAAATTTATTATTGGTCCTTAAAGAAGGCCTCTTAGTCAGTCATGTAGTGGGTCATTTTTATTTCTCACATAAAACATATTTCGAAATAATTTGAATCTTATGAGAATTTTTTTTTTATATAAATCATAGCACTTTTTTGCTGCCAATTTATGCAATGCAATTTTAACGACAGTTATAACTGTTTTGGGAATTTAACTTTTTAATTACATAAGTTACAGATCTTTTTCTTAAAAAAATAATAGAAATGTTAAATTCAGTTGTAGCTTAAAAGTTAAAGTGACTGGATGTTAAAAATAAAGTGGTAAGGTACTTTAACTTAAAAACAATAATTATGATAGAATGAGAGCACAAATATCAGTATTCAAAAAAATAGTTATAAATTAAAAGTGAGAATTTTAAGTCGCAAGAAAAATTTAATTAGAATATTTGACACAAATTTTCTCGATAAAAAAAAAAATTTTGTCTGAATCAAAAAGTTTTGTTTGTTTGGACATTTTTTTAATGAAAAACTTTGTGCACTTAATAAATACTGAATTCAAAGTTTCATAGGGTTTAGGTGGTTCTTTTTACCTATTACCCATTTACCATTAATTTTTACTGTGCACATTAGTGTGTAGTTGTTATATAAATGTGCTGTCTCAATGATTCCGTGGCAGTGTCTATGATCCAGTACTAATGTACCACTGCTGTTATTATCAGCAAAGCTATCAGCTTATTACTTTTTTCCCTTTCCATATACTCTGCTTATCCAAGGTTAAAAAAATAGCGTGTTTTTTCATGTAAACTAGTTTTTTTAAAATAGAATGAATAAGGAATTTAAAACTGTTACTAAAATTATTTCTTATGCATGAGCATAATATTAAAAAAAACAGAAGTAAATTATTTAAACTATATAATTACCAGCATCGTGATAACATTATGTTGATTTTGTAAAAAAATTATTCTTACAGTATTGTGCGAAAATTTTTTTAATTCCTATACTCCCAATGGTACACGATGGCAACAACATTTTAACCATAAGTTTTTTCTTTTGTGTTTGTCTGAGAATCACTGCTATGTAAACGGCTCTTTAAAGAGAAATACTGTAGATTAAACATTCGAATGAAGTAGAAAAATAGCTTTTTCTTTCAGAACTAAGAAGTCCACAAGCTTCTTAAGTCCTTTTATATAACCAACGTCATACATTATTCACAATCCTTATAACCTTCAGATGACTCCTTCTCACAATAATACTTTTTTTAGCTTGAATTTTTTTTCCCTAATAGATCCCTATTTTTATGTTCACCTTCTATTCTTCAGGTGTTGCTGCGGCTGCTGCTGCTCTAACATTAATCTACTATGGTTGAAAGACAAATAACGTTTAAAGATCTAGGCAAAAGTCCTTTATAGTCTTATCCTTATTAAACCATCTTCCATACTACACCTTTACATAAATCTGTATGCGTCCCCCCTTATAAGACTGTATTAAATAATACAATCATGCTGAATCAAGCAGTAAGCAGATGTGTTGGTAAAAGAACTACCACAAAATTAAAGTCCCAAGCATACATCAACTGAAGCATTTTTTCGTGTCTCGTTTTGCTTGAAGCAGTTAATGACGATATAAGGTACATGAGATAGGAATGTGACTCTTCTTAGTAGTGGGACATGATCTTGACTATCATATAAATTCTGAAACTGAGCATACATATCATATTTTGATACCAACCGATTTCTTACTAAATTGAGTTGGACATCACTATAAAGATAATATTGCAAATTTTAATAAAGTTGTTCATTTCTTAAGTTGCAATGATCAAACATGCTATTATTAGCTCTTCCTTAGTTCTTACATTTTGTATGTAAAGCTAAAATTACTTAACGTGGTTTTCTCAAACTATTGAACGTTTTGACTGTATGTATATGTTTTGATAATGTCAGCAAGATTAGATATTTATAGAGCTTCTACGCTTTGAAGCTCATGAAACCAATATTTTTGTAAATAACTTATCAGTATCTTAAGTTATTAAATTCTGATCAGAACTAAAAATGAGCCAATTTTACATGAGAGTCATTCAACCCACCTTCTTACGTTAATCTATCTTTATAACATTTATCTCATACCTGATTTCTTTAAATTGATGGCAAATATCGTTTTTTACCAATGAAGTACTGAAGCATAGAAACATAGAGCTGGGAGCCATACAGCTAGATATCCTAGCTACTGACAACACTGTTCTCTAATGGACAAGTGATTTACGATGAACTCTATCATAAGACACCATAAATGACGAGTGCCACTAATGCAAAGGCATTCTTACTGCTAGCATCTTCAGCGAAATACCAGGGAATATCAAGCCAGAGTACAATCCAGGAGTAAAAGTCAAGCTACCCACAGCTAGCTGTCAATCATTAAAAATGATAATAAGGAATGGCTCGAAGTATTATCACTAGCCCTGAAAAGGGCCACTATAAAGACTTATATTCCGTACTTAACCATTAATCTCATTGGATCTTTTTAAAGCCGCCTAACGTTAAACTTCTTTGCCAACAAATATATTTTGACAACAACTTCCAGCAACAATTCGTCCACTAAAAAACTTTATAAGGCCAGCCACTTTTAAACCAAGTCAGTGATTCACTAACAGATGTCACGAGCAGAGTTGTTTATCGCAAGGCTGGGAGCCTTGACGACTGACGATCCTACTTTACATTACTCTCTTGACCTCAAGCATTTAACCAGGAACCCCTAATATTCTTTAAGGTCTTTTCTGGGCAAACCCAACAGCTATGAAAAGAAAATAAACTGGAGCAAACGTGACAGTCTTAAGTGGGCAAGCATTACAAACCCATCTCTCTACCTACAATTATCCTAACGACTGAGCTCTACAATTAAGAAGGTATTTGAAAAACCAAAGTCTTTAGTGTAATACCAGACAATACTGGTAAAGTGCTCTGCAACTAGTGTTAACACTTCAAACGTTGTAATTTTCCTCCTGATTATTGTCAGGCTTTAACAGCAGACCAGAGAAGATCAACCTGAGGTATTCAGGCAGTGACGTTTGCTGGAAACTTTACCTAAAAAATAATTAAGCTTACCAGCGTTTTTCAGGGCCGTTTAACGTTAAACTACCTTACAATTAAATACACAAGAACTTAACAATGTTGACAAAAAACAGCCTTCAAGACTCACATACAGTTTAACCATACTTAAATTTACAATAGAGCGAATTGAAAGGACAACTTCAGATACTTGAATTGCTTAAAATTTTGGGTGTCAAGAATCTGACGTAGAAAATTTATTGAGATTTAAATAGCAGTTTTAAAATTGACTTATAAGTAATCCAATACGTGAAAGATCAGATTTCTATTATAATTCTGACCATAATTACTTAAATTTTCAAAGTTTTTGAATAGGTAGAATAATGTTTATCAGTACTATTTGTGGCCATAAAAAATAAGATTAAGCTGTAGGATTTTGTTTCCCTGGTAACAAAGTTGTAAGATTACAAAAAAAAAATTTTTTAACTGTACATTATTCGTTAGTTATGAACATTTATACTTTTTGATGGCGAGTTTCTAGCGTATCACATTCGAAACGTTGATGTCATCAACTGTATGATTAAGTTAAGCACTGAATTGACAAGAGAAATAAAGGAAAACTTATGTCTTTGCCTTTTTTTGATTTTTGCGATCACTAAGTTCTTCTCTTTTATTCTTGCTATACAAATGAGTTCACACGTTATACAACAAAATTAACTTTATTTAAGACTTCTTGAGTAGTTTTACATTTGTACAACTCATTGATTAGTCACTTGAACCTGAATAGTAAGAATTAACACCTTTATCTTCTACTTTCTTCCCACAGCATGAGAGAAATAGAGAGACAGAGTTTGCGGTGAAGAGTACGAGAGAAAATGAAATAATTTTAATTGTAAAAAAACCAAGCAGCACACTTGTTCCTTCACTTGTGGTGCTCTGATTGCGTGTTAAACACTTTGTTTTCACTTGCACTCATCTTGCACCCTCTGGTAGTAAAGCTAACTTTATGGATTGACTCCCCTTCTAACTTTCTTTCACCCAGCTTCCATCTGAACAAACTTTACCTTTGTCTCGGAACACATCAAATAAAAGCGAGCTAAATTAACTCTTAGTTTTTTTTCACCAACAAAATACGACAATGAATAGGACGAGTGAGAGTTGAGGAACTAGTTTTTATAAAGACAACAGCACCCAATGAACCCTTACCGAAAAAAACTTTAAGAATTAGACCAAGAGGCTATCCACGGGAAGGAGTATTTCTGATATTCTCTGATTTAATTAGAACTAAGTCACTCGGGCAAATTCAACAAGATGGTTTTTGCCATTTTACTTGCGTCTGTCAAGATGTAAGGTATTCAGTTGATCAAGCCGTCTAAAATTGCTGAGAAAGCTGTGCAATAAACTGCCAGCGTTGAAAATGATTTATTCTTTCCGTTTGCAAGTTTGCCTCAAGTACGACAGAAGGCTTCTCCAAGATCAAAAGGAAGGCAGGTGTGAGGACCTTTAGACTGTTGATATCATTATTCAAAGGAAACAGCGTGCGAAAGTTTTAGACAGCTTTAATCCCACATACTAAAATTAGATAGCCAACGAAAATAAGGGTCTGATCACCCATAATTGTTTTTCGGTGAAACTTGGTCAATTTTACCACAGCCTTCTGAAGACCATTAAAGTGAGAAGCATCAGCAGGGTTGTATTTTCATACAGTATTCATGCGATCCAGATATGCTCAGGGATAATATTGACTAGAGTCCTGCAACATCTATGCTATTTGTCTCTTAGCTCTCAGAAAATTTGTGCCTCGTTTGCTGCATAATTTAACATAATTACTTAGTCTAGCTGTAAATCTAACAAAAGCTGCTATAAATGAGTTCACCTTGTAATTTTCTACGGTTTTAAGGTAAATAACTCGAGTACTCAGTCCAATAAAAATGGCTATGTAGATTGAGACAGATGGAATTTAACAGGTCCTGCATATTTAATTTTTATCCTTGTGAAGGTGGACATCGGTGAAACTCAAGAAGTAGGGAAGAAGCTCATCATTTGCAATTGAGTACGACCCTAGTATCTTCTGCACATGACGCAACTCGAAAGAACTGGACTTATAGTTTAAAGACCACCGATAATCCACAATACCTTTTGCACATTTACCAGCGTTATTTGAGGGTCTTCATGTGAACATCGCTGGTTATAGGAATGAGTCACAAAAGTAGTCAAAGGCTTATCTGACAACAGGACATACAGTTGTTTAGGTCCAAAGCTACGTTCGAATCGTTGTAATCGTCCACTAATGTGAATTAAACTATGATCAAGGAAAGGAGATAACTTGTTAAGCTTCCTTTCTAAAGGCAAGGATTTTTGTTAATCAATGGGGAGATTGACGTTTGATTTTAACATCTTGAGTTTAACAATAAAAAAGTGCTTTTAAGGTAGTAAGACCCAGTAAAGTTCTTCTTGCTAGATTTTTTTAGGATTAAAAAATAAGCTACGAGCTTGTTCATAAGTTGCTAACTTAAGGAACGGGAACCTACTAAACTCGATCTTCTCTTTTTTCACTAATTTTCTTTTAAAGGCAGTGGTAAAAGTGATGTTATAATTGCGCCATCATAAAAGCTGCTCAAAGAGACAAAATAAAAGATTCCAGCCAGAGTGTAGGATATTGATCAAAGAAATAGAACCTTTTACTCTATCAGAACCATTAACAACTGCTCGGAGTTTGGTTAATAAATTCAATTCTCGAAACACCGTGTGGTGAGGGAGTAGCCAATGAGGCTTGTTTACACCTGACATGAGCTTGGTCTTCTGCTTCAAATTAAGATACTCCTTACAATCCTTATCTTTGGGACTAAGCTTTTTAGTGCCGAAGGCTCTTTCAAGCTTTATAACTAACGAAAAATTTTAGAGACATCTTTTAGTGCAACAGAGTTAAAAAAATTATTTAAGAAGCAACTATTAAAGAAATAGAACCCGTTGGACCAGAAAATAACCAGCCCAACCATGTGGCTGTAGCAACTGACCCATCGAGCTGGCCTTTTCTAATATCTGTCTTTACTATTTCTGAGTAGACTATGGCATTAATGATAAGATCGATTAAGTCGTCAACCATAAACTAAAGGTCAGCCAACTGTAATCCCTCAATGTAAGCCAATTGCAAATGGCAATGTAAACTGTGCATTATAAGGCGGTTGGTTAGAAGAAGCGTGTGGGAGTACTACAGTTTTGGTTTTTAAAACTTTCTTGGACTAAAAGTCAGGGCTTAACTCGATGAAAACAAAATCGTTGCGTTCTCCCATCACTACCTCTCCTAGGCCAATGAGTAAAATGTTAGCCTTTCGCTGCTTTAAAAGAAGTTAGTTACAAAAAGATGAGAAAATCAGTAAACATTGAAAGCCTTTATCTATCAAAGCACGTACTAAAAATTATTTTTTATTGTTACTCTTAACATAAACGTAGGCCGTACAAAGAAGAATAACCTTGTTAATCTAGTTGACTCAAGCTGAGTCCTCTCTTTCAGATTCAAGAACACTTGTTTCATCGCTTCCATCTTCTGCAGCATTAGTTTGGTAAGATGAAGTCATTTTTTTGGCTTATCCTAATGTCAGAGGAAATAATGATTTGATAAACACTTGCTATAAAAAAGGATGTTTCTTAAGAAAGTGAGTGCCAAAACAATTGAAACTTCGTTTTTTCTGAAAAATGACTTTTTTCGATTCAATACTTTTTTTTTTTTTTTTTAAGAGTGGACAAGATCTCAGTGAATAAGATGTTTCGCAAAGGAAACAACGAAGTTTAGTACAACTAACGGTATATGAAGGGGTGCCCTTAGAGCGAACCTGTCAATTAGAACTACCACAATCGCCTGTACCTTCTAAAAGTAAGAATTGGTTAAGAAAAATTTATCCAATTTTTCTAACAATCGGGGGCCTAAGGCGTTGCCAAGAGTGTGCTGCCAATCCCGTACTTAAAATTTGCAAACGAACAACTCTATAAAGAGATCTGGATCACTGATCTTGCGTTTAATTGTAGCTGGAGAATCTAATAGAGTCAGCACCTCGATTTGTTTTCTTTTAAGCTCACTCAGAAAATCAGATTCAGCTGCTTTACTGGACAGATGCGATCTTAAGTGATGAAATTTTACTAGTGTTGTATAATCATTTCGTTGGTAGATAAGGGAGCGAAAAAAATCTTGAAAAGGTTCCTAAGCCTGCAAGTTACTAGAGGAAACAAATATGTAAACTCAAGTGAGCTGTTGAAAAGTATTAACCGAAACATCTCAATTTGTAAAACGATTAAAAAAGTACTTGTCCAGCGTAACGTGGCCACTGAATTGTTCAAGAAAATCCAGAAAGTTGCCACATGAGTTAAAATAATCATCACTAATTTTTTCAAAGACCTCATAAGTGATATATTGATGTTTCAGATAATAATCTGTTGCTAGGATTATGTGCTGATCGTTACTTTTCAACCTTTCGTATCTCTCTTTTCAGCGCTTTAAGTTTGCCTTTGCTTGGCCTTAAGCAATGTAATCTCGCCCTTATTTTTTTAAAAAGATAGCAAAGGCATTTTTTAAAGTACCATAAAGGGCATGTTAAGCATGGACATAAACTTTCATGGTGTTACGTTAATTAATATCAGAGACGGAAATTAAAGGTTAGGGTAAAAGTTGGTCAGTAACTAACATTGAAGAGTCTTGTTCTCAAAAATATATTTAAATCTTTTAATTATCACGTTCCCCTTGAAAATGGCAAGGGTTAGGCTAATTTAAACCAATCCTTTATTAATATATAAAATTTAATAACCACGAAAACAATCAACAATATAATTAAAATGAACTATTTTTAAATTAAACTGAAGGAAAAAGCATTACAATTTTGAAATGAAACTTTAACGTAATAGTTCTTCATTAAAATTTATCATTCTTTCATTCTTTTTCTCTTTGTTGAAGTATGCTTACTATCTTACTTGAGAAAATTCACAAGTCTATAAACATAGTCAATTGTGTTATCAAAAAAGATTTAGGAACTTTCATTTTCTAAAATTATAAGAATTTTTGATTTAATTAATCAACTGATAAAATTATTAGTCTGTGGAAGTAACAGCTGCTGCACGATCTAAAATTTCATAACTTAAGCAATTATTTGATAGTATTATGACTCAAACGTAAGAGTTTGAAGCATGACTATTTATTAATAACTTATTAACATCAATTAATATTTCACTCTCTTGCTGACAGCCTCTTTAGAAATAAAAGTCTACAATTATAACAAAATAAAACTATGTAAAAATTTGATGAAAGTGAAACATTTAATTTCTGTATATAAATATTTATAAATACGATAATATTATACCATATAGGTGCCAAAATAACATGCATTATAGAAATCTATGGCGCCTATAATTTAGTCCACATATTGCCAAACTCTACTTAGTTCCAATAAAAATCATGTTCTTACGAATTCAATTATATCATAAGTATAAACATTTTTTCTTCTTAAAAGTCATATAAAAGTGGCACTGACATGTAGAAAGTAAAAACCAGTGAATATTGGATTACATACTAAATATAAGTCATAGAGAACAATGACCATAGAAAGATGCACAATAGCGGACATGTCGAAAAGCTATGCGGGATTATATATGAACCGCTTGTAATAAATATAAGAATTTCACATGTTCCTATTATAGAAATTAACTATTTGAAACCATAAGTTAACTTTTATTTTATTTCTTGATTAAAATAAAATTTTCTTGTGAGACTTTCTAAGTTTTATTGTATCTAATTTTCTATTTATAATAGTTTTGAATAATGTTATGAAAATCATTTCCGAAAATTCGCATTTCTAACTATTAGGCTTTCGATCAAGAATCACTGCTCTTTCGAATTCATAGCCCTGCAGATACTCTACAAAGTGACAGTACAGGGCCGACCTTTCATCCCTGGTTTTCATGTAACGATTGCAATCTTGCAACCGCGCACGAAGGTGTCTTTTACTTTGTCCAATGTAACACATCCCACAGCCACATGATATATTATACACGATGCAACTTATGTCTAACTTATAAAAGTCCTTTCCCAATTAAATAATATGAGTTAACTTCCCTGAACCCGTGAAGACAATCCGTATGTTGTATTGGGACAGGGCCTTACGAAGAGTTGCCTCCATAGGTCGGAAGCCAGAAGTGGCAAAGAACACATTCCTGTTCAAATCAGACGAATTTGAGAACCTAGAATCCACTATTGTTCTACATTTCTGAAGATTTTGACTACGAACTTCCTGTTAATTTTTTCTGTCTTTAAAAAAAACTGATTTCAGCCTTTACGTATCTGCTTGTAAAAAATGGAGGATACGCATTATCGATAAGAGTCTTACGAACTGTTATAATACTCTTGGATCTAACCGAGGAGCTCACAAGTTTAAAGGCTTTGTTAATCATGGAGAATACAATGGTAATTTTTTGACATTGTGGGCTGTGTAAGCAAAAGTTAAGTATTCTTTGAGAAGCTGAAGGTTTTTTGTACAAATTCATTGTATTAATAGAATTTATTATACAAGTAATATAAATATATAAAAAAAGGATCGAACTGTAAACTTTGTATCCAACTTTGAACTGCATAGAAGTTTGAAAATTACAATCATCAACATATTTCAAATATAGCAAGACAGAATCATGGCAACGATTTAGTACTGAACTTTCCGAGATTCCAGTATGATTTTCATAAACCAAGGTGAACAACAACCTTCCATAGGAGTTTTATAAGATTCTTTATATACATTGCTATAAAAAGAGAAATAATTAGAATTAATAAGAGAGTCAATCCCATTTCAAACCTTAATTCTGTTTTTACCTAAAAGGTTGCCGATATTAATTATTTTTTTCAACATACATATTTTCATCACAGAAAAAGAGAGATTAGTATATTGGGAGAAAATTTAGGAAGAATATTATTACTACGTCAAAGGAAACTCCAGATAATGACTTTTGTATTTCTCAATTTTTTTTTTAACTTCGCAATAGTTTTTGAAATTATATTTAGATTTGTTAAAAAATTCATCGAAAAGCATTAAAAACTATTTCTCAAGTTGATAGATGGAAGAACCAATTGAAGACACGATGAACCTATCCAAAAGACCATCCTTACATGCCTTAATTAAGCCATAATCTTTAGACCTTTGGCTTCCATTTAGGTTGAAAATATTCGGCTCAGGAATTTCGACTGCTTTCAAAATGCCTTTATTTTCCCATTTTTAACTAGATTCCTCACAGAAAAAATCAAATAGGAAAGGACTCCTTTGCTATCATTGTCTTTTTATAATTCAAGACATTGGACAAAATGGCATTGACTTTACACGAAAAATCCTCCTTATACAATACGACAGTGGTGCCTTCTTTGGCTGTCCTAATAGCTTATAGTTCAGTGTGATCTTTTAAAAAGATTTTAGATAATTTCATATTATTACAAATTGTATTATCAAAATGAAAAGTTTTGTAATTTCTTACTATCTGGTTTTTTAAAATATTAAAGCACTATTTATTGATATTTGTATACAGATATTTGTCCAATCTATTAAAGTGAGAGTACAGCTTAAGGGTTTCAAAAATTTTATAATTAATTGAGAATCTAGAAAAAGTGGAAAATTAAATTAACCTACTTTTTTTAGAGAAAGAACAGCTAAATTAGGAAATACATTATTTGGAAACTTTCTAATAAAAAAACTGTTACTATTAGCTCTTACAAAATTATCCAAAGCTTCAGTTTCTTCTTTGTAGAATTTTATTGGTGCACATCTTTTTTTACTATTACAACGAAATTTTGATTTGTTTACATTTGCATTAATTAATGAGTTATTACAAGTTTAATTCTCGTGAATGTAGCAAAGCTGTAAATACATAGCATTAAAAATGAATTATAAGATGAGGAAAATTTGCATGGATTATAAATTACAAACCTAAAAAATTCTAGAGTCCAAACATCTTTTAAAAAAAAGAAAATCCTATTCTCTAAGATGTTAAAATTTATGTAACTGTTAAAAATGTCTGTAATTAATTTTAATACCCAATACCTTGCGATAGAACTTCGCAACACTGGTGTTACTCACGAATATCAGCTAGTTGTTATATTCTTGTTGTTTGTAGATTCTCTTGACAGTCAAGAGGAGAAGACAGGGTTGATCCTGTAGTTTATCCGATCAGCAATGATAAAGATGGTTGGAATTCTTATAGATGTTGATTTACACTGTTAGAGCTGATTAGCTAACTAGCTATTTCGTATACACACAACTTTGGCTCTTTTATTATAGCATGTGATAGAGAAAAAATCAAAATATTAAAACGTGCACCTTCTGCTCTCTTCTTGCAGCATATGATAGAGAAAAATTTAAATGCACACGTGCTCTCGAAGAATTATATAATGGCTGACAAGCTGCTACTTAATGAGTCACGTGGCACTTTCTTTGTCCTTGGTGCGGGTGCGCACCAGCTTACCTTCAAAATGGTCGGCTAAAAGCTTCAGCTCTTTCTCATGGCACCCTTTCTTTTTCTTATGTCTATTCAACTTAAAGGACTTTACGAAAAATTAATAAACTCCAAGTACTTACTGTTTAGTCTTTTATTAAGTTGACAACGTTTCAACTGCACATAAGGCAGTTCTTTTCAAGTCTCTGAGTTAAAATAATTATAATGAAAATAAAAATTACAGCAGCTACCATAAACTACGAGTGTAAACAATTACATAGAATAAATGAACTTACAAATTATGTAGAGCAACGTCCACTTAATATTAAATAATATTTATGTCTGCTCTCATATGACTGACTGACTTTTAAGCTGTCTGAATATAATCTAATGTAGGACTAGGTTCATGTAAGTAATGACACACATGAATATCGAAAGATTGTATACATGTATAAAACGGCGCGAATTCAAACACACGATCAAACTCTAATTTGTATTTTTAATTATTTTAAACAATGTTTGATATAATATTTAAGTACTGTACTTAAACTATTAGTGTCAGTCATCTTATTTACAGTTTTTAACTTAGTGATATATACCATTTCTGATATTAAACGTCTGTAATAACAAAATTCTTGGTCGAGTACTTGTACTAAATCGAAGTCGAAAGTGTGGCCATAATCTCTCATATGTGTATACACTAGAGACGAATCTTTGTAGTGTTTACAATCGCGTTCATGTTCTTTTGTTCGAGTATCAACGGTTCTACTGGTTTGTCCCACATAATGTTTATCACAATTTTTACACTTAAAACCATAAACGGAACACACTTTGTCAGTGGTGTCAACGCTATCTTTTCCTAAATTATTAAAAAAATTAAATTTACAAACAGATCTGAAAATTACTTTTATATTAAACTTATTAATATCTTTTCTAAAAATTTTATCACAGTTTTTTATGTATGGTAATACTACAAAATCTTTAGGTAAGAAATTCACATTATTACATATGGTCTCACCCGTAGATTGGAATTTAATTTTTTTTAAACGAACATTTGTGTATTGAGTAATGAATTCTATCGGATAGTTGTTAGCCTATAGAATGATAGAAACTTTTTTTAAATTTGTTAGTGAAAAGATTTATCAGATAATTTAATGGCACGGTCAACCAAGGTACACCAATACAGAGTACATTATTTTACATCTAGAGATAATATTGATAGTGTTAACCTTTTTTTATACAATGCTAGAAAAGAAAAAAATGAGATTATTGGTATTAAATCTAGTTGGATCCATAATCTCACAAATTCACAGATCCCACCAGAAGTTGTTTTTATTTTAAACCTTGGCCGTAAATTTCATTTTTTTCTTAATAACAATAGTTTCAATAATAACAAAAAATTTTTGGAGTTTTTTAAGAGTCTAAATAAACCCTTTATCAAAGAGTCAGAAGATAATAATAAATTAAAAGTATATATTTTGAATTTTGTAAAAAATAAGCTAAATGGTAGAGTTGTGGATCCAATAGATATTTATATAATGAACATGTCAAAAAAGTGCACCAACTTTTCGAAAAATAATGATAGTTTGATTATCACTAGAGCTGACAAGGAAGGTACCTTTGTTCTACTACATAAAAATGATTATATCACACAAAATGAAGATAGTCTAACCAATAAAAATGTTTATGAGACTGTACGATCTAATCCTTTGAAAAGTCTTGCTCGTATGTTGGTTAATTCATATAATAGATTAAATTCATGTGATTTGCTTGGGAATGGAAGAAAGGTTTTTCCTACTACTAAGGATAAGTGCAATCTAGCCAGATGTTATGGATTAGTTAAAATACATAAAGAAAATAAGCTGATTAGACTAATTGTATTTGCGATTGACTCACCAACTTATTTTATTTAAAAATGGGTATCAAATTTCTTAAAGACAAATTTACCACAATCAAAATTTAATATGAAAAGTAGTTTTAAATTTCCAAAAGAAATTTCTTAGTTTCAAGTTCCAAACGATTTTTGCCTAGTTAGCTTTAATGTACTAGCCCTTTTTAACAATATACATTTTAAATCAGTTAAACAAGCAATAAAAAAACGTTGGCATATTTTTACTCTTAAAACTAATTTATTATTGACTGTATTCTTGGAGATCATTGAATTAATACTAAATAATAATTTTTTTGTCTTTAACAATAAATATTAAAGACAGATTTTTGGTTCTGCCATGGGATCGCCTTGCAGTCCTATATTGGCAGAACTAGTTATGCACGATTTAATTAATGATTTACTTTTTACAAGCCCCATTCCAATTGCATATTTTACATTTCACGTCAATGATATTATAGCTTGTGTTCTAAAAAACAATACCAAGGATATTTAACAACTTCTAAACTCATTTAATGGTCACATTAATTTTACAATAAAAGAACCCAAGAATAATTCTATTAACTTTCTAGATAGAACTTTACATTAGGATAACTCAGGTAACAATAAAACAAATTGGTTTCAAAAAGATACACACGCAAACTCATATTTAAATTATTTTTCACATTCATCTGTATCTCAAAAAATAGGTGTTGTCTTGTCCTTGGTTGACCGTGCCATTAAATTATCTGATGAATCTTTTCACAAACAAAATTTAAAAAAAGTTTCTATTATCTTACAGGCTAACAACTATCCGATAAAATTTATTACTAAATACACAAATGTTCGTTTGAAAAAAATTAAACTCCAATCTACGGTTGAGACCATATGTGATAATGTGAATTTCTTACCTAAAGATTCTGTAGTGTTACCATACATAAAAGACTGTGATAAAATTTTTAGAAAAGGTTTTAATAAGTTTAATATAAAAGTAATTTTCAGATCTGTTTGTAAATTTAACTTTTTCAATAATTTAGGAAAAGATAACGTTGACACCACTGACAAAGTGTGTTCCGTTTATGGTTTCAAGTGTAAAAATTGTGATAAACATTATGTGGGACAAACTAGTAGAACCGTTGATACTCGAACGAAAGAACATGAACGCGATTGTAAAAACAAGAAAGATTCATCTGTAGTGTATACATATATGAGAGATTATGGCCACACTTTTGACTTCGATTCAGTACAAGTACTCGACCAAGAATTTTGTTGTTACAGACGTTTAATATCAAAAATGGTATATATCACTAAGTTATATACTGTTAATAAGATTACTGACACTAATAGTTTAAGAACAGTACTTAAATATTATATCAAACATTGTTTAAAATAATTAAAAATACAAATTAGAGTTTTATCGTGTGTTTCAATTCGCGCCGTTTTATACATGTACACAATCTTTCGATATTCATGTGTGTCGTTACTTACATGTTCCTAGCCCTACATTAGATTATATTTAGACAGCTTAAAAGTCAGTCAGTCATATTAGAGCAGAAGTAGATATTATTTAATATGAAGCGGACGTTGCTCTACATAATTTGTGAGTTAATTTATTCTATTTAATTGTTTATACTAGTAGTTTATGGTAGCAGTTGTAATATTTATTTTCAATATAATTATTTTAACTCAGAGACGTACAAAGGACTGCCTTACGTGCAGTCGAAAGGTTATCAAGTTAATAAAAGACTGAACTGTAAGCCCTTGGAGTTTATTAATTCTTCGTATCATTTTCATTGTTCTTGGAGTCCTCTTATTGATATTTATTAAAGGACTTTATTTGGATTGCGAGTGAACTGATTATGATCTTAAAAACAGTGATGTAATAAACTGTATGATTTAGTTTAGCACTAGAATAACAGGAAAAAAAAATCATGTCTTTAGATTTTGCTCAATCATTCTCACTATGCAAATAAGTTATCGCGTTCTACAAGAAAATTAACTTCAATTAATACTTCTCAAGTAGTTTTACGTTTGTATAACTTATCGATTAGTCACTTAATCTTAAACAGTCAAAATTAAAACTTTTACATTCTGCTCTCTGTTTGTAGCACACGAGAAGGAGAAAGAGAGACAGAGTCTGTGGTAAAGAGTACGAGAGAAGAAAAAACAATTTTAATCTTAAAAAAAATCGAGCATCATACTCAGTCCCTTAGTTGTGGCGTTCTGGCCACATCTGACACAAAGCCACACAAACGTTTAATTAGTTTGATGTGCAAACGGCAACTGACTTAGCTAGCGTTTTTTTTAGCTTGTACTCATCCTGCAACTTTTGGCAGTAGCAGCAATTTTATGGATTGACCCTCCCCTCACGTTCTCTAACTAAGCCCCCATCTAAACATATAGTTTTAATTAACAGCTTTTTTTATGTATCCTTAATTATAAAAGTGCAAATTAATGGCACCTTAGAACCAGCAATTATTTTATAGTGTAAGTAACGCATATTACTTCGTAGCATGTTTATATTTTTTTAACTTCTTACAGCTTATTACTTGATGTAAAAAACGGCGTGGATTCCAAATAAATATGTTATTAATGAAAAGATTATTGTTTTTAGAAGTGTCAGAAATAGATGTAAAATTTCAAACTGGAAACATTTTAAATGATGGCTCATTATACTACGGTGTTCTATTCAGTTGGTCTCAGGCAAAGCCAAGACGAGGGGGCTGCTAGTTGTATAATGTAGTAACAGTCAATACAAAAAGCTATTGTATAAAATATTATAAAAAAGACGTCATTAACTTTAGTTTTAGATGTGTAAGCTTTTATCAAATTATTTATTGATTAATTTTTTCATATGACTAATAATAATATAATGCTGACGATATAGTTATGATTTTTATTTAAAGATGACGTAAGTCAAGGAAGGGAAAATACACAATTTAAAGATTAAACATTATTAAATATCCCTTTTCAACCTGATCAATATAATCCCAACAAATTTTTTATTGATTACTGTTGAGAAGTATGAACAGTTTGCGTATTACTAACGTTGACTGTAACATGTCAAACTTGGCTCGTTTTTCACTTCTATTCAAGGTTATTTTTACGGAGAGATATTAAAAAGGTTATCCTATTTCTTAGAATTACGAACGTTGATATCAAATAACAAATGTGCAACACATTGTGGTGCGGGCTTGGGTCACCAGCGGTGCCTTTTGGAGGTTATGTATCGCGAGTAAGTAATAAAGCTGGCCTGCGACGCGGGCTGTGAGGAGACCGTGACAGGTCACCATGTAATTACGAGAGAACCAACGTACTTGGCTTCCTCGCTTGCTCTCCCTACTCACATCGTTTTGGTGTCAATGCTTCTCTAGTGGGATGACCTGTTGGTTGTTGGCACTCTTAATGTTGTATCTGGCTTGAAGGACCAAATGATAGGTGGAGTTAATATCTTTATTTAACTTTCGATCAATACAAGCTCGGTGATCAGGTCTGGGAGCCACGAATCTGGAAGTCAGGGATCGGTAAACAGCCCTCAGCTGCTTCCGTGGCCTTTTTGAACGAGCCCTGTTTTACCAGTGACAAGAGCGCTGCCCGCTCGATACAGCTAGCCTCACCATCGTGGCGTTCCCACTTGAAAAATGGAGCAAGGCGTGGCAAGCACCATTCGTGAGCCTGGGCCGAAGCCACACCATAGCAGTCCGTCAACACACTTTTTGCAAGAAAAAGTATATTAACGGAGCTTTAGCGTAAGCTTAGGCTGATGTTATTGTCAAATAGTCTTTGATGTTATTATTACTATTCAGGGTGCTAAATATGAAAGCTTTATAAAGGCATAAGCCATATCAAGTAGGGTGAGGAGGTAGTAGCTACAAGCCCTAAGAACTAAAAACTAGGAAACTTTTTCTTTCACCCAGAGTAAAGCGCTTGCTTCAGAACATTCGTACAAGAGTATGAACCATCTTGGGCCATGGTATAACGGGCATTAAGCTGTTATCTACCAACACTTATTATACTTAAGGTAGTTTCAAAGAAAGTGCATATAATGACAAGATATAGACAGATGTAAGAGTTAGAGAGATCGAGAGAGAAAAAGAAAGTACCTGTAATTAAGCACTATCAGCAAAAGCGCACGTGATTCAGAGATACGGTCTAAAGGTGTTTTTGTACCCAACACGAAAACATATTTGTGTCACTCGCCAGCCAAAAATGTAAATAAATGTCAATGTGTGTCATCAAGTCACACTAGTAAAGCAACCTGCTGCGAAACCGAAACGGTGAGATGTCAAGATCTCATAACTGCAGACCAAGTGGTGACTTTCAGCGACCAGTTTTAAGCCTAATGATTGCAAAGCGCTTGTGACACTATTAATATCAAGGTTAAGACTACTGTTAGCCAGGTGAGCATAACGTGCGAACGTAATAAGCCCTATAGCTGTAGTTTCCCAAAATTTCTCTCTTAGTACCTAGTCAAGAGCCCTTTGTCGTCTGCATTAAAAAGCAGAAGCCCTCATTCTGCAAGCCACTAATTGTGACTAGACAGTTTAATCTAGAGAACGTTTACGGTTGACACGTACATCCACAACCCTACTCATACGTTCTGATTTAACAACCCTTTTGTATTCCTATTATTTCCATAAGCTAGCATTAATTCTTTGTTAAAAAATAAAATTGTTGCCTTCATAAGTGTATTTTCTGTATATGGCCCTAGCTGTAGTTAAATATTCATTATGATTATAACTATTTATTAAAAACCTTCTGGCAATCCAGCGCACTCTGGCTGACGCAATCACTCGCTTCTCGCTATCGATCTAGGTAGTCAAGGCAGATCAGTGGACTCAGAAGCAAGTCAAGGCCCGATTTAAGATGCTGGACAGCTACTGGTTTGACTTTCAGGCCAACTACCTGAGTCTGCTGGCAACGGCGACCGATGACGAAGTGGTTAACATCAAGAGTTGCTTATACGTCATTGGAGAAAAGGGCTATATCAGCATTCGATCACATATTTATAAAGTCAGAGAATGCTTGGCCCTGGTGCCAACCCCTACACATCCTCAGCTGAGAACGAGCCTTGAGCGTAGCCCACACCTACTTACTTCAAATCAACATTCCAACGTTCTCAGGCCAACGGGAGAAATAGGAGTCGTTCCATGACTCATTTAAGGTGCTCGTCTGCAGTGATTAGCAGCTTCCTGACGTCGAATGGCTCTATTATCCAAGAACCCACGTCCAAGGCCTGGCAAAGGCCATTTTCGATACGCTGCAAATGACCAGGACTAAGTACGCCATGGCATGGGGGCTACTCAAAGCTCGATTCAAGCACCATCAACTGCTGATTCAGGATAAGATCATGGAGCTCCGCAACTTTAAACCTCTCCGAGACGACTCTTCAGGAGATTTGCAAAGATTTTTTGATATGCTAGAGCGGCATCGAGATCAGCTCTGAGCCCTTGGCCGCTCCGTGTCAGCCTGGGATGACTGGCTCGTGTCCATTGCCTCGTCGTGCATGGACCTGGGGACCCGTCGCACTTGGGAGGACGAGCTACAGCGGCTCGAGGAGGCAAGCGTGAGCCTAAACAGCAACGTTGCCACTTTCAAAACGCTGACGAATCTCCTTCAACGAAGATGCCGAGCTCTTGACTCCATCGAAGCTTTGTGGTTGACGCGAGGGGCTAACGCGCGCCCAACATCCTAGCTACAGTCTTCACGCAGCTACAAGTTGCTTGTGACTCGCGAAAAAAATCCTCCTTGCCCAGCTTGCCACGACCCCCACTACGTTGGCCACTACGATGCCTCCCAAGGCTTGGAGCCGTCAGCAAGAAAGGTTCTCGCCAGCAAAGAAGGTCTTTGCTTCAACTGCCTCAGATCAGGCCACCCAGTCCGATTTTGTCCATCATACTCGGCCTGCCAACACTGCAGATTGACTCACAACAGCCTGATCCAGAAAGACAGCCGCAAGCGTGCTCAGGAGCCGCTCAATAGCATCGTTGGGCCAAAACAGAAGAAGTCCAATTTTGACGCCACCCCTTTAAAGAGCGGCGATCCGTCATTATGACTAGCCATCCTACCAACAGCGTCGATCCAGCTGCGAGGCAGTTGTAACCAGCTCGTGACAGCCCAAGCCCTTATCAATGCGTGTTTGGGGGTGTCAGTTATTTCAACTAGAATCGCCCAATGCCTGGGAGCACCACTCATGCCGGATTATATGAGCATCGTCAGCGTCAGAGGCAACTATGGCACGCAATCACAGTACCAAGCACATGTCTCCCTCAAACTAAGCGATAAAATCGCTGAACTTTCAGTAAAGGTGCTCTGTCTACGCAGACTTGTGTACGTCACTTCAGCGACATCGCTACAGCTGGACATCATCCAAGAATGGTCAAGCTTGGTGATCTTGGCAGACCCGCTATTTGGGACATCATTGAAAGTTAAGGCTCTGCTCCGTGCGGACATTCACCCAAAACTACTCTGCCCAGGCATTTTTGAAAGAGGCGAAATAGTCACGCAATCAACAGCAGTTGGCTGGATCCTCACCGGCCGTGTGGCAAGAAACGCACACGCCAGCAAAGTTACCACATGCCCATCGGTGCAGAATGACGGCGCACCACTCTCGCACTAGGAGCTTGTTGATCTTTTGCAGCATTCTTGGGCCTTTGGAGAGGTTTCCCAGGCTTACCAGAAGTCATCGAACAACATCGCATGCAAAGCCAGCTTTGCAAGCCATTAGCGAACGGCCAATGACAAATATGTCGTGAGACTACCGCTGAAGGAGAACGGTCTCAGCATGTTTGGAGACAGCTTTACGAGTGCATTAGGCTTCCTGCGGTCTCTGCATCGCCACCTGCGTCACAACCCAGAGATGGCAGCTGAGTATCGCCAGTTTATGGACGAGTACCAGGCACTTGGCCATATGAGAGCGCCCACTGAGGAGGAGCTGAAGACCGTTGAAACGGTCGATTATATACCCATTTATGGTACATACCAAAGCAGAGATCACGGGAAAAACCTTCGCATCATTCTTAACGTTCCAAACCGACTTTCAGCTGATTTAACCTGAATGACACCTTTTACGCCGCATCGAAACTGCAAGCTGCCCTCTCCAGTATGCTTATATGATAAAGATGACACCAAGTCACCTTCTGCATCGACATCCGCATGATGTTCTGGCAAGTTTGAATCAACGCACAAGACGTAAACTTGCAGAGGATTGTTTGGAGCTTGGATCCCAACTCACCTTCCATCCACTACCAGCTGCTCACCATCACGTATGACGCCACGTGCTCTCTGAACCTTGATCTGCGCACCCTTAATTAGCTGTTCGAAGACAAGGGCCATGCCTGGCCCGAGGCCACACCGAAATGAATGATCGCTGTGCTGACGATATTCTTTTCAGTACCGAAGACATTAGGACTGCACGTGTGTGTTGCAATCAGCTGATTGGTTTTTTGTAGGATGGTGAGTTCCCCTCAGGTAAATAGGTGGCTAATACGCTGGAGCTCCTGGACGATCTTTCCAAAAAGGTGCGGCTGCGATCAACCTGCCGGCAGTTTCAGCACGGATGGGCCCGTATCAGAGATTAGCGTTGGCTGGGACCCGATCTCGGATCGGATCTAGCTCAGGCCACCAACGATCACGTCAGAAGCGATGTCAACAACGCGGTCCATCCTGTCTTCCATCGCACGGCTATTCAACCCATGTGACTGGCTAGCTCCAGTGGTCTTGAATGCCAAACTGCTGCTGCAAGACATCTGGCGCGCTCATCTGGAGTGGGATAAGGCCGTCCCTAAATCGATACACCGTCACGTCAGTGGTTCAACTTGACCGAGGAAATCATGGGTATTGGCGATCTCTCATTGCCCTGCTGAATTAGATTCTGTGGCTCGGTGCCTTTCGAGCTTCACGCATTCTCAGACGGAAGACTTCGAGCGATGGCAGCGGTCGTGTACGCGCGGTATTCCGATCCTGACGGGCAAACACGAATCAGTCTGATCACTGCCAGGACGAAGCTCTTCCTGTATGGAGTCTTCACCCCTTACCATCAGTGGTCTCACGGAGTACTATACCAAAGTTAGAGCTGCGGGCAGCCTTGCTTGCCACGGAGCTGCTCAAAGCCATTGCCGAGGACCTTAAGGTGCCTGTGAACCGCTGTCACGGGTTGAGCAACTCGCAGATTGTGTTGCGCTGGTTGTACGAAGCCGAACAGCAACGCGCTCGTCAATAACTATGTCATGCACATTCAGAACCTGCCATTCCGCATCTGGCGCTACGTCCCGACAAGTGTAAACCAAGCTGACGGAGCCTCCCGAGAAATCTACACCAACTCGCTTAGTCGCCACGCCTTATTGTGAGAGAGGCCCACTTGGCTCGCCGATTATCCAGATTCCTGGCTGGCAAAGCCCTTCACCCCACCAAACTCCAACCATGGTCCCTCGCATCCTGTGGCGTTTTCGAGCCCCATGCCAGAGTCACACCTGAAGATACCTTACTATACTGTACAGAGCGTCGACCGCGACATGCTCGCGAAGTTCTCTGACCTCAACGTGCTGTTGCGATTCCTTGTGCGACTGCAGAGATGAGCACGCCTCTGAACATTACGACTCCCCACCAAACCGGTGCTCTTAATGCTGTCCTGTAGTGAGCTTCGAAATGCCTTCCTTGCCTGCGTTTGCTTAAGTCAGCTGCAGACATTTAAACAGGAGATTGACTGCCTTTGGGACGGCAAAAGTTTAAGCAAAAAACACCCACCTGGCTGCCTTTCAATGCAAGGATACTCGAGTCCGGAGTGTTCGTAGGCGGCTCCAGCACTTCCTGCTGACAAACAATGAGAAACATCCACTAATCCTACATGCAGTCTGCCCTTTCGCCCGGCTTGTCGTCACCTGGGTGCATCTTCGCGCTCTACATGGTCAGTTCTGCCTAACGAGCACTTACGCTGCTTAGTGAGTGTGGATCGTTTGAGGCACTTCAATGATCAAGACCTTCTTGCGACGATGCATCACCTGTATGTGACTGCATGACGAGCCCACCGCGCAGCTGATGGCTCCGCTCCCCTCGTCCTGCGTCACATCAGCTCGCGCTTTCAGTCGAACGGGCATCGACTTCACTGGGCCATTCAAGGTGCTCACCTCAAGGGGCCATGGCATCGGTATCACAAAAACGTACATCATTGTCTTCGTGTGCATGTGTACAAAAGCCTTGCACCTCGAACTCGTCAGTGACCTGACCACCACGTCCTTCCTCAGCGCACTGTCCTGGTTCTGCGGTCAGGGCGGCAAACCAGCCCATTTTTGGAGGGACAATGCCACTTGCTTCCGTATAGCAGATACCAAGCTGTGAGAATCGTGGCGAGAGTTCGAATTTCAGTGGTACCTTGTCACCGAAACTCTCGCTGATCAAGGAGTTAGCTAGAACTTCATCGTCCCGGGTGCTCTTCACTTTGGCGGCCTGTGGAATACCAGCGTTGGTTCCGTAAAGCTTTAACTGCACCAGATTTTTGGTGCCCGGAATCTGACTTACAAAGAGCTCAGTACCGTTCTTGTCAGCATCAAAATGGTATTTAATAGTCGGCCTTTCATGCCACTGTCTGGAGATCCCAGTGACCTGGACGTCCTCACTTCTGGTCACTTCCTCATCAGCGCGCTGCTCGATTCCACCATCCAAACCGCTTGACTGCACGAGAACCTCGACAAGCTGAGCTATGAGTCTCTTGTACGAGAAACGCTTGACCTTTTCTGGGGACGTTAGAGCCAAGAGTACTTGAATACACTGCAGCAGCGCTCTAAGTGAACGATACTGCAGCGAAACTTTGCCGTTAAAGACGTCGTCGTTCTCCTGGACACCACACTGATCCAGTTGGCTGAACGCTGGCCTCTCACCCGCAGAATGTGGGTCCCATTTAGGACCTGATGGACTGGGCTGTGCAGCGACGGTCAATACCGCCATTGGCTAGTACGATCGTTCCATCGCAAAGTTGGCTCTCTTACCGATTGTGCCCTCCGCTGCTTCTGGCTCAACCGCTATTGAGCCATCAGAACGTGGCCCAGACTCCAGTTTGGTGGGCGTTATATGAATCTTGTTCTAAAAACATGGTAGGCGGAATGTTGCTTCAGCCCGGGCTCACTAGTGAAATGCGCCTCACATCGCTTCGTTTTTCGGATGGGAACTCTACGACGGCGAGGCTGGATGCATTGAGCGAGCAACACGCTCATCTCTGGTGAAGCAGGCTTCGTATGAAAAGGACAAGGAATAAGCTGAAGATTGTTTACCTATCCTTAACTTACAGATTCGTGGCTCTACGATCTGATCACCAAGCTTGTACTAATTGACATTTAAATAAAGATCTTCACTCCACCTATCAATGGGGATAAACTATATAAACTGCTTTTCACTGACTCCAAGCTTCAAGCAGTTTAACCAAATTTCAGCAGAGTAAGCCAATTTGTTTTTTCTCCTTGTATGTATTCCATAACCTTTTCTTAGACAAAGAGGATAATTCATTGAAATTAACGATTTACCATTTTATTGCAGCTGACTAGAAAAAAAAAAAAAAAGAGGAAAAGCTTTTTTCAACCAACATTTTTATTAAACGTATAGATTAAACATTAACACATACCAACACATTTCTTCAACCTATTAGTTATACATGAAAAACGATAAGCTGACTAAACTAAATTTAATTCAAGTTGTTTAAGACACGCGTAATTACATTACAAGAGCTACTCTAAGATATTGGGGTTCATCTTAAGGAGGTTTGGGAGGAAAGATCAAAATGCAGAAACGTGCCAAAAATGTGAATGTTATATTTAAGTATGTTAAGAGTTTACATGAATTTCTTCAGATTCTTCACCAGGGTAAATTTTTGAGAAAAATTTATCAAATATTGACAGTTTAACATCGTCCCTTATAAGAAAGCAAGGTAACGTTTGCCGTTTAATTAAAACTAAAGTATATTCTAAATCTGTTGGAATAAAAAAAAACGTTTTTATAGATAACTTGGTATAAATGGAAGATGCTCAACAAAAAAAATCAAGCCTTGCCAGGCATTTTTCAAAAATATAAGCAATTACAGTCGTACAGTTTCAAGTTTGTAAAGTGCAAGAGGAGGTGCGCGGTAAAGAGGGCCCAAATGCGTGGGCAGAGTGGACTCCCCATTCTTTGCCTCTCTGAATGATACTCCCAAACTTTTTTCAGAGTGTCTCCAAACAATGTAATGCCTTAGCCATTTTGTTTTCCACTTGACGAGCTGGATTTGATTTAATAAAATAAGTACTTTTTTTGTTTATCACGAAAACAGTAATAATTGCAAGCTATCTGTATCAAGCTGCTTGTATCATTCACTATAAATTGTGGCGTGTTAATGTTCAAAGAGGTTTAAAATGTAGAGGTTGGCCACTTATGACTTTGAAATAAAGAATATTTAAAATATTAACACGTATGTAGCCAACTTTACAATTTAATTAAGTTTAAAATGTAACACTCGTTCTTTGTAAACTTTTCAACGTCCACCGTTTACTCAAAACTGGCGTATACAAGTTTTGGCAGCAGTTTCTGAAGAAATGATGTCTGAAAAATCCTTTTTAGAATTATTTTAATTTAATTCAAAATTATTATGACTCCATGAATATGACTTTAAATTTAACCGGAAGTTAATAAAAGTCCCTATAAAGATACCTTTTAACAAAGCAAAAACTTAGGTAAGTTTTATAAGTTGGGTTGATGTTTTGTATCAAATTCCTTAAGCTTTTATTTATTATTAATAAATAGTACTTATTCTAATAAATCTGGGGTCTTGAAGAATCACTAAATCAAAATATAAAGACAGTCGAGTTTTTTTTTGGCACAGCATACATTTTGTATGACACTTGTAGTATAAAACTATCTAGTACTCGTCATTTAACATAATCAAACTAAGTCATATTGACTTTTGCCCTAATATTTTCATACATTCCCAACATACCCAAGCATTAAAATATTAAATGTGAGGTTTGCAAAAAGTACCAGTCAACAGTCAATATGACTTCGTTGAACTGTGTTAAAGTACAAGTACTAGACAGTATTTTACTGCGAGTGTCATACCAAATGTATATTGCTCCAAAAAGAAACTTGATCGGTTTTAAACACTTTCTTGTTAGTAGCAGTTTTATTAAGCAATAGGTAAAACAGTAAACCTCTTTATTACGCCTTTGACTCATGACACACTGTTAAGATAATGGAAAATATAGTTATGTTTTAATCGTCCATCATCTTATTAGTTTTCTAGGACTCTAAATTATGCAACCAAATTTAGGCTTAATTGATTGTGAGAAACGATACAGTTAAATGGTAGTACTTCTTGTTCTAATAATAGAGCTTTTTTTTCTAAATTTAATTAATTGACTTGATCCTTAGGAGGATCTTATTTTAAAAGTGAGAAATTTTTATTTTATTATAAAAATCAAACTATTTTTACAGCTCATTTGTCTACGGGGACCAAAAAAATGGTATGAATGGTGATTTACCACTCTTACTAAAAAAACAGAACAAATAACTGCTGATAATAAATGTACTCATTTGAAATCCTAATTTTCATACTGAAATTTCGATGTTCACGTTTTAGGTGCATGAAGTGTAAAGTGAGGATAATAGGACATTTATCTATTCCAGATCTATAAATTTGATTTATATTTAAAAATTGCCACCGAATAAGTGTTATACCCTAGCAACGTAACTTCTTGTCTGTCTTTCTTTAAAATGATGTAGGTGCATACTTATATGACTTCAACTTGCCCCACTAAATTTTATCGTATACTCCATTATTGGTGCTAATTATTTGCCAAAACTAATCGACCTAGTAAATGTCATCTACCATCCTCCCTTCTTCCTATAAGGCATCGTTATTTCTTACTTTCACCTACAAATCTGCTTACAATGGTTAGAGTCATTATACCAGCTGCCTTTTTATACGATATCCTAGTGATGAGGTCATACAAAAACTACCTTAGAATTACCTAAAAAAAGTAATGGATTAAATTCTTGAGCCTCAGCTCTTTAGGTGGATAGCAAGTGCTCTACCGTATGAACCACGGAGAACTTCCAATGATCAGTGATATCTACTATGAAAGTAGGAAATACCTGTAATCAATATCACACTGTTGGTCGTTCTGCTTAATTTAAGAAACACGCCTTACCCAATTAACAAAAAAAATTTAGCTTATAGCCAACCTGATGGTAAAAACATTTATATGCTGAAACTGAAACTTAAAAAATCTCAACCTTCATATGAGAATCCTGAGATGCACATGCCTCGTTTTCGTTGCTATACTGGTTTTTTAAACCATATTTCCCGGTAAAGCAGTGAAATAGGATTATGAAGAGTAAATAAAACCAAAATTTATCGGGCAAACAGGCTTAAATACTCATTTCTTAATATTTTAAAATTTGAGTATGCTAATCAGAAGTGAATTGTAGCACAGTTGCCAAGGTTTCGTCTGCTTTCTCGAATTAACCTCTTCACGCTTCTGTGCGACTACATGATTAAGAAAAAAGGATCAAGAGAGAAAAAATCTATTAAGTACTTAGAAAAAAAGAGTTAATTGAAAATAAAAGAGAGACAAACATTTGTTAACAGACATTAAGGATTACACTAGATAGCTTTAAAGTTTTTCAAAGTGGTATGGACACAACGTTTGTGCACTGGTTAATTATTAAATATAAAGATTTAAAATTTAGTGCTGATTCATAAAATAGTAAGTAAGACAACATAAAGGACTACCTTACCAGAACTCTCCCAGGATAATGTTGAAGGGAAGGGATTGCAAAAATATCTTATGATATAAGAAGCGATCACATTTATTTTTTCTAGAATGATAGTCTGACGCAAGCTCAAGCAACGACTCTTGGATTACGAATCTGTAATATTAACATAACACGTCCATGGCTCTTTCAAAATCATTAATATCTCTAAGGAAAGCTTTTAACAGTCAAATTGAGTAATTACAAAGAACTAAGAAAAAAGAAGTCCAAGAGTATTGAATGTCAGTTGGAACAAAAAAACGTACGCAAACAGAGTATAAGAGAAAGTCCCCTTCATGATGGAAAATTTGAAATATTTTAGTTCAGCGGTATAGAACAATTAAAACAATGTCTGTATGAGTGTCCAGCTTCAAGAGGTTGGGTGAACATCACTAAAATACTGGCTTATCTTGTGTCTGACCATGCATTAAGCACGTCGGGTCCTAGCTTTTTACTCGTTAAGTTAAATCAAGTTGCGCTGTTGAGGGAATAGTAACAGGGCTAATGGCAAAGAAGGACTTGGCCACTTGGAGTCTTCTAAGTCCCTGCTTGTTAGAGAGGTAGCAGAATGTTGTGTAATGATTTCAGAAGCTTCCAGCAGGTTCACATACCCTCCAGAGTTAGTGTCTGCGGTTAAGGCTGCCTTAGTCAAAAAGAAAATGTCAACCATAGCTCTAGTAGCTTGGTCTGAAATAAAAAAGATTAGGACCTGTCGCTGCCACTGCCTTACCCTGAAACTATTTATACATAGAAGAAAACTCACTCAATCCATGCGTAGACAAAAAAAAACAAGGCAAAAATTAATTAAAAGGTTTATAAGAAATAAAATCAAGATGCTATATAATGCTAGAATAATAAGATGAGTGTAGTGTTTTTTCTCAGACATCACTATTTGGACTTGGCCAGGGCTGTAGATGCTAAAGCCACACAGTGCTCTGAAATTCTTTACGGTGCACCATCTCTGTCACTTACGGGGGATATATTGCAGGAATTGTCCGAATATCTCTTATAGGCTAGCTAGACTATTCATTAGTTTGATTGAAAGTACCATAGGTCGCGTTTTGCCAATCTCTTCATCTCCATCAGTGATAGGGGCGAAACCGCTTTTTCAATGCTATCCTCAGGATTGGAAAATTTTTCATCAAGTACAACAATACTCTTCAGTATACTACTTGATTTGAATCTTGGTCATCCAATGGATCACCCAATAACCCGCTCGTCAGGCGTAAATATAAATATGTACCTATTTGTGTCACCAAATCACGCTAGTAAAGCAATCTGCTGCCAAGTTGAGACTGCGAGATATCTAGATCGTATAGCCACAAACCAGGTGGTAACTTTCAGCGACTAATTTTAAGCCCAATAATTGCTAAGTTGTTGTGACACTATCATTATTAAGGTAAAGACTACTGTAAGGCAGGTGAGCATAACGTGCGGAAGTATTTAGCCCTATGGCTGTGGTCTTGTAAAATTTCTCTCTAAGGGCATAGTTGAGAGCTTTTTGTCGTCTGTACTTAATGCAGTGGCCCTCAGTTCTTCACCCAACCAATTGTGGGTATACAGTTTATTCGAGAGAGCTTGTCACGGTTGAGACATATACCCACAACCCTACACCTATGTTCTTGATCCAGGAACCCTTTTGTATTTCTATTTATTCCATAAACTAGCATTAATTTTTTGTTGAATAAAAAAATTATAACCTTTATTAGTGTATTTTCCGTGCTTGCCCACAGCTGTAGTTAAGCATTTCCACTTATCGCAAAAATCTCTATGGTAAGATAACCAAAAGCTTAGACCAAAGCATTGGCTTTGCCACCAGCTTCCAGGATCCTAAATTTACTTGCACACAGTAGTGTTACTTAAATAAGCTGGCAGCCAAAAACACAGACTTATCTTCGATATACTGCACTGCTTTGCTGCTAAACACTTTTTTGAAAATCACGACCCCAATAAACAATAATTCAAGCTTTAGCTTGATCAAATAAAAACTCTTAGTCTATACTCGTCTTTTATTAAATATTAAGATTACCTTATACTCTAATTAAAAGAAAAAATTTTAGCAGCCAAAATATCCCATGCCTTTCCTGTGAGGTATGGATTTGTGTAATTCGCGTCTTTTTTTTCTATAATACTTCCTGTGATTAAGCTTCTGAAATTAAAATTTCCTCTGTATTTTTGTCGATAAATAAGATTTTGTCAACATACTACTAACTAAGAAACTCGTTGCCAAATTTTAAAACAAAATACACTCATGCTGTTACCTTCTTTTACTTTTAGATACATGTTTAAATTTTCTCAAACGTACTGGAGGTGTGAGAGATGATAAAGATTTGCAGGCAAAACATAACAGACTGAATCAACTGAGCATGGCCAGTGGCACTTAAACAATCCGAGCACAGTACCTGAAAATACCGTAATTCCGAAAAAAGCCAAGCGAATTAAGTTACCAGTGCCAAAAAATCCAAGTGAAGCCAGCAGCGCCGAGAAATTCAAACAAAACTAGCAGCGCCTAGAAGTCTAAACCAACGCCAGCTGAGCCAAGAAATCCAAACGAAGCCAGCTGAGCCAGCAGTGCTAAGCGTAAGCCAGCAACGGCGCAAAATTCTCAATGCTGCAAGTCTAGTGACACTAAACCGGCCCATAGCCACAAAATAAGGATAAAGAAGCGTGCTATTATACCAACTCAACTCTGAATAAGAGCCTCGATATTTATCAATTTAGAGCTGTAACCGTAGTACATAACATTCCCTACACCTTCAAATTATCGAATTTGTGTCTTAAGATGCTTTGAAGATATGATTTTGCTGGATTCCTATGTTAGAAGAAGTTACGCAATTTGATCCCTGACGCTGGCAGAACATAAGAGCTGTGGTGTACTTCGTACTTGCTTTCATTTTAACCTCCTTTGTAAAAGCATCTCAAAATTAGTATGTAGTCGCACTAAGATTGACTAAGTAGTCAAAGGCATATGAGATTGGCTTTGATGACTTGCTATGACTCAAAAATTTGAGCATACTATCCTGGCTGTCAGCTTTTGTTTAATCTTTTGCTGCCGGTAAGACTGGAAATTTTTTTGGTGTTTAGCTGTCTCCTGATAATACTTAAGTCACAGTAGATAATATATTATTGAACTTGATAGCCTTCGTTGACTTAAACATGAAAACACTTATACAGTCGTGTGAAAGCTTTAGCTCTTACGTTACATTATTCACCTAAGCCAAACTTTTGTTGCCATCGCATGCTTGCTTTGATAATAAATTAAATATTTTTTGAAACAAAGCAACAGCAAGGCTTTTTATTGTTTTTTCTTTCTCGACCAATAAATGATTTTTATGTCAAAACAATTATAAAAAAATGAACTAGTCATTGCCGTTTCTTGCATGGACAAATACAATCTTATTTATTTAAAAAACTAAGGAAACGCTAATTTACTGTTTGCCGTAACTAGTACTCCTAGAAAAAAAATCTAACTATACAAAAAACTAACTATTGCTAAGCTGCTTCGGCTCACCCAAATGTTAGAATACGCATCAATTTACATAAGAGTAGAGATTTGACCCTAGCTTTGTCCAGTGTTTTCTTCAGATTACCTGTACTACTTAAGGATGTTGGATATCTATAGTAAGGACGAAAGGACTATGGTATAATATAAAATTGATTTGGTAAATATACAAATGGGACTGCTCTGCTAGACGGCTAGCTGTAGGCTGGCTATATCGTTTACGTACGAGTATACTTATCTCGCACGGGGAAAATCTCCCCACTATTTAGCTTAATATAATAAAATATGCTGACAATACTCCCCCCCCCAAGTTATGACCATAACTTAGTTAAATATAAATTAACTAAGTTATATTATGGCTTACTTAAGCCTTAGAGGAGCTTACAAACAGTGGATAATTTGTACAAACTGTTATCGGAGTTATCACAGGCAAGTTAATCGATAGAAAATACGAAAAATAATTGGCACTATTTAAAATTATGGTTTAAAGAGGTCCACGTACATGGCTTATGATAAGAAGTTCAAAGTCAGAAATACCAGTTAATAAGTACTGATTAAAAATACGCGGAAAAGGAAAAATTTCTAGGCGAAACTCTGAGACTTAGAATAAAGTCAAATTAGTCTTAGGACTAAGGGTAACTTGTTTTTGGCCATGAGTTTTTAATACATAGTAAGTTTTGTTTACTGACGAGGAATAAAAAATGATCCAAGAAGAACTAGAGGTTTCAAATAATTAGGTACAAAGTGAGTAGGTTTAAGCTGCTCAGTGAACATTACTCAAGGTTTACCATTAACATCTATCTATAGTCTAAATCAGAAATTCGTCCAAGACTTTATGCAGACCAGAGTAAAGTCTTCAGAGAGATTTTTCAACCAGCAGAGCTTTGAAAAAATCCTAAGAAGACGTTTTTAATTCTTTGAAGAAAAAGGTACCGGGCTGGTGTCTATGGACCACCGAAAAAGGTATGGCATTTCGTATATGTACACGGTATTCCTTAAAGAAGGTCTGAGGATCTGGAGTAAAATAATCAAGCAAATAGAATTCACCAAGCACACAGAAATTTGTTCCATACAAAAATTCTGCAAGGGATCTATCCGTATCTAAACGCACCGTAGTCCTTAAGCCCAAAAGCACAGTAGAGAGTTGGCGCTGCCAATCACGATTACTATAGCACATCAGCGCCTTTTTAAGATCATGATGCCAACGCTCAATACGGCCGTTAGAGGCAGAGTTATGTGAAACCGTCCAGATCCGCTGAGTATCAGTCAGACTTAACAAAGCTTTGAACACCTAAGATTAAAGCTAGGCTTCCTGATCTAAAATTATGGCCTGAGGAGCTTTAAAACGAGCTATCCAAGTGTGATTAAAAGCTCGGCTGAGTGACAGTGCAGTAGTATTTTTTAATGAAGCCACCTCAGGCCAATGCAAAAATTGATCTATTATAGTTGAAAGATAACAATAACTATTACAGTCAGATAAGGGATCTACGATATCCATATGGATTTTAAAAAAACCTACCATTAGGAGCAATAAACTAAGCCAGGTTTTTTTTAGCGTGCCAGAAGACCTTAAAAATCGAACAGTCTATACAGGACTTGCACCTGGCCTTAATATCGCAATGTATTAAGGGCTTGACTTATCTCTGTCTGATGATAGTCAGGCACATATGGATGTAAAATATTACCAGAAATATTACAGTAAATTTTATGAGGTTTCTGGCCCCATTTAATAGCCTTAAACTAAAGCGAGTGCTTTACTGGATCTTTAAGCAGCTCTACTAATTAAGTATAAACTTTTTGGTGCTGGGTAAGCTCAAGAATTTGAAACTCAACTGAAAGACGAATAAGGTTCACACGAGATAGGGCATTAGCAACTTAATTTTCCGCACCTACAAGGTGCTTAATAGAAGTTGTGAATTAAGAAATAAATCTCAACTGCCTACATTAACAAAGAGAAGCTTTCTCAGCCCACCATTGAAAATTGTAGATGAGAGGCATTTGCTTCGTCAAGATGTGAAATTTTCTGCCCTCAAGAAAGTATCAGAAATACTTGATTGATTTGAAGATAGCAGTCAGCTCTTTTTCATACACCCTATTATGTAACTGAGGTGGTGGGAATTTCATTAAAAAAAAAATTTCAAGGGTTTCCAGACATTATCCTATAGTTGCTCAAGCATACTACGTACCACTAGGTTTTAAGCATTAATAATTAGACGAGTTTTTGCAGAAGAAAATTGGTGACATAAGAGAGTGACATGAGCCAAATCCTGCTTCATTCTTTCAAATGCTAGCTCAGCTTTAGAGGTCCAAATAACCTCACGCTTATCATTTTTTGATGATGCTGGTTCAGCGGGGCAGGAGATTCAGCCACGTAAGCGATACAAAGTCGATAGGTATAAACAAGGCCCAAAAAAACGGCGTAATTTGATAACGGTCTTGGGCTTAGGAATCTCGCTGACCGCTTGGACATTGTCATCCAAAGGCTTAGAACCGTCCTTGTTAATAACGTGACCTAATCAGGCAATTTCTGGTTTAAAAAAATTTTACTTACTTAAGTTCAATTGCCAGCTGGAATTCTTCGTATGCTCAAAGACTATGTTAAGATGCTTAGCATATTCCTTGGAGCTTGAAGAAAATATCAAAATATCCTCAAGATAAACAAAGACAAATTCTAAGCCACTAAGGGCACGATTTATAAAGCCCGAAAATTTTAGACAAGCAGTTTTCAACCCAAAGGGGACCACTAAATATTCAAATAGCCCAAAGGGAGTTATCACCACTATTTTGGAGACGTTTTCTGGGGCAACAGGAATTTGATAGTACGCCTGGAAAAGATCTAAAGAGAAAAGAATCGATTAACCATGCAGGGTGACTGAAAAATTATGTAGATGAGAAATTAGACATCTATCAGGCTCGGTTACACTATTTAATCTGCAGAAGATGCCGCAGATACACCAAGATTCGTCCTTCTTACAAGTTAAATGTAAAGGACTAGCCCTAGGGTTACTTTAGTTACTACAGATCCATCTACATCTACGAATGTCAACTAATAGCCCAAAGCTATCAAGCAGATCCACACTGATAGTTGGATATGGAACCGCAGCTACAAAAAGTCTCCAGGTTATTCGATTATGAAAGCAAAGATTTAAGACCAAATCAGTCTCTCATAACTCTCTAATAGGAGCTTTATGAGTTGCTACTAATTTGGTGGATTTGGGAAAAAAGACTTAGCCGATTCTTTAGGCAATAATGGAAGTTCAGATCCTGTGTCAATCAGAAAAACAAAGTTTGTCTGTTGATCCTTAATGTGGAAACGCTTGGACTTGGTAGCTTCTACCACTGCTCCAACATGGCGAGGAGCTATTCGTTTTCTGAGGGAGGAGACCAAGAACAAGGCTTATAACAACAAAGAATCTTGAGACCAAATCCTTGTAAAGATGACAAAGTTAGGAATTACTTTTCAAAGAGCTTGAATGAGGCGTAGGCTTGCTACGCGGTTAAAAATGCTCACAATGGTATTTTTAATTATCTTAATTTGTTTTAAGATCAAGTTAAGCTGCAACGCGATGAGCTTTGGTAGCTGAGACAGTAATACTATTGTTACGAATTGCAATTTCAGCTAAAAGCAACCACGTTATTAGATTATTGCGACAAAAGGCCGGAAGCATAAGCTATTTATATATTGCCAATACTGATTTAGCATTATTTTGACCGGTTCGAGCTTTTTAAATTTGGCTGATTTAGACAGTAGCAACCTGTCCTTCGGCTTCAACGTGACTAACTTTTTCTGCCTCCGTAGCCATAATAAGTAGTGTGAAACTTACAAGATTTCAAATAGTTTGCATCCGCAGCAGCAGTACAAAACTATTGAAATCGAATCTCACACTATATGTAGGATAAAAATCTTTTTTTACTTTAAAATAAAAAACATTAAGATTTCTTGTTAAATATGAATAATTTTAAAACACTCAAAATCACTATTAAAAACATCCGCTAGAGCTTACACTTTTATTATAGGGTTTTTGCTCAAATAAAGGTGTTCAAGAAAAGAACATGATAGTTCATGAATTGTGATACTATAACTTTAATGAAAAGAATAAATGAGCACATGGTGGCCACACGAAAAACATAGTCCAGGTAAACGATTCGGCGAAAAGCCAATAGCTCTATGAAGTATCCTAAGCGTCGCGCTATATAAAATTACGCAAAGGAATTAAAATTTACTTAATAAATGACCACAATAAAGAGACGCACATTCAATGCTTGTTCAAGAGCTTACAAAAGATTTACACTTCTTGGAAGATGCACACTGTCATTGTTAACCACAACGCATAACACTCGTACATTAACGAAAGCCGCTAGCAGAAGAAAAAACACGTTCTTGCTGCTGAGCGAGGAAAAGTGGGTAGGAGCTAGGGCATCAACAAGAAGCCAACCAAAAAGGCGTAAGATCAGCTCTCACAAACAGTCGTCTAATGGTCTCCACTGGGTAGCAGTGAGCAGAGGTTGACATCACGCCGGGGTCACCAATGTAGAGAGCTGGTCCTGGCTTTGTCCAGTGCTTTCATCAGATCACCTGTACTGCTCCAAGATGTAGAGTATCTACAATGAGAACGACAGGACTTTAGTAAAATATAACTTTTATTAAGTAACTATACAGATGTGACCACTCTGTCTGCTAGGCGGCTAGCCGTGGACTGACTATACCACTTACCTACAAGTACACTCACCTCATGCAAGAAAAATCTCCCCTCTACTAAGCTAGTTATAATATAATATCCCCACTATTTTTGTTTAATCTTTTGCTGCTGGCAGAACTAGAAATTTTTCACGTGTGTAGCTGCCTTCTGAGAATACTTAAGCCACAGTAGATATTATATTATTGAACTTAATAGCCACCGTTGACTTAAACATAAAAACACTTACATAGTGGTGTGAAAGGTTTAGCTATTACGTTACATTATTCACCCAAGCCAAACTTTTTATTGCCACTGCATGCCTTGTCCAATAATAATTAAAGTATCATGAGAAAAAAACGAAAGCAAGGCTTTTTATTGTTTTTACTCACTTGACTAAAAATTTATTCTCGTGTCAAACAAACTAATAGAAAAATAAGCTACTTTTTGCCATTTATTGCTCAAACAAATACAATTTTGTTTATTAAAAAATTCATAAAATGCTAAGTTGCCATTTGCCGTCACTCATATCCCCATAAAAGAAGTTTTAACCGTACTAAAAACAAATTATTGCTAAGCTACTTATCACCATCATCAGCTTACCCAATTGTTAGAATTTGCGTAAATTAATAGAAGATGTATAAATAGTGACATCTATTATGTGGCATAAGCACTATTAGTGCAAGATGATATGTACATGTACCTGATACAGTGATACAGTTAGGACTGACAGAACATGATCGTTGTCTTGCACGCAAGCTCTCGAAGAGTCTCTCGGTATTAAGAGAGATAATTTCATGATCCTCGGTATTAAGAGAGATAATTTCGTAGTCCTGATTATCCGTTATTCCAGTAGTCAAAAATAGTAATTAAAGTGTTATAAGGTAAAATTTTACTGATCTACTACCTCCTAGTATATTTATTCTACATTAAGACATAATTTATTTGTTACAGCTCACTTATAAAAAACAGCTTCTCATTGCCATTGCTGACTTGCTTAAAAGAAAATTACCTTATAATAAAAAAAAAAAGTTGGGCTACTTATTGTCATCGCTTGCTTGACATAAATAGAACTGTATTTGATTACGTAACAATAAACAATAATTAAGCTACTTATCGCCATTACGTTTTCCAGCCGAAGTATAAATTTATTGGCTACACAAAATTGAACTTATTTATTAATCAAAACTAATAAATAGCAGAGCGACTTGAGACCGTCACCCGCTCTTTTAACAAATTTCTCATTTAACTTAGGAAACACAATTACAGCTAAATTTTAAATCATTGCCACTCGTTTTTCTAAGAAAAAAACAGGTGTGGATATCGGGACCCCCGGCAAAATTAAAACTTCCAACTTAAATGTTATTGAAGTCAGAGTAACAAAAACTGAGAAAATTAAAATACACCTAATTTTAACAGATCTTCAAGAATATCATATTAAAATAGTGAAAATTTAAATATTATTACGTATTCAAGCACGCGTGTGTAGAATACATAAACCCTGATATACTACTTTTGTTATGATTCATGAATTCTTAGAACCTCTATGTTTGCTATAATATATGCAATATATGTACAAAATGTTGGTCATGTAATGCAGACTGAAACAAAAACTTTTACTAAACTGTGCCAGAAAAAAGTGCTTTTATCCCATAACGCAGAATAAAATTTCTTTTTATTAAAAATTAATATTCGTGTATTTAAAATGACATCATATGTATAAAATAAACTCTTGTTAGAATCTTTGTATCCAGAAAATAATATTTTGTATTTACTTTGGCTATAATAAAAAATAGATAATACTCTATATCTTATTATGATAAAGAAAAACAATAGACATATAGCTATTTTCCATTGTACAGTTGTGATTTTTCATTTCATTCGTTTTCTGCAATAACTTTTAGTTTAATACTAAAACTCACCCGTGCTTAACTGATTTCAACTGATCTCAAAATTATGAAAAAAAACATAGGTTTTGGTCACATGACAATTTTTCTTATAATACATCCTAAAGAACAGAAAATAGATGAATTCATGCGTAGGAAATAAAAAATGTAGCTTTGCCTTTAACATATGATATTATTTTCAGAATTATTACAATTATTTGTATGAATCCGTGTTACATATTTTTAGACCTCAACAGTTAATTTCTATACGTGGAATTATACTTGCATCTCGTTCTCGATAATTATATAATTGATTACTCATAGTACTGTAAAGTATGAGTCAACTACACAACTTTTAGCGTTTGAATTTAAAAACTTTTCATGCCTGCTAGCTCTGCTGCACAGCGCTCAACCCTCATGGCATCATATTGTTTTGTTGTGTCAACGATAACAGATGCGTAAAATAACGACCACGGTTATTCATTTTATTTTAAATAAATTAAGTAATTTTTGATCATGGAAAAATCAAGGAAAAAATCTTGTTCACCGAGAAGATCTCACTTGACTTTAAAAGAGCGCAGTAGATCACCAAAACTCTTAAAGCGAGACTTACAACTACAAATAACTGCAATGGCAAAGCTCATTGCTAAACTCATTGAGGTCCAAAAAGCCGTTAATAAGGCACTGAATACGGAAATTCAATTTCAAAAAGGTTAACTGTATGTACCTTCTATACGAAGGTCGTACAAGGTGGCTCCGCAGGAGCTTAACCTAGTTCCATACGAGCAATAGTTGTGTATCTATGTATACATTTCTATATTTACTTTCTGATAGACTTATTTCATACAAATAATATGTATTATACAAGATATTATGTTTTTATCGTGAGACTGATGACAAATCTTTTATTTACAGACCCTGTCGATAATGCCAATAAAAATTCCAAAAAATCAGTAGTAGGTGAGTCTAGTGACAAAAATTTAAAGATAAAAAAAGGAGAGGGTGATATAGAGGATGGTAAAGTTACAATTAAATATGACTACCTGGAACAAGATAATAAATTTCTGGAAATACTAGGCGAAGGAGTCACAGACTTAGGCTGTCAGGTAAAAGTTAGCAAAAAACTTAAGAAATGACGAAGGGGCTGGATGGAAAAAGGTATTTCGGAAGAAGTTAGAAAAGAACTTCTCAAGAAATATCTCAGGGATGGTCAATTTGTTACTAAGGCACCAAAAGTCAATCTTAAGGCACAGCGTCACCTCACTGAGATTTCTAAAAAACGAAATGAGCACTCTAAGCAGACACAGAGCTGCATAGCAACAGTGCTGTCAGCCCTGAGCTCAGCAGTTTTCATGCCAATAGAAGTCTTAACAGAACCAATCAATCACACACTTCTGTTACAACATCTCTGGGATTTGGGAAGAATCCTATGAGACACTTTTTACCAGCAGTTGGAGGCTAGAAAATCTTTTATTACGCCAAAATTAGACAAGAACCTGAAGCGACTCATGATGCTAATGTATTAGATGAGTAGTTGTATGGTCAAAAGTTAACCGAACCAGTTAAAGAAGCCAAAGCTATTGTAAAAGCTGCCTCTACACTAAAGAAAACTGATAAGCCAGTCGATAAGAAACCAGCTAGTAAAGTTCTTGCTCAGGAAAGCGGGGGAGGCCCACCTGCGAGATCCAGGCAGGTGGGCTCCCACTTCTCGAGGAAATTCATGAGCGTGAATTGCTGATACTGAGTTCTAGCAATACCATCCAGATCAACGCAGAGAACCAAGATGTCGAGGAAGAAGTAGATACCAGAGGTAATGAAAATTCTAGTAAGATGAACAAAATAGTAGGTTGACTAAAATATTTTGCTGGATAGTGAAAAAAGGTTTCTAAGGATAGGTTTATTCTGAACTGCATTGAAGGTTGTAACATTTTCTATAAGAATGTTGCTTTTCAAGCTTCCAAGCCTTTGAAACCTACTTGGTCTCCAAAAAAACAGGCTAAGTTTTTAGCTACAATACAAAAGTTAGTTTCAAAGCCAGCTATAGAAATTTGCCCGAAAGATAAAGGTCAATTTGTTTTGACTTAACTTACTTATAAGTCCCTAATCTAGATGGATCAGATAGGTTCATAATTAATCTTAAAAAACTTAATGAGTTTATTTAAACGTCGCATTTTAAATTGCGTAGTGGAACTGGCACATGTGAAAAGTTTTTGAATTTAAACGCTAAAAGTTGTGTAGTTGACTCGTGCTTGACAGTACTACAAGTAATTAATTATCTAATCATCTTCGAACGAGACGCGACGTATAATTACGATCGAGCTTCGCCCACCATCGATGGGCTCGCTTGATGCATCCACTATTTTCGGCCTACCAGGCTTCCTTTCTAAGATACGATTGTTTTGCTGTTTTTGAGAGCTTATGCTGTAATAAGAATTTTTCACAGCTTTCGAATACCACTGAATGGAATACCCGCAATGGAATACCAATTAATAGCTTGATATTTTTCTGCTGGAACTATATTGCCCACCAATCAGCTTATTAGTTGAAAAAACCATTAAAAAGCTGAGATACTTATTACCATCTTTTGCTTGCCTAAATAATAATTTAATTGTTAGTAAAACTAATAAAGAACTTAGCTTCTTATGGCACTGCTTGCATAACAAAAAAAAATTTATGAGCTACTGATAGCTGCTACTTGTTTTTTCAAGCACGTATTGATTCATTACATTAAAATAATACATAGATACTTAAAATTAACTCATTGATTACATTAAACTAAGAAATAGTTAAGCTACTTATCACCTTCAGTTTCTTATTCAAAATAAAAGATTTATTATTACAAAAACTTAATTTACAGCTATGCTTTTAATGTTGTTTCTTAATTGCCTAAGCTGATTTATTTATTTTTAAAACTTATAAAAAGATAATTAACTTATTACGGATGCTTGCTCACCAGAATCCTAATTCATTTGCTTAACACATTAAGGTATGTACGTCCATGAAAGAGAAGGGAAAAAAGCTCATGACACGTTTAAAAGGATTGAGAGTTGGATCATTACAGGAACAACGTATTTTTTAAAACCTTCAATTATTGGCCAGTTTTTAAAAGCATTAAAAATTTTAGAAGTAAAAGAAAGAGCATGCATCCATGCAGGCATTCTAGATAGCGCAGTAAAAAATTGCATTGGGCAGCAGAGAGAGAACGTATTCAGAAAAAGACTAGTAAAATAATAGTCATAGATACTCGGAAAGTTTTTAGTTTTTTGTTCAGCCACTTTATACTATAGTATTTTTTTCACCTTTTCTTCATCCTTATATTCTAGCCCATTCTGAAAAGTCACTGCTTAAATTACTGCTTGTTCTCATTGTAATGTGACCCTTTATTATTGTTCTGTAATTTGCCTTGTCTAGTTCTCCATGCTACGCAGAGAGTCCATTTCTCTTATTCTTAAATAGTGACCATTGTGTTTTCTTTTTGTGATTTATAATTTATTGTATCATAAGTCTTCTACAATGTATAATTTTTAAGAGCACAAAAAAGTTCAAGTAAATCCAACGAATAAGACGTTTAATGACAGTTAAAAAATAATTAAAAACAATGACCAATGGTGGAACTGTCATATTTCTGTATTTATTCAAAAACAAAAACAACGTTTTGGCAGTTTGAACAGGGTTCTGGCCTTTATGAGGTACAAAAAGCTATAAGAAATGGAAAATATTCTTCACAATACAAATTTCTATAGTATACAATAAATGCGAGTGAAATTAAGTGTATAACAAACCTTTGACGGTTGTGAAAGATATGTAAAATTATTATGTAGTCAGAGTTCCAAGTTTAGCTGCTTTTATACTCTGCACATACCCAAATAATTTAGTACATGTATGCAGTACAATCAAATAAAAATCGCAAGCACTTCATTGTGAAAAGCATATAAAAAGTACGTATGTTCCTAATACTCTAAATGAAAGATGTCTTTTACATCATGTAAATGAAGTTAGTCCTCTTTTATAACTGACTTAACGAGAGACTTACGACAATTTTTTAAGTTGCTTTGTATCCTGTTGTCCGTCAATATTATCATGAAACTAATGTGTAGGTAATAAACGATATTTAATATGACTGTGTAAGTGTAAAATAAATTGTGATACTAACAATAGTTTGTGATCATTATTATTTCTACTGCGATTGCCAATCATATTTATGTTTTGTAAAGTATTGACTTTTGTATATTCACATTTAATAATCAGTTGTTCAGGATAGTCATGAGCTAGTCAAGACTTTTGAGCCAATTTTAAATTATCATCATGGAATTGGGTATCTGCTGATTTAATAAAAAAGTCCGGGAGCTTGTAAATGGTATTAATTTTACGTTGTATTGGATAGTGGGAGAGGACATTTGAGTATTTATCAAGGAGTATGAGTTTTGTGTACCAATGAGTTAGTAATGTATTATTTGATTGGATGATAAATTTGAAATCAAATTAACTAATGCTGTTGTTACTTTTTGTCTCAACAGTTAAATATAATTCAATACTACTGTAGCTACACATATAAGAATATCATCAACATAGCGCACATACAGTTTAACATGAAAACATTATATTTAAAAAGCATGAAATTTAAAAAAAAACGCTGAACAAGATCATACTGTACTGGACATCAATCACGGCCCATTAGTGAGTCCAAAACTTATTTTAAATCTTTCTTGTTGAAAATGAAAAAAGTCAAACTTAAAATCAAAAGATCTTTTGTACAAAATTTATTGAGAGAAACATAAATTGTACAACTTAAGAATTTTCAAAAATGTTTTACTCCTATTTGGATAACTCAAAATTCTAAAAAATTCAGAAATCATAAAAGCAATAATTTTTTAAATAAATTTTAGACAGATTTTTTTTTTTTAATTTTTTGTTTTACCAATGTAACAACAAGTATTGTAAACAAGTTTTTGGCTTACCAATAGGCAGTTTTTGTAGTTCAGTACTGCATAGCTATCGTTCAGAGTTACAATTATCGTTGAAACAAGTGATAACAATGGCTATAGTTTCTAAGAATTGGAAGTCATCATTTAACAAAATGACTCAGTACTTTCTCATTAGTACAAAGACCTACACACTCTGATTAATACTTAAATTTTCTCTTTCACCATCCACGACATTATAAAATAAGTATGTAATAAATTGTAACTAGCAAGCAACTATTTTTAAAAACTAATTAATAAATTTGTAAATAAAAGAATGCATACTACGCAAAACATGAGTATCATTGACAATCGCAGTAGAAATAATAACAATAATAAACTAGTTTTATTGTCACCGTATGTTTTCCGCTTGCACAGTTATATTAAACATTGTGGTTGAATGCATGACAATGGTTTTTTTTGAAGTTAAAATTTGATAAGAAAAAGAAAACATTCACCAGATGTGCAAACTTAAACTGCTTTTATGTCACTTATATATCGACAGCTCTAAAACTGTAAACACTAAAACACAAAAGCGACATAAAGAAAAAAAAAGATAGATCCATCCTATCACAACATAGCATTTAATTTGCGCATAACTCAAATTTTAATGAAATAGAAATTTAGGACCTAAAACATAATAACAAGAAACGCTTTTCTTACGAAATGTTAAACATACATCATATTAATTACAATATTTATAGACAATAGGATACAGAGAAATTAGAAAATTTTAATAATTATCTTATTTAGTCCATTAGGAAAAAGGACTAATTTTATGTACATGATATGAAGGGCTTTTTTTATTTAAAGTATAAGGAACATATGTTCTGTTTATACGCTGCTTATTAAAAACTGCTTTCGATTTTATTTAATTGTATTGCGTACTGTTTTATGTCATTTTTGTACGTGCAGAGTATAAAGGCAGCTAAACTTAAAACTCTGACTACATTACAATTTTACATTTCTTTTGCAAGAGTAAGAGGTATGTTATGCACTCGTTTTGATTTGCGTTTCCCGTATATGATTAAAATTTGTATTGTAAGGAAAATTTTTTATTAATTACAGATTTTTTTACCTGAAGAGAACCCAAAAGCTTGTCTGAACAGCCAAAGCATTGTTTTTATTTTTGAATAATTACAAAAATATGATGGTATGACTATTAGACGTTGTTTTTAATTTTTACTTTGTTTTCTCTATGTATACATTCATATACATTTACCTTACTATATCACATATTTATTCAAGTAGGGTTACAACAACCTCTCTCTCAGCCTTCTACAGCCCAAAATAATCCCCTCTCACTTTACTTTTTCCCCCAGAAAAAAAAAAGTTTTTTTTTATTTTCTCTTCTACTTAAGAAGTTATAGTTTTTTATGAATAACTACAGCTCCTTCTTACTGTCCTCCAACTACACTTAATTTTAATGGCCCTATGGTTACCACTACCGATTTGCCACATACATAGTCCTCTTGTTAAATATTTTTTGACGCTTTTTTTTGATACCAAAATATAAGTGTGTTACTTTTTTGTTAATTATTACAATTATACAATCTTTCACTATTACACTGCTCATGAAGCAGATCAATTAACTTTATAATTGTAAATAATATTAAAAATCTTTTTTCCAAATAAATATACAGAGGTTACTTACTATGACCATTATATTGGAAATAAGTATTTACGCTATTATTAACTAAGAAGTCTCCTATGTGTTGGTTTATTATTATTTTTAAACATAGACGTGTAAGGATTAATTAAAAAATGTATGATACGATGAACACTATAACTTTGTATGATGTAAAATTTTCTAAATTTACTTATATAATAATAGTTGATGTAGTAATCACCACTAACTTTATAATTAACAAAGATGTTTGACTTCTTGGTACCCAAATTCTAGCTTTTTTTACCTTTTTTGTAATGAATATTAATAATTATCTAGCATTTTTTATTAGAGTTCTTATTTAAAACTTTTTTTCAGTAAGATGGTTTATTTTATAATTAGTGTTACCCTCAACTTGTATATATATACCAATCATAGTTGTGTAGAGTGATAACACCACATACAATTCTCAACAGTCATATGAATGTTTCTTTAAATTTAAACCAAATCTATTGAACTTTTGTACTTGTGATTGATTAATCGTCACTATAAATACTTAAACTAATGGTCATGACTTTTTGTGTAGTATAAACGTTAACCATGGAGAATTACCTGTGTTCAATGTTATTCTTCGTATAAAATATGTATGTTATAATTTTTTCTTAGTTACAATATCTGCTTAAATATTATATTTAGATAATGTTAAGTCAATTAAAGTAAGGATATTTATTAAATGAAGTCAGTATGACATTACTAATTGATTAAACAGTGTAAGCCGTTACCATACTTCTATCATGGTTACTTATAACAGAAAAAATTTAGCAAAAATCTCCTTATAAAACAGCTATATTGTATCTCAAATGTAAGTTTATATAACGCAGATCACGCCAAGTCCTCTCTACTACTTTTAATTTTTTTTAAAGATTAAGAATACCGTATTACGAATTATCAAATGAACTTTTCGGAATTTTTTATTTTTTTCATCGCTAACAGTACACTATCCATATTTTTTCAGTCCAACGGTTAACAAAAGGTTTAGTAACTGGTCATTCCTTCTGAAGGCAATGACAATAAGATGCCAGTCTAAACCATGGATTAGAATCTTTTACGTTGAAAAATAAGATAATAACTTAATGTTTTGATGAAAAAGTTTTTTTTGATCATCTAGAATTATCAATAAAAAAGGCCCTATTATTTCACTCACATAAGATTTGAGAATGATTTATAATAACTATTTAACTAAAGATACAAGGAATTGCCATGTGCTTACAGAATGCAACTTTTTAAGTGTTATTGTTTGGGTGAAGACAATTTTGTTCGGAGCTGGTAAATTAGTAATTAAGTATCACCTTAATTTATTTTTAAACTCAAAACGTAAAAATTGTCGTAACTAAAAAGAAAGCATAACTATGTTAGTTTCTGCAAAAATTTTAGTACTATAAGTATCATGGTAAATTAAACTCATAGTAATTGCAGTACTCTAAAAATTTTGTATCGTCTGTTGTTGTGTGCTTTTTTATCTTTAAATGATTATGCTTTCTGCTTTCTTTTAAATATAACTTTTCAAAAATCGTTTATGCTTTTTTTAAAAGGTATAGAATAATTTTTTTTGCATTCTTTCTCTTTACCTAAGCCTTAAGATCATTAATAGAGAAACAGTTTTTAAAAATTTTTACTTACCTTAATAAATTTTCAAAACCATTAGTTTTATTTATCTTTTACAAAGTTAATAAGGGTATCTGCCAATTTTTCTGTGTGTTTTTGATTTTTTTTTTTCTATTATTAGTTTTTAGTTATTTAAAAAACAAATTGGTAAATTTACGTCTTCGTGACTTCTACCATAAATTTAAATCTCGCAATTTCCATGCTGCTTTAACTAGACTCAAAAATATACCATCAACATGGTTTTTAATTTAGTCTAGAACTTTCTTTTCAGAATTATTTACTCTTTGTCTTTCATAAACGTTTTATTTCTGCCTATTAGAATTTGGTCTAGTATGTTTAAATTATGATTCAATGCTTTGTATTGATGCACGAAATAAGATATTTATGTGACACTTATTTGACATTAAAAAAAATTTATTTAATGGTATGAGCATTAAATTTTAAACCGGAATATTGTCTTTTTTTTAACTTTTAAGATGATAACCATCCAAAGTATCATTTTTCTGATAAATCGTGGTCAACATTTACTCTTAACTTATCCTTAATAAGTGGAAGGCTTAGAAAGATTTTTAAACTCATTTCTACACTAATTGAGTACTGATCCGCAAATGTAAAGTATATAGTGTGGAAGTCAAAACAAAGAAACATTACCCAAATCATAAGAAATGGCATAAGAATGACAAATAATTAAAAAATTATTTATATTCAAAAATGATTAAGAGACTATCACATTTATGTCATTATATATTTAAACACAAAAGAAAATATAAAATATGTTAAAAACGTAGAAGTAAGTTTGAGCGATATAATTCGTTCAAAAGAGATGAAGGTACTATACATAGGAAAGTGAGAATATTACAGATCTACTATTATCTTAATATTTATAAGAATGCATTAAAAAAAAAAAATTTAGTAACTGATTATTATTTGTTTCATTTCCAAAACACCATTACAAAAGAAAAATGAAAGGTAAAACTTAAATAATTATCGAAACTTAAATAATATTTTTAGAAAAATTAAATGTACATCCAGTAATAAAGTCTTACATCATGGAATAAAATCAGATCACGAAAAATACTGTTGTAATAAAATTTTTGTTCTGTATAGTTTAAAATGATTTTGATTTTAGTAATTTAACATTAGTAAATAGGATAATTAAAAGCAACAAAAAACTTTTTATGTAAGTCTTAACCTTAAAGTTCCCATCTTTTTGTATGGAGTCAGCCCGCAAAGTGTGGAGGAAGATGAAGCCCTACTGGTATGTGTACATGTGTATGAATTAAATGAAATAATTCTGTATATTGTGAAATTAAAAAGTGTGGTTCTTATTTTTAAAAATAGAGAACAATTTACTTATCACTATTTATTAATTAGTAGATTATTTATTGATTACAGAACTGTCAATTCGTAGACACGTAAGTCTAGAAAGTGCGTAATGGCAAGTCTCGTATTTTACAGCTGCCAGACAGCCAGAGAGAGCGTCTACATACAACAGATTGATTATGTCATACTCGCCAATGAAGTAAAGGTTCGATAGCAACTCTCTTATGTACTATCTTGATACATGCACTGTTACTAGTTTAAGCGCACATGTAGAAAAGCTATTAACTCTACTTTGCACATATCCAACAATATATTTTGTATATTAAAAATTGATTGTTGGCAACAAAAATAGGAAATTAATGATACTTAAAGAGTGTATCTTCGTTAGGTATCATTTCATCATTTTTTTGTGTATCAGCGTATGAGTCTCATGGCGTCACGTGAAGCATTATTATTGACAGTTCGTAATACGCTGAAGCTATAAGCATCTAGATACAGCACCACAACATTGCTGTTAGAGGAGATAATAAGTGAACTACTTTTGAGGAGATCTAGTCCCAAGAGAGCAAAGACTAAGAGAAATGTTTCTTCAGGTCTGCATCTAAGAGATGGAGCTTGACAACAAGATGGTATCCTGGTAGAAGGATGATATGCTTTTAAACTTAGACAAGAGACAATAAGGGTGCAGTACTCCATGGGTAAGATAATTACGTACGACAAATAAATTAATACACAGGTATTTATCATGCAGAAATATGTCAAATTTGGAGAAAATAGGGATTCTAGTGTCACTGTCTAGGCTACGGGCTACAGGCTGCATAAGAGAGATTCTGGTGCTAGCACCACGTAGACAGAGAAGCAAATGAGCAAATGTGGGCGTGACTGATGTACAGAATAGTCAACAAGTTTGGTTAAAATGAACACTTATACGTTTAGGCCAATAGTGAATTCTAGGGTACAGACCAGGACAATGCCGACGTACATAACAACGTATACAACGCATATTACAACATTAGAGAGAAGGAAGACATATCAGAGTCTGAAACAAAGCAGACGCGCTATATCACGGTTCATGCTAACCTTCATACGTTGCTAATACCTAGTCCTCAGAGTAAGCGGACACTTAGCGTGATGACATACACTTTTAGAGAGTGTCTCTCCACTACATTACGAGTATCTCAAGAGATCTTAGAGTACCTCACGGTACTTGAAGAGGTCTCTGTGAAAAATGGATTAGCCTATTGAGTACCATCAAGAAGTATTTAGGGATAAGTGGATAGGAATATGGGTGTCTGAAAAATCAATCTGTCGGCTTTAATAAATAGTTGGGAGCCCCTTCAAAAACGTAGGAGAACCTTACATGTCAGATTAATTGCCTAGCATTTAATCTAAAAGAAATTAGAACAGGGCTTCTCTTTACCAAATAAAATTGACCGTAGTGAAAACTTCACCCCGGAATTTCAAGTGAATGTGATTAATCTAAATTTGAAGAGGACAGTTACTATAACGAAAAGGAAGCTAGCAAATAGAACCAGATGAGGAAGCGTATAAGTTAAAATGCGCGAGGGTTAGAAGAGAGTTGGAGGAGGAACACAGATTCAGAGACTTGGGAAAAGGGAAAAGAGATTTTTCAAATAAGCCAGCTTGGTTCATGAAATTACCTCTTATGAAAAAAAAGCTAAAGCCTAGAAGATCTAAGAAAGGAGTCATTAACGTAAAGACTGCACGAAATTTAGTTACAGACTTAGATTAGAGTAACTCAGAGAAGGATTGGCGTAGTTAAAGAAAGCCATCTTCACTACCTCTGGACAGAAAGAAGCAGCCAAATAGTAACAAAGAGCTAAGGCACTAAGACTAAAAGATGGATCTCAGCCAGATCCGCAGCCTTATCTAAAAAAAAGTAGGTACACCGGTAAAGAAAAATGAGAATTAAAAATAGCTTTAAGATATTTGAGAATTTAGAGGTCATTAGTAGGGAGCAAAGGACGATCGGCAATGCCAACCACATCTTAGGGACGACAAAAATCAGAGCATGTGAAGTCTTCCTGGGTATATAGAACAAATGGTCTACAGTCTCAGGTGGTAAAACATTATAAGAGCTAGAGAATGAAGTTTTTGGAAGGAGACAAGAATAGGAATGCAGAAAAATTTCTTGAACCGTTAGAGAATTGCCAAGGAAGTGCGGAATTTAGCGACTACTAATTTCTGAGCACACTACCGCACGTATTAACTAAAGAAGTAAGACACTAGTACTAAACAATTAAAGGAGAACTAAGAGATTGAAAGACATTAAAGGTATTATTCATAAGAAAGTTAACAGGGCATTACAATGAAGAGGATCTCCAGGATAACAGTCACCAGTGTATGTAAGCCAAGACAAATAAAATTGCCATATAGTTATCGAAGTGTAAATACATTTTATCGTAATTCACGTTGCTGCTTTCTATAAGATATGTGGTGAAACTGGCATAATGGAAAATGCTGCTGGAGTATCATTGGGCGATGTCTGACAAGCTAGTCATGAGTTTTAACGATATTGAGACAAATGGTTTGTTGTGGAAATGGCAATAATAGTGGGACAGTAGTTATGTTTTACCATTATTAAAAAACAAGATGCACGAGCCTGGTGCAGGATTTCCTAGAGCTTCACTTGTCAAGGCTAATATTATGAGGATGGCTAACGCAAGTGATGGGAGTGAAACAAAGAAAGGAAATATGGTCAACAAGAGAGAAAAAAATTAAAAAAGGAACAGGGAAAGAGGGGTAAATAAACAGAGTTGTAAAAAAAGTAGGGCTTACTAGGAGACAGCGAGCAAAAAAAAAATAGATATCTCTGTTTTAATCTAGTTCTGGAGTTTACTGTGACGTTCGTCCAAACGCCAAACCACTCACCATGGTCCTAGTACTTAAGGCTGATGCCTTTGAACAATTACAGTTCCTTTAAACTTCTGAAAAACGTCAAAAAAAGACGTTTACTAGTCATTACAATTTCTAACCCAGCCCAGCAGGAAAAAATTCCTAATTGGATGGCCAGCCAAGATAAAGCGAGAGGAGAAAGTGGACTCTATATATAGCGTACTCCATCTGCTGAGGCATAGGGTATTGTTCAGAGAAATCACATTGTATGACATTGCCAGTTGAGGAGAATTTCTGTTAATCCCAAACCTAAGCCTAAAGTTCTGCGTCAGATTTGTATTACCCAGAAGATTGGTCTCTTGTCATATCTCATATGTGCAGTTTAGTGAAAAACTATAAAAAACAAGGCATCTAGGAGCCAGAATCAGACGAGCTTACTTTTACAATCCCCAGGTTATGTTTAAGACTAAATCTTAAGAAAAAAAGTATTATTCCAAGACTAAAAAGAGAGGTTTATGATAATTTAGAAGATTTAGAGGTATGGGGGCAAAGTAAAGGACTGATACTTGATAACGGGAAAATGTGAGCTCTCGGAGTAGATTGCCAATGGGTTTTTGTCTCTAGCATAACTCTCTAAGAGCCACAGAGTAAGGGTAAGGACAAATGGTAAGAAGCACTATCAAAAGATAAGCGATTGTAAGCAAATAACAATGTTGAAGACTTCGTCAAATCCTCTCAGAAGAGCTTTGACAGGCTAAGGGAAAAAAGTGTTGAATAAGCGTTAAAGTTGAACGAAGCTGCTACGTAAAAAAAGTCAACATGTAAGTAGTTGAAAACGACTAAAAAGTCAGAGGTGTGATTTTTAGAAAGAGATAGTCATACTGTAAAATAGAGGGAACTTTAGGACATGAAAGTATAATGATCTCTTCTGGCAGTCATAGAAAAGAGAGTGAAAGTGAGATGTCAGCAAGAAAAATAAGTCAGTTTGGTATATCAAAAAAGTGTCAGGTTCCTATAAAGACTTTGAAGTCTTAGTAAGTTATTTCAAGTGGGAACATAACTTCAAAATGCATAAAACTTATCATAATCAATAAGTCTGTAAGCCAAACACTGAGAACATCAGGACGATCACAGATTAAAGAATTAGGTGAAAAGTAAAGAAAGAGCGTGTCCTTACTCCTAGAAATGAGGGTGAACCAGAGTTGATTGACATAGAGGACCTTCCAAATTTCTTTTATGAAACTTTTAAAGATAAGGGTAGAAAAATGTCCTTAAAAATGGAATCTTAATATGACTCCTTAAAAAATATAAGAAGTGCCAGGCAGCTTTGAATTGGAAGCTTATAGTTTATTTGAAACGAAAGGCGTACGAAACTAAGGAGATAAGGTAACAAATAGAAAAGGGCATATAGTAAAAAAAGGATTGTATGATTATCTTTTAAGTGCAGATGGTGAAAATCAACCGTATCTTTCGGTAATTCTTGTTAAAGGTATACGAGTACTCATGTTATAATAGTTACAATCAACAGTAGATCCTCTCAAATAAGATGCCCTTCAAAAGTTACTTGCACAATCGACAGCTATAATAGAGAGAGGGAAACAAGAAGAGAGGGAGAAGTTCTAGTTCATTCTGCTGATAAAGTTATTTGAAGTCTGAAAAGGAAAAGGGCATCCATTAAGGGATATGAGATGTAATAAAAGTAAAAAAGAATCGCAATGTGTTTGCAAGGTAATACAAATTTATGTGAATGGAATAAATTTTGACTAAGCCTACAAATATAGTTAATAAGAGTAACGTTCCAAAGCTTAACATAATTTATATTTTCAGACTTTTTTTTTAATAGTCGACAATAATAATAAAGAAAAATTTCATATCACACACTAAATATTCTAGTAGAAGTTCTTCTTTCTGGTGATCTCAATTCATGTGACAGAAAAAATTTTGTAACCTTTGATCGTTGAAATATTTTTGTACGTATCAAATTACTATTTGGTAGCTCATTTTTATACACCGAGAAATATGATAAATGTCTTAAAACATGTAATAATAGTTATTTATACATAAACATTACTTCTACACAACTTGATTAGATAAATCTTACATCAAGTTGTTGTAGTGCATACACATAGTTTACAAGATGGTATTGCCATAAAAAGTAGATACTTTGTATGATATAAGGATGTGGTTTTTTAAATAAGGATCTAAAATCAATAAGAAGTCCAAGGACCCATCTTCAGTTCTAAACTTAATATTGACAACAAAATTTTTCCTTAGTGCTAGTTATGGAACTAATATTTCCACGCTTGAATAGTATTGAATGATGTAGTCTTTGATTCGTGCAAAGGCGCACGTGTCAGTTTTGCCACATTCGCCTGTACAAGTATATTTGTTCTTATTTCAAATGATCTTAGAAATACATTTATGTTTCTAACCAAGGAGCTAAAGATTAAGAAATAACCAACGCAAGTGACCAATGAGTGTTATATTTATCCATTATTTTATTTAACTAATCGTCGCTCCCATTTATCATTTTTTATACATCGGCTATACTCTGCTTTATGTATTTTCAGGCCAAGGAATACCAGCTGATGACTTAAGGTAATTTAGACTAATTCTGAGATACTTAAAATCATTTTAAAGGTACTATTTACAAAAATTCTGTAGTCTTGAACATTACTACGAATTGAAACATAGTACAGGTTATGTGAGTTTGACAGCTATTTATAATTTTTAATTGTACAATTATTGTCTTATGATTTAACTTGTATATCTATACCTTAATATACTTGATGAGCTAACCCCCTGATCTAACTTGAGATAGGTATCTGTTGATTTCATCCATAAAATAGGAACTTATGTGACATTTACGTTTTTATTTTACTACATGCTTTACAAATCTATAAAAATATATGTGAATAGCTCAATGTTTGTTACGTTTTTAAAAGTAGATGCAATGCATACAATGCTTAAAAAAAACAGAAAGTGTTCCCTTCATATTCTGGTATCGTCTTCTTATCAACATTTGTTAATGAGTTCAGACAAAGGACAGAAACTATCCCTGGTTACTTAATTGATTAAGCCAAGTGGTGGTCCTGAGTTGGCGACTTGTAACGAAGAAAAACTATTTTTTCTGTGCTTAGTTTTGCGGTGCATAGTGGTTTTGCTTGGAGGAGGTTTTCTGGTGTTTACTTTTTTTTTTCTGGTGTCGCATTTCTCCTGGAATTTTTATTTAATTCGTGGGTGAGAGCTAAGTATGTTTTTTTTTTTAAAAGATAAATAACAAGCGTCGCTCTCACTTCGTGAGATCATTGAGATGACAGGTAGAAATCCCCGGCTGCGAAGTCAACCGAGAGGTGACCTACTGACCCCTTTCTCGGTTATTCCTAGAGGTCTTTTCTTTTTCTTGTTGGAAATAAATTATATTTGTGGGATCTTTGATTGTGTGGACAACGTTCTTGTATTTCTGGCTGCTTAAGAGTATTACATAAACGTGTTTGAATCGTCTGTATTTTTTTTATTTTTCCTTCTAATTTTTGGAATTTCGGTTTATAAAGAAAAAAATAGAAAATCAGACAAAAGTCAATTGTAAGTCTGTATATTTTTTCGTGTAGAAATCTTATACTGACGATCATATTTTACTATTTCTAATTGTAAACCATGAAATGTCACGTATTCTAATATGAATAGCGTTTTATTGTTGATTTCTTTTTCGAAGTAGTTTATAAGTTTAGTAGTAGGGAAAACAACTTTGTCCAGTGAAAGTTACAAATTAGAGTTGAGAATTTAAGGGAGAATTCTGTAAAATTTGTTATGAGTTAAGCATTACTTTCTTAACATTCTTTTTCTGTTAATTTTTTTACTTTACGTCACGTGGTTCAACCTAAATACTAGGTCTTTTTTAATTTATTTTTCGCATAAAATTTCATTTTATGCAGTTATGAGAACATCAAAATTATACTTTTTCTTTAATTATTTAAAAACGCAAAACTTCTCTCAATTATTGTGTTCATTTACTTCTTTCAATACTAAACATATTTTTTAGTCACTGGAATCATCAATTGCAGTATCTATAGTTTGTCTCTGAATTCGAAAACACAATTTATATATTTTTTTTTTTTCCTGTCTTATTTTTGTTCTTTTACAATTTAAATAAATATCGAAGTTTAATGAAAATTCATTTTATTTCTGAGTATTATTTAGTTGCACCTATCCTCAACTTCTCTGTCCGCCGCAATTGTGTTTAATTACACGACTCACTATAACCCTCGTGCCACCCTCAAAAAAGTGGACTGTTGTAATATTTATATTATTTATTTAAAGATCATTGATTTAGCTTGTGTTTAGTTTTTTAAGTGATTCAAAAAATCATTTTTGCTATAATTTTTGAGAAAAAAAGCAGGTGTCATGTGCTTTTCGATCTTATTTTTTATTTGATGATAAAAATAAACCTCTTTCTCATATAACTTTCGAGAAAAGGTCTTACAATTATATATATATATATATAGGCCCATGTAAGCCCCCATAACGATTATGTAGCGAGTTTTATAATCACCTCAGCAAAAAAAGGGGGGTAGGTCATAAGGCTTAGACAGCTATGTTAGATCTTAAATGTTGATTCGCTATATACGCCACTTAACACTAAAAATAAGAGACCTTGACTTTTCTTACAAACACTTATTTCTTTCCGATAAAAAAAAATCAATTTGTAACAGAAAAAGGTCCACTTTTCAGAAAAAATGCGTCATTAATACATCAGCGACGTTTTACTTCCTGTGAACTATGTATGCCACTTTTTCAGAAATAACTATCACCCTAGGGTTTGAAAATATTTCAAGAGTTTTTTTGTCTAAATTCTGAAGCATTCAATTTATTACTCCTCCAGGGTTTTCTTAAGAAGAAACATAAATAATACATTATAAAAATAACAAGACTAAATTTACAAGATTTTAGTTTTAGTTTTTTATGCATAATAGTTTTACTAATAAATATAAATATATATCGTGACGGAGCGAATTAGATATACGAGATCTGAACTCGTAACAAAGTTTTTTTCAATAACAATAAATGGCCTGCTAATTGTTTTCATATCATTTTCGTAGCTATTATGTGCATGTTGCTTTACATTATAAATTTATTATTATACATTCATAAAGATGTAAGCCATTACAATCACCAAAAGTCCGTACCACTACACCTGTTAGAAAATACATTTTTTTCTCTTTCTTTCCCATTAGTAAATGAAAAGAAAACTTCTTTTGCCTTGTCTTTTTCTCTTTCTTTCTTTTTTTAAGCATTCATATATTTTTTCAAAGGTTTTTTTTATCTTTCTTTCTTTCACATCTTTTTTTTTCTGAAGTTATACTTCTATAGACCCGTTATGCATAAGGGTAAATCAACGATTTCAGATTTTGACCTTGAGAAAAATGTGATGGAAGTGGATTCTCTCCCTTTGCCTAACCCCTCATGACTTTATTCTTTAACAAAAAACCTTGACTCAACTCTTTAACAAAAAAAAAAAAAAAGAAAACAAAACAGAAACAGAAACACCTACCCTTTCTGCAAAATTGGCATACCATACATTGACAATAATTTTGAAAAAATTTAAACCATGTTAAGACCCTACAACATTCACACTTACCCTTTTATTAACAATAAGCTGCAGCATATCGTCCGCTTAGGAGAAGATACAACGAATAAACATAGACAGACAAATGTAGTATATAAGTTTTATTGTAAAAATTGTCCTGCGTCATATGTGGGTGAAACAAAGCGAGCGATGGCGGTCCGCATTAGTGAACATATAGAAAGTAAAAACTCTGATTCCGTTGTTTGTGCACACCAAATCAATTTTGACCATGAATTCGATTGGGATAACTTTATAATCCTTGACAAAGAATCCAATTACCAAAAAAGAATTATTTCCAAAATGCTTTGTATAAAATTCGACAAACACGACATCAATAGAAAGGAGGATGTGCTTTCCTTTAATAGAGCATACCTTTTTTTACTACGAAAGTTTAAATGTCCCAATTGAGTTCATCGCCCTTTACCGTCTACCTTTTGCGGCTCCGCCTATATAAGCGCTGGCTTGTTGTTGTAACTTATTGTCAGTCGATAGCACGACAGGTGACGAGTAAGTCAACCAAACTTACGAATTCTCGCGTACCTGCGGTAACAATTTACATCAAAATTTATTGTATTTTTGTGTTTGAGCCTTCCAGATCACTCACTGTGTGTTTTTAATTTTAATTTTGTAGCCTGATGAGGCTGACGCATATTGTCAGCGAAACGTTGCGCATTAATAAATCAACACAAGAAAATTTAAATACACTTTACTTGTATTTATTTATTTTCTCACATTTTGCCCCCAACGGATCACTGATCACTTTAAATTTCCGAAAAAAAAAACAGTTTTCGGAGAGATTCGAACCCCGAACCCTTACTTTCTAGCCACAACACTTACCTACTCTGCTATGAGCAGGCCCAACATAGGATACTCAATAACTTTATTTTATCGTACAGTTTGTAACTTGTTTTTCATAGAAATCTTTTATTTTATGTACATTAATTTACTTGGTTTAGTTGTAAAATAAGTAAATAAACAATTCACTTATAAAAAATAATTTTTGGTTTTGATACTTTAAAAAAACTAGGAAATTAGTTTATTTTAAGAGAGCGCTGCTCCAATTCATTAATTAATATTTATTTCTACCTATTGAAGTTGTTACTTTTACAATAAATAAATTCTTTTTATCAAATTCTTTTATATTTTTTTTGAAATTGTAAAATGACAGAAAATTATTTTGTACTGTACAAAGACAATTGTTCCTTTTTATTGTACTTTATTCTTTTAAAATTTTTTTATTTGTGATTAAAGTGATCTTTTCACTTAAGGACGTTCTTCGCATATTTTGTGGGAGAAAGTTAAGATAAATGACAGGAATGCTAATGTGTACAGTAAAGCAAGCAATTCTTTTTTTTATGCGGAAGTATGTCTGTACATTTTTTCTATATATGTACTTGTATACATGCTTTTACGCACACCTTATCCCCTCTTTTTGAATTTCTTTGAAATTTGATCTGTGGGCTTATTTGAAATTTGATAGGTTTTTTCTTAAAGAAATCTTTTGTACCCAAAAAAATTTGTGATTCCTACAAATCAAATAATTGCAATTTGATGTCATTTTTTTATATGGTTACATGTTAAATATCAATTTTTTAATGATCATGTAGAAAATAATATTACAGTTAAACGAGCTGCAATATTTAAGGGTATTTTTCGTGATATTACAAGATACGTTTAACGTTTGAATGATATCTGTCAAAAAAACCTATGTGTGATAAACGTCCTGAAGGAACATTCACTGGCATGTAATACTACCCTGTTAAAGAAAACCATACTACAGAATGGTTTTTTTTAACTTTCTACGTACAACTATTTCTTGGAATTATTTAATATATATACGAGAACTAAGTGTTGGATCGTACCTGATAGATGTGAGCATGATGTAAGAGATGTATTTAGGGTAAGTAGTAAAATGTTGTTTTAGAATCACCAGATGATTTAATGAAAGTGTACAGTCTTGGACTGGCCAGCTTATATATTATTTTTATTTCATTGTGCCGTAAAATGTTGTTTTTAATCGTTAACTCATCAAATATTACTTTAAATCACCCCAAATAAGCGTAGGTACACTCGTTTTCACGATAATTGTACCACCTTCGTACACAATATTGTTTTGTATAAGTTATTTTTATACTCAAAATTAAATTGTTTGCCATATAATTTAAAAAAAGTATATCTTTCTACGTGGGTACCCAAGCACCTACTGTCCACTGGTTCTTTTCGTACCGTGACTTAGTTTTGTCTTCTTTTTCTTTTCTTAACTGTATATTAAATTAAATTTTTTTTCGTCTTTTTTTTTTCTCTTTTCTCTGTTTACCTTTTTCTCTTCTACTCTTTTCCAACATTGTACTAGGTATATAGCAATGAAATTAAACAGTAGTGATTTTGACTTTAGTATTAATGCAAGTCTTAAGTTAGGAGACGAGTTAGCATCGTTAGACCAAATAACAGGAAGACAAGTAATTGAGCTTACAACCAAGGCACCATCCAAAGAACATGTAAGAGAGTATTGAAAGAGTCTTAATCTTGTGTACCTTGGATCACCTACAGATGATAGAGACAAGCTGGTGAGATATTATTTAAGGTGATATAACGACAGTCCAACAAATTGATGGTCTCATTTGAAGGATCAATCGTTCCTGACAGGTAGGCTATAATTACATCGCCAACCTTTACGTTAAATACCTGACAGGGATAGATGGCGTACCATGTTCCAATTGAACACAACTAGCGAACGTGAAGATGGGAAAAATTTTAATAGGGACAGAAATATCACTGGAGACATGGTCAGGCGATACGTTAACAGGAGCTTATCAGATAAGTTTAAAGAACACTACCAGATTTCACTGTTAAGATTATCCGATATGCCACTAGATGAGCAAACAGCACATGGTACAAGCAATTACAGTACGCAGCATGGACACGCAGAATTTGATCACTGAAAATATGCTGTATACAAAAACATAGAGGAAATGAAGTCACCAGGGGTTGTTAAGTCAGTTGTTTGGGAAGGGGAGAATAAGAAAAATTATGATCATAGTAGTTACGGATTAAGGGGGAAAAACAGTTCAGGGGGACGAAAAGAGGACATGTACATATAAGAAACTGAACGAGTAAATCGAATAAGAAGAGAGTTAGGTTGAAAAGCTTAATAGACGATTCACTAACTACGAAGAATCCAACAACAGTTGTTTCAGCCAAATAAATTTCAATAGGATTTCCAACATGTTTTTCGTTTTTAGAAGAGAATACAGACGAAATCCAAGTCTTTTATTATCGTCAATACACCTTAAAAATACCAATGAATTATTAAGAGAGTAATAATGCTTTGGAAAAAATGCGACAACGCCCTCTTGAACATGTACATGACACTCTAAAAAAAGAACACCTCAGATTACAAGCGAAACCACCAGATATATAGGCAACCAAATCTGTACCAAGTGGATACTCTATATAACTAATTTTACAAACAATCGGGCAGGGAAGATTGCAGGCGGGGATTGCAAACAGTAGATGTATTTCACAAATGGAGAATAGAATTTCATAACACAAGTAGAGACGATCTGAAAGAATTTATAGCAAAGCTGTGTGAGTGTACGCTCATGTATGAGTTGAAGATAGAACATGTAGAATGTGTTTTACTCGCAGTACTAGACTTTGAGGCTAACCACTGGTTCAATACGGAAAAATTTTGTGGCGGTTAATGTGGAAGATGGCAGATGCCTTCAGATTACAATTTGGGATTGTAGAGTTGTAGGAGCGGCTCTTGAGAGAGATTGATAGGCGCACGCAAGGGCCAAACGAGGATTTGGCAGCCTACCTATCAAAAATCCGAACCCTTATAGATGAGATAAGTTCTCTTTTTACGCTGAAACAGCAGATCAGTAGAGCGTATTGAAATTTGCACCCTTGTTCTCGAGGCCAAATGAACCAGACCTACATTCAAAATTTCACATATTTTTTAGTGCTAGAAAGAGAAGTTGAGTTAACTAAAAATCAAGATAAGGACTATTGACACTCTCCTGGACCCGACGAATTCCTCTTTTCCTTTATAGCCTATCAGCCCCACCAACAAAGAACAACTAGTGAACTAGTAGCGGTAGAATCAGTAGTAAACACCAGTTATATGCTAAGTACTATAAAAAGCATGAAATCAGTGGCTAAAGTAAGTACTAACGATCAGTCAAACCAAGCCAGCGCGCAGGCAAAATCAACGGCAAAGCAGGGTCTTATTCAAAACACATCTAACAGAGAAAGTTGAAAGGGTGCAAAATCGAGTGTTGGTTTTATTCACAAGCAAGGTGGATACTGGTGGAGGGATGGCTCAGAAGTCATCTACTGCTGAAAGTGCGGAAACATCGGTAACAAGTAATTAAAATTCAGTAATTTCGATACTCCGAGGATGCAAAACTTGTAGGAGGGGACGCATTGGGAGTCAGTGCTACCTCTTCGAACCGACTTGAGGCTTGAACACAACCTACAATTAAGTTATCGATTTACGATAAGGAAAATGTTTATAGTATAATTCATGAGTTGACGTTAGTATGCTCTAGGTGTATATCTGCAATAGAGAAATAATGGTAGGTCAATGTATCAATACTTTGGGAGTATACGCTAGGCAACGCAACGTTAACAAAATTCTTAAAGAAATCACATAGTGCAGTCTCTCAAAGATGGCGAAAATTGGCCAAAACTATGTGGGTATTGTTAATTTGGGAAAAAGTGTTAGCACGTCGGTAAAAAAAATGCATTCGAGAGGCTTACGAATATGTGGGGGTGGAATGTCCCCCATATTGCAAAGTGGGCGTTTGGGGTGGCAGTTATCAAGGACTAATGGCACAATTCACCGGCACACGCACAATAGATGAGGGTAGGTTAAACGGTAACAAAATAAGCCCATGTGAACTTACAGATATTGACGTAATATTGAAAGTATTAACACTATACAGCGAATCAAAGCACTCCCTTAACTTGTATATTAACGGGACAAGTGTATCTGCGTTAACTGATAGTGGAGTTGCCCACAATTAGTAAGGTAACAATTTTTCGAAAAGATTAAAAAGATACGATCCATGCCAGTCCACAGTCTTGGTAGCAAATGTCATGCCCATTTCGTTGCAAGGAACCATTAAAGTCAACCTTGAAATAGCTTGTGTAAAGGACTCAATCCAGTTCTGATTGGCATATGGCCGTAAACATGGAGAAATCTAAGGTATTAACTTCTTACGCCATTTTGAATTTAAAATTCAAATAGATTACAACACGAATTCATGAAGCCAAGATAATTTGACATACAGAAAGTTTTATGCAATAGTGGAAAATTCCACTGGTTATTCAGCCACAGCAGTGGTTAAAGGAGTACCTGCCCTGTCCCCTAAAAAATAAGATAAGTTGACCCAACTTTTAGATTAATTCATACTACTACATCCCGAAGAGCTAGGTGGCACTACCGTTGCAAAACATTAAATAAACGTACAAGGTCAGGCACCCATTAAACAGTGACTCCATAGATATGCACCTCAAGTGTTGCAAATAGCATACGACGAGATAGAAAGGCTTAAAAAGAAGGACATTATCAAAGAGTCAGAAAGTGCTCGGTCCACCTGTTTGCTACTAGGCTTGAAGGCCAACGGAAAATTTTGGTTTTGCATCGACTACAGAAAGTTAAATGAGGTCACCAAAACGAATGCATATCTGATGTGCCTGATAGACTACATTTTTGACAAGCTTCACAAAGCAAAATTCATTTCAAAGATAGAAGTTAGCAAAGCCTATCATCAGATACTATTGAAAAATGACAGCAAGGAGCTAACAGCTTTTGCAGTACCTGGTCAAGGTCTCTATCAGTATACATGGATGTCCTATGGCATTACAAATGCGCCTGCCCCCTTTCAAGCGATCATGGACAAAGTTGTCTAACCAGAGTAAGAAGTATACGTCTATACTTACATGGACGATATTATAATCGTAACAGAAAACTTCCAGAAACACAAGAAATGGCTCGCTTAAATTGAAATTTGGGTGTGCTGAGGTGAAGTATCTATGGTATAAGGTAGATCGGTATGGATTAAGGATGGACCAACATAAGCTTAAACCAATTATTGAGTACCTAGCACCAACGCATCTAAAACAACTCAAGTGGCTGAGTGGTATGATTATCTGATACACTGCTTCATTAAAGGGCTAGCAGATCTTTAAACACCCCCAACAAAACCTTTATCTAAGGATGTCAAACGGAAAAAGACCAATGAACAAGAGTAGGCATTTGAAAAATTAAAGCAGGCTTTAACTGAGGCCCTAGTTTTTGCAATGCCGGACTTCTCAAAGCCGTTCGTACTACAAACTGATGATAGTGACTATGCCGTTGCTGGTGTTCTAACTCAGAAAATTGACAAGGAAGAAAATCGTATTTGCTATGTTAGCAGGACCTTAAGTATAGCTGAGCAAAATCATACGGTTACAAAAAAAACGTCCAAGCAGTACTGTGATCGATAGATCGCCTCAGAGGATATTTGCAAGAATACAGCTTTACAGTGATAACTGCTCATAGTATTTTGTTATAGTTTAAAAAGTTAAGAGATACAGTAGGTAGGTTAGCTCGTTGAAATACGGCCTTACAGGCATACGATGTAAAATATCAAGTTCCGGATGCTTTGTCTAGGGCATACGTAGCCCAAGTAGCAGCAGTAGGAGATGTAATCTCGGCTACCCCTACAGAAGATGTTTAGTACAATAGGCGTATAAAGTCCGTGAAATAGAGTTCTAATGAATTCCCTAATTGGAAGATCTCTGAAGGCAAGTTGTAGTATTACAAACCAAATATCGTAGTAGACCCCATAATGCCAGACTCAGATGTATGAAAAATTGTCCTTCCAAAAGAAATAACAGTAAAAGCACTACAGAAAGCACGTGCAGAACCACAGACCACCCATTTAGGGGTTGATAAGACCTATTCGCGTTTAATCATATACCACTATTAGCCAGGATGCTACCACGACATCACCGGGTATGTAAAGGCATGCCAAGAATGCTAGAGAAATAAGGTTCTGCAACAGGCTCCAACAGGTTTAATAAGTGAACGGAATATCGAACAGCCTTGGATGGTAGTAGCTGCCGATATACTTGATCCAAAACCGCTGACTAAGACCAAAAACTGATATGTGCTAATTTTTAAAGATCTTTTCACCAAGTATGTGGAATTGCTACCCCTTTGCAAAGTGGATGGCAAGAATATAAAGAAGGCATTTGAAGATCTAATTTTCAATCGATGGGGAACTTCTATACATACATACTCACGGATAACGGATCTGACATCGTAAATGAGGAAATAAACGACATATGCGCAAAAAGGCGTTGAACTTACCATGATACCACTATACCTTGCACAAGCAAATACGATTAAAAGAGTAATGGGAACCCTTAACCCAATGATCAGCTCATTCCTGGAAGAAGACAACTAACTTTGGGATGGGCACCTTCAAGAGTTTGCTTTTGTGATCAACACATAGGTCTAAACAGTTCCTTTTCGGAGATCTTTTGTTACAAAGAAATCATGTTCTGTCTTCAGCCAGGCAAAAATTTTCAGTGAAAGTAGCCCCTAAGTACATGGGTCCATCTGCGATCATTCAGGCATTGTCGGATGTAGTGGTAGAAGTTAGGGACGTTGATACCATTAAAAATATTAAGGCACACAGATCAGATTAAAAAAAAAACACCTTACCCTTAACGACAACCTTACCTCCTACAGAAAATTCCCCCGAGGAACGTAAGATCAAGGTGATCGTGGCTGCTCAGCCAACTCCAGGATCCAAAGGTTTAAGCCCCATACACTGAGCCAGAGAAGGACGTTGAGGCAGAACAACACCACTTTGCACCTAGGAGAGGCTGGGTTCCACTGCCTTGAGAGGCGACGCTGTTTTTGGACGTGGACAAAGTCAGAAGCAGGCAATGGGGGAGGTGGGAGCTTCGAATTCAGTCTGCTGAGGATGCGGACGAGCAGGGCACTGATTTGCACGCTATCGCTGTCCCCAGACGTGGAGGTGTTCCCATTGATGTGGCCTCAAGAACGTCACCTTATCATAGTGCCTGAGCTGTCACGACACTTGGCCGGAGGGAAGGCGGAAGTTTCTGGCCGAACAGGCGAATTGTCACCTCTACTGCCCCCAATAAATGAGTTTTTTTTTGTCTTCTTTGTTCCCTGCCACCCCAATAGCTTTCCTTTTTTTTCTCTCTCTTTTTCCATTTCTCCATTCTTTTCTTTTGCCCCCCTAATGATTTTTTTCTTTAAAAATACTAGTGTCAAAATTAGTTTTTTAGTCCCCCTTAATTAAAAATGTCTTTCTTGAGTAAAGTTTCTTTAGTTTTTGCTTGGTTTTTTATTACTATTTTTTATAACCTTAGAGCAACACACTGTATCAATAAGCGTTAATAAGCGAATATTTAAGTTCAACAATTGTTTTTTTATCTATCACTTGGACACCTTTACCGCACATAGTACACGCAACATAATTCACAACAACATAGTCTACAATAGTTGACCCACACAGCAGCAGTAGCTTGGTCTTACCTAATACAGCAAAATCCGTTGGCTATCACAAGCCAAGTTATTGGCTAAGTTTGGGCACAGGGAGGCTGGATGGTCAGGTAAGAAGTAACTATACAGTACACGATGACATTGGAGCTCAAGATGGAAGATAAGTTCGAAATAATATCAATGGAGTTCGAACCATGTTTGAAATTAAACTCAGTAAGATAGTGGACTGTATAATTTATATCGCACGCCAAATTTGGGGGAGCGTAAAAAAGGATGTAAATAAAAGGACACAATAATAAATGCACAACACACTTTTAAACGCTTTAGCCGTTTATTATAAAAAAATAATCTCTCTATTTAATTTTACTTTAACAAGTCATAATAGTTGCTTACATGCAAGATAAAAAAAGGAAGAACTAATTTTTGAGTCAGACGGAGAAATTACGTGTCAATCGAAAATGTTAATCGTTTTCGTTACAGAAATCTTACATAAAAACGATACACGTAAAAATTATAAACACGAGCGCAAAGCGAATTACCGAAAAGGGCGGCGTTTGAGGCTGACTTTAAGTCTTAAAGTCGTTAATTTTGCGAAAAATCTTATTAATAAGCTAAAGTTCGTATAAAAAAAACATAAGCTTCACACCATCATGAACAATTTTTACTAATCGTTATAGCTGTGTTTGAATCACATAAAATTGTTGATCTTACAAAATGCTTAAATTAAATTTAGTTGTGTGTCAGGTAATATAATTATAAATATAAATATTCCTTCTATAAAAGGATGTTGTGTAAAAAGGTGGTGCAATTATCGTTTGAATAAGTATAAATACGTTTGAAAGGTGTAGTTTCAATTAATATTTTAATATTTAATAACTAAACAATGATAAACCACGTATTATGGCACAATACAAAATAAACAATCTATAGGCTAGCTAGTCTAAGACTATGCAGTTTCTTTAAATTTTCCTAAGATTTTGAAAGAACCTTCTACGGAATACGCTAATTACATCTCTTACATCGCGCTCATATCTGTCACATGCGCTCATCTACTTATTCCTACTCTATACTCCATACCTTAAATTAGATTGTACATAAAAATTGGGAGAAACCGTCCTGTAGTACCACTTTCTTCAATAGCAATGTTATATGCTAGTGAATTTTCCTCTGGTATGCTCATCGCATATAGGTTTTTTCAACAGACGTTACTCAAACATCAAAAGTAAAGTTGAAACAGCATAAAAAATATCCAAAGAATTTCTAAATCTCTTTAGCGTACCTTTTTTTTACACGTTTAGTAGAAAAAATTGCTACTGAACACGCAATATTATAGAGATATCACTTCAAATTGCAGTAATAGTACTTGTGAAAATTCCTCGATGTCCGTTTGTAAGAAAGATTACTTTTAGAAGAACTTATTTAATTTTTTAATGGACACCAGAACAAGGGGGTCAAGTGTGTGTAAAAGCGGGTGTGTAAGTACATCCATATAAGAAATATTATTTTTATAGCTGCAATATGTATTTGCACTCCTCAAACCTCTTTAAAGTTCAAGCTGAAGGTCTCTCCTTTTTACTACTTGATAAACGATTTCAAGTTTAAATGACTGCAATCACAAAGAAAAACTTGAAACAGAAAAAAATGCAATGAAAATAAATTATTGTATCTGTACAACACAAACAGTTATTTTTCTTTATTTTAAAAACTTTGAAAAAATGTAAAAAAATTGTATGAACAGTTTCTCATTTCTCTTAAAAGCCAAAAATTTGTGATAAGTTAATGAATATTTATTAGTACATCGGGAAGCTGCTCTGATAAAATATATTTATTTTTAAGTTTTGGAAGAAAATGTTTAACCAAGGAATTTACTTTAGTCAACAAATTATGTATTTAATACTGCCATTTCTTACCAAGCCAAATTTTTTATTAAACAGTTAATATGAGTTCACATAAGAAATAAGTTACACGGGACTAGTGTGACGAGGTAAGGGGTGAGATAAAATAAAAAATTTACTTTAGTTGCACACTTTCTCAAGGTTACTAATCTGAAATCGCTTATTTACTTTGTAATGCAAAACGCGCCTACAGAAGTATAACTCTACAAATAATGTCAACTTAATGGAATATCAGAACTGACCTTACTTATATATGCTTAAGATAACAAATAAGACAATACGATCATAAAATAACAATTGTTATTGACGTTACGAGTTCGAAAAAGGCGATTTCCTGCATGAGTCGTGATTGACTCGCATGAGTGGCCAGCAACGAGTGTCAGTTGAGCACACGAGTGCGCAGCACAAGTGTGATTGCATGGCATGAGTTACCGTCACCGGCCACGAGTGCGAGTCTATCACACGAGTGCTGGAAATAGTCCCGCACGAGTTGCGTACAGTGTGCCGAGATCGTGCTGAGAACTCTCGCACACTTGTGTGCAGCCAGGTTCTGATATGCCAAGCGTTTGCGCGTCGTTCGAACGTCTAAAACTTGAAGACACAGCGCGCAAAGACCGAAAATATAAAATCCAAATACCTAATCTCCCATAACCTACTGCGTTAAAAGTTTTTTATGCTTTTTGGTGTAAAATATAAGTTTTATCTAATCTCAAGTAAGCAATCTTAACCAACCAAATAAAATAACTGGTATTTACATAACATTTTACCTCTAATAGCTTAAATTCCAAGCAGCGTAATCTTAGTATTTACTACGCTCGCTACTCTGAAGTTTTATTTGCTTGGAAAACCAACAAACTTCCACACCACTCCTCCTTAACAACTCAACGTGCTCGCTTGTCCATGCTTTTGTTTATTACCTTATTAAACAAAATCCCAAGCAGCTCATCCTTAGTTATCCAATGCAATCGTATACCTGGATTTATTATGAATTTAAACATAAACGAAAACTCAACAAGCTAATTTCTAGAGTTCTGCCACGCTTACAGGCCCACGCTAGAAAGCTTTTCTTCAAAAATTAAAGAAAACTGAAATATCCTAGTAAACACAATTAATACAAAACAAAAATTTAAATGGAATCAACAAAAGCCTTAACAAGTAAAGGTTGAGCTCTGGTACTTACCACAAACATATGTGAGTTTTAAAGTAGATAGATCATATTGAGATTAAGCTCAGTTGGATGTGCAGTTTGTTTTGGATCCGAAGATCATGGGTCGAATAAGTGTGCGGAAAATAGGTGTTTTTCGCACTGATATTAGAGTGGAAAATCAATTTTTTCACATAGTGTGTGGCAAAGGCTTTTGTCGCACACCTTCTCTGCATACTGTGCGGAAAAACCTTTGCCGCACCCCTTTTCCACACTTTGTGCAGAAGATTTTTTCCGCACTCTATGTGGGATAATCGATTTTCCACCCTCATATCAGTGCGGAAAATACCTATTCTCCTTACCCTGTTGCGAAAAAACATTTTTAAGATCTTTCTGTTAAGCTCAAATGTGATTAAAAGAAATTTTTTTATGAAAAAATAAAAAGGAAAATAAAATGGTATTTTCATATTTGTTTAGGAAGATCTAGAAAAAAAATTTTGTACGAAAAATTTATATACTGCGTAACGTTGAAGAAACCAAATTATTATTTTTAAGGCCTGGATTAAATTTCTTTAATTTTAATACTTAAAGAAAACACTGGTCATAGAACATTCTGATAGCGTTTAGACATTGCTTACAATAGAAGTTTCTTTAATGATATGAAACTAGTAAATAAAAAAATTGGTAAGTGTATGACATTATTTAAAATGAAGCCTTAATGATTTCTTACAAAGTTTATTAAGACTATCAAGAAAATGTTAAAAGATTTAAAAAATACTATTTTGCCATTTGATAGTCAATTGTTGACTTTAAATGATAATTTCAGAAAAAAACACTTTCAGCGATCTAGCAGGTCTGTTAAACATTTAAAATTGAAAATAGTACGTTATGCTTATTCTTATGAAAAAACTTAAAATTTAAAAAAAAAAAAAGTTTGCTTTCATTCTCACCCCGCGTTTCAACTAGCGACAACGTAGGCAAGTGCCTCGCTTATACGGTCAACGCTTCGAGACGTTCTCAATGTTATTGTACTCTTTCTCGATACGATGATTTGTTTTGTATTAATACATTGTAAGTCTCAATACGTGATGAGTTCTTTTTTCCACGACCTGGTTTTCTACCTCCAGTATCCTTAAGCACCGGGGACAGGCTCACTCGTGACTTCCCCAAAGTGGCAATCCTGCCAGGATGCATCGATGACATTACACGAGGTAAGCAGTGCCAGTGCAGTATCAAGTGGAAATGCAGTGCAAAAAATCAAAAAAAAAATCAAAGACTTCGAGAGAGAAAAGTGCATGGATAGAAAGCCACGGTTCGAGCACGGCTCACCTGGCCACCTTCCTTGACACGCCTTGTGCGCTTTCTCGCGTTTCCAAAGATCTGCCAATCAGGTCGTGCAATCTGGCCGCCAAGTTCGCGCTCGAGGACGCTGCCGTTTTGGCCAGCAATTTTTCCCCGAGTGCCTTGGCTGCAGCAGGTAACGCGCACGTCACTTGCTCTCTCTCTCTCTTCTCATGTATATCAGTACGTTGCTGTACAAAAATTTGAGCTCTGCATAAACAATGTTTCTTTCTACCAGTCCAGCCATGTTGTACTAAGCAGGTGGTACAAAGGCAAGCTTGGGCTTGGGCCCACCATTTTCTGTTTGGGTTACTCGAAGACGGTATTTCTCCCCCCCCCCTAAATGCAACGCACGCACATGTGTTAGGGCTGAGTCTAGTGCACTCTCCCTCTCTCGCTCTTGCTTACCGCAGGACCAACGTGTCTATCCTCTCCACATCGCAGCCTCCTCTCTCTCTACACTGGAGGATTTGGACGAGGAGATGATGACGGTGCGCGAGAAGGATTACCAATGCAGACAGTAGAGACAAGAGGAGGAACAATTACAGCGTGACCGCCCTGCTGTGACAGGAGCTAAAGGTGCACTAACTTCTTCGACGGCGATAGGCCAATGCGTGTGTGCCGACGGGTTCGCCGAGGAAACGCAGCAACGGAGTTCAACCTCTGCTAGTGCGGGGAACCAACAACAGCCACATACGACCATGATCATGGCTGACTCCAAGATTCCTCGCTTCTGGGCCAAGATGCCTGCAGCCTGGATCACACAAGCGAAAATCATCCTTGAGACCAACGGTACCACGGACGATTTGCAACGGTACATCGCTCTCGTCAGTGCGCTCTCGTGTCAAGCGGTGTTTAAGTTGTCCGACATTATCGCTAACCCTTCAGCGATGGGCTGGTTCAAGGCGATCAAGGACGCGATTCTGTCCCATTTCCAGGACTCAGCTGACGCCCAACTGCGTAAACTCCTTGAGCAGCTTTAACTAGCAGACTCCAAACCTTCGCAGCTCCTCCGCCAAATGAAAAGTCTTGCTGCTGCACAGTGGTCTAAAAAGCCATAAAAGTGGTCAAAATTCTTGCTTTCCCTGAACTTTAACTCTATCCTCCTGATTTTCGTCTCATTCTGTTTGTAAGATGATAGGCTTCAAGGAGCCGTTTTCCTTAAAGGTTAAAAAATTCTATATATATATATATATATATATATATATATATATATATATATATATATATATATATATATATATATTTAATTTTGGTAGTCCGATTATTCAGGGTACATTAAAACGTGGTAAAAATAAATAAATTTGCATCGAATTTAGTATTCAGGGGTTTTTCGGGTCGCTAATCATGAATAAGGCATTCAATTAGCCAAATTCGAAATGGCGGATCCAAAATGTCAGCCAAAATTATCAAGAATCAACCGATTGGTACCAAATTTGATATTCAAGGGTATTTGGAATCGCTGATCACGAATTCAGGGTCAAGTGAGCCAAATTCAAGATGGTGGATCCAAAATGGCGGCCAAAATTATTGAAAATCAACCAATTTGTCTTAAGTATGGTTTACAAGGTGATTATAGGTCGCTGATTACGAACCTAGGGTCCAATTAGCCAAGTTTAGAACATTGGATCTAAGATGATGGTGAATAAAAAATCAACCAATTCGTACAAATTGCACTAAGATTCAATTCACCTTATTTGAGAAAGCCCAAAAACGGCTAAAATTCCTACTTTTTACGAATTATCACTCCATCCACCTAATTTTGGGCTCATTTTGTTTCTTAGATAATAGGCTACAAGGATCCAACTCTAAGGGTTAAAAAAATCTGTTCTGTACATGCAAATGAGGTGTATGTACATATATATATACATAATTATGGTGAATTTGGAAATCTACTGGCTTTCTATTAATAAAGACAGAATATAATTTGTTTACATCCATATCTTAGCTTTTTTTTGTTGAATTTTACTTTTAAAAGCACTTTTTTTTTTCGGCTGTCATAAACCTGAAAAAACATTGTACCTCGGTATTTGAAGCATTCTTCTCTTTTTATCGGACAGAAAAAAAAATTTTTTTAAATCCATAACCTATTTAATTATAAGAAAAACGTATTAGACTAAAGTAAATATCTTATATTTCCTTTTGTTAAATCGATGAATAATTTTTGTTTGGTATCTAACAAATTTCCTCTCCTCTCTCTTTAGAACGTTTTAATCGTTTTTTGAACGGATAAATTAAAAAAACTTTTAAGATCCCTTTTCTATAGCCTTTAACATTGAAAGCACGATACATCGAATGAAATGACAGATTTATACTTTTCCATATATTAATGCGAAACTTCATATGCACATGAATTTGGCATTACACAGTAACTGTTGTAGGAAACAATTCATTTTTAAACTCCACCAGAATGGCTACTTTGATGAGGTGTTATGAGGCTGGATTTTTCTTCAAAATTCAATTTCAAAATTAACTTATCTTATTCTAATAGCAACAACACAATGTTAGTGTCTGATTTGATGCTAATTTTTTTAAAGTTATAATTTATAGACAACTAAAAAAAAACCAAAACTATACTTTTGTGTACTATTCTACATGCAACCACTTACTTATCCGTGATAAAAAAAAAAACAGGTTTTTATCATTCACATTAGAGATTTGAGAATAAAGACGGGTTATTTAACGAATTCTGGCGTTCGATATTAGTGTTTGGACTCCATATTTCTGTGCTCTTCTTTTCATTCTATTTGGTTCAAGATAAATAATATACAATCGGATTGGAGTTTTAATTCTTCATTCAGCATTAAGCAGTACTGACTTGCAAACGCCAATCTGAATTGTCTATACGTTTGTATAAATATACATTTATTTAATTCAGTTCATATATATACGGTAAAAGATTTAACGTTTTTATTAATATTCTTATCAGCTCATTTATTAATTTAAAAAAAAAACGATTCTCGTGCATTTCAGTTGTAAATTTATATTTACATATTCTAAAATCTAACATAACAAACTTTATTTATCACTATCATCACTCTTATCATCACAATTATCGTTATTTTAAGTGTAATAATTATCAGTATACATTTCATCTCAACCCGATGCATAATCCATCGTCGTGTCATCTCTACATTCATCATTCATCGACGAACTATCCATTTCTTCGACCAGAGACAGGTTTCCTCCAGTTGTGTTTTTAGATTTTGATAATGATAGCATTTCTTCTGTCAGAATCTGTTTTGTTTCTCGAGATTTAGATCAAGACATAGAAAATAATGAATCGGAATGCATCATCAGCCTTTGAAATATGTCTGTATTCATCGCAGTCCTAATGTCAAATTATTTTTATGTTTAACAAATGTACATTACATCAATCGTGTTATTGTAATTAGTGAAATACAAAAGAAATATTTAATAATTAAACGTTTCTTGCATATCTCGTTTACATCAATGATTTAATAAGAGAAAGACGTGAAAAAATGTTTGCACATTTCATTTAAATTGTTAATTAATTCTTCCTCTACATAGATGAATGCACTAAGAATAAGAACATGCACCTATACATACACAAAAACTTCGTGTCGGAAAAATGAAGCATTTTAGTAGCGTAAGAACATAACCTTATATTTAAGTATTCAAGATGTATTTTCATGTAATTTACGGTATAAATTTCATTAAAAAATACGCTTCGTTCGGTGAAGATTACAAATGAAACAGGACAGGTGTTCCATGGTCATGTGTGCATATAACCTCTGAATCTAAGAAAATTCATATTAAACAAAACGTTGGTGCAATAAAAAAAGAACTTTTGTTTAATGTAAAACCGTTTCCTCAATGTTAAATTTTTTTGATGTTTCTCGTTTAAATTTAGGTAAATCATTATTGGAAGAATTACAGCACGTGTAAATAACTATAAAAAATAAAACGCATCTATGCTTATTTTATTTCTTAAACAAAACCATTAAAGTTATGTTACAAAATGCATAATCTGATGCAAGAAAATAAACCAGAAATATTTATGGGATTTTTGAAAGTTAAAACAATCACTGTACGAAAATACAAAGGTGCTAGGAAAAAGATAATTAATACCTATAGTCCATGCAGTATAGGGTATTTACTATAAGTGTGTGTATAATTTTGTGTGTATACGTATAAATGTGTGCATGTTATTAAGATCGAAACTTTTATCAGAAATGAGTATCACATTGTATTACATTAATGAACCTTATCTCAATAGCTATTTCCATACAGTTAAAAATAACTTGTTTCCCATTACAGTTACTGTCTTATGTCGGATGTATGCGCATATAAAGGTTTGCGTCAATATATGGAAAAGTATAAATTTGTCATTCAATAAAATGTATCGTGCTTTCAATGTTAAAGGCTATAGAAAAAATATCTAAAAAGTTTTTTAAATTTATCCGTTCAAAAAACGATGTAAGTGTTCTAAAGAGAGAGGAGGGGCGATCTGTAAGATACCAAACAAAGATTATTCATCAATTTAACGAAAGCAAATATAAGATATAAACTTTAGTCTGATACGTTTTTCTTATAATTCAATAGACTATGGATTTTAACAAATTTTATTTGCTGTCTAATAAATGGAGAGGAATTCTTTAATACCGAAGTACAATGTTTTTTCAGGATTATGACAGCCGAAAAAAAAGTGCTTTTAAAAGTAAAATTCAACAGAAAAAAGACAAGATACGGATGAACTCAAATAACATTCTGTCTTAATCGATAGAAAGCCAGTAGATTTCCAACTTCACCATAATTATGCGTATATATGTACATACACCTCATTTGCATGTACTAAACAGATTCTTTAAACCCTAAGAGTTGGATCCTTGTAGCCTATTATCTAAGGAACAAAATGAGCCTAACATTAGGTGTTCGGAGTGAAAATCCATATAGTGTAGAAAATTTGGCGGTTTTTGGGCTTTCTGAAATAAAGTAAATTAAATTTTACTGCAATTTGTACAAATTGGTCGATTATTTATGATATTTATCGCCATCTTAGATCTAACGTTTTAAACTTGGCTAATTGGACCCCAGATTTGTAATCAGCAATATATTATCATCTTGTAAACCAAACTTGACACAAATCGGTTGATTTTTAATTATTTTGGCCGCCATCTTGGATCCGCCATCTTAAATTTAGGTCATTTGACCCTAAATTCGTGATCAGCGATTCCAAATACCCTTGAATATTAAATTTGGTACAAATCGGTTGATTCTTGATAATTTTCGCCAACATTTTGGATTCGCCATTTTAAATTTGGCTAATTTAACGCCGTATTTATAATTAGCGACCAGAAAAACCCTTGAATACTAAATTTGGTACAAATCAGTTGATTCTTGATAATTTTGGCTGACATTTTGGATCCGCCATTTCGAATATGGCTAACTTGACCGCAAATTTGTGACTAGCGACTCAAAGAACTCCTGGATACTGAATTTGATACAAATCGGTTGATGTTTGATAATTTTGGCCACCATCTTGGATCTGGCATCCTGAATTTGGCTAACTTGACCCCGAATTCGTGATAAGCGATGCAAATAGGTGCAAATTTATTTATTTTTACCACGTTTTTATGTACTCTGTGTAATTGGACTACCAATATTTATTATATGTATACCATTTCTATTTATATATATCGATTTTTTTAACCTCTGAGGAAAACAGATCTTTGAAGCCTATCATTTTACGAACAAAATCAGACTAAAATCAGGAGGATAGAGTGAAAATCCAGGGGAAGCAAGAATTTTGACCGCTTTTAGGGCTTTCCGGACCACTGTGTTCCGGCAAGGTTACGAACGATATTTCAAAGGTTAGATGGCTTGATCTTTTTCCTTTACAGGTCAATGGTGTCCCTTGTATTATGAAGACAGCTTTCCTTGATAACCTTAGCAGCATGGCAGACGAGTTCATAGCCTCTCTGCCTAACATCAACGCCATGGCTACTCCACTAGCTCCTACGACAGCGCCTCTACAGCCAGCCAACTCTGGTCTAGCTCAAGAGGTCACTGAGCTACACCAGATGCTCAACCAACTGCTTTTGGACAAGAAACAGCCTCGCAGCCAGAACCAATCTAGGTCGCTCTCTAGAGGAAAAGTCAATCAGGCAGCCAACAACACCGCAAACTCAGACTGGTGCTGATTCCACCAGTGGTTCGGGGCAGCCGCGAATAAGTGCTGTCCACTGTGCACCTTCCGTTCAGCTTGTTTGGGAAACCTGTGCAGCCGCCTTTATCCCAAGTGGTGAAGGCTGGCCAATCTGAACCCTCGGAGAACCGCTTCCATATCTTTGACCGAGAGTCCCAGGTAAATTTCCTTGTTGACTCCGGGTCTGTCATCTCGCTTCTTCTCAGGCACCTCATCATGGACCGGAACTACAACGTCAGCCATTGACGCTCATGGCTGCCAACGCTTCACTGATAGCCACATATGGCACCCACACCCCATCAATAGAGCTGGGTCTCCGACGAGCAACGACGTGGAGCTTCACCGTCACCGATACCCAGGTTGCCATCATCGGAGCCGACTTCTTGACATGTTTTGGGTACCTAGTTGACGTCAAGTTTAAGCGTCTTATCAACCCAACAACCAAGCTTTTCTCGCTTGACTCTCTGGCTCCTGCACTAGTGTACAGCGTGTCAGTGGTGACGACTTTAGCGCAAGCTCCTCCTGGAGACCTGGGACGCCGATACTCGGATCTCCTCATGGAGTATGCTGAGGTTTGCTCCCCAGAGACTACCATGGCAGCGTTTCCTGACCTGCCAGTGCACCACACCATCCATACAACAAGCTCGCTGATCGTTAGACGTCCTCGACGTCTACTCAGAACGCGTCTGCAGGCAGCCAAGGCGGAGATAGGACATCTCTTGGAGCAAGGCATTGTTTGCTCCTCGTCCAGCCAGTGGGTGGGTCCTCTCCACCTCGTTGAGAAGTCCAGCAGAGGCTGGAGACTCACTGGAGACTACCAGCATCTGAATGCTCGTACAACTCCGGACTATTACCCCCTGCCAATCATTGATGATCTGCTGCAGAAGGTATCTGGGAAAGCTCTTCTCCGTCATAGACTTGCGAAAGGCCTTTCACCCAGATCGCTATTACTCAAGAGGACATTACGAAGACAGCCATCATGACTCCGTTTGGCCTCTTTGAGCTCACGAGGTCCTCCATGGGACTACACAATGCAGCGCAGTCACTGCAGCGGACGATGGGCTACGTCCTGCGCGAGCTTCCCTTCACCAGGTACTATCTGGACAACATCTTCGTGGCCTCTGAGAACCACGAGCAGCATCTCCAGCACCTGCGCCAGCTCTTTGAAGTCTAACTTAAGGCAAAGCTTCACGTAAACCCGCAGAAAAACGTCCTTGGGCAGGACCAGGTCGACTACCTGGGCCATACGGTGTCTGCCAATGGCGTCCGCCCTCCAGCACGCAAAGTCCAGGATATCGAGGACTTTCCAAGACCAGGCATGATTAACTTTTACAGGCGTTGTATACCCAAAGCTGCTCGTGCCATGGGTCCCCTCAAGAACTTATTAAAGGACCTGCCACCTAGGAGTAAGAAGGCTTCGCTCGCCTGGACGCCCAAAGCCAATGCCCCCTTCCAACAGTGGAAGGAGGCACTGGCAAGAGCTACTATGACAACGTTCCTCAGGCCAAATGCTTTGGTCGCCTTGAGGATCGAAGCATCTGACGCTGCCATCGGAGCAGCTCTAGAGAAGGAGTACCCGCGTGGCACCTGGTGGCCATTCGGTTTTTTTTCAATGAAGCTTTCCGAGACCGAGAAGAGATAAGTAGCTTACGACAAGGAGCTCCTTGCCATCTACGCCTCAATAAAGGTCTTCAAACGCCTCAGGGGTCCTGCTATCCTGCAACACCAGGTTACTCTTGCTCATGTCAAGGGAGAGGACAACGTAGTGGCTGGTGCCCTTTCGCGCATCAACGCTGTATTCATGCCCTTAATCCTGGAGCCCCAGGTTGTAGCCAACGCCCAAGCCGAGGATGACGAACTCTATCATCTGCTGAAAGACCCTCATCTCGATCTGCAGGCACTCACCATAGATGGTCATTGCATTTTTTCCGATCTGTCCATGGGAAACCTGAGGCTATGTGTACCTGAGAGTCACTGCAAGACAGCGTTCAAGATTCTCCACAATCTGGCGCATCCCAGCATCAGACCAATGGTCCGCCTCATCTCAGAAAAGTTCATGTGGCCCAAAATGCGTAAAGACGCTACACGCTGGGCTCGGCAGTGTGAGCCCTGTGAGCATGCCAAGGTCAACCGACATAATCCAGCTCTAGGCGATTTTAACACGCCAGATAGCCGCTTCGACCATATCCACGTCAACCTGGTGAAGCTTCCTCATACCAGAGGATTCTAATACTGCCTGATTATCATAGACAGGTTCTCCAGATGGCCAGTTGCCGTACCCATACTGGATCAACAGGCCCCGACTGTTGCCAAGGCTCTCTACAGCAAGTTGATCGCTTGTTTTGGGACGCCACTCACTATCACCTCTGACCAAGGCGCTTAGTTCAAGTCAGTTCTTCTTACCAAACTTGCCAAGATGATTGATTTGCGCCGTATGAGGACGATGCCCTACCACCCACAATCTAACGGGATGATAGAGCGCTATCACCAAACTTTCAAGGCCAGACTGATGTGCAACCCAGACGTCCCTTGGCCAGATGTACTGCTTTCAGTCCTTCTTGGTTTGCACACCACCTTCAAGGAAGACCTTCAAGTATCACCAGCCAAGATGCTATATGATAAAACGCTGAGGATGTCGGGCGAGTTCTTCACTGTGCAGAGCAAGCCAGCCACTAACCCGCCCTCTTTCGTCCAAGGCCTACAACGCCTTACACAGGCCATAAAACCTGTACAGGCCTCCAGACACTTACCACCACAAAAGCCGTCCGTATACAGCAACCTTCAGAGGTGCTCTCACGTTTTCCGACGCATTGACGCAATCCAGAAGGCCCTGGATCCTCCATACTCTGGGCCACACAAGGTCATCCGTCGCATCAACGAACGCAATTACACTATTAAGGTGAACGGCCAGCCACGCACAGTCTCCACGGACACGCTGAAGCCGGCCTACCTTGAAGCAGCCGATCTTGCAGTCACAGAACCTGACAGCGCTACTCAATCACGACCTACAGGACCACCGTCTACTGTACCAACCCCTAAGGCACCACACGCAGATGCCAACCGCTCCGGAGAGCACTCTCCACATTCAATGCCTCTGCCTGGCCCACCACCAACGCCTTCTGAAGCCCCACAGCCCACCCAGCGTTTGACAGAGCCAGCTCTGACAACTGCCAAGACCAGAAGAGTATCGTTTTCTTTGCTTCTGGCAAACAACACTTAAGGGGGAGTCCCTGTGGTGGCACCAGCCAGCCGAAGCCAAAAACCAGTTTCGCGCCGCAAGCAACAGCTCATCCCGCGAGTGCTGTGGCAGCGCGCTCAAGCAGAGATTGCCGTCAACAGCTCGAGCCCCCACTCTCCTGGGCAGCACCTACCTTTAGTTGGCGATGAAGAGAGCGCAGTTTGCTCTCACTCTCGCCCCACATTTCGACCAGCGACAACGTAGGCACGTGCCTTACTTATACGGTCAACGCTTCAAGACGTCTCCAATGTTATTGTACTCCTGCTCTAAATAATGATTTGTTTTGTGTTAATCAATTGTAAGTCTTAATACGTTATGAGTTCTTTCTTCCACAACCTGGCATTCTACCTCCAGCATCCTTGCGCACCGGGGACAGGCTCACTTGTGACTTCCCCAAATAAGTGAACAATTTGCCTCGTTGTTTGTAATCATTATAAAAAGAGAAATAAAGCCCTTTACATTTTTGAGCAGTGGTGATACATCACGAGGATGTACTCTTTTGGTATCAGCTTACGCTTGATAATCTGGGATTTTTATGGGTCGTACAAATGAGTAACAGGGCAAGAAAACCGTGTGGGACTTATAAGAAAGAATCTCCTGGTATTTTGACGTGGTAAATTGCTGCTCTCACTGTTCTAAACAAGAGTATACGAGCTCTTTAAAGTAGATAGTGCAAGATTTTTAGCTATTTTAAAGTTGTCTTTAGTCTATTACCGCTATCTTAAGCAACGGTGCATACTATAGCTTTGTGTGGAAAAAATTAGAAATTTGTATTATTAAACGTGCAATGCATCTAAAGGCTACTACTGCCGTTTCAAGTGACAATGCAAGCCCTTAAGTAACGTACACGTCATGATTATTGTTTATTTACTTGACTGGTACTTTGGCTATCTGGTGCATGAGAGAAGTATTTACTTAAAAAAAGAAGAACGTAGTAACCAACTTTTATTCAAAAGCTTAGATGCAATACAAGCAAATTAGTTAGAAAGTAAGTGAGTCAACTAAGTTCTACAGCTCAGTGACGAAGACACAAATTTTTACTTATACTGAGCCACAAGCTATACTGAGTGCGTGGTTGGCAATACAGCTAGTGACCTAGTTACTTAAAGGTGCCCTAGACTGGCCACTCACTGATTCTTCCTTCTTGCACTTTGCTGATTTTTTGTGTGTAGATCAGATCCAGAAACACAGATCTTATTACCTTTGATTTTTTTTTTCTCTTTACACTTTACATTTTTAGTATTTCAAGTGGTTTATCACTGACTTTAGAAGATAGTGTTGAAGGAGTGGAATTGTTAAGCTTGGACAGCTTAAGACTGTCATTTGAAAAGTACATAAAAGTTCTCGAAGCATTAACAAAAGGCACAGATTTTTTTTAAGATAAGAAAGTTAAAAAGTATCGATGTATAAAATACTTTTTATAAATTAAATTAGATATATGTGTAAGGACTATAAAAATAGTTAAGGAAAGATAATTATTGCTTTAACTGTAAGACAAAGTCTTTACTTACATAGTACTTTTTTTAATGTTCTTTTAAAAGTCTTTACTTACTGAGTAGTGTTTACAGAACATGTGACTTACATGAAGATACAAAGCTAAGAATGTAGCTATCAGCAATGGATATCAAAAAATGTTAATCTAACTTAAAAAATTTGACTGTATTTTAATTAAATCCTAAGCACAAACAAAAAAACAAAAATATTTACAATTAACATACAATAAAACTAAGTATTTTTTAAGGACTTAAGTTTGTTAAACGATCTTATTATAAGGTACAACAGTTTAACCTAACTTAAAAGATTATAAAAACGGTTATAGTAGCTTATAGACTATGGTGAAAATAATTATGATAACAGTCAATAGTAATAAAATCACTTTTTTTTTATATAAAAAGTATATTTTATAATGATATAAATAATAAAATAACAGTATTTATATTACAAATAGTTTTAAAAATCATAACTGTAGCAATACTAATTATTGCTTACCAATTAAAACAGACAACAAACTTAAGAAGAAGAGTTACATTTTTTGTATTGGTTTTTAAAGTCTTAGTATTTCAGGTAATCCGAAATAAGTCTTATCACTTATGTTTTATAATATGGAATCTACATAGCATGTTTAGAAGAACCCTGAGGTACGGAAGTCGAGAGAGGCCTGCTATAAGATGATCCCTGATATTTTGGCATTATGAGTGGCCTCCATTACCTACCTCAGCTGCAATACATAAAGTATTATCAAGCAAACGGACATGGTTTAATATCTTTTTAGCATATCCTAAAGGCTGTGGTAAGCTCTTTAAAGTTTGCAAGAAGTTTGTATGTAAATGCTTTTTCTATCTGTTAGCATGCAGCATTATCTGCAAAAGCTTGTCAATTGCTTCTCTACTGTGTATGCTTCCGTGAATGATCAAGTTGTATCCGTACGTAGCACTAGCTACAGTCCTACATACTTGATAAAGTCCTGTATAGTATAGTGTATATAATGTTAAAATGCGTGTGTGTTGGTGTTAGCACTGCTGCTGTGGTGTACATACTTTTGTCACCGTTGTGTCAATAAGTACTTTTTTGAAATGTTGCTGCTCTTGCTCATTATTCTGAAGTGTGTGTGTTCGACACTTTTTTTTATTATGAATAATGAAATGATAGAAGTAATGCACATTTATGCAACAAAAATAAGTAAACTTATGTTACTATATGGTTATTTGAGCATTGTATATGTTTATTAAAGTTATGTACACATAACGTTTATTATTTTATTACTAAAGGGTACTTTACTAGACATTAAGTTGTCGGTGTTACTTAACACTGCTGCTATACGTACTGTAAAAAAGTTTACTTTATTAGTTGCTGAGAATGCCACCGCTGAGTTTTTTATTCTGCTGCAACAGTTTCGTAATAAAAATAATGTTATTATATCTGTTTTTTTTTGTCTCTGCCACTTCACCGCTTATTTCAACTGTGTTGCTGCTCTTGACTATACTATTGTGCACATTTTCGCTGCTTTTACCTCTCAAGCAATGCTGCAATTGTTCATTCGTCAAAGCCACTAGCACTAGTTAAAATAATCCTTGTTCAAATGTACGTTCATTTACCTTCTGGTATTTGTTGTACTTAATAGGTATAATCTGAAATACAGATCAATACTGTAATATCATTTTTTAAGAAGACACATTAAAGCTCTAAAAGAAAGTTGTAGCTGACTGATTATTGGATCTTAGATCTAAGTCAAACTATTAAATAGATCAAACTGAGTTTAGTAATTATTTTTATATTTTTGTGTGTTTTGAGCTTATGAAAATAATAATGAGCTAAGGCATGAGAATTAAACAAAGTTTTTCTGTTACCACAGTTCTCATTCTATGCAACGTCTCTTAATACCGATGTCATATTAAGTGGCATTAGTCCACTATCAGTAACAGCTACGATACAAAATTTATAAGGCAGCAGCCTCACTGATCTATCAATATTAATGCCTTATAAGAACCACATTCAGGTTTGCAAGCACCACCTTTTCGAGAAATATGATCTTTGAAATTTGCTCTTCTTTCTGACATATCCAGTCCTATATAGAATCATTATTGCACTTTAAGGTGTAGATAGAGATGCGGTCTCGTCATTTTTCTTAACAATTAGCTGACCATTACTCTTGTACACAAGTTTGCTTTAGCAAAAACTTATTTAAGTCGTTTTCAATATTAATAATTTTATAGAATAAGACGTCTAATGGCAGTTAGTGAATAATTACAAACGACATCCCCGGGTGGTACTGTCACATTTTTGTATTCATGCAAAAACCAAAATAAATATTCCAGTAGTTGGGACAACGTCCTGGCCCTTGTTAGGTACAAAAGTCTATAAGTAATGAAAATATTTTTTACAATACAAATCTTGATAAAATTTAAAAAATGATACTTTAAAAAGCACAGGCCCCCTAATCTTTGTACGTGAAGTTAATCCTTTTTCCTCATTTACTTAAAAAAAGATGTATAACAATTTTTTTATTTATTTTTATTTTGTTCTCTATGGATATTATTACTTAAGTTAAGTATGTTTGACATTTCGGAAAAACGCGTTTTTGTAATGGTTTTCTTTGACTGAAAGGTTTGTTTTATCAAAATTCAAGTTATGTGTAAATTCAAAACTGTGTTGCAAAAGTACAGATCTATCCTTTCTCTTCTTTATGTTTTTGATTTGTGTTGACATTTCTAATTGAGAGCTCTCTATATTAAACTACTATAACAGCAGTTGAAATTAATATCTGGCATGTATTAAGACATCTTTTATCAAGTAAGTCAGTTACATGCGTATCGAAAAAAAAAATTGAATTCAGTACAATAATTAAACTAAACACATGACAAATGATAAATTTTTATCAAACATATTTAGTATGAATGTGCAAGTGGGTAATAAATAGTAACGATAAGATAAGCTCATGATTATTATTTTTTCTACTCCGATTGTCAAGTATACTCATGGTTTGTAAGGGACTTATTCTTTTATTCACAAATTAGTAACAAATTCTTAAGCACTGTTGTTAGCTCGTGAAAACGTATTAATCAATCTTTAATTATTATTATTCAGTTAACTATTTGCTTGTATAAAAAAAAGTCTACTATTATATTAATAATACCTATTTTATGTTGGATTTGATAGTGGGAGAGAAAATTCAAGCATCAGCTAAAATGTGTGGATTTTGAATACATACTAGTTAATACTGTTATTTTTTTTTAATACGAATTTTAACATCTAAGAAACTAATGCATTATTATTGTTACAATGATTCTAATCAGCTGAGACAATATAGTTCATAATTTAAAGAACTTAAATCTATTTGATGTGGCTTATCACTCTCGTACTATCCGTTTTTCTGACATAAGACTATTATACCTGAAAACATTAAGTAGCACGCTAAATATGTACACCTATAAATACAAATGTGTTTATATACGTGCTGAGCTTAGCTTCTAGTTACAGGCTTCCAACACGTAATATATTCTTTTTTTTGCTTAACACCCTTGGAATTACCGTAAAAAAAAAATATTCAAATAACTTGCATCTAGTTTTGTAGCATGTGGCTTTTTTTTGAGCCTAAAAACCTAAGACTTTTACTTACCGCACATGTAGACGAAGTGCTTCTTTTTTTGAACCCACATTTTTGGACCTCTGTATCATCAATTCTATCTTGCCTATCTATTCTTTGATTACCTTCTTTTATTACATCAAGTGGATACAGATGCCTATAAAAACGATGTCTATTAGATTTATCAAAATTAAAATTTTAATGAATCATTAATCGTAAAAAAATTTCTAGTTTTTATACTTTAACAAGATATCTAGTAATATCTTATACTTTAAAATTTAGTGACAAACGTTCATTTAATTGTTTGTTAAAAAAAAAGTAATTTAAAAGTGCATGTGATAAATCATTATTCTACTTTATTTATTTTTTTTTTTTAAGCCATTAGCTCGTACGGATCGAGACAAGTGGCTCCAAAATCAAATGAACACACCCACACACAGACACGCATATTTATTCTCTATTATGTATAAAATAGAAACCATTTAACCAAGTACGTGTACTATTTAGAACCTATGATTTTTGTGTATAGATAATATACATTAATATTTCACAGAGAAAGTATCAGTGTTTTTGACTGCGGAAGAAAACTTAATGTAACCGTATCAGCTTACCGTCACTGAAACTAACGTCAGGGGTTGCCTAGTAGGTGGTGGGCTAAAGTTGGGTGGCGCCTGATTTGAAAATAGAAGCCGCATAAAAAAAAATTAAAATCTGATTTATTTGGTAATCCAGTAACTCGATCAGTCGGAATAATTATATTCACGCTGATAATATATTTATCAATTGATTTTTATTTATTTCTCATTCAAAATTATGCATTATAATAAAAAAAAAAATGAACAATTATAATTGCGTAAGTTAATAAGAAATTCTGTGCAATAGCTTTACCGCAGCAGTCCTCGAGTGCCACACGTCTAGTTTTTAGAACAAGGGCACTGAGCTTTTTATTGTATCATAAAAAATGCAAAACTGAAGCACAAATGACCTTGGTTGTCCTAGAGAGTATACACTGTACAGTAAAAATTATGATAAGAACCTTTTTATAATAATATAATACAACATTGAAAGAATATTAACTTGAAATGGTCCAGAACAAGAATAGTCTTATTTCTGAAAAAGTGAGTTTGTGAGTACTTAGATGGTAGCCTTCAGAAACACTTTTTTTCACTGTTTAAGTATTTATATGTTTATCATTTAACACTAATTTTCTACCTAATAAATGGTTCTGTCTGTGCTATTAGAAACATTGTATATGGGCGGGCTATGTGTGTAACGACAACGTGACTGAGTGTACAGGCAGGCAAACGAGAGCGTGCGTGAGAGTAGTATATAGCGAGCAAGCACACGAGTAAGAAGTTACCTGTAATAGCGCATTGACCTACACGTAGCACTATCATTCATATGAAAGGGAGTATTGAATCAACTGGCATCGAAGCCAGTTCAACGAACCAAATCGACGATGAACTTATTCATTGAACACAAATTCACAACAGTTGGCGACGAGGCCAGTAGGAACAAGTGAATAGTTTCGTTTGAATTCTCGTCGACGGTTAGGTGCAGTCACTTTTTTTGGTGGGAGAGTGCAAGTTATGCTTATAAAATGAAGTATCTCGAGAAATTTTTCTCCAACTTTACAGATAATAATATTGATGTGAAGTACAAAAAGCATCGATAACGGAAGAGCAGTTGAGAAACATCGGCAAAAAAGCCGATAAAGTTACAAGTAAAATGTCTACCTTTGGAGCATCATTTTAATACTAGTTTTTATGCCAGGTGAGTCCAAATGGAAGAGATAGCTACAAAGATTTAAAGGAGCTTTTGCCATCATGAAAGTTACGGACGATAAGTTATAAGCTACCTACTTGTTTTATTACGTAGGAGAAAAGGCTTACGATGTGCTGTGCAATACATTTGGCGATGTGACGGTGTCAACAAAGAAGTACGATGAGTTGACCGATAAGCTAAAAGAAATTAATGCTTCAATGAAATTAGAAATTACTAAAAATTTTAAGTTTATTCTGTATTTTAAAGAACATATCAAAAATATTTTTAAAAAAAAGTTAATAACAAATTTAGAATATGCAATAATATATATTCCAAAAGGCATTGTTGACTATTACTAAGCGTTAAAAAAAATTTTAAAAAAAGTTTAAAGCTACTTGTGAATATTCACCTTAATGTAAAAAGCAGAGTATTAAATGTGTAATCAATAACTTTTTGAAGAATACAACATGACAATACAAATTATGCGAAATATAAAAGTGTTATGCCGCTCTTATATTGGATAACGTGACCATATAAAGAGTTGCATAATAGTCCAACAAACACAACATTAAATAACTCATTACACATATTAAAATGCTCAAGTATACTGACAATGTAATGAATAAGCTCATTTTAATTTGCGAACTAGGACGCTTTTTTCCCCACTTGAATAACTTATGCATTTTTTTAAACTAACGTCACTGAATAAGGGTACACGATATAAATAGTTGTCTACTACAATAACTAACTGTTAGAGGAAATAACCGACTGAAATTACGTTTGTTTGTTATAAATTCTATGAGCCTTATTAAAACTACAGTTAGTCGCGTATCTGATAGAAATCGTACTTTAACATTAATTTTTAGATATTATTTTGTTTTAATACATTCTGATCTTCAATGACGTTTATTTTAACCAACGCATGATTACTATCGTAATAATTTTTTTATTGGAGCTTTTATTTTAATTCTTATTTTTCTATCGCTTTGACAGAATAAGATATTATTATCTTTTTTTTATGTTTAAAAAATAATTGTTCGTATAAACATTGAAACCAACATCCTTAGTAGATGTTTTTTTTCTAAAAAATATCAGTACAATGATATGTTTACAAACAGAGGTATTGAAGCGTCTTTAAACCACACCACATCAATGATTGCTTTAGTAAAGCATGACTTAATAGGACACTGTCTATTACACCTTCTTTTTACCGTACTTTAGCTTTCATGAATTAAATCAAAATATCACCAACAACTAACTACACTAACAACTATAAGTAAAATGTTTGAAAAAAATATGTAGTCTTCAATATTAATTTTTATTAAGATGATTGAGAATTCTTATTCTAACATGTGAATGTTAAATGTAAATAAGATTATTGACCAGCAACTCCTAAGACACCAGAAAGATAATTTTAAAGGTAAGATTTTGACCTTGAAAGTTTGTTATATTTTTGTCATTTTGAGGATTTGTTTTCCTAAGATGCAACCACCCTGTTATAATTTTTATCCATGGGTTTAATTGGAATCAATAAATCCAAAACTTCTTACGAACGATTTTTGATGTAAAACTTTGAACATTGAAAATCTCCTGTATCTCACAACTTCTAGGAGTGGCTTAGATAAGGTGCAAGCAAACAAAAGCACTGTTTAGATTGTTAGCATTAACTGCTACACTGCATAGAGCTTCTTCGATACTTGGCTTACCACTTCTGGCATCTAGAACGTAACCATCTCTTGACGCTGGGTATTATTAGGTCCATGTTCAAACAGTCCACAGAAGATCTTCACGCTTTGCTCCATATCTCGAGCACCATCAAGACCAACTTGGATCTGTCAACTATACAAGCCTGAAAGAACGGGTTGGAGGAAGCTAACCTGAAGCGAGAGATTAATTTAGCAACCTTTGCCATCCTGGTGGCGTCTCTTTATTACTACTGTTGTGCTATTTACGTAAAACTGCAATCTTAACAGTTGCCTGGAACTTTTGCATCGTAACAACTTATAAAAGCTTTCTAACCTGCCCCATCTCTCATGGCGCTGATTATAGTATTCACTGGACTATACATCAGGATTGGATCATGACTGCCAAGAAGTACATTGTGTACCGTGAAAAGCTTTGCTTTAACTAATTTAAGTGGGTAGTCCCTCAGCAACGTTTTTTTAAGGTCTGTCTGCCACCGTAGCCTTCTGCACGACACATAAAAGTGTTACGTGGAAGGTCAGAAAAACAATATTTCAAAGAAATGGGCCAAGAATAAGAACAAAATCTCACTGTGAAGTTGATGTCAAAATCCGTAAACACTAACAATAGTTATTCCTGCTTCTAATCACACTTGCACACCTTAGCAATAGCCAGGGTTGCACAGTGCTCTTCAGAGCACTTTTCAGTACATTATTTAAGGTCACTGTCTTGTCAGGGTGAATCTTTCACCGATCCGCCGGATACTCGTCACTCATCAAGCACTATCCTTGTCTGCTTAACTGAATGAGACCAGGCTTGATCAGGGCAGATAAGACGTTGTGTGGCTCCTTTTAAAGCAGGACTCTCTCTATTTCCTTGGTGACAGTTTTTAGAGTACCCAGGCCTCCTTAAAATTTCTAAAAACTTGCCTTAGTCAGAACCTAGATATGGCCATCAAGTACTTTTGCTTCATGAACGAAAACGTCACACAAGAGTATGTGAGGCCGTTGCCCGACGTGCTGGCCTCTGCCTTGACAGTTCCAGTATACTACATCACGCACCCCGGCAGTTGGCAACGCAGAGATCAGTCATCAAAGCTGTGTGTCATCTTTAATACCTCGTACGTGATAGTACTGGAGCTAAGTAGGACATTCCTTATATGCGTTAATTTGAGCCAGGAACGTCTCTTGACGAAGTAACTCTCTCTGCCTTAGCGTGGCAGTCACTGCCAAAGCATTATTTCTGGATGTATCTCAAGGCGTTTGTTCTTACTTATGCAGTTCTTCAGGTCAGTAAATGGCTTGACCACTTCACACTGACCAATGAGAAGTAGTATCCTTCGATTTTTTGTGGCACATGGGCTCAGGATCGTCTAAAAAATAACTAAAAGTGTTGCAGATATACTTACTCTAGAGTTTGAAATGAGAATCAAGGTTTTTCTTATCATGATAGTCATCTATGTCTCACTTAATAAGAAAATGTTAAGCATTCAAAAGCTTTTTTATTCTGCTTGGTTACAGTAATTTAAAGTTACAACTTAGATATTTAATAAATACAGTAGGATACATACATATTTTCATGTATTTTTTTTCGATGTGTCTTTTACTGTTTACGAGATATAGGACTTGAAAAGTTTTTAACAAGTTTTCCAGTATAATGCTGATTGTTTTACAGACTTATTAATATATTTTTCAAGAAAAGTTGTAATAGTAGTAATTCTAAAGCGATCATTATGCGAGGCCTAATCATTATCCACAAACTTTTAAGTACAATTATTGTATGAAAAGTCTCGTTTTTATTTTGTTGTCAACTCTCTTTGCTTATGTATGAAGCAAATAGTTGTTAGTTTTTGTTATATACATATAAGAACCAAAGTTTAAATAAAGTACTAAATAAACATCTGAAAACATACTTTCTTTCGTTATGTAGAAAGTCAAGAATACAAGTATAATTATACTGAAGGATGAAAAAGTTGATGGACTGGAGACTTAAGTTAGATAAAGGAAACGCTGATAAGAAGCAAGTGTTCTAGGAATTGCAAAATATGTCTTGTTTAACTTGATTTTTCTGTATATTAGTAATTTCTGAGCCCTGATGTGCTAATGCATCATTAAACTCACTGTGCAAATAAAATTAGCTGCAGATAAAAGTCTGCATTTTTTATTAAGCACAGAAGCACCACAATATGGAAGTTTGTAACTAGGTCACTTGATTACTGGCACGCTAGCGCTGCTTATCGTAACAAACATATTGTGCTTCATATTTAGTTAGCAGCACGTTCTTTCACTACTGAAAAATTGGGTCCTTAGTGAGCAGTCAGCAGCAGTACTTTATCTCACTGCTGCTTATTTAGCAAGTGGCGTTTTCAGTTGTAGTGCTACAAGTTTGGTGAGTTAATATTAGCTCAACTATAAGTACCATTAATTTTACATAAATTAAAATATTTATTAAACAGAATAAAGAAAAACAGTAAATTAGAAAAATTCTAGCAGAATCGTGGAAAGAAAAAAAAATCAAGCTCAGCAAATTCACAGCTCTTTCAATAAAGCTGTTCGACGAAAATGTAGCATTAGACGAAAATACTGCTGTTGACTAATCATCAAAGTCCTACGTAGTACTGCAAAAAAGGGCTGCTTACCGAATTTAAAGCATACAGTACGCATTGCGATCGGCAGTCTTACCTTGGCAGCTGTCAAGTGACCCATACAAGCATCTGAACCTTATAACATACAAAAGCTCATACGAAAGACTGAGCTTTGAAATCAATTTCTTTTATAGCTCGTTGATTATTACTATACTGACTAATGTCTTTTCGTATTTCTCATCATTATGTGCACAGAAGAAGGTACAATACTTTTCTTAAGGTTTAGTTTTATCGTTTTTTTAAATTTTATAAGAATTTTTGTATTTGGCTCAACATAGACGTAAACTGCATGCAAGCGTATGTGATTCAAATACTATAGTGACTCTGCTTTGTAATCAAAATAGTTCAAGCGCACTTGTCTACATTTGCTGTGTTAATTGATGTACTGTCATGATATGATCCAATCTGCGCTTACCGTATATGGGACGTTCTTTTACAAACCGGACAGATTTTGACAAAAATTAACATTCACATCGTCAATTTGGTTGGAATTTTTTTCACATTTTTTATATCGAAAAAAAAGGAATACGTATTTTTTTTTTTTTTTTTTTTTCCAACTTTATGAAAAATAGAAGTGATCAAAAATTTGAGAATTTGATGATTTTTTCCTCAGAGACTCAATTTAAAAAATTCATAACTTCAGTTCTAGTTGAGCTACAATCAATATTTTTTTTTCATTTTTAAGGTAACAAAATGAGCTTTAAGAAAAAAATTGTTACACAAATAATTATAGACAAATTTATATTGTTATATGCAATTGAAATGTTTTAACCAATTTTTAACAATTGCTCCACCTTCGTAACTATTTTTTAATATAACCATCGTATTCTACGACAAATTCCCTGTCGAAAACGTATATTTTTTTACTGAGGAAATTATAATAGGTATTGGAAATAAATTTATTTATGTAGTGCGGTACGTCTTATCGAAGGGCGCATTCTATCGCACGCCTCATTTTCTTGCTTTATATTATTGTTTTTTCTCATATAAATTATTATTTGCTATTTTCAAATAAATAATATTAAATAGCGAATAAAATTAATGCATAAATAAATGGAAAAAATCAATAAATAAATAACATTATTGTAACAAATAAATACTTTTATTTAGTAAGATTTCAATACAATACTATAAATCAATAGGTTCTTCGTTCTAAGTTACATTGTCCAATATTTACAGTCACTCTTATACTATAGATACTATCTTATATACGAATATAATTATATACTTGTATAATTTGTGTATACGTTTTGTTCATTTAAAAATTTTTACAACAGTTTTTTTTTCATGCAATGAGAATTGCTTTGCTTCTTATTCTTGGGTAGAAATTGGAACAATAGAATGATACATTAAAGTGCCTTTTATTGTTTTTGCTTCTTGAAAACGCGTTGATAATCTTTTTTCTTCTTCTTCATAATTATTATTAGTGAAATATCGACACGCTATATTTGGTAGAGCTTCAGACGCCCAGTTAAACAACTCTATCAGTATGTGGATAGGATTATTTACTCTCTGAAGACTAGCTCTAGCAGCAAGTCGTTTTAACGTTTCACCTACTCCATCACATGGTCCTTTACCATGTGAAGTTGGAAAAAAGTGCCACTCAGCTGCTATTCCAAAATCAGCCTTATGATGAGTAAGATTGATAGAATTTTTTTTGTTTTCATATTGTCCACTTGCACCATCAGAAAAATATATTATCTTATTTATGACTTTTAAATTTCTTTTAATAAACTCTACGCTTTGTTTTCAAAAGAGATGAACAGCAATAGTATTGTGACGTAAACATTCAGAAATAGAAATGAAACTTTTGATTTTTAACTCATCTTTGTCATCTTTATAATATATTAAAAACGGATGTATTGTTACCTGATCATTATTCCAATAGATACCTTAACAGTATTTTTAATTATAAAGGCATAATTTTCAGAAAAACCACAAATCACAATGCACTCATTTTTTATTAACTTTGTTTTCGGTTTATTTAAAACTTCTCTTTGTTTATTGACTAAGACAGAATGTAGCAGTAATTTACTTAACCCGTTGTTTAAAAACTCTAAGAATTCATCAACACTGCATAATAAGGTTTGCAATGAAGTTTTTTTCAGGTGTAACCCATTGTTTGTATTAAATACTGTCGATTAATTTCTCTTCAAAATTCTGTTCTAACTGCTCCATAACATTACTTAAACCAGGACACTTAGCACACGATCCCAAAACACAGTTAGCTGATGACACATCACACACCATCTGATCCAAACAATCATGTTAAGATCGTGCAAGAAAATAACGCGTGCGATAGAATGCGCCCTTCGATAAGACGTACCGCACTACATAAATTAATTTATTTCCAATACTTATTATAATTTTCCCAGTAAACAAGTATACGTTTTCGACAGAAAATTTGTTGTATAATAAGATGGTAACATTGGTTTAAGCATTTCAATTGTTTATAACAATATAAATGTGTTCATAGTTATTTATGTAACAATTTTTTTCTTAAAGCTCATTTTGTTACCTTTGAAATGAAAAAAAAAATTGATTGTAGCTCAAATAGAACTAAGGTTATGAATTTTCGAAATTAAGTCTCTGAGGCAAAAATCATCAAATTTTGAAATTTTCGATCACTTCTATTTTTCACAAAATTGGTTTAAAAAAAAAAAATACGTATCCCTTTTCTTTTAATATAGAACATGTGAAAAAAATTATAACCAAATCGACAATGTGATTGTCAGAAAGGTGTTCGATTTGTAAAAGAACGTCCCATATCTGCCATGTGCGTCTCTTGCATACCAGTTAGGGATTGCGGGCAGTTTTTGGCATAATAACAGCAAAAACTTACTTGAACAATGATTTATGGCAACAAAAACATAATTTATAATGGTAAATTACTGTCCAATGTAAAAAAAAAACAATTATATAGGCTTTGAGGTTCATAACTCAACCTGACAAACATTTTTTAAGTAAAAGTAAATTAGTGACAATAGATACTTGTTTACTATAGATGTGATCCGTTTTTTACAGAAGATGGGGCTTGTTATTAACAAACAGGTTCAATTACCACCGCGTTTTTTTTTATGAACTAAACAGACTTTTTTTTTCTTTTTACCATTCATTAAATATTTTACTAAACACACTTCTGATGTATAAGAGTTTATCTTGAATTAGTTCTCTTATTATTAAACCCAATAACCTAATAATTCCTTCTCTTCTGTTAAAAGCCACTATGTTTTTGAGAGACAGGTAATGCAAAAGAGGGGGTACATACCATCCCTGTAGTGTTCGCACTCTGTGCTTGCGCGAAAAGGAGTCATTTTATATCCCAAAAGGAGTCATAGTGTATCCCTTGTAAATTAAATATATTAAGTGATGTACTGTTTAATAAGAAATTTTTATCAGAACTTTAATTTTTATTATTTAATAAAGTCAGACTTATTAGTCTGCATACACACCTATTTAATTTTTTTTGCAACTATTTACAAAGCACTTCGAAATAAAACACTTAGAATCTTATTTTTTCGAAGATTACATCAATAAAAAGAACACAATAGTAAAGAGCTTATATTAACTATTTTTATTAACAGTTTTTGTCAATACAGTGTTTTAATAAAAACAAAACAAGGTTTTCAAGATCATGTAAATGGTTAAGAATGGCCCACATTCCCGTAAAGTTATATGTTTGTGCCTATCGGTAGGAACAAACTGTGTGAAGTTCTATGCTCAAATTGTATTTTAACTTAAGAATGCTGAGTATGAAAAAATAATTTTTGTCTTTTTATACTTCTATCCATAGTAAGCAATTTACTATTATTCTTAAGAGCATGAAGTATAATTAATGTAACATACTGGTGTGTTTATTGCACGTTTGTACCTCAGTGGTGACTATTTTTTATTTTTATGTTATTGAGTAACGTTTAGGACCAACGGGTACGCATTATGATAGCTAATTATTTTGCCGTGCTTTGTACCCACGGTCATAATAACTTTTATAAAATAAACAGAGTAGCTAAGAGTAATATAATATGGCTCAAATGACCTTAGAAGAGTATTATTTCTGTAGTAAATATTCATTCTAATAATAACAAGTGTATAGTTATTCACGGCCCTTGTATAAAAATTATTTACTACACCATAGCACCAAGTAACAAGTGGTTATTAAGTGTTTGCACATGCCCAAAACTACACTCAGAGCCCTCAGTGAGTAAAAGAATAGGAACTAGCATAAAAAACGTAAAAAATACGATAAGAAACGTTGTAAACAAAATAAACTACTGTTCATAGAGGAATATTGATATATTTTATAAGTTCTAATACTATTGTTTAAAATTCAACGTCTCCATCGGGTTTTGTTGGGCGCATTAAATGAAATATAGACCGCCTTAGCTAACTGCATTGTATTTAGAAGTCTTTAGCGTGTGACTATGGGACTAGATGTATGCGTGTGTGTATTCATGGGTGAGAGTGTAGCTCTGCGTTACGTGTGCACTGATATACGCGATGTGCGGAACAGTCTCTTTCGCACATGGCTAGCGGACAGACGTGTTTCATCGTCTTTGCTCCTGTAGCTCCTTTTCACGTGTTGCGCTGCCTACGCGTATACTGAGCATAACTCTACCATCTTTTTTTTTTTGGTTATTTGAACACCACTGTAAATTTAGTTTTATTACTTACCTCTCTGTTCACAACTAGTTTAATAGTTTTCATCTACTGCGATTGTTTTCTAATTCTATTTTTAAGTGATTCGATCCAATACGCTCAATAGTAATTTCTAGGTCATACGATACCTTTTATTATTTGCTTGAAAAAGTAATTTGGTTGTGTTTATTGTTGTGTAAAATAAGTGCAATGTTGTGGGTTATTTTATTCTAACACCTACTACGGTGCTCCTTCATTGCCCAACGTCCTTTTCCCAACCTGGTGTGCTCCCAGTCCCGGCAAAAAATGAACCAAAGACCAGGAGCTTTACTGGCCTTTGATCTTTTCATACTACTATATTTTGTTTTAAATAAATTTACCATAAGATGTAGCTGTTTTGTGCACAATCTAGGTGCAGTGACAGTATTTAATTTTCATTGGATGCATTACAACATTAACTTTTCGACGTATACATAAGTCTATAACGCTCCTTTTAAAAAGACCCGAAGCGCTAGAAAAGCTTATGCATCACATCAAATCATTTGGCTACCGACTTTCGATCTAATTCTTAGAACCTTATTCAAGCTGACGATCAAAGTAAGACATTTTCAACGACTCTTTTAAAAATATTTAGACCTGGTCGTGGGAGATTGGTGTACAGATGTATTAATTGTAAGACATTAGTCCAAAAATTTTCTTTTTTATCTGCTTTTAAATAAAAAAAATATGAACCCTCAAACTTAAGACTTTTAAAAACTATTTTCTTAAAATAAATAATTTCCAACACTAGTTTTACTAGTTAAATAATTTTGTTTGAACATATAGCTGGGCACATATAATAAACCTTAACGTTTTACGTGGTTATTTAAACCAAATATCGTTGTTCATGATACTGTAATATAACTAAGTGTATCTGCCCTTCCATCTGTCATCTCTATGAAATGTAGACAAACTGACATGACGTTTGACAACTACCGTTTGAAATTTGTTGTGCCAGTTTTCGAATAAAATACTTTTTTTCTGGATCTTTACGTTGTCGAGCAATATCCATCAGCGTTTTTTCAAGTCGTTAGAAATTGATGTCAATACGTTGGGTAAAGTTGGATGAAAGAATTAAAAGTGCTCTGCCACTTAATATGCAGGAGTAAAAGTTAAGGCACAAAGCATGTCCACACTCACTTCAACTTATTAATAGTCAGGATTATTGTAAAGCCTTCGTAGACTTGCGTTCTGAGAAAGACCGGGTGGTTAAATTTGTTTTTAGATAAGAGCTTATGTGACACTTATTAAGCAATTGTTTTTTTTATACCTTATTGATCATAATACATCAAAATAATAGTACCTATCGAGAACCCTGTGGGCTCAATTATCCAACGCATTTTAATTCTTCTGTAACTTAAGATCGTATAAAGATGTGAGGTATGTATTCCACGCTGAATTTTATCACATGCGTAATAGCAAGGAGTCGAGACACTGCGACGATGCAATGCAACATTGAAAACCAATAGCTTTTTCTTTTTTCACGCAGTCAGCCTGTCGACGAACACGCTCCCACCCGTTTTCCTTTTGCTAAAAGAGATGTCTTTGTATTACTTACTTTGTATTGCTTTCTTTTTTATTTCATTACGTTTAAACCTTGAGATAGTAAGAACTGTGACTACTTAAGATTTGTTTAATAAACAGTTTTAACGAAAAGTAGAAAGACTCAGTTAACTCTTGTCCTATCGTCTTCATATTCACCTTTTCACCTAACAGGCTATGGGCCATATTTCAGTGTAGTGTGTGCAGGTGCTAGAACTATTATGGGCTGCTTTCTTTTTGTCTCTCTTCCCAGTGCAATCTTAAATCTTTTTTTGCCTCTCTTATTGCTCTCCAATTTTTTTAATGCTTTTCTCCCTTGCAAATAGTTGTGATGGCTGAGGCCACTGGTGGTGTGCAAGATGAGAAGCGATGTGTTCGAGGGGAGGGGAGCAAGCAGGGTGGTCTGAATTTCTCTAAGGGGATCGAAGCCTCGTTCTAAAAGGTGCCAGAGCTGATCGAGGATCGTAGGGGCCTTGCGTCCAGGCTGGGACAGAGCCAAGCAGCGAGTGCAACGCTAGGAGCTTAGGGTGGAGCTATCAATAAGCGGGATATTAAAAAGAATATTAGCAGCAGCAAGTACTGCAACAAATTGAATCTCCACGTTTACACTGGAAGTTATTTTCTTTTTTTCCCTAATGTTTGGTCATTGTTTTTTTTATCTCAAAAAACTTACGAGCTGATTTAAGAATCGTATAGTTAAGAAAGCCTACTTTAGTTTACAAAAATTAAGTTCTTTTCATTGATTGTCTCTTTGTTATTGTTTAAGAGTTCTTGGAACTCAAGAGCCTGCTCATGCTTGTTTTCGCGTGGGTTGGTTGAAATAATGACGGAGAAAATATGCTAGTGCCAACACAATTTGTTACTACTGAGAGGGACGCTTCAAAGTGGGGAGAGAAGACGTGTGCTGCAGCTACGGCTTGCGTTTGGTGCGTCCTCTCGCGTTATGACTTGGGACCAAGTAAATATAGTACACAATAACATTCAAAAGACCATTGCACATATGAAAGGACCTGCACATAAAAGCCAGAAAATATTAGACTTATTGAGTTTAATAGAAAAAAGTGCCAAAAAAATTCGATTTGTTCCTAAACAACAGCATATTCCAAATAAGAGTTTCAATAATGGAAAGATAAATTTTACTGGTACCTTACTTTATGGTGAGGTTAAAGATAAGAAAAGTAGGAACTTAGATTAGTTTGATAGCAAACTCAAAGACTTATAAGACAGAAAAGATAGCAGAAAAAAAAGATACATGATTTATGGTTTTATATTTTATATACCTTTTGATTTCATAAAATGAAACTTCAGAAACCTTAAAAGAAGATATCAAGGAAATTAGGAAGCCGATAGACCAGAAAAAGTACCAGCAGAGCTCCTAGATATTCATGACATTTAAGGCAGTTGTCTCCCAACTTAAAGAAGCCTTGGAGAAATAGAGAGAAGACAACAGGAGGATCCAAGAGGCACTTTAAACTAAGTTTGAGCAGCGTTTAGTCGCTGAACAAAGAAAGATAAAGGATCTTGAGCGAAAATTGGCCAGAAGTCGAAAACAAGAGATCAACAAAGTTACTACATCTTCCTCGGGACTTAACTTATGTAAGTAATTGATTTACTAAAAATCTGACTTAATCGACAGTTTGCTATTGTTTAAACACGGTACACCTAATGATAGTCTAAGGATAGAAGTCATCAATGAGGACAGTCTAGATTGCTGTAATTATTCCTGTACTAATACAACTAAACTACAATCATTTTTGAAACAATTGTTGTCAGAACTAAAAAGTAAAGAACTATTTGATGCAATTTATTAAAAATTAAAAGATACAATGACAATCACTCAAGAAAAAATAGAAGAAGATAAAGAACAGACCCTAAACGTTATAAGAGATAGATTTATCCCAGATTATTAAAACAGAGTACATCACATTAGTGACCCCTCAATAACGAGACAAAAAATAAATGATGTGAAAAAAAGTCGCATTAATAAGAACACGTAGTAAATACGTAACAAAACTCGTTCCGTTAGATTTGAACCTAAAAAGCAAAGTGCTACCAAGTTTTGTAAATGTTTTGATGGATTTATAAAAGATTTGAATCTCGTTAGTAAACCAAACAGTTTCCCAAAAGATGAGAAAATGGATAGTTTTTATCATGCAATTATCGATAGAGTACCAGACGTGAAAGTAGCAGAATTTAATAGGCTGTCTGAAAGTGAGGATGGCTTACCTTATAAGATACTAAGACAGTATATTCTGAAACAGGAGGCTAAAGGTTCACTTTCACAATAAATAATGGCTGCTGGAGGAAGTCAAATTGGGGAAAACACAGGATCGAGTCGAGGTGGAACTAGTGGCGCTAGACCAAGCCCAGATGGGGCAGGCTCTAAACCAGCTGTCACCGTAACTGCTGCAAATGCAGCCACCACCAGCATCCTGTATTATGAGTGCAACGATAACGGGCATTTTTTAAGAGACTGCCTGAGAAGAGGGCAGAATCTCAAGTACTGTTATACCTGCCAATGGTTTGTTCAGAACCTACGAGAACATATTGGGAGGTGCAAAGGTAACTCAAACCAAAGTAACAGTTGGAATTCTAAGAGCAAGAATAGTGGTGATAATAATAAAAATAATAGCAATAACAAACATAGTTATGAACGCAAAGATAAAAAACAGCATTCAAATCATAACAACAAGAAAGCCAAAATCGATAGTAAGAAACAAGGTTAAGAAGGTAAGATAATGTCAAATTACCCAGCTCTAATGCATAACGTGGTTTGTTTGCTGTTAACCCGGAAACTCTGCTCTCTACGCACACGGAGTAAATACTAGTTGACGGTTGCAATAATAACGAAATTGAGTTTGTACTACACTCAGGCGCTATGAAACATGTTGCTCATTTTAAACTTTATTTCAAAAACTTCAATGACTGTAAAACAGAACTGATTGAGCTCGTGAACAAAGATCTCTCTGTGAACTTGAAAGTAGTGAGAGAAGGGGGAGTTTTGAGTTAGAATAATTAAAATAAGATAGTCCTATAAGGCGCTTGCGAAAAACTTGCTGTTGCTTCACCGTTTTGCTGAGAGAGGCATGATTTTATACCTAGATATTACAAGGCTAGATACATTTGATCTACGTTGTAACGAGACTTTAATTTCTGGTGTCTACAAGAGTCCTTACAAGATCGTAGAGCTACGGGAAGATGGCCAGAGCATAGAAATTTATAATTATTTACATGGATGAATACTCAATATTGACAATGACACACCCAGTGAAAGCAAAAAGTGAAGCAGGACATTATCTGGATAATTTCGTGACGAGTGCACGAAACCTGCTGGGTTTTGATACAAATACGTGCTATCCTTAAACCAATCAAGGCACAGAGATTACAAGAGGCAAAATGGTAGAAGTTTTCTAGAGGTTTAAGGCAGAGCTTGAGCTGGCTCGTACAGACACTCCTCAGTACAATGGTAATTTAGAATGGCTTAATCAAACTTTGCAAAACAAGGTGCGAGCCTACATGTATAACTCTAAGCTTAAGGAGAACAGGTGCGAGGTTTAGCCCTGGGTAGTGCAGTATATACCTACAATCGGACACCACACTAGTCTAATAAAATGATAATCCCTTTAGAAAAGTTTGCACCCTGTTAGAAGATATATATATATATATATATATATATATATATATATATATATAACTTAAATCAGAGGATTTAGCTGTGTAGCGTTTATCATGATACAAGGGAACCCTGAAACAAAATTTGGCCCACCTAAAGATGAAAAATTTTATGAGATTCAAGACGTAAGATTCTATGAATAACTTGTATTCAGAGGTATCTGAGAAAAAGACAAGATCTCAAACTGGGATAACCACAAGACAGACATCAAACATGATTAATGGTTCATTAAGTTTGATAAGACTAGTCCTAAAGAGTTATTAGAAACGAAAGGAGAATAAGGATATAAGAGAAAGCATGATCTGCCCCAGAAAATTACAGAGCTTGCTTAAGAAAACCCTTAACAACCTGCTTACATTAGTGATACAAATTTTGCAGGAGTTATCGACACAAACAAGTTAGATAAATTGCTTAGATCAAAGGGTGATGTCAATTGTTTCATCGCTAAAGTCAAAGATGAAATAACACACAATCTGATTGCTGGATTGAAAAAGGATTCTGCAAAGTACAAAAAAGCTGTCGCAGCTCCAGATCTACATAGATGGCTTAGAGCAATTGACGAAGAACTGGAATCAATGCGGAGAAACCAAGTATAAAAAACTGTAGATAGACCAATCATGAATGCTGATAAAGGCAAGCTAAACATCACCAATTCTAGATGGATCTTAAAGAGAAAAATAGATAAAGATGAAAATACAAGGTTAAAAGCAAGATTGGTAACTCGTAGTTTTAAAAATAAAAACAAATACGATCTGCAAGAAACCTGCGCTCCAGTATCTGAGTTAGCTTATGTACAATTAGTAATACCAATTATTTACAAATTTAATCTGAGGACCTGCCAACTTGATGTCAAGACAGCTTTTCTAAATAGTTTTATCAAAGAAGAGATAGACATGGAGGTTCCTGAAGGTCTGCTTGATGATGACAGCTTTAAGAAAGATAAGGTTTGAAAACTGGAGGAAGCCCTCTGTGGACTCAAAATAAGGCTAAAAAGATTGAATAAGCAATTTCGCGAGATTGTATCCAAATTAAAACTTAAATCACATACCAAAGACCTTTGCTTCTATACATAAAAAAAGCAGATAAATTTCTAGTCCTGGTCCCATACGTGGATGATATAATGATAGCTAGAGATTGTGCAAGTAAACTAAATGAAATTAAGACTAACCTGTGATCTGAGTTTAAAATGTCAGACTCTGGCGAGGTTGTTACATTTCTGGGTATCGAAGTAAAAAGAGATAAGAATTATAATACAATTTTACTTACTCAAAATACCATAAATCGACAAAATCTGAGAAAGGTTTGGATTTAACAATTTAAAATCACAAAGAACACCAACAATGACAAATCAAGTTCTTAATCGGCAAAGAAAAGATAAAAAAGAATCAGAAGATACTGGTGAGCTAAGCAAAACTAAAACTTAGGAAAATGTACCTTACAGAGAAGCAGTTAGAAGTTTGCTGTACCTGACCGATATAATCAGAACGGATTTCTCGTACTCTATAAATGTACGAAGCAGACACTAAATCTGATTAACTAAAGACGATTTGAAAATGGTCAAACGAGTCTTTCGATATCTGTAACATATCAGAATCTTAGGATTAACCTACAGAAACCGCGAAGATGGACTGGAAGCCTATTCAGATACGAGTTTGGCAGACTTTAAGGGCTTACTTACGACAGGTGGATACCTCATAAGGTTGTTTGGCGATACAGTTGCTTGGAAGACGAGAAAACAGAATTACGTTGCAATCTCAACTTGCGAGGCAAAATACGTAGCGATGTATGATGCACGTCAGAAGTTGATAGGACTGAACACTCAACAGGCATAATACTGTCGCATATTCTGTTGCCTGTGGACTTTTGGTGTAATAACAAAGCTGCCTGAGCAAGTGCTAAGATAGATGGTGGCAGAAAATGAGGACACATTACCGATATCAAAGCTCACTACGTTAGGATATGTGTACCCAGAGTAAGAATCACTGTTCAATAAATTCTATTGAAGAAACAACTAGCAGATTTTTTACAAAACATATTATTTTGATAAATCAAGATACGAACGAAGTGAAGTGTGAGATATATATTTGGCATAAGTAACTTAGTTTCAGCACATTCGTAGTATTAAAAAGTCATGACACTGTGACACTGCACTGCAATATCAAAAACCTATAGCCCCTTCTCTTTTCACGCAGTCAGTCTGTCGACGTACTCGCTCTCATCTGTTTACCTTTTCAAATAAGATACGTCTTTGAATCAATTACTTTATACTGCTTTGAATTTGATTGTGTTACATTCGAGCATCAAGAAAGTTAGGATTGTGACTACTTAAGATTTGTTTAATAACAGTTTTAATTGAAAGTAAAGTGCCTGAGAGAATTCTTGTTTCACTGTCCTCGCACCTACCTTTCCACCTAACAAAATAATTTCATCAGTTGTTTTCTGTATATTCACAATTTTGGAACGACTAAAGCGATGCTCTTTTTCTATTAATGTACGGTCTTATTCATTTAACTTAATGTACTCAATCATGAGCTGTTGCAAATACAGGGGCTTATGTAAAATAAATTTTTCTCAAACTTTCAACATTTTGCTGCATAGTGACTGATATCACTTAACCCACTTTTAATTCATTAATGCTTAGAATACTTAATTTCATTTGGATTAAAATGAGACATTTTTTTTGTAATACTCTTGTTAGTGCTTATCAAAAAATTAAAATGGCTATAAGACTATCAGAGGACAGGATAAGATTACAATCTATGATGATAAGCAGTACATCTAAAATGTTTTAAGAATCTCATGCGTTGTTAAAGGAGCGTGTGTTAAACTATTTCTTAAGTGGTAAGTGTATAAGCGTTCATATATGAGTAGTGGTATCCCAAAAGTAGAAGATATAGTCAAACCAAGCAGTAATTAAAATTTAACTTTGAAGTAGAAAGTCAGTTAAAAAATTCTATTTAACAAGTACTTGCGTTAGTTGGTTAACTGCCAGAGTAACTAAGTCACCAATTTTGCTTATCAAAAGAGTTTGTAATAGGTTTAATTTCTTAGGACACTTTTATGCATCTGGTGATAGTTATATTATTGCTACAAATAATAATACATAGTCCACGAAAATGTTGATATCTTGTATTAAATTTTCTTCTAAATTTGGAAGAAACTAGATCAGTTATACATATAATTTTATGTAATCATACAAATGGATTAAATCTTTTTATTTCATAGTAAGATAAGCAATTCCTCAAAGTTCATTCCAACACTCAAGGAAAATTTTTAAAGTCCAAGGAAAAGTGGGTCTGCCTCATACCTAATTAATATATCAATTAAGAGGTGAACTGACATTGTACAGCTACGAACAGTTACTTTTTGTAAGCAGTATTAGTATTTTTTTGATAAAGTTATAACTAACTTCAATATATTATGATGCATAAGAGTTTTCAAATTTTTTTCCATTAATAATTAAAAATTATCGGGTTGGAATTTTTTACGTTTTTTAAGAACACACGAAGAAAGACTTTTTGTTTCTATAACAGTAATCTTCAAAAAAACTAATTTTTGTTTAGTTCTTAGCAACAAATACGATGCCTAAATATATAAGTATAACCTTTGGTACTGACAATTATTAAATTTGAAACAATATTTTTTACTTATCATGAAAAATTAGTAATGTATATTTGTCTGTCTTCGCCCCATGTAAGCTGGATTCTCTAACTCCCTACTATTTTTATTTTAAATAAGAGTGGTGCAATTTTATACATTAAATAGTATTAAAAATTAATTTCAAACTTTTTCTCATATAATATACATAATAAATTAGTATGAACCTGTGTAAAAAGGTTAAGCTTCGTATAGTTTTGACAAAAAATTATGATGTTCTTAGACCTTCCATTTTGTTAACACGAATTAACACTTTTTTTATTGTTGATATAAATTAACCTCATAATAATTTTTTTAAGTACAAAAAATCAAGTTCGTAAGATTTTTTTTTTCATTACATTTTTTACTTACAAGTTTTTTTCCAACTCTAACCAAATGTAAATGCTTGGATTTTATAATCTAAAAAAAAACAAGATAAGTTTATTTGTTCCTGCAAAACTTACATTAAAGAAGTAAAAAATTGATAAATAAAAAAAGTAAGAATGTTATCTTTTTTAGATTAAAATTTATAAAAGACGTTTCCTTTATTCTTAATTTTTTAAAATATAATACGATTGCCTTAGAGCTATGTTTTGATAACTACGTCATTTTTAGTCTTCTTGCACTACATTAACTGTCTCTATGACTTTAGATTATAAATAAGATCGAGAATAAATAAATAAGATACCTTTCTCATCATTCATTAAAACAAATTTTTGTAGCAAAAGATCAACATACAATTAAAAACTATAAATTGCATTCAGGGGTGTGGTTACAGAACATGCAAGTTTAAGTAGCAGATGTTGCATAGTACCATGCCAGTATGTACGACTTATTTCGTGTCACATCTTTTTTTTAAGTAACATTTTCAGAAATTTAAAATTTTAATTATGCATTCTGCAAAAATACTGTGCATTTAAGAATAGTATTGTAAATAAACCACACTAGCTAAACTTGGCATTAGGCTAGTTGTAATATAAATAAATCTAAACTAATTTCCAAGGGTTCAAAGCAAAGCTTAACACATTGCAAAAGAAAAAGGCTCTAAGGTCCATATAATAAATTTTATTGTTTGAACTTTTTAATATTTCTAGTGCTTTTTTATGCCCAATTAGAATTGTTACGCTATTTATCGATGTACAAGAAAGAGACTCAAAGGCACTCTGGAACAGTGACAAATATCTAGTTTTATCAATCATCAGAGTTAATCTGCATTTGTTATGATAAAAACTTGGATGGGTGGCCTTTGCATCCTGGCATTGCGCCTTTGTTGTTAATTTTTAAAAGTTAATTAACTGTTCCTTTTACGTTTCATTAACTTTATTGGTAATCGTGCTGGGGTTACTTCTTGTACTTATCCTTACGTAGGCATCTAGTCAGGACTTAATCAATACACTGATTACGTCGGCAAGTTACTCAAACTCTACCAATATTCATCCCTCTTGCTTTTCTCTCTAAAATTCTGAGTGCCCTGAGTTGTATCTGCAGGATAGAGCTGAACGTATAGGCTAAGTACAGGCTGATGCTGTCCTTCTACTACCTCCGTAGCCTATGCTAAATCTTAAAAAAGTACAGTAGTTTAGGTGTTCATTTATGACGGATCAAACTTTACAGTAAAAAAGAGACACTATTAAAGTGACTAGTAAAGCTAGCCCTTCCTATAATCTTATGCACTCATCAAATAATGTCAATGTATAAAAAAAAATCTACATATAAAGTCTTTTTCTAAGGTTTCAAATGCTTTTCCCAACGATTCAAAATAATTGAAATTTAAAACAAATAATAGTAGTTGTAAGCACACTACAGTTAAACAATTTGATATTGAACAAAGTATTACTATGCTTCTACTACAATTAGAAAAACTTTTCTTTGCTTAATTGGGTACGATTAAGAATAAAAAAGTTATTTTAATTGAAATAAAAATAAATAACATAGTATGCATGATTTATTAATACGTTTTACCACGGTATACCAGTTATTTAGAAAAATTATTCTTAAAAATTATGTCAGGGTAATTGATAATTCTCAGTTGATAATGACAATGTCGAAAAAAAACGACAGATAAAATTTTGCTAAAAACATTAACATTCTTATATTCAAGCAAAAAGTATCAGAAACATTGAATTTGTTGTCAAATCTCACATAAACATAACATCTTAAGAAAAGTTTTGAGTTCTTAACTATCATAAGAATGTTTAAATTGCCAAACATTTTTGAGGAATTGCTTGTTTTAAATTAAGGAAATTTTTATGTCACTAATAATTTCTCTTCCTGATGACGCAGCCCAATTCTGTAGCTTAAAGACTTAGAATGAATTAAAAGAATTATTAACATACAAACTAAGTAGATTATTTTATTGGTTCTATGAAAATAAATTAGCCATTAACATTGACAAAACCCTAATAGTTACCTTTGAAAACTACAAAGACTCAGAACCTAGTAGTTTTATTGTTATAGTTAATGGTCGAGAAATAAATAAAAGAAGTTAGGCCAAATATCTTGGTCTAATTCTGAATGCTAAGTTTCAATGGGGAAGCCATATTTATAGTGTTATAAAGCAAAAAAATACTTGCTCTTTGTCTTTAACAGGTTTAAACATATTTTAAAAGCTAGCCAATTACTTACTGTATACTATGCTCTGTCTCACAGTGTCGTGACTTATGGAATCCTAGCGTGGGGATCAGCATATCAAAATATGTTGGGTCCATTACAATCGATAAGGTCCCCAACTATCAATCCGAAAAATTCCAAAGAGATTCTCTAAGTCAGTGAAATTTGAATAATATAATATATTCACACATATCATGTATAATATACACATATCTTATATATAATTATACTATATACATTATATAAAATGTGTGCATACATGCGTAATGTATATGCTGTATAAGATACTTAAATGATGTTTTCTTATACATGTACACATGCGATTCTATAAAGCAATGAGATGGATAATACACCAGTGCACGTACTTGACAATTAAAAGCTGTACATATATGACAATGCTACCTATGCACGTATATAATATATATACATGTACAAGTTCCACTGCGTGTATCTATGTATAGAGAGAGAGAGAGCAAGTTCCAGTAGTGGGGTGAACAGCAACTAAGGAGTGGACCAGAGTTTTGGTTGCATATTCCCCTCACGGAGCTGTTCACTGCCCACCATAAGATGTTTCTCATCAAAAAATTTTGAAAAACTAGAGTAAAAGATTTATAAAATTTATTAAATTAGACTTAAACTCCAGTCACACATGTTATTAAATTTTCTCTTAAAATTATGTTAAAACATTGCAAACTTATTACATTCGCATATCTAAGTAGCTTTTATTTGTTTTTTCTTACATTGTTTTAAGTTCTAAGATTTCTAACTTTCAATGCCCCACCCCAGTGTAGAGACACATTTAGTGCCTTCTTGCTGGAATGTATTTAGTCGACAGTTATGGTTTTGATTCTCAGTACATGAGAATTCAGTACCTCTTATTTAATGAAAAATCAATAAAAAATTTGATTAATCTAAATCAATGAAAAATTGTAAATTGTTAACATATTACATTATAATTATATTATGTTTATTATGTGGTTAATAAATGAATATAAATATGAATAATCTTTAACAGTGTAAAGCAATCAAATTCAAGAAATTATTGAAGTTTATTTAACTCATCAGAAAAAAAAATTTATTAATCGTCAGAAAAAAATTTTTAAATTCCATTACTTTGGCATCTGAAAAAACAAAGACTTGCCAAAGTAGTGTTGCTAACTCTTGGTCCCGTACGTCATCTTTGTCCCTCGTACCTCTTGGGTTTCTTCTCCTACAGAAAAAAAATTTACACTGAAGTTCTTTTGATTTCTAAAGACAACTTTTGATTCAACACCAGCCAATTTCTTTTACATTGAATATATTGATTACACAAAAATTAATACACAGTATCTCTGTACGCTCGCTCTACGCTATGCTTCACGTCATCACTTGGACTGCACCGCAGCAGCTTCACTTAGCATACCAAGAGCCACGAGTGCTCGTCCATTACGTCCTATTCATCTAAGAGCAGGAGGGATTTTTTCTCTAACACAAGTCTGTCCGCATCCCACACTAAAAATACACACCCTCACTCTGTTTACCATCCCAAGCTACACTTCTCTACAGATCCTGTCTCTCTCTCTTCTCAGCCCTGCTCTTTCTAGATCTCCCTTCTCTCACTTGCTTTATATCTCTTTTTCTCTCTTTCGCTGCTCTACTAAAAGAAGCTTCTCTTTTTCTCTTCTACATACTCCGTGCTTGATTCAACTCTCTACCACACACCACTTTTCTCTCTCTGTCTACCCTTACCTTCTGGTTGAACATCCGCAAGTCCAACCCAGCTCGATGACCTCTGGTGTCCTCGAGCTGACCGTTTATCCCACGGCTTCAATATTTCTAACTCATTCTCTCTATTTTTTTTCTCCTTATTCAAGCCACTTAAATCGTCTTTGACCCAGAGACCTCATCGCCTTGTGAGGGTACATTAGCTGCTAGTCTAGTGCACATACACTTCTCTAGCCATCTCAACACTCTCTCACTCTCCCTAAGCTGTGCGCACTCTCTCGATGCTCTCTTTTTCTGCTTTCTCTAGCACGTGCCGCAACATAATCTGCAAAAATCACTGACACTCTTACTGTTTACACTGAGGTGGCGAGCTAAAGACTTACTCCAGAGCTCTGACTTAGGCCACATCCGGCATCGCTGATGCTGCTACGTATATTTCCGTGCAGTAGTCTTAACCTAGCAGCCACTGTGTATTCCGATAGTCGTGTACGCATTTTCTCGTATTTTTCGCTAGCAGTGCTATGTTTCACTGACCCAGCTGCCTTTTATTAGTGTTCTCTCCTCCTTTTGTTAGCATATATACAGCTCCCAAAAAGAAGCACATTCGGAGAAGCTTCAAATGTATGCTCTGTATACAAACGTTGTGTCAGGGAAAGCATTTTAGGACATGGAGGACATTTTTCCATTGTTACGAAATGAATTATGAAATAAATCGTTTGTTTTATGTAAATTAACTAACTTTTGTATTAAACAATACTAACATTAATTTTTTTTAATTTATAATGCACAAAATATTTTTATGTAACTAGATAATTCATTGATTTGTTAGTCAACTATGAACAGCGGATAGCATAACTGCCTGACCTATTTTCCAGTTTTAAAAGTAAAAAAGCTTAAAATTCTTAGAGTGTGTTAGTGTTATAGTTAATTTTAACGTTAAATATATCTCTATAAATACACAGAAAGTTGTATTTTATTGTTCAAATAATTACAATGATATTATTTTATTCTGTACAAGCCTCTTAATAGTTATAATAGAATATGATATCAATTACTTAATAGTCATGTGCTCTATAAATTTTTTAAATACATTCAAAATGAGCTCTGCAATATTTGCAAATCTACATGTGTTATAAATAAATAGTCTTCTTTAAATTCAATTGCAAAAATATAAAAGTGATTTAAAATAACAAAAAATATACTCTTTAATAGAACCTTTTGGAGTGGACCACTGAGATGGTAATGGGAAGGTTAGAGGTGGCTCGAGTCATTATTATAAGTGTAAAACTACTAGGAAAACACCGTGCTAAAGGCTCTGAGCATAGTCTAATAGATGGTTTCGATCAAATTCTTGAAAGTAAAATTGATGTATATTAATCGAAATTACAATTAGTATTCACACAGCTCCACAAAAAAAAAAAATTACCCATGAGACCTGACCTATGTCACTATATGTAATCGATCACGCTATAACCAAATTCGACATCTAAATTGACCCATCACGTCCAGTTTGTCTTCTAACCTCAAAAAACAAGCCAAAAATAACAAAACTTAAGAACTAAAAGATTACCCATGAGACCTGACCTATGTAGCTATACGTAATCGATCATACTAAAACTGAATCTGACATCCAAATTGAGACATTACGTCCAGTTTGTTTTTAATCCAAAAAACGAGCCAAAAATGACAAAACTTAAAAAATAAAAGATTACCCATAAGACCTGACCTATGTAAATATATGTAATAAACCACGCTGAAACTAAATCTGACTTTCAAATTAACCTATCACGTCAAGTTTATCTTCTAACCTTAAAAAATAAGCGAAAAAAGACAAAACTTACAAAAAATGGAAAAGATTTCCCATGATACCTGACCTACGTAACTGTACGTAATTGACCACGCTGAAACCAAATTTGACATACAAATTGACCCGTTACGTCTAGTTTGTTTTCTAACTTCATAAAACGAGCCAAAAATGACAAAATAAAAAAAAATAAATAAAAAAATCAGCTTGAAGACCTGACCTGTTAAAATATTCATACTTTATCATGCTAAGACCAAATCTTACATCCAAATTGATCCATTACCATCAGTAACTCGGCTAACCTACAAATTTAACAAAAAATGATAAAATTGATGAAAATTAAATTTAGAAAGAGATCGAACATGACCTGTTTTACTGTATGTGATAGACAATGATGGATATAACCGACTTCCAAATTTAAATTTACTTATAATGTTATTGTTTGCACGAAACCTTAAAAAACGTGCCTCATTTATTGTCACTCTACAAAAAAGAGTAAATAAATGACCCATTTACGTTTACTACCCATGCTATATATTTTTGACAACGCTAAATTTAAATCGAAGGGTTGTTTAGCCTTACTCCCTATAGATTTCCTTTAAAACTTATGAAACAGGTTCAACAAGTTGAATCATTATTGTAAGTATTCTAATAGTTGTGTTCACTCTTAAATTTTATTCGCACTAAGACTTTCTATTTTTGTACATTGTTAAATAGAAAATTTATTACACAAAAAAATATTGATTTTATTTCATTAACGTATTACTTTACGTTCTTATATGACTTAGGTATGCAGCTGCCTACATTCTGTTTATATCTAGGAACAACGACGTAGACAAAGTAGTTTTTTATTTGCTTTGGAATGCTTCGAACTAATAATAAGCCTTGGAATATCGTTGCAGAAAACCAGCTTATTTGCCACATCCTCAGTGAAAAACGATCGAAATTCTTGCTCCCTATTTCTATACATTGTTATTTTCATCCCTGTTTCTAATACGTCCCTCTGCTTTAACCTTGATGCCATAAGTTCATGGGTCTTTTTTAATAAGCCCAATTCTCTGCCGAAATCACTTCAACCAGCTTGATTAAATGGTCGTGGGACTCTGCTTTTTTTCATGCTTACTATAACTCCAAATATCACTTTCACTCTCACTTTCACTCTCACTTTCACTCTCACTTCCACTTTCACTTCCACCTATTCTTTTGTCCTCTTTGCTTTCCTGCATTTCTACTACTTAAGTAGCCTTCACCGATTTGGCACCTTCCACATTACTACGATTGCACTGATAGTATCTCTTTGGACGGCCAGGTTTGCTTAAAACCATAATTGCATGCACAATGATAGAAGTATCGGAATATTTTTAAGTTTTGGAATTAAAACTAAGAGTGTTTGTCATGCAAACATAACAATTCTCCTGTGAAATCAGCTCACTCCATCTAACTGGTGCTGTGTACTTTAAGTGCAATCGATCTTTTTTACTGTGACATACTACCAACATTTTATGACATGCTCCGCAGATAGTATGTGGTACCTAATTCGCTGTCTGATTTTTTATTTCTGAAGTTTAACAGTATCTGTATGAATTAATTACTTGTTGATTTATTTTATGCAATTTTTTGTTAGTTGATATTTATCACAAATGTAGCAGAATATATCAGGTTTAGATGGATCATAATGGATGTGTGAGCTCGAACATCTTTCTGTTATTTTACGTTTCATCGTCTGAGACTTCACAGAGGCCAAGGTACCCACCTCTACAAAGCTGCGGTCGTATGATGACGACGCAACAGTGGGCAAAAACGTGTTTTCTTTTTAATCAATAAAATATCGGCTGCTGTTTTAAGCGGATCAAAATTATTTTTTTTGGAGCATCAAGGTAAGATTGCGTAGAATAACAGAAGATTGGTCCGAATAAAAAAAAAATACTGACGGGGGTGGAAACCACCCCTAAAGTCACCCTCTAGCACTGATAATCGACTAAATTATTGTCTAGCATGCAAGCAGATTATTTTTTTTTTAAAAAATTGTTATACTTATGTTTTTCTAGTCGCTGAATTGGAATTTGACATTAAAATTTAAAAATTCAAAATGGCGGATCCAACATGGCAGCAGAAAAAATGAAAAATTGGTAAAAGTCCATTAAAATACGTACATGGGGGTTTGTTGGGGTGCTGATTACGAATATTTTAACAAAAATGTAGAATTCAAAATGGCGGATCCAATATGGCAGCCAAAAAAATGAAAAATTACTCAAAATCCATGAGTATACGTACATTGGGGTTTTTTGGGGTGCTGAATATGAATCATTCAAAATGACGGATCCAAGATCTTTCAGATTGAAACAATAAGAATTTGTTCACTGTAGAAAGGATACTGTTTATGCTAGTTGTAATTAAATAAATTTTCTAATTAATACTCAGCATACTAGTGAGCAACAATATCAAAAAAGAGTACACGTTATTAATTTACAATTCTCAAATGAAGCTTTTTGTTTCAAGTACGAGTGTGTCAACCTTAAATTACAGAAGTCGGTCTATAAATCACAACATGAATTCGCATTATAAATGAGTCTATAAGTTTTTTTTATTTATTACGTATGATGATTTCATCTGGTCTCATCTGCTTACGTACGTACTTATTCCTTTTCACTTTCATCTTCAAAATCTAACTCATCGCCCATCTCATAGTAGTTCTTATTTTCTCTATAACATTATAATAATAATATGTTTTAATATTATGTGTAAAATAAAGTTGATTAAATAAATTTTATTGTTAATCTTCTGCTATTTAAAATAAATCTTGGCAGAGTAAGACCTTAAGATATTTCTTATTGTAATATTTAATAACATGATAGAGTTTTAAGTAAATAAGAAATATACTACACATGTAAAATTGAGTACAGTTGAAAAAAACATACTAAAAGAAAAGTTACTCTAATTATTGCATGCAGATTTACCAACAGTATTCTATATAAGAGTTTTTCGTACTTTTATGTGTCCATTCATAGGTTTCTTGAAATTATTAATTATCGTATGTTCTAAACATATATTCAAATACTACATAGTCCACTAGTTCAAAAATTACACATATGGCTTACTTATAGAAAACTATAAAATTATTAAGACTAACATTGAAAACGAATAAGATTGGCACATTAATATTTCGTAATAAATTATTGGCTAATGTTAATCATAACTGACTAAACAAACATTTGTAATTCATAAGATCAGGGCTTAAGTGAGAATTAAGGGGATTTCCGAAATTATTTCAGTTTACTTTTATTGCAATTAATTAAAAATAATTTTTAACAATATTTAAAAAGTATACATGTTCTGTCACAAAATTCATACACTTAGAATGCTCAATTGTTCACACGTATATGCACATTGTAGTATTGGACTATATAAAATTTTGCATAAGTTCTACATTCTTTAAATCACTCAAACTACAATATTTTTGAATCCAAGCTAAAAAAATATATGATCGTATAATAAACTTACGTTTGCATTATGTGTTTTTTAGCCTCCGTTGTCAATTCAAGTCTTTCCTTTGCTTCTATGCGCTTCTGAAGACTTATCATCGATATCATCGGATCACTCATGCAGATTGCTCTATCGAATGTATCCTGCAGCCAAGCTTTTCTGCTAACTTGTCGAGAATGCATAATCAGATTTCTTTGATAATATCAATGCCATGATTCTTGAGCATCTTCTGCGTAGAAGGACATAGGTAGAGGAAATTTTGCAGTGATCTGGCAACCGTGTTCCAGCAGTTTGTGCACGGTTGGAATCATCCTGGCCCATGGAAATTCTCGCTAATATATTTTGTACATGTGTCTGCAGTACTTCTCCAGATCTTCCAAATTAAGGTTTTTTTTCGACTTGAATAATGTCAGAACAGTTGATATTCCAACTACGAGTTCAAGGTTTATATCTAAAGTATTTGCAAACATCTCGGGATCACTGAAGCATTTACGAGCAAGATTGCCCGTGTTTGTGGTCCCGTGATCCTAGAGTACCTGATCCACCCGTACAGAAAATGCTTTAAAAATCTTCTGTTGAACAATTTTCTTATGTTGTTCATAAACACCTGAAATTACAAAATTCAACGTTATCACGAAGTTACTGCAAATTTTCCGAATTTTTTAATAACAATTTTTACTTTTTTTTTGTTTTTATTAATTAATGTCTACTATTTACTGTATTCATTAATATATATAAAGTATTAAGTATGCGTTGCAAAGCCACTCAGTTTTAAGTTTTTTTTCAGAAAATAAAATTGTATTTTATAACGCAGAAAATGGAATCGTATTATTGTTTGGCTGAGAAAACTATTGACTCCTAAATACTCTCTCAACAAATTTTAATAAAATAATACACGTAATTGTATTACCTTTGTTATTTTTTGTTATCTCCCATTCTGGTGGTTTCATCTTTTTTTTGTAAGACGTATGAAGTAGCAGCTCGAAAGCCTTGATTTCACAATGTAGTAAGCCAAGTCCACAAAATAAGGACGAGTCTATTGGTGTGAAATCGATTTCTATTTTACTAAATTCGTGAGTAGTGCATAGGCACATCGGACATCAGCAGGTAGTTTTGTTTCCAACTATTGCATTGACGCACTTGCCGTCTAGCATTGTTATTGTCACACAAAAGTCAACGGTGACTACTTTATTTTTCGACATTGTAAATGTGTGTGCTTTCAGACAGCGAACTTTGTTATTCAATCTTTTATATTCTTGCAGTATTGTTTCTTTCGTCTCTTTTCCCACGAGTATTCGAAGTGGTCGACAAAATCTAACACTTTGACTAGTGGAATTAAGCCAGATCAAATTTTCTAGAAAGGTATTTTAATAATTAAAATAACTTTAAACACTTTTTTTAACACTCAAACAAATAGTACAATAACATACACAAAAGCATTTGAACTCAATAATTCTAAAAACAAAATTTATTTTAAAAGTTAAATTAAATAAATGAGCACTTCACTGAAATTTTTGGTATAATAACGTTAATTGACAGGAAAATAATGTAATTATTTACCAACACAAACCCTCCATAGGTTTCATTTAAATATTAACTTTTAAGTTGCATCACTACTTTTCTACTGAATCCTTTTTTTAATAAATCAATAATATAACTTTCCAGGAATTTCTCACAGTAAATCTTAAGATATGGCAGATTAAACGTTTGGGCACTTATACAACCCCAAGAGTTTTTACTTATGCTTATCGAAGTAACATTTTTTTGAAAAAATTACGTTAAACTCTACAATTTTCATGAAAACTATCACAAAACCAAAGAATGATTATTTATTTAAAAAAAATCTTTTGTTACAAAAATAATCATAAACAATTATTTTTTCGCATAAAAAATTAATACTTCACAATCAAAAAAAGGTACGATTGTAGATAATTGATTTTTCAACAGAATAAGAGGTTTTGGATCAAAATCGGATAACATTCAAAAAGTTAACAAGGGCAAAGTAGATTTTCTTTAAATGGCTATATTGTTGTAAATATTTGAGAGTTTTGTTTAAACAAAATTTAGTCTGGGTTTAACAAAACTATACCTTTATGATTTATTAATACTGTTATAGTCAAGTAGTTAGAAGACTTGATAAAAAATTTTGTTTCAAACATGCACATTAGCGTAAAAAAGATGTGCTATACAACCTTTAAGCAAGATAACGGCGGAAAAAACAAAATAATGACGGTAAAACAAAGTTTAATTTTATAACAAAATATACTTTGAATGTTTTACCATTTGATCTGCAGCACAATTCGATAATCAGAATATTTGTCACCATCAATGACAGCTCACTATTTTGTATTTTGTTTTCAGACTGCTCACATTTTTGATGCGAATTAACATGACCAGCAGAACTGTCGAACCCACCAGTAACAGTAAGTTTCAGAATGCGTAGATGATCTCGGTTCCATTGTATACATACGGTCTCACAAAGTCGCTCTGCAGATTTGTTTAGTAAACATTGCAGAGATACTACAGCTTCCACTTCAGACACAGAATCATTACTAGGTTTGCAATCAGCCATAGCTTTTTGAAGGGAAGTGTAGGATGGGTAAATGTTAACATTTCTCGATAGCGCGTCTTTCACATGAGCTACGTATGTTCTTTTACTAAAATCAGATTCCAAGTAATATGCGAAGCCAGACTCGTTGGTATGTTTGATTTTGACTTGCGCTTTATTAATAACGTCATCTGAATTTTGTTGATTAATTTTTTTTTTAACATAATGTCAGAGCTAGCTCCAATAGTGCCACATTGTTATCAGCAGCTTGAGGTGACACCTCAGTGCTCTTTCTTTCACATCGTGGATTCCTAGGCATGTTTTTAAATAAACCTCCTTTACAACATATTTTATTTCTTAAGGAATGATCAAAAAGTATGCATGTGTGATAATTATAACAAGCACACAGGCAGTATTATTTTTTGCTGATATCAAACTATTATTTTATTGTTATTACTGCCATTGATTTGTTAAACGTAGCAGAAAGCAATAATGATGAATATTATTTCACAAAAAACCCTTAACAACAGGCACGCACTACAACCTTCACCCGACCAATACTGTAGACTAAGTAAACTATACAGTCTCAGGTATAAGATCGTTTAGCTGGATTAATTACTACTAGCATGGTGTCAGTTTAGGTGTATGGTTACTAAATACTAAATTTTTTTTTCTTATTTGGGAAGTATGATAAAGTCAACAGTAAAAAATGATTATCATGAATGGATTGCAGATCAAGTCCTACTGATTTTCAATAAATATTCGTTTTGATTATTTATTAATTAAAAACATATTGTATAAATATTGTAGAATCCAATAAGAGGAAACTAGCACTTCGAATTAAATTAATAAATAGTACTTTGATTTTAAAGGCAGTATAATCTTATTGCAAAACTATACTTTCACATAAATTGAGCATTATTTACTACAAGTTAAAACAAACATCGTAAGGATTTTTTATTCAAACAAACTTTACACTACAGTACTCAAACAAAAAGATCTTGCAGGAAAACTCACAGGATCTTTTGAGTACGAAAGTGTGACATTTATTAAGAATAATATGTTTATGTTTTTTATTAAAATTACATCTAAACAGTAAATACAAAACAAGAAATTGGTAATTAGGGTATTTATTCACAAGGTTTTTTTCCAATTTTACATATTGCGTATTAAGATACTGTCGAATACAATATGCATAAAATATACTGAAGAAATCTTGACAAGTATGTAAAACGGGGCTTCAGCGAGAACAGCATAATGGCTGCTTGTGATGTTTTAAAAATTGTTGAGGACTTGCTGATTTCAAAGATATTATTGTTTACCTCTCCAACCGTCGAAAATTGTAAGATATTTCATCTCAAAGTTATTATAACATAAAAACCTTTATTGGCTTGTGTTTGTTCTTAGAAATAAACGATTCACCGAGGAGTTACCTCATAAACTAATACGTAGTACTACACCATGTGTATTTTTGAAAAGAGTCACACTTTGTATACCAAGGTAGTGGTAGATTTTTTTAAATTATAAACGACCCCAAAAAACCCCCATCTACGTATACTCATGGACTTTCAGCAATTTTTCATTTTTTCGGCCACCATATTGGATCCGCCATTTTGAATTCTACATTTTTGTTAGAAGATTCGTAATCAGCACCCCAACAAACCCCGATGTACGTATTTTCATGGACTTTTACCAATTTTTCATTTTTTCGGCCGCTAAATTGGATCCGCCATTTTGAATTTTAAAATTTTCATGTCAAATTCCAAGTCAATGGCTAGGAAAACATAAGTATACCAATTTTTAGAAAAAAATAATAATCTGCTGGCATGCTAGACAATAATTTAGTCGATTACCAGTGCTGGAGGGTGACCTTAGGGGTGGTTTCCACCCCCGTAAGTATTTTTTTTTTATTCGGACTAATTTTCTGTTATTTTACGCAATCTTACCTTGATGCTCCAAAAAAAATCATCTTGATCGGTTCAATACAGCAGCCGCTATTTTATTGATTAAAAAAAAAAACACCTTTTTCCCCACTGTGTGACGCCTATTGGCCCGCTTTCACACCCTGACCAGCCGCTGCTACTGGGAATCTGACCCCCTGAATCGTCAAATTCTTTTTTTGGCTTGCCATGACGGTATCTAAGCCATTATCCAGGGACTTCGCCAAATAGCGGGACAACTTGATTGCTTGCCATCACTACGAGGAGGTGCCCTGGATGCAGGTAAACCTTGTACAAATTTTTTTGCAGCGTCTCCTTATTTTTGGCCTCTTAATTCAAATTATGCAGAAAAATAACGTTATTAGTTAGTTTGAATGTGATATTTAGTTTTAGTGCGGTCAATTTCACTTTAGTTTTATGTACTATGGTCTGAAAGCTGGACTTAAGTTTTTTCCGTAACTATCGTTATTTTTTGCCCATTTTTTGACGTTGAACAATGTACAAAAAGTAACTAAAAATGATAAGTAAATTAAGATATCAGATTCGTTTTTAGTGTGATCGAGTAGAAGTATTTTTATAGGACAGGTCTAAAAGCTGATTTTTTTTGTTTGTTTTTTTTTTTACTTTGTCAGTCTTAGCTTGTTTTTAGAGGTTAGAAAAAAAAACTGGACGTTAACAGTCAATTAAGATGCTAGATTAGGTTTCAGTGTGGTCGATTACGTTTAGTTACATAGGTCAGGTCTCATTAGTAATTTCCTTATTTTTTATTTTTTAATTTTGTCATTTTTGAATCGTTTTTTGAGGTTAGCAAACAAACTGGACGTGACGGGTCAATTTAGATGTCAGATTTGGTTTTAGCGTGGTCAACTTCATATAGTTTTATAGGTCTGGTCTCATGGGTAATTTTTTCTTTTTTCTTGTGGAGCAGTGTTATCATCATAATTATTGATTAATTAATGATAGCCCAAATGGTAGCATTAAAAATATACACTACATGTGAATAAACGTTCAAACAAAATATGTTGAGATAATAATATGTTGACATAAGCCAGCAGTTAGGTCAATTATATAAGAACTGTGATAACTAGTATGAATATAACAAGTACCTGATTGTATTTATTAGGTTTTTTAACAACATAAGCTTACTATTGATTCTACTCTAAATTGTAACAATCAATTTCAATAAACTTAAACATTTTTTTAAATTACTTATTACACTTATATTTTATTGTTTTTAAATACATAACGAAATTTGTTTCCATCCATTAGTAAGGACTGATAATTGATAATTCAAATGCAGCTGAATGATATAATGGCTCTTACTACTTTTTTTAGCTAAATATTGATATAAAAAAAAATTATTTAAAACAAAAAAAAAATTGTTTCTTATGGTATTAAAGTATTCTACAATACAAAGTTTTTGGTTACAAAATAATGTCATATAAATAGACAATAATGTCAAAAAAAAATTTAAGTATAAATAAACTAGAGTTCATTTTCTTAAAAACAAAGAGCCTTTTTTTCAAAAGTAAGAAAAGTGTGTAGGGCTTAAGAACTTAAAAATAATACAAGAAGTTTAAGATTAATATTACTAGGAAAGTGTTAACAGTATAAATATAATCGAGCAGAGCTAGATACTTGAGATACAAATTTCAAACATGATAGACAAATTTATATTTTTTAGCCATTAAAGGATGTTGTCGGGTTTGTAATTTAGGCTGCAGGTCACAAAATGATCTATAAATAATAAATGTTTACTGTTTTAAATTAAATAATGACATTTTTTGTTTGAAAGGAATCAAACAACCCATTTAGAAAAAAGTGGATTAAACATGAAAATATAAGTTTTAAACATATATCCTTTTGTATCAAATAGTTAAATGTGTGGAGGATTTAACTCAATCCCCCACTGCCCTTCAACTTCCTCCAACTAGCCCCCACAGTCGAAAGTAAAGTTTATCTTACTTCTACGTTATTTGAACTCAGTAAATATTGGATCGAGCCCCCAATGCTGCTCAAAATCCCTTTGCTGCCATCTTATACCTCTTTCATTAATTTTCCACGCTGTTTTTCTTTCCCCCCACCACTTTCCACTGCTCTCCAAATGATTTTTCTACTAATTTAATGCAGTTTTATTGTTGACGTAGAATGAATAAAAGAAATGGATGATAAATTAAGCCTGGTCTAAACATATATTCTTCAGATAGTTACAGTAAAAATACGTTGGCTCTCTCTGTAGTAAGATTAATTAGTCAAAATTTTCTGTTATAATGTTAAATATTAAGAAGAAAAAAATTGAAAATTCAAATTATTTATTTAATAATTTCAAATTGTTGAGCTTGCTTCACTGTCAATATTTCCTAGGTGTTTTGAAACTACGGAAAAATTAAAAATTCATGAAAAGAATTATAACAATAAATTTTTTCAATGTTGTGTATGCAATATAGTTATGCAAAAAAAAAAAAAGAAATGAAGTGTGCCAGGTGAAAAAACAAACGTAAGGTAAAGTTATATGTTAGCTTATCTGTGACCATGTATAAAAAGGTCAAAGGCCAGTAAAGCTCCTGGTCTTTGGTTGATTTTTTGCCGGGACTGGGAGCACATCAGGTTAGGCAAAGGACGTTGGATAATGAAGGGGCGCCGGAGTAGGTGTTAAAATAAAATGACACACAACACTGCACCTATTTTAAACAACAATAAACATAACCAAATTACTTTATTCAAGCAAATAATAAAAGGTATTATATGACCTAGAAATCACTATTGAGCATATTGGATCGAATCACTTAAAAATAGAATTAGAAAACAATCGCAGTAGATGAGAACTATTAAACTAGTTGTAAACAAAGAGGTAAGTAATAAAACTAAATTTACAGTGGTGTTTAAATAACCGAAAAAAAAGATGGCAGAGTTATACCGGTATATGCGTGGGCAGCGCTACACGTGAAAAGGAGCTGCAGGAGCAAAGACGATGAGACACGTCTATCCGCTAGCCTTGTACGAAGGAGACTGTTCCGCATATCGCGTGTATCAGTGCACACGTTGCGCAGAGCTACACTCTCACCCATGCATACACACACGCATACATCGAGTCCTATAGTCACACGCTAGAGACTCCTAAATAGAATGCAGTTAGCTAAGGCGGTCTATATTTCGTTTAATGCGCCTAACAAATCCGATAAAGACCTTGAATTTTAAACATTTCCCCGGATGGTATGTCTGAGTTTAATGACAGAAAGACAGACCAAGTAGAAGGTAACGAAAAATTAAACTTATGAACAGTTACAAACAAAAATAATAATTATGTTAGTCACTTCAATACTACAAATCCCCCGGGTAGAGGCGAGGGCATTTTCTTTAACAGGCAGCACACCATGTATGTGATTTGTTTTTATTATTATATCTAACTACATAATAAAAAAAAAATTATTGTAAAATGTAATCAAGAAAGCCCATGTTTTTATTACCTTTTAATAAACTTATGAGAATATGTGAACTTGAAAGATTTAAAGACTGCTCTCCTTTTACAAATAACGAAGCTTGCTAACTATTAACATCAAATTCCTTGGCTGGTAAAACTAGCGCAAGCTTGACCACTGGTCGAGTGAGAGTAGAGGTAACGGTACGGACTTCGACAACTCTAACAGATTCATTTGATCCAGTGAATACCTGAGTCACCCAGCCTAAAGGCCAATGAAAAGGTGGAGTATTCTCTTGGAGAATTAGTTCTAGATCCTTGACTTGAACTGCTGTTTGTTTCAAAATTCACTTTTGTCGAACTTGTAATGATACAAGATACTCGTTAGCCCATCTCTTCCAAAAATGTTGGAGACAGGATGAAATGAATTTTCATCGTCGTAACGGGCTAAATTCTTCACTTTTTAACTGAGGTTCGAGGGTTAGGAAGGCAGGTTTGTAGCTCAAGAAGTGGGCAGGCGTGAATACCTCTAAATCGAAAGGGTCATCTGATTGTGGAACTAGGGGGCGAGAATTCAAACACGCCTCTATTTTACATAAGAGAGAGGAAAATTTTACGAAGGTAAGCACCTGGTCGCCGATAACTTGTTTTAACAACTGTTTAGCTAAATTAACAGTGGCTTCCCACAAACCACCGAAGTGGGGTGCAGAAGGTTGGTTGAAATGCCAATTGGTTCCAGCTTTCAGCAATTTATTGCTAAGGTTGTATGACCTTAAAAACTGGCAGAGCGTCTCCTTTAATTCGGAAGATTTACCTACAAAATTGGTACCCTTATCACTGTATAAGTGCGAGCAGTACCCTCGCCTGGATGTAAACCGACTGAAAGCAGCAAGAAAGGCCTCAGAAAAGTAGTCTTCCGCCACTTCCAAGTGTACTGTTTGAGTGACTATACAAATAAGAACACAAATGTCCCTTTTCTGAGTTTCCTTTCCGCTTGATTTGGTCAATCAGATAGCGTAGGGACCCGCGTAGTGCACACCTGTTTTAGTAAACGCTGGACACTCCAGTATTCTGGATGATGGTAAATCTCTCATTTTTGGAATTTGTACATGCGGTTTGGCATTATACCGAATATAAGGGATACATTTGAAGATTTTATTACGAACTACTTGACGCCCTCGCACAATCCAGTAGGCTTGGCAAATAGATGTCAAAGTAAGAAGAGTGCCACCATGTAAAACTAAGTTATGATGATAATTAATTATCAAGTCAGTGGGATAATCTTTGGGAGCAAGAATTAAAGGGTTCTTAGTTTGGCTAGGGATCGAAGCCTTTCCAAGTCTCCCCCCTACTCTAATCACTCCATCGACAAGAATAGGATTCAGCTTTGCGATACTGCTGTTTCTGTTTCATGGAACCTGCTCAGATGCAGATAAAGACAAGTTTTTTTAAAGTATACGGTATTCGTGCGGAAAGCGGAACATCTGATGAACACGAATCCAAACTAATCGAGCATGGTCCAGTTCTGATAATGTCAAACAATGGCTATCTGACCTTGAAGTATCGGATGGATCAAGAAAAGACAACTCTTGTGACGTCAAAATTTCAACGTCATTACGTTTAGCAGACTTTATTTGATTTGAAGTACGTTGGCATTTGAAAATTAACCTAAATATAAACCTTAGGCAGTAACTTGTAACCTTGAGTAATTTATGCCAACTACTGTAAGCGGAGTAAGTGTCTGGTAACTTATCTTGGCATTCTAATGCATTTACAAAAAGCATTTTATTCAGAACAGTGTCTTCATCTTCAGGACAATTTTTAAGTGAAATGTCGGAAAAAACGATTTCACGACCCCTCAAAAAATCGGGCCCTTGAAACCAAAGTTTCTGACCAATAAGTTGCTTGGGCAGAACCCCGCGAGAGGCGAGATCTGCCGGATTCTCTTTAGTTTTGACATGATGCCAATAGGCTGTAGGTGTCGAGGTTTGAATTCCAGAACACCTGTTAGCAACAAAGGTAGGCCACTTAGATGGAATCGACTTTATCCAACGCAAAGTATCCATAGAGTCGGTGTATAGGTGAATAGCTGAAGCCTGAACCTTTGTAGTTGAGACATGATGATTCACTAGGTTCGAAAGTAAGTGAGCACCACACAGCTTGAGACGAGGAATGCTGAGCGTCTTTAGTGGTGCCACCTTGGCTTTAGATATTTCTAATGAAGTAAAAACCATGTCTGTTGTAAGTGTACAAAGATAGAGAACCGCAGCATAAGCTCGTTTAGAAGCATCAGCAAAGCCGTGGATTTCTTTTATCGGGTCAACGGGTTGGAAATGATTTCGACGCGGAATTCTAATCTGATTCAAGATTTGGGCTTTATTAATCCACTCACTCCATTCCTTCAAAAGATTGGAAGAAAGTTTCTTATCAAGATGGTATGTTGACCTCAAAACTGAAACTATCGAGATCAGAGTTCCAGTTAAGATCCAAAACTGATGTGACCTCATGGTCATCTTGCAGTTCAAGCGGATTGGAAGAGCGAAATTTTCCAGGGATCTCAGCTAATATCTCTTTGGAGTTACTTGACCATTTTGGTAACTTGAAACTGCCTAGTTTGGTCAGAACATCCAGCTGTTCTACCTTTTGCTTAGCTTCTGTGAGTGTATCAGCGCCCGATATGAAATCTTTCATGTATACTTCAGTATTTAAAATCTCTGCTCCAAGAGGAAGAGTATCATGGTAAAGGACAGCTTATTCTTTCAATACCCGACAGGCAAGAAAGGGTGAAGAAACTAAGCCATAAGTAGCGGTATTAAGCTGGTAAGTACACAGAGGTTGCAAAGGATCTTCTCTCCAAAGGATAGCCTGAAAGGGTTGATCTGCCGATTGAACATTCACCTGACAAAACATTTTCTCTGCGTCAGTGGAAAAGACGAACAGATAGAATCTCCATTTCATTATAAGATCAAATAACGTAGCTAATAGGTTTTGTCCCTGATATTGAATAGAGTTCAACGAAACACCCGATTTTGTGAATGCTGAACCATTGAAAACTACACGCAATTTAGGTGACGATCCTGAAAGGCTTAGAACTCCATGATGCGGGAGGTACGAAGTTATCGAGTTTTGGTCAGCTAAACACATATGGTTCAAATCGATGTACTCTTGTATGAACTCCCTGTACAATTTAAACAATTTTGGGTTCAGTTTGAACTTAAATTCAAGTCGAAGAAGCATGTCACGAGTTAACTGGAATGACTCTTACCGCGAAGCTACCAAAACGTCTGTAGAATCCTTGAAGGGCAGGGACACTGTGTAGCGCCCTGCTTCATCTTGAGTGTAGTTTTCGATGAACATTTTTTCGCATATCTGCTCGTCTTTAGTACGGATGATCTTACAGCTCAGAGGCTTTTCTACCTGCCAGAACTTCTGCAACAAATCGCTAACATTATCTTCCTGACAAACATTGAGAGATACGACTCGATTTTGGACCGTACTGAGAGAACTTATAGCACCTGATAGAAGCCTACCGATTGATGATTATACATCAGTGGGGTAGTTTGGACATTTCTTTATTATAGGTCCCTCGATAATAGTCGCGTTAGTCACAGTATTATGAAGGAGATCAACGGGATCTTTGTTCAAGAAGTACGGATCAGCTAGTTGAATGCCTTTAAAACAATCCAATTGCACTTTTTGACTAATGGCAGGTGGAAGGTAAGAGGACACTCTGTTTATGACAAGAGCGCTAGTTTCCAAAGAGAATTTGGACTCAAATTGCGGCTTAACTTTGAACGTAACCAATTGGGTAGCATTTGCTTTGACTACTCCTCCTAATCCCGTCAAAACAGCACGTGTTTTTTGAGGCTTTAAACCTAACATCTGGACAAGTGACCTACATATAAGCGATGCTTGAGAGCACGGGTCAACGAGTGCTTGGACTGTTAGAACTTTACCCGACGGAGAGACGATTTAGATTCTCGCAGTTGCCAATAACACAGTATTGGTGCATCAAGCAGAACTAGTATCTAAAATGACTCTGGCATCAGGAGCCTTGTCAGCTTTGGTAGTGTTTTTTCGGTCAACACCTTTTTCTTGAGATTGAGGAGAACTGGAATCTCTATGCATCAGAGTATGATGCTTTTGTTGGCAGAAGACGCAAAGAGTGATAGAACGACAATCCCCAAACTTGTGTGGACCAAGGCAGTTGAGGCAAAGTTTCGCCTTGGATTGAGTAGATTTTTTAATTGGCCATGGCTTGGACTTAAAAATCTCACATAATCGAACATGGTGTTCACCATTACAGCAAGGGCATACAAGGTTTGTGGACGTTGTCTGATGAGACGAAGAAACAAAGGTGGCATCTTTCTGTTTTCCCTGCTTGGGTGATGGATGCGCAACAGAGGGTTTCTGCTTAAAAATATAAGATTCCAACGAAATCAAATGGTTATTTAGGAAACCTCTAAGCCAAGCCAGTGAAAGGAGGGTCTGTAAAACTACCTAAATGCCTTTCGCAATCCTTGGCGGTGGCATAATCCAATTTATTGGACACAATTTCAATGAACAAATCTTCTAAACCATGTTCAGCGCGCTCAAGGTTATTTAAAGCTGCAAGAGGCCTAAGAGTTAATTAGCTGTTTGAGCTCAACAGAGGAGCTATTCTTCATAGACGGAGCGTTGAGTATCGAGTTTACATAGCTGGAAACTAACCTCCTTTTATTATCGTAGTAGTCTACTAGAGTTGTCCAAGCCTGATTATAATTTTCTGACGTGAGTAGAATATTTTTTATCAAACATACAGCTTCATCCTTGCCTGGGGTCCACAGGAAATGATGTTTAATTGCCAGAAAAATTTCAGCTTTGTTATGGACCAAAGCTTTAAAAACATCACGAAAATAAGGCCAATCCTCTCTACTTCCCGAAAATTGTGGAAGATCGACCCGAGAAAGGCTCGAATACGAAAAAACTGGATCGCTACCCCTAGGAGGGTCATGAAAACCAATATAAACTCTGATACTATCAATGAAATCGGTGAAATCCCCTAAAATTGAGTCATATTGCTCCTCACCTCTAGCATACACGTCCTTCTCTAGATAAGGGTGATCCTTTGCGATAGGGGGGTCATGGCTCCAGATTAGACTATTAGTAGACTGGAATTCAGAAAAGGCATTGTCCAATTGTTTAAGCTGAGTGGTCGCCTGCCCGCAAGTCATCTTGGCTTGGCCTAACTTTTTAAAGTTCGCGTAAGAATTCCTAATCTTATTTTATATTGCATACTGAGCTGAAGTAAGAGCTTCCATTTTGAGTTTGTTTACATGAGTGCGAGGAAAATAAAAAGAATTGATGGAAAGAAAAAAGAGAACGAGAAACAAATATCAAGGTGTGGAAACAAAAACCTAATCTGAAGGTGGGGACTATTTTCCTTTTTCCTTTCTTTTCCGATTTACCTTTATCCTCACTCAACCAGCAGCCTTGCCACTATTTATAACCCAAAACCTTCTTTCACTTTTTAAAGCACAGACGGTCTTACTTTATTGACGTGTTGCGCTGATCTCTAAAATAAAATAAAGTATAATTGACAAACCGAACTTTTACATAAAAAGAAAAGGTTCTTAAGAACAACGCTGATATAATTGTACTTATTAAATACGAACGGTGCCCTACGTAAATCAGCAGCTAGCAAACAGCAGTAATGACATGGACAGGACCTGTACCAGCATATAGAAGCAGTAGCACTGACAGTATGTAAGCTGCACTGATGTCAGCGATGGCAGCACGACGAGGGCGAACCCGCAGTGGTACCGTAGAAGCAGGTAGCGGCACTGAGGTCAGTGGCAGCTGCTCGACGAAGGCGGAGGTCTGCACCAGCAGGTTGCAGCAATGGTGTAGATGCCGTAGGTGGGCTCACAGAGGCGGAGGTCTGCACCAGGAGGTTGCAGCAACGGAAGTGACGCTCCAGGTGTATGCTCGATCGTAGATGTATGTGTGTGTATCTTGAACGGGAAGAGTGGAGTAAGTAAAATTTTAACTCGGTTACCGTCAACAAGCACACAAAACAAAACAAAAGTGCTCATGTTGCATAAGACTTAAGCATTTAAATTAATGCTTACAGAGAGATGTAAGAGAAAATATAAGTGCAGAGAATGCATTTGTGTGTGTATAGGGTACAACACCTGCACTGCAACAGAGACTGAGTGCTCGAAAGCAAGCGTAGAGAGTGCGTGTGTGTGTGTGCATAGGGCACAACACAGCAACCACACTGCAAGATAGACTGCGTGCTCGAAAACAAGCGTAGAGAGTGCGTGTGTGTGTGTATAGGGCATAATACAGCAGCCGCACTGCAAGAGAGACTGCGTGGTCGAAAGCAAGCGCAACAAGTGCGTGTGTGTGTGTATAGGGCACAACACAGCAGCCACACTGCAATATAGAGAAAGAGAGGAAGAAAACGCGTGCGCAAGTACACTACTCTCCCTCTCCCAATTCTCCTTCTATCGAAAGCACGAGGCGACGCCAAGATAGCCACCGATACATACGGTTAGCCAAGATTCAACAAAGAGAAGATAGCGAGGTATGCCATGTGACCCCCTATTCCGTAAACCTTGTCACCCCAAATCCGGCTCAAAGGACCAAAAAATGTATGAAAATGTCAAAGGCCAGTAAAGCTCCTGGTCTTTGGTTGATTTTTTGCTGGGACTGGGAGCACACCAGGTTAGGCAAAGGACGTTGGATAATGAAGGGGCGCCGGAGTAGGTGTTAAAATAAAATGACACACAACACTGCACCTATTTTAAACAACAATAAACATAACCAAATTAGTTTATTCAAGCAAATGATAAAAGGTATTATATGACCTAGAAATCACTATTGAGCATATTGGATCGAATCACTTGAAAATAGAATTAGAAAACAATCGCAGTAGATGAGAACTATTAAACTAGTTATTAACAAAGAGGTAAGTTATAAAACTGAATTCACAGTGGTGTTTAAATAACCGAAAAAAAAAGATGGCAGAGTTATGCTGGTATATGCGTGGGCAGCGCTACACGTAAAATGGAGCTGAAGGAGCAAAGACGATGAAATGTACGGTGAAACGATGAAATGCTAGCCATGTACGAAGGAGACTGTTCCGCATATCGCGTGTATCAGTGCACACGTTGCGCAGAGCTACACTCTCACCCATGCATACAAATACGCATACATCTAGTCCTATAGTCACACACTAGAAACTCCTAAATACAATGCAGTTAGCTAAGGCGGTCTATGTTTCGTTTAATGCGCCTAACAAAACCCGATAAGGACCTTGAATTTTAAACAGACCAAAAATTTTAAGGAGCAATAAATTTATGGCATCGTTTACCCGTACATCACCTCAAGAACTGAAGAACAATAAAATTTGTAATTATTGCAAAAAAAATTGTTTAAGAGAAGAGGCATGAAAAAATCGTTACAGTAGAGTTTGAGAAAAAGGTAATAAGGAATTTTGATAGCATGTAAGTAATAGTCAACCTTATTCCATCGATAGTCTGACAGATCACGAGTAATTCAATACACTCACAAATTCTCGCATACTTGTGTCTGATAAGGCTGGCATACATTGGCAGCAAAACGTTGCGCATTAATAAACCAACGCATAAAAATTTAAGTAAACTTTACATGTATTCGTTTATTTCTCACATCTTGCCGAAATGGATCACTGATGACCTTAACTTTTAAATAATTACCCTTTGTAGTTGTGTTAGATACATAATTTTTTTACATCTTTTAAAATACAGGTTAAACTGTTTTGGACAAATAAATTAATGTTAGTATGTATCCAGTAATGTATTTAATAATGTATATAAACTAAAATGAAAAAAGATCAAAAATAAGACTAATAAATCTTAACGTTTACTGTAAAAATCTCTTAAGTTCTAGACTAGAAACTTCTTCTTATTAGGCCAAACAATTATATTTCATTTACTTTTATTCTGAGCCGTTCTTCATTGTTAACGACCGATCAACTCAAGCTAATTTTTTATAACAATTATACTTAACGTATATGAGAGGTATTTATTATATTTTTGTTTTTATCATTATTACTGATACAATTAATATTTACCAATTATAAAAAACTTTTTTATTCAAAAACTTTTGCCTCCTACTTTAAAGCCTATGTGAAGGATTATAATGCACTAAAAAGAATGGCACGCGAAGTGGGCAGGAAGCAGAGCCTCACTAGTATATAAATATCACTTGATATATTAAACAATTGAAAGATTATGTTAATATAAGAAAATGTTGTTTTTATTATAAAAATAGAGTTACAATGTGAACACTCCTATTGCACAATTCTTAGACATTTTGCAAATATACTTCAAGGAAACTGCTGTTGGCATGGATGCAATTAAGCACAATTTTTAAAGTAATAAGATATTTCTAGAGGTTGTTACTGTTGTGAAACTTTTCAGTTACAATAGTTTTTTGCATGATTTTTTCTTTAAATATTGTCAGTGACAAAGATTTAGAATTAACAGAATAATTAACGTTTAAAATAATCTTTAAGTAATTAAGAAATAAAAGCATTATTCAAAGCAAAGTAATACGTGCGATGCGTCCACGTGCTTCTTCTAGTTAAGGACCTTAAGGATAAAAGAGTAGAGACAATAAGGAGATCGTAGCTAAGAGTTGTGGGCTGTCAGAAAATACCCAGCAAGAGAATCGATTAATATTAACCATAGGTTCTTGGCTTTGAAGGGTTAAGCTGAACGTGCCTCTTATCTAATTTTTAATATTACGGAAGTTCTTGATCTAACCTACTTGTAGTTATTTTAAGAGCACTACGAGACCATACGACTGCACGTAACAGTTTTGGTGTCAGAAGTGGGATGGTTTTAGCGTAATAAATACATAATTTTTTTTGTCCTCTTCTCTATCAGGCAAACGTGTATAAAATTTTCGGGAAACATACATGTCATTCCATGCAGAGAAATGGCTCAAACAAAGAGAAATCAACCATCATTACCGTTGCCACTTAACCACCAAAGAAGAAAAATTACCTTCACCATATTCGAACCAAAGGACAAGGGTGGTCACCAGGGAACTGATGTCATCTGTAAAGGACGGCCCACATTGAGAAGCAGCGGTGGACAACTAGGATGTGGGGATTAAACTTATGGTTATCGTACTAGCAGGAATCACTAGGTAAGTACCTTTCAGTTATTATTGAATATATTGATATTGTCCCTGAGGTTTAGCATATTTCAAAGTCAACATTATTAGTTTGTCGTGTTAGAAAGTTTTCATTTTTGCGTTGTGTTAGATTTCTAAATTATTTTGCACGCAGGCTGATAGCCAAATTGTCACTTGTAACATAATCTTGGGACTTGCGGAAGTCATAAGAACATTCTTAAAAAGAATAAAACTGGGTGAGATCCAAGCATAGTAAACTTAAACAGGAGATAGCGGAGAATAAGCGTTATATTTAACAAATTTTCAAAACAACCGTGGCTGTGATTAAAAGTTGAGCAAAAAAAAAGAGTAAGAAATCTTAAGCGTATTATTAAAAATTTAATACTTACCCAAGAGGAGTTGGAAACCGTGGCGATAATACTTGACCATGACTCATAGTCTTATGCTCTGTGAGAAGAAGCCAATGGAAAATACTGGGTACGTATAAGGCAACCAGCAATGTATGCTTTAGGAAAATGTGGGGGAATAAACACTTTCAGAATAAGGAATGCAACAGAGGACTCACAAAAAAGAATCTTAAAACACGCTTACAAGTACTAGATCAAAAAAAGCAGGTAATAAAGAACCCTTAAGTGCAAACTGCAATAACCCAAGGCTTACTTAAGAAAGCTTGAAAAAGAAAGTTGAAATTTGAGACAAATATATATTTTCACGTGATCTTCGGGTACATGTTTAAGATTAACTTTATATTGGCGAGGTAAAGCTAAAAAATTAACGTTATCTCTCTCAAGATGTTTCCGTACTTCTGCCTAAAACTGACAGAGATAGAGACAGTTAACATTTTTATGTCTTCCTTTACATTAAAAAGCTCTAGAATAATTACGTTTTTACATGTCACATCATCTAAAATCATATAAGAATTATATAGAGCGTCATATGCAGGCACTGCTGCCTTATGTCCACAGAAAAAAAGGTATTGCATGCCACTTTGAGGCTGTAATAGCTTTTTTAAAAACCTATATTTTATGACGTTGAGTCATGTGAAATGTATGTATATATATATATACATATATATGCATTTATGAGTCTCATTTTAATAGTACCTAATATTAGTAATACAAACATGTTCATTGTAGCATAGTAGGATTGTCCAGAAAATACTGCTCAAATACAATAAAAAAATAATTCTTCATGTCCAGTAAAATTATTTTTCTGTTTTCCAAAAGCGTTGAAGTCTGAAACACGTAGTTTAACCACTTCATGTTTAAGTTTAATATCTGTTTTATATAATGGTTAAATTGTGACTAATCTGTAGATTATAAACAGAATAATCTCTCTTAATTTATTATATTGCTATCATAACTTGGGTATAGTATTGGATGACTCATAGATTATAAATGCAACGATTTTATGAAAAGTTGTTATTACTTATTCCAAGAAAGGATAAGTCGTCTTAAACAAAGTTTTAAATTTTTAACCCATAGATTTTTGCGTACCAGAATAGCAGTATTGTAGTCTATGTACTAAACTTATAAAACATCTCTCAAATGGTTATGTGAATATAAATTTGTTAGCCGCAGCCTGCTAAGATTAATGTATATCTTATGTCCAGTATTGAAAAAACAATAAACCAACAAATTTATCATGTAAAGTTTTAGCTAGAAGAGTTTGACATAAAATTAGGGCATCTGATAAAATCCTTGGTAAGAAAGCCGCTGCTTTAGCTAGAACGGGTGCTATGGAGCTTGAAGTTGTAAGGTATGGGTTTGAGAAAACACTGCCTCAAAAAAAGTTATAAAAGCTGTCTTACGATGAATCAATACTTGAAGCAAAGACACACTTATAGTTATTATTTTGTTTAAGAAATTATTCACAGTGCAGTTTTTTTTTTTTTTACCGGGTTACCACGACAGCTTAGTCGCAGGGGCTACCCAGTCACCACCTATGTTTAGGGGTGAATAGCCACACTCATTAACAATATTTTTTCCTCATATCTTACCTACCTAAATCCATGCGCATAGTGTGAAGATCTCCAGTGGAACACCTTGCCAGTCAAGCTGCCGCTCTCTGCACCAATGGTGCATCAGGTCTACTCACCACTGTGTAACCTTTCCGCGAAGGAGACTCCATTGTTCCAGAACGTCCACTCCTCGTCGGTTAGGCCGGCGCTCTCAGCCGAAGCATCGGATCCAGGCTAATTAGCATCCCCGAAGAAGCCCCATGTGTTTGAGGGACCACTCCTTGCCAGTAAAGCTGGCAATCCCCGCTCGACGCCTGGCATCGGGTCCGCTAATCTCTACCTATAGCCCTAACACTGTTTTGCATTTAACCATGCTTAAAAACCTGTGGGGCACGGAAAAAATCCTCGAATCACTCTGAAAGAAAATTCCACGGAAAAACTCGCCCTAAAACAGCCAGGATTACATAGGAACTTTACCTGATGGAAACAGTTTTTGAAAAAAATCTGCATTCACCGGGAATCGAATCCACGACCCCTAGAACTGCGTTGTATCAGAAACAAGCACGCTTACCAGTGAGCCAACGCCACTCACTTACAGTGCAGTTAAAAAAGCAGGTAAAAAAATATTAACTGAAATGTTTTGTGAATTTAGCTTCTCTGCTAAAAGAGAAGATGCTAGAACTGTAAAAAAATATTTTTTGTCGAAGAGAATTTATAAGGAATAAATAACCTATCAATGGGCTGCGATATTATGAAACTGCGATAGTAAATTCTGGGAAATAACGATGGCTCTAGAATTGAGAAGCAAATTAAAAATGTAGTAATAACCATATTATTTTTGACAGCTTTAACAGTCTACAGAAACCTACTTATTTGATGTTGTACTTAGAAATTGATAATATAAGGTAAGACCATGGAAGATATTAACATTTCAGTTCTCACAGCTGTGGTTATTTGAGTTTGAAGTTCCTATTAGGAACGAAGATTGTTAAAAATCATATATGCATATCTTGTTATAGGAACTAACAACTTATTTACTCTTTACTAGTCATAGAAGAAGAATTGACATTTTTTCTGTCTGATACTTCTTAAATGTTTAAAATGTATTATTTTCTACCTATCGAGTTATCTCCAAAAGACCACTATGGCTTTGGCCTAGTGGAGCTTCAAATGTTTAATTTAATTCTTAGTATTGATAACAGTTATAGTAAATCTAATGACAGTAATCAAACGGTTGTATTACCGAGGGGTAGCCGTAAAATAAATGAATCTAGTTACTCCTAGTAAAAGTGTTATAGTCTCAAGATTTAAGGAGGTTCAACTGTAAAGTCAAAACCATAAGATTGTGAGAAAAACTATACGAATCTATTTATTTGGTTGTTAGAAATGTTTTGTAAAAATTTCAGACCAATTCTTAACACAGTTTTTGAGAAAATTAAATCCAAAGTTCTTTTTTCCCACATGGGCTCTTATGAGAGAGGCAAAAAATTTCCCAGTAAAAGTACTGTATTAATTTTTCTAGCTATAAGATATCGATTAGAAAAATACAAAATAAAAGCTTGTCAAATAACGAAACTACTGACACCGAAAACAAAAAATTATACAACACTTATTTCCAGATAATTGATCTAAAAGAAAACAAAACTAACTCATTTTTGTCGCCAATATCAGAACACACTAAAAGAGTGGAAACGTTGCATGTTACTTGTACTGCCCTTATTTAAAAGGTAACCTAGTGGGTATCTGAATTATTTCGTTTACTGTTGTTGACAACAACTTTAGTTATTCTGGTTTTCTAATGAAATTTCATAATAGAATAGATAAAAAAATCAATGAATCAGTGTAGGACTTTCCTTGCGTGTGTGAAAATGGTTAAGATGTTGAAAAAAAAATAACAAAAGTGTACTACAGTAACAAAATAAAATTCTTATTCATCATACATACATTGTTTTATAGTAATATGTACATGACTGTCCCTTGGTATTGTAATCAAATTTTTCTTTGAATACTTCCTCATACTATTAATAACATTCTTTGTTTTAATGACTTGTGGCTAACCACTCTCTCTTCGTTCCAATAACACTGTGAGGTGATCATCCCCTTTTTAATGAGCTTTAATGATGAGATCGTAAGTAATGATAGCTTTTGCCAATCTTTCAAGCTTTTTATTTGACACTGTACCTACAAGGTCAGTCATGTAGCATAAACTTTTTTTCACTTTTTTTTTCTCTTTTATGCAAGTAATAAAAATAGCTGGCCTGTACAATAAGACTCTAAGTCGTTATGAAGACATTACTTTTAAACTAATTTTTCTAATGTTACAACGTCTGTAAGAGCATCATGAGCATTTGTAACAGAGACGCTCAGTAGATCCTCGGCTAATTTCATTAATTTGTATTGATTTTTACCTTTTCTGTCAGGAAATTTTACACGAAATAAATGTAAAGTATCAGTGAAGCCCTTTACGACTTTATAAAATTGGTCTATTAAACTAGTCTGTTTTTATTTGACTAGAAGACGTAAAGCATCGAAAGTACAACTATAAGCAATAAGTATGCACGGTTTCCTAAGACTTTTAAAATACGTGATGAAATTACCTAAGACTATCTGTATGTTAGAGGATAATACCTAGACACCGTGGCAGTACAGTTATCTACTTAGCTCTCTTAATCTGTTAACAGCCAAGGCCTTATCACTTACGGTTTCTGACGGACTAATATATTTATTTAAAATATTTTGTTTGCATTTAGCTGCAATTTGAAGAATATCGTCAGTCATAGAAAAACCACCTGTTTCGATATCAAATATCACTTTTGAAATTGCTGGTATATCCGGCAATGCAATATTTAATTCATAGGTGAAGCCTTCTTGGACTTCTCGTTTATTTTTTGGTTGGGCTCTTTTATTTTGTAAACCTTCTCGATGTAGCTTGAATGCAGGAGTTTTCGCTTTTTAAGCTCGAGTTTTTGCTGATTTCATAGTTCACTTTACGTGTTTTGATAAGTGTTATCTGGGACTTAAATTACATTTATCAAAAGTTCTTTGTACTTAGAGTTCACTCTCATTTTTTGAACGATAACACAAGCTACACGATAGTCGTATGACTCAGAAGCTCCGTATAATAAGGCCTTGGGAGCTTTTTTGGTAATAATATTATTTAAACTTTTATTTTCTTGAAGAGAATTTCATTACACAGGCCATGAAAAATAGATGCATGATTATAGTTTTTTTTGTCCTTAAAATACTACACCATTTTTCACAGTTCTCGTGAATGTTAAACGCGTGAAATGGTATTTTTTGACGGAAGCAGACATATCAAGTAAGTGACCTGTATTCTTGGACACAGAATACGTAAAATATTTATGTTAATATTTTAATATATAAGGCGTCAGTTGCTTATTGAAATCGTGATTTTTATCTGACTGCGTTGTAATGGGATATTTAGCTAATTCACATCTTTGTCCACTACTTACGGTACTTTGTCTGCCTTCTTTCTGGTTCTCCAAGTCATGAAACAGCTTACAATCAGCGGGTCACTCAACTATCAAAAAGGTGCTTTAAAACTTTGTCACGCACTTTACGTTGGCTATATCTTCAGTAGAATAGACACCACCAGGAAAACGATACGCCACCGCAAGTAACTGATCAATCTCCTCGGGTCCACTGGCATAGCCCTGGACAAGTGGGTGGCAAATTCTTCAGAGCTGCTAGCAGATTTAAATTCTACTTCTGCAAGAGAAATTGTATTTAACCAAAACACGTTAAAATCCTCCCTTGATATAAAATAACTTCCAAATGTTGATGTATTTACGTTCACGGCAACAGTCACTCAAGGGACTTACACTATCACAGGTTAATCCTATCTGAAATTGCTCAATTTTTTTAACATCAAGGGTGGTTGGCACCCACGATCGTAGTAACCAAAGTTATTATGCAGGGCCTTTGGCTCGACATTATTGATAATCGTACTGGCTGTAGGTCATACCATTGTCAAGCGGCTCATTGCATCACACCACTTTGCTTGAAGGTGTGTAATAATGTTATTTAACATCTACAGATCCTTTGAGATCACTTGTAGGTATGCAGTCGCCACAGGAATCTTAAGACGATGCATGCAATGAGCCTGCTGTAGTGAACAAAGTTAAATTCAGCTAATAGATTTTCTGCCTGCCATACTAACTACTCCAACTTGATCTTTTAACATTACTGCCGTAGACTACACTGACCACATTCTAGTGTTTTTTTTCCGTGGCAGAGGTACTAAGTCTGTTATAGGCTCTAAGGCCATCTCTATTTGTTTTGTTAGAAAAGCAATTCATATTAAAGTAGTCTCTGATCTTTTGACGAGTTGTTTCATGGCAGCGTTCGATCGATTTTGTTTACGTCAAAAAGTTTGTAAAAAGCTGTATTCTAATAACGCCGTCAAATGTATGAGCACTGCCAAATTGCTGAAACTGCTATTTGCCAAAGCCTTGCCATGCATAGACATCATAACGCCAACTCTAGCAGCCTGAGGTTCGGAGTCATCATTTATTTCACCATAGGCTCTGTATTTCAGACGGCTCTTAGAAGCCAAGGTGTACAATTTCACGCACCCCTTTCACCAAGCTGTCGGTGAAGTTACCCTTACGTTCAAAGAGCTGTTTTCACCGGGTGCCCAGATCGAGGTCTGCCTCAACTCTGGGCCTTTTTGCCTACTCAGCATCAACGCTGCTGACGCCATGGTTGTTACAATAGCTCACTATTTGGTAGGCACTTCTCTGTTGGACCATTCCAAACCTTATAATAAAGGAAGTTAGCCTGTATTCTTTAAAAACTACTACAGATTGTTGACTGATCTGTGCGATTCCTTCTGGCTCCGATGGAAAAAAAGAGGTACTACATCAAGTTCAACGTCACAACAAATGGCTAAATGTTAACTCCAAGTAGAGGAATGGTGACGTAGTGGTTTTGTCAGATGAGCTCACTCCTTCCACCAAGTGGTGTAATGGACTGATCAGCGAAACACATATAGGCACACACAAGATAGTGAGAATGGTTACTGTCAGAAATGCCAACTGTTTTTTTAAATGACTGTAGGTGGAATTTATGAAATTGCCAATGGAGCCAGAACTTTTAACGCTCCACCATCGAATTCAAACGAATTTGTGATCTACGGTGGGCGATTTTTTAATTGTCCTAAGACCAAGAAATTTGGTAGCTTTCGTGATAGGCTAGATACTCTACATATTGTCTATAAATTTTTTTCGTAACCTTAAATTTTAAGCGCAGTTTGATCTTTTTAAAGTTTTTTAATTTTTCTTATCATTATGATTCAAGTCTAATAATTTTAGTCTATTACTGCTTACTCACATTTATGTATCAACTTTATTTTCAAAACTTAACTTAACTTTTAACAAACTTTTCATTAAAAAAGTTTTGTTAAATATTGATTCTTTATTGTCTGTAAAAAAAATGATCACTTTAGTTTGCATTGCTACTTTTGGTTAAAATAGCCTTGATAATAACTTTGACTTAATACTAGGCTCTCCTATCTTACTAATTTTTTTTTTTCAAGCCGAAGTGGTCAAAGTGTTAGACATGTTTACTTCACAATAAATATCATTAAAAAAGACTGTCATCGTTCGTGGTATGCGCTCTTTAACTTTGGCATGGGAAGACAGAAAGCTGGGCTGGAAGGGACACGCGCACTTGCCCATTGACACAAATGATCTGAAACTTGATACGAGACGGGTCTCCAGAACTCTCGTACTACAATCAAGATATTCAACACAATCCAGATGCGACAAACAATAGTCAAACTCAAAAGGACCAAATATAAATTATAAAAGTTCTTTGGCTCCATTTAATAAGCCCTTAGACGAGCAGAAAAACAAGCAAACAAACCCACCCCAGGGCATGGGTGACAATTTGTATAATATTGGTAAATAGCCAGGCATACATTTTCATTCGTGGTCAAACCAACGGATGTATGAGCCACAAATAATCTAGGGGTCTAATTTGAACGTGCTCAACTATCTAAATAGCTCAGTGATCAGTATGGCATTATTGAATTAGGACCCAATGCAATTGCTGCTATTCCTACTATTCAGTCAAATAATAAGAATGGCAAGTAACAATATCTCCACAATATGAAAAACATTATGTAGGTACGTTGGCTGATAAATGGAGGGGTGTATTTGCTGATCAATTTTGCGTGCTTCTTTCTCTCTCTCTCTTTCTTTCTTCCTTTAACACAGTAGACAAGTTTTTGCTTGCACTATCACGGAATTTAAGAAGTAGGAGAGGCACAGATACACTGCTCGCTCAGCATGCACTGCTAACTCAGCAAAGTGACAAGACTATCATTTAGTTCTGCAGTTGGGTGCAACATTTGCATAATAAAATGATAATGTTATATGATCCTTAACCTACTTATATCAAGGGAAACAAATGAGGTAAAAAGAAGCTGCCAGTGGAAAAACGGAAAAGCAATTTTGATTTGGACTTTAGGTGCCATGTAGCTAGACTATTGCGAGTTTCTAAGCTACAACATTGAAAGATGTCATTGGGATAGCTTTAGACATGGATAATAAGCTAAGCTTATGCTATGTTGTACAGTAAACATACAGGGTATTCACTATAAAAGAGAATTGTTTGGACAACGGGGGTTCAAGAACAGTTATAGTAGAAACTTATGACGCACCGGTGGAAGGTGCAGGAATTGGCTTGGTGCCTCTGCAGAAATCAAAAGTAGAAATTCAATTTAACAGTTTTGTTAAATTAAATAATGACAGTAAGGTTCATGCAAAAGGTTAAAGTACGACGAACAAAACAATAAATACATTTGTCCTATTAGTGAACTTAAAAGAGTGCGAGGTTGTGCCAGAAAAGCTCAAATAGCTGACGTTTATGCAGACGACAAATAAATAGAAAATAGAATTTCTAAACAAATATTTAGGAGAAATAAGACATTGCAAAAAGGGATAAAGTGATTTAGAAAAGGTAAAATAAGTAAGTCATGTAAATGAAAATAAGAAAAATACAAGAAATCAAAGAAAAAGTAAGCATGGCAGTGACGTCGATAATAATGATGAGAGCATTTGGGCTTATGAAAAGGGTAATAACCGAAAAGTAATAACTTTTAGGAAAACAAGAGTAGACAAAATCATAAAAGTTGTCAATGTGTCAAGTTTAAACGATAAAAGAAGAAACACAAGTGAGAACTCATAGAATTCAACTGATACGTGCTGGAACTTAAGGAAGAGCTTGTATCAAAGAAAGTTATCATAGCAAACTGAAACACACTGGTGACTTTATCCAAGAAATCCTAGCCATCCCATCATTCAAGGTTTCAACTAGTAAAAGCCAGCATGAGAAACGAAAAATATATTGTGAAAAAAGACTGTACTGGGATTTACAGTAAGCAGAGGCCAGTTTGGGTACAGAGGCGTTAAAAAAAAAACCTTTAAGACAATAAATATGGTAGGGATTACAAATGCAGCTGCAGCTATATCCAGCAAGAATAAAAGTAAAAGGAAGAAAAAAAGTGAATTTGATGAGAGAAGTTCCGTACAAGAACGTATTCTTGAATATAGAAATATATTTTCACTTGAACCACCACCACGTCCAGATCCTCAAAGTGGCTCCAAGCCACCAACTAATAACAATACGATAACAGTACTAAAAATAATAAAAATTATAACAAAAAAAGTAACAGTAATTATAAGAGTAATACCTTATTTAAAGATCAATACATTACTGTACAGAATAACAGATTACAAGATACATACTACCATGTATGTGTGTAAGAATATACAAAAAAGTGTTGTCTTTCTTTATGCTCCGTGGACCCGAGACACGTCTCATAAAATAGAAAAAAAAACGTTATTCAAGAAAAATTACAATCCATACAGAAAATGTGATAATAATATATATAAGTTGTAATACAAAAAAATAAGATAAAATGGTTTGATAAGTAAAATGAGAAGAAAAAAAATACTGTAGTCGAAATTTTTTTATGGCCAGTTGCCGTACAACTAACTTTTGGGAAGATAAGTCATGGTATAGGTAACTAGTCCTGTATGTTTCCTAACCCTTAAAGACAAATTGATAGAAGGAGTTAAAAATATTGTTTATACTTAAGAAATTATACGTTGACCACAAAGAATATCGACAAAAAAGCTACTGTGTTTTCAGGAGAAAAAAAGCAACAAAAATAAAAGAAAAACGTAAGTAACTATAAAAGAAAAAAAAAAGGAAATTACACAATATCTTCATAAAAACACTTACGAGTAAATGAAGCCTTTTATTGATCTGCGATGTAAGTGGATTTTAAATGATGTAAAATATGTGAATTGTTAAGAAAAAAAGACTTGAAAGTTAATTTAGCATGAGAAATATAGTTACAATTTTTAATTCTAAATGATTGGTTACTCAGCTATGATCCATTCATTACTTTATAAAAATTTATATACTGCTTACCTACTAGTAAAATTAACAACAAAAATACATGGATTATTGTTCCTTAACTAAAAGAATACTCTGCCTTGTAATCTTAGAAAAAAAGTTATGATTGCGTATTTGATCATGATATTAAACTTTATCTTTATCAATAACTTCTCAGATTTCTGAAAAGGTATTCGTTTTATACAATAAGACATGAATAACTACAAAACCTAAACATGTACGTCCACAAGCATATGTGTATATACATAAAAAAATGGTACTCAAGAACTGTACGTCTATCCCATAAACGACATCAGAATAATCTAAGAGCTCAGACATCTGTATTGAAGTTTTGTAAAAAAAGTAACAATTAAAAGCTATAAATTACTGAAATAATAAAGTAAGCCTGCCATCTAAACAACAAACTCCATTGCAGGTTAACGTTAACCCTACCGTGACAAAAAGCGAAACATACAGAACAGTGAAAAGATTACAGCTCGTTAAATAATGGCGTGAAAAACAATCAATAGCCTAAGTATCAAAGTATTGTTGAACAAGAAAAAGAAAATACCAAACATATATCTTTAATGCCAGAAATAAGAACCTATACAACTTTTTATTTAAAAATTTTAAAGAACAGTTTTAAAATTTTCCATCATATAATATACTTAACCCCACGTGATTAAAAGAAAGCTGTTTGAAAAAGTGTTGAGAAACCCATGAATTAATCTAGCAAAAAAAATTCACTTAAATGTAATTTAATCACTCTAGCAACAACACATCCTTTATAGTCTACTAAAGTAACGTAATTAGTGACGTATGCAGCTCTAGGAAGATAAAAATTAAATTTAAGTCAGGCACCAATATGTGCAAATGGGGTGCAAAATATAATTGACTTATGAAAGGAATCATTCAACATAATTTGTAACTATACAAATATTATTCTTACCCCAGTACATTTGGTGTTAAAATTCAGTACATTTACGCTACGCATCTTATCCTTCTTATCTACAACGCTTTTTATCATGCCACTGTGTTAAAGGGGAGGGTGATTCTTTATACTTAACTTGGCTGAAATGTTTACAGGTAAAAAGAGCAAAGACAATATCGCAAGATATAGAAGTGCAATGGATTCTTCGAGGCTGCACCAAATTCCTATCTCGATGCGAAGTAATAAGCCACGACAAAATCAGTCACGCTACGGCAGATAAAAATCGAGAACAGCGTAATAAATAAGATCATGGTTGTCAAACTAAGTACTAATACCTAACACTTTATCATTAGTCATAATCGGATAACATAAATTTTGAACGATAAAAGAAATACTACGTGCCTCATTTAACAAAATATATATACAGATGTAAGAAACAGATAAAATAAGCATTTAGTGAAAGAGAACAGATTTTTTAAGTATTTACTCCAAAAATCTATGTATAGTTTCGTTATTGTATAATAAAAAGAAAAAAAAAAAAAAGAGAATTTATAGATAAAAAAATCCTTAACAAACATCAGTTAAACAACGCATATATATATATATGTAAAATAAGATGCATGCATAAAAAAAAACTAATATGTGAAAAAAATCTGTACTGAAAACATCAGACAAGAAAAATAAAAGTAAAATAACTTTGTTTGAGACAAAATCAATTATGTAACGTCTTTATTTATGTTAAAGAAATATTAGAAGGAAAAATATTTAAAAAAAGAATATAAAATGAATACAGCATAAAAAAAAGTTTTATAATTTAAGGAATTATATGAGAGAAGAGCTCACACTTGAACATGTATATATACACTGACAACACAGCACAAAGCATCAGTAGAAGAACCAGGGATTAGACAGTAAAGGCTACTGCTATTCTCTCTAATGAACTTCAGACACGTGACACAAACAACACCATACGGACACAACAATTTTAGTAAAGAAAAATGATAGCCATCAAGGATGGCATCGTCACAACCATGGATGTGGTGGGTACTGTAGCGTACAGCTAAGCATCCATGCGCTCCTGCTAGTTTGGATCCTTAGGAAAAAAAGCAGAGAGACAAGTACATAGAAGCTAAGAGTTATGGGCTATCAGAGAAGATCTAACAAGAGAGTCGATCAACAGTAAGGGTAAGTCCTTGGCTTCGAATGGTGAAGCTAAACTCCCCTTCTCTCTCATTTTTGATATTATTAAAGCACTTCATCCAAACTCTTTGGAGTTATTTTGTGAGCGTCTTAAGGCCATAGAACCCTACGTTACAAAATTCTTTAACTCAAAAAAAAAACGTATGAAACCCTTTCGGTAGTTGAACGTTTAAATAAACGTATTAAAAGATATAATGATTTAAGTTATATTTCAGTCTTATAAAAGCCACGTAGAAATTACAAAACTTAAATGCTACTATTTATTTATTTTGTCTTTTATTATAAATATTTAAACTTGTAGCTTCGTTATATAACTGACCTTATGATTCACTATAATTTGTCATAATTGCATACCAAAACGTATCCAACAATCTATAGTGAAGCAGATCATGTATCGTTGAAACCATGAATGTATTTTAGTTAATACGAAATATATAAAACGTTATAAGAGTTAAAGAGTTTACTAAAATTTTTTTGCTTTGACTCTTTTTACGCTGCTTACGTTACTTAATTATGAACTACAAAAAAGTCTTAAATAAAAACTTCTTGACATTTTTGAAGGTCATTAAGTTAACACTAACTGGTAACAAAAAACAAACACTTGTTTGTACAGTTTATAATGACAGGAAATGTCTATGTATGCGTATAATATCTTATTTGACCATAATATTATATCGAAATATTATTGTACCAAGTAAATCGATCACTTAAGACTCCAGATTGAGTAACAAAAATTTTTTTTAATAAAACACTACTAGTTGCAGCCATATGTATGCATGTACCAATATCTGATCTTTAATTAAACTGCTTTTTGTTAATAAGTTAGACAAATAAAAGGCAAAATTTTGACACTATATAAATATATATTAACGCATACATAGGCTAACGATAGAGAGAGAGAGAGAAAGAGAAAGAGAATATAAAATGTTACTGTTACCTTACGCACCCATTTTTATTTAACAACTTTATATTTGCACGTTCTTACAAGATAAAAGCAGGAGTTCTAAATAATTAATCAATCATTAAAAAAACAAAGAAATAAAAAAAATTCACGTCTACAACAATATTGTAGTAACTTGTCTTATTAACTCGCGTGAATTCTCAATCAATCTATAGTTATCAGAGAGGCAACAATCAAAGGAGGATCGTGTTACATCCCGAGGTAGTATAGAGTAATGATATTATAAGTAAAAATGCAATTCATCCGTCAAATGTATACAAGACGTGTTATGTGCATACATCAGCTAATACGATAAGAGGAACATATACGTAACTTGTATGCATGTTTTTGTATTACCTTTAAGATGAATATTTCATAAATTACTAAAAAATACAACCAGCTTCGTTGTAAGAATGGACGTATGTATTAAAATTGTACGTTGCATGTAAAAATACATTAGTTATATTGTACGTATACATAAATTACTTACTTAAACATTGATTGCCTATTTCTAAGAATGTATACCAATTTAAAAATTAGGTAGAGCAAATTATTTTTTCTCATTTTAAACTAATAACAAAGTCCCCATTTATATTAATTGCAAAAATTGTGAATTTATCTGTCACATTTTAACTAGTATTTAATGTCTCTTCTATTGCTGATGCGAGCTTGCATCATCACTGATCCAAAAATTTTTATCACACTTGTAAGTCAAATACGATTAGTACTGTTGTTTTAATTTCTTAGTACATTAAATAACAACATAGAACATCATTGTATAATCTACTGCTTTATTGTCAATGTAGTCTACAAAAACATCGCTTACTGGTTAACCTTATTCAACCAAAGGCCTTTTTTACTTGCTGTAATGTTATAGAAATGCACCACCAAAAGAAAGAGTTGTTATTTTTACGTCAACACAACGTGCTGGCTAAGGCAATTCAAGTGCATTTTGAGAACATCAATAATTTGGACTACGCTTAGAAGCGAGGTATAGTGTAGGAGGCCAACCAAAAGTGGTTCCGGCGACAGCAGAGAAAGCAGACACCACAACATTTTTTCAGCCACGAACTCATTCAAGTAGTTTAAGGGACCACCGAAGATCGCTGCACGAAGCATTAGGGAACTTCAAAGCAGTAGTTACATTAATCAGTGGTAGATGTAAGTTAATTATCAGTCATATAATTATTACTAATATTTTTTAAAATAACTTGAGTAAATTGTATTTAAAAGAATAAGTGGGTTTTTTTTTGTTTTATTAAAAAAATTATTTAATTAAAATCATCCATATTATTTAAGCAAAAATTTTTACTCTATTGAAAGGAGTAAATATACCTTACAAGCTAAACTCTAAAAGATCCATGGTAGACACTGAAACAAAATAGTTAAGACCATTCTTAAAACAAGTCCGGTTATAATAGCAGTTCCGGGTTTTTCTTTCTATCATATATAGTCCAATTTCAAAACAAGGTGCCTAGTGCCTAATTGGCCATACCTGATCAAACTCATACCCTCCTAATTTATCGTAAAGTCTGTTTAATCTAATAACTGGTTTTTATAATATGTAAGAATGTTTAAGTAGCTTATGGTCTGTCACCATTGCAACATTCTTGGCCAATTTAATAAGGCAAAAACTTTTTTTTTTTATATACTATTGACAGTAATCGTTTATTATCAGCAAGGTACCAAAGCTAACTGCCCTTCAAGCATCTAAAGGCATACTTGTCTGGGTTGTCTTTTTCTATTTTCCCTGGCTCACTATTGGTCCAACAGGATAGTCTAATGCATCAGTTATAACCACAAGTTCCTTCTGCTGAGTACTTCAAGGACATACTGGATGTAAAGTGCATCCATGAGGATTTTGACTGTTCATTGATGCTGCTCTTTGCATTTAAACTCTGTGCAATTTTGCATTACTCTTATTTAATCGTACAATTAATCAAAGTAAAATTTTTTAAATATCCAAAAGATTAAAAAATTGTTCGATTTTGTTTCATCTTATAGGAATTTCATTTTTTTGATGGTTTCTATCTGTTTTGGATCGGTTTTCATTTGGCTGTTTCCCAAAATAAGCCCTAGAACTTAATCTTAGTTCTTAGAAATTGGCATTTTCTTGCTTTAATCGTAAGGTTTTCTCTTGATAACCGTTGTAAGAGCATTAACAGTTGTTTCTGGTATAATTAAGGTTAGAAGAAAACACCATTATGCTGTCAGAATAAGCCTTCATCTTGTATTACTGCAGACCTGCTAATGCCAAAGTCATGGCTCTTTACAAAGTATTTAGAGAGTTAGTACAACCCAAGGAACTTTTTTATACTCTTGATGCCTATCGGGTCTAGAAGATGCTGTTTTATGGGCACCATCCTTGTGTATTTTTATTAAAAAAAAACTAATGTTTCAAGTCAACAACTGTTATCTAGCGTCCTGATGCCAAATTGTCGAGTATATTACTTTGAAATGAAATTGGGTGGCAGCTTCTTACTATCGTCTTGCTTAACTGCCAAACACTTATGATTACGCACAAGCATTTCTCACCATTTGGGCCAGTGTGTTCTGACACGATCCATATGTTGAAGCAATTTGATTAGTGCACTGATTTTTTTAAACTACCAATCTATTTTATGGAGGATTTTTGAGTCAGCAGATTAAAAAAAAGTATTTATTATAATAACTTATACATAATACGTATTAAATACGAAGTGTTTTTTTAAAAGACTATACCAAAAACTATTTTCTGCTAAGTTTTTTTTTTGGTACAGTAAAAAATTTTATTTTTTTTGTTGAAGATACGTAGTTGCTAAAGTAAACTTATTTGTTAAATTATTGTTTACAAGAGGCTGTGCATTCTAATAAGTAAATATTAATACCTTTTTTCCTGCTGGTGACGTATTTTTTAATTGCACGGACCAAATAAGGGTCTCAGATAACTCTGCTACGCCTTTTTCAAGCAGCTAGTTTATCTGTATTGTAATATTTATCCAAGTGGATGATAAATACGTGCATCTCCTAATTGTTATTAGTTTTTTCGTAGATGTTCTTATCATATGTTACAATAAGTTTGTTGCTTTCAGAGGCTCTCCCTTAAGTGAAAGCAAGTATTGATCGGATTTCATAAGTTTTCGCACATGTCTTTGTTTTCCTCGTTGAAACTGGATACATTGACTCTTTCTATTATCTCGTCTACTTTTGCATTTCTTCTAATTAATTTTTTTTAGTTTTAGCCTTTTTCGTGGGCCTTTTTTATATTGTTATCATAGTCGTTGCTACGCCTACCTTCACCCTTTTTTGTCATGATTTTTATACTTTCGTTTATAAAACTAATTTGAGTTTTACTCTCTCAACGACTTTATCGATTTTTCGAATTGCTTGTTTTTTCCAAACATGCGTATAAAGTGTTTACCTCATAATATTCTGGCGTCTCCATTGATGTCAGTAATGTTCGCTGTTTCAATGGCTTTGCATTTTATTAAGTCTACTTCTAAGACGGATTTATTCAATGTTTAGTCTGTTGTATTCAGACACCTTGCAAGCACCTTACCGTCATAATTTAATAAGACAAAATTTTTAAGTAAGATTTTCTCTTTCAATTTTTGTAAAAGCACCTAGTCCACTTTTGTTTTCCTGTAAACTTTTTAATATATATATATATATGTTACTGCCCTTATTCTCACGGTAATTTGGCCAGCTATGTATGTCACAACTTTCATGATTACTCCTACTCGACTATTAATTACTACTCTAGAATCGAAACAATTCTCTTTTATGATTGAGATTTCCCCACCCGTGTCAGTAAAAAATGTAGAACTTACTTACATGGGAGTTGTCTAAAACTCCTAACAGTGGTGTAGGTCCTCCATAAGATACATTTAATTTAACCTTGCAAAGTAATTGTGTATCTACTTACTTTCAAGCAATAGGTTTGTTTTCACCTTGACGGGTCACTGTAAAGTTATTTAAGCATTTTCCTTAGAATTTTTGGGCTCTGTCTTTCAGCGACCTGTGTATGCTAGCTTGTCAAGTTTATAACTTCTTCTACTTTTCAGTTGATTTCCAATTGACTCCTTATTGCCTGTAACAGCTTCATGTATGCACGTCGTATTTCTTAAATATTTTATTTATTATTTAATTAAAATAATGTCCAATGGTGGTACTGTCAAATTTTGTACTTATTGAAAAAAAAAAACGACGCTTCAGCCGTTTGGACAATGTCCCAGCCCTCATCAGGTACAAAAGTCTGTGAGTAATAAAAAATTCTTTACAATACAAATTTTGATCAATACAATATATGCAAATGAAGTAAAGTGTATAATATACCTCTGACTCTTACGAAGGCAATGTGAAATCGTAATGTATTTAGAGTTTCATGTTTTGTTCATTTTATATTCGGCACATATACAAATGATACAATATACTCACACAATACAGTTAAATACGAATCGCAAGCAGTTCCTTGTGAGACATACGTAAAAAGATCGTGTTTTTCTAATACTATAAATAAAAGGGGCCCTCAAATAATTAACTTAGAGTTAGCCTACTTTCAAAGTTGTTTTAACGAGAGACTTGTAACAATCTTTAAATTTTTCTGTATCTTGTTGTTTATTAATATTATTATTAAAATAATGCATATTGAACCTTTTGGGTAACAGGCATTTTTTATAATTGTGTTCCTTGTCTAAAATTTTTATTTTATCAAAATTAAAGTTGTGTGAAAATTAAATTGAATGTCGTAATAGTACAGATGTATCCTTTTCTTTTCTCTATGTCACTTTTATGTTCTACCATTATCAATTAGTATGTATACATGGTATGTGGTAAGCGACATTATTTTTATTGAGTGGCTATGTTAAGAGTCAGAGGTGTATTATATACTTCACTTATTTTGTCTTTATTGTATTCATCAAAATTTGTTTTGTAAAGAATTTCTTATTACTCATAGATTGTTGTACCTAATCAGGGCCGGGACATTGTCCAAACGGCCGAAACATCGTTTTGTTTTTTAATAAATACAAAATTTGACGGTATAACCATTGAACGTTATTTAAATTATTAACCAACTGTCATTGGACGTCTTACATCATTAATTGGAAACGCTGGTGAAAGCTGTACGTCCTTTATTCATTTATCATCTACACTTAGCTGCTATGCAGAACACCGGATTGCAACAACTACTAACTATCTTGACCAGTAGAAAGTTTGAATCGCTTTCAAGGATGCTTGACTTCTAACGTGCATGCTTTGGTAGAAATATAATTTTTAGTTTTTATAAGCTTAGTTGTATTTAAAAAGAAACGAAAAGTGGTGAATTAAAGCAAAAATTTTTAATTAAATGAAGGACTTGTGACGTTTTTCCAAAACAAATCACACAATGTACCCATAAGCTTAATTATGTTACTTTTTTTATTTTCCTATCAAATATAAAACATAACATAAAAAAGCTATCTCTAAACTACATAAATCAATTTTAAATAATAAAATTTCGGACTTGTACACAAAAACTAATTTTTTTTTTTAATTAAATAGAATTAATTAAAGAAAAAAATTAAGTCAAGGCTGTAAATTTTATATGATTTATTTATTTACTGATTATTACGAATTAAAATTAAATAGCGTTTTTCGCGAATATCGTTATAAATTGGAAAAAAGTTTAATGCCCTTTAATGACATGAAAAATCTGAGCGTAAAGGTGTGTACGATACACTTCCAACTTAAACTCTCAGTGACCCTGACCCGGTTCGGTGAACTGCATTTGTCAACAATAAAGGCAGAAGTAAAACTGGCTATGTAACCCTTCTAACTCTCTGCTACCAGATTGTGTCTCAAGCATATTAGAGTTGAACGATAAATTTTTTTTTGTTTCTAATGTTAATAAATTTGATTATTTTTAACCTTTCAAGAATGTTGATCATTTATTAAAATATTCGGGGGAATTTGAGACTGTCAGAAAAAGACTACTCAACATTATTGGTAGCCAAAGACACAATTTATCTAGTCGTCTTTCGTTAAATGATAAAATTTTCCAAGACAATTTAAAGTGAACATGAGTATTTCTTGAAAATAATAAACAAATTTTTATTACTCAAGCAGACAAAAGTTAAATCACTGTTGTTATTGGAAAAAAAACTAACATCAATATAGTAGAAGAATTAGTGAGTGAAAATAAATATTATTTACAGCTAGCAAATAATCCGTTAGAGCAATTAATTAAAGATACAAAAATTCTTGTAAGCAAGTGGGATCAACACGGTATTTTGATGAATTTTAAAAATTTGATAAAGATATTCCTAAAAAAAACTGATCTTAATGGTACGGAAAAATAAAAAGACACAAGAAAGACTTTCCTATTCATATCATTGTCTCAACACTTAATTTATCTACTTACATTTTTTCCAAATTTCTTTCTAATTTTTTAATAAAGAATATTTCACTCGTAAAATTACACGTAACTAATTGTTATAAGTTAAAAAATAAATTAAAAGATATTATCAGCTTACCTGGTTAACCTCTTATTAGTCTAGATGTTGTCAGTTTATTCAGTAATACTAGTAAAACCTTAATCATGAATGCAATAAGACATTTTTGGAAATTCTTGAATAGTAAAATCAGTGTTTCTCTTAATAAATTTTGCACAGTTGTATCTTTCATTTTGAATTAAACCTTTTTTTATTTCAACAAGAAATTTTATAAACAAGTTTCTGACTCTGCAATAAGCAGTCCCTGTAGTCCAGTGCTGTGTGATCTTTAAATGCGTTTACTTGAAACTACATGCTCAGAGATGTTATTTTTTAATGGTTCACTGTATTTGCGATATGTGGATGATATTCTTATATATGTGCCTACTAACTATATTAACTATACTAAAATTACTTTTAATAGCTTTTCTCCGAAATTACTATTTACTATTAAGACATGCAACAACAACACCATTAGTTTCTTGGATTAAAAAATTATTATTCAATAAATTAACACAGTGCCAACTAATTGGTAGCAAAAACCCACACATTTAGTCCAATACTTAAATTTCTTTTTCCACCATCCAATACAACATAAAATGAGTATGATTTACACATTAGTACACTTTTTTATTAAGTTAGCAAACACTTAATTTCATAACGATGATGTAAGTTAATCAATGGATTTTGACTAGTTCACAACTATCTCAAAAAATTTTTTGATAAGTTTTCAATCATAAGAATAAATACCTTAAATAACATGAACATAGTTGACATTCACAATAGAAACAATAATGAATATAAAGTAATCTTGTCATTACTCTTTATTTCCCACTGGCACGGCCCTATTAAATAATTTCGCAAAAAGCTTTACATTGGTCTTGTTTACAGTTCAAGCAATAAATTGAATTCGACCTTTTCACTTGGAAAAGATGTAATAAAGCCACTCAATAAAAATAATGTCATTTACCACATACTATGTGCGATACGCAACTTCTGTTATGTTGGTCCAACACCGAGAGCTTTCAAATTAAGAATGGAAGAACATAAAAGAGGCATAGAGGAAAAAACAGGTTACATCTGTACTATTACGACATAGCATTGAATTTACGCACAACTTTAATTTTGATAAAATAAGATTTTGATAATATAGATTTTTGTACCTGGTGAGGGCTGGGACATTGTCTAAACGGCCGAAGCGTTGTTTTTTTTTTAATGAATAAAAAATTTGACAGTACCACCATTAGACGTTATTTTTATTACTAACTTACTATCATTGGACGTCTTATATTATCAAATATTTTATGCTGTTTTTCACCCATTCTAATTTTGAGCCCCAGTAATTTATTATTTATTGTTGGTTCATTTTTAACGATTGAAGATTGTGTTGAATATCTTGCAAGATAAAACGCTTGGTTTGAAAACTGCTTACTTCTACGTTTGGTTTGTTGTAATAATTTTCATTTCTATCATAGTAAGAGTATTGATTTTTTGACCCGTCATGATAATTATTCTGCCTATCGTCATATCTATTAAAAATATGACCTTCTTCTTTCCGAATATAATTTCTTCTTTTCTCACAATTTTCGTTATTATAATTATGATTACTATCGTGATTATTTCTTTTTTAGTGGCCACTGCCTTAATAATAAGGGATACTTATATGCCTTTCTGGCTGTTTACTAAAATTTTCACTATTTTCATACGGACGGTGATAATCGTTATATACTACTTTTTCATGATATTTTTTTTCTTCTACTATCTTTTATTTTTGTTCCTCATCCATATTAGAATTTGTATTATTACATTTTTTGCATTCTACTACCTTTTTTTTACCTGTTACTAGAATGTAAGCCATGCTCTCGGAAGTATAAGCACCAGTTCCTATGACCCATACCATTCTACTCGTCTGTATTCAACTTCAAGATAGGTGCATCACTCCTCACAATCTGATCAGAATGCTTAAGAGAGCTTTATATTGGGCCTTCATTGGTTCCTCAGTTACTTACGTAGGTCCAACTAGGGCAAATACATAGAGGTAGATGACGAAGTGTAGTGGGGGATTTTGTGGGGCCAACATTGGCATCTCAATTAACGTGTAAAGGTCAGTTTTAGAACAATAAAGACTTATTTAAAAATAACACTTTATTGCTGATGCAGGTTACGCATGTAAGTTTAATTCGTGATTATATCAACAAGCATTATTTATTTGCAAGTCACGCTTATTTACAAACATTTCTACTTTATTGATTCTTCCCCACTTTAAAATTCTACGCTTTTGAATTGTTTTTTAATTCAACAACAAACGCTCTGAATTGTTACCTATAACAATTTATTAAAATAATTTAACTTAAGTCATACTTTGTATTTATTAACTTATATCAGTAATGACTGTTCTAATTTTTTAACACACTCATGGAATCTGCATTATATACAGTTACACATCTGCTTCAAAATGTGTACATATATATACCTTTTCATTCTCGAATCTCTTGACAATGCGTACAAAGATGAGCTAGGTAGATAATAACTTTCTTTGCCACAGTTAGCATCTACACTGAGCCCTTTTACAATCCTAGCTTGGTACTACCTACTTAAGTCATATAGGCTCCAGCTAATTAGTTTGGAAGTTCTCCTAACTTTCCGATCAGAAAGACCCACCATGGCATTATACTGGCTCTTGGCATTATCTGTCCTGAATCTTCTCTTCTGTGCTATCATTTATAGGTAGGAACATAATTTGTCGTTTACAGTAATAGTTGTTTCAATAGCCTCTTAAATGTCTCTGCCAGAAAACCCTTAACGTTTGATCCGTACGGAGCTTTTATATAGTACAAAAACTGCTTCATCACAGTTTAATTCTTTTTCAACGCATTGTTCTTGGCATGTGTCCAGTGTGTGTTTACCTAATGTGCCATTATAATTATATTGTGCAATCGCTAAACTTGACCACTATAGAAAGGAAATACACTCTTCCAACCCTTCAAGGCAGTTATCGTAAAATTCGGCAACAAGTCATGCGAGATAGTACGAGAGTACCAGTTTTCGCCTGCCTTTCTGTCTAGTTATACGAGCCCAATAAAAATAACTACAAGCGAGCAGATTTAGTTTTATAATGAACCAGCGGGACAACCAGTAATTTGTGGGCATTGGAGTGGGTAATAAAATAATCCTTCGTAACTCGCACTTAAAATGTACATCTGATATTAAATAAGTTTAATCCAAAATCTTATTGTTTAATAAATATTTCAATATAGTTCATTTACTTAAAGGCCATGCCTAATCCTAACTTAAGGTCTTTAAAAACTAAACAAGGTCCTTCAAGCCATATTATTTGGAGGATGTTGGAAACAATAGCTGCGATTAAGTCATTTTTGACTTTGTCGTTGTGCGCTACGTAAAAAATGCTTAAGTCCTGGTCATTGAAGAGCTGCGTGTGCGTGCGAGCACGTAGTTAGTGATGGTCGTTAGCTATACTGTATCCATAGTAATAGTAGTAAAATTGGTATCATTCTCGAGACGGGTGGCCGAGCCGAAGCTTTCTCTTTCTCGTTCTCTCTCACTTAATGTTATTATAGTGGGCAGGCCAGAACACAAGTCTGACATTAGATAGGTGTTTGCGTAGTCATCAGTAATTTAGGCTGAGAAAGTACGGCTAAGATCATTATATAGCACTATTTTTACCTGATCTACAGCCAGTACGATCTATATGACTGCATTGAGAGCTTCAGGCACGTTCAGGTTGTTGAAGGCCGTTAACTCAGCCGGAGGCGAGTTACGTTCCACCATTGTAAAAACAGTCACAGCTCCTACCACTTTAATGTTAAGTAAGTAATAATAGTATGTAAAATTGACTTTGCGTCTAGTCATCAAATGAAACATTTTGAATTTTAAATACCTTTCAATATCATCTCAATAAAAAAACGTTGTTTGCTAGATTATTAATTGATTTTTATAGTATGTGTTAAGCGTTTTAACGGTAATACTTAAATAACTTAGGTATTAAATAATTTACCGACCTCAACTTTTTCTTTGACAGCTCTCCGGTTTACAAAAGATAAAATTGTAGTTCCTGTTTTGGGTTATGTATGACATTTTTGTGTAAACTGCTTCTAACTCAAGATATATCTTCGTAAACTGGATAAAGTTTGAACCAAGCCCAATGTTTGTCTTGTATGGCCAAAATTTATGATTCCACAGGCTGGCTCTCATCTGTTGTGATACATGCTAACGTAATTATGCAGTCTTTATGGTTTCTCAAACTTAGTTCAAACGTTCGACTTCTTATCAATATTAAACCAAATATTATTTGATGGTTAGGAGATATTAACTTGTATAATTTTACGAGTTTGCCTGGTTGAAATGTTTATTGACTTCAAGATTGTAGAATCAAATGACATCACTACTCTGATGCTTTTAAGGTGGCCAACGCTAGTGCCCTTTACTTAAAAGAACTCAAGGTAGGATAAATATCTGTTACCCTACAATTACCAAGAACGAAGGTTACCCCCGTAGAAAACATGAGTGTTCTTTGGCTCGAGTTGCTTGATATTTATCTACTAACTAAACAGGTGAGACACTTTCTTGACGTCTTTTAAATGATTAAATAATTTGGTACACTTACAGGCCAGCTTAAATAATTTTATTCATTGGCTTAGTGCCCAGGCATCTAACAGGACAACATTTAAAGCAAATAGGTGTGGTAATATGCACATTTTACTACCATTTTCTAGCTGGCACCACGTCCCTAGAAAATCTAACCCTGCCAATGTTGACTCTCTAAGTATTTTTTCTTCTTTGTTAATGGCTTATAAGACGTAGATGTCTGGCTCCTTATTATAACACGATAATCCGAGTATAAGACCATCCTGCTTTTTCAGATTTCCAGGCAACATTACTGGGCCCTGCATCAAGTAATAAGACTACTACGTTAAAATTGGTCTGTTGGCTAGGGCGACTCTAAAAAAAGAGAAGGTGTTGGTGATCGCCAGAGTCGTCAACCACAATATTAGATTGGCTGCTGACATTGAGCAATAGTAAGCAACCTGTGCTAGTGATTGAAGGCGTACTCAGATAGTGCTTTAGCTAAATTTTGATGTTACCATTAGAGTTAGTGCCACTGGTAGATAAGTGAGTGGTGATTTGCAGCAGATAAGAGAAATCCATAGCTAGTTACTTATCTTATTTTTTTAGCCGTTGGATAACAGAGCCAAGAAGTGTAGGTTAGCGAGCGGTAGGTTATACTATCAATATTAAAGTTCAAATTTAAAACTGCGTGTGACGTTAAAATCAAATTAATATTTAATAATTAGGATTTTTTTTAAATTAATAGAAAAATAATGAATTAATAAGGTAATTGTGGATAGTAACAGCTACAATTATTAAGGAAACCAAATGACTTACTTGTTAGCAAAATTTATAATGCTAAGTGTTTTTAAGGTTGGGTTTGGTTGGCTGCTCGTAGTCACTGGCTCTCCTTGTCCGTCTCTCCTGCTTTCTCGATCTTCTCTCTTAATAACTACAAAAAACGCGAGAAACTTGGAAGCTTTGGTTCACTTGAATGCTACTACAAGAGTGACGCGTTAGGCCCACCAATTAGTGCAGCCTTGGGCATTACCGCCCTATATCCCTGTACAAAGATATCAACAGTCATACTAGCTACCCCTACTCCTACACATTTACTCTCGCTCATACACATACTCTCGAACGTGGCACTGTTTATAACAATAGATGACGATACCTTTAGTACATATACGTGGCGCCGCGATTACAAGTATGTATACAAATGTGTCAAGGTACTAAAAATTCCTATTTACTAAGTACATATGTGTGTGTTTTTGAACGCCATAACTATTGATGCCGGTGTTCCCACAACTCTCTTGTCTTCTTTTTCTCTCCTTGGCGATACTCTTGTATCTGATTTTTCCCACAAAGTACATAAAACACAGACCTGGACCTTTATTAGCTCGTTGTAAATAAAAATAGATTCCACCTTGATGACGGGTTTCGGCGCTTAATGCTATAAGGTCAGAGAAAAATGACTCCATCATATTATTTTCCCCTAGAACAAACATCTCACCAAGTGTTCGGTTTACTCCAAAAAATGTCTCAAGGAAAAACAATCATCCAAAAAAAAGTACTTAACCAGGCTTCCTAACCCAGCCAGCTGATGACCCCGTGTTTGTTTATCTTCTTTCCTGGGCTGCGTGGCCTTCGTTGTTTCGGTGTCCACGGCTTATCCTGGTGAGAGAGACGCCGGAGATGGGAAGGCATATGGTTTGGTGGGTCATGATGTCCAGGTCTACCCCCTCCCTTCTCTGGGTAGGGAAATACGATACGGAAGCAAAAACAAAAAAACGTGCATTTAGCTATCATCCCTCCCAATTTATGCAAACAAACGAACTTTACTCGGCGCTCCGCTTAGGTCAGGGGCTCTCCCTAAAGAGTTTTTTTTTTTTTTGCTTTTTTTTTTTACGGTCATCTATACATGACTCCTTATTGTTTACTCTTCTCTAATATTTACTGGAGCCCCTAACTCTCAAATGGTCCGGGAACGACCACATGTTCTCCACCGTCCGCAAAAAGTCGCATCGCTCCAGGCGGTTCGTTCCTCGGACCTCACGTTCTCTCTTCTGTTCATGAGCTTGAGGGTTGGGAGGGAAAATTATCGCGGGCTCTGGGCGTCAGAATCTAGCCTGATCTTCAGCGGGTCTCTCGAGCGCTGGATCTCTATGCCAATACCTGAGCGGATCAGATTGGGGTTGGACTGAACAGCTTTAGTACTCTCATTGGTAGTCGGCTGCTGGAGGTCCTTGTGGACTCCTTTGGATCCCAGAGAACCTGAAACGCTCGTTCCAGCACGAGTCCGGGGAGACGTATTCCCGTTGGGGTTTGGGCTATTTAGTGAAACCAAAAGGAAGTGAGTTTTTCATTGTACTCTTGCTAAGTGCCTAACCTGATGTCTCCGCGTGACGCTGAATGGTAACGCCGCGAGTCCCAACAGTGAAGGGACTTGCAATGGCGGCGAAATCAGCATTAGCTTTACCTCGTTGGAAGTGATGTTGCAAAAATCGAGTGACTAAGGGTGAACTGAAGTGGTTATCCCTGTACGAGCTGGCTTGGGACTAAGCCTCCTCGTTTCAGAATCCTCAGGGGGCAGTCATCAAAAATGACAGCATGGGTGTGGCAAGCCCGAGTGACCCTGAGCCAGGGAAAATGAGCGCCGTTTTCTCTTAAGAACGGTAACCAAATTTCATGCTTTAACGACTTTAGCTAAGGCGTAAGCGGGAGAACGTTGCATGAAAGGAGATCCGGGACTTGACTTAACCGTCTAGTCAAGAGGTGAAGGCTCCATTAACTTCTCAGAAATCCAAGCTGCTCGAATGGTGAGAGATTGAATGATCCACTGGGAGCCCAGGTCGTTAGTTCGAGAAAACAATTCTTATATAAATATGTACAAATCTAAGTATTCATCTATGGATGCCAAGGTATCCAGATGGAGTAAGAAATGAATGAACATGAAAAGAAAAAGAATAGAAAGAGCCAAAGAAAGGCAAAGTGGAGAGAAAGAAGGAGGAAAGGAGAAAAGGAGGAGATCTGTTGAAAGCCCTGAGCCCCAAGGAAAAGCTGTCCCTTCCAAGGGGCGGAATGATGAAAACAAAAAGGAGCTGGTAAACAACCCCTGGATGCCTCGTGGAACTTTTCGAACGATATGCGTCACTCGAAACAGGTCAAGTAAGGAAGAGAAAGGTAATGGACGATTGAAAACGCAAATTTTGAACTAATTGAAAGAACTTTGAATATGCCTGAGCAGATGTGACATGACAAATCTGTCCGAAGCATTTACTCAAACCTTGCAAGCTTGATGCCTGTTGAAAGCGATCGGTTATCGTTCCGGACCATGGACGCGCTCCAGATTACCCGTCCCTGGGAGGTCAAGTTTCTACAACTAAATGTTGATAGATCGAACTAGGCGACTGAAAAAGTGTACCAGCTGATCTCTAATAAGAGCTTGGACATACTCCTTCTCCAAGCACCAGCCAAAAGGAAGGTGGGCAACTCCTGGAAGTGTACGGGCCTGGGCACAAACACGATCATGTCAACCTTCTCCGATGAGCCCTGGGCAGCAATCGTTGTCACCAACCCAAATTTCAGCGCTCTATTTATCCCGCAGCTAAGTAACCAATGTTGCTTGGTTGCGAAGATCACAGCTCCTGGGTTCTCGTTTCATGTCATCAGTTGCTATTTTAAATACAGCGATGACAGAGAGTCACACCTTCCCCAATTGGACATAATGCTTCAAAAACTAAAGGGAAAATGCATGATAATGGGGGCTGACACAAACACTGAATCATCTCTCTGGAGTCTAAGAGAAACCAACGAGGATGGTGAAGCCTTTGAAAACCTGGTAGCAAGCCACGACCTGGTGATCCTAAACAAGATTACTGATACACCAACGTACGAGTCAAGGGGACGGATATCCTGGATTTATGTCACCTTGTTAAGCTCAGCGTTGAATCCAAGGATCTTCGACTGGAGAACGTAGGCTTCGTGGACAACTGGTGAACATAAATCAATATCGTTCAGCTTTAGACCCCAGAGCAACGAGAATGAAAATCTGTCTGCTGGATCAAGGTTTAACCTATGTAAAGCAGACTGGGAAAAATTTGAAAGCGAATTGACCAGAATGTCAGTCGAGAAGCTTGAAGGTCTGGAGACGAACGATGCTGATGAAATAGACAAATATGCTCAGGAATTGGGAAAAGTCATAACCAATGCATGTATACATGCCATGCCGAGAAAGGGCCGTCAGAGAGGTCGAAATCCGTGGTGGAGTGAAGAGCTGGCCAAAGCCAAGAGCAAGCTAAATAAAACGCATAGAATGCTCAAACGATACCAGGACGATGCCCTGGTAGATGAGTACAGAGCTCTACTAAAAAATTATAAAAAGATGATCCGAAATGCGAAAAATAAAAGCTGGAGAAACTTTGTAGAAACAGTGGGAAACGAAGACATATTTGGCCGCATCTATAAATATATGGCAAATAAGAAAATCCCCCGCACCACTTTCAGTGCCCTCCAAACTGATGACTACTATACAGTGTCAATAAAGGAAACTGCTCAAACTTCTCGACACCCATATACCAGAGGACGACAAAACTAGACGACTCCCCAGAGCTCAGACCGCATGAGAGGAGAGGCGGAAATTCTTCCAGAAACGGAAGACGCCCCGCCTTTCACTGCTCAAGAGTTAAAATTTGTTACGAGGAGTTTAGAGAATGGTAAGAGACACCAGAAGTGGACCTAATGGAGGTGCAAATTGTCAAACGAGCAACCAAGCTCCTTCCGGACCAGTTCTTGAAACTAATGAACGCCTGTTTTGAGAAAGGTCACTTTGCCCAAGAATGGAAAAAGGGACTGCTGACGGTCCTGCTGAAAAGTTTTGACAAAGACCTCACAGACCCAAGTTCATACCGCCTAATAAATCTTCTTCCAGTGAACGGCAAACTCTTAGAGATACTTGTTGTCAATAGACTAAGCGACGAAATACTGAGCTCTGGAGGCATCTCGAATCACCAGTACGGCTTCAGGTCAAAAATGTCAACAGAAGATGTCATTGAGGAACTGAGACATGTAGTAAATAATTCCTCACGTCGTTACACTTTTGGCGTCCTGTTTGACATAAAAGGCGCATTTGATAACGTGCAACACCTTACGGTCCTGGCGGCCTTGAAAAAAAGGGGATGCCATAAGAATAATTACCAGCTGTTGAAAAGCTACTTTGAAAACCGACGAGTCTCTCTCGAGTGGTCATGTCGATCTGCCTCCAAGGTTGCACCGAAAGGTTGCCCCCAAGGTTCTGTGCTTGGTCCCAGCTGCTGGAATCTTGCAGTTAATCCTTTACTTGAAAGACTAGGGTGAAAATCAGACGTAGAATTTCTCGCCTATGCTGATGATCTCATCGCAATTGTAGGTGGAAAGTCTCAGAAAGAAATTGAGAAGAAAGGCCAGGAAGTTGTTGACGAGGTCATTAAGTGAAGCGAAAGTGTGAAAGTAGAGATCTCAGGGAAAAAGACCGAAGGCATGTATCTTAAGGTAAATTAATTTGAAAGAACCGGCCGAAGACCGAAGCCCAGGCCTGATAGTCCCAAGAAATCGAGGAGAAGAAAGGCCGCTCCGATGTTACGAACGCCGATCATCAAGATCAAAGGCAAAAATCTGAAAGTAAAGAAAACTGTCAGGTACTTGGGCATCATGATAGATCAAGGTATGAGCTTTCAAAGCCATTGCAAGTACCTCAGAGATAAGGTGACCCCTCTCTTTTACAATCTAAGGAGACTTGCGAACAGCATATGGGGTCTCAAGTACCCTACGTGCATGAGAATCCACCAGGCAGTTTTCGCCCCAAAGGTCGCCTATGCGGCCGTGGCATGAGCAGATAAATGCACGATGCAGGATATTCGAGCGTTGTCCAGCATGCAGCATACGACTTTGGTGTCAGCCACCCATGCTTATAAAACAGCGTCAAACTAACGGGCACACTTCTGGTTGATCTTTTCCTTGAAATCAGAACTGCCCTGTACAACTGGAGGAAAGGAAAGATAATCTCTTTCGGAACCCTTAAGGAATTCAGGGCAGAAGAAGTTAGTGAAAAGCAAATAAAGAAAGAAGCCCTGAATGCATGGCAAAAAAGATGGGAAAGCTCGACAAAAGGACGAGTAACTTACTCGTCCTTCAAAAATATCAAAGACAGACTCGACACGAAGTGGCTCAAACTAAATCACGCAAGCGTCCAGATACTCACCAGACATGAAAACTTTGGGGCAAACCCACACAGGTTCAACCTGAAGGACATGGATGTTTGTGAGTGTGGAGCGACGGATACTTCTAAGCATAAACTTGCGAGATGCCCTAGGATGCATAAAAGTCGAAAGAAATTCATGCAGAAATTGGGACTCGATAAGTGGCCACAGAGTAACACGTACTTCGTGTCGAATCAAGAAACCTTCATTGCTTTCTCGCAGTTCTGCAAAACCGTTATGGCAGATGCAGATGCGAACTGAAGGTGAGCGAAAAGAAGGAAAAGGTAGCAAATACAGTGGTTGAAAGATGAGTACGAAGGGCCTTACAAGAAGACCTTAGGGATTTGAGCCCCTACTCATTCATAGCAGACGACGCGGCTCCGGGTGGGAGCCAATGGACACGCCACCTTGAGGTTTCCCCGTGGATGCGGTCATCGTCAAAGCTGTCTGCAAACGGTAAAATCTGGAATGACTAATCAAAAGTCAGGGCAGCTAATGAGCGTAACGAAAGTGTCTGTTCCGGACTCCAGCTGTATCGATCATAGAGACTGGATAAGATTTACCTTTGGATCTCCTTGGAGATGCAGCTGGTACGAACCAACAGGCGTCTAGATTTTTCCGAAGTCAGACCCAAGGCCGGTCTTGTGAGATTGTGGATGGATTATTTTCAAGTTCCCCTAAAACCTCTCAAGAGACTGCAAACCCCTTACGGTGGTGATCAGTTGGAAACAGGGAGCAGTGTCAGCCGATCGATCGAAGAATATCACTGTGCACTACTACGTGCATCGCTACCCTTCTGGGATCAAGGCTGCGGTTGAAGCCCCCTATCAGGATCCTGTGATGGCCAGTCTTCGTTCGCCGACACCAAGCAGCGAGGGCTATCCCAGGGGTTGAGGCCTGAGGCTGGGTAGTTCTATCGGGGTAGTGAACGTACTCGGTAAGGTTTGGGATAAGCACTGGCGCTACGTTGATTCAAAGTAGCACGTCCCTATTCAAGTTGGCGGAGTGTGTCGGAGGTGGGTATCCCGGTGTCGGACTCTAGTGCGGGCGTGGGTCAGCGGGGAGCCTACCATCTCACGCTGTAAAGATTTTGGGTGACTGTTGGAGCAGCGAGGGTACGTATTCAGGTCTGTCTCTCAGCGCCCGCAGTTTTGACAGAAACTTCGGACGATCGGCGCTTGGCAGTCTCCTGGATTGTGCCCTCTTCCCCAGCAAGCAAAACACGCTCGTGGCGGCGGGTCAATGCGTGGATCCGTTGGGATCCTCCAAACGTTGGAGAACATCACGCCCCCGGTCTTGACAGGTAGTTAGAGAGCCTGGGTAGAGAGCCTGGGGGGAGAAAACTCTGGGGGGTGCGCCAATTGTTTCCCATGTATCGATAGGAGGTGGGGTGAGAGCGGGCCGGGGTTAAGTTAGTTTACTGGGGTTAAGCCTCTTCAACCGGATCCCATGGGGGGGGGGGTGAGTTTGGGGACTCGTAGTCATCGAGTTGTAATTATCTAGACATGCGAACTCGTCACTTACCAAACTCCCCACCCATATTTTCGGCCTGATGAGTAACATTCCCATAAATTCAAGCGTCCAGCCGGCTTCGGGCTCCCGGCTCATGGGTCAGATAATCTATGGAGAGTCGCACGAGATCCCTTACCTCCAACTTTTTACCGGGGTCCATATTGCACACGGATCGTCGTTGGAGACGCTCTCTAGGGCTTGCGCGCGTAATGTTTCAAGCTCGTTCTTCTCAAGCTCTGGCACCTGTGGGAGGGTGAGGGTTTACATCAGCTCAAGCCTTTGCCTGCGGGCGGTCGGTGGGCAGTACCCCGCTGCTAATGAGCCTATCGAGGTTGCTATCAGCCCATTCAAGGTGATCCTTGACGTCCGGGAACTCCAGTACGTGACCCAGCGTTTAGGACACGGTGCCCGCTGGCCACTTCTCGTGGGCTAGAAACTCGATGGCCTCTTGTTCCGTTCCTCCTTCCCCAACAACTTAATCATCACCACAGCCTAGGTTTCTTCGTGCAAGGGCTCTCTCGCTTGATCTATCGCCAGGGCCTCCTCGGACTTGCGTGGAAGCAGACCTGCGGCCTCTCGGGGGGCCCATGTGGTTGGGGTTCGCGGGCCACTCCCTTCGGGGTTGAGGGAACCAAAGGCACTAACAGGGGTCAGAATACTAGGGTCGGTAGGGAGAGTGGAGGTGGGCAGCTCTGGCAATGGACTAGGTCCATGGTTGACATCAGGCGCAACCTCCGGCGTGGCGTAAGTCGCGGCCTCCACGGACGCTGACTCCTCCAACTCCTCCACTGGCACCTGTTGAAAGACGCCACACACATGTATAGAACTTCGACATTGGAAAATAAAGATAGGACAGACAGAGAGAATAGCCAGAAGGTAACGTGCCAGCCTTGAAATTTCCACTAAGCCCTATGCTTCCCTTGCGGGGGTAGGTACCGCTTAACGTCTGATACGTGTGCAACGCGCTTCTTATTTTCATCGTGAAGGACAAACACTACTGGCAATTTCACCGCGAAGATCTGGTATGGTCCCTCGAACTTTAGCGCTAGTTTTGCTGAGAATTTCTTCGTGGCGTCAGACTGATGATGAGTATGCTTCATCACTTGAATACCCACGCCATAACGTACATCGCGACGTCCGCAATTATTATGCCTCTCCTGTTTTGGTCTTGCGTCTTCGATGTGTTTAGCTACTAAGTCTCGCAGTGCAACCAGTCGCTTGACTCGATTTCCCGATGTATCCGGTGAAATCTGCTCGATTTTCCCCTTAAATTCGACCTCTCTACACAGACTTTTCACTGGATTCAGATTTTTACCGTAGTTCAAGAACGTCGGCAAAACTTGCAACGTCGCTTGAGTTGCAGTGTTAATTACGTGGTGAAACTAATGCACATGCAGATCCCAGTTGTGATGATTGGCGCCTACAAATATAACTATCATTTGCTTAAAAGTCTGATTAGCTCGCTCCACGGGATCGGCTTAGGCATGGTAGGAAGGCGTAAAAACATGCTGGACCCCGTACTCCTTCACTGACTCGGCGATTAACTTATAACTAAATTCGCGGCCATTATCTATCAAAAAGTACTCCAGGATCTCCCATCAAATTAAAATTTTATCAATAAAGACAAAATGTGAATTAAGTATTTGGGCTAGACTTACAGCCCAACATTTTCGTATATCTAGACGATATAACCGTAGCGACAGACGATTTTGACGAACACTTGCGAGTCAAGCGACTGGTTGCACTGCGAGACTTAGTAGCTAAACACATCGAAGACGCAAGACCAAAACAGGAGAGGCATAATAATTGCGGACGTCGCGATGTACGTTATGGCGTGGGTATTCAAGTGATGAAGCATACTCATCATCAGTCTGACGCCACGAAGAAATTCTCAGCAAAACTAGCGCTAAAGTTCGAGGGACCATACCAGATCTTCGCGGTGAAATTGCCAGTAGTGTTTGTCCTTCACGATGAAAATAAGAAGCGCGTTGCACACGTATCAGACGTTAAGCGGTACCTACCCCCGCAAGGGAAGCATAGGGCTTAGTGGAAATTTCAAGGCTGGCACGTTACCTTCTGGCTATTCTCTCTGTCTGTCCTATCTTTATTTTCCAATGTCGAATTTCTATACATGTGTGTGGCGTCTTTCAACAGGTGCCAGTGGAGGAGTTGGAGGAGTCAGCGTCCGTGGAGGCCGCGACTTACGCCACGCCGGAGGTTGCGCCTGATGTCAACCATGGACCTAGTCCATTGCCAGAGCTGCCCACCTCCACTCTCCCTACCGACCCTAGTATTCTGACCCCTGTTAGTGCCTTTGGTTCCCTCAACCCCGAAGGGAGTGGCCCGCGAACCCCAACCACATGGGCCCCCCGAGAGGCCGCAGGTCTGCTTCCACGCAAGTCCGAGGAGGCCCTGGCGATAGATCAAGCGAGAGAGCCCTTGCACGAAGAAACCTAGGCTGTGGTGATGATTAAGTTGTTGGGGAAGGAGGAACGGAACAAGAGGCCATCGAGTTTCTAGCCCACGAGAAGTGGCCAGCGGGCACCGTGTCCTAAACGCTGGGTCACGTACTGGAGTTCCCGGACGTCAAGGATCACCTTGAATGGGCTGATAGCAACCTCGATAGGCTCATTAGCAGCGGGGTACTGCCCACCGACCGCCCGCAGGCAAAGGCTTGAGCTGATGTAAACCCTCACCCTCCCACAGGTGCCAGAGCTTGAGAAGAACGAGCTTGAAACATTACGCGCGCAAGCCCTAGAGAGCGTCTCCAACGACGATCCGTGTGCAATATGGACCCCGGTAAAAAGTTGGAGGTAAGGGATCTCGTGCGACTCTCCATAGATTATCTGACCCATGAGCCGGGAGCCCGAAGCCGGCTGGACGCTTGAATTTATGGGAATGTTACTCATCAGGCCGAAAATATGGGTGGGGAGTTTGGTAAGTGACGAGTTCGCATGTCTAGATAATTACAACTCGATGACTACGAGTCCCCAAACTCACCCCCCCCCCCATGGGATCCGGTTGAAGAGGCTTAACCCCAGTAAACTAACTTAACCCCGGCCCGCTCTCACCCCACCTCCTATCGATACATGGGAAACAATTGGCGCACCCCCCAGAGTTTTCTCCCCCCAGGCTCTCTACCCAGGCTCTCTAACTACCTGTCAAGACCGGGGGCGTGATGTTCTCCAACGTTTGGAGGATCCCAACGGATCCACGCATTGACCCGCCGCCACGAGCGTGTTTTGCTTGCTGGGGAAGAGGGCACAATCCAGGAGACTGCCAAGCGCCGATCGTCCGAAGTTTCTGTCAAAACTGCGGGCGCTGAGAGACAGACCTGAATACGTACCCTCGCTGCTCCAACAGTCACCCAAAATCTTTACAGCGTGAGATGGTAGGCTCCCCGCTGACCCACGCCCGCACTAGAGTCCGACACCGGGATACCCACCTCCGACACACTCCGCCAACTTGAATAGGGACGTGCTACTTTGAATCAACGTAGCGCCAGTGCTTATCCCAAACCTTACCGAGTACGTTCACTACCCCGATAGAACTACCCAGCCTCAGGCCTCAACCCCTGGGATAGCCCTCGCTGCTTGGTGTCGGCGAACGAAGACTGGCCATCACAGGATCCTGATAGGGGGCTTCAACCGCAGCCTTGATCCCAGAAGGGTAGCGATGCACGTAGTAGTGCACAGTGATATTCTTTGATCGATCGGCTGACACTGCTCCCTGTTTCCAACTGATCACCACCGTAAGGGGTTTGCAGTCTCTTGAGAGGTTTTAGGGGAACTTGAAAATAATCCATCCACAATCTCACAAGACCGGCCTTGGGTCTGACTTCGGAAAAATCTAGACGCCTGTTGGTTCGTACCAGCTGCATCTCCAAGGAGATCCAAAGGTAAATCTTATCCAGTCTCTATGATCGATACAGCTGGAGTCCGGAACAGACACTTTCGTTACGCTCATTAGCTGCCCTGACTTTTGATTAGTCATTCCAGATTTTACCGTTTGCAGACAGCTTTGACGATGACCGCATCCACGGGGAAACCTCAAGGTGGCGTGTCCATTGGCTCCCACCCGGAGCCGCGTCGTCTGCTATGAATGAGTAGGGGCTCAAATCCCTAAGGTCTTCTTGTAAGGCCCTTCGTACTCATCTTTCAACCACTGTATTTGCTACCTTTTCCTTCTTTTCGCTCACCTTCAGTTCGCATCTGCATCTGCCATAACGGTTTTGCAGAACTGCGAGAAAGCAATGAAGGTTTCTTGATTCGACACGAAGTACGTGTTACTCTGTGGCCACTTATCGAGTCCCAATTTCTGCATGAATTTCTTTCGACTTTTATGCATCCTAGGGCATCTCGCAAGTTTATGCTTAGAAGTATCCGTCGCTCCACACTCACAAACATCCATGTCCTTCAGGTTGAACCTGTGTGGGTTTGCCCCAAAGTTTTCATGTCTGGTGAGTATCTGGACGCTTGCGTGATTTAGTTTGAGCCACTTCGTGTCGAGTCTGTCTTTGATATTTTTGAAGGACGAGTAAGTTACTCGTCCTTTTGTCGAGCTTTCCCATCTTTTTTGCCATGCATTCAGGGCTTCTTTCTTTATTTGCTTTTCACTAACTTCTTCTGCCCTGAATTCCTTAAGGGTTCCGAAAGAGATTATCTTTCCTTTCCTCCAGTTGTACAGGGCAGTTCTGATTTCAAGGAAAAGATCAACCAGAAGTGTGCCCGTTAGTTTGACGCTGTTTTATAAGCATGGGTGGCTGACACCAAAGTCGTATGCTGCATGCTGGACAACGCTCGAATATCCTGCATCGTGCATTTATCTGCTCATGCCACGGCCGCATAGGCGACCTTTGGGGCGAAAACTGCCTGGTGGATTCTCATGCACGTAGGGTACTTGAGACCCCATATGCTGTTCGCAAGTCTCCTTAGATTGTAAAAGAGAGGGGTCACCTTATCTCTGAGGTACTTGCAATGGCTTTGAAAGCTCATACCTTGATCTATCATGATGCCCAAGTACCTGACAGTTTTCTTTACTTTCAGATTTTTGCCTTTGATCTTGATGATCGGCGTTCGTAACATCGGAGCGGCCTTTCTTCTCCTCGATTTCTTGGGACTATCAGGCCTGGGCTTCGGTCTTCGGCCGGTTCTTTCAAATTAATTTACCTTAAGATACATGCCTTCGGTCTTTTTCCCTGAGATCTCTACTTTCACACTTTCGCTTCACTTAATGACCTCGTCAACAACTTCCTGGCCTTTCTTCTCAATTTCTTTCTGAGACTTTCCACCTACAATTGCGATGAGATCATCAGCATAGGCGAGAAATTCTACGTCTGATTTTCACCCTAGTCTTTCAAGTAAAGGATTAACTGCAAGATTCCAGCAGCTGGGACCAAGCACAGAACCTTGGGGGCAACCTTTCGGTGCAACCTTGGAGGCAGATCGACATGACCACTCGAGAGAGACTCGTCGGTTTTCAAAGTAGCTTTTCAACAGCTGGTAATTATTCTTATGGCATCCCCTTTTTTTCAAGGCCGCCAGGACCGTAAGGTGTTGCACGTTATCAAATGCGCCTTTTATGTCAAACAGGACGCCAAAAGTGTAACGACGTGAGGAATTATTTACTACATGTCTCAGTTCCTCAATGACATCTTCTGTTGACATTTTTGACCTGAAGCCGTACTGGTGATTCGAGATGCCTCCAGAGCTCAGTATTTCGTCGCTTAGTCTATTGACAACAAGTATCTCTACGAGTTTGCCGTTCACTGGAAGAAGATTTATTAGGCGGTATGAACTTGGGTCTGTGAGGTCTTTGTCAAAACTTTTCAGCAGGACCGTCAGCAGTCCCTTTTTCCATTCTTGGGCAAAGTGACCTTTCTCCAAACAGGCGTTCATTAGTTTCAAGAACTGGTCCGGAAGGAGCTTGGTTGCTCGTTTGACAATTTGCACCTCCATTAGGTCCACTTCTGGTGTCTCTTACCATTCTCTAAACTCTTCGTAACAAATTTTAACTCTTGAGCAGTGAAAGGCGGGGCGTCTTCCGTTTCTGGAAGAATTTCCGCCTCTCCTCTCATGCGGCTGAGCTCTGGGGAGTCGTCAGTTTTGTCGTCCTCTGGTATATGGGTGTCGAGCAAAGTTTGAGCAGTTTCCTTTATTGACACTGTATAGTTGTCATCAGTTTGGAGGGCACTGAAAGTGGTGCGGGGGATTTTCTTATTTGCCATATATTTATAGATGCGGCCAAATATGTCTTCGTTTCCCACTGTTTCTACAAAGTTTCTCCAGCTTTTATTTTTCGCATTTCGGATCATCTTTTTATAATTTTTTAGTAGAGCTCTGTACTCATCTACCAGGGCATCGTCCTGGTATCGTTTGAGCATTCTATGCGTTTTATTTAGCTTGCTCTTGGCTTTGGCCAGCTCTTCACTCCACCACGGATTTCGACCTCTCTGACGGCCCTTTCTCGGCATGGCATGTATACATGCATTGGTTATGACTTTTCCCAATTCCTGAGCATATTTGTCTATTTCATCAGCATCGTTCGTCTCCAGACCTTCAAGCTTCTCGACTGACATTCTGGTCAATTCGCTTTCAAATTTTTCCCAGTCTGCTTTACATAGGTTAAACCTTGATCCAGCAGACAGATTTTCATTCTCGTTGCTCTGGGGTCTAAAGCTGAACGATATTGATTTATGTTCACCAGTTGTCCACGAAGCCTACGTTCTCCAGTCGAAGATCCTTGGATTCAACGCTGAGCTTAACAAGGTGACATAAATCCAGGATATCCGTCCCCTTGACTCGTACGTTGGTGTATCAGTAATCTTGTTTAGGATCACCAGGTCGTGGCTTGCTACCAGGTTTTCAAAGGCTTCACCATCCTCGTTGGTTTCTCTTAGACTCCAGAGAGATGATTCAGTGTTTGTGTCAGCCCCCATTATCATGCATTTTCCCTTTAGTTTTTGAAGCATTATGTCCAATTGGGGAAGGTGTGACTCTCTGTCATCGCTGTATTTAAAATAGCAACTGATGACATGAAACGAGAACCCAGGAGCTGTGATCTTCGCAACCAAGCAACATTGGTTACTTAGCTGCGGGATAAATAGAGCGCTGAAATTTGGGTTGGTGACAACGATTGCTGCCCAGGGCTCATCGGAGAAGGTTGACATGATCGTGTTTGTGCCCAGGCCCGTACACTTCCAGGAGTTGCCCACCTTCCTTTTGGCTGGTGCTTGGAGAAGGAGTATGTCCAAGCTCTTATTAGAGATCAGCTGGTACACTTTTTCAGTCGCCTAGTTCGATCTATCAACATTTAGTTGTAGAAACTTGACCTCCCAGGGACGGGTAATCTGGAGCGCGTCCATGGTCCGGAACGATAACCGATCGCTTTCAACAGGCATCAAGCTTGCAAGGTTTGAGTAAATGCTTCGGACAGATTTGTCATGTCACATCTGCTCAGGCATATTCAAAGTTCTTTCAATTAGTTCAAAATTTGCGTTTTCAATCGTCCATTACCTTTCTCTTCCTTACTTGACCTGTTTCGAGTGACGCATATCGTTCGAAAAGTTCCACGAGGCATCCAGGGGTTGTTTACCAGCTCCTTTTTGTTTTCATCATTCCGCCCCTTGGAAGGGACAGCTTTTCCTTGGGGCTCAGGGCTTTCAACAGATCTCCTCCTTTTCTCCTTTCCTCCTTCTTTCTCTCCACTTTGCTTTTCTTTGGCTCTTTCTATTCTTTTTCTTTTCATGTTCATTCATTTCTTACTCCATCTGGATACCTTGGCATCCATAGATGAATACTTAGATTTGTACATATTTATATAAGAATTGTTTTCTCGAACTAACGACCTGGGCTCCCAGTGGATCATTCAATCTCTCACCATTCGAGCAGCTTGGATTTCTGAGAAGTTAATGGAGCCTTCACCTCTTGACTAGACGGTTAAGTCAAGTCCCGGATCTCCTTTCATGCAACGTTCTCCCGCTTACGCCTTAGCTAAAGTCGTTAAAGCATGAAATTTGGTTACCGTTCTTAAGAGAAAACGGCGCTCATTTTCCCTGGCTCAGGGTCACTCGGGCTTGCCACACCCATGCTGTCATTTTTGATGACTGCCCCCTGAGGATTCTGAAACGAGGAGGCTTAGTCCCAAGCCAGCTCGTACAGGGATAACCACTTCAGTTCACCCTTAGTCACTCGATTTTTGCAACATCACTTCCAACGAGGTAAAGCTAATGCTGATTTCGCCGCCATTGCAAGTCCCTTCACTGTTGGGACTCGCGGCGTTACCATTCAGCGTCACGCGGAGACATCAGGTTAGGCACTTAGCAAGAGTACAATGAAAAACTCACTTCCTTTTGGTTTCACTAAATAGCCCAAACCCCAACGGGAATACGTCTCCCCGGACTCGTGCTGGAACGAGCGTTTCAGGTTCTCCGGGATCCAAAGGAGTCCACAAGGACCTCCAGCAGCCGACTACCAATGAGAGTACTAAAGCTGTTCAGTCCAACCCCAATCTGATCCGCTCAGGTATTGGCATAGAGATCCAGCGCTCGAGAGACCCGCTGAAGATCAGGCTAGATTCTGACGCCCAGAGCCCGCGATAATTTTCCCTCCCAACCCTCAAGCTCATGAACAGAAGAGAGAACGTGAGGTCCGAGGAACGAACCGCCTGGAGCGATGCGACTTTTTGCGGACGGTGGAGAACATGTGGTCGTTCCCGGACCATTTGAGAGTTAGGGGCTCCAGTAAATATTAGAGAAGAGTAAACAATAAGGAGTCATGTATAGATGACCGTAAAAAAAAAAAGCAAAAAAAAAAAAAAACTCTTTAGGAAGAGCCCCTGACCTAAGCGGAGCGCCGAGTAAAGTTCGTTTGTTTGCATAAATTGGGAGGGATGATAGCTAAATGCACGTTTTTTTGTTTTTGCTTCCGTATCGTATTTCCCTACCCAGAGAAGGGAGGGGGTAGACCTGGACATCATGACCCACCAAACCATATGCCTTCCCATCTCCGCCGTCTCTCTCACCAGGATAAGCCGTGGACACCGAAACAACGAAGGCCACGCAGCCCAGGAAAGAAGATAAACAAACACGGGGTCATCAGCTGGCTGGGTTAGGAAGCCTGGTTAAGTACTTTTTTTTGGATGATTGTTTTTCCTTGAGACATTTTTTGGAGTAAACCGAACACTTGGTGAGATGTTTGTTCTAGGGGAAAATAATATGATGGAGTCATTTTTCTCTGACCTTATAGCATTAAGCGCCGAAACCCGTCATCAAGGTGGAATCTATTTTTATTTACAACGAGCTAATAAAGGTCCAGGTCTGTGTTTTATGTACTTTGTGGGAAAAATCAGATACAAGAGTATCGCCAAGGAGAGAAAAAGAAGACAAGAGAGTTGTGGGAACACCGGCATCAATAGTTATGGCGTTCAAAAACACACACATATGTACTTAGTAAATAGGAATTTTTAGTACCTTGACACATTTGTATACATACTTGTAATCGCGGCGCCACGTATATGTACTAAAGGTATCGTCATCTATTGTTATAAACAGTGCCACGTTCGAGAGTATGTGTATGAGCGAGAGTAAATGTGTAGGAGTAGGGGTAGCTAGTATGACTGTTGATATCTTTGTACAGGGATATAGGGCGGTAATGCCCAAGGCTGCACTAATTGGTGGGCCTAACGCGTCACTCTTGTAGTAGCATTCAAGTGAACCAAAGCTTCCAAGTTTCTCGCGTTTTTTGTAGTTATTAAGAGAGAAGATCGAGAAAGCAGGAGAGACGGACAAGGAGAGCCAGTGACTACGAGCAGCCAACCAAACCCAACCTTAAAAACACTTAGCATTATAAATTTTGCTAACAAGTAAGTCATTTGGTTTCCTTAATAATTGTAGCTGTTACTATCCACAATTACCTTATTAATTCATTATTTTTCTATTAATTTAAAAAAAATCCTAATTATTAAATATTAATTTGATTTTAACGTCACACGCAGTTTTAAATTTGAACTTTAATATTGATAGTATAACCTACCGCTCGCTAACCTACACTTCTTGGCTCTGTTATTCAACGGCTAAAAAAATAAGATAAGTAACTAGCTATGGATTTCTCTTATCTGCTGCAAATCACCACTCACTTATCTACCAGTGGCACTAACTCTAATGGTAACATCAAAATTTAGCTAAAGCACTATCTGAGTACGCCTTCAATCACTAGCACAGGTTGCTTACTATTGCTCAATGTCAGCAGCCAATCTAATATTGTGGTTGACGACTCTGGCGATCACGTGATCGTTATCAAGTGATTATGGATTGATGATTACGAATCCGTGGTCCAATTAGTCAAGTTCGAAACGTTGGATCCAAAACGGCGGTGAATATCATAAAAAATCAATCAATTTGTACGAATTGCAGTAAGATTTAATTGACTTTAATTCAGAAAGCCCAAAAACAGCTAAAATACCTATTTTTTACGAATTCTTGCTCCATCCACCTAATTTTGCGCTTATTTTGTTCCTAAGATAATAGACTACAAAGATCAAACTCTCAGGTTTAAAACAATCTGTTCAGTACATGCAAATAAGGTGTATGTACAAATATATACATAATTATGGTGAATTTGAAAAATCAAACTCGGCTGTCGCTTGCACATACGTTTCATCGAGGTGCTGGTCACTAAGCACATCTTCCTTCATCGCAGCGTCCCCCAGATTTAGGGATTTGTTAACCCATTCTGTCGCAGTTTAATAGAATTGACGACTCTTCTCGCTGGTTGCTAGACGCAGCTCAAGCGTGCCTTACTTATGGTCGAGCGGAGCATCAAGCCCCGGTACACGGGTCTGTGGCAACGGAAGGAACGCTTATGCCAGTGCATCAAAGTTTACTAGTGGAGACCTCCCCTGGTTTATTCCTGATTCGATCGAACACATCAAAAACTCGGAGGTCGATTTTCCTGGTATCACTGGGAGGCAACGAGCTTCCGATGCACATGTTACCTTGACCCTGAAGTGCAAAAATCCGTTAATGAGGCGTGGCGGACACCGCCCTGGTTGGGGACATGTACACTGTCGTGGTCGTCATGATAGCGTGAACTGTCACGGGGCACATTGGTGGAACGAACTCTGAGGTCTGCGCTGTCACGAAGCGTGCAAAACTTAGATCCCAGGTGCTAAGATCTCGCTCGTTACGATTAAGTGATAAATTTACTCTCAAGGCTCCCAGCTCCCCGCGATCATTTTCATCGGAGTTCCCGTACTTCCAATCTTGGAGTGATGTCTTCTCGGTGAACGTAATGGCCCCATTCGCCCCTACTGGTCACTACCGTTTTCTCTGCCCCCTATCGTCTAGTGTTGCTCATGGCGCTGCTCCCTCGTGGCTCCTAGCTTGGCCTAAACACCCACGAATGATCACTAGCTATGCCCCCGCGATTGACTCGTCGCCATCTTTGGATCCGGCTTGCGCAAAATCGCACTTGTACTGCCAAATCAGCTCATTGTCCGGTTCGAGCTCTAGCATTTGATACCGCAACCATCGGTCTTGCAGCACAAACTTGTCCCCCTCTAAACTCAGTCCCCACTCGTCCAGCTGGGGTTACACCACTTCTAGTGGAAGCGTAAATATCTCCCGCCGGAAAGCTCTCTGCTCACGGGTGTGCACCACGTCGCGCATGATCTCAGCATGCAACTGCGGTTCCACTGGCCTGTCTCACGTGGACAATTTATCTTTGCTACGGTTGACGCGTGAGCTTCACGCTAACTCCGTTCGACTTGTTGCTACCTAACAAAAAAAAAAATAATTTCTCTCCCGATCGATCTATAAATCTATATCTCCAACTCACTGACACGCAGAACAAAAACAATAAGGATCCGTGCAATTCCCTTCCTCGAATTTAAATCTATACGATACCACGCAGTTGTCCCAAAATATATATCATAGCAACAGCACTATTACAACGCGGTGCACACTTCTTAACACTCGGACGAAAACACGAAAGAATAAAAAGAAAGGCAATGCCTAGAAAGAAGAGACGAAAAAAAATAAGCAGAAATAAAATATTATTTATATGGTAATATAGAAGACAATAAAAATATATATGTGTAAGACAAGGCACGTTAGGCCTTGTTTTCCTTCTATAAACAAGTCACGCATGCAATCAAACGCAAACGGCCTCCAAGATGGCTGCTACTCGTAAAGCAAAAGTCGCATGCGCAAGAAAAACAAAACGCAACAAAAAGAACTGCTAACTCGTTCACCTGAAAATTTGGCGCTATCGAAAAGCCCGTCCAATTCACGCACACGCTTAACTTCCCCAAGCTTAACTGCATCTCTCTCTCTCTCACTCTTCGACTATACGTCTCTTTTCCCTTTCCTCCCGACTCACGCTCGTACTTGATGCCATCTAACCCAAACACTCCTAAAAACCGGTAAACTTTAGGTGGTTTAAAAAAAAAATTCCGATCAACGCGGCAAAGTGATGTCAACACAGGAAATACCCCCGCATGCACTACGAACGCGACGTCACTTCACTAATATGAAGTAAAATACGTGACAACACTAATAGCACACGAAAACGACTATCTTACGCACGACACATTTACTCACGGCTCACGGTGATTCTGAAGAAAAAAAAAAATTTCGTAAACAGAGAAACACTATTCACGCACTTGTACACTGATTCTCGTTCTCCAGATAAATTGCCCCACGTCAAGCGCCACTTTGTAACGTTGCGTTTTCTTGTCCCACGACACGTATGGTGTCCCGGCCAGGGCGGTCCCAAAGCGACGCTCAAAGACACTTGAATTATGACCGATTTGGCACTAAAAATGACGCAAATGGCATTGCACCTGAAACGCAAAAATACTACCGCTTAACGACGCTCGCGGCTAGGCCAACTCAGCTAGGCTCCTGGAGGCTCTTACCTAGAGAAAATCCCGCCTGGGGTAGCTCGTCAAGAAGAATGGCTCCCGCGGCTCGCCCTGGCTACGCGTGGCCAATAAACGCACTCACTCGCTCCCTCGTACTACTTCTCACGACGACACTACACGCTACTTCACCACAGGGTTTACCATGGTACTCTCTGTTTCTGCGGCTTTTCAGCTGGTGACCTTGATCTTGCAGTGCACAGATGATGGTGGTGGTCATTCCTGGGTCGTCAGGCGCAAGGTTGGGTTAGGTTGGCTGCTCGTAGTCGCTGGCTCTCCTTGTCCATCTCTCCTTCTTTCTCGATTTTCTCTCTCAATAACTACCGAAAACGCGAAAAACTTGGAAGCTCTGGTTCGCTTGAATGCTACTACAAGAGTGACGCGTTAGACTCACCAATTAGTGCAGCCTCGGGCATTACCACCCTATATCTCTGTACAAAGATATCGACAGTCATACTAGCTACTCCTACTCCTACATATGTACTTTCGCTTATACACATACTCTCGGACGCGGCGCTGTTTATAACAATAGACGACAATACCTTTGGAACATATACGCGGCGTGACGATTACAAGTATGTATACATATGTGTCGAGGTACTACAAATCCTTATTTACTAAGTATTTGTGTGTGTGTTTTCGTACGCTGTAACTCTTGATGCCAGTGTTCCCGCAATTCTCTTGTCTTTTTTTTCTCTCCTTCGTGCTACTCTTGTATCTGATTATTTTTACGTAGTACATAAAACACACAGACCTAGACCTTTATTAGCTCGTTGTAAATAAAAATAGATTCCACCTTGATGACGGGTTTCGGCGCTTAATGCTATAAGGTCAGAGAAAGATGACTCCGTCATATTATTTTTCCCTAGAACAAACATCTCACCAAGTGTTTGGTTTACTCCAAAAAATGTCTCAAGGAAGAACAATCATCCAAAAAAAAAGTATCTAAACGGTTCTCACAGTTGTACGATAATTACATTTATTCGTGGGTGAGCAACTTATGGTGAAAAATAGCCCAACTGTTTGTCAGTTTTTTATAGAAATGAAATTAATTTCACGGCAAGGGAGTGCCATTGATTACTAGCACAACTTTTTTTCATAATAAATCAATTTATTATTAGTTTGTGATAGATTCCAAATGACTTGCCTAACTATTTCTCAGTTTTGCATTCTGATTGCTCTTATTTTTGGACAAGCAGTTGCCAGTTAAAAGAACCTACAATTAAACTCATTTAAAGTTTTTCGTATGATAATGTAAACAATACTTTAAAAAAAATAAATTGGGTTTGAAAACCTTTAATTTTCTATATTTATGTTTAAAAAATAAACTAGTTCTTGGGTAAGCTGTCATCTGCAATACGTCAACCAACTGTTTTTGGAATAAATACGATAGTTAAAGGATAGCAAGTGACAGTGATAATTAACCTTACAGTTCTTAAGATTTCTACAATAATTAAATAAGGTTTAAGAAAAGTAAGCAGTATTTATAAGTAGCCCATCAGTTTTTGAAATATTTGCTAGAGTAAAACTAGTTTTTAAGGCAAGTGAGTGATAGAGGTGAGAGAGACAGGCTTTACTTTTTTTTACTTTTTTATGATAAATGAGAAAATTTTTTTGTAAGTTAGCACGGGCAAGAAAAAGTCTGACCATTATATTTCATGAAAGAAACAGTGAAACTAATTGTTGAGTAAGTGAGTGCTAGAGATAAGTAACTAAGCGGTTAGTTTTTTTGTATGATAAATAAAATTATCGAGGGGCCACTCAGCTTGATGCGATCATTAAATACACCGTTTCTTAAATTAAAACAATAATTTACTAAATTTCTAAGTAATAAGTTAGATACAGTAAAGATTAGTAGCCCAATTATTTCTTACTTTTGTATAAAAGTTATATTCATGCATAGATGAGCAAGCTCTGGCAACAAAAAGACGGCTTTGTTTGGATGCATCAGTGCCCTCCGCTGAATTTGGAAATTCAAAGTCATCAGTGATCCGTTGGGGGCGAAATGTGAGAAAATAAACAAATACAAGTAAAGTGTATTTGAATTTTCTTGCGTTGATTTATTAATGCACAACGTTTCGCTGACAGTATGCGTCAGCCTCATTAGGCTATAAAATTAAAATTAAAAACACACAATGAGTTATCTGGAAGGCTCAAACACAAAATACAATAAATTTTAATATAAATTGTTACCGCACGTACGCGAGAATTCGTAAGTTTGGTTGACGTACTCGTCACCTGTCGTGCTATCGACTGACAATAAATTACAACAACAACAACAACACCAGTTAGCTATAAGAGAAATATTGTTTTTAATTTAGTTGAAAGGGCGATCTTACTTGCCATTACACGTTTTCACGGTGTGAATATTGCTAGGGTGAAAAACCTGTTGATAAAAAACAATTACCCTTTTAACTTTATCAATAAAAACATAAAGGTCAGATTAAAAAAAACACAAATATTGTAATCATAACAGAAGCACTACAAACACCTACCTTCTCTGCAAAATTGGCATACCGTACATTGACAATGATTTTGAAAAAATTTCAACCATGTTAAAACCCTACAATATTCACACTTACCCTCTTATTAACAATAAACTGCAGCATATCGTCCACTTAGAAAAAGATACAACGAATAAACATAAACAGACAAATGTAGTATATAAGTTTTATTATAAAAATTGTCCTGCGTCATATGTGGGTGAAACAAAGCGAGCGGCGGAGGTCCGCATTAGTGAACATATGAAAATTAAAAACTCTGATTCCGTTGTTTGTGCACACCAAATCAATTTTGACCATGAATTCGATTGGGATAACTTTATTATCCTTGACAAAGAATCCAATTACCAAAAAAGAATTATTTTCAAAATGCTTTGTATAAAATTCGACAAACACAACATCAATAGAAAGGAGGATGTGCTTTCCTTTAATAGAGCATACCTTCCTTTGCTACGAAAGTTTAAATGTCCCGATCAAGTTCATCGCCCTTTACCATCTACCTTTGCGGCTCCGCCTATTTAAGCGCTGGCTTGTTGTTGTAATTTATTGCCAGTCGATAGCACGACAGGTGACGAGTAAGTCAACCAAACTTACAAATTCTCGCGTACCTGCGGTAACAATTTACATCAAAATTTATTGTTTTTTGTGTTTGAGCCTTCCAGATCACTCATTGTGTGTTTTTAATTTTAATTTTGTAGCCTGATGAGGCTGACGCATATTGTCAGCGCAACGTTGTGCATTAATAAATCAACGCACGAAAATTTAAATACACTTAACTTGAATTTATTTATTTTCATACATTTCGCCCCCAACGGATCACTGATCACTTTGAATTTTTAAAAAGACTGCTTGTTTTTATCAATTAAGTAATAATTAAATAAATTACTTAGGATGTCAGCACCAGAGATAGGTCGCTCAACTGTTTTTTATCTTTGCATGGTAACCAACTCTATTTTATACCTAGCAAGTGATGCTGATGAATATAGCTAAACTCTATCTAAATTTCATCACTAATTTCATGTTTTTTCTGTCAAGTACTTTTATACATGGCGAGGTAAATAATTTTTGATACTTGCTCACCTAAAAAATGTATCGTTAATCATGTAAAATTGAAAAGCAGTTGATATACCTATCATTAGCGTCTCATTGCCTTCGAATTTATTAAAGTATTCCTTAGATCAAAAAAATAGTTGGGCCGCTATTGCCGGCACCTACTTGCTTATGGACTTATTAATTTATAATACAAAATTTAAAAAATCGTTTATTTTCTTATCCATCTTACTGTCTTGTTTAAGTATTCATTGAATGATAATTTAAATTTTAAAAAACAGTTAGGCTACATATCGCTAACCCCTGCTTACCCAAGAATCAATTTAATTACCATACAAAAGTCAAAAACAGCTGGGCTACTTATTTTTGCGGTTACTCGCCTAAAAATCAAATTAATTGCAATACGTAAGTGAAAGACAGTTGCAATAATTTTCACAAATGGTCACTTGCCTCACAATCATGATGTAAGTAGATAAGGTGTGTGACAGCGCAAATTTCCGATGAGTCCGAGTTTCTCAAATAGCATGCCTCATCCACAAATCGTCCACATTGGGGTTTCAGCCAATCAGAGTGTAGTGGTATTTCAAAAATATGAGATTATCAATAATTTAAAGAAGGTCATTTAGTTTACATTACAATGTTAAAAATTATTCTTAAAAATTGCTACTGAAAACAAGAAAACATCATTAAACAGTTACTTTAAATAGTGACGAGACAATAAGGAAAAAAATTTGTAACATATCAAAAAAAAAAATAAACTGAATTAAGTCGTGGACGTATTTATGGTAACAAAAACCATTAATAATCATATTTTTTTTGTATTTGAATTAATAAATGAACTTTGTTTAATTGTAATAACTGTCATCCAATTATAAAAATATAAATAACCTTTAATGCATCAACAAAAAAATAAAAATAAGAATTTATTATAAATGCACTGCATCTAATAGGTAATACTTTCAAGATTTATTAGGTTATTGGGGATTATAACCTATGTACAATAGTTAAAAAAATAAACATTTTTCATAATACAAAAAAAAACAATAATTTCATTAAGTTAATGTCCATAAGTCAATGAGTAATAAAAAAAAAATTGTTTTAACATAATATACTTTATAGCAAAAGTAATTAGATTAAGGTTTTGTAACGTTTAACAGCTACGTTGACCCAGATATAACTTATCATATCAAAGGCTGTGGTAATATTTCCTTGTTCTCGCAAATAGTCGTTAAACACGATGCCATACTGTAAATATTTCTTTAGTGCACCACTTAAGTGCCCATGTAAATTTCATGAGTACATGTGTATTCTAAAGTACACAAAGCAGACTGCACAATTTCAACAAGGTGGAATTATGGAAGTGCGCAGGAACAGTCTTAATTTGAATTATGTGGGTCACACACCTTATCTACTTACATTATGCCAACATTTAATTTGATAATTCTTTAAATATAAGTAATAGTTAGGCTGGTTAATGCTGGCGATTGCTTGCCTATGAATTTATTTCACTATCATACAAAACTAAGCAATCTGTTAAGTTCCTTATCACAAGCACTTCCACGTTCAAGATTGATTCTAACTTTTAAACAAAACAAAAAAAAATAGTCTAGTATTTATCACTATCGCTTGCTTACCTGAGAATTGAGAAAACCATTGTAGGAAATTGAAAAATAGTTGGAATACTTATACTAGGTATTTATTTGCCTAAAAAGTAATTTAACTATGATACAAAAGTACAGAGCAGTTAGTTTACTCAACCTTGACATTCCGTTGCTAAAAGTTTATTTTATTACGATACAAAGCACAGTTGTTCTACTTATTTCTTGCACTAGAACTTGCCTGAGAATCGATTTGACCTTTATGCAAAAGTAAAAATCAGTTGAGATAATTGTCATTTTTACTTTCTTGCTTGAGAATTGATTCTCTCAGCATACCAATAAAAAAAAAAAAATAAGATTAATCATCAATACCTTTTTTCTGGATTGAAAACTTATTCGATTATCGTACAAAATAAAAAATTGTCAAGCTACGCAATGCTAGCACTTTTTCACCTACAGTTGTAGTACTAGCTTTATGTATATATTTACATCTACCTAATTAAATTAACTATTTTAAGACTTACATCATTGAACAACTTCTGCTACTACTTATTTTTTTAATAGCTTGTTTCAGTGTACTTGGTGGTTTCTGCAGTTAAAGAGAAATGTTTTTTTTTTTTTTTTTTTTTTTTTTTTCAAGTTGTTTCATCGATACATTACAAGAGGTTAAAATTTCAGCAAAAAAAGGCCCTGCCCGATGAACGATTTTTATTTATATTGATATTATTTATATAAAAAACGGAATTTTTTTTTTTAAAAGTCTGTTAAAAATACAACTTTACTATTTATATTAAATTTAGGTGATGAATCCTGAGTTATTTTAGACTTTAAGAACAGAAATTAACGATTTAAGTATAAAAAATTATTTTCATGAAGGATTCTTTAATTGATTGATGTCTTATGAATATTTTTTCCAATTACTGAATTTCAAGACATAGTTTAATATTCTTGAAACATGATCACTTCTTTAGCATTATTTAAGATCTGATGCTATTTGGTATTATTTTTCGATAAGACGTTTTTATACCTTTTAGAGATCAGACACTGTAAAAATTTATGCTTAAGATGGGATATTTTCCGGGTTATTTCCAAGATAAGACGTTCTGTTACCTAACTGTCCAATTACAATTATTAATATTATCATTTTTTTTTAATTATTATTGTTGTTATTTTTATTATTATACTTATTATTATCATAGTTATTATTATTTGAATAAGTTTTTTTATTATTTGAATAAGTTTTGTTGTCATAAAAAACAGTGGTATAAAAATTGAATAGGTAAGCTTTGTGGTTCAAATGTCACAATTTATAATTTGTGTAGTTACATATGTAGTTGATAGCGGTCACAATAAAAATTAAACGATCTCCAAGAGTCAATAACGTCATACGAGAGTGCTGCGTATACATAATATGTTTCAGACATTCAAAGTGGTTTCAACTAATAGTTGCCAATTATGTACATAATTTCTTATAAATAATAAAAGAAGCAGCCTTGTAGCCCTCATAATCAGTAGCTAAAATAAAAAACTGTATTAGTTATTTTAAGGTCAGAAAAATAGTGTTTTAAGTACAAAGGTAGGCTGATAGTCATATTCAATATTGCTTGGTATTAAAGTGTAATCCCCCTGGAGTGTACGAAACGATCCTGCAAAGAACTCTGCAGAAAATGCTACACAACATCCTGCAGAAATCCTGCAGGCAAACTACAAGTAATTGCTGCAGAATCATTGCGCCCTTTTTCTTCAGAATTTTTTGCATCTTTATCTGCAAAAAAAAGATTTAAAACAGGACTGTCTTGAATTTTTGAAAAGGTGAGACCAAATTTTATTTTTTTTAAGTATATCAGCCATACTAGTCATTATCATCCAAATGACAATACAAAAACTATGGAGATAAGCTACTTTTAAAAAATTTTTTTTTCAATAAGATTTTTTTACCTTAAGCTTTCTTAAAAATTGTTCTAAAACACTTTAACTTCCTAGTTGTCGTATTCTTATCTGGATGATAAGAATTTTGATGGCAGATATATCTTTAACAAATTAAATTTGGAGACAATTTTATTTTTCAAAATTTAAGACAGCTTACTCTGCAGGAGTTCCTGCAGATAAGGCTGCAGGTAATCCTTCAGAAAATGGGAGCCATAACTTTGCAGGAATAACTGCAGGATCACCTAGAGGGTTCCTGCAGTATTTTCTGGAGTATACTATGCATGATTTTCAGCAACATGGTTTTATAAACAACCTAACTTTACCTTTTATTTTCCCAAGCAAATTTTTGTTTTTACGACATTGTTTTTCCGATAAAGAAATTTTTGTGTCAAAAGTTTTTGGAATCCATGCTTCTTTAATTTGAAATTTAATTATTTAAACACCAATCAAAAGTATTTTATCGGTATACATTTTAAAATTTGACAGCTTAGCCAATAAAATAAGACCTTACGATAATTGTTGAAAAAATTAGTTTCTTGAAACAAAAATTTCAAATAATAATAATACTCAAACTACTTCATTGCAGAATCCATTATGCAAAAAGTTAATGTGACTGTAAACCAAGTAATTGACTATAATAAATTGACTGTAGAACAAATTTTTTACTAAGGCAATATTGGTATATGCTTAATACATGCATGTAATATTTAAACGTTATCTTACTAATGTAGGAAGCAAAGACACTAAAACTGTTGAAATTGCCAACCACGAATAGTTCTCAACTAAATTAAAGCCATCTGCAAATGAATGAAGTAAGTCTGGTTATTATATCCCTGATTAAAGTACCAAGAACGATATTTAATTATCTGTAGCGCATTAAGCATTCTGCTGGTAGTCGTGCAGCTAGGTATCCCGGCTACCGACAACACTGTTCTCTATTGGACAAGCGATTTACGTCGACTTTCATCACGAACCACTAAGATTGACAAGAGCTATATGCTTTCGTCCCGGGTAAAACACCAGAAGACGTGTTTAGCCAAAGCACAGTTTGCTCTAGCATTTTAGGATTTTGTAGTCTTTTTTCTAACTGTCCTGGGGCTATCAAACCAACTGTCCTGGGGCTACCAAACCAGCTTTGGCTGAAACAGCAAGCTAGAGAGAGCAATCCTGAGGAGTTAAGCCACAACGGCTCTCTTCTCAGTGGTCGTCCCAATGGCATACCCACAGAGAAGGTATTCTTGAGACCCACTTTCCTGACTAACAGTAAGTGGTTGGTTCTTCAGAGAACGACCCAAAGATGAAATATTCTTTGGCGAACGGCGTACCTTCCTCCAGAACGGTCTTCATATATGAAAACTTCGAGAGTAAGTCAAGCTGCTACCTGCAGTTAGCTCTTCATCATCAAGAATAATGATAAAGAATAGCTGGACGCTTTACCACTGGTCCTTTTCAGGACCATTATGAGTATTTACGTTCCCTACTTAACTATCAATCTCATCTGTTCTTTTAAGGGCCACATAAGGTTAAACTACCTTGCCAACAAACAAATTTTCACGACTATTTTTGGCAACTATTTGTCTACTGGAAGACTAAGTACAGCCGGATACTATAAAATCAAGTCAGCCACTTACTGGCAGACGTCACAAGCGGAGTTGTTTGTTGTAAGGCTGGAAACCCAGTGACCCATGATCTTGTATACTTCCTTCTTGACTCTAAGCATTTAATCGGAAATCACCAATCCTTTTGAAGTCTACTCTGGGTGAACCTACAACTGAAGCTATGAAGAAAAAATAAACTTTAGCAAATGCGACAGTCTCTAATGGCCCATTAAAAACCAATATCTTCACCTCAAATTATCAAAATCACTGAGTCTGCAAAAAAAAGGTGCTTTAGACACCAACGTTTTCGCCGTAATACCAGGAGACGTTGAAAAAGAGCTCAATAACTAGTTCCAATGCTTCAGACGTTATAGTTTTCCTCCTGATCACTCTGGTACTACCATAACAGGCAACAGAAGATTACCCTAAGTTATAAAAGCAGTCACGTTTTCTGGAAATCTTAGTCAAAAAAAAGTTTACTTGAAAAGCTCACTGGGCCTTTTTAGAGGGCCATCGGATGTTGAACTACCTTGCCAACAAATATGTTAGAACTTACAAAGCTTACAAAAAATAGCCCTCAGGGCTTACAAAAGTTTTAACCACGCTTAAAATCACCAGAGGGTTGATTGAAAAAAAAACTTTAAGGATAAAAAAATGTATATTTTAGCATGATAAGAGTGCTCATAAGTTTTTTCAGATTTTTTACCAGGGGAAATTTTCGAGAAAAAATTATAAAATATTGACAGTTTAACACGGTCTATGATAGAGCAAGGTTAGGTTTGACTTTTAATTGAAATTAAGGTATATTCTGAATGTGTTGGAATAAAAAAAGTGTTTTCATAGATAACTTGGTGCAAAAAGAAGATGCTCGACAAAAAAAAAAAAAGCCCTGCCAGACATTTTTCAAAAATATAAGCAGTTACATTCGTACAGTTTGAAGTTTGTGGAGTGCAAGAGGAAGTGCACGGTAAAAGGGGTCCAGATGCGGTGGCAGGGGAGATTCCCCGTTCCTTACCTCTCTGAATGATACTCCCAAACCTCCTTTAATGCATGTAATGTATACAAGTCGAGGCTTCAAGGAACTGTCGCAGACCATTTATCAAGATTTAAGCAGGAGCATAAAAGTGAACTAATAAAAAATGTATCAGGTGAGTGACCAGTTTATTACGACTCTCACAATATTCTTCAAAATCTGCTAGGTTTTTTAAAATGTATGTGTATTTTTTTGGCAATAAAAAATGTAGAGATTTAGCTCCAGGACTTTGTTGCTTTCATTATAAAGTTGTTAGATAAGAGAAAAAATTTTAATAGAAATAGCTAACTTTTGTAAGTTTTAAATTCTTACAGCTAAATAAAAAAGCCCTTTTTGTATATTCTGCAAGAGAAACGGCATATAAACAAGGGCTAAAGATTATTTTATGGCATAAGAAACGCTCGGTATTTTTCAGCATAGTTATACTTTTTTTACTTTTTACAGCTTATTACTTGAAGAAATAAACTGTAAAAATCAAATTTATTTTTCATAAATAGATTTTTGTTCTAGAAAGTCTAAAGAATAGACATAAAATTTTTAATTAAAAATGTTTCACACTACATGTCAACACACTACGGTATTCCATTTAGTGAGTCTTCGGCAAAGGGGGGTTGCTAGTGATAAAGAAAGATACACTCGATCATTCTGAAAATTAATATATTTATTTATTTTACTTTAAGTTAAATGCAGTAAAAAGGCACGCGGCTTACATTAAAATTATTGCAGCAGTTAGAAGTCTTAGAAAATACAGTCGTAAAAAATAACGACTCCAAGTTAGGTAGTTCGTTATATTGGTGGTGACGATGGAAAGTACCATAATAACGAAAAAGAAGTATACATTAGAATTTGTATGCTCGATCTCTGGACCAAAATCATCTACCTTACTACCAAGCTCTAGAAACTTCGAGGTTACTTGAACATGAGACTCCATATGCTTATCCCTACTTATATTTTATTTTTTTGGTTATTTATTTTGCAGTTAGCAACAATTTAAATTTCTTAAACTTTATTAAAAAAAAGGTTTTGAGGAAACTCATTTTTGAAATCTGTGATGAGGACCTTTATACTTCTACAGGACTAGAAGATGATTATACTTGAGTCTTCAGTAGTTAAACTCTTATAAGGTTTTTATATATCTTTAAAAACTAAGTTATAAAAATTTGAGTTGGAAATTTTGTTTTCTTAGCAAACAAATTTAAAACAGACAAGCCCCAAAAGTTTATCATAAATAAAACGATATAAGATCTTACAAGGCAGTAAGAGAACAAGTTTTAGTTTTGTTGAATTAAATATCCAAAACATCTACTACGCTAAGTATAATTTAACAAAATTGTTCCTGCAACTTATTCTTTAACTGCTATCTTTAAACCTCATAACTTTGATGATTACTATAAGCATGTTTAATACTTTATACTAATAGTAAAGAAATTTAATACGTTAGGGACTATCTTGTATTCCTTTTCCATTATTTATTATACTGCTTTAGTAAAATGGTACGTATCTTGGCCTACATATTCGCTATGGTTTTAGCTAGAAACTTTTATTTTCAAGTTTGTACGTTAAATATTTGGTCTTGAAGATAAAGATAAGTTGCTTTGTGCAATTTAGTAATGCTGTAAAAATTATAGAATTCTTTAAAAATACTTTAAAATTTCTTTTAAGTGAATATAATCATGAATTCTTATTGAAAGTTTTCTGAATGAAAAAAAATCCATTAAAAATAATATGAAAAATGAAAGAGCTCACAATGAATGATAATGAATCTTTTTTTTTCTATTTACTTAGAACTCACCTCTATGTATTTTTTATCAGCAAACTGTAATTTTGTATACCTTTCAGTATCGAGTGAGTTAATAGGCTTATATAAATTTTTCAATTATGTATTTGAATTAAATTCTTGTTAGTTTTCTATCACACGAGCTATAGTTGAAATCTAATACACCATAGCAATAAGGATAAAAAATTTATGTATTTTAGAAGAAACATAAATTAGAACGAGACTCAGGGAGACCTAGTAAATAAAGCATAACATCAAGGCTTAAATAAGTAATCATAACATAAGAGATTAAAAACTAAGTTTCCTCGCAAGAATCGCTAAAGCAATTAGAACATTTTTTTTTACTTTTATTCTACTTTTCATGTTATAAAGATAACAATTTTTTTGTAATTGTAGCTGTTTTCATGACTATTTATAAGTCATAGGGTCAAAATCCTAACCAATGTATTTCGTACTTTAAAATACCATAACTTTTGCATAGCCTATAATGCGTTATATTGCAGTGTGAAGGTGTAATAATTCCAAATACTTTTTTGTTTGCGAAAAGATATTGCTGATTCTTCAAGAACTAAAAATTTTATATGAAATAAGATTTCTTATAATACTGTTTAGGAATGGTTAATGACTTAGTAATATTTCTAAGTAAAAAAATATCTTACTTAAATAATTTTGTCTCTGTTGTATCATTATGATAAACTGTGTTGCGTTTTTTTTACACATTTTTACAAGAATTTTATAATATCTGTAACACTACAAGTAACAATTATACATTTGTAAACTGTACACAAATGATATAATAAACCTTTCAGTACTTTTTTACATTATCCGTCATCTAGAATACTGAAAATATTCATGTTAAATACGTAAAATAAGTGGTAATGTCGTCAATGCCGAGTACTGGTAATCGCTGGAAGTAAGCAATAGGCAGTAAAAGCTGTGAGGTTTGAGTTGGATATGTGCTGCTTAAGAGTGTCAGCTCAAAAATTTTTGAGACCTTAGTGAACACTTTACGACATATCTCGCACAGCAATACATTAGAGCCGTGTATAAGACTCTCTCACTGAGCTACTTTTCAGAGCAACTTTAATCAATTCTTTTATTATGAAATAATGATTGATGCGCAATTTAATTAAACGAAATCAACTGTATTTGTTTGATAAGAAACCAAAGAAATAATGCCGAGGCAACTGCGTGGCATGATAACAAATAGTCTACGATCGTATTTTAAACTATACATCTTAACTCTTTGAAAATTACGAAAGTAAAATTATTAAACAGCAGTGGCTTACCTAAGTTCTTAATCGAATAAAGAGATAGAGAGACCAACTAATGAACCCTTGGAAGAACAGCTTTCCGGGACTTCGTAGGGCGACGAAGAGGCTTGAAGCAGAACAAAATGTCAACTTGCTATCGAAGCCGAGATCGGCAGGAGTAGAGTGGCGTACCAGCAGAGAGAACAGAGTTTCTCTTTAGCGTTCTATTTAGAACCTGTAGGGCAGGGAGAATAGATCAGCTGCTGTGACTTCTCCAACCGAAGTGAACAGCACTCGGGTTCTTGAACGTGCCCGAGCGCCTGAGAAGAGAAAGAAAAGAGATGCGCAGTACATATGTATACGTATACATACTCAATGCATACGAGTATACACGACTTACTTGGTAGAATATCTGACGCTCTCTACTCCCCTCTCCATACTAACTACATGTACATGCGTTATTTTCGCTCCTTCGTCTCTCTGATTCAATCACGCACATGATAAAGGTCACTTGCAAGTGACCAGTTAGATATTACAATATATTATTCATAGAGAAATGCTGTTACGATTTCTAACCATTCAAATTAATACGTGAAAATTTTAGACTAATTTTTAGTTATGTCATAATTAAAATGCATCAAAAGCCACATGTTAACTAAGTGAGACAAGAACCATTTCTTAAGAAAATTAATGTATTATTTGTAAATGATGTTGCTGTTAGAGAGCTTTTCTAAAATATGAGGCATGGTAATGAGGCTGTAAAGAGGTTGACAAGAAAAAAAAAGGTTTTTCTTGAGACATGTTATGAGGAAGCGTTGAAGGGTGAAGGGGATCTCATTTTTACTTGTATTGCATACAAGCACGCGGATTTCTGTTAATTTACTTTTTATTCTGCAGTATAATGTGAGATACCCTGCACCCAAACAATGGAACTATTATTACCAATAAAACATTTGAAAATTTTGAAATTTTGTAGTTCATGCTTTTCTGAACAAAAGTTTTTATTGGCAGACGTGCCAAAAATCGACAGTTTCAGAGAAATTAATCGTTTAAGTCACTAATTGTGTAAATGTAAGTTTGTCAAGGCACATGGTACAGTTAACAAATGTAGTGTATTTAATGGCCAGGCGGATGTCATGCATAATTAAAGATCAAAATGTTAAGTGCATCTACCATTCTTGACTATTAATTGCAGTGTGATATTATTCTGGTTTAATACATGTAAGCCTAGCTAACATCCGTTATTTTCTTGTTTGGTAAATTAAAAGCTTATGAAAGTGACATAATGGCACTGTAAGTAGCATGCGTGCCTTAAGATCTTGACAGCAGAAGTTAAAATCCCACTTTGAACAAAAATTTCGATTAAAAATGAGGCTTTTATCTGAATGGGATTTAGGCTTCAAAAATTCAACTGATTTATCGACTGATCCACTTTTCGCTCATGAACCAGCGTATACTTCAGTCTAATAAATTACAGTCATTTTTATACAAATAAAAAATTGTTCAGTTTTAAAGTAAACTTGTGCTTAAATGTACTTGTACATTTTATTGCTATGCGAAATTGCTGTAATATTTAAATGTCTGTTACTTCTTCGCGAGCTTCCTGGAATTAAATATCTTGTTTCATACGTTACTACTTGGATTAAAACAATACTCTAGAGACTGTGCTACATTTATACTTTTCTACGTTATAATATATTTAATAGTTGTTATCTGCAAAATAAAATATTCGCGGACATTCACATACAAGCATATAAGTACACCGTGCTCTGCGTAGCACAGTCAGTCCAAGCAAGCGCTGCGGCTGAGTTGAACACTTCACTCATTTCGCACCTGTACATAGTATACCAATTGATTGAAAATGAATGTTGCTGTTAATTTCCAATTACAAGTCTCGCGTTAATCCTATTCCCTGTATCTGTCTTCGACGTGGTCTGGGCTTTAGCTCGCGACGGTAATGGCCCTTCCACGAACATTTTTGGTCATTTTTGGTAGCAGAGCGTGGTTCCTTGGAACAAAAAGTCGAGGCAGTTTGAAATTGGAGGCGCGAAAATTTCTGTATTGCCAAAAGTAGTGCTGTGTGGGTGAGTGTCGATCAAGCTTAAGAGTCTTGAGTTTTTGTCAAGTGTTCTGCGGCTGCGAGTACAAGCAGTTTACCCATGTCTAGGATTTGGCCAAGGCGGGCGGGTTTGTTTGTCACCTGGAATTTATACACACTACTGCACAGAGTTTAGGCATGTCGCTAACGCTAGATCAATTGGGTATCCGCCAGCAAGAGTTATACGGTAGAGTATCTCGAGCGTACGATAATCTACTCAAGCTTGGACAGAACAACATTACGCAACAAGCAATAAAAAATCGCCTCGATCAGTTACGCGCTAACTGGAATGAGTTCCTGCAGAATCACTTCCGGATTCTGGCACTGTGCATGGGTGATACAGCAGCGACTGATTACTTCAAGTCAGGTTGCTATGGCCTTGCGGAGGAGGGTTACTTGAAATCAGCGTCAGGTATGTCTATAGAGCTATAAAAGCTACCTCTAGATCCAGTGCTGCAACCTTCTCCAATCTCTGTTCCTGTAGTACCGAAAAGTTTGCCTGCCGTTCTAGTGCCTACATTTTCGGGCAACTTCTGTGACTGTCTCAAATTCAAAGTCTTGTTTTCAGACATTGTGTTACGTGAGTCTCACATAAGCAATGTTGAGAAATTGCAACAGCTGAAAACTCACGTACAGGGTGAGGCTGTCGAAATGTTGCGAAACGTGCAAGTAATCAATGCCAATTTTGAGGTTGCATGGAGGATGCTTGAGGATCATTACAATAACACAAGATGCCTGGTAGCAGCAATAATTCGTAATCATCTCTCAGTGCCAGCTGTAACTGCGGAATCAGCGCACGACCTTAAGGCGTTGCTCAGTGGCACTGTGAATGCCTTAGCCGCGCTCAAGCAACTTAAACGACCCACAGCTCAATGAACGACCTGGTGGCTGCTCTCACTGTCCGGAAGCTCGATGCTCGAACTTTTAGAGAGTGGGAATCTACACTTAGCAACACTACCGAGCCACCAACATTTGTTACGCTCAAGCTCTTTATTGAGCAACGTATCTCGATGCTCGAAATTGTCGCATCTTCAATAGACAAGCATAACATGAAGAAGGACAAGGGAGCTAGCAGCTCAACCTTCACGCACACTATAATTACGGAAAAGTGCCGTTTGGCTGACAACTTTCAGGAAAGCCCGTCGGAAATCGAAATACTGCAGGGTGCCGACATACTTCCTCGAATATAACAAGAAGGTCTACGCATCGGTAGCCAGGGACACCTGTGGCGCAGTGTACCATTTTTGGCTGGACGCTGTCTGGTCCATTGCATATTTAAATAGTAGTGCCATCATCGGAAGAATAATTGTTAGTGTTGTGAAAGTGTCTAACAAGCAAGTTTATTATTGTGACTCATACTATGTATTCTGATTTCGCCTTGCTCAATCACAATAGGCGGGCGGCATGTTCAGTTTTAAAGTGAACTTGTGTTTAAATGTACTGTACATTTTATTGCTATGTGAAATTGCTGTAATATTTAAATGTCTGTTACTTCTTCGCGAGCTTCCTAGAATTGAATATCTTATGTTTCATACGTTACTACTTGGATTAAAACAATACTCTAGAGACTGTGCTACATTTATACTTTTCTACGTTATAATATATTTAATAGTTGTTATCTGCAAAATAAAATATTCGCGGACATTCACATACAAGCATATAAGTACACCGTGCTCTGCGTAGCACAGTCAGTCCAAGCAAGCGCTGCGGCTGAGTTGAACACTTCACTCATTTCGCACCTGTACATAGTATACCAATTGATTGAAAATGAATGTTGCTGTTAATTTCCAATTACAAGTCTCGCGTTAATCCTATTCCCTGTATCTGTCTTTGACGTGGTCTGAGCTTTAGCTCACGACAGTAACGGCCCTTTCATGAACAATGATCTGACCCTACTCTTTAAAACATCTATTTCTTAACGATTGGTATCACTAATTTTCAGGTACTACTAGTGATAATACCAACATAATAGTATTAACACTGGTCGAAGTGGAATGTTTTTCAAAATGTTTTGTAATAATCTTATTAGATTTCTAATTAACTGATAATGGAATGAATTATTACTCTATATACAATTAATTGAACTGAGGTTATTGCTTGGATCTCGCGTAATATAATAGCATTTAAATTTAGAAGTTTTTTTCAAGTATCATTATGTTAGTTGTCTCGTGCCTATTCAAATTCTCATCGCAATTTTTACGATAATCAATATTTTCAATAATCAGTTGGCTTTGTCAAGTGGACAAAGCGATTAGGGTGGCAGAAAACCTTTGTGTTACGGTCCAATGTGCTCAAAGTCTAGCGTAATGTCTGGCTCAATGTCTAGCTAAACGTCAAGCTTATTGACAGGCTAAAAGTCTGACCTTAAAAGTGGCCTTATGTCTGGCTAAAGATTAAGCGAAGTGTTTTGCTCAATGTTTGGCTTTAAGTATTTATTATGATTAGACTTCAAAGTTAGCATCAATATTTTTTATCTTTGATAGATTTTTGTATCTTTTGTGCTAATATCAGTAATAAACTCAAACCTTTTTGCAACAATTAGATTTGCTTTTACTGTTTATAACGTACAATATAACATCTATTACCTCAAGCTTCTAAATTAACGATTTTTTTCTTTGGCTCCCAGGAAAAATAAAGCTAGTTCTAAAATAAAAAGTATCATAATACTATGAGAAATGTTTATTAGGCTTTGGAATTCACTATAAAGTTTTTAATAAAGTTGATTCAATATCCAAGTTCTTCTTTAGAATTCCTACTGTACCTTTAAATTATAGTGTGAATGAAGCAATATGGACATGCAGTAAGGAAACATTAAGAAGTGAGATAATTAATAATTCAATTATAATTTACTGGAAAATTAATTTTGACTTTAATGTTTAAAACATTTGTTGAAGAATGCGTGTATTTAAAAGTTGGGTGTGCTTATTAGTTTATGAAAAAATACTAGTGACTATCCACTTAAATAAATTTTATGAGGTACTTCTTGGAGGATATTTGTAGTAGAAAAACAATTGAGCCTTTTTTTTATTGGATAGTTACGATAAGTGATTTTTTATTTTAGGAGTTTTTGATTTACAATTTAAGACTACCATGAGTGAGGTATGCTACCCTTATTAGCACTTAAATAATCTCATTTCACGTTTTGCAAAAGTTAAAAATAGAAGATGATTTCAAGATAACTTCTTTTCATTTTATATCACTCACAGGTTTTTACTTCAAACAAGCTACATCTATGACTGTACTGAGTCACCTGTAAAACCAACCTTGATAAATTGTTTACTTTATAATTATTTTCCCTAAAACTGTGTACATTAAGCGTTTGTGCCATTTTTTGTTTAAAAAAGCATAAGCTGTTGCAAATAGAATTTTTTAATTTTTCTTGTAAACCACGAAACTGCTGGATACAATCATAAAAAATTTCAAAATCTCCGCTGCCCTATCCATTCCAGCATTTGCTGTTACGACTAAATCAATATCTATTCTAACCATTTCTCCTTTTCAATTGAGTGCATATCAAAGGTGCCAAACAGCGAAGCTTTCAGCATGTCATAAGCGCCAAATAAAATCTAGCGATACCACCGTATCAAATTTTTTAAAAGCGCTAAATAGAATACAAGACGAACACATGTATACAACGTGTATCTTAGCATTAATTTAAAAGTGGAAGTGCACTAAACTGTGAGCACGTGATGAAATTTAATAAGAGTAATGAACGTAGCTTAAGTTACATGACACTTATTTAATTGAAAAATCGCAAATTGCAGAACCTCGGACGAGAATTACAGCCAGACGATGTATTTCTGGATATTGATAGACGTATATAGATATATGGAATAGACATCATATTTCCGTACAGAGTTATAGAATAGTTTTTTTAAGAATTCTGTAGTCTGAGAAGGATGTAAATTCCATCTTTGACAAAGTTGGTATCCGCGAATCATGACATGTAGACTCGCATCTTTTTATTGAGAGAATACTGACGAGGGCCGTGGTTAAAAGGATTTTTTGGTTTTTCTTATTTGCAACCAGATAAAGTATAGAGTGCTTTTTTTATACTGACATCTATTGTTTTTCTGTTCCAATTATAAATGAACGGACATAGTAAAAGTATGTTTCCAAGTAAGTGAAAGTGTGTTTTTAATATTGACAGTACTATGACAATTTGAATTAACTTCGAAGCAATACGTAATCAAATCATGTCTTTTATTCATGAATATTTGTCTTGTTTATGTATCTGAATATGTCACTTTTTAAAGAAAATTAAGCACTTTTAATATTCATAGCTAATTTATTTGTTTCTCCAAAAATAGATCGCCAAAAAAATGAACGTCTTTACGCCACAATCTGACCTGCCGCAATTTTGCCGACTGTTTTTTAAAAATAAAGGTTTATTTAACGATAACTGTATCTCTGTTAATGCCTTATCTGTATCGTTAGATTAGTGGCCAAGTTGAGCTAGGTATTGTTTTTATGGTGGGTGCTTACTTTTTTGAGCTCAATTCTTGAGTAGTGAATAAGTTTAAATTTTAATACAAACGGTAACGAACTTTATTTTCTATTTTTTTGTTAAGGGTATGGCTGGTATATGATAATAATTATACGGTTCTTCCTTAAACCCATAAAACCCCAAACTAAAATAAATGTAACAAAGAGGAAAAAACACTTCGGATCTCCACAACTCATAAGGTTTTTGAAGTTCTGTGAGAGTTGCGTTTGATAACCTTGGTCCTTAGCTTTTGATCAACATTGACTACTTACCTCTTAACTTCTTGATGGAAAATTATAGATATAAAGTAAAGATCACTAGTACAATGTATTTTTATAAGTACATTTAAGTGTATATCGTTTAAATTAAAATATCTCAACAGCAATATATTTGTAAAAATAAAAAAAAAAAAGGTTTTTTTAGTCATTTTTTTATGACTGAGATTTAAAAGTCCAAGCCCTAAAAAAAGTTATAAGCTAAGAAGAAGCCTAAGACCTCAGGTAAAACCTGATCAAATAAGATATTGTACAAATAATATTTTAGAAAAAGTGTGTTTTGATGCTTTGTACAAATATATTACATTTGCCTTTTAAGTTAATTTTTAACTGAAATAATGAATTATAGAATAAATAATATTTTGAAAACGCAATAGGCATTTTACAATCTAAAATCTCATTTTTCTTCTTCAGACCATTTTTTTTTACATTTTGACGTTAACTGCACCCTTTATATAAAAAATAGTGTTCGATACATTGGTGCTACCGAACCCCAGCTATTCTATAAATTCTGAGACCCTACTTTATCGGTTTTCTTAGCCATGCAACAGCCCTAATGGTGATTGCAAAAGTGGTTCTGTGACAAAAAAAATTATTTTACAATTAGCAATGCTGAGTCATAATTTTACTCTTTTTCCACTTTTTTCTTTGATTGGTTCTTAAGACGATTGCATTTTGCACCCTTACACTGAGAAAAAAAGCAGTGAGCGTAACTATTATTATTTCATAACAGCTACTACACGACTTTAAAGGCGGTTTACTAACGGTGTGTAGCAAATTTAACTACACGCTATACTTAGAAGCACGCAATGTCCAATAAGAAACAAACATTTGTATGGATATGTATACGAACCAAGGAAAGGCTTCTGCATGAGCTGTATCGACAACCACGCAAAAAATTTCTTATTTGTTAACTGTCACAATTAATTTGCTTTAACCCCTATAAAAATCGCCATTTTTTCTAAATTCACACAGTATTATCAATGCAACGTTTTATGCAAAAAAAAAATACTTTTAAGGTTATAAATTTTTTCAACTTGTTTTCGCTTTTTCCGGTATGAAGTGTAAAAAAATTTTGTTTACATTTTGGTCCCAACAAAAGATCTCCTTTATATTTCTCATTTTATGTATATAATTGGTACCATTAATTGGTTTTTAACTAAAAACTACTCTTCACTTCGTAGGAGAAACTACTACACAGAGTTAGCCAACGTTACTCCAACCCCCTTACTAGAGTTACGTAGTAGCAACAACCGAACATTAACGTAGACCTTACTACATTTTTCTCTCCAGTGTACATAACTTTGTGCAAACGGGTTAAAAAGTACATTTTGGGTCCTGTAAAGCCCAAAGTACTTTTTCACCCTAGAGTGCGAAACGGTTAGTGGGCAAAAAAATTGCCCTCAGAAAGAATAACGTTACCAACCTCTTGACCACAAAAATACCAGAATGTGGCCTCATTTAGAAAAGTTCGTATACTTACTGCTCATGGTGTTAAAACACCTGAATTTTCTTTTACTATCAATTATATATATATATTAAAAAAATAACTGTCATTATGTTTGTTTGCTCAATGTTAGTACTAGATGCCTTTCAAGTTCGTTTATCAATGCTTCTAAAGTAAAGTGCAAATTTGGCCATAATGCGAGTATTTTAGACACTGCATTTAGATTCAGCATATGAAAAAAATTAGGAGTCCATGCTTAATTATGTAATTCCTTGAGATTTTTATAGTTTTGTCTCTAAAAAAGCTTTGTCCAAGCTTCTCAAAAGATCACTTATTGTAAGGTAAATTTACAGATTTCTTATAATTAACTTTAGTAGTCTTAAATATAACTCATGTTGTAAACAGTTTCATTGCCTAACATCATAAGCAATCGTAAATTAAATGAACCTCGTTTTTAAAACTTTTTAGGGTAAGACAGGGTACATAACTAAAAAAGTTAATGTTGTATGAGGTCACTAAGAATATAAGTAGAAAATACGCCTCTTTTCAATTTGCTGATAGAAACAACTGTTATGTATGAAATTATTTTAATGATAAGGATGATTGGCCCTTTTATTTGTTAATAATTGTTTCAAAAGACTGCATAGATTTTAAGACAAAAAAAAAAAAAAAAAAACACAAAATGGCCAATAAATTATAAAGCTTCTTACCAACTAATTCAATTTTTAATACTTTTTATTATTTACGATAGCAAATACCTTATTATTCTAGTTGATCGAATTTCATAGGCTGATTTAGAGTTAGGCTTAGTTGCAGAGTCCAGCAAACAACTAAGTGCTACTCTTCGAAAGATACTACCATGAGCCTCTTTTACATAGTTTATAAACTGTCTTAAATCGCAATATACAGATACAGTATTTTGAGACTTTAAATTCGTAGACATTTCTGCACAACGAGTGACTATCGTCTTAAATATACATTCAATTATTTGTGATTCAACGTTATTATGTCTTTCATTTGTGGTAGTGACATGACTGATTACTGTATTTGTTTCCTGACAGGCTGAGTTAGTACTACAGTGACTTGTTCTTCCTATTGCTGGATTATTTGTATGAGCTATACTTCCAATAAGTCCAAGTCCAAAGTTAGTAGCGTAATAGCTTTGGGTTGTTGCATCAGAGAATTTACTTGAACCTCGCTTTTGGTCTATACAGTTGGAAACAAATTATCATACAAGATCGATGAAACAATTAAAAAAAATAAAAGTTAACAACACTCACTCAACATTCTCTTAATTTAGATACTAATATGCGTTGTATACTTACTTAAAGGTGATAGTAGATAACATGAATCTCTACAAAATCCAACATAACAATGAAAAAAGTCAACCCAACTCGTTACAGATCCCTCTCTGACCATCTGACGAAAGAAATTCGAAAATTGTTTAGAGCTTACTTTTTGAAGTTTACTTAAAATTATTTGGATTTGAGATCGGCAAAAATCAGCTTGTGGTCCTCGAATACTTTCTAAGCAACCAGAACAGTAAGAACATCCCAAGTGAGACGTTATTTTAACAACACAATCCATAAGAAGAGTATATAAACTTATCTTATAATTTTCATTTTGCAGATATTTACTAGTTGAGTCAAACTTCTGATTTATCCTATCACGTGAGTCACTTGGTTCTATGAGAAATAAGCACATCGTTTAAAATGTAGTCATTTATTTTTAAGTTTAAAATTTTTTTTAATACGTACCTGTTTTTTTGCCTTTTTCTCCGTACTTGCATTGTTTCAAAATACCAATTTCAAGTAAAAGTCCTATAAATTTTAGAATTAATTCACATACTCGTAAGGTACAGTTGACACTATCTTTCAATGTTACAGAATGAATGGCCTATTGCAAAACGAATATTAATTATTATTGTTATGCGTTATTAAATAATATACACTCGTTTGTATCGATCATTATACCTTTATAATTACTGAATAATTAATTTCACCATTCTTTGTTATATAGCATCCAGATCCAGGAGCTTCGTATATTTTATGATCTGAGTATGTAATATTTGAGTCCGTCGCAGATCTTAAGAGTGTTGGATATCTTTTAATTGGTTGATGTTTCTGACCATCATTTATTAAGTCATTATTTATCGGATCCTTAATGCCATAAAATCAAACAAGAAATATTATTATACGCACACCCTAAGAAAAGAATAATGAGATTATGTCATATTAAAAGTAGACAGTATAATTTTGTTCATTAAATTTAAACAGTTTCTTTATTTACTAGAAGTCTTAAGGTCTCTATTGGTGATAAAAGATCTAATTATTATTTACCTGGTTACATTGATTGTAATTCATTCTAATGAAAAAAAAAAAAAAAGATCATTGGTTATTCCTTTAAAAATAAGAACGTTTTTTACTTCTACTGGCAAGTGTCACATATTTTTGTCTCATTCCAAGCAATTACTTGTTGTTGAAAAACTATATCAAAAGTCAATAACATTATGAGAATAAGACAATGTATTAAACAACAGGGAAACGAGTTATCGAGCCTCTGATTTTGATGATCGCCTGATTCTATTAAGAATTTAGTGTTATCTTCTTGTTATCTTTAAAAAAGAATAAGCTTATGGTAATATTAAAAGGTGACAGCTAGCCATCAGGGTGCTTTGCAGTCCCACATATGCTATGTTCAATCAGAAAAGACTGGCACTGATTGAAGACAGGATTTCAGAAAATTCTTTTTCTGTAAACAGATTTTATATTCAAAATAACAATATGACATCTGACACACTCTAAATTTATAGCTTTTAGTAAAGTCGCAATCAATGGACAAAAAATCTTAGCTGTGCAGCTTGCTAATGCAAGCAAGGATACGTAAAAGATGCATACAAATTCTCGTCCAAAACAAAGAGGTAGTTTTTAGAGGTAAGATACAGTGAAAATTCTTTTAACCTTTACTATTATGACAAAGATTGTACAAGCTTTACGAAGCTAAAGGTTTAAGGTAGATGAGTTATTTTATGGCTAAAAGTAAATAAAAATAAATAAGGTATAAAAATATAAATTAACATTTTTCGCAGCCTAATTTGAAACATAAAAACCTGAAAGCTCACAAAAATTGTAGTAGACAAGTACGGAGAGTAGACATACAAAACAATAATACTAAGACAATGGTTTTCTGATGAAATAATGTTAGATAGTTTTTATAAAGAGTAAGAAAAAAGATTCTACAGTCTTGCAACAAAACGCTTGTTTTTACAGTTATTTTGTGATCATTGTTAGCAAAAAATGTTTGTGGTTTACAAGTAGTTTAACGATCGTTTACGGTTAATCATGAATATTAGCCATAAAATGATGATTCAGCTTAATAGATTACAAACGGGTAACGTTAAGTAAGGAAACTTTTAAATTAAAGAAACTCATGTTTATGTGTAATGGTCATAAGTTTTCTAATATCTTAGTTGTAACCTTAATAAGTCATGACAATCAAAGTAGGCTAAAAAGATTAAATGCATGAAGCATTTAGATAATGGATTAAAGTTACAAAATTCTCTAGTACGAAATAAGGTGGCTTTATCTGTTTAGTTGTTATAATTTTGAGGCACTATAAATGTAGACCATATAGTAAGGATCAAAAATTTGCTTTAACACCTTCGAGAAACAGTAAGTCTTTCAAGAGACTTTGTTAAAAAAGCGTGATGAAGTACGTCTGTTTATATGCAAAAACTTTAAAGGAAAAAATATGATGTTTAGATCAGTATTATTCCACTTAAGTTTTTTTGTGTGTAGACGGGGGTCTTTATTTAAAATTGAAGCAGAGAAATTTTAAAAATAAAGATCTTACCGGAAACGTGCTAGATAATTTAATCCATAACATTAGTTAACAAAAGCTCTAGTGCTGCTATAAACGGCAGTGAAGAGATCTAAGAGAGCTGTTTTTAAGAATTACATTTAACAACAATTATTTTTATACTTAAGATATGTTTTTCTCATGTCCTCACAATACTCAATGAATACATCAGCTGCTAAATAAAGAGTTGCCGGTTTTTTTCTATGGCAGCTTATAAAAGATAAGACGCTGTAATCATTGCACCACAACTGTGCTCATGTTAACCAAGAGTAGTTAGGTTGATCTCTGATTAGTTGTTCAGATTCCAAACCTGACGCGTCCTTTCTAAGTGCAAGAGTCTAAATACTTCTTGCACACAACAATACTTGCCTTTTCTCTTTTATCAAGTGCTTCAAAATAACTATAAAGGTTGTAGAGTGAGTTCTATTGCGTCTTTTAAGTAGATGTAAGACTCAGCTTGGTAATTAAACTACGTGTTAGAAGCGTGAATTTCAAGCAAATGTAAGACTTTAGTGACTAAGCTGTGTGAGAAAAGCTCAAGCAAACCAGGCCACTGTAAACTCACCTAAAAATTGAATCAAGGAAAGACAAGAAGGAAAGGACTGTCGACTTGGGGTCCAACATTAAAAGCAGTAGCCTATTTATTGATATCGTTATGAGTACTCTCATGTAGGATTAGGATCATTGTTGTGGTCAACAATATAAGATTTTGCTCGCTGCGTAAGCGCAAGCAGTGGTTAACTAATAATCATTAAAGTAAATTAAGCTAAGAAATCTATGAAATCTATAAACATTGTAAATGCAAATCTCAAATTTTATAATCTATATTATTTGTAAGATCAACTATTTCTGGCTTTTCTAAATTTATTAAATCATTCAAATCATCAATCAAATGAAAGTTAAGAGACTTTTATTATAGACACAGGAGTTGGAGTCAATGCTATTAAAATGTCTTTATTATTACCAAACGTAATAATAAATACTAATACAAATATTTCTTTTATTGGATTAACTTCTCAAAATATCATTTCATAAGAAATACTAACGTTAAATGTATTTTGAAAAGTCACGTTTTCCACGTCTTATCACAAGAAACATCTTTCAGTGAGGCAGGAATATCAGAAGATTTACTTGTAGCTCAAGAACAAGCTTGGCTTTGTAACGACATCAGAGCCTTGATACTAAAAAAAGACCCATAAGTCTCGTTTATTCATAGGACGAATTGTTATTGCAAGCAACGGAACGTGAGCTTAAACGGCTTGATACAGAGACAGAATGTATAAGTAAACACAATAATTTTCACCAAATTATAGATAATTTTAGCATAACTAGAAAAAACACGAAATTTCGGCCAACTTCTCAACATTTTAAACCTGCAGCAGAAACCTTTTGTCAAAGCCGTGTATATAAAATACCAGCTAGAAAGAAAGTTTCCATAGAAATTCTTGTAACAGAAGCTAACGGCCATGGGCAAGCATACCTGCACTACATTAAAACTACTGGTATATTTGTAGGCGAAGCAGCAGTAACATAAGGTAAAGCTTGCTTTCTTACGATGTCTGTAAGTCTTAGAGATTAGCCAGTAAATATCAGGATCCCTCAAAAAAATCTCCTATTTTTCGATTTAGGTGATTTAGAACACTTTTTCGACTCAGATGAAAGTGATGATGTTCCCAACATAACAACAGAGAAATAATTAAATATCTTACATAAAGATTTTGCTGGTGTCATCATGATAAGACAAGTTATAAGCAACTTTGCCAAATAGTGACAGAGTATTGTTATCTTTTTTATATGAAAGGTGATGCTACTCTTTCTGGGATCAAATTAGCTGAAATGTCTGTAATTTTCCACGAAATCCAGACTAGCACACAAAACAATATTTTTCAGAAAATGAGACAATGCTAATCGATTGTAATAAAATCAAACAAAAAATATCTTTAGCTAAGGCTTAAAAAAAAGTAGCAAAAATGGCAAAACACGGATTTTAGCGTCAGAAACAAACAGTTAGCCTTAAAATAAAAAATTAAAAAAATGAAAGCGTATGCGTGGCAAAACGACAAACAAAATCAGCTCTGCTCAATCGCAATTGGTCAAGTGATCTTCCCACTAAATGCAAAAACCTTGTTTTTTGAATCAATATAAAGAAATTCATAATACTCTTTCACATAAACATTAAGAACAGAGATTTGAGAAAGTTGTAGCTTTAGTATTCCTTAAGAACAACACCAAGTTTCAGCAGGATCAAATCAATATTTTTTACAAACCACAGCTTAATACAAAAAAAGGTGCTTTGGCAAAACGGCTTAAAAAAAGTTGTGTACAACGTAAGATACAACTTTTTTGCAGGATCATATTCTTTAATACTTACTCTACAACTTGTTAAAGTATCAAATTTTTTTACAGTGTGAAAGTTGGTAATTCGTTCTAAAAATATCATTATTTTTATGAGCACTTTAAGTTTGACCGTACTCAGTCGATAACACTGCAGTCGAGCTTCAGAAAGCGAGCGTTGTTTCTGCATCGGCAGCTACGCAGCTCATTGCTCCTCAAGCGCCGTACTGCCATACGCAAAAAATACCCACTAGATTCATTATTTTTTTAAACAAGTTCACATAGAATAAAAATTTGATACTTTGGTAATTTATAGATTCAGTATTAAATAATACGGTCACGTAAAAAAATTGCATTCAACGTTGTACTCAACTTTTTTTGGGACTTTTTTTGCCAAAGTACTTTCTTTTTCATTTAGCTGCACTTTGCGAAAACTATTGATCTGATCTTGCTAAAATTTTTTGTGGTTGTTGAAGACTATTAAAGCTACAACTTTTTTAAATATTAGCTCCTAATGTTAATGTGAAAAAAAGTTATCAATTTTATAGTATTGGTTCAAAAAACAAGGTTTCTTGCATTTAGCGGGGAAACTACTTAACCAATTGGTATCGACCAGAGCTTATTTTATTTGTCGTTTAGCTGTGCATACGCCTTAACTGTTTTTTTTTTTTTTTTTTTTTTTTTTAATGCTTATTGTAGATTTCCTATGCTAAAAACCGTGTTTTACCATTTTTGCCATTTCGTTTTTTTAATCCTTAAAGGCAAATATTTTTTGTTTCATTTTATTACAATCGATTGGCGTTGTTTAACTTACTATAACGTATTTTTTCAAACTAGTCTAAATTTTCATTGCCGAAAACTTAATTCGATCTCACTATCTACGCACATAGGATGTTTAACATAATATACCTACAACTGTTGATAAGTCTGTTTTGACTAAAGAATACAGAAATTCTCCTGCTCTACACGAGAAAAATAGAAATCAGATTAATAAATTGTTACAAAAAGGAATAACTAGCTATTCTGTTAGCCAATACAATTGTCCGCTGTAAATTGTCCTTAAAAAGCCAGGACCCAACGGAGAAAAAGTACACTGTTTCGTTATAGGTTAAAGAAAATTAAACACTTGAATTATTCCTGATGCTTATCCGTTGCCTCGTATTACAAAGATAATAAAGCGAATTGGTGGGTCAAAGTTTTTTTTGTACTTAATCTAGCTATCAGATTTTATTGAATTAAAGTGACTCCAGAAGATCGCTACAAAACAGCTTTTAGAACCCCATATTAAAATTACGAATACACAGGTACGCTATTTTAATACTAAAATGCACCAGCTACATTTAAAAGGCTTATGGATTTTGTATTATTGGGATTACAAAGCACAGAACGATTTATATTATTAGATGATACTATGATATGTCCCAAAACCTTAGAAGAATATGAAATATAAGTAATAAGCTCATTTAGTAGACCATCAAATGCTGATTAAAAATTACGTCTAGGTAAATGAGAATTTTTAACTCCTAAAGAGATATATTTAGGGCACAAATAAGATCATTCTGCATCTACGGTAATAGGAGACGATATCGATTTTGTATAGCAAGATCCTAATGCTTCTGCTATTGAACAAGAAGATGATAAAAAAGCCAGAGAGGAAAAAAAATGCAAAGAAGTTTACCCAATACACCTTTTTATTCAAGGGCTAAACAGTGAGACATAGTTATAAAACAGCATTACGCCCCAACGCAAAGTAACTTGACACTGTCTTTTTGTCCTATAGCCACGTTTAAAACGTTAGAACAAAGCACTATAAATAGACCTTTGATGAGAACAGAAATTGATTACTTTGAAATATAAAGCACACGAAAGTCTTTAACATATAGAAAACATAATATTGCAACGTTTATTTCGGCTGACTTGACTCTTAATTCTGCTAACAGCAAAATTATTATTACATTCAAATTATATTTCGAAATACAAATAAAGTAAAGTACAACTACAAGTAGGTGATGTAAAAACAAACCCTTGTAAAAATTAGTAAGTATTCTGTTTGGTTGTTATGAAAAGAACAAACAGTAAAATATTTTTTTAAGATTTTCACTTATATTTAGCAGATTTAGCAAAAGCAATGGAAAACAAGAATGTAGAAATAACAGTAAAATAACATCAGATGGGAAAATTAAATAAATGTTACAACGAAATTATTAAAATTACCAATATTAACGAATAGAATAATAAAATAACCCTGAAAGCAGAGAGTTATAATTGAATAATTATTTATCAAACGTAAGGACAATGTCAAGCGCTGTTGCAAATAAGACTGCCCTAACCAGACTTACCCCAATTTGAGTGCGCATAAAACATAAAAAAAGAATGAAAATTTTTCCCCTTTTACCGTTAAAATTTACTGTATAAAGAGTTATTTTCATGTGATCTTTTACTAGCCAAGTTTCACCAATACAATTAACTAATATTTGTTACCACAATGTCATCTTCGTTAAAAATTTATAATTGTTCGTAAGTTTGTAGCATATGGCTGATTGAAAAAAAAATCGATGATAAGATCAAACAATTACAACCTTGATAGCAATTTTGTAAGGGAAGAACTTCAGTAGTTAAAGTGTGTATAGATACATTTACTATAATTGGTTTCCAAAACTGAAATGTTTTCCACATTAGTTGAATGTACATATACTATGAGAATACTTGTATTTTAAGTATTCGACATGAGTTTGATTGTTTTTGCCCTACTGATTGCCAGCAGCAATCAGGTAAGGAGGGGCGTGTGATATTTCAAGTCATATACTCAATATTTATAATTTGGAATCACAGAGTTTCGTTTTTTAATTGTAAATAGCAAAAGCTCAGTGATCTCAAACGATCGAGCCGTACACCTGTTTCTGCAATCACGTGGCATGTAACTTACTTCTTTTGAAACAAGCTACCGTCAAAAAACTTGAACAACGCGTTTCAAGCCGATGAAAGACTTATTGTGGTGACGAATCTGTGAGAAAAGCTCAAGCAAATCAGACCACTGTAAATTTGCCTAAAAAGAGAATTACGAAGAAAGAAGAAAGAAGGGACCGTCGTCTTGGGTACCAACGATAAATGCAGTAGCCTAATTATTGTCATCTCCACAAGTACTCTTATGTAAGATTAGAATCATCGTTGTGGTCGACCTTGTAAGATGTTGCGAGTGCATCCATTTGAGAAGTGGCTCACCAACAATCATAAAAGTAAGTTAAGTTTAAAAAACTATCAATTGCATAAACATTGTAAATGCGAATCAGAAATTTTATAATTTATATTAGTTGAAAAGTCAACTATTTCGGGCTTTTTTAAATTGATTAAATTGTTAGATAAGACATAAGTTGGATGTCTATTAAATTCACTTTCTAAATTTAAATACATTTCAATGACTTAAATGTATGAAATAGTCTACGATAAAAATTTCTAATTATAGACCTACAATCCTTACTTTGATAAATTAATTAAAAATTAAGAAAAATTTAAACAGACAACGTATGACAGAAATTTTTACAAGGGCATGAGATGGAAAGACGAATAAGATACGCTATTATTGCATTACATAAGATATAAATTTAAACAGTACGTCAGTGCCAGATTGCGTATGATACACTAACACTACTACACATATATCGCTCTGTGAAACCTAACACCAAAACGCCGAGTCAACGGTTTAAAAGAAAAGAATATTGTAAGTAAGAGAAAATAAGGCCTTTCGGCCGGTAGCTGGTTACTATTGAACGGAAATTAAATTTATTTGTTTGTAAAACAAATTTACTAGCTCCACCCTTTACTTATAAAAGTTTGGACGTAACTACGCCAATGAGAAGGCAGATTTAAACTGTGCACCTTGTGCAAAAGTAATGAACCTTGGAATACCAAAGTAAGCAATCCAAGTTTCCTGACAAGCCCAAAGAGCAGTAGAAGTTAGGATGTCTCTGAAAAGAACAGTTTCTGCCACCTTTTCCCTCCCCCGCAAAAAAAATCGATGATAGTGAGAAGATAAGAAGATTCCTTACAAGATTAACGAGGTTAAAAAATTACATGTGGCAGAATCTGTCATCAGGAGAAATTAATCAACCTGGACTATTCACTATGTACAATAACACATTAGACTGTTCGCAGTAGAGGCAACTTACAGACTAATTTGTCATATTACGATGCATATAAAATGAAATGTATTTCTGCCCGGTAAGTTATTTAGTGACCTTAGGACCAGACTAGTACCAAAGTTGTTTCAGCCGTTATGATATGAATTTTCTAAGCGTCAAAGATTTTCTTAGCTCTTACTTATTTGGTGCAATTTAACAGCAGCTTTCAGGAGCTCATTTACGCTTGATTTTAAGTTACCGTTGTACGGCCAGTAAGTGGTGACTGCTAATTTTTTTAAAAAGTGCATCTTGCAACGAGAAAACTTCACTTAAGTTTATTTAGTAAGTATCAAATAGTTTTTTGGACTACCTTAATCTCATCCCCTTTGAAACTCCCATTAAGTTTTGACTGCCACTATTTTTCCCTGGTAATAAAAGTGGATGCCCTAACCAAATGTTGCTTTCAGACAGTAAGGGCTTACATTATTTTTTAAATTTCTATACTCCATTCTACCACGTAACAGGTCGTTCTTTCATATAAGTCCTATAAAAGAACATGATCTTCTCCAACTAAGAAGCTTAAAAAGCCCAGGGCAGTAAGTTTATAGATTATTTGATAGGCAAAATTCTTTACTATTCGAATAACATCTTATTGCGCAATAAACATTAAGTAGTACACCTTGTGTAGGTTGAGCTAAGAACAAACTTTTTTTTTTGGCTGGTTATCAAAATTGTCGTGAAAGTAAGAAATTAAAAATTTTTCAGAAAAAGTGTACTCATTAAGGCTGGAAAAAGTTGTCTCAAATGCGTAACAATACATCTTTTTCTCTGAGCACGTATGTTTTTAATTGCATACAAACAATGTGTATTTGACTACTATAAACATAGATCGATACATTCTAGCAGAAATTTAACTTGATGTACAAGTACAAAAATTCATTATCAAACACATGCTTCGTGGACCTTATGGTAAAGATTGTCCATGTATTAACCGCCATGAAAAAATTTGTACAAAGAAGTTTCTTAAAAAATTCAGTAATCATACTGTTTCTACGAAAATGGATACCCTAATTACAAAATAAGTAACAATAGATATGATAATCACATGTATAGAATTATAAAAAGTAATAAAAAAGTTGTAATTGATAATTTCACAGTAGTTTTATACAATCTATTTTTTGTTAACCAAACATAATTGCCACATTAATGTTAAGTATTGTGCATCTATTCAAAGTATAAAGAATATTTCTAATTATATTCATAAAGTAGAAAATAAAGCATCAATAAAAATAACAAGAACAGATACGAGTGAAAAAAAAGACGATGTAGAAATTTCTTATAAAATATCAGACTTTGTAGATGGTCGCTATGGCCCCATGAAAGCAGCATGAGGATTACAAGAGTTTGCTTTGTGTGGACGTAGTCATTTTGTTCTTAATTTACCAGTATTATTAAAAGAAACAAAATTAAGTTTTTTTAAAAAATTATATGCTTAAAGCTATCGAAAAATTCGAAACAGCATTAACGGCTTGGTTTAAATGGAACAAAATGGATGGTTTCGCAAAAAAAATCGATACGTGAATATTTTACAATATAACTCTTTCAATTTGACGGTGAGAACTTGGGTTAAAAAAGAAAGAATTAGACGTAATTTAACAATAGGGTGACTAAGGATAGTGCCACCAAAGGATTCTGAAATTAATTTTAAATCGGGCAAGTGGAGCTGAGTCTTTTGAAAGTTTGAAAACAGCTTATAACATACATTTTAGTACGTTTAGAGATACTGCTTTTGCTTTTGGTCCAGTTGAACATGACTTTCGAATGTATATTATATTTAAAGAAGTCTGTAACGTTATGGTGCCATACCAACTGAGAAAATTTGTGTATGCTTTTTAATATTTAAAGACGTTTGTGGTAAGTCTATTTGGAAATCACTGCAACAAATCTTTTATTGAAGATTTAAAAGACTATAAACAGAACGATACTTTGATACATTTGAATAAAATCTTTAAATTTTGAGGATTCATCTGTGTTCAGTTTTGAGTTTACTGAATACTAAAATGTATTTATTTTTAATGTACTTAAAATATATGTATTCTGAACAAGTAGTATACTATAGCTTACGTATCAGTATGCATCCTTATGTATTTGACGTTATACATAAGTAGGCGAATGCAGGAGAAAAAGAGATGGTATGTATGTATGCTTGTGCAGTTAGCTTTTTGTGTTATAGGAGTCGCTGGCGCGCGACTATACATGCGTGTCTCGTGTGTAGTGAGCTGCTATAGCTAGTTCTCTTTCAACTCTCGCAACGAGCTGGTCGTACTCTACTTACCAGTCTCGTTGCCTTCTTTTACTATTGAACTTTTCTTTTGTCGTAATATTACGAATTGTTAAACTTAAGTTCAATCAATTTGTTCAGCTAATTAAACGACGTTGTAACCATTAACGATTTAGTCTCATTAACGAGCGATTTATCGTCAATTAACTTAAGTATTTAAGACTATATCTATATTTCTCGATTTTTCGATAGTATCAAGTGTATCTTTACGAAGGAAATAAATCTTTATTTTTTGTTGATTAATAATTAAAAGTGCTGTGTGAAATCAAGTCTTTTCAGAAAGCCCGTATCATTTCCAAAGGGCTAAGTGATTCACCCTTTTCAGTTTCATTCCTTCCTCAAGGTAGAGTGTCCCAAAAATAATTATTTCCAGATCTTTCGGGCTCATATACAGTCCTTCATTTAAAATCAATTCAATCTGTTAACCTAAATTGCAATCGAAAAAAAATTTTTAATGAAATTATCAACAGTGATACAAAACTATACATTAATAATGGTCTAGAAGATACTGTAGAAACATTTACATACAAAACATTAATTCTTAATTTTTTGTTTGAAAAGATAAAGGTTCTATCTATAGCTTAGACACGAATTGCTTTAATTCTATTACCTAAGGAAATAACAAGTCCTAGAACATTTTGATAATCATTAGATTTAAATAACATCGAAAATTTGTTTTTTAGAATATGAGGATAATAAAGAATAATTACGAGAAGTTAATGCAACTATTTGAGAAAAAGCTTTAATAAACTCTCAAAAAAGCTTAAGAAAAATACATAAAACTTTAAAAGATTTATGTTAAAATAATATTTCAGTTGGTGGGGAATTATGCATTTTAAAAGCCAACTTTAAACAAATTTTTCTAGTAATAAAGAATCAATGTAAAAGTTCTATAATTAGTGGAACTACGAAGTACTCATTTTTTACAGAAAAACTCTAAAATCATGAAATTTAAAAGTTATATGCAGTGTACAGATTTTAAATTTTTATGATTGTTAATGGACATTGAAATAAAAGAATAAAGTCGTTCAAAATTTCACGTGGATGGAAAACTGATAATGTTTCTTAACAAATTTATGGGGATGGTATACATAGCTACCTAAACAAAGTAATTTTAAGAACTCATAACAAATTTTCGTTAATTTTATATGATAATAGAATTTAAAATGATAATAAAGCAAAGAAACATACTTATTACAGCATAGGTTATTAAAATACACAGGCAGTAATCGCACTTATAAGAATGTAAGCATAAGTTTTTCTATAGAAACTCTCAAAATATACACAACAGATTACCGCCCCATGTTATAAATCTAAAAGTAGATGCTATTGTTATGTTAATAAGAAACTTGACTATATTTGATGGGTTGTGAAATGGCTCTAGACAACGTATTACAAAATCATTCAAACATATTTTAGAAGCAGAAATAATAATGGTTACAGTCCAATTATGAAGTTCTTATCTCAAAAATTACCTTGAATACCAGCAATAGTTTATCTTTACCGTTTATTATACACATCAAACAGTTTTTATAGTTCTAGCTTTTTCCATGATAATCCATAAATCGCAAGGTTAAAATTTAGATGAAACAAGATTTTACTACAAAATACGTTTGTTTTCTTTTGGTCAATTTAACGTATTTGTATCAGTCTGAAAATCCTGAGCAGATATACATATATATATATGGGATTCTGCCCTTTTGCGCAGTCCATGCGTCAACCCCTTAATTTTATAATCAGTCAAATACTTCGTTTTGCAGTTTACTTTTCAAGTTAAGAGAATTTCGAAAATCTTTGTCAGGCACTTTATGAGTCTAAAGAAAGGTAGTGTAAATTTTATAAATACCTTTTTATCAGTTTCTAAGACAACTTTTTCCGTCGTTTCTAATCACAGAAAATATCCAAGGGGAGAAAATTAAAAAAAAAAAGTTTTAAGTATTTAATTAATTCTATAGAGTTCTTAGAACAAAAGCTCTTATAGGTTATTTTAACTTTACTGTAACATCCTAATATAAGATTTTAACTAGGCCTTATATTGAGTATCGTTATAAATATTTAAAGAAGTAATAAAAATAAAAAAAGGTGGTTATACTCTCTGGCTGTAATGAATTTCCCTGATCGTAAATCGAGACTTTCAGCATTATATGTGAACGAACGGATATAACTTTTTTTATTCAAGATCCAGGAGGTTCAGAAAAAACATTTCCTTATAAAACGTTGACTTTTTTTGATCATCTAAAAAAATTGTTATCCACGGTATGGATTGGTATAGCATGAAGATTACTTTGAAAAGGAATGACCAGTCTCAGAACATTTCTTGTACCATTGGACTATAACAATGTAGGAAGTTCTTTCTTGGAATTTAAATCTAAAAAAATAAAATTGAAAATAGTAGATTGAATTATATGAGACGAGGCTTCTATAAAACCAGAAAAGCCTTAAAAATAGTTGAAAGAACATTACGTGACTCATAAGATGAATATATCCATTTTGGTAATAAATTAAGTGTTTTAGAAGGCAATTTCAGACAGATTTTTCTTGTTCTAAAAAGTAGCAATAGAAGCATAATCACACAACAAATTATTAAATTATCATATCTTTGGTCATTGTTTTGTATTTTAAGACTTAATATCATTGATGTTCATTCGATTGACAAAACATTTTCAAAACTATTATTAGACATTAATAAAGAAAAAGTTACATTATTGAAAGTACTAAATAAATAAAAAACAACTGATGTTTGTTCAAATATTTTTGGTAAAGATATTTATTTCTTAATAAATATAACTACTCGTCCATCACAAATTTACTAATATTCTTATACATAAAATTCTAAATCATGTAAAAGGAAAAGTAAATACATTTTACAGCCTAGATTATGCTACTTATGAGTGTTGATGAATATGATTATGATATTTATATAAATTTTTCAAAAAATTTTATACTAATGTTTGTGTAGGCTGACTACCGCATGAGCTTGATTTAAAAATTTCGAGCAATTCATATGATGATATATAGCTGAAGTAAAGCTGATGACTTATGTAACAGTAAAAGATTACAAATCACAAAAGTACTTAAATACAATATTGAAGCATTAATAATAACTGGAGAAAAAATAAAAATAAAATTTCTAAACCAAAAATAACTTACAATACAGTGAGCTATTTATTATTACCGTTTGTTTTATACAGAAAACAATTTTTTTAGTCGAAACAAGAATGCAACTTAACAAAAATATTGTTAAAGCTAAGAGAGTTTCACCTTATTAAGAGAAGAGGTTTAGGGGTGCTTAACTAATTATTTAACTCGATAAGAATTACGGAAAAACTATAAGAATATTACCTTACTCAGATGAGAGGCTGAGGGGGCAAAGGGGGGACCGAGTAGTGGTGGAGGGAGAGGAGAGAGGTTGTGTGAAATGACTCTCTAAAATTACTATCTATTAAGGAAGACATATATATGTAAATACATTAATAAATATTATTTTAATAAGATAAGTTATTTTCTCATTACATAACAAACACACTTTATTATTAAATGATAAAATATTAAACAGTATGAAAGGAACTGTTCCATCCAATTACAGTGTTGATTCTGCAACAATACAAGAAACAGATAAATTTGATGAAAATATAAAGTCGGTACTTTAAATAATAGTTAAAAATGCAAACAATAGAGGCTCACCATCTTATAAAATGAAATTAAAAATAAATTAAGTAGTAACAATGATAAGGAATTCAAGTATAATAGATAAATTATGTAATTGAACCCGTTAACGCATAACAAAACTATTTGGGTATAACATTCAAGCTAATACAGATAAGAATCAAAGACAAATTGTATTCCTCAAAGAATCACTTTAAATACCAAGAATTATTTTTGTTTACCACTTGTTCTGCATGAAAAATAATTTCCATTGATTTCGGCTTTGTATGTGACAATAACTTGATCGCAGAGTTAATGTTCTGATTTTGTAGGAGTGTATTTAAGAAAAATTTAATTTTGCCATTGCTAATTATATGTAACCCCATCCTGATGCAAAAATTTAAATAGTGCTTCTATTCTAAATAGTTCTAAAGATAAACAAAAAATAAGAACTATTGTCTGGTAGGAAATTTTTAAGATCTAACAACATTGATGATTAAATTAACGTCGTCATGATATTTTATCAAACGTCAACGCATTTAAAAAAGTATTATCAACATAAAAATATGTATTATATGATGTATTACAGCCTTAAGATTTTCAAAGCTATTTTTTTAAGTTATTTGAATTTTAAATGTTAGTATTGCATGTTAAGATTTGGAGATTACTCTGTAGTTACAGAGCATATAAAAATTCATACAAAAAAAATTATAAATGTCGCTTTTTCAGAAAAATAATAAAACACAAAAAGAATTTATCGAAGCACTAAAAAGAGTACGAATTTAAAAAAATCTGTATATGTGACATCAGTAATAACAGTTACAAAAGAGTATATCACACAAAATGGTACCACTTAATGCACGGAAAAGTCATCAACAAAAATATTCGTCAACAGTATGAAAGAGGATTTTTCAGAAAAGATTCTCTGTAAAGACAGTTGAATTTAAGAGAAATCTAATTAGTGATTTTCAAGCAATAGACTTAGTCAACTAAATGAGTTCCTTCAAAAAAAAAACATTAAACTGGTTAAAAATGTGAATATACACATATTCCTTACAAACTCATTGGTTTATTTACTATTTTATTTCCTAATGACATTGTTTATTATTGGGCAAGAGAGAAAGTATTAAGCAGTATGGGAAAGGGGTAAAAAAGGTGTAAGGAAGCGTTGAGAAGAGTGGGGCAGCCAGGAGCAGGGTGGGGAAGCAAATCTTAGGGTAGAGTAAAAAAGTCTACACGGAGGGAAAAGTCATGTATATTGCTCATAACGCATGTGTTAATAATCCACGGTAAGAGGATACTAGCGTTGAAAGCATCGAGCTTTTATGTCAATGCAATGTAGGCTCCGTTTGCATGGACTGTAACCGTCGATTATGGTCATGAAACTGATGGTATATTCTCAAGTTACCTACAGCCCATGTCCATAGTATGCCGTGTCACGAACATATGGACTGTAGCCAAGGATGAAAGTCACGAGCTGGCATGGTGCAGTCACATAAAATATACTTACAGCCTTTGTACGTAGCAGTCGGTGCTCTTAATGCATGAACTGCAGCCGTGGAGAAATCCTATGAAGGCATTGGTTTCCTTCCATCGCCTTCTTGCCTTTTGTAATTGCGTCTGTATGTGTATATATACATATATATATATATATATATATATATATATATATATATATATATATATATATATATATATATATATATGACTAATAATACTGCAACTTATGATCCAAATGACGTTCCCAGCCCTGATGCCCGTACTAAGGTTAATTGTATTAATGTATAGGTCATTATTTACGTAACTATTTACATTTCTTGTGTTAAAATCATAAAAACAACGTTTATAGTCGTTTTGGTAGTCAAATTTGCAAAAAAGAGTTGGAAATGCTTAGACACTTTTTGATTTTTTGACATGCATGCAAAAAGTAAGTATAGTGATATAAAAAATTTTCAGATATTCAAAGTGCTAAATAAACGTTTTGCACCTACAGTACATGCATAAGAAGTGTTTTCGCCCATACTTAGCTTAGGAAAATAAGAAAAAAAGCTGTTAATTATTAAATGTATGTACATAATTAATAACAGTATTGTAGCTTTCTAGCTAAAAATTAAATATATCTTCTACACAAATGGAAATTTCTTCAATCATGCCAAATTTGGGGCAATTATGTGGTATTTCAAGTACAAAAGTACTTTTAACAGAGAATGGTTATCCGAGAATAAGTACTGACTTGAAGGTTAAAACTAACAATCGTATTGTAAGGTCAGGTTATAATTACTTTGACGTTTAGTACGAATTTTGTTATCGATCAAACTGAAAAAATCAAAAAATGACTGCACATGCAAAGACTATTTTTAACATTTTTTTGCGAATTCAACTACCAAAACAACGATGAATATTTTTTTCAACGATTTAAACAAAAAGAACGTAACTTGTTACATAAATAATGACATTTACATTATTACATTTAAGCTCAGTACGTACATCAGGGTTGGGAACGTCGTTTGAGCCATAAATTGTGGCATTATCGGTCGTACATATATATATATATATATATATATATATATACACATGTATATACTAGTGGGACTAACGCTCTCTGTGCGCTCCGCACGCATACCCCCCACTAACAGATTGAGTAGACAAAATAACGACATTACTCCTGTATTCATCCATAGACGCTAATAATTAGTTAACAACAGCAGAATACGTGACTCACAAGGGCGTTGATAAAACATATGATAACATAAATATTAATTTTCCAGTAGAATTTTTAAATAATATTAAAGAGAGTCTTCCACCACATGAATTGGGATTAAAAGTGAATGCTATAGTAGTGTTAAAAAGAACTTTAAGTATATCAGACGGTCTCTGTAGAGGCACAAGCTTAAAAATAACAAGATCATTTAAGTGTAATATAAAAGCAGAAATAATAACAGGAGAAAAAAAAGAAAGCCATGTTTATATTCCTAGGATAACATTGAAGACTGGCAGCTCATCAGCATTACCTTTTGTCTCCTATAGAAAACAGTTTTATTTTGTATTAGCATGTTCTACGTTTATCAATAAATCAGAAAAACAGAGTTCTGATTCCTTAGGGTTGTATATTGAAAAACCTTTATTCTCTTACGGACAATTATACGTTGCTTTATTAAGATGTTAGATTCCGAAAAGAATTTTTATTCAAATTGAATTCAAGAATAAATCCAAAATAAAAATTATTGCTCAGCAAGAAATTTTTCAGTAATTCAGAAATATGTAACTTTAAAGATCGTCACATTTAAGCAGACGTGTGTTAATTCACAAAAACCATGAAATACAAATATGTGACAAATGTGGAAAGGGTTTTAAAAGAACATATGGGTTAAAATGACTCATGAAACGTCACAACATTAAGCTAACAGAATAAATTATTGTTTTAAATGTTTAATTGTGTTTGTCTATTTTATTATTTAATTATACCTCCTCCTGAATTCTGTCTTTTTGTTATTAAAGTCCTCAGGTATTCAAGAATTTCATATTTGGGTAAAGTAAACATGGACTAGAAAGAGATTTGAAATGGAAAAGTTCAATCAAATTAAACAGATAATGGTACTTCAGAGACATATAGTGAGTAAAAGGAAACGAATTGACAGAGGGAGATTCTATGATCAGTGACTTAAAAATCCCTAAAAACGAGGTATGACTTGGGTATTAAATCACTTATATTTTTTAACATTTATGATGGTAAAACATTCTATAAATAAGTAGTTTTTGGGGGGGAGGTGGAGGGAGAGCGAGGGGGAGCTAAGGGAAGGGGGGTAAAGGGGGAGCTCACTCAAATATAATTTGATTAAAAATGACGTTAAAACAAGCAAATAACTACGGTAATCGAGGGGGAGCTGAGGGGGTGCTGGGGGAGCGGGGGGCTGAGACTAACTTTCGTCAATACAACTATATAATATAGGGATATATATATATGTGTATATATACAGCCAAAGGAAGAGCAGCGACAAAATGCAAGAGCGTTATGGAAAAAAGAACCAATGCCTCAACCTCCGTGGCTGTAGCTCATTCGTTGAGAGTATAATTTTCTATGTACTAAAGCTGTCTATTATAAGTGCGTGTACCATGTCAGTTTGTGCGCTTTATCCTCAGCTACAGTCTGTGTGTTCAGGACACGGTACACTATAAATATGGGCTATAGCTAACGTAAGAACGTACCAACAGTTTTATGACCGCAATCTAGGGTTACAGTCCATTAGAACGGAGCATAGATTACATTAACATGAAAGAATACAGCTTGATATCTTCAAGGCCAGTGTCCTCTTATCATGGATTGCTTGCACATGTACCATGAGAAATATGCATGAGTTTTTCCCCATGTGTATGATGTAAATATATATATATATATATGTGTGTGTGTGTGTATTTATATATTTAGCATTCACTGTCAACTTGGCAAACCTCTTTGGCTAAAATTTAGAGAAACATAGATAATTCTATTTAGGCTCATCAAAGCTACTTAATTGAAGATTTTTTCAAGTAGTTACCTTTTTAAAACAATCGTCATAGTGGATAACTTACTTCTGAATAGTATATACTGCAGACCTATTTTGCTTTAAACTGTCACATTAAAAAATACAGCTGTTATATTTTAGTTCTAATTTGGCTTTGCAGTAACAAATAAGTGGAAAGACTGTTTAGTGTTGAGAATTAAAATAAAATCTTATGAAGCGTTTTAAAATACATTAGAATGATAAGAAAAGAAAAAATCAATTTTTACAAAAATTTCTCGATTTTTTAATTCCAGTTCTTCTGTCAATATAAATTCTGATTCTTATTTTTCTGTAAGGGAATGTTGTTTTAAAACTTGAACTTTCTCTCAAAACATATATATGAAGTCTGATGTTTTAACTGTTACAGTTTTTGACGTAGATCAACCAGTTCTAGTACCAATGCTGTTCTACACTTTATTAATATACTTGCTATCCAGAATTTTTATAATTAATTTTAAAGAGCCGAGATACCAGAACACTTGGAACACAGATAAAAGTAATAATCTCATAATGGTATTTTGCTCGTGAGTAACTTCAAACAGTTATGACAATCATTAAATACATTTTTGTATTACAGCATTCAGCATAAGTTTACAGTTCTAATGTATAGTACAAAGAAGAACTGTTTATGCTTCTCTTGCTCCAGCTAATGTACAATTCAGCTGACGTAGCTTACAAGAACTACTAAATCCAATACTCATATCTGTATACATCTTTGTAAATAGTATGTACCCTACTTAAAAAAAAAACGTGATTTCTCACGTGATTGTCTTACGCAACTCTTTACATCAGATCTCATGTCTAATTTTTACATGATTCATCGAAAAAATTTTATTTTGAAAAATAATTGTCTGAAATATAATTCAACCCAAATTTGTTGATAATAATCGTTGTTACCATCTGTATGACATTACCAAAACAAAATTAATTCGATAAATTACGTGAGAATTTAACGTGAAATATCATGTGACAAATCCCGGGAGACAACTACGTGAGAAATCACGTGAATTTTTCCAGTAGGATGCAATTCACTGAGATCAAATAATAAGACCCTTTTTTGTACACGTAATGGTTTACCATCAACTATGATTGAAAGTAAATTTTTTATCCCTGGCGCAAGCCTGCTGCTCGTGTAATGGTTATAGAAAACAATTTTTCTCGTTCTAAGGTCTTCGGGTAAAATTTTACTATTTTTTGCCGTGACATCAGCCAACATTCATTTATATAATCATGAATCTTTTGATCTTTTTGCTGCATGTCTCCACACGTCAAACTCTTCTGATACTTTTTTTATACACCATGAGTTACAGTTAAAGTTAAAATTCTCATAGGATAATTACTTTGCAACTCCTTGACTTTATTTTTTAAAACTGCCCATAGTTTCTCTCACTCCACCAATCACTCGAATGGAGCTCCCTTTTTTGTACAGTCAATAGTTTGAGTCATTGTTGTTACAGGAATTGTGTATATCCATCAGTTTTAAATATTGTTACTGTTTTTCACTGTTTTTCAGATGAGTCTGGTTCTTGTAGGATTAACTTTGATACTTTTCTAAGACTTGATCCTTCGTGATTTGGCATACCACTTCCTGCATAAGAATTTATGCACCTATTATTGTAAAGTTTGTGAGACATAATCAGAAAGTTTTCATAAAATTAATACGTGCCATACAAGATACTGCATTGACACAAAATTCCTATACGAAGATGTACATTTGTCTTTCTCTAAAATAAAGATAACTTTCTTATTCCATTACTATTGGTTACTTCTGTGGGAAACTTGTGTGAAAATAATTTACAATGGAATAATTATAAAAAACATAATTATAATAGTTTGTAAGTATAAGCGGAAAAGTTACAGTAAATAACTAAGTACGATCAGATGAACTACATTAAGTTCTTTTTAATCTCCATTATGAAACGATATAAATTCAACGCATAACTAAACAACAAATAAATAAGGTTACTGTTACCTATTGTAAGCAATCAATAATGAAAATTGTTGTAAGCCATTATGTTAGCAAAACAAAAATTACCAATTTACGTAGTCGGACAGTTGATATTGTAGCCACGCAACAACCTGCTAAGGTTAAATTGTGTATAATTATTATTACAAAAAGAATTTTCTAAGTAGTGTGATATCAGTTTAGGTACACGCTTAGTGGTAAAATAAAAACCTTTTTTTTACTAAAAAAATCTTATGCAAAGAGTTTTGACCAACAAATAACATTTAAATTTATATAAGGAGCTTACAATCAAAAAACTAGAATTGAAAATAAAAACACATTATTACTAGTAAATATAAAAAAATGAAGATGCGTATTACAATAAATTACTTAAATGTATTTCTGAGAACCTTCTGTAATTAATGAAGCTGAAAATCAGTACTTATACTTATGTTCGACATGATGCTAATCACTGCAAACGACCATAATATGCTTCTCCAGTCTTCAAAACTTCAAAATATCGTACATCATCGATTACACTGAAAATCAGTAATTTCAAGTTGTTTGATATGCCATTTGAAAATTTTTTAATAAAAATCTTTAGAAATAAAAAACAATCTTAAAAAAATTTTTTAAAAATATTTTGAAATATAAATCAGGGCTTTGAATATAATTTAAAAATATGTCGATGTTTATTTGTACATTATTTCACAAGCAGCGAAGTTATTCATAAATTTTAAATCATTATTATTAGGAGGATTTCTTAAGTACGGAAGAACTGGTAGAGTCTTTAACGAAAAGTTATCTTCGTTTGGTACAAAATAGGTTAAAATGAATCCAGGCACCATCATTACAGAATTTCACAAAAAGCACCAATAAAGTTTCTGATAAAAAGAGTTGATATATAAAGTCTGTGGTAAATATAATAGTAGTATTTGTTTCGAGGCAAAAAGAGCGAGTGAAATTAAAGAATCCTCATTATTTTTAGGTAACTTGGGAGGAAATTATACCTTAGAATCCGTTATTTAATACAATTTTTTTTGTTAGGGAGAACACAAGAAAAGTTTCAGAAAAATTGGGCTGATGTTGATATGAGGCAAGTGAAACTGCATCAAAATTAGTATTTTGGCATAAATTTACGATAATTTGAGTAATCAAAACACTCGAAAGTCACATTTTCAGAAATTTTCTGAAGTAAGGAGAAACAAAAATTAATTTTCGTAAGAAGTTAATCTATATTAGTTTTAAGCGAGTAAAAATAGATCGAAATATCATTCTTTAAATAATTTTAGATTTTATCAGTGATTTTTGGGCTCAAAAATCTTTATTTTTAAATTTCTTTTGAGATTAGTAACGATAAAAACACTTTTATGTGAAAAGTTAATATTTATTTGTTTTTATTTAGTACAGATATGTAGCAAAATAATTTGTATTTGATTAATTATTCAGTTTCTTACATACAGTATCCCAAAAAGCATTTTCTAATAGTAAGGCAGCTCATTGTTGACGGCCATATTTATCCACTAGCATAATTCTTTTGAAAAGACCAGTACTTCAAAGAATCTAGAATTTAAAAGCTTTGGAGAAAGTCCAAATAATATTTTCTGCGTTACTCCGACTTTGGGACAGAGGGGGTGGACAAGTTGACAGAGAATGCCCTTTATATATATATATATATATATATATATATATATATATATATATATATATATATATATATATATATATATATATATATATATATATATGTATATTTAGATCTTCCTATATTGTATACTGTACGAGGCGTATGCGTTAGCACACACTAGGCTCGGATAGGGTGATTGGGAAGACACAATAAAACACAACAAAATTAAACAGCATAAAAAAAACAACTTTTAATGTCACTCACAGGCCAAGAAAACAGAGTTAATATTCACAAAAATTGTGAAGGTCAAACTTATACCGGAGAAAATAAATACTGTCTATAGTTTTAAAGCAACGAATTATTGAAATATATAAAGGTGAAGAATGTAGAAAGAAAAGAGTCAGGTTGAATAACACAATATGTAAACACGCACTGGCCTTGAGCTTGCAAGAGAGTTTGAAAGTTGCACGTAATAAATGTGAAAATGGAAGCACTGATAGAGTATAACTGATTTAAATATTGATTAACTGTAAACCACTGTCTGTTAAAAAATGCACAATTACTGTCTGTGGAAATACACACGAGTTTCACTGAGTCTTGCTGTTGATAATCACTGGCAGTTCAATGAGATTAACTATTTGAGCTGGTCTGCAAATTATGCAATGAGCAACTTAAACAAAGCACTAAGTGCACTGCACTGCACAACTGAGTTTTGTCCACTGTATTACGAGAGTTAATCAGAAGATTTACACTAGCATTTAAGGTGATGTATGCACCTTTGAATGTTAGAGTTTGGCAACATAAATTAAGAGAGTCTTTCTTCGACGAGAGCTGAGTATAATCTGGCGCTTACAGTATACAAAGCTTGCCGCGTGAATGAGCACACACACACACCTGCAGCGCGCCAAGTCGACCAAGCGCACACGCACAGAGCGTTGAGCCGACAGAGACTACAAGTGTACACAATGTACACAAAAGCCGGGCCTACTGTCGGTTGCTCTTATTTCCAACATATACCGATTATGAAAAGTCATTCTAAACAACTCCCCTGCTACCCCTCTCAGTCATCCTAAAAAAAATAGAATTCTATCAGTTTATACCTTATTTTCATCAGGGTCAATTTTTTTTTGCCCCCTTCGTTAGCCCAGCAACCCTCACAGTTATATAATTCTATAACTAGATAACCCAATGAGCCTTCATCACAATTTTTAAGAACTACCTTCTATAAGTCTGCATGATTATAAATTATAGAAACCCTTGAAATGATGATGATTTTAGATATTTTATTTGATATTACAATAATTTTACCTCTTTTGCAGTATTAAGTGCCAGTATAGTGAGGAAAAAAAAGGGTTTATAGTTAAAAAATTTAAGGTCAAGTTTGTTACATAACACTGAAAGCTTATGTAAGCAATTCTGAGTATTTTGTTTTACTGTAAATTATTTGTATATGATGACGTTATTTCTGTTAACAACTGTACGCCGGTGTTTTAAGAAATTTTTTTTTTTTTGTATTACATTTTTGTTGGTATCAGTTCTTTTTGTTGACTTAGTATTCTCCCAAACTATTTTTTGACTCTTTTTTACTATTCGTGACACTACAAGTTTTTTTTTTCTAATAGAAACTAAAACGCTTTCGTTATCTTAAGACTCTTCCTCTTTAAAGCTATTATAACTTTCGTTTATAATTTCCTATAGTTTTTCCTTAGTTCTGACATTATTGCGTTGTAATAAGTCATGATTCCTGCTGTCATTATAAGTAGAAAGTGTGTGAGGATTTAATTACTCTAATTGTTGTTTATACTACAAGTAGAGATCAAATTTTATATTAAGTCGTAAGAAGATTATCATAAATTTTAAGAAAACTTATTAACGTAACTTCTGTTATGAAAATGCTTTTCCTTTTTCATTAAAATATTTATTAGCAGTAGACGTTACTTTTTAAACTATGAAATCACATAACTTACAATATGAGACTACAAATAAAGTAGTTATATAAGGTCATACAACCCTCATTTTGAGACATAGTGTTAAAGTATTAATACGGGAAGCTCACAAGGGGTGAATCCACTCTAGTCAATGTATGTTTCGTATAATAAGTTCTCAAACCCGAATTTAATCATCTATCTTTTTCCCTTGCCTTTAAGATTCCGAGTTTTTTCTTAAGACCATTTTTAAAATAAGGAGAAAAAACGTATTATTTTTCTGTTATACTAACCAAATAAAAAATATCCTACGACAATACGGATCCCCTTGCTATATTTTTAGGCCTTGTTCACAATTTATGTGGCTTTTTTTCAGCTGTCCTCAAATATCCTGCATGGTCATTATTTACGTTAAATAACTAATCATAACTTCTGATAACGTAATGAAAATACCTACCGTTCACTGTCAAATTACTGTTTAAGTTGTTACATTCTTAACGTAATACATTTATTATTATTTTAAAAATCTACATTATTGTGAATAGTGATCTTACTATTTTTGTGAATAATGACATATTTCATACAAAAGTACAATTTGTAATTGATATACTTGCTATACAAAATATTCTAGAAAGAGTGATGTAACAAAAAGAAAAGGAAAATGTTTTAGTTAACTATGAATGAAAAGCAATTTCGTTAGTATGAGAGTTATGTGTGGCTGTTCAAAAAAAAAAACATTTTTTAATTTTTAAGTATAAAAAACTTTTTTCTGTAGTATATTCTTAATAATTGATTTATATTCAGAGTCGTTGGGTATGAACATATCTTTAGGATTGTGACATCTTGAAAGTACAACATGATGTTAACCGTAAAAAAACAAAAGTCTTTTACGATAAAATCCTAACTTTTGGAAACCTTGGCACTGTTATATGATGTTGTCATAGAAAAAGCTAGAATGGAAGGAAATTGTCATTTGTATGATAAAAATGGTAGAGATAAATTCTTGCGAGTATTGTATATGATTTTTGGTACAGAAACTTTATTGCCTGATTCTTCTTCCCTAACTACTTGTGCTTCAATGTTATATTCAAATAGTTTAGTTATGCTAAATCTAGTTTCATAGCACACACATTATCAAATTGACTTAAATTTATCTTTTTTCTTACTTGTTTGTTTAACTTAGCGTTTTCTGCTTAATTTTGAATAGGTTGTTAATTAAATTAAAATTATCCTTCCAAAATTCGCTTAAACTTAATAGAAGTATGTCTTAAATACTTATGCCCACAAACCATTCTTCTATATCCTTTAATGTTACTTCATCACACATAAATTTACCACGTAATTTAATTCTTGAGAAAAAAAAGAAAAATTAAAAAGTGTTCTTTAAACTTTTGGCTTTAAGAAAATGAGCATATTAATGGCCTAAGATCTCTCTTTTATTCGAATGTTAATGTTTTCAATTTCATTATATATAGACAGTGTTATGGTTCTTTGGTAGATGGATGTTGTTAACGTTAGTTAGCCGAAATAATGCTAGAAGTTCCTAAGGATTATGTATTTTTTACATGCGACGGTGCTTTTCTTTAATTTTGTCAGTATGTGAAAGATTCTTTTTAATAATAAAAAAGGCCTCATTAACCAAATAATTAAGATTTGCAATAGTAACAACAGAAATACTCAGCATACTTTTAAGGCAAAAGTAAGTAAGATTCGCTTAAACCTTTTTAAAATTATTTATTATTTATGTTGCTTCATTTTTTTGTATTTTTTATTTTTACTAAAAAATATTCTAAAGCCAGAACTAGTTAGTAATTTAAATAATAACAAAAAAAATCATTCAAAAATCAGGGTAGACTTGGTTTCAATTCTTTTTTCACACTAATGATTATGCTTCCTTATTTTTTTAAACTGGAATCACAGGTTAGGTAAATCTATTGGAGATTCAGACTTAAAGTTGTTTTTAGACCCTCAAACAAGCTCACTTATTTGATTACACTAGAGAAAAATATTATGAAAAAAGAGAAAGTTGAGTCTCATGCTGTTTACAAAATTAATTGCAAAGATTTAAGTATTGGCTATGTTGATCAGAGTAGACATCGGTTCTCTGACTTTTTACGTAAACAGATTAAGTTTGTTTATAAAAATAATAAGAAACCTGCTTGTTCCATGCATTATCACTCTGGGAACTACGAATTTTTATTTAATAGTCTTGTAGAATTAAGGCAGGAAAATACGAAATCATTCTTGAATTCGTAAGAAAGGCAGAGGGGGTGATGGTCAGGTAATGAGGGCTACAAAAAAGAATAGGGAGCTGTTAAAAACTGACTTTGATAAACGTGCTTTCTGTATATAAACTTGTATTGTCAAGAACTTATGCTGACAATAAGCATAACCCATAATCTTCGCAAGTACCAGCCCTGCAGTTTATAAGATAAATCAATTTAGACTAAGTCAATCGAAGTCAAGTCAAGATGAATCAATTTTCATGCAAGGTGCATTTTTTTTCGCGAAGGGTTTTAATCAGTAGCCCACTGTCACTTATTAAGTGTAGTACCTAAATACGCAAGAAATTTGCTAAATAGTAACTTGCTGTTCTTTTGTTTCTTTATCTTTCTGTATAAGTAATTTGCTAGAAAGCTGCTAGAAAGAAAAAATTCGTTCACTCACATATTTTATAAAGCTTTCCCTCTTTTCTTTCATACAACAAATAAATATTTTGGCTATATGCTGCTCACGCACCATGTAAAGAAGTGTGAGGCTAAATTCCATCATCTACAATTCTGAATTGAAGAGATTGTCAAATGTTATTTACAATTGTCTTACAAAAAATGGTCAAAAAGCGTGATTCTAGTTTATATTTATTTGTTCGTTTATTTTACATTTTCTTATAATTATTTTTTAAGAAACAATAAACACAATTTAGAGAAGCACGTAAATAACTGACGTAAATCCCCATGTAGTGCATTGTGCTCAGATGTATGTATGTTGTACCCTTATAGAGAGCAAAACTAAATTAGCAAGAAAAACTTACTATCATAAGAATAGAAGAAAAAAATTAAATAACATTATGAATTAAATAATAGTAGAAAAATAAGAAATAATAATTTCTTACACTTAACATACACCTCAACTTCAGATCTCCTAACAAAGGTAATCTATCGACTTCTACCTTAAATCTGCTTATTAAAGCTGTTTCTTTTCTTAGTGTTGCTTCAAAAGCTGACATTTAGAATCCAAGATCTACTTGACATACCGATTTTTTTTTTATTTATAAAAACAGACTAATACAGTAAATAAGTTTAAAAAATGTTTATAAAAAATTTAAATACAAGTTTCACTAGCACATAAATTCTCCAACGTGGATAGGGTACAAAAAAACAATAGAAGTAGTAGAAAACTTCACAAATGGAAACTATTGGCTCAGAGATAATTGCTGGAAAAAAAATTAATTGCTATTAATAAACTATCTCAACAGTACTGTTACTTCTATAAACCAAGTATTAATTTATTAAAAAATGATGAATTTTAAACAGAAACAGAATGAGCACTTCAAAAAAATAATTCTTACACTTTAGAAATCGATGTTTATCTGAAACGCAATGATTAAAAAATCTCACTAAATGCATGATTAAATTAATTAGTTGCTTTATTGGAAAAAGGATTTCTTAAAGGCTGTCAACAATGTATAAACACACAAGCAGAAGATCACACATATACATAAACATATAAACATTTATTAATATTGCAGTACGAGAGTGTAGACTATAATGATTCCCCCTATTCTTAGGAGAAAAAAGTGTTAAAATATACTCCAGCTAATCTCTCTCTCTCTCTCTCTCTGTGCAGAAAGAGCCTTCAGTCATACGCATCACTCTAGATGATGTTCATCTAGCCATTTAACTATATAACTGCACATACTATAAAAGAAATCGCCGCACAATATACATTCTCCTTAGCTTGAAGCAGAGAGTACCATATATATACTTTTGATTGCGCTCTGTCACTTTAGTTTCTGGACACAATACATAGTACACTTGTCGTTTTATCAGCAGGCGTACTTCTACAAAATATATTGTAAACTCATTGCACACGGATGTTTGAAAAAAAGATTTACAATAGAGACGCATATCAAGTAACGGGGCTCTGCTCCTTGTGCACTGCGCACACAAAGCCCCTAGTACCCTGACTTAAATAAAGTGTTTTTGTATTAAATAAATAAAATGGATACATATATACAATCAGAATCCTAACTTTTTTGAAACTGAAAATTTTAGAATAATAACTTCAGGAAAATGTGTAACTGGAGAGAATTTTTTGTTTAATCTCAGTGACTTAACATCGCTATGCCACACCACCAAAGTGCATATGCCAAAAAATCAAAATTAAATTTTATTTTTATCTTACACCTACTTCTTAAGAACGAAATAAAAATTCTTTTCTCAAAAATCCAATAAGTAATTATCTGTCTACTATCTGAGAACCCTATTTACTCTGCTACAAGTGACTCCTACTATAAAATAATACTTTTCTCTTGCTCTAGTGTGGTTCATACCCTCTCTTCAGTTTGAATGCATATTTATGGAACAGTTCGTTATGTATTAAGCCAACTCACAAATTATTAAAAAAATTAACATTTTTATTTTATAGAAAGAAATTGTTCTTTTAAGAATCTATGAAGTAAATGATTCTTACGTTATCGGATCCTTTAACATGTTGGTTCGACAAACTAATTACATTTAAAAAATTAACAGTAAAATCCAATTCAGCTTCTTACCTTTTTTTATTTTTAATATTAGGATTTTTTTAACAATAGAACAGCATTAAAAGATTGTTTTATTAAAGTTTCTTAAAAACTATTTTATATTATATTCCCAGAAATATGTAAGCACTTAATATCGTTCGAAAAATTGAAGTAGTTAAAAATGTTTTACAATAATTAAAAATAAAATTTTGTTGACAAAAAGTTACCTTACAGAATAAAAGTACATTATGTTTTTTATTTTAATAAAATAATAGAATGATAATTACGACGTAAACTCTAAAGTAAGCGTAAGAGCTTACATCTGTTAGTATGTATTAGAATTCTTAGAGAAAGTTCATTCTTAAATTTTTTTTTAACAATATTCTTTAATTACAAACAATTTGTTTCCCCTTGAGAAGAATATCATTTTTATTTTAATAACTTGATAAAGCTACGGTTAGTTAACCATAAGAAAAAACTTGTTTTTTAAATATAATGCAAAATTATTTACTTTGACCGTAAGATTTCTCAATAGCCATAGCAAATGCTGCAGCTGCTATGAATGGCTTATAATATGAAATAAAAAATAGTGTAGAGGTAATTTACATGTTTAAAAATATTCTTGTTTTACGAACTTAATGTTTAATTTTTTCTCAAATTCATATTGATTTTTCCGAATTCTATTTTAATAATAAAGTTATTCCTAATCAAGTACGTGTCCATTAATCGTCTCCCTTACTCAAACTCCTAATTAGCATCACTGTTTTACTTATTTTCAACTCAAGTCCTTTAATAATTAATCTTTATAAATTTTATTTAAAATATTCATTGAAAAATTGACATAAATATAATTGTGTGACTTATAGACCTCTTTCTGTATTACCTTTACTGTATTAAATTTTAGTTTCTCCAGTTAACTTTAAAGTTTTCTTTTACTTACGAAACTAGTACATTTATGACGTCATGTTAGTAAAACCACAATAACCAAATAACTATTTTAGTTATTAAATATTTCAGAGAATACATTATTCGATATCTATTGTTGATTATAAGAACTAATACTAAATCTTTAAATTTAACATATCTATAAAAATAACACTCTTACAGTTTCTTTGATGATAAAATTTCTACAACCGTTTTTCATAAATAAAAGAATTGGAGAACGGTACTTTCGTCAAATAATTAATTTATTTCCAAAATATTTTTACGTTATACATGTATACTTACAATTTCTATCAACTATTTATAAGGCACTTCTTAAATCATTAGAGCTTCATCCTACATAACTATGTACTGTACTCGTGATTTCTTGTTATCTTTTTTAAATTCTAAGAATACGCTTTCTGTATTGTTTCAGTCTTACCAAAGTCTAGAGTTGTCAGATCTTTTAAAAGTAATACTGATGCCTCACCAGTCCAATCCACTGACAAATTTCTTTTATCTTAAGAAAAAAAATTACCGAATCCTTTACATGAATGATTTTTTTTCTCATTTTCAGAACAATCTATCTCATAATTTTATCACTTTTTTCGCAAATTGCGTGTAATATTTTATTGAAACACTTTTACTTCAATCTCTTATAAATGAGAAAAACGTTTTTTTACTAAAAAATGTTTCTCTATTTATGAAACTTTGTGTATGTTTAACTTATTTTGTATATGTAGATAGAAACATTTACATGATTACTGATTTAATTCAAAAATTTAGTAAATATATAAAAGAGCAACATAGTTTTAATTGTAAACAAAGTTTTTTAAAGTATTTTCTTACATTTGTTCTGTACCGTGTAACCTTCAATATTTTTTTGAATTAAAAACCACGCAACTACCTAACTTAATTGATTAGGTAACCTAAAAGTTATTACTTTTTAAAAAGTATTATTGATTGAAGAATAATGATCCACTAAACCCATTGTGCTTGCAGTATTTTTAAACGTCTGGTATTTTATTTCTTAGAATATTTTTATTTCTTTGAATGATGTTGCACCATTAGTTCTGTTTTAAAGAAATTTGAAAATTCGTTTATAATTTCTTGGACATACTTTGTTTAATCCACTACTTGCAATAATTCCCACAGTGGTTTCTTCCTTAAAATGAAGTTCTTTATTGTGGGTTACGATAAAATATATGTTTTTCGTGTATTTCCTGTGTACAGGGAGGGTTAAGAATGGAGACCCTTCAGCCAGAAATTAAAAGAAAAAAAGCGTGCACTAGATGGTAGGGGAGAGCACAAAGTAGCAGTATCGACACAGAGAAGGAAAGAGAGAGCCAGTTAGCGCAGGGATATATCAGCCAAAAAGTGTAAGGAAAGCGTACATCTGAAAGAAGGAGGAGCACAGAGTAAGGTAAATGTCCCTATTATAACCATAAATTTCATCATACTTGCTTCTTTGATTTCGTTTTCTTAACTGTGAGCCTTAACAACAGAAATTTTTGTATTAGCTGGTGCCCTAAAAATTTACCATTATTATTTTAATTGTTGAGTATTGCTCTTGATTGTTAAAATACTTTATTTTATAAAAAGATTATAAGATCAACATGAACATAATTATGAAACGTTGTACCTATTGTTCCATATTATGTCCCTATTTCTGAAACTTTTTTAAGAACGCAGATTCAGTATAATATTTTAAGAAATTCAAAGTTTTTTTTACTTTTATAACACTATCTTGTTTAATAAAAATAATAATATCGCTTATTTGTTTACTAGAAGTGTGAAAATTCCTTGTTGAAGTCTGGTGCCCTAATACGTACAGTTTCAAAGATAGGTTATGTACTACTTTGTCCCTATTTGTGGAATTATTTCAAAAATTGGTCGTTTATTGTATGTAAAATGAATCATTACTTGTAAATTCATAAAGATACATAAAATATACGACTACCAGAATTTTTTTATCAAGTCAGTTGTATGACAAATATATGAATTTTCGTACTCCATAAATACGGGCATATTCCACAAATTGGGACATTAACTTTAGTAGTGGCGACATAGAGAGAAAGAGAGAGCCATCCAGCTCAGAGATCTGTAAAAAGCGTAAGAAAAAAGCTTGCCGTCCTATTTTCACTGGCCAAAAAATAAAAAAATATTCAATTGAAGAGAATTAGATAATAAATCAAATGCAATAGAAATTTTTGCAAAACGATCTTCTTTGAATAAATAGGAGCACTTTTTTGTTCGATAGGCATACACACGCCTGTCATACACATCTAAGCTCAGATGCCACAATCACAAAACCGATAGGAAATTGGTGACCAATTTTTATTTTGAAGTTAAAAAAATTAATGGAGAGCGATTATTGAATACGCGTGTATGCGCATACCAAGTAACCTACAAAAAGTTGTTTAAGAAGACTAAATGTGTGTATGTATGTTAGCACCCTCACTTTAATGCGTTAATATCATTACGCAATGCACAAAAATATCTGCACACTCACTGGTAGAGAAGCAAGTATTACCAAGGAACTGATCTTGGTAAACAATATACTTAATAGATGTCGAGTTGTATTTATAATTTGGTTAAGAAAATAAAAATAAATGCTTTCTGGCTGACGGGTTCTCTAACCTTTGGTACATAACGAATGTACAGAGATGACATATACCGCCGTAACCCACTAAAAATTACAGATTAAGCTCACATGTATTAGCGAACCTTGTATTTTATAGAATACATGAGATTTCTACATACGTGCAATAACCTCATTTTTACCCTGGGACTCCGAGTCCCACACGCTTTGTTTCCCCAAGTTACTAGTTTGTTATTGATGATTTAATGTACCATACAGTGCTTATATACTTTATTTATTATAAAAAATAATCATGTTTGCTTTATTTAATCAAAGCTGATAGTTGCGTTTAATGTATTCAAAATATTATGCTTTTATGACATTTTTATAAAGGTAGCAGTTTGTTAGGTCAAAACTTTTGTAATATACAGCGAGTCACATTATAGTATTATCATGACGCTATAGTATTTGATAATGACGTAATGACTACCACTTGCTTTTTAAAACCACGTTCAGTAATACAGCAGGTGCTAAGAAATTGAGAAACATGGATAGCAATAAAACTTAAAAACATGGGCAGGAAAATTTAACTTAAGCTACGACCCTCCACACTAGCAAAGAAAAAGAATGTTGGAATAATAAAAATGATCAATAAAAATTTTATGATAAATACATCGTAGGCTGACCCCAGAAGTCAGATAGACAAAAATGTAAATAATTCAGAGACATATTAGCTAACATGCATTTCCCAGTTAAATATAACAAATTGATATTATTAAAGAGAGATGACAATTTTATGTTATCCACTGACATAACAACTGATAAAAGTGGCAAACACACCAAAAATATCAATACTCAAGAGTATCGTCACCCACCAGTTCATAGAAAACTTTCAGAAGAACACGTAGCAAGAAACTTAAAGACGGAGCATATGAGCCTACGTCCCTGCTGTGTAATTAACCTCTCTGAACTGTTGTAAAGAAATCTGATAGTCACGAAAATTGAAGATAAAGGGTACTAGTTGATAAGTAAGAACTAAATAAATAAGACATTGGTCGTACTTATCTATTGCCTCACATGGCAGATATTATGGGCTAGTTAGAAGGATCCGTACGTTTTTTAGTTTTTAATTTGGCAAATATGCTACGTTCCAACAAATGGTTCTTAAATTAAGTGGTTACATAAAAAGGTGTAAATGTTAACCAATTTAGATAATATAGTTATCAACACAAAATATCTAGTAGATGACAACCATAAAGTTAGGATACTTTTTGACTGAGTAAGATAAGCAAATATAGTTTTCCAACCTAATGAAGTATATTTTTTGAAGTAAAGTAGTATTCCTCTGGCATATTGTTAGTCAGTAAAAAATTGAGCCAGATACCAAAAGAAAAAAAGCTAAACGACTTACGGATACTCCTATGAAAGCTTTTGATGAGGTTTCCGTTGATACTGTCAGTTAACTGAGAATAACACCAAATGGTAATCTACTTTCGAGCAAGTGTCATTTGACTGAATAAATTAAAATTGTCCTTGCACCAGATTAACGACCAAGCACGCTTTCTAATTCACTCATGCAAAATCTATTATACAGACATGCTTTATTTATGTCTTATTTACTGGAATAACTCATAAGAACCCTAAGAAGCTGATCACCTAACTACATTAGCACATCATTCTGAATCAAATGGAGCACTTAAGCAAAGTCATGCTGCCTTAGCTGACTTTATAAGACCTTTCTCTGAAACTTATGATGACTGACATAATTTAAAAAAAATTTGCAGCTTTTACTTACACTACAAATATACATGCAGGAACAAATTTTACGCCCTGTGAACTACTTTGGAAAAGTAGCAATATTTCCTTTAAAGATACCTCAAGATAAAAGTTTTCAAAGATATCTATTATGTTTGCAAGATCCTACTCAATGACTTCAAGAAACACAAATTGCAGCAGAAATCAATCAAATAAAAATGAAAACACAAAAAAAACGTGATAAAAAATAAAGCCTTTAAATGCTAAAACAGGAGACTGCATGTGGGTTAAGAAATAACAGCGTTCTCGTATACTTTATAGTTACTTTCAGGAACCCTTAAAAGTAAGAACAGTTTCAAAAAAAAAAAATATCTCACTTTAACAAGACAATGGTTGAACTATATGTGAGCACACATATACATTCAAACTAGTTTTCCAACAGTAGCATTTTCGTAAAAATCATATTCTATATGTCTTCCAGAGCCAAAAACAGTGTAAAGATAATATAAGTCATTTCAATTACAACATTGCCTGATTGCGTAGATGTTAACTATGCTAACCATGGCAACTATAGTACACAACTACTAGAAAAAGAACTTAGAGTATACTTTAAGTGAGTTGGTTTTACAAGAATTAAAACAGCTGATTGAAAGATAGCACTGTGGCTTAAAATTAATATGTTTTTATATTGAAACACATATCTATTAACTGATAAAATAAAAGATTTTTAATATGATACTATGGAATTTAGTTATCCGAATGGTATGAGTTGCGCACAAATGGATCTCTTGAATTCGAAGATAATACGATTAAAAAATTCAAACAACAGTATAAAAAATAATAAATACTATGGAAATTTATGCAAGGAATAACGTTATTGTACCTCTTAGAATAAAAGCAAAAAGATTAACTTTTTTAAAAATAATTACAAGTATTGTTTAAGGAATTTCCAGCTCAGTGACAGAAGATGAAACTAATGGTGTGAGCACTAATATTAACAGTTTTCATAGTGATCAAATAAACTCATCAAATTCTTTAAAAAAACTAGGCAAGTTTTCACAACTGCGTTTAAATAACAATACAACACTAAGAAACATCATGAGTATATTTTCCAAGAATTTACTAACATATGGACTTCAGGACAAGATCTTACTCTCTACAGATACCTAATGTATGTATTTACTTATCTTAGAAGTACTGAGGCTATCTGACATCATGTCACTTGATTTCATAAATATTTGATCGACATTTTGCATAATCTACAAATAGGTCAATCGTATACAAAATAATTTTCTTTAAAAATATCAAGAACCATAGCTCTGAATGTAAAAAATCTAGCAGAGAACCTAGAATTTGTTGCCCAAATAGAGCATCTCTATACTGACAAAATAAGAACTTTAAGCAAACGAGATGTTGTGCATCAAGATAACACAATTAGAGTTATAATACATTTTTTACTAGTAAATCGAACCCTTTATGGTTGTTAAAAACTATATGCATTCATAATACCTCAATATAGATAAAATAGACCTGTCTACATGGAACCATCGTACCCTTATTTAGCAGTACTAGCAAACCATAACTTAAATTTATGATTAAACGTAGTGAGGTTCAATTATTGGAATAAAACAGTTTATTGTCGTATATGCTTAGCTATGAGATCATTAAATTAACCTTGAACAGTAAACAAGAGATCATTACTCAGATACAACAAACTTATCCAGTAGAAATCAACTTAAACTTTATTCTATAACATGAACTCTGAAAGGGTACTAATGCCTTTTATAACACTACTCAGTTAATTCAAGAACCTTATTTTAGTGGACGAGCATAAGCAGATAAGAGACTGAACAGAATGAATGTAATAATTAAAATTATTTTAACGCCATTAAAGCTATTTTTAGTGTTAATATAAAAACAATAGTTACAAACAAAGCAAGAAATTATTTTAAGAAGACTATTAAATGTACTGTCTTGAAATAGTTTATAAAATGCAACCAAAAGAGTACAAACTAATGAAACTTTATGTCGAAATTGAAGAAAAACCTAAGAAGTCCAAATCATACAAGACTCCACCCATAACGAGTTAACGAAGTTTGATTCTCCTATACCATATACTATAAAAGTAGAAAAAATACTTATAGATTAAAAGTAACTTGATACTTTTTGCATCTCAGGCTTTATGACAGAGTCTGACATTCCACTAAAAATGAAGACTTAAGTCAACGTAGATTATCGTTAACATAAGGATATTGAACAATTAAAAAATGAGAAAAACAACAAAGATATGTGCATTCTTCCAAATCCATACAGTTATACATACAGTAATGAACTATTACCATTAATTACGCTAACAACTCGTTTCTTCAGAAGTGTAACAAAACACTAAATAAAGGGAAATAAATTTAGACACCTCCTTCTTTTAAGAGGACATTTACCATTGGTCAAACAAAGAAGACTCATTTTTTGACATAACTAAGTACTAAAAAAAATAATGTACCCAAAATTGATCCAATAAGACTTACTTATGTGTCTTTTACGATAAAGTATAGTAGAAAAGAAAAAAGGTAACGACTATTTTTACCATTTTTCACAATTTGAAATCAAAGAGTATTGTTATACTGTTAGGAACCAATAAAGAAAAGTATTCTATGGATATGTAAAACGTATAAATGCTGAAAGTGCTGTTTGAGCATTGCTGCGCCATAAATTAGAATATTGCATTGAGTATGCTAAAACTATTAGAAGAAACGCAAAACATAGAATAGACACGAAATAAGCTCACTTTTTTCATCAACAAAAATCTGAATTATTAAAATATCAAGGACATCTCAGTACATTCAGAAGACAACGATGTATATAAATTGTGAAATCAGGGTAGACTTTGGACAAAATCATGGATTAATGACAAAATATTAGCCGCAGGAGAAAATAAAACCAAATGATTAAATTTGTAACAAAATAGTTAACAAGCTACATCCTACGTTAAAAGAGTACATTACTGAGGTTGAAGACTAAATCTTTAACTTTAGAAGAAATTGATAAGTAAATTAATATTCAGTACAGTTATTAGCATAACAAAATTTTAAAAAAAGGAGGGTTATCTAATATGACATATCTAGATCAATGGTATCTTGAAGCATTAATCTTATTGCAATAAATTGTAATACTTGCCTGGATAAACAAAGCTTACGTAATGTACATAGAAGATTAAAGGAAAATTATTTATAGAAAGAAAGATACATACCTCTACATTCGAGCCCAAGCATGGCTTCTACTTTGTAACAAAAATCTATAGAAAAAACTTTAATGGCATGACCTTGCACTTCATACTTGTACATATGTTATGACCAGACTTGTTTAAAGTGTGGTCTTGACCTTTTTTTTTATAGTTATTTGTGGGTCTCTTAGGATTAAGTTCGTGAGCATTATTTGTTCTTTTTAGTCAAGTAAAGATTATTATTTAAATGATATGGATGATTTTAATCAATGTTAAATTCTTAATTCTTTTATGAAAACATTTCTAAGCAGTTATTCTCTCAGATACAGTCCATTCAGATTGCTTGAACAAGATTTTAATGTTAGTTATATTACTGATAAATCACTTACATCTACCACTGATTGCTGTTACCGTTGCTTCAGAGTTCCCTAATTCTTTGTGCAGTGAATTTCTAGTGACTACTTAAACCACACAAATGAGTTCGTGGTCTGTAAGATGTTGCGGTTTCCGCTTTCTCTGCTATCGCCAGAACCACTTTTGGTGGGTCTCCTTTGCTGTACCTCACTTATTAGTTTAGTCCAATACTATTGATGTTCTCGATACGCAGTCAAGTTACCTGAGCCAATACGTTATGCCTTACGTGTATAAGGTACTCACGAGTCACGAGACTCAAGAGTTGACTGAAACCGTAGAAGACAGATGACAAACGTAAAAACAACGATTTTTCTTCTTGATAATGAGTTCTTATAGAATCCGAGCAAGTGACAAAGGCGTTTGGTTCAATTTAGTCTATTAATGAGCGATGTTTTTGCAGATTGCGTTGACAGCAAAATGGTAGGCTTGCACGATGATGTTACATGTAACAATTTCATATATTAGGAAATAACAATACAATAGTACCAATCGCACTTTTCCGACAAGTGCGATTGAGTTTTTTGGGTCAGTGATAATGGAAGCTCGCATTACCAATAAAAGAGCGCCAAATACAAGATATTACGTGACAGTAAGCTTACAAATTTCGAAATTGTACCTTTCAGGGATTTTACAATTAATTTTGAATGTAATGAAATAGTCCGTTAATTACAAATTTGAAATTTGGTGTTATAAAAAGCGGACAATCAATGTGCAAGTTAATTATTTATTTATGCATACAATACAATTTATTTATTCATACGTATATGACAATTTTAATCCATACGTGCGTTTGTACACAGAGGCTAGCTGTACTATATGTCAGAATATTATGGAACATTCACCTTAAAGCTATACCAAACACCCATATAAGTGAGGTATAAGCTCCTCGTGTCATATGAGCTTCCTATACACTACCAATAGGTTTTATCTGAATTTGACGGACGGATAGCTTTTAGTTGTAATATAATTTGTCTGTATCAACTCGGGATGTAACACATACACACTTACATGGTGAATACATCAAATAGTTATCCATTTAACTTACAGAAACACATTTTTTACGGACAGTCAAGACCAAAAAACCATTGAAACAATAACTGATAAACGCTTTTTTTTGCATAATATTGCAAGAAAGTTACAGCCAACTATGCTGAAAGAAATTTTAAGAACCTTTGAAGCAGTCTAGTCTATAGGAAAGAAGTCCTATGCTATGGGTTAATTGAGTTATAAGGTGTTGTTCAGTTTACCGATGGAGGCCGAAACTGTGGCTAACAGCTCGAAATTAGCACCATTCTAACAGGTACTAATTGACTTACGAATTCAAACACTTGATAACGTGATCAATTAAGCAACACTAACAAGATTTGCAATGCATGTTATGCAAAAAACACCTGAAGATAGCAAAGACGATGGGACAGTTCCGATATTACGATTTGAGACAGTAAACCATACAAAAACTAAGACAAACATTCTTATAAAAATATCTTATAGTGTCAATTATATTGTTTAGTTTTATAAACACAAATACTCGATGACGTATATCTATTTCTCAACCAAATAAAAAGAAGCAGAAACATGTTACATAATATATCAAAATACTGAGTGGGTGGAACCTACACGATGCACAATAGTATTATATAACTCAGCAGCCAATAAACTTGGTCATAGAAGATACGGGCTACACTCATACCAATATTGTAACGGAGAATGAAAATAACACCAATGACAATAAAACTTCTTAACACCATGACCCACTTCACTGAAAAATAGTATTAAAGGTGCCAACATGCAACATGTAGATGTAAATAAGCGTATATATAGCAGCATTTAGAAAGTAAGGTTAGAGGTGCATTTTGAAAGTGAATTTGGTACTGCAGGAAACACATCACGTGCCTAAGTAAGCTAAAAATTTTGGCTAGTGGTAAGATTGGCCATCTTAAATGACTGTGGTCTTTTGTCTCTCTCTTCTTCACGTACATACGTAAACGAGACAGTTAGATGCGTGGTGATGTTAGCCATATTTTAAGACTGTCTACTTTATGTCCTTAGTTTGATCCGGCATTAATTAAAAAAAAAAGTTAAGTATAGTAAACAAGTACGCATTGCCACAAATAAATAGTTAAGCATTAGTAGTTTTTTGATTAATTTTTACTAGATAATTGTGGTCAGAATTTTTTCTTTGGGTAGATGGAAAAATGCTACAGATTTTTCTACTAACACAGAATGAAGTATTTGTTATAACTAAAAGATATTTGAAAGAACTCATTTTTTTCTAGTCTGAGGGAAGAGAATTATTTTTGTGATGACTGGTAGCTTTAAATACGTAGTAGATATTAATGAAATTTTTGTTGTAGTTCATAAGATATTTTAAATTTCAAATATTCATAGATCTCCTTGGTAAAAAAGTACATATTAGTTGTTATTTAAAATAAATAGCAAATAAAATTTATCAGGCAATACCTCCTTGATTGTAATCTACTGAAAAAAAATACTTAATAAGACTTAAGAACATTTAAATTACAGTTGTTGTTCGCCCAGAATTGCATCTTGCACTATACACTGAATTGACCTAACATATTGAAAATATACAATCATTGACAGAAGAAACAGCATAATTATTGAGAGATCCTGTGGCAAAAAAACAATGAAGAAAACGTTTTAATAAGTCTTTTGGTAGAGAAAAAAACTCTTCGAAAAAAGCTAAACAGAAATCCAATTAGAACAAAACGTGGTAGTTTATTCAAGACTAAAATAAAAAAAGTAAAATAGGATTTGAGAAATTTTTAATCGATCAATAACACACCATCAAAAACTAATCATATTAAGAATCACAACTTAATTCTTAATACGATTTATGATGACAAAGGAGAAAATGGAAAAAATTGATATTTATAGATTTAAAAATGAATTCAACTAAAAAATTAAAAGAAAGTGTAAATAAACACAATAAGAAGTTAAAACAATGCTCCTCCAAAGATGACATGCAACATAAAAATAATGAAAGTTGGAAAAAGTTACAAATATGTGTAGATACCTAAATAACAAATACCAACGCAATAAAGGAAAGGTTTCTTGAGAGTAAGCATAAATGTAACGTGTACAAAAGGCAGGTAAAAGAACAGATCCGAAACAAAGTAAAAGGAAGCAGTTCTTATGATAAAAAAATGACAGTGAGAGCGTAATCTTGTTATAACAGTACCGTGTACACAGAGATGCTTGGTCAAACGATCAAGGTGATATTTAAATAGTTAGATGAATAAAAATTAAAGAAAGCTAAAATTGGATTAAGGGATTTAACTAATAATAAAATAAATTCCATGCATTATTGAAAAGGAACTTGTACTCGTGATGAAAAAAAAAATAGTAAGATTAAAAAACATAAAGAAAGTTAAAGAAGGCAATCATCAGCTGGACTTAGAACGAAACTGCACAATATTGTTATACTGCCCTTATAAAGATAAAGCTGTTACGTTGTAGTCAAAATAGTCAAAATACGTATCAATATGCAAAAAAGTACCAATCTTTTTGAGATTAACATTAAAGATACCTTTTTCAAAATTGATGTTATGAATTTACCGAAAAGAACAGATGTAAATTTTTTAAACAAACACCTCATTGAAATAAATTTGACTCAAGGCCAACTTCCAACATATATGTAACGATAGAAGACAACCAGACGAAGAATTAAAAACGCTTCAAGTTCTCCCTAAGCATCCTCAGCTTTTGCTGGTCGAGTCGTTGACAAATGGGATCAAAGTCCCCATAGGAATATTCTTTTGTGCTACCAATGCAGAAGATATGACAGGCACATTGCTCAAACTGCTTAAACTTAGATACTCAACTAAGAAAAATGAATGTTGTAAAAAATTGTAATACAAGTAAGTCTCATTACAATTTTAAAAGGGGAAGACGTAAAGGAGGTATTATCAGAACCAATCGAAACTTCTAGGTCTCATCCAAATCAAGCAGACCAAAACTAGACAATAACATAGTTAAAAAATGGTGAAAGAAGATGTATAGAGAATAATCAAGGTTGTGCTCAAAGTAAGAACCCTTACAACCAGAATTAGGATAAGTTGACTGAAGAGAAGCAGAATGATTAGCCAGACGATCAAATGTAAGTCAATAATTCTTCAAAAAAATCACAAGCTAGAATTACTTACTTATGATGAAAAAAGTGACTAAATAAAATTAAGAGTTGACTCAGTTGCTACAGACCACATAAATAATGTTAGACTTATTTTAAAAACGTTAAATAAGATAACCTTTTTTATAAATTGTGCGAATGATAATCATAAGGTAATATTAGGATCAAAGGTAGTGGGAAAAACTAATGGATCCACAGCAAATAATAAACATCTTTAATAAAATAATGTGATAGCTAGATAACTGGTAGGTAACTTATTATCTTTTCATAAATTTGGTGTAGATGGTCTAGGTTTTCATTTACATGGAATATACTTTAATATAGTGGACCTTGTCTCCAGTAAAATTTTACTACCAGATTTATATTAGTCTTTAAATAAAATTGTCAAGATAAAAAACAAAACATTTCGTAAAAAGTTAGAAAAACAATGTAAATCAGATAAAGTTAATGTGTGCAATTACAACAGGACATATTTATAGAACTAGAAAAGCCGTTGCAGTTTAAATAAAAAATAAAAAAAGTATATGGTAAGAGGTAATAACAGAAACCCCATTAAGTGTATCAAAGAAAGAAAAGCCGATGTTAACAAAAGATAAGAGTAACGCAAACTTTTAATTAGAGTCAAAGAGCTCAGCTCTTGATACACTGAATTTTGTTAAGTATTGCAAAATGCAAAAATTTATGATATAAAGTACGTTTGTTATAAGAATACAGATGAAAAATTTGATTGAGTTATTCTCAATTAACTTCATCATAACGATAAATCAATGTTTTAGCATAGAAGGTTAATTCATGCGCCATTAAATAATTTTAATATGTTTTATGAAAGATTTTTACTAATTTAAGATTTACGAGACACTCAATTCAATAGACTAGTAATGCACTGTAAGGTTTCGATAGTCTTGAAATTAAATAAATTACTATTTAATTATGTTAGACAAAGAGCAATTATATCATTTTAAATTATACGTGCAGATCCAATGGAAATTATGAGTTCAGCAAGCCATCCTACTGGTAAGGTATAAATATCAGTAATTTTATTTTATTATGTACAAGTTGTTACGGCGTATTTCCATAAAATGAGATGGCAACAGGCTATCGTTGAGAGTGATTTTCAAAAAGCCTAGAAAGTAATAAGAAATAACGTTGACTAAGATATAATTAGGGTACAGAGTTTACCAGAGGATGCATGCTAGTAGTTTTAAAAAACTTTAAAGCTGAACTAAAAATAAGTGGTCCTGACACACGAAAATACAATTGTCAAGCCAATACATGGAACTAAATTATTTAGAAAAAAGGGAGAGCCCTTGTATATGTTACTCATCGGCCAGAAACCATGTACAATTTTGCATTTATAGCAGCTATCTATGTGTATAACAGAACACTACACAATTTTATTAACGTAACAACTTACTTTCCAAACCGGAACCAGAGTTTAAACTTCACATGGATGGATTAAAGTCACTATTTAGTAAACATCAAAGTTAAGCGAAAAGCAAGACCCAAATTCAATCTATTAACAAAACTCTTAATACAAATTGGATATGGACTATCAGGCTGCGAATTCTTGAAGCAAGAGAAAGGTAAATCTTATGAGAGCTAGAAAAATAAATATAAGCTTAGTAAAAGGTACTCATCTGTTTTATGCATACAAATCATAAGATTTGCACTGACCAGCACAAACATGTTCGATTTGAAAGTTTGCCTGCTAGATCTAAAAGTGGCATTTGTAAACGGTAATATAGACTTTATATTACCTAACATTAAATGTAATATAACATTGAGCAGACTTCTAAGAAAGAAGCTGTTGAGTATCGCTGAGTTCGCCTGCACTACCAGTGCTCTATGGTAGCAGCAGCATATTCAGCAACCAATAAGCTGGAGAAAGAACAGAAAAGTGGCCAAACGGTGTCTCCTTACTACTTGTTTATTTCTCCTCAGGCTGCATGTCAACTTGATCGTATCCTATTTAAGCATTTCAATTATTACAGTTTATTTCAATTATTAGCCTTAGTTCTTATTGAATCAGCTAGAAAATATTGATATAAAAATAATGTAAAGTATTCAAAGTGTTTTAAGCAGTGAGTTTTTAACACTCTATATTTTATATAATAATGAGTTAGTTGTTCAAGTGTTTCGGCTTCGTATCTCCAAGAAGCATGCTTCTCTCCATCATGGCATTAGAAAGTTAAATTTGTTTAAGCCAAAATTTTGATAGTAATAATTATTACGAATTTATTAGCAATCATAACTGTTATACTATTGATAACGATAGTAGTGTTAAGATAATTTGTTATTAAAACATCTTCTGTTCTAATAAATACAGTAACTATCATTGCTATGGGATGCATAATAATAATTCAAATGTGTTTTGCTATTTTGTTATAGTTAACGAATAATATCGCTCTTCATGGAAATATTGTTTAGTTTTCTTTTTATTTTTTATCAGTCATGGACATGCATTTGTGACATTGTATTTTAATGTAAATTTTTAACAAATAATTACTCTTATTTATCATCAAACATTTTAAAACTAATAAATAGAGAGACTATTCAAAAAATTGTCGTGGATTATCAACGTTTGTTTTGAATGAACAACTTGCTGGAATCAATGGATCATTGTCTTAAAAAATTAAGTTGATTAACACATTTTTTGTGTGCTGTAAAATTTTTTTTTTTTCAAGTATTTACTTTTTTTTTTAATCCTAAATGCTTTTAAACATAGTTTATTTCACTTCCCCTTATCTTTTGATTGATGAGCCATTGAAATATTGAGATAGAGCTCATTTAAATATAAGTCCCGTTTGACAAACGAAGATCGGAATATTTCATACTTACATTGAAAAATATTTATTAATTCACTTTATTCCCCAAACAAATTTTAGCTACAATCTTACAAATATACCAAATCTACAAATTAGTTTATAACGCACTAAAAAATTTTTCCTGCTCTTGAAAAACAACAACAACAAATAAAAATGTTTAAAATGACCCCCCCCCCTTATTCACAATATATTAAATGTTAATATAAATGTATATACATACATTTGTTATTCCTACAGCTTTATTGTTTTGGTCAACTGATAAAGTTAATTTCTAATATTTTGTTTAGTTCTCAATAATTAAAAAATTTTATTTTTAGCGATACTAGAGATAGATAAGAAATTAATTTTCTTAATGATGGAAGGTAGAGAAGGAGGTAAACGGCAAGCTGTCAGAGAGCGTTGGGCTCTGAGAAAATATTAAAAAAGCTTGCTCAAATACGAAGAAAATGAAGGACAGTGGAAGGAGGTTGAGACTTACTTTTGTCTCCAAACCTATATCGTATAAAAAGATATACATGCATATACGGTAGTTTTGACATATGCTAACACTTTTCAAACGAAAAGCTTATTTATTCAGACTTGTTCTATCTTTTGTGCACTATCTACATTAGTTCTTAACATTTAAAGTTTGTATCTCAAAATAACGTAGAGTCTGCTTTAGGTATTTTTACACATAAAAACACACATGCAGACACACACACTTGAGGCCCTAACCCATACGTTCTTTGCCCACCAACCCCCAGATGACAATATAAAAATAAAACGTTGATTTATGAGCAAATTTCAATGGTTTGAGATGAACTTCAAATTTCTTTCACGTTATTATTACTGACTCTGTAACAAGTTTTTCTAAATACTTAAATAATTGCAAACTTTCATTTTGTAATGCCCAAAAAAAAAACTCGTAAACAAAATAACGATTTGTTTAAAAAAAAAAAATGTAATAAATGAAAGCACTCAGCTTACTCAAACGAAAGAGGAGCTTTTTTGCATATTAATACAAAAAGTAAGTATTTCAATCTTATTGCTAGGTATGCTGTTTTTTTGAGTAAGAACTTTAGAAGTTTGATTTAATTAAAAAAAGTTAAAAAGATTATACATACAACCTTAACAGACGTTCAAAAATTATGCTTTGTTATATTTCGTTATTCATAATAATCTGGCCTTCTAAGAAGGGTAATTACTACTTTTAAATCTATTCAACCCATTACTTTAGGGCTTAAGTACAAAGAAAAATAATACTTACTTAATCTACAGTTATAATACAACGACACTTTGTTTCCCGTGATAAATATAAATATATTTTGAACAAGAATTGTTAACATAGGGCTTTTCAGGCTTTTTTAATTTTGTTCCAGAGACTGTACCTTTTTTATGATTATTTCCTTACCAAATGTAAAAAAACTTAAGAGAAAAATTAAAAGTACTTACATTATAACAAAATCCAGAAAGTTAAGGGGTGATTGGCAAAAAAATACAACATTTGTTCAATTGATTCGTATATTTATTTTAATTGATAGGTAAATGAAAGGGAAGCAAATTTTTCTTATGTACTTTTTTTTGCACGTACCTTTGCTTAGGAAAAATGAACAGAAAATGATACTAAGCATCTACTGCATAGTAATTATAATTTCTATTATAAATCTTTAATGGCAAGAAAGTTCTAAACGTTCCCGTGCTCAATACGGCACTTTTGAAGCAAGCATCTTAAAAATAATAATGTTTTGATAAGTTACATTTTTTTGGGTATAGTTTGTTTGGATTGGCCTAGTCTAGAAATGTATTAAAATAATAATAAATAATATTTTAATCCAAAACTTTTCATTTGTTTCATAAAATAAATAGTCATGTAAACCTTTAACAGACATTATGCAATTGTTTTACACGTATTACCAAAGATTTCTTCTTCAAGTGAATGTATACAGTTTGACAATGACTTCTCTTGTAATTTTTACTTATGAAGTTTATTTTATGTTTAGAAATTAATGTAAAAATACTATATTTATTATGAAAAAAAAATTCAAACGGCTTCATTCCATACGTATGCGTTGAAAGGTTACGTGAAATACAGGCTGACTTCCGCAATGAAACTTAATTTGTATATTCGTCTAATATTGTCTATATAATTCAAGACATAAATGAAGAAGCTCATTTTTTTATTTTATGAAAATCTTTTCGTTGATCTACTACAATAAACAGCCTCCATAGGATAATTTTTTTTTATTTCTACCACCACATAAGTAAGAAAAAATTTGTATTAATGTTATTTTTTGAAAAAGTATAGAAATTTTGAAGTATGGCCAAAAGTATATTAATAACATCATTAAAACAAACTTTTTTTTCTCTTGATATATTAACAGTTGTTAAGAAAAAAGAATTGGTTGCTCTGTCTAGTGAAACTCGTGAAAAAAAATGTTTTGTGGACAACGATAAAATATTTTAATTCTCATAAAATGCTTTCTTTAATCAGTACTCTAGTCAGTGCCTGTTTTTTTTAAATGACATCACTTCTATATTCAAATCAGTTTCCAGTTCTTAATTTTGCCCCCTTTCTTACAAGAGTTATTATAAACAGATTTAAAAAAAAAGTTATTATTAAGTTGGAAAAAAATTACATCATAGAACATCGGCTTAGCAGACATCAAATTGCACTTAAATAGTCTTTTTAAAAGTCCATGACATATACACACTCATAATATTTGTACAATCAGCAAACAGTATGGTGTCATTCAATTAATGAAAAAAACTCATCCAGGATACTGCTAAGTGTGCAACAAAAAAAGTACGTGTGGGCGAAAGAATATGTTATGTAGGGGTAAACGGTACAGTTATTGACACCTTAAGGTAGTGATTGACCCCTGTATAATTTGTATATCTATATATAAAGGCTCCATTTAATAATGCATGTGGCGGTCAATCACTATCGGGGAGTCAACAAGTGTACCGTTTACCCTTAGTAGTGAATGTCACAACTCGCTTGATTGCAGTGATAAATAGCTTATAGTGAGAAAATTTTGTTTTGTATCTTCAAGCTATTCCGTACATTTAAGAAAATAAAACGACAAATAAAATACTAAAATCTAGATTCTTGAACTCACAGATTCATAATTCTTAGTTTCAGTCAGCTTATTACAAGAGTTACTTTAATGACCTGGCTTAGTACAAAAAAAGTATGTACCAAGCTCAAAATATACAGTTCACTATTAAATTGGCTATTTAGACCAGGCTTAGTGTGAAAATTGCTATACACATCGCAATTTGTATGATTTCTGGCTTGGTATGTAACATACAGGATGATATGCAACGGTGGCGTTCTTCCAGAACAGCGTGTAAATCAATTTTTCATGAAGTGAACTCCGTTGGAATTATGTTTTTAGGGCTAATAGCTTTCAAATGGTAAGCAATTACAAATACGTTTCAAACTACCCCTAAATGAGGTTGGAATGCTGTGGCGCGGCTGTATAGACGCACAGCATTGCCACACTGTCACTGTCCTGAGTTGGTAAGTAGTGACGTACCGTTATTATAGCTGTATACGTGGGTATATCCAAGAGCGTCTGCTATTGTACTGCTGTGGCAGCTGTCTGTAATGTAGAGGTTAAATATTAATGCTATTAGGTTAATATTCTCTGCTTCTTATGCTGTCATATTTCAAAGCCATCTGATCATTGGATTCCGAAGTATTTTCATGAATATTATATAGCAAATAGCTACTAAATTATGCAACAGCAAGAGTGTTATTAGAAAAGGCTTATACCTACAAAAAAATAATTACAACATTAATAGTAGTCTTTATATGTAGTAGTTAATTGGAAAGTGGTACCCTTCCTTAGATGAGTAGAATCACAACTCGTTTATACATTTTTTATCTACAGCATCAAGTTTTATGAGCATATCTTATTGAGACTAGCACATATTTTTAAGATGTAAATCAATAACGGTACTACTCATTTCATCAAGTAGATCTATACCTGTACATATTCCCAGATGACAACACCGTTAGTAGCATACTTATACTGGCATACACAACAGTTTTTCGATGCACTCTTTGTCTCGTTTACTCACACATCTGGCCAATCTCCTTCATTACATTTTTATCTAAAAATGTATTTTTACTGCAAATGAAAGTAAAATATCAAATCAGGTGGAAACTTTCCACTCTATACGATGGTGTTTTTAATTTCATCTGGCCTCTTACCGTATACAAGATATTAGCGAAACAAGTTTTATGCCCTATTTTGTCGGTGTTCAAGCTTTCGGTTTTTCAACTGCTTTTCTTGCAACCTATGAGTTAGATTATATATATATTATATATAATATATTATAGGTAGCATTAAAAATGATTCTTTTAATATCAGTGTTCAAGTTCAACGGATCTATTAATTATTGTAATATTATTAAAATATGAAAGTTGACAAATTTTAACATAATAGTAAAGTATAAAGTCATAAGGACTTGTGAAATAAATAGCGTGGTTAGAACTTCTTTTGTCATTGCTCTAAAGTGATTTTATCTCTACTGTCCTTGGTAGACGATACCTTCAATGGTTAGTATGTAAAGTTTGATTGTGTATACTGGGCTTTATAAATATTTCAATGACTAAGGATGTATTTTATGTTAGGGACACATTTTGCATGCAGTTAACATAGAATTTATAAATACTTTGCAAGATCTAGTGTAAATAATAATTAACAAGTAATAAGATCTTATAAAAAAATGTACACAAGAGCCATTGTTGAATAGAAAGTTTTTTTGATTCATTTTATTTTCAATGAAATCTTGGACCTACAGGTTTCAAAAAATATTAATAAAGTTGAGAACTCAAGCTTATATTAAAATATCATCATTAATACTTATCCTCATAGAATCTGAAGCTAGGAGATCTTACAGTTACTGATAGGCTGAAAGAGAGTACGTTGGACGAAGAGCTCAAACCGAAGTGTGTTTAAAAATAAAATTACTGCCGCAAATCTTACAGAATTTAAAACTATCTAAATTTGATAAGATCCATACAATTTCTTCATATTTTCTTTATCACGAGTACTTGACGGGCACTTGGTGGGAACTTGGAGGGTACTTGAGAGGCACTTGTCGGACTCTTGACGGGCACTTGGCGGGCACTTGATGGGCACTTGGCAGGTAGCTGCCGGGCACTTGGCAGGTACTTGCTTAGCCCTTGACGGGTACTTAGCGGGTACTCGCCAGGCACTTGGCATGTACTTGCTGGTCACTTGTCGGGCACTTGACAGGCACTTGCCAGGCTCATGCCAGGTACTTGCCAGGCTTGTGACAGGCACTTGGCTGGTAGTTGCTGGGCTCTTGGTGGGTACTTGCCGGGTACTTGACGGGCACTTAGGGGGTACTTGTCGGGCACTTGGCAGGTACTTCTAGGGCACTTGACGGACACTTGTACACAGTTATACTGACAGTACCTCACTGCTCACTGACTCAGCACAATGACAATGTGATAACCTTGCGCGTTCGTTTAGCCGCACCATAGTATTCCAACTCTAGGGGTAGTTTAAAACGTATTTTCAGTCCTTCTATTTTAAAGCTTTTAGCCCTTTAAATAAAGTTCCAATGGGGTTTGCTTCAGAATAAAATGCTCTACACGCTGTTCTCTGAAAATGCCACCATTGCATACAAGCCGTTGATTTATATACAGGGCTTATCGAAAATGTATTTTGAATTTAGTATCTCTTAAAAAATTATTTGTTTGCTTACGAATATTCAAAATACTTTTTCAGAAGTATTTTTTTCTGAGTACAATTTACTTATACCAAAATTCTTTTCCGATTTATAAAAATTGAAAAGTCTATTTGAGCAGTTTTGTTTAGCAACTCGTCCAAGGACATCTTGATTTTATTTATCATCGCGTAGCATTTTTCATGGACCTCTGATGTCAAAAAAAAAAAAGTAAAAAGTTACAATGGTGAAGATCCCTGAAAAACAGTACTGTAACAGCATTACTACATTATTTTAGATTGATAACTCGAGCACGAGCAACAGTGTGGAAGTAGGCACGTTATCGAGGTGCAAGAACCAGTTTTTGTTTTTTCACAAATCCAGGCCTTTCCTGTGGATCACTATGCGCAAATAATAAATAAGTAGCAGGTAGTATTTCTTACTGACCATACTACTCTGTGACTAAAACTTATAATTCATCGCACTCCTCCAATAGAAAAGCTGTGTTCTGAGACCTTTTTAGTTCAATAAATTTGGCGCACTTGTTAAGTAGTAACTTATTTGGCAGCATAAGCTAGGATTATTGAGCTTTGGTTTGAGCTATACAATTATAAACTGATGATTAACCACAAGTTATGACACTTTGTAGAAAAGCTTGGTCATCGTTGATCAAGTTCAACATCATATAAACAATATAAGTAGGTTTCCTAGTATTAAGCAACAGGAATAAATTTTAGTACTATTTTCACAGAAACCTTTCCAGTAGGTAAACCATGGTGGTTCTGGCACCCCTCCCAGCTCCCCCCTTAAGGTAGTGGTGGGGAAAGGGGCTCTAGCTAAAGCTGTGGGTGAAGAAGAGGCGGTGGAGGAGAGGCGGTGGTGGGGGGTGAGGCTGATCGGGCGGTAGAGGAAAGGCGGTGGTGGGGGAGAGGCTGATCGGGCGGTTGGAGGAGAGGCACGGGCGGTATAGGTAGTAGGGGCAGTGAGTGGTGCGGACTACTCGGATGGTAACGTCATGGGAAAGGGGCCTCTCCCGGATGCTGTGACGTTGGATGGTACTGACAGCTCCCTTCCTTTCCAACCGCGAATCGAGCTCCAACGTCATCAGGATGCGTCCGAAAGGTGAAGGTGACAAGCCCAACGTACAGCGTGGGGGAAAGATGATCAAGCGTGAACGTGTATTTCTTATCAGTGGATGTAGCAGATCGCATACCTCACTTAGCTGCGACCAACGTTGGCTTACTCGACGCAGTACCTTGCCAAGTAATGAAGCTATTATTTCTTATCCATACGGATGTGTTAGCCGTGGCCGATGACTTTTTGCTTCTTATTTAGGCGTATTATGTACCAGTGTAATATTTTTTTCTTAGCAAGAGTGGGTGCAACGAGTCATGCTAGGATACACGTATGTGTAAGCCGTGGCCGATAACTCTTCGCTTCTTATTTAGGCGTATAATGTACCAGCATCATATTTTTTTCTCAAAAGCGGGCGTATCGAGTGATGCGTGTTGCCAGAGAACATGTATACCATTTCATAACCGAAAGCGTAACCCAACATTGCTTGGCTTACTCCTCTTCATCGCAGTACCTCGCCAACGAATAGAGTCAGTTTATCGGTGCAGATAAGGAGGCGTGAATGAAAAAAATCAACATAGATTCATGAAAAACTAATTTATTGCATAAGTATTGTGTATCAGGTGTACATTGATTAAAAAATATTGTTTTGTCGTTGCTACTCTTTTAAAATCCATTCTTTCAAAGCTGTAGCATTCTTTACAGCACAATAAGCTGAATTAAATTCGTGATTCATGCATTCGATACCATCCATACTAATTTTTTTTAAAGCTGGACATTGCTTAATATCATAAGTGTACCTATTAAAATAATTATATTATGCAAATATTTAGTAAAGCGTATAATCATGCTATGAGTAATGTACCTATTAAATAGCACACAGCGAAACCATTTGATTTTTTCAAGACCTTTTACGAGAATAACATCATCTTCTTTAATAATGGCTCGAAAGGTTGTAGCAAGATCCTCGTAGGGAACTTCTTCTGAGCTCCAACGAAGACCGTGGTAATTAAACTCCAACCATTAATTTTCACATTTGTTCTTAGGTAAGAGCTGTGCCCAAGAATATCAGGGCTTAAAGACAAAAACTGACGGTGCAGCATTTTCTTGTAGAGGTACAATAGCGACCTTTTTAAAAATAAATTCGTTGTGCATGGTTTTAAAGCCTTGAACATCAACCAAGTACTTCGTCATCTTAACGTTGTGACGATTATTAGTTAAATAACCCCTCTATCGATGTGTCATCTTTTTATATACAACTGCTAGTCACCGCTAGTTATCACTCGTATCGCTTTTGCAGAGGCAAATCAGTATAAAAGAAAAGTTCAAGCAGCTTGTCATTTATTTGAGTACGTTAACGCGAGCTGTAAGTATAATGGAGCAACTCCGCGGAAATTTTGCTAACGTTAATGCCGTGGAGCGTTACGTGATTTTCTGTAAAATAGGCAATTTGAATATCAACGCTTGCTGCATAGTGATAATATGACCGAGATACAAGATTTTATTGATAATAGTGAAATAGTGCTTAAAAGTATTTCCGACTATAAGCTGTCTGTAAAATTATCATCGCCAGTGGAAGATAAGTTGTTGAATATTAAGTATCTTTTATCAACGTTTTTAGCAGCATTTTATAAAATTCTAGAAGTGCAAGAGTCAGGGCTCGATGAAAAATTAGACAATCAAGATGATTATAATTTTGTAATATGGAAAGATCTTAATAGTGCTTCCAAAAATCGCATAAGAACGGCTGTTTTAACAACAAATAGTAGGCATTTATAATAAAATTTCTTAAGTCTGCAGAAAAAATATTCATTTTAAAAGTGCGAGAAATTCTCGACGAGCAAAATGCTTTAAAAATTAATACAGTATTAGTAGCAGAGTTTTTGACAGTAAAAAATGGTACAGAGACTGTTGAAGTTAAATATTTTAATACTCAATCTGGTTCCATTTTTTATACGACAGACCTACATGAATGGTTTAAAACAAATGTTCAAAAGCCTATTTCTACAGATATAGAAGAGTTTCAGGAGCGAGCAGTACAACATCATAAAGTATTAAGTGTTGGACATTATGTAAAGTGCAGTTTTGATAACGCGAAATCACGATACATTTTCTACAGAAAAAAAACTGAAAGCAGTGAGAATCCAGCAACCTGGTTTATAAAAGGAATGCAAGATCTTGACTTAGATTAACATAGAATGTACAACAATCTAGTTCCAATGAGATCATTAACTGAAGAAGAGGACTTTGCTTTTTTCAATGCTGATATATGTCACATATGTAGGAAGTCTATTAAAATTGATGAAAAATTTTACGATCATTGCCATTTTACTAGAGAGTAAGTATTATATTTATGAGTTTGTAGTTGAAAAAATTTTTCTCTTAAACTAAAATTCGCTTTTTTTTACTCAGATATTGAGGCCCAGCTCACAATGTATGTAATCTCACGTATCAGGACTCACGAGCAGTACCAATAGTTTTCCATAATCTCAGCAATTATGATGCCCACTTATTTATACAAGAACTTGTAACTTGCTTTCCCGTAAGAGTACAAGTTATCCTTTAAACTAAAGAAAAATACATTTCTTTTACGAAGTACGTTAAAGGGACACGCATAAACTTACACTTCGTTGACTTGTATAGGTTTTTGCCGTCGTCGCTTGATAAGTTGGGATCTTACTTAGAGCAGTATGATACTCTAGAAAACGTTTTAAGTCAAAATGATAAATACTCTTTCGAGCAAATCAATATGCTGAAGAAGAAGGGTGTATTTCCATACGATTATGTAGCATCATTCGAAAAACTTGAAGAAATCGGGCTCCCATCTAAAGATGATTTTTATAGTTAACTGTATAATGCACATATAAGTAGTGAAGATTATATGCATGCTGAAACAGTGTGGAAAACTTTTGATATTAAAACTCTTGGACAGTATTCAGATCTTTACCTCAAAACTAATGTACTTCTGTTAACAGAAGTATTTGAAAACTTTAGAAATAATTGCCTCAAGGTTTATCAATTAGATCCTGCTCACTATTTTAATACTCTAGGCTTCACTTGGGATGCTATGTTAAAAAATACAGTAAGTATTATGTATAATTTTATAATGTCAATTGTACTTAAGTTATTAATTAAGGATTTTTTTCAGATTTCACTATAACTCATTACTGATATAGGTATGTTTATGTTCATTGAAAAAGGCATACGAGGTGAAATAAGCCAGTGCTGTAACAGATATGCAGAAGCTAATAACCACTTTATGGAAAATTATAAAAAAAAAAAAAACTGGAAGATATATAGCATATTTTGACGTAAATAATTTGTATAGTTGGGCAATGACTAAAAAACTTTCTTATGGTGGATTTCAGGGGGTCAAAAATGTTGAGCAACAGCCTCATGATTTTTATAATATTGGAATTAAAAGTGCTTATGAATATATTTTAGAAGTGGATTTGGAGTATCCAGAGGAGCTCCACGATTCTTATAAAGATTTGCCATTTTGTTCTAAACATATTTCAGCACCAGGTTCGGAGCAGCCTAAATTAATGACAACATTAAGTAACAAGCATAAATATGTTTTTTATTATGAAGTCATCAAGCAAGCCACAAATCATGGATTACGACTGACAAAAATATATCAAGCCTTAAAACTCTGGCAAAGTGCATAGCTTTAAGAATATATTGATCTTAATGGCATTGAGAGAAAAAGGCTTAAAGGCTAAAGAAAAAAGAAAAAGATTGAAAATGTGCTTTTCAAACTATTCAATAATACTATTTGTGGAAAAACAATAAAAAATGAGGAAAAGCGTATTGATGTCAAACTTCTTAACCATTGGAATGGACGCTATGGTGCAGCATCGTACATTGCAAAGCAAAATTTTTTCCGGCTGTGATATTTTTGATGAGAATTTTGTAGTTATACAGCTACAACGTGCAGAAATGATGATGAAAAAGCCAATTTACATTGGGCTTAGTGTCTTTGATTTATCAAAGACACTTGTGTATCGTTTTCACTACGATTATATGCTCTCCAAACTCAAAAATGATTGTAAGCTCTTATACACTGATACAGACAGTCTGATATATGAGGTAACAAACCATGATGCTTATAAAATCATGAAATTGTATGATAATGAATTTGACACATCAGATTTTCCAGAAAATAATAAATTTATGATGCCGTTAAAAAAAAAAAAAAATTGTTGGACTCATAACAGATGAGTGCAATGGAAATATTATATTGAAATTTGTTGGGCTCAGAAATAAGATGTATAGTATTCTTCTTGAAAATGAAAATGTGATTTAAAAAGCAAAGGGTGTTAAGAGTAACGTCACAAAAGCAACTATCGATTTCAATGACTATACTGAGTGCCTGCGTGACCAAATTATGAACATTAATTGAGAGCAATTTAATATAAGATCACTTCATCATAAGCTCTACACTGAGAGGCAAAATTAAATTGCTCTTAGTTTCCGAGATGATAAACGATATATTTTATCAAACACTACAGATACGCTGCCTTGGGGCCAGTATAGGATTAAAATAATAGAAGAACAAAGAGCTGGAGGGTGTGTAGAAAATTATAGCAGACCAGCAGCCAATAAAAAAGCAGCCAACGTAGAGGGGGAGACTCCTCCAGTAGTGGGAGAGTCCCTATATCATCGGCAGCATCAACCAGCAGAGCTCAGTCAGAGCTGTAGTGAGCAGATAAAAGTATCGACTGCTTTATCATCCAACGCAAGCAGCTCAGGTCAACAACAAGCTTTCAAAAGAACAGGTTTGGAGTTAAAAAATTTCTACAGAGATAAGCAGATCTGTTTGGAACAGCAAAGCTCAGAAATAAAGGTTTGTCACGTGTTTTCTTATTCATATTTTTTTTTTCTTACTATTTATAAAACTCATATAATTTTCTTGTGTTTCAGATGGCTGATTTAGCAGCACTTAATCGGCTGGCCTGTGGAAGATTCCTTACAACAAAATAAATCACCAAAATAGTCAAGGGGCAAAGTCATGTAGTGTCGAAGCTGAGAAAAGCTAACAGTAAATTCGGCACGAAAGCTATCGCTGAACTAGACGATCACTTCCAAATATTTTTACCTAATTAAGTATCTGAGTATCCTGTAAGTAACGAACTATCTTTTAATAGTTTGTTGGAATCTATTGATAGAAAGAAGCTGTCAGTTCGCTATAATGGTGATAGTGTTAAACTTTTTAACCAATAAATGTTTAATCACACAAATACAAGAAAAAGAAAGTTATTGTTGTGAAACTAGTTTGACGTGAGAAAAAATAAATGATACAGTCTATGACATGCTTAGAGTTTTTATTTATCTTAATGAATCTTATATAAGATATAACATTAGCATGTATGGTAAACAAATTTTATTTGCACACATAATTGATAACATTAAAAGACCACAACAAGTTTTATACAAATTTTTTTACAACTTCTGAATTTAAATGATTTTTTAATGTACAGATCACTTTTGTTCTTTATTATTATCAATCCAACTGTTATGGGTATTGTCAAAGCCCAACCACTTGACGAATATTTGATTTCCTCGTCGACGAAGAATTTTTTCAACAAGATAAGTATCAGGATACTTGGTTTTCTGCAGTTTCTGCTCGTAGAAGCCTCCAGAAATTAGCTGATTTTGATAATCTTCCAAATGGTAAGTTGGTGAATTGGTTGGAGCTACTCGTGTTATAGTAAATACCTCAGTCGACCAGTTAGGTGTGTATCCTTTTTCAAATACTTGCTAAGCATTACTTATTCGCACTTTATCTCCCACTTTAAATTTTGGTTGTTTTCTCATCCTTATTGTTCTTGATGGAATTTTTTTCAAAATTTCATTTTCAGTAGCAGCTGACACATCCTTCAGTTTCATAGCTATTGTCCGATGTTTTTGATTATTGTAGGCCGTCAGGAACTTAGGTAAGATGTCAATCTACTTATATCTGCCATGCAAGCTGAAATTTTTCCACATGTCATACTTTAGTGTATGATTTAATCGCTCACATATAGACGCTTCCAGGTTACTATGAGTCGAGTACAAGTTAATTTTGTTCTTTTGGATCAGACTTTAAAAATTCACATTATGAAACTCTTTGCCATGATCTGTTTGCAAATTAGTTGGAGCTCTTTCCTCTGATAATATCGACTTCATAGCTGCAGTCACATCCTTACCAGTTTTATTTTTTACGGGCACAGCCCATGCATACTTGGAGAATACATCTATAACTGTAAGCAAATACCTATAACCTTTATTTTCATGAGTATAAAAAATCATCTCCACAAAATCAGCTTGCCATGTTTCATCCAAGCCTCGAATCTCAAACTTTCGGCGAAGGTAGTTGCGTCTCGCAGGTTTATGAAGCTCTTCCACTACTGCTTCCATCTCTCTCAACTGTCTTCTGGAGTTATACTAGATATATGTGCTACAATCTCCTTAAGTGTATTTATTTCATGCTGCAAATTTAGTATTGTTTTTGAGAAAACATTACTTAAATTGCTCAATGGTAGATTTATTTTCTCTTGTTCATCCAAAATAAAACTTTTTCCTTTCTGTAAAGTAGTGAGATTTACAGCATCGTGAGGTTGAATAGCTGGTGCAACATTGCACAACCTTTTATTTTCCAAGTCAAATTGACCACCCGTGGTAAGATTATATCCAATTCCTCGAGGACCTCAACTTCCACCTTTCAACTTAGCTGATTCACGTCCGAACACGTCGATGCTTATTTTTACACTGAAGTAGAATTAATAACGATGCTCAATATATAATATTAGCTTTACGATGCTCCTCAACGATTAGATTCATTTTATTTGTGTGACTAGGATTACCGGCTGATTTTTCTGCCACTAGTAATCGTAGCCGATTGACCAGCTCGTTAGGATCGTCCCAGTAAACGTAGTCCATTTGCATGTTCAGCCTAGCAATTTTAAATAAAGGTATATACCCGTCTGTCTTCTTAATTTGAGTGAGATTAAGTAATGGGGCAATAAATTGATTGAATTCATTACTATTGGATGCACAAATCGTCTCATTTTTGTCAAATTTTCTTTTATGCTCACTTGACGTTTCTGAGATTTGTTTGTATTTAACTAAATTATTTGGTGTCATGTGCTTTTTATCAGAATGCATTTTTATAAGTAACTCCATTAATTCATCAGTCATTGGATATCTTAGATCTTTTATTTGAATTTGATTATTTTTAAAATATACAGGCGAATCACCAAGTATATGTTGTCCGTTTTTTTGTTTCTTATCCCATAAATTCAATCTAGTTTTGACTCCATTGTGTCAAGTTTTTGTAAGTATAAATTCATAGGTTCATTTTTATCGATGTCATGCGCTGAATCATTATCGTCACTTTTTTTAACAACGGTATCATAGTCTTTGATAGTATCATTCGACGAAAAAGTATCTTCTCCATCATCACTGTTACTATTAGCTGAATGGAACATTGATGCGTCGGTATTATTAATTTTTGACTTAAAAGGCTTGAAGCGTTTTTTAAGTAAAGATTCAGAGCTAAGTGGTACTTTTTCGTCTTTCTTTGTGTCATCGATAACTTTAAGAAGTAGATCAGTAATAGGCTTGAAAGTCTCTCCAATCTGCTTTTTAAAATTTTCTCTTCCTGACTTTAACAATCAATGCTTACGTCGAACAGCTTCTCTAGCTTTTTCAACTTGCCGAAGAACGTCTTTTTCCTCATGAAAAGTGTCCGTGGTGATCGCTTGATGGTTAACAAGACACTAATACGCACTCAATAAGTATGAGTAATATTTATAGCAAAAAAATCAAATCCTCTCCCATATCTACCATTATCAACATCTCTTTCCTTGTCTATTACGACAAATCCATGTTTTCCAACTCTCCAACAGTTTACACATAATTTTTTGAATTTATTGTACGTCATATTAGTATTAACATGATTAGTATAGATATGCTTCAAATTTATGTCATCTTGTCGAAATACTACTAAAAGGTTTAAATTATCTCTGACTAAGTGCTTTGGAACTTTAGCATCGAATTGTCATAGATCAAAGCAATCAACACTTTTGTGATGTCCCATGCAGAAAAAGGCTTTCACATTATCTTATTTTTCACAGGCAATGTCATCAAATATCATTATGGAGTTGGGTAGTGCCTTATCCAGAGATATGACTGATTCATAATCGCTGTATATCTATGGGCTTCAACAGTTGTTCTAGAAACTTATACTTTGGCTGATTCAGCGACTTCGAGTATAGATAAACATTTTTAAATCTTAATTCGTTGGGGTGAGTAATTAAGGCCAGCAAGCTGTTTGTTTTTCGACAGTTTAACGGATCACAAAGAAAAGCTTTTATCGTATCGGGTAGCAAACCACCATGGCGTTGAATTTTCTTATCTTGCTTAACGATTTCGTCAAAATTCACGACAGGAAGTTTTATATCATGATCTACAAAGCTCATGTTTACTGTATGCTGACTCAACTGAGACTGAAACATGATACTGTAAATGGTTTGCCTATATATTTTGAAACTGATCTATCATCGAATTTCCTAACCTTGCTAATCAGTTTGTTGAAATTTATGACAGGAAGTTAAATATTCTGTTCCCCGGAGCTCGTGGTGACTGCATGCTGAAATATAAAACTATAAATAGTGCTTTACATATATTTTCGAGCTTATTCATCGTTGAGCACTTGAAAAGTAATGATTATTCATCATCACAAAGGCTGTGGAATTGTTAACACACTTATCAATAAACGGCCTATGGAGTTGCACGTACCAGGATATTAATATTGTGGACCAGGCACTAAACTACCCAAGAGATTAGCTCGCGGAGATCCGGGTATCAATCCATTGGATCAGGCGTGCAAGCAACACGATATAGCCTATACTCAGGATCGAAAAAATGTTACAGCAAGAAACACCGCTGACAAAATTCTCGCTAAAAAGGCGTGGCAAAGATTTAAAGCCACAGACACTAGTTTAGGGGAAAAAGCTGCTGCTTTTACTATTACTACTGCCATGAAATTAAAATCCAAACTTGACATAGAAGCATTACTCAGTACGAATTCCAGTAAAGTGAGTAAAAACAAAATGAAGCTGAAGAAAACTACTTTGAAAAGCTTGATTCGAAGGATGCTGTGAAAAAAGCTGGTGGTAGGAAAAATATTGTAATACCTCGAGTGTTGCCTATCCCACAGAAAACTGTAGGGTTACTACCATTCCTTAATCCTGCATTTGCTGGCCTAAGTGCTATATCACTAATAGTGTCCTAAGGCCCTATCACTAATAGTGTAACTGGAGTTGTTAAGGCTATTAATGATGCTAATGTTGCTCGAAAACAGCTAGAGGAGAGTGAGAGGCATAATGAAGAAATGGAAGCACTCTCACTTGGAAAAGGGCTGTTTTTAAAACCACATAAGAATGGCTCAGGTTTACATTCAAGGCTTGGAAAAGGCTTAAAAGATGGAAAAAAAAATTTTCTACGTAAAATTGCCTTACCGATCTCTTACAGACTATAACCTCGTCAAGTATGCAAAAATTTTGAAAATACCGCATTTCCGTGAAGTTTTCATGAGAAATGCTTTGCCAGCTGATGGTCCACGTTTTTCCGAATCAGCAACAGTCAATCTCGATGATAAGGATGGTCCTGGTATTCACTGGGTTACCTATAGAAAGCGAGGCAATAACGTGACGTATTTCGACAGTTTTAGTGACCTACAGCCACTGATTGATCTACTGCTATATCTTAGTGTTAGATGTGTCGAATATAATTATGAAAGGTTCCAAGATTTTGGTACATACAACTGCGGCCATCTTTGCTTAAGCTTTCTTTGTAAAAAACTCCATTATCAGCGAATATAAATGTATCCTAATACTCAAGTAACATTAGTCATTGACAAACCGTCATGGAAGAATCATTGACATTAAGTTTATCAGGAACATTATCTATTCTTGAAGCACAATATTTTTCACCTATCAAGTTGTCACCAGCACATAACTACGTTATTAGTCTAGTAGAACTCCTAACTTTCAATTTAGTTCTAAATATTGACGAAGGTAATAATAAATTTAACGTAGGCAATCAAGTGGTTGTTTTTCCAACTGGCAGCTACAAAATTCAAGATATTGAGTCATTTCTGATCGACGTGTTACAACCCGACGATATAGCTATCAGCATCAAACCAAATAATAATACTCTTAGCAGTGTGATAACGTGTAGTCATGCTATTGACTTCAGGCCAAAAGATTCTATAGGCCGTCTTTTAGGCTTTACTAAACGAATTCTTAGACATACCAGTACTCACATCTCATATTTACCTGTTGCTATTATCAAGGTTAACACATTGAGAGTTGAGTGTAATATCACTAGTGGAGTCTATATAAACGGAAAAAAAGTTCATACCATCCACGAGTTTTTCCCTGCTGTACCACCAGGAAACAAGATTGTTGAAGTTTCATCGCAAATCATTTATTTACCCGTTGCCGTTAAAATTATAGATCATCTTCAGGTAACTTGATTAATTTTTGTGGAGAATTTATAAATATAAGACTACACTTGAAACAACTCAACTGAAATGGGCATAGTGTACAATATTAGTAAAGTTGGATGAGGCTATGAAAACAAATAAACGAGGATGAGGACGAAAAGCCATCCACGAGACAACAAAATTGGACGAAGCTGTAAGAATAAACCAAAATGGATGAGACGGATCAGTCGTTGACGAACGCTCAAAGCATTAACACATCTCAACGTGCAGTTCTTTAAAACCTAGGCCTAAAAGTAAGAGCTCTTGATGGCAAATAACTTGTGCTTTTTTTTGCTGCCTGCGAACGAGAAAAAGTTGTGATGGAAGAGATTGTTGGGATTTAGTCAGGTGTCGTGTTTGATGAGTTGGTTGCACACTACGAAATTTATGCACATTGACCCCACATTGCATCAGCATTCAATGGCAGTGATGAAATTTGCATCTTAATTCAACATCAAGATTTATGTCTTTTACCTTCTCAAAGTTCCCCTACGTATTTCTGGACGTATAACAACTGGAGATGATAAATATCTTGAGAAAACAAAACTAGTTAATAACGCCATCTGCCATCTGTTTGGAGAAATACGATATGAACTAAATGGTATAGAAATTCATAGGTGTAAGAATGTTGGATTGACAACTTTAATGAAAGGGGGGATATCTTTCTCTCCCAGTCAGAGTTTAGTGCTTGAAAATGCTGGTTGGATAGATATTGAAGAGAAAAAATCTAATATCAATGATTATTCTTATTTTAAAGTGTCAATACCTTTAAGTATGATATTTGGTTTCGCTGAGGACTATCGCAAATTTGTAGTTAATGCGAAACATGAATTAGTTCTCACAAGATCAAGAGATGATGGTAGTGTCGTTATACAAGTACCTGAAAATCAAATTTTCGAAAAGTATAAGCTTAAATTGACTTAGATTGAGTGGCTTGTGCCTGACATTACTGCATCAGACAGACGAAAAATTCGTTTGCTTGATGTTATTGCAAAAGACAAGCCTACTTCTTTGAGTTTCCGCAATTGGGAGTTGTATGAGTATCCTCTTTTGCCAAAAACTTCTAGGCATGTGTGGACTGTTAAAACTTCCAATCATTTAGAAAAGCCTCGTTTTGTTATTTTGGGCTTTCAGAATAAGCGGAAAAATAATCCTGCTTTTAATGCCAGTCTCTTTGATCACTGTAATATCAGCAATGTAAAACTTTTCTCAAACTCACAGTACTATCCTTATGGAAATCTTTATCTTGATATTATTAAAAATCATTTTTTAACATTATATGATATGTATAAGAATTTTCAAACCGCCGACTACGGAAAAGAACCAGAACCTATGCTGAGTAAAAAGATTTTATCACACACATGCCTCTTATTGTAATTAACTGCTCTAAGTTGAATAAAGCTTTAAAAAGCGCGCCAATAGACGTGCGCTTGGAGTTTGAAGCACGAGAGAATTTCCCGGAAAATTTATCTGCTTACTGTCTCATTATACACGATCGCATAGTAGAGTACAATCCCATTAGTGATGACGTTAGAAAACTTGTTTAAGCACGTACATAAAATTAAAAAAAAATAATACTAGCAGTAAAGTCAGTTTTTATCACGATGGAGTACATGGTGGATATGCAGGGCTTTAAGAAGGCAACGATTATGTGCTTAAAGAGTTGGCGATTCTTTCACTCCATAGAGATGAAGAGCCTCAAGTTTTTCTCTTCAAGCCGCCATTTCCTTGGCGCCAACTAAATCATGAATACAAACGTGAAAATTTATAGCTTGAGCTATCCTATCGTGGATTAGATTGGCAATCAGGTGTTATCAAATACACAGAAATTAGTAATGTTTTTTGAGAGAATCTCAAAGATGCTAAAAAGACTTTTTTGATTGGAGAAGTAAAGAAAAGGTGGCTTGAAAGGTTTAATTTTCAAGTTAATGATATGGTTGATTATCCAGAGTTTGAGCTTCCAACATTAGCTACTGCATATCCTCACCATAATGGTGCGTATAGATCTATGTGTACCACCCACAATGGCAAACAAATTAAAAAATTCTACTTTCATATGGAATGGGAAGATGTTACTGATTTTAAATAAGATGTATAGTAAAAAAACTCCCTGAAACTGTATTTTTTTTGAAATTACGTCATAAATAAATGTATTAATTTATATTGTTGTTTATATTTATGTAGCCTTTCCCTTAAAACTAGCATAAGATTAAAATATTAAGGACCGATGATTGATTCTAATGAAACACATACTTGCGCAGTGCCTACACTGACGTGTTTTTAAACTAATTTCAGTGCAGAGTGCTGCTTAGTTCATCATGCAGCATCAAATGCGACAGATACGCGTTTATATCGCAGTTAGTACGACGCTCTTGAGCTGATGAATAAAAATGGAGTCTTACGAGGATTATGTTATTGAGATTAAAGGTTTTCTGGCCGCTTCTCGACAGTTTTTACCAAAAGAAGTGGTTGTCGTGTCGCTTATGAGACCAGCGATCAGTCATTGGATTGTGCGGCCCCCATGCAATTTTTCACCTTACCTATGGATGTGCGCCAAAACAATGACTTTCAGTCGAAGCGAGTGCATGAACTTCGCTGGTTCAAGGGTGATTGTTCCATTAGAAAGTTACAGCAACATTTGTACACTGTAGCAAAAAGTGCATATTAAATTTACGTTCATGAAGATAATACAGCCACTTATTTGGAATCGACCATAGGGTGTACTGTGATTAACATTCAACAGTACATGGTGCCATCGTGTCACATTCTTCATATGGGATATTAAACAAAGGCGTTAATGTGTGGTTTTCATGATGTATGAAAAAACATACGTAGAAAGCAATATTGCGCACTTAGTAAAGCTCATCAAATAAAATTGTGGCTTTGCTCTTTGGTGGAAAGTAGCATTGAACCCGACTCAGAATGTTTTTTAGACGCGTTTAACAGTTATAAGAAGAAATTTTCTAAAACGCTTCCCAGTTAAGATACTGTTAATGGAATTAATACTAATGATACTGATACTAATACTGATAGTGACTCTGAAACTGATACTAATGTTGGTGTCAAAAACGATGACTGTGTGTAGGCAAAAAAAAAAAAAAAGAGTAAAGTAAGCATAAAATTAGAGATCAAAAAATTAAAGTACATCTTGCCGTGTGGTAGTAAAAAGAAATTAGCGCCATTTTATAAGCTGATAAGAAGTTGTATATTGCTTCAGTTATCCTGTGATGATTGATTAGGCAACATCAACAACATGGGTCTGATCTTTAGCAAACCAAAATACAAGAGCCTCAGTAAGGAGGAGGAGGAGGAAGATAAAAATAGCCGAAAACCTTTTTTAGAAAAGCACGTTGAGACATCTCAACTAAAAGTGAAGGGAAATTATTATTCCGAAAATATTCGCTCTTATCCAAATTAAGATGGATATGATGTATTGAAAAAAAAAAATCAATAACCATGAAATTCTTGTGTTCTTTTTTTTTTGAAGCTACCAAAAATATATGTGTATTAAATTTAAAGTTTTGTTATTATTGAAACTCATTTGCGTACAATCCTAAAAATCTCGAACTTTAATTCATAAACTGGCTGAATTCCTTGGCAAGGTATTGCGTCGAGTAAGCCAACGTTGGTTGCAGCTAAACGGGATAAGCGATTCACTACATCCACTGATAAGAAATACACGTTCATGTTGATCATCTTCCTCTCATGCTGTACGTTGGGCTTGTCACCGACACCTTTTGGACCCATCCTGATGACGACGGAGCTTGATTCGCGGTCGGAAAGGAAGGGAGCCGTCAGTAACATCTGACGTCACAGCATCCGGGAGAGGCCCCCTTCCCCTGAAGTTACCATATGAGTAGTCCGCACCACCCACCACCCCTACTACCTATACCACCCGTGCCCCTCCTCCCACCGCCGGATTAGCCTCTCCCCCACCACCGCCTCTCCTCTACCGCCCGATCAGCCTCTCCCCCCACCACCGCCTCTCCTTCACCGCCTCTTCTTCACCCACAGCTTTAGCTAGAGCCCCTTTTCCCACCACTACCTTAGGGGGGGAGCTGGGAGGGGTGCCAGAACCGCCATTGTTTACCTTCTCTTTCCAATGCTCGAAAAATAAGTTTCAATTGAATGAAACAAATAAATAAATATTATAAGGTTCTCAGGAATCGCGTAAGACTATTCTCTCTACTCTATCAATTTTTTCTCAGATTCTTGATATGCTCATGCGTCCTGAAAAATCTTTGTAGTTGACATATTCTCGGCTGTTTAAAAACGTTTCATACAACCAATAGAAGTTGTTCTTTTTTTAATAGCTTATAGATAGCAAACAGATATTACTAAAAACATAACATTATAAAGGTATCGAAAGCCAAATACTTGTAGTCCATAGATATTTTAAGTTTCCGATACGTTTTTAACATACCTTATATACATATGTATGCACGGAACCGATAACTAACGCAGATAAATAAAAATAGTAAGTAGTATTCTAAGAACAATAGTTCACGTGTGCTAACAGTCAGTTTCATTCTCCAATGTTGATAAATGTATCTTTACATGCATAAAGTCTGTACAAGTTTCATTATGTAAGAATTTTGTGGGGAATGTAAAAAGGACGACAGAATAAACTTTGTTGGGGCTATAGTGTTATCATGTGAAACGTCTAATACAAGCAACCTTTTAATATAGAAATATGTATGTACATATTTCTTATATTGTATAGTTGTGAGACCTAATTCAGTCATCAACTTACTTTGCCGTTCCTCACCACCCTTGACCCTTCTCAAAATTTGAGATGTTTTCTTGAGCCCTTTCTGAAATAAGCAATAGAAGCAGAATTTTTCACCAAAATTAGCTCAATAATAATTATTCTACTTTAGTAAAGACCCCACCTCATCCCTCTGGCCCACCTCAGGCACCCCTAACATTTAAAGTCCCTCACTCTAGCCCTTTCTCTCTAGATACCCTCTAATATCCTTTATGGTACTTGTTAAATCAGAATTCTTTATCATAATTCATGAGTACATTATGAAAATACCAAGACAGTACACAGTAAAGTTTATTGTTAGCATGCAAGAAATAATAATATGAGCCTGTTCCTTTCTAAAATTTAATTGTGCTTGCTTCTTAAATAACTTTTCCTTAAACATTTTGTTTGGTTATATTATCTAATATTTGTTTTAATTTCTTAGTCTGTAATCTAAGAGTTATATTTAGTACATCATTAGGAGTGGTATGCTTAGGAAAATTAAAAAAAATTTTTTTCTTTTTCCTTTTATTTTGGTTAATAAGTAACAGTAATAAGCAAATCTGGCTTTCCAAATTTTTGTATTATTGCTAGTGCATCCTGGTAACGTTTCTGCATATACCTTACACCATTAAAGAATAACAAAAGGTAATTGAAAATGTTTCCTACCAAATTTTTTTTTAATTTTCATATTACTTCATTGACAATGCATTATATAATCTATAAGACCCTGGCAACATTTAATCCTCAGTATTTTTTAATCATTATAAAAAAAGTAAATCCTTTCTTTTTTCTATAATAGTATACGCATGCAAAAATTTTGTTGCGTTAATCTGTTAGCATAAGGTATACAGCTAGAAATCTTAGTGCTCAGTCGATAAGGAGTTCTATACAAATATGTTAAAAACGTGAGAAATTTTGCTTCTATAGAATTTTTTGCCAATAGCCAGTGCTAAATTCTACGTCTTCCGATAAAAAAAATGAAGGAATAACCATTTGATCGGTGTCCTGCAGTAGTTTATACAATAGATGAGTGACTTAGTACAGTATTTAGTATATTATTAAGATATACTTATGAATAATGATTTTAAAATTTTTTGATTTTAAAACAATTGTAGCTCCACATTCTTGTATTATAAGTTTATTGTACTGATAGTTTCCCTTGTTATGTTTTTAAAAAAGTCAATTTTATAGCTTTGAAGACGTTTGTTATTTTAAATTCGATTAAAATGTTTGTATTTTATGTCTATGGATTTTATTTTATTATTTGCATAAGTATTTTAATACGTTACTTGGATGACACTGGGTTTGACCTTAAAAGTTCTTCTACGAAAGTAAAGTCATCATTAAAATTTTATTTGACTGTAAGAATGATCATCAGAATTGTTGACAATAGATTTAGGTGTCTCGTGAAGAACTTGACTTTGACTAGTTAAACCGTTAAAAGCTTTAGTTTTACATATGAGATTTGCGCTTAAGGATGCAAATGAGAAAAAATATAAGATTATTAAAATAACTATGTAAAATTATTACCTTTTAGCAATAATAGCATTAAATTGTTATCATACACACCTAATGCACTTAAAAATATTTTCCATGTTCACAAAAATCAATTTTTTGTCTTTTGTTTTGCCAATATTTGAACAGTAAATCTAATGCTTTCTATAGTATATTGTTATACAAAATACTAATATGCAGAACACGTCAGTTCTAGAGTATAAAATTGTATGACTTATTATTTTAGACTTAACACACAACTTTTTTTTTAAGGATACAGCATTAAGGGGTTGAAGCGTGAAGCATGCAGGGGGGCGAAGACCTACAAATATGAAATAGGCTTGTATGAATATTTGTATGTGTATAAACCTTTAATTAATGGTTTTTTTTATAAGGCATACCATTCAAATTTCGCAACAGACAACACAGCCCCAATATAAGATACATTGGGCAGTTTGATTTAAAAAAAAAAATTTTGTTGTTGAAAAGAGTATCGAAAATTTAAAAAAAAATTGAAAAGCTAAAAAGTACCAATATTTGCATTAAATAACGTAACTCAACAAAAGTATTGAGTCATAAGAAATTTTTTTTTTTCAAAAACATGGTCACAAGAACAAACATATAATAAACCATTAACACTGGGATGCAATGCTTATATAGTTTTAAACTCGGGACTTTCTAAAAATTGTAATTTATGTTCTTACCCTAAAAGTTATTAAATAACTGCCCTCAGGAGATATTTTCAAGAAACTTATTTTATTTTAATTATATTATGGTAATTAAATTACTTTTTTTCTATAGACGACTTTAAATCAACTACTTGTTCAATTATCACGCCACGATCCTCCACCGATAACCGAATCAGGCACCCGTTCTTTTCCCACTCTACACAGAGCTTCTGTCAAGCTGAAAGGGCCTCCGTTGATACATGAGTAAGACCTCTGTGGAATCCTGACATTAGCAGTCTGCAGCTACACTTTGGCACTAAGCTTTTAATTACCCATCACGTTTAGTCGTGCTTGTATCTTTACCGAAATACAAAGATCTAATCCTTTTTACTTAGACTGCTGTTATTTAGTTAGTTAAAAGTGAGTTTAAAAGTTGAACGGTTAGTTTGGTAAAGCAAGTTAAAACGTTTGCTCCTTTGAGCTGGATAGTGCATCCAAAGTCAGTTTTTTACGGTTTTAACATCAGGAGAAATTATGTAAGTAAAAATTGTGTGTCTAGGCAGACACTTTATTTGTTGCAGACAGATCTAAAACTCATACTATCGTGAAGCTGAGTAGCATTTTCCGTATGATACTTGTAACAAATAAGAGTTTGTTGCTGCTGTAAGGTCGGTAAACTAAAATTACTAATAATATTTTTCCCTTATTGTTTCTTCAGAATGTTCCATGTTGATTTAAAAGTACTTTCGCGCAGGGACCAACGTGCATCTGAAAAGAGATAAATCAATTGCAAACTCTATTCGAAGCTGCTGCACATCAACCAACTATGATTCATGCAAACGCACGTTGGTCCATGCTGACCACAAACAAAAAGCACATAAGACAATAAAATTTTAATACAGAGAAATGAAATCACTTGAAAAACTAATGGAGGAAAAAGTACAACTGGTAACAGCTAAAAAGGGGTGCAATACTAAATGCTGGCACAACTTGATACGATGTTTGAAATAAGAATAACGTAGAGTTAATACGTACAGAAAAATAATAATACATACTAAAACATCATCAACTTTTTATTTAGTTTTTATAGATGCATAACTCGTCGAGCTACTCTTTTCTCTATTTCATTCTCGAATTTTCTTATATACTATCGGCAAGAGCCTAAATTTTTTAACTCCTTTACCATGTAAGAGAAAACGAGAAAACCGAGCTCATCATTAACAATAGCTCTTTTCCCTTTCCTTGACTCATATATATCGGGAAAAAGTCCGTGCGGCTACTCTAATATAAGTAACAGAGTCTTCAGTCCCCAAAGCACCACGCACCAACTCTGTCTCTCTAATGACTAGAAGCAAAAAATACATAAACTAAAACTCTACCAAAATTCTGAATTATCTTTGCAATATTATAATCAGTCAAAACTACCCGTAAGTTTAATTATATTAACTTGCGAAAGGCAAGGTACTCAAATTGTTACCACTACCCTTACTTTTATAATTATAACTATTAGTATAACTACTATTATTATTATCATTATTGTTATTTTTATAATGCTATTACGCGAATGTTATTATTATAAGTTGTTATAACAATGGCTAATGTTAATTATGTTGAAGTATTAGTTAATGTACCGTAGCACACCGATCGTTCATCTATCCAAGCATTAATTTAAATACTAAGCAATTATCTCTGTTTTTTCTGCAACAAGTTTAGTTGAATAAGGGAACAGTGTCCAGCATCAGTAAATATTAACGATATTCTGTCTTAACATCATTTATAAGTCAAATAAGAGTTTCGTAAAATTTTGATGTTAAAGAGAAAGTAAGGGCACTAGTAAGTCAATTGCACAGAGGAGAATGAGCTAGATGTGGGATGTACCAATTTTTGGAATGGCTGAAATAGAGCATCTCTAGGCAATTAGATCTTTGGTTATCGCTCATCTACTTCAAAATTTTTCCAGTTAATTTTCCTGCGTCGTCTCAAACCAGTGCGTCGTAGAGGTCCCGTACTCCTTATAAAAAAAACCGGAGGCCCCAAGAAACACTCCATGACAGCCCTTCAAGGTAAACTGAGTAGTAAGAGTCCACCTCTGCTACAACCCAGTCTCCTGCAAAGTGCAGTACAGTTAAAATTGTACCCTTGAACGGTTGACTGGTTAGTTATAGTCCACCTCTGCTACCATACGGTCCTCCACGAGTGGGGTTTTAACCTTCTACATCAAACACCTCGCGCTGGGTCCTTGCGTGTAAAATTTCGTTAAAAGTAAAAGTAAAGTGTTTAACAATTTAAGTCAGTTACACAAAAGTAACCAAGGGGTTAATTTTGTTTTTTTTCTTTTCTCTTCTTTCCACCGCGAACGTGCTCCTAGAGCTAACATCATTTACTTAAAACGGTATTTGATAAACCTTAGGCAACGGAAATAAATAGTCAAGTTGTGTTTAACGTAAGCTCTAGGGCAATTACCTTTACCCGGGATGGTGTTGGTGGGCCCTAGACCAGTCGCGAATTTAGACTATTTTGCCCTTTGCGTAACCTTTGAAACGTAACTACCTTTACTCGTTACGGTATTGGTAACCTCTAGATCACGAATGGGATACTATTTTGACACGTCGTGCCGGGTATTCTTGACAAATCAGAGGTGTGTTGCGAATAAGTGCTTCGCACTACTGCTTGGCAACCACTTCAATTCGATCAGAACAGTCGCCCCCCCCCCCTTCTAAACGCCTGGTCAAGGAATTCAGCTACCTCTTAACCTCACGTCCAACGTACGTGCCTAGTGCACATCCCGAGTTATTAAGCACAAGCTTAGACTCGAATAATACGTCGCGCCGACGTAACACTACCATGACACATGTGATCTGTGTACCGAGTTGTGTAGGAAGGCATCACGTCCACCATGTCACCATGTCACCCATTGGCGAACACAAAGCGACTGCTATTATCACTGAGCTGGCTGCCGTGCATACTGTGACTATGTTGACATCAAGAACGACCGTCTTGCGATCTGCCTCGATAAATTTAAGGAAATTTTAATTGTCGCTGAGCTGGCTGCATGCATACTGTGCATATGCTGTTATTAGTTTGTGAGGGTCATTATCACATGTAGATATATTTATTATATATTAAGGTATACTATTACAATTGAGTTCTTCTGCGTGACGTCATATATTCATGTATAGTTAGTATTTATGGATTCACGTTTAAGAGGGATATAAGATAATGGAGACTCATAGGTACGAAGTTTAGTTCGTACTGCCCCCAACCCGTGTTAGGAGAGACTTCAGTGGGACTTAGATAGGAACGTAGTCAGATTCTCAATGCCCCTAACTTGTGATACACAACATCCCAAGGTATTATGATATTAATGAATATGTATTTATCAACTCTCTTGTGCTTCTGTTGGGAGCAGTGAGTCACCAATGCCCTAGGATCACTCCAGTTTGTACTGCCCTGGAAATTGTCTAGCTCACTAGCTTTCTTATCTAGAGAATATCTCCAGTTCGTACTGCTCTAAAGATCATCTCTTTACTCGAGAAACACAAGAGGGGTGTCTCTGGTGGACGGGGAAAACTAGAAGACTGTGTTAGCCTCTTTTCCCCCGTTTAGCCAGAGTTGTGTATAATTTAAATAGATATCATAAAAGATAGTAATCGAATATATAAATATAATTTCGCTTTTTATTGCGACATGTGAAATGACAATAGCACTTTGAAGAGCAGAGCTCCCTAGTCAAAGCACCAAACTCGTTGCTGATGGCAAAAGTAATTAACATGGGCTGGCATGGGCTTTTTATACCCTCCAGAGAAGCAGCGTTGGTGGTTTTGATTAGGTGGCTTGAATATAATAGTTGCGAGCTCTATTATAAAGCACATTATTTGGGGCTCCGATCCAAATATACCACCTATTTACAACCAACTCATCACTGACTCCACACGACCTTCACTTAGAACGTCAGTTTCACGACCAGCTCATCTCCTTCATGCAGACTGGTGAGTTTCTGCTTTAAAAGTAGGTGACCAACTCTACTAAGTTTTTGACAGATCCTCCTCCATAGGCTTGCCTTCACCCACCCTGGCACCAACTTAATGCAGACAGGCTCGTGAGCCAACTCGAAGTTAGCTGAAATCTGGCTCGGATAGTTTTTAGCGTACCTCCCCTTCCCTTCTGAAGTCCTGGATACTAAACAGACCATAATCTCAGCAATTGCTCACCAATTCGATCTCTATGGAGTGTTTTATCCATAATCCTAAATGCCAAGCTTCTGCTACAAGATCTCTAAAATGCTGGTCTGGAATAAGATGAAATCGTACTTATCTCCGTGGCTCGCCTAAAGACATATTTTATCACTGAATTTTAAGCGCTCGGTGAAGTATCAATCCCATGCTAGATTGGCTCATCTTTAAAATTAGATTTGCACCTCCACGGATTCTCTGATGCCAGCTACCGTGTCATGGCTGCCATTTTTTACTTCTGGCTTCCGAATTCCCAGGGTAAAACTCATTGCCACATCCTGATAACCAAAACAAAAATCGTGCCAACCCACAGCTTCAAGTCAACCACAGCACTACAGACACGTATGATAACACCTCGTCTGGAGCTCAGAGCCAAATCGATCGCTGTAAAGCTTTTAAACTGGACTTCGGCTAAGTAACGCATCCCTGCGAAAATCTGCTATGTTTGGAGCAGTTGTCAAATCGTTGTGCAGTGCTTCCGCTTAAAAACTCCCACGAAAAATTTCCTTATTAACAACGACATCACCCACATCCAGGAGCTAATGCCATCTAGCATCTTGCGGTATGTGCCGATGCTCTTAAATCTAGCTGATGTAGTATCTCAAGGCACTAACGTAAAAGATCTATTATAACATCCCAATTTGATACGAATTATATTATAACTAAAACCTATCCGTCTCTCAAATTCAGATAAGACGTATTGTAGATATAAAGCAGGCCAATATGACAAGAGGAGTTCGTACATCTCTTATGTGTGTGCGCGTGTGAATTAGCTTTGAGATGAATACTTCATAATATGCTGACATAGATTACGGCCAGCCTCATTGTAAACATGCATGTATGTATAAATGAAAACATCGTATTGTACGTTTTAATAAATAGTTACTTGCTTACTATTTGTTCAAATCTGATGATGTATACTAATTTGAAATTTTTAATTCACACATTACTTCATTATATTATAGACCCAAAAGAAACTCAATCGCACTTGTCAGAAAAATGCGATTGGTACTGCTGTATTGATATCATCGTTCATTGGTTGGACTAATTTAACCAAAGGCCTTTTTTACTTACTCTAATGCTATAAAAATGCACCATCGAGAGGAAAACTAGCTCTCTTTACGTCTGTTACCTGTCCTCTAAGGTTTGAGTCAACTCTTGACTCTCGTGACTCTTAAGTACCGTATACACGTAAGACATAACATATTGGCTAAGGCAACTTAAGTGTGTATCGAAAACATCAATAGTATTGGACTACGCTAATGAGCGAGGTACAGCAAAGGAGGCCTGCCAAAAGTGGTTCTGGCGATAGCAAAGAAAACAAAAATCGCAACATCCTACTGGCCATGAACTCATTCATGTAATTAAAGAAATTACTGAAGGTGACTGCATGAAGCGTTAGGGAACTGTGAAGAAGCAGTAAGAACAATTAGTTATAGATGTAAGTTACTTATCAGTAATAAAATGAACAATAAACCTCAATAAAGTGACCTGATTAAATTGAAATTAAAAGAAAAAGTTGTCATTTAGTTGCTTTGATAGAGAAAAACATTAATTAAAATTACCCATATTACTTAAATAAAGATTTTCATTCAGTTAAGAAAAACAAATAAATCTTATGAGCTGAAATCTAAAAGACCCTTGAATGGCACTTGAATAAAACAGTTGAGACTATACTCTAAACAAGTCTGGTCATAACAAATTGACATTCCTTGTGTATTTTTGAAACCTTTGTTTTGTTGAAAAAAAAAAAAAAAATTCAACTATTTTTAATGAAGTGAATTATACGTCAATAAATAAGCAAAACAAATAAGTATATAAATTTAAATGCCCGAACGTAGTCGAGAAAACTTGTCAGTGGATGACTTTTTCATACAATAGTTTCCAAATAATTCAAAAGGATTATGTACAACTAATTCATTAATGGGCATGAATCAAGCTTCTTATTACATATCTTTTTAAGACGGTTACTCAACTCCCTAGAAAAACTTTTTACAAGATGTAGAAAATGGACGAACTCTAATGACAGCCACTAAAAACCTATGTACTTTTCCACAGTTATTTCTAGACTCAAAGTCAAAGCTTGAATGTGTTTCGTAGGTTCTACTTTTGCATTAATTGATCAGTGAAAAAAAACAAGGATCTTTACCAACCAAATCGTATCATGAATACATGGCAGAACTTTTCACTTCCACAATGAAACAAAACGAAACAGTTGAAAATTTTTATCATAGAATTATTTTTCTTACAAAAACTACCTTAACAGCCCTTTTGACCGAATTGAATAATGAGAAACTCAAGACAATACAAAAACCACAACTTAAAAAATTAGCGCTAAGAACGTTAATTAATAGTTTACCTGACTCATAAAAATTAAGTATAACACTTTCGAAACACTAAGAGATATCCATAAAGCTTTAGAAGCCGCTTTACTTACTGAGCGCACTTGCCCACCAGTATACAATCAGGCCAAGTAAGTTAACAAGGCCGTACCCACGATCTCTACTTCTGTGACTCCTGAATCTTCGGTACCGCATGTTACCAAAATTCCTGTTCCTGTTTCTACTCAGTTCGATTACAAAAAAAAATATGTCAGTTTTAATGGCCCATTGAACCACAATAGATATTTTTTTCCGCATACCTACAATAAAAATGATGTCAAGATGACTCAACCAAATTCGACGAGCATAGTCGCAAAATTGTACACCCCGCACTTAGCTACGTACCTTAACGACGATTAAGTACTCTGCTACCAAGCCATACTCCACCACCACCCTGAAATGATAAACCTAATCACTATTATTACCCTCTGAATTTCCAAGAATATTCATATTTTTAACAATCACCCTTTTGTCCACCTTACTACCCACAAATATATACTCCCTGTCCCCTTACTCAAGGCTATGGTTACCATAAACAAGCTGAATTTCAGATGCAAGTGCAAGTTTAAATCTAATGACGCATCCGGAATCAATAATGGCAATCAAATTTACAGAGCCTTCTGAACAAGAACAATAGAAAATTCACCAGCAGTTGAGTTACGTTGCGAAACATTTTGAAAAGATTCGAAAATTTTTATTTAAGATTCAGGTGCAGAAGTAAATAACATCAGTTATAACGCATTAAGGAAGAATACAGAAATCAATTGTAATAGTATAATTGAATTAGAAGGAATAGCTTCACAGCAAGTATACACTCTAGGTACGGTAACTGTAAATTTATTCGATACAGATCACGAATTTCACGTTATGAGTCCAGAATTGCCAATAAATAGTGTTTGTATTTTAGAAGATCTGCTCTTCACGCAAGGAAGTGCTAGAATTAATCACGGATTAAATGCATTAATAGTTGAAAGCAGATTAACTGAACCTATATCTTTTCTGTATCAAGATAATTGAATCAACTAAATAAAATTATTTTAAAAAACAGGATAAACTCTTGACAAATGAAAACTAAACAAAATTTCAAATTAACTTTTAAAAAATTTATTCTTCTATTTCAAAATAAAAATAAAGTACACACACCCCCACGTGATACTATTCATCGTAGTTATTAAAAATTTAAAGTAAATAAAAACACAAGTTATACTTTACCAGCCAGACCAAGAGTAGCTATTAAATTACGAACTTGAAAAAAGATTACTGGTGATGCTTATCTTCGTAGAATTACTACCTTACCCAGAGTGTATATAGGCGAGGCGGTTATAGATTGCAAAGAAAGTAACTGTTATACAATAGCTATAAACACAAGTTTTGAGCCGACAAAAATAGAAATACCTGCACAAAAACTTAAGCATTTTGATGTCATGGAATCTGAAGACGTTTTCAAAACTGACCTTAAGGAAAACGATTCAAACGATATAAAATATTGCATTCAACTTATAATGAATGAGCTAAAAAGACCTTATCACTTAAAAGCTAGTCTATCAGAAATAAAAAAATTTTAGAAAAATACGCTAACTTATTTTACATTTTAGGTGACCTGGCCTTGTACTTCTATTAAAACACATAAAATAAATATGACAGATTACCATCCTGTATATGTCAAACAATACCGCTACCCCTTATCATTACACCAAGAAATCAAAACTCAAATAGAAAAATTATTTGCAGACGGTACAATCATGAAATCAAACAACCCTTTGAGCAGTCTTTTCTAGATAGTTTTCGAGAAACAAGGACCTGATGAAACAGAAAGATACAGATTAGTAATGGATTACCGTAAACTAAATGAAAAAACCATCCCTGATGCTTATCCACTACCAAACATGACTGAAATATAAGAGCAATTTGGAGGCTCAAATTATTTCTCCGTTTTTGATCTAGTCAATGGATTCTATTAAATAGAAGTTGACCCTGCAGATACATAAAACTGCTTTTAGCACACCTTAAGGTCATTGTGAATATGTAGAAATGCCATTTGGACTATGCGATGCACCTGCAACATTTCATTGACTAATGGACGTAATTTTAATAGGACTAAAAGGCATTGAGTTATTTATATTTTTGATGACATAATTGTATGTTCAAAAACTTTAAAAGATCATGTGACAAAAATTACTCATTTATCTAAGAAACTTTTAAAATCGAAATCAAAATTACAACCTTACAAATGTAAATTATTAATGCCCAAAGTCACTTATTTAGGACATAACATAAGAAGCTACGGAGTCAAACCAGATTTAAAAATATACTACAAGCTGTTGAGAAGTATCCAAAACAAAAAAAAATCAAACGAATGTTAAACAATTTTTAGAATCAGCAAAATATTACTGTCATTTTGTCAAAAATTTTGCAGAAATTGCAGAGTCTTTAACGTCCCTTTTAAAAAAAGGAAAAAAAATTTGTTGAACAGATACTCAGCAAAAAAGCTTTGGAAAGTTAAGAAAAATATTATCCAAAGCACCTGTGTTAGCTTGTATCGATTCAAATACGCCATTTATATTAACAACAGATGCATTTAATATAGCTATTGGAGCGTATTAAGAAAAGAAGAACCAGAAAAAGACCGCCCAACTAAGTATATGTCAAAAACTCTACATTAGGCTGAAAAAAAATTACTCTACAACGGGAATAGAAGGCCTAGCAGTAGTTGTAGCAGTCCAATATTTTTGACATTACTTACACAGCAGAAAATTGACGGCTTACAAAGATCATAAACCACTATCCTGGATTAAGTCTATTAAAGATCCTATGAGTAAGCTAAATACATGGAGAGCAAGACTAAGAGGTTATAGCTATACTAACGAGTACAAACCTGATAGACTAAATAGGAACGCGGACGCCTTATCAAGAAATTCAATAAAATTGAATGAAGATGAAAGTGATGAAGTTAATTCTTCGGACGAAGAAGTCTCATTAAAAGCTTGTTTGCTACTTATAAAGGCTAAATAAACTAAAACTTCGATAGCTTGCCAAAATATGTCAAAAACCAATCAATTTCATTCCAATAATATTGAAAGCATAGAATCAGCACCTAAGGTAAGAAATAATAAACCTAGAGATACACTATCAAAAATACCTTGGGGTATGAAAAGCGGACAGAATAAATGAAATATATCTACAATAGCGAAAAGATTAAAACCGAGAAGCGAAACGAAGAAAAGAAACACCAAGATCTCAAATACAAGACTCGTCATCCAAACCCGACACTGCATCTATTTTACAGTTTAGTGACCACAATTCGATGCACCAATAACATTACAAAACCAATCATTTATGCCAAGCTTAATAAATGCACTTAAAGAAGAGATCCCTCAGATTAAAATCAGAAACTTAACTGACCAAAATTCGGAAATCAGTGAAATTGGAGAAATAATCGAACAAAATGTCGGTTTTTTACCAAGACGAACCAATATTTTAATCAAACCCAGTACGTCCCAAGCCAATGACATTAATTCAAAATCTGTAATTTTTCAACAAGATAACGACTCTACTTCTTCTGATAAAGAAACTTCAAATTTAACTACAATAAAACCCAAATTTCAATCTCCTTTTTGATGCTCTGTACAAGACCAAGTAAACAATACAAATAAAAATAAAAAGCAGTTATTTTATTCAAGAAATAACACGTACAGTAATAAAGATTGCGACAGAAAAAGATATATTGAAGAATGGAATCAAAACTCATTATGGTGTAATAGTTACGATAAGAAGAATAAAATATCAAGCAATAGCATTTTTAGAGAAATACAATCTTTATCTACAATCCCTACCGAACGTCATGATGGCAGTTACTTTAATCAAAAACAAATAATTTCACTTCAATAGTCACATCAAAATTCAATTTCTCCAACTAAAGTAAATGAATGGATCGAAAAAACAATGAACGAGCTTATTGCAAACTGAAATCTCATAAAAGCCAAATCTCTAAATAAATCTCACAGAAATAGTCCTACCAAAAATAAATTACAAAACTCTAATGATGAACTGTACAGAAGAAGCTTATCCCCTGTAGAACAAAATAGTAATAAAGAGAGAGGTGACAACCATTCTTCATCGGAAATTGTTGAAAATAAAACTGATCACGATACCAAGAATACTTCTTATCAAAATAATCGACTGCGGGCAAGCCATACAGCAGCGTTAGAATCCATACAGCAAAATTGTAACTCAGCTCATAGCAAAAAAGTAACAAGAAATATTAGTACCGTTTAAAATCCTCTAATATAACTTATCTAACGAATAAATTAACATTTTCAAGTACTCGTAGAAATCTAACTTACCCAATAAATAACTACATCCATTACATTTCTGAAACTGTTGATTTAAAATCAATAAACAATGAACTACTGTAAGATATACGATTTATTACTACGAAAAACCAAAATCGCTACATATTTTTACTAGTCGTGAACAAAACCTTTACTAATGAAACAAAACCTAGCATTTAACGAACCTGCTTAAAAAATCTTGCATATGCAATATCAGTAAAGGAAGTTAACACTGCTTGTATTTCTAGGAAAGGTGAACTCACTGATAATTTTTCTAGAGGAGAAATGTCATCAATTTTATACAAAGAATGATGTCACCTTTCCCTTACAGTGAAAATTTGTTTTAGGACATGTTCTTATCCAACTCTAGATGATAGAAAGAAAAAATTAGTGTAATGTCATACTAGCTTATTTGGAGGTCATAGACGAGTAGTAAAAACTTATAGACAAATGAAAGGAAAATGGTTTAAAAAAAAAATGCGCTACGACATTGCTAAATGCATACAAAAATGTTATATTTGCCAGGAACAAAAATTAGTCCACACAAAAACTACAGAACCTATGATAATTACAGACACACTATTAGAAGTATTTTAGAAAGTTGCAATAAATACAGTAGGCCCTTATCCAGGAAGTACATCGCATCTTGCGGTATGTGCTAATTCTCCTAAATCTCGCTAATGTAGTATCTCAAGGCACTAACGTAAGAGATATACTATAACATCCCAAATTGATACGAATTATATTATAACTTAAAGCTATCCATAAAATTCAGATAAGACATATTGTGGATATAAAGCAAGCTAATAAGACAGAAGAAGCTCGTACATAACTTATGTGTGCGCACGTGTGTATTAGCTTTAAGATGAATGCTTCATAATATGCTGACATAGAATACGGCCAGCCTCATATAAGAATGCACGTATGTATAAATGAATAAATCGTATTGTACGTATTAATAAATAATTACTTGCTTATTAACTGTTCAATTCTAATAATGTATACTAATTTAAAATTTGCAGATGGATTAATTTTAAATGTTGTAACCTTATTGTCACAGTTGAGTTTGTATTTGGCGTTTTAATATTGCTGATGCAAGTTTTCATTATCACTGACCTAAAAAACTCAATCGCACTTGTCAGAAAAATGCGATTGGTACTGTTGTATTGTTAATTCTCAATATATAAAATCATAACATATAACATCATCGTGCAAGCTTACTGTTTTCAATGCAATCTGCAAAAGTATTACTCGTTGATTGATCTAATTCAACCAAAGGCCTCTTTTACTTGCTCGGACGCAATAAAAACTCACCATTAAGAGGAAAAATTTCTCTCTTTACGTCTGTCAACTGTCTTTTAAAGTTTCAGTCAAATCTTGCCTCTCATGACTCGTGAGTACCGTATACACGTAAGGCATAACGTGTTGGTTGAGGCAACTTAAGTGTGTGTTGAAAACATTAATAGTATTGGACTATGGTAAGGAGCGAGGTACAGCAAAGAAGGCCTGCCGAATATGGTTCTGGCGATAGCAGAGAAAGCAAAAATCGCAACATACTACTGGCCACGAACTCATTCGTGTAGTTTAAGGAATTACTGAAGCTTACCGCACGAAGCGTTAGGGAACTGTGAAGAAGCAGTAAGAACAAGTAGTTATAGATATAAGTTGCTTATCAGTATTAAAATAAACAATAAACCTCAATAAAGTGACCTGGTTAAGTTGTAATAAAAAGAAAAAATTAAAAGAAAAAAGGCGGGTATCTCTGTCTCTCTGCTTTATTCTACAGTAAGCAATATCAACAACGGCAGCTGTGCCCTTCCTCAGCTAATTATCTCATACGCTTTCTTTGGAGCCATTCATAAAAAGTCTTAGGTCACCAGCACGTACGTAGTTTAGCGTGCCTGAATCGTTGGTGGTCAGCGCAAAACCAAAGTTTTCTTCTGCAAGTGCCTTTTCTGTACACTTCTGTAAGTGCGAGCGGCAACTTAGCTGATGGTACTCATTTCACGAGCATGGGTTACACCTTTCTGTTATTTTAGCCCCACTGGCGTTAAATATGCGGACCCTTTTAATGTCTTGGCTTTCAAGAGACGAGAAATATGGATTTCTAAGCGCTATGTAGCCCTCTTCATTTGTCTGCCTACCAGGGACATGCATCTAAAATGGGTTGGCGACCTTTTGGTAGCATTATTCCTGGCAGCGCTTATACGATTTAGTTGCCAACATGGTTAACTGAGCTGTGGAGCAATCACTTAACCTGCTTTAGTCAAGCCAATGTAGAGCTGCGAAAAACTCTGCAGCACGTCAAGCTTCAAAGGGATATCATACCAAGAGCTCTTTTTGAACTAGACATTTTGTGGTGGTTTACTCCTCCCTCTTCCAGCCACTTCTCATTCAGATGGTCTTTGGGAAGCCAGTCTAAAATCTGTGAAGAGCCATCCCCAGTGCGTCATGGGCTTTCGTTGTCTCACCTATGAAGAGTTCTCTACAGTCCTCACCAGCAATTGAGATGGTCCTCAACAGCAGGACCTTAAAACCGCTAACAAGCGGGATTAACGACAATGAAGTTCACATGCCTGGCCACTTTCTCATCAGTGGACCTTTTAACGCGATCGTCGAAGCTCCCTGTCCCGACAAGAACCTGGATTGTCTCTCGCATTACGGCCTTGTAAAAGCTATTCGCGCCTAATCTTAACTCACTAAGAACGCAAGTACCTTAATACCCAACAGCGTCACCCAAACTGGACTGAGCTTCGATGCCGTGTGCCGCTTCGTGCTTGGTGATATTGTTGCAATCGTCGACTTTACCTTGCTCTTAACCCATGGATGTTGGCCACTTGGCAAGATAATTCAAGTGTATCTCGGTACAGATGGCTTTGTACAGACTGTCGATGTAAAGACCACTACTAGGATGTACACCCAGCCTATCACAAAGCTAGCACTCATGCTGATTGAGTTCTCAGACAAGCCTCTTACTTCACCTTCTGTACCAGTCTCAGGAAATCGCCACAGGGCGGGTGGGCCTACAAAATTATTCCAGAAACGAAGTGGCAAAATGTTTGATCGTCATTTCTTGATCTTCCTCCAGTAATTGCATTAGGTGCCTGTTCTTCTTCTGCTCCTCACTGAGTGCCTCCGTCAAGCTGGGAGAACCTTGATCAGCGCATAAGCGAGAGCTTGGTGCCTTGGCAGCAGTCCAATAGTAGCACCCTGCATCAACGCTTTGGCCCAAACCCGACGATCAGCCATTATGGCAAGTCAAGTCTATGTCTTAACCTTAATACTTAGATACGGCCCTTTATACTTGAACTGCTGTAATTTTTTTTATGAAAATCAAGTTTAAAAGTTGTACTACTGGTTAAGTGAAGGAAATTAAAAGAGTACTGTTGATATTGAAAATAACTTAAACGAAAAATTGAACACTTATCACGTTTTGACTACGAACGAAAAAATCTAAAAACTTTATCTTATTTAGGGTTCTTAGATGCAATTACTTTGAGAGCATCTAACATATCAAAAAATAATAATATAAAGAAACAAAATTAAAATTTTTTTACACTGTTATCTAAATTTATCAGATATTCATAATAAAAACAGTAGTAATATCAGGATAACATAGTTTAAATGAGAAAGTAAAGTGAACCACAAATATTTATAATAAAAACATGTTATTATAAATAGAAGAGAATTCAAGTAAATTTTATCTTTGTTTCTAAAAACGCGACACCAAACGATATTCTAAATATAACACTTAAAATGTTTTATTTTAAATAACTACTGATTTCAGATGACATTAAAAATAATATTTCAAGAAATGTGTTGCCATGTGTCCATACAATTAAATGTCTGGAACTTGGTCTACCGTCTGCACACAGCTCACTAACTCAAAATACTGTTTTACAAGTATTACGCCCAAACAAACTAATACATGTATTTTAACATTAATTTTTTTTTGGCACTGCGTGCATATGTATTACATTTCAAAAAACATTCTAAACAAACGGTTACCTGCTATATTACCAAACAAATCACATACGTGATAAACATATTCATGAAACTTGTAATTTTAATAAATAATTGAATGGTTGTTCCTTATAATAAATTCGTGTTCATAATGTGTAAATATTATTTTCCATTAAATGTTGTGCATTAGTTTGTAGTAAAAAATTGATTTGTGACTAAATTTAAAGAGGTTGTGACAAAGCGTACTAGAGGTCCCAGGAAAAAAAGTTTAAGTCAGATTTCTCAACGTTATTTAAAATGCTTAATCTAATAAAAAAACAAAGAAACAAAAAAATTAAATCAAATAGTTATTTTGTAAAATTATAGAAGTATGAAAACATTTCTGAATATTATATTTTTAGTAAAAAACTGACAATTAAGTGGGAAAACAAAAAAATATGTAATGAAAGTCATTGAAAAAAGTTAAGTAATCTTAGTATTTCAAAAAAATAAGCTCAAACTTATTAAAATATAATAAACGGTGCAACATCTTTCGAAGGCACAAAAAGATTTCAAGAAATTAAACACCAAGCGCTTAGAGATGTTGCAACCACAATGGGTATAATTGATTATGATTCTCAAATTGAGAGTACTTTCAAAGAAGCAATTATTCTAAGGTATCCTAACTAATGAGGATACTTTTTTGCCTGATTGTTAATTCTAAAAAAAAAGGTAATGAAGTACAAAATAATTACTAAAAAAATACGATGGAAGATTACGTTTATAATAGAGATAATCACGCTTCATTATATATATGATATATATGAACTAGATTTTATAATAAGCAGATAAATTATATGAATGTTTTATTCTACGTATACCAAAACAAATGAAAGATATTAAAAATCTTAAGGTAAAAATAACATTTTTTAGTAAGAAAATGTTTAAAGCGTGTAACAAAAAGTTACGTGAAGATGACTTGATTTCTCAGGATAAAGCTTTAATGATTCTAAAAAAAGTAACAGAAATAGTTACAAGAAGTTTAGGAGATTTTTGTAATATGGCAATGAATTCTTAAAAGTACATTCGTTGTCTTAAAATAAAGTTATTAGCTAAATATTTCTATTCATAAAAAAAGTGATTTCATAATAATTATTTGAGAAACTACAGAGATGTCACTTGAACGGGTATTAAGAACTTTCGATTTCCAAACCAGTATTCGTTTGTATTAAAAGTGTTGAGTTAAAATTGTTATATTTATGTAATATTCTAAGTTTACCGTTTTCTCACATAACAAAAATTCGTTGAAAGTTAAATAGAGAAACTAAGCTGTAGTACAGCATAAATGATGCAACGTATAAAGAGGTTAATGAGTCAGACCACAGTAGTAATATCAATTGTTTAATGAAAATGGTTAATAGTTAGCGTCAGGGCTTAACACAATATAACTTAATAGGTACAGAAGAAATGCTAAATATAAATTTAAGTATATTGTATGGTTTATGTAACGGTGATGTATTAGGAATTACCAAATCTGAAATACAACGTTGAAGGAGGAAGAATAAACTGCTGTCCTTAATCATAGCCCTATTTACCATGAAAAGACCAAAGTTTTTCCCCCCTTTTTATGACAGTATGTCGAATATTTCAATAAGGTTTACCTTTTGTTTGCAATCTACATAATGTGAAACGCAAAATAGAAAATAAATTTATGTGCAATAAGAAACTAAATATAATTCTTTAACTTGTACGGACTATTTCAATGCATATGTTTTTTAGATCTGATTCATTGTTTTAATATCGAAAATTAAACTTTTTTTAATTAATGAGTATTTAAAAAATTTATTTTTTTTATAAAAATATTTTAAATAACTTTAAAATTATCACAAAAAAATTTGTTTGTATAACAATATAGTGAAATCTTGATTTTTGTCTACTTTCGATAAATAAACATTAAAAATTCCTGTTTAGTCAACGTTTTTTTTTTTTGTCAAGCTCTCATTAAAGATAAATTTCGTTTTCATTTTCGTATCTTGATAACGTGGTTTCTACTTTACCATGCAAAAAAACTGATTTTTCAAACATAAACCTATGTTATTAAAACTTTGAGATTGAGATTCATCTAAAATCATATAAAATGGGAAAGACTGATGAAAATGGTCTTTTGGAGGACATAAAAGTCAATGATGACAGATTTTTTGTATTAAGAGTTATTTTTGGTATACAAACTGTTTTTCTAATTTTTTCGCTAGTAATAATATTTTTTTTAGTATTGTATTGGAGTAAATGTGTATTTCGTAAATTTTTACCATTACATAAGCCATTCACTATTCTTTAATTTTATATAAAAATAACAATTGCTTTTTTCGTTTAAATAAGGCTCACATGGAAGAGAGCCTTTACAAATATTTTTTAGAAATTTAGATAAACAATTAATGTTATCATCACTATTTAGTTTTCTATTCCTCATAGAAGTAGCATATTTAAAGCTGTCATACCTTTCTATCTTTGTTTTGACAAAATTAAAAACTTTGTTCTTTGAATGGTAAGTATATTTCTTATAAGAAGAAAATTTAACGTAATTAGTTAAAAAGTTGATATTCATACCATAAATATTGAAAAAATATAAGTATTCTTCACATTTGACACTTGAAATAACTTACCGGAACAGAAATAAAAGTTGGTTACCTCTCTAGTTCGTGAGGCCCAACTTAGGCAGCCTTCTGCACGTAGGCGCATCAGGAGGCGTGCGTGAGGTACTCATTAGGCAGCCTACACAACCAACCTTCGTCTCACCTCTCGAATCGCATACACAGATGTATTATCTACAGTTGCAGTAAAAACTGTAGCGTTAAATTATACATAGATACACAAGTGACAAGTGTTTTCCATTGAGTCCTGTTTCAATAATCAATAAGTATTTTTATACTATGAGACAGTCAAAATCAATCGACATTAAATTCGTTGTCAACTAAACAAAGTTTTTCATAGTACTGAATTAGAAACAACAGTTGTTGCTTCAAAGAATTTCAATAAAAACTATTTGAAAATCAGACTTAGATTATAAAATTTTAACGACCAAAAGTTTGTACACTGTCATTTAGATGTTTGCCATCAAGTTAAGTTCATCTGTTATTCAAATGACTCAATATGTTTTTGTCTGAAAAAAATTAAACTGCAGTGTGAGTAATTTTTTGTATTTATAACAGGGTTATTATTTAATAATAGTGCCTCAGAGTTAATATATAAATCATATGTTTATATTTTTACCTTGATATCAATTGTTAAATAAAGCAACTTTTAAGGTTCCATTTATATCTTCAGTTGTATAAAAATTTAATTTACCTTAGAAATATATTTCTGTAACTATACGTGATCAACAATGTCACGATAAAAAAATTTTCATCAAGAAATTAAATGTGATTCGTTTAAAATGAAACATGACTTTAGTTTGGTTATAATAAAATGTGTATTCTCATATGTACATATATATACTTATCGATTAAAAGGTGGTTATGTTACGTCAATGGAGGCAACCTACTTAGAGCTTACCAAACACCCCCTAACGCTGCCAACATAGGACCTTAGTTGGCTAGAGAGGCAGCCTAAGTAAGCCCTACTGATCGCCTACGTATAATTTCTGTTCGGGTAACTTCTCTTTCTCTTCTATCTTACGACTTCTCTTTTTTCGAGTATAACCCCGGTTAATTTGTGGTGGTAACAATCGGCTAAAAATATTATCTGTACCGAGGAAACTCTAAGATTAGGAACCAACATACAAACAATGATTGTGTTTATATGTCGGAGGGCGGGTTCGTGGCCCTGTGTAAAAGAGCGAAATTGCTCAAATTGCCGATTATATACAATACTTAAAAATATTTATTATCAAGTTTCAAAATTTATCTGTTGAATAATCAATTAATTCCTGCACCATAACAGCAATTGTTTATTGATTATTACTTTATTGAGTTCTCCTGAATATTTCCTTAATTTAATTAATTTAATAATTTAATATCTTTTTCAACTTATTCAATATTTTTCTAATCTAATATCTTTTTTTATTTTATTCCTGTCCCTTTTTGGGGTCCAGATAATATTCTCAGTTTATTAAACGATTTCAAATCTTAACAGCTATTTTTCTAGTTTTTATCTTGAACTATAAAAAGGAACTCGCAATCTTATGTGGAGGGGAAGGTTTGCTTAAATAAGTAAAATCAATTTATTTTTAATTATCTTATATTTATTCAATCATATGATTTTAAGGAAATTATATCTTAAATTTTTACATGTATTAATTGTAGTTGAGTGATCGCAATTTTTTACGTTAATAAAAAACAATAAATAATATACTTGACAATTCACTTAAAATTTATCTGCCTTTTTAATAGAAAATTTTACAAAAATGACAATTTAAATTTTCCCTCTTTAGTATCTCTGCTTGAACACGTTAGGTTAGACTAATGCGAAATTTTATTACAACCGCGGAAAGTTAGTGTTAGGTACCTATCCGACCAAGTCACGTAAGGTTAGGTCGTTCTCAGGGCCCTTGGGTGTCTTGAGCACTGCTCAAGTCGTCAACCCAGGAACTTCGCCTAAGAACGTGGTCGCTAACCCTAGTGCCTCGACTACTTGGGGATGCGTCGTCTCCACGCTTAAAGCGGTCGAGCACCGAAATTCCAAGTAGGTACCGGTTAGTGAAAGTGTTACCTTGCTGGTAGTGTACACACTTTTCAGCTATCAGCCTTCGTATTTCGTCTCTTTTTCTCCCTTCGTGCTCGTCGCGGTATTGTACCGGTGCACGGGAAAGTTCCAGGTCTGGGTGAGCAACGGATATACCGCGTCCCAGGCTCGCTGGAAGATGAACTCTTTTCATTGCGCAATGGTGCCTTTTATGCTAACGTTATTTCCTTTTGAGTAGCAGGTTTTCCCTTCTTTGGGTGAACGCGCTCTAGCGTTTTCTTAACGTACTAGACGCACATTCCCCGCGCGCGGCGTTCAAATTTGAATTTTCAAATAGGAATTTTTTATAAAATGAAATATATGTGTATATAGAAAAAATGTGTACTATTGAATTGTATATTAGACGGATTTTTTATTACAAGAAAATATAATAAATAAAAGAATATAAATATAAATTCAAAGCGTGTATTATAAATTCTAGGTAATAGAAGTGCCCCCTTGCAATCTATTACCATTTTTCAAATGCATTAGAAACTTAACGAATATTGATATTAAGTTTTAGAATACAGTACAATAACAGAAGATTTAATAAATTAATAATTTTTTGTATAATCGTACTTTTATTAATATTTCCTTAAAACTGGAAAGATCTGTCTAACACTAACTTCTAAAACAATTAACTTATTTCTTAAACAAATATTTAAATCACTTAAATTATGTAACGTTATTATTGCTATTACTAAGGCATTTAAGATCATAAAAGCCTCGGTCTACATAATCAAATTTACTTCTCTTTATTTTTTTTAACATTCAAATTCTAGAAATAACTTCTTATCATATTCTATTTGAACGGTTAAAAAAATGTTCTATGACTGGTAATTCTTTTTGACCGTAAAATTGATTCTATGCCCATCCATTCTATATACTAAAGATAATTGTACATACTAAAGATCATTGTAGTGGAAAGAAAGCAGAGCAATAAGTATATAGCATGCTTAATAGAGCTCTCTGGTTAGAACCGACGAGGACGAAAATCTGATCCATGCGAAGCGCTCTTCTCTCGTTTTGGATGAGTAAAAAAGTTGATACTAGTTCCTCGACTATTTACTTCGTGCGCATCCCAAAGCCTTAGAATTCCACGTAACAGTTCTGGTGTCAAAAGTAGAATGGTCATCGAGATTAAATAAATAAAAGTAAATTTTTTTTCATCTTTGTCAACGGTAAAGTATCGACTCTCGCGATTTTTGGGAAGCAAGCATAGTGTTGTGCCCCGAAGCGTATAAGGAACTGCTACAAGAGAGATCGGCAAAACAAAGAGTTGCGCAAGTACAAAGGAAAGGAACTCTAAATTAAGGACTAAGGTGAAATAATATCCTGGACTACAATAGGAGGTCGAGTAAACAAAAATGTTAAAGATTTTGGTCACCATTATTCTAGCTGGAAGTATATGGTAAGTACTTATGATTAAAAATAAATGAATATATTTTTACTGTCCAAGGGGTTCTGTTGAAACTTTTAGTGTGATACAATTTTATTTTCGTTCTTATATTTATTGGGCGCTCAATATTCTCCTCATAAAATCGTTGGCACGTAACTTAGGCAATACATCGTGCGTCAAAAAGATTTTGAATCGTTAAGAAAACTGATCAGGTTCAAAGCGAGGAAGTAATAAATGAATTAATAATAATAATAATAATAAGATTAGACAAGCGGTAACAGTTAAAATAGAACGGGTTTACTATCGTGAAATAGAAATGTAAAGAATCGTACAGAAATTCATGAGTGTTTCAGCTCTTCTATACAGGCAGGAAATGAAGAAAAATAGAAGAGAGTTATAGAAAATCATTCGTACCTACAATAGAAAGTTTTGACGAAGCCCAAAAAGACGCAATGAGTGTTAAGGAGCCCGAAATTCTCTCGTATCTGGAAAATGAGGCAGAGTCAGAAACACTAACCTTATTTTTGGAACATAGCCTGAAATTCCAAAAACGATAAACAAAAAATAGCACCTTTTAATGCTGAAATTAAACAAAAAGATTAAGCCAAGTATTAGGAAGGAAAAAGTTGCCCTAACTTCTGTACAAGCAGCAGGGCCGAGTTCTGTGAATTCTTGTATGGGTGACACTAAAGGAGGTGAGTCATTTTTGAAAGACGCAGAATATGAGGTCAGAAAGGTAATGAACGTTTAGACAAGGGACAGGACAGTACGCATAAAAAACATACTTAGAAATTTTAACATACAACAAAAAACACAACAAAATACTCCGGAAGTTTCCGAAGAGTTTATGGCACAAGGATACAGGGGATTTGCACGTACCGAGCAATAAGGTATTTAAGGACGTGTCAACGAACTGACAGGGTACAAAACTAAAGTGTAGGATACAAAAAGGGCACTGTTATTTAAGTTTTCTCTGTGGAGAAATAACATAAATGGGGAGTCTTCTACATAAACAACATCTGGTCCAACTAGGCGTGGTACACACCAGCCCCATAGTACACTAGCAAGCCAAATACATGCAGCCCTTAGAACACGTTATACGAGCTCAGGTCAATAGCGCATTAGAAAACATTCCAATATTTAATGAAGACCCAAATTACCTCCTGCTTTTCAAAGAGATGGTACAGATAGCAAAGACAAGAACTCCGTGGCCACACGAAAAATATTTTATTGGAAGATTAAGGGGTGAAATTAAGAATATAGCTGCAGACCAGTTTCGTATGTGGCTTTCACCAGTTAATACGGTTGATACATTTTAACTTGTACTCTCATAACAGTTGAGAAGCATGGGGGAAGTAGAGACTCTGTGAGCAGAGTTGAAAATGTTAATGCAATACCCAAGTAAATTGATTGCAAAATACTGCAGTCAATCGCAAAGATTATGTAATAAAATCATGATGACCCATGGTTAAAATCGACACCTAGGATAAATTGAGAAGATAGTACTCATAAGCAATTCAGATAGAAAAGCTTCGAAACAGTTCATGTACAATACTATAGAAGCCACCACAAGCGTAGTCAACGAGATGGGCTTGCGTAACACGGGACAAGGACCATACGTTTACTATGAAATACAGGAAAGTTACCACAGAGACAACAGGTATTCAAAAATAGGTGCATTAAAAACCAATTATGCATCAATAAAATACAGAGACACAGAGTACAAAAGGGGTGGGTTTAGCAAAGACGATATATGGTATTTATATTGTAAAGGACACAATCAGCAATATACCAGGTAATGCAAAAAGCTGTATAAAGATGCACTTACTAAAAAATAACAAAACCCCGACAAACTATCTGACAAACCATATTAAGTATTTGATGAAGAGAAGAACAAAAATAGTTCTGCGTATAATAACATATTCTATGTTACATGGAAAAATGATCCCATCTTTAATGGTAATAATAATTATTTTAAAATTAAAAAAAATAAGGGCATGGTAGTAATAGATACCTTCATAATAACTTCTATAACATTAATGACAATTTTAATAATAACTATAATAACAACAATAGTAACCGTCCCCACATCAGCTAGCAGCCACAGAAAGGTAATGCAGATAATTAAAATAGACCAAACGGAACCAATGAAATGTTTGATGATAGAAACAGAAATGATAGAACAAATGGGGGTAATTTTTATGGGAGGCAGTATTAATACTGAACGGATTATAATAACCAGGGCCCACAACGAGAAAATGAGGCCACGCATCTCAAAAAGGAGTCACAAGACGTATGGATAAGTCAACTTTGGGCAGGGAATTTAAGCTTTAACGATACTTAATGCGCTCCCCAAACGTTGAACGTTCAGCAATAGGAAAAATGGTGATAAACGCGTTCAGTGGTAGAGAAGCAGCAGGCTCACGTAAAGACAATGAGACGTATGAAGGTGCATATACATGGCAAGTAGAGACATAGGAGCTCAATAACAGTACATCAAGTTAAACACAGCCCACAAGAGAACTTGTAAGTGAGCCTTGTATTATGTACGGGGACCACTGAGTACAAGCGTGCACGTCAATAGAATGAATGGGATGTATGGACTCGCACAATACATTTCTAAGATCAATGTCACTCGCTTTGGCCGGTCTATATGGGCACGAAATAAAGGTGTACCTAGATAATATAATGGTGTTTGTCGAGAACCTTTAAAAACACAGAAAACATTTTATTAGACTTTTAAATCGCTTTGTAGAGGCTAACTTGACCATCGAACCTAGAAAGTGCTAATTTGTGAAACGGAAAATGAAAGTGTTAGAGCATATTGCCAGGAGTTGACAAATAAAAACAAACCCAAAGAAAATCTAGGCAGCAAGTAAATATCCAAGATCTACTAATAGAATTAAGCAGTTTATTGAATTTGTCAGCTACTACAGATGATTCATTCTGAATTATGCAAAATTTACTTAGCCACTCTCCAAGTCCACTCTTACAAAAAACAACAGTTTCAATGGGAAGAGCAGCAGGACCAAGCCTTTGAGACACTTGTCAAAGCATTCTGTAGTAAGCTGGTACTCATTGCACCTTATCTGGATATACCCTTTTAAGTGACAACGGACGCATCAAATTACGCAATAGGGGAGGTAGTAAGCCAAGGTGAACTGGGAAAAAAAAGACCGTGTGAATATGACCCACAATGCCTTCAAGGGAGTGAATTACACTACCCGACGTATGATAAGGAACTGTTGGCCATGGTGTTTGCAAAAGAACAGTTTCAGCCGTACCTAGTTGGGCGAAAATGTACAGTGATCACAGATCATAAATCACTGACACATCATCATACGTCAAAGAAGCCCAACATAAGATTTAATAGGCTAGGAGTGGAACTACGAGGCTACAAGTTTGACGTGGTATATTGGTCAAGCATTTTGAACAAAGTACCTAACGCACTCTCTTGAAATCCATCAATAGAATAGGGTGAAATAAACACTGATCCACCACACCAAGAACTGTATCAGCTGGTAGATGAACAGAAGAAAGAAGGACTAGCCAATAGCGATGGGCCTCCAGAGCGCATTTTCAAAGAACGAGCAACCCGTAAACAGCATATTTAGGGAGAGAGCCGATCAAGCACGAGAGATATCGAATAAAAGAGAGAGTAAAGGAGATCCACCATTGTAAGAGCATACAGCGAACAAGCCACTCACTGATGGCACTTATGAATAAAATAAAAGAGTGCAACGAGTTACATAATTATTTGAGTTACAGAATGAAAATAAGGGTGACATGAACGTAGGATGCACAGGTTCAGATACATCAGACGATGAAGCAAAAAAATGGCGAAAAAAAATTGCAAGACCGATTACTGTTGCTGGGGATGATTCTATTTTCTAAGAAATGATGGAAAAAAAAAATGAGATTATATTATGAAATAACCAAGATGTCATAGAAGAGTAAAAATAATGAGTACGCTAGCAGCAATACTGGTTAAAAAAGAAAGCGAAAGTTACGCAACAGATAGTTGGAAACATTGAACAGATAAAAGCTGAATCTTTTAATTACGCTGAAAATAACAAGCCCTCTGAAGTTAATAGAAATAGCTAACTGTGAAATGCCACAAACGTCAAATAATGCAACGGTACGAAAAGTAGAAGAAAAAGAACGTAGGTCAGCAAAGCTCTCGGGGAACACATACACAAACTTTGCTCCAACAACAAAGGTGGACAAGGAACTGGATGTACACAATTTGTTGGAGGTAAGATAAGATGAACTATAATATATAAGCTGAAGTCATAATCGTCGTAAGAAGGGAGATATAGAGGAAACGCCTGGAATGAGGATTAACATGTTGGAGCCCAACGAAAGTATACCAGAAGGAAAAGCGTCACAGAAGAAAAGGAAAAACGTAGACTTAACGTGGCATACAATAAATAAGAGAGTCCAGTTTTAACCACTGGGAAATCAAACAGTAAAGGAGCCCAACATAGCATTAGATACAAATGAGCCGACAAACAAGTGGCTAGAGTATTTTGACGATAATACACGAAGAAAAAGGAATGAATTTGTTCAACCTTAAAAGATACTTTCTAAAGTGCCAGGATTACGATACAACTTGGCAAATAACAGCATATTTCATAGTGTAATATTTTTATTTAATCTTATCCTCTCGACTAACGAGCTGAATATGATAGAAAAAAATTTAGTATACCTTTAAAATTGTAAAAAGCCAGGAGAAACAGAAAATACACTAAAGACGCTTACAGAATATGGAAATGGAAAATGTATACACATATTTTTGCAAGAATGAGAAAAAAAGTATGTGTAGACCTTAAATTGAAACGGGGGAATCACATTGATGCGCACTAGATTGCAAGAGACAAAAAAAAGTCAGCCATTTACATCTAGAAAGTAGCGGCATAAATGCCCATTACATGCCACTAATACAATATTCTAACACCAAATCGAAAAGTGATTTACGTAACGATGACAGCAGTTGCAGTGTAAGGTGTAGAGAACGCACGAGTGACCCACAGCTAGACAAAAGAATAGACCAACGTAAGCGGGAAAAGGCTAATGGAAAGTGCAAAAGGCCCCTCATCTAAAGCACCACCACCACCAGAACCTTAAAGTGACTGCAAGCCCTTAACTAATAACAATACGATGAAAATAGTTATAGTTATACTTATAAGTACAGAAATAATATTAATATTAATATTAATAGTAACTATAATTATTATTTTTTTATTATTATTATTATTATTATTATAGTAATAAATATAATGATAATAATATAAATAATGGTAATGACAGAAGCAGTACAGAATATAAGAATAATAAAGCTGATACACCAATATAGTATTCTACAGAACGACAGGATACACAGAAACATATGTATATAAATATACAAGGAGACTCGTTATTTTTCATTTATCAGCGGCATTCGGACGAGCCAAGTAAAAAACGAATTATATAATGAGAAAAAATAAGATAACTGATAACAGCATAACCAACAGACATTCAGACAATTAACTCACCTCATTACGAAGAAAAAGTATTGATAAAATACGTACAAAAATTTTTTTTCTCTTACTGTCACGGCTCTTGGACGTGCAACGAGAGAAAATATACTTTGACAGAAGCAGGTAGTTAAACAATAACTTTCGAACCAAAGAAAACCAGAAGTACATTTTTGTACACTGGTAAATGTGAGAAATTATAACAAGAACATACGAACGATATGGAAACAAAACATAAAGCATACAAGATGCACATGTGGCATTCTTTTATAAAAAATGTAACAAAGTAAATTTATAATGAAAATGATAATTGTTAAAATTATGTAACAGTAATAAAATAACACTAACAATTCTATAATATTCAGGTAGCGTTACCAAAATAAAATCGGGGCACTACAATCAATAAGAAATTATAAAACACATATAAACATGACAAGAGTTAGGGTGTAAGCATGGAACATGCAGGTAAAACAAACGAAAAAAAAAATACATTGAGAGGCAAAGGAATGTCTACAAAAAAATCGATCACATTATAGGTAACTGAAAGTTATTGTCAGTATCACTAGACACTGTTATTCCCTAAAGCAATTACATTACATATCGTATGCTGCGACATAAGGTGGAAATAAACATCTGTAAAAAAAGTGTCACACTCACAGCTAAAAATAAACACACAGTTTTTAAATGGTATAATGCATTTGGTCACATCATATTTGAGTAAACTACCTCCCAGGTACATCCATGGGTATTATAGTAAATATAGAAAATCAAAAACGTAGATAAAATTTTAATAAGAACAAAGCATAGTCACATGGCCGGCTGCTTCTTTTTCTCGCCCTTCACTCTCTACTGCGCTTTTCACAAGGTGTCGAAAACAAAAATATATTCAAGGAAATAGAGGAAAACTATTAAACATACGAACACGAGGTAGCGCAGATAAAAGAAAAGCTGTCAACTTGGAAGAGAACGAATAAATTGCAACAGACATAGCTGTAAGCGTGGTGGCAAGCTCATGCGGATTTTAAAGCTGGGGGGGCCCCTCACCACTAAATGTGACCATAGTGCTTGCAGAAAGAAGAAACAGTTCTAGAAGCAAAGGTACAGCATCAAGTGCAGTGGCAATGCAACCAATAATTTTACAGAGCATACAAAGACCAGGTAGATCAGTCACATCGCGAAACCAAATGCCCGTAGCGATCAGAAGCGTACCATCGGCAACTCACAATATGCGTCATGCATAACAGAAGAATATAAAAAAGCAATCACCATATCAATGAAAAAAATAGTGTTCAAATATATATATACTAGTGGGGATCCTACTTCCTGCGCACTCTGCACGCCAACCCCCCCTCCCCCTTGAGTGTATTATAAGTATAATTTTTTTTAAAAAAACTTTGCATTAAGATCTTATAAAGCCTTGAAAAATAATAAAATTAATTGTTAGTATGAAACAAAATATTTTAAAGTATATTTGACAGAATTCTGAAGACTATGGCATTTTCTTAAAATACTCGGGAATACATGTTCTACGCTGGGGAATGGTTACTGGGCTGCTTTTAAGAAAATATGAAGAACAAGCTGCTTATTTTGAGTAAAAGTAGTAAAGTTTGTATAAAAAAAAAAGTGCCCTTGACTGTTTTTTTTGGTGGGCTTTATTATTCTTTCTAGTGGCCCCCTTTTCTAAACAAGTTGTCTAGCCTGTATCTGTCAATAAATATTTTTAAAACCTCGCTTTAAGCTCTAATAACTATATCTGCCCCCTGCGCACTCTGCGCACCAACCCCTGTAATTGCAAATATAGATTTACGAAATATGGAAAAAAGCACGGATTATATTGATTGTTACTTAAGATTAATATATGTAATAAATGTATATTGATCATAACTAATAACACGAATTTTCAACAGTTATCTTTTATTTTCTCTGACTAATGCCTTATTTTTATATATTTAAAACGACAATGTATTGAAAGATATTGAATATCGTCAAAAATCAAAAAATTACGATATTGTCAGAATTACAAATTGATTTTGTTTTAACAGTATCGTTTGTTGATTGGTTTTTTCTTTTAATTTTTCATAACAGAAATTTTGGCTCATTTGTGTTTTTTCTTTGTTTACTTTTACTTCGTTTAATTCGTTTAAAAAAGTTACAAAATGTCTTAACAAAAATAAAACAGTGAATTAGACTCCCAAATTGCAACAAAAAAAAATTCTTTCTTTTACATCTACAGAGAACTTTCTGACAATGGCTTGTACAAGTATTGCTTATATTTTGTTTCCAAAAGGAATGACCGCTCACAGAACTTTCGGATTTCTTTTAGACTTAAGCACTATAGAAAGTGCGTTCTTCCAGTTTGAGCCAAATAAACAAAAATCACGTAATGTAGAAGTAATTATTTGAAATTAGTCTTTTAAAATACCGAAAAAAGCATTAGAAATCGTTGATATGACTTTAAAAGATTTATCTCGTAGAAATAAACATTTTGGAAATAAAATAATAATTTTAGGTGGAGACTTCCGTAAAATTCTCCGAGTAGTAAGAAATGGAAGCAAAATTACTATTGTTCAAGGAACCATAAAATTTTCCATTTTTTAGCCTTTGTTTCATATTTTTCATTTAAAAAATAATATACGTTTGATGGATAAAAACTTTTCTTCGTTGCTACTAGATTTAGAAGAAGGCACAATTAAAACTTTCAGAATTCCTCAGACATGATAAGACAAATAATACATGTTCTAAAATTTTTAATAATAATAATGATTCTTTTATAATTAAGGCTATATTAACATCTCACAATAAATACACACATTTTTGTAACAAAAATATTTTAAATAATATGGTAGGAACATGAGTAACGTATTATAGTATTAATAAAGCAACTCACAAAGGAGTAGATATTTCAGACGATGATATTTATATTAATTTTCCTACATAATATTAAAATAGTATTAAAGAAGGCCTTTCTCCACATAAATTGAGTTTTAAAATTAACGCTATTGTTATGTTAATACAAAACTTACACATATCTGAAGGACTTTGCAATGGTGCAAGATAACGAATTACGAAATTATTTAAGTACAACATCGAAGCTGAAATAATCACAGGGAAAAAAAAGAGAATAGAGTCTTTATTCCAAGAACACCACTAAATACAAAAAATTTTTCTTTGCTACCGTTTATATTGTACAAAAAACGAGCTTGGGGAGCTGGGGGAATATCAGAGAGAGCTGGAGGAAAGCAGAGATGCGGTCGGGGGAGTGAGGGGGAGCTATTGAAAAAGTAGGATTACTCGAAAAATGCAAGACAATGAAAGAAAAACTGCCTTATTTTAGAGGGAAGTTGGGTTGGAGCGGCGGGGGAGCAGGAAAGGGAGGTGGGGAAGAGTGAGGGGGGGGGCAAAACCTTGCTCTAACTCTTACGACTAAACAATATAGAAAAAAAATTTTTTGTATGTGATCTACGTAGCATTATAACATTAGAGAAGAAAAACTATTTGCGTTACACAAGGGAATGCCAAAACATTGAGAATAATTTTAAGTGTATTAAATGCGGGAAATGTCTCAAAAGAAATAATCACTTACAAAGACATTTAAGAAGTCTTAAAAAAAAACGTTCAAAAAAAGTATTTGTCAAAATTGTTGGAAAGGTTATCTAAAAGCAGAGCACCTAAAAATACATTTTAGAGTATGTAATCAAAATAAACATCGAAAGGAAATTAATTGTAACAAAATTTTTTGTTATGGTAAAAAAAAATTGCATGTGAAAATTAGACCATTTGTTATACAAGGCTTTACAAATTTATTTACATTATACATGGGGAAGCTGGGGGGAGCTGGAGGAGAGTACGGGGGAGAGCTGGAGGGTAGAAGAAGGGTGATGGGGTATAGTGGGGAGGAGCTAGCACAAAAGTAGGGTTACTCGAAAGATGCAAGAAAATGAAAGAAAAATTACCTTACTTGGGGAGAACAGTGGTGGAGTGAGGGGAGATAGGGAGGAGTGGGGGAGAAAAACCTCGCTCTTACTCTTACGACTATATAATATAGGAAGATATATATAAATCTCTGTTACGTTTGCTTATTATAAGTTAATTACTATATCAACGATTAAAAAAGGCACATTATGTAGCACAACATCTAAGAGACTTGTAGCGCAGCCAATTGTAAGGCCAATACAACACTAATAAAAAGCATTAAAATATTGATTGGATTAACAGTAAGAGAATAAGCAAAATCATGCAACACATTATAGCATACTGTAACAACATATTATACAAAAAAGACTTTTAACTAACTTGAGTAGAATTAAGTAGTTGTAATAAACATTAGGACTAAGTAATAACTCTTAACTGTTCAGTTAAGGACGTTCAGTAGTGATTGAATTTTCCAACGAATTTTTCTGAAATTTTGACCAGACGTTTTTATTGTTGTTACAATAAACCAGTCAAAATTTAAAGAGGTTCCTCTGTTTCGTTTTCGAGATATTGAATTTCAAAGTTAAGTCATTTTAACACTGTCGCTTATGGGAGAACTGACTAAATCACAGTTTTAAGCAAATTGGGCCAGTGAATTTGGCCAATTTTTTTATATGTTACAGATAATGTTATTAATTTGATGTATACCAAGTTTTGCGACGATCGTCTGATTCGTTTATAAATAAAAAATTAAATAAAAGCTCGACCGAAACGCAACGGCAACGTCGCAAGTGGCGGGAAATTCAAAATGTTCCAGGATGTTGATCAGTAAATATCTCAATATTATTGTAGATATTTATGCATTCACGCATAAAATACAAGCTTACGTGTGTGCGTGAGTGTATGTACAGAACGCCCACCCCTTCCCATAAAAAACAATAAATGTTAATAACACGCTATTTATTTTTTTTTTTTAATTTCAAATTTATTATTTCTTCTTAAGATACAATTTTTTTGCACATTATAAAATCACATGCTCATAGTTTGAATCACTCATCTTAGGCTTTGGGCATTCTTACGAATGAAATCTACAAATAGAAATACAATTGTTACAAGTCTTTCTAATTACTCATTTATTCATTTTCACTACACTTTTATAATAAATCAGTAACAAATACTTACAGCTTTATCACAAAAACATTGATACACGAACGCTGTCGTAACCGACGCAGCACGCAGCAGACGAGCAGACAGTGTAGAGTGTGCAGAGACACCTGATGCGTGTACATGAACACTCACACATTTAAGACCCGTACGACGTTGCCAAATCTTCATTCATCGCTGGTTTCCCCTCACCGCGCAAATGTTTCCCCCCGCTAACACTACCGAACGTCCTTAAGAGGATTTTGTTATATGCAACAATACGATAAACAAGATTGAAAGAATGAATACAATAATTGATTACGACCATGTGTTTTATGTTGAATAATGCTACATAACTATTCGAAATTATTTTATGATTATAAGCCTCTAAAAACTTTTTAAATAAGAATTTTGCAATACTGCACTTCATTGTAAAGAGAGAAATGCATCAAAAAGAACAATAAATGTTTACACACAAAATAAAACTATTCAGCAAATTTATAAAAAGGAGGATCAAGGGTAGAACTTTCTTTCTCTCCACCTTTTTAGTTCTATGTCAGGGTCCCGGGTTACATCAGATCTTATCTTCTCACAGATAACACAAATAACATAATATAATCACGATACTTTAACAAAAACAAACTTAATAGTAATATAACCGTAATGCCATCGAGGACGATAGCTGCATGTCCTCGGACGTGTCACATACGGTATCATTGCTACATGTACATAAGCCCTCTTCTTTGGGCCTGTTTGAGATGATTGTAGTGGGAAAGAGTAGAGAGAGAAATTGATAGGATGCTGAAGGGAGCACTTTCTTGTTAAAACCGGTAAGGACGAAGGTCTTACACACGTGACGTGGTCTTCTCTCATTTTTGGACGAATAAAGAAGTTAATACTAGTTCCTTGACTTTTTACCTCGTGCACACCCCAAAGCCATGGAATCCCATGGCACAATACTACTGCTGTTTTGTATGGATACATTTAATTAAAAGTTATTTTTGAGTTGAGGATTAATTTTAATATTGGTGCAAATTTTAATCTACTCTTTAATTTTCATTTCTCATCTGATATATTAAGTTGTGGCTGGTACGTAAAATTAATTAAATAGTACTATAACAATACATATATTTTTACAAGAATATAATGTAAAAGAAATATTTTGTACTTTTGCAAATTATAAGGTTCCTAAATTCTGGCAAGATTTACAGCTGGTTTCAATTTTGACGACGTTTGTGCATTTGCTATCTCACGTACTTAATAGTTTGACAGAGCAACTACATTTTCATGATTTCAATGACTGGTTTCAATATTTTCATCTGTATTTTAAATTAAAGCTAATTAGAAGCTCACACTCAGACGATAGATTATAGAAAAAAAATTATTTTAAGCCTTTATTTAAGAAACAGTTTAGAATTCATGCATTGATTAAAGATTTTTTTTTAATTTCATTGGATTTTAAAAAAATGCTTGGATTATCTCTGAGGCAAGAAACTACATCAAAAACTGTCTTATAAATTTATAAAAAAGTATTGATTAAATTTACAGTACCTCTGTTCTTTGTATTTTTTTAACTTGAAAAAGCAGACTACAAGAATTAAGTATTAAACTAATATTTGAAAATTTGGGGTTGACGCGTAATACGTGCAGAGGATTTAGCCCTACAAGGGTATGTTTATATGTTGTTATTGGCAACGTGAGTCGTAAGGACGCCCTCCCTTGATTATTTATGGCTCTTATTACATAACTTGATGCATGTGCAAAATACTTCATGCATACTTTTTGGCATTATTAAAATTTTTCTCTGTCTTTCTATTGATTTCTTGACCTTTTCCACCTAACATCACAGTCCTATGCATCTCCTATGCTAACCCTCGTAGCATGACTTATAAAATAGTATTTAATAACTTAACAAATCGTATATTATCGTACATAATTATATGAACTGCTTTTCATCCAGGCATAATTCAAAATACATTTTTAATTGTACTGGTTAAGAAAGAGATAGAGATGACTGTAAAGTACAAGAAGAGAATATAAGCTAAGATATTTATCATGAAATTACAAGTACATTTATGGCAGATAGTCAGGTTTCATAGATGGTGCATGGAGAAATCAAAATTTTTGAAGAAAACGTAGAAGTTATAAAGTTTTTAACCAACCAATTATAAGAAACAGACGGAAATATTTTTATAGAAACAACATTAGAAGAATTATATGACAACCAAAGTTCCTTAGAGCTTGATATCTATCGTATGAAGTCGACCTTTCCATGCTTGATAAGTAGTGAAAATATGGAGATAATGTTAAAACTTTCATTCTTACGACTCAACATTTTGAGAATTATTACTAAAGGTAGGAAATATAATTTGTTTGTTATTTATGGTTTCAAGATAATGTTTAACAAATAATACTAAATAATTTATGTATTACAATATTATGTAGACAACCAATTTAAAATTAAATAGCGTATTTTTAACAATATTTAATAAATATATATATTTTTGTTAAATAATAAGACTTAAAAATTGATTGAAGAAAGAGTCATCACTTATTAAAGTATAAACTATGCTGTATATGAGGACAATAAATAATCTAGAGACTATTAATGTTGTTTTATTATTTACAATAGCTTTGCTGTTAGTTAATTTTTAATAATATTAAAAAAACAATGTTTTAACTCTTAATTAATGGCCTTAACAAAGTAACCACAACAATTAGTTACGCGTGCATAAGACAAAATAATAAGATTACATTCAAAGAGGTCTAGGCTATAACAATAATTTAACACCAATAATTTTTACACATCTGAGCAGCATTACAAAACTAGCGAACTACAACTACTATGGCCAATTATGGGGTGCACGTATAATGCGGATAAACCAGGCAAAATCTCTCCACTTCGACCGGGCCTTCAGAAAGCCTTGGCAACACCTCCAATAATCGAAAATGTGGGTCTTGTTCGTCGAGTCATCACCAAGGCTGAGTATCACGGCTGCAACATCGTCATGGCTTCTCGCAACTATCTTAACATGGCATAGAAAAAATCAGGTACAGCTAGAATCAGCACTCAAAAAATTCGCAGTCAAAAAATTGCCTTAATCATTAAGGAAGAAATGTGAAAGAAGAAAACGAAATAAAAATCAGTTAGTTCGGACAATGTCCCGGCCCTCATCAGGTACAAAAATCTATGAGTAATAAGAATTCTTTACAATACAAATTTTCATAAATACAGTAAATGCAAATTAAGTAAAGTGTAAAAAATACCACTGACTCTTATGAGGGGATGAAAATCATAATGTTGTCAGAGTTTCAAGTTTTGTTGCTTTTATATCCTACACATATACAAATGACATAATATACGCACACAATACAATTAAATAAGAATCGCAAACGGTTCTTTGTAAGACATACGTAAACAGATCATGTTTTTCTAATACCATAAATGAAAGGGGCCCTTAAATCATGTACATCGAGTTAGCCTCCGTTCTTAATTGATTTAAGAAGAGACTTATATAATTTTGTTCTGTGTCTAAAATTTTTTTTTTATCAAAATTGAAGTTGTGTGTAAATTCAATGCTATGTTGTGATAGTACAGATGTATTCTTTTTTTTCTCTACGTCTCTTTTACATTCTGCCATTCTTAATTTTAAAGCTCTTGATTTGACTGACATAACAGCAGTTGCATAAGTGAAATAAAATAAAACTGGCTATGCAACCTTTCTAACACAAAGCTACAGGATTGTGTCTCAAGCAAATTAGAACTGGGCGATAAATATAATTTTGGTTCTAATAAAAATGATTGTGATTATTTTCAACTTTTAAAGAATGTCAAACATTTATCAAAATATTTGAGAGAATTTGAGACTGTCAGAAAAAGCCTATTTAACATTATTGGTAATAATAGACATAATGTATCTACTCGTCTTTCTTTAAATGATGGAACTTTCCAAGACAATTCAAAGTGAGCGCGATTATTTCTTAAAAATAATAAACACATTTTAATTACTAAAGCAGAACTGCGCTATGTAAACGTCGCACTTATTTTTAGAGTGAAACTCGGTGGAGTGCAATTTGCATGGAAAGAGGTCAATGTATCATAATTTGACATAATACTTACCTATTAATTAATAACATCAATGTCTATAAAATCGGCGTTCGACCTAAATATACGCATAAGCAGAGCAGTGGAGAGGGGTGTCCGCCGGGGCTTCGGTGGCGAAGTTGGTTAACTAACCTTCCCGGCAAGAAGGAGGTCCAGGTTCGACTCCTGGCCGAAGCGGATAACTTTTTTCATTGCTTTTTAATTTTTAATTGACAAAGTTTTTTCGCACTCCAGCGAGTTTCACTCTAAAAATAAGCGCGACGCTTACATAGCGCAATTTGGATGGAAAGAGGTCAATGTATAATAATTTGACATCATACTTACCCATCAATTAATAACATCAATATCTATAATATTATAGACAGTTAGAAAATAATCCTTGAGAGCAATTAATTCAAGATACAAAAATTTCGGAAGCAAGTGGGATTAACACGGTATTTTTGATGAATTAAGTAAGTTTAATAAAGATATTCATAAAAAATACTTATCTAAATGGTATGGACTAATAAAAATACACAAAAAAGACAAGATATTATCATTTTACCTGGTTACAATCTTATTAGTCTAGATGTTGTCAATTTTTTTACTTATACTAGTTAAACCTTAATCATAAATACAATGAGATATTTTTTGAAATTCTTGAATGGTAAGATCAATGTTTCTCTCAAGAATTTTGCACAGGTGTATCTTTGATTTTGAATTCAACTTTTTTCCATTTCAACAAGAAATTTTATAAACAAGTTTTTGCTTTTCCAATGAGCAGTCTCTGTAGTCCAGTACTGTGTGATCTTGTAATGCGTTTACTTGAAATTTCATGCTTAGAGAAGTTTTATTTTGATGTTCCACTGTATGTGCGGTATGTGAATGGTATTCTCATATGTGTGCCTACTAAATATATTAACTATACTAAAAACATTTTTAATAGCTATTGTCCGGAATTAGAATTCAGTGTTGAGACATGCAACAACAACAGTATTAGTTTCTTAGATTTGATGATTATGATTCAACGAAATCGCACAGTGCTAACTAATTGGTACCAAAAACCCACACATTCAGGCCGATACTTGAATTTTCTTTCCCACCATCCAATACAACATGAAATAGGTTTTATTTACACATTAGTTGACTTTTTCATTAAGTAAGCAGACACTCAATTTCATAACGATAATTTAAAATTAATCAATAAATTTTTATAAGCTAACAACTATCATTAAAAATTTATCAATAAATTTATAAATAAATAAGCAAAAGAATAAAAACCTTAAAAACATAATCATGATTGATATTTGCAATAGAAACAATAATTATTACTAAGTCATCTTATCATTACCGAATATTTCCCACTTGCACGGTCCTATTCAAAATTTTTTTAAGAAGCTTCACATTGGTCTTGTACATGGTTAAAACAATAAATTGAATTCGATCCCTTTAATTCGAAAAGATGTAACAGAGCCACAACTGACAAACAAGTAAAATTACAAACAAGTAAAATTTATAAACAAAAAAACATTTTTTTAGATTTGTCAAAAAATCAAGTTCTTGGTTGTACTACCTCTGTATCTCATTCATTATTAGAAAAACCACAACCAATGGAAGTAGATAGTGAAAATTTCAATAATGAAGAAAGAGACCTTTTTACTCCAAGCAATTCAAAAAGACTGCATACAGGTGATCCTCCTGAAGTAGCAAGAAAAAGTCCGTATTCGAATTCAAATCACAATGAACAAAGCTATAGAAAGCTTAATGTAAATATTGTAGGTATTGTAAAATTTATAAACTTATTATTTTTCACTAAATTCATTCAAACGATTCATCAAGTGATGTTTTTGTATTCAAACCGAACAGAAAAATTTGAATTTAATGTTTTTTGATAAATATATTTGCTTCATATCCTTAAACGAAAATATTCTTTTCGACATGCCGTGACTTAAGTTCTATTTTTTTACACGGGTTGGTTTAAAAAAAGTTAAACTAAAAATTAATATTTTGACATCAACTTTTTTTATCAATTAATTATACTCCATTTGGTTTTACTCTATATTTTTTTCTTTCCTTTCCTCTTATATTTACTCTTTACTTTCAGAAGAACTAATTTTGCTGCTTGGACCAGAAAGCTAATCTCAACCATCTCAACAAACGCCTCCTAAAAAAAGAAGGGCTACCGAAGGAGTCATTACTCTGAAACTGGCTTCTGTATTGGATAAATGTCAAATTAGCAAAAATGATGCGATGCATTTGTTGATGGCAGCTGCCCAAGCGTTTCAAGTTGACACTTGCAACTTGATATTAAACACTAAATCCATTCACGTAGCTCGTAAAATTTTTCGCTAAGAAAGATTTGAAGCCATCAAAAAACTTGCTCCATCTCCTTTTACTTATTTATCAACTACGATTCATTAGGATGGAAAGTTACTTCCCGGATTATCTCGAGGCCAAAAGAATGAAAGATTAGCTATAACCATTACGAGTGAAGGAATGGAACAACTTTTGGTTGTACCAATAATAGATTCAAGTACAGGAAGAAATCAAGCTAAAGCTGTATACGAGACGTTGATAGATTGGTCTTTGTTTGAAAATTTTGAAGCTCTTTGTTGTGATTCAACTTCAAGCAATACTGGTTCGATGAATGGTGCTTGTGTGAAACTTGAGCAATTGATTGGTAAATATCTTTTGTATTTAATGTGCAGACACCAAATGTATCAATTGGTTTTAAGGTGTGTTTTTAAGTAAAATTTGGCAAAACTACCGGACCTGAGGTACTATTATTCAAAAAATTTGAAGATTTCTGGAAAACTGCCGATCAAAAATGCTGTGAAATAGGTATTAACGATAGCTACGTGAATGAATCTTTACAAAATGTAAAAGATTCAATTTTAGATTTTTGCTTGAAAAACTTGAGAAAAAATCAAATTAGAAAAGATTATAAAGAATTTTTAGAATTAGTAGTTATTTTTCTTGGGGGAAAAATACCTTAAAATGTTCTTTTTCGACCACCTGGTCCTGTGCATCATGCCAGATGGATGGCAAAAACCATTTATTGCTTGAAAATTTTCCTTTTCAGAAATCAATTTTTAAAGGATAACAAAGTAGATGAAATAAAGTACAGAGACGTTTGTATATTTATTATTAAAGTTTACGTTCAAGCTTGTTTTTGTGCAACGTCTGCTGCCCAAGCACCGAACCAAGATTTAAAGTTTCTCAAGCAATTATACGATTACAAAAGTAACGATGAAGATTTATCTGAAATGACAGTAATCAAATTCATGAACCATTTATGGTATTTAATCCTAGAATTGGCAGCTTTGGCATTTTTCGATCATATGGTATCAAATGAAGACAAACAAATTATGTGTGATGCTTTAAAATTAGATTGTAGCACTTTTGCTTATAAGAAACGGATTATTGCTAACAAAAAAAGTCCATCTCTAATCATCCAATCAAGTTTGAGTGATTCCATTTGCAAGGAATCTCATAATTTCTTCAAACATTTCAAAATCGACTGTACTTTTTATCAAAGGATCCATCGCAATGGGGAAAAGATAAAAGTTACCTTGACGGCTTAAAAGTTGTCGAAAATCTTAAAATTGTGAACGACGCAGCTGAAAAAAAGTGAAATTAATTACTGAGTTCAACAACCTTCGTGAGAAAGATGATTAACAAACACAGTATATACTATCAGTAGTGAAAGAATAATGAAGTTGCTTTCCAAATAGCAACAAAGAAATTTTGACAAAATCCTATAAATAAATTGTTTATACTAAAAACTTATATGTAAATTTTATTTAATTGCCCTCTACATTTCAAATATAATTTCTGATACCGTTTTTATCAAACTACCAAAAAAGATGAGAAAACATATTATAAAACTAAAAATTGATTGATAACATTTTGAACCTTGAAAATATAATTAACGCTGACACTTTTTCAACAGCATTCCAAACCATCGAAATAATTCCACTTCTTATATTTTTTACTAAAAAAAAAAAAAATTTCATCCTACAGTTTCAATCACATAGAAACATATAACACTCAATATTATTTTCACTTGAAAAATTCTAAACGTTGTAGTTTTAATGTTTCTTTTTTGATTTTTAAGCACTTTTTTTTAATTTTATTTTTTATTATTATCACTTCAATATTATTTTTCATGGTTTTTTAAATTGAATAATAATAATTTTAGATAATTTGGGGGAATCAAGATCTATTGACGTTTACAAATCAACTGGAAAATCATTCAGATTTTTATCCAAATGAAGGTATCAAGCAATAGGCTTATCGTTTTTTCCGTGATTCCTTTGATTATTTTCCAATCTATGCCGGTAACTTTTTTTATTTGGATGAATTGACGGAATTAAATAATTTTTATCAATTAAGTGGCTCAAAATACATCAAATTATGTGGTTTGCAGAAAAAAATTCATAATTTTTCTCATCATGGGCCATTTATTTTTCTTTATTTTCGTGATTTTTCGGATTATACGACAATTTTCGTCCATAACTTTTTTTTTCGACCGATTTGGTAAGAACCGATTATTCCAGTCAATTTAGCGACCCAAAATACAATATAATACGTGTTTTTTGATAAAAAATCCCATGATTTTCATTGATTTTATGAAAAAAAAGAATTTTAACGTATTTTATACATGTATAACCCATTAAAAACTTAAGTAGCTTTGAGGCACGTGAAGAATATATTTTAAGCTTTTTGAAGTTGTATGTGCATCATTTTTAAAGTATATAGAAGTAATTTTTACCTAGCACTATCGAAAAAAAAAAGAATAATAATAATTAAGTCCCAGGCTAATGTATACATTGCTGTTATTAATTGTAAAAAAGTGTTGTTTTAAAAATACTTGATCATCTATTTCTCACTTTCTCTCGGTATCTTTAGCTATTTCCAGTTGGTCTTCTGATTCTTTCATTGTAGCTCTACATTTTGCGAGTATTTCGTCGATGGTTTCATCGTAATACATGAAATCATTTTCAACCTCTGCTGTAGCTTTTTCCTCGTTTGTGCATGATTCTCCATGACAGCCCGAACACAGGAAAGTGCATTTCAGTACACTTTTTTCACAGCTCCACACACTTGAATAAACAAGCATCGAACGATTAAGTGTTTACTTTTACTTCTACTCCGAAGCCGAAAGTCATTGCAAGTAGTGTAGCTGAAATGAAAGAATCAGAAGATCAATTGAAAATAGCTATGAATATTGAGGAAGAGTAAGAAAGAAGAGATAATTTATTATTTATAAGACAACACTTTCTTACAATAAATAACAGCAATGTATTTATCACTTACTTAAGTTGCATATATATATATATATATATATATATATATATATATATTTTGCACGCCCTACATAACATTTAATAAAAATAAGTTTCACAGTACACTAAATTTTAAATGCTCCTTATTAGAATGATAATTAATGATATTATACAAAGCAAAAAGCGTTTTTTTTAAAATAATTGTTATAGTTAGATCAGATTCAAGCGAGAAAAGAAATGTCTGTATTTATTTAAAAATATTAATTGTTAGATAAAGATTTTGCACTTATTTTTTGACAGTTAGAATTGTGGTAAGTGGCATTATTTTTACTAGCTACCCCAAATTAAAAAGAAAAGTGTCACCGAACGACCTATGGTTCCCGAAATGATATTTTTTTTTCACGGCTGATTCGTTTCTGATGCGGACTGAAAGATATCTGCGCGCAACTGTAGAGCAGCAGTGACGTCTTCACTTGCAAGTCCTCCATTATAAATGGGAAAATCTTCACTATTCCTCATGCCATTATGCAATAACGGCCAGCAACTTTTATATAAAATTTATTTATTAGGAAGATAAGCAATCGATGTAAACACAGTAAAAATCTCAAAGAAAAATATTTATTTATGAAAGAGATACAATCAAACTAAAAAAAAAAAAATTATCTTAGCTCCTAAGTAAGTTAGAGCTACTTTTTTTTCAAATTTGTAGAAAAATATTACCTACAATATGCATCTACTCTTAACGCTGTAAGACTAAAAACATAAACGTTATTTTATTCATTCATAACGTTGAAATCTACCTGTTTTTTGAAGACTGTTTTAGATAATTTTATTTCCAATAATTAACAAAAAAAGAATCGTACTTAATTAAGTAACTTTTTAGAAAGAGAATGCAACTAAAGCTATTAGTGTAACATGTAAAAATAAAAAATAACACCGATTTTTCGAAAACATCTTTGTTATAAACACATGACTTTTCACAATAACTAATAATTACATTGATTTGGAGTTATAAGCGTTGATTAATGCTATTACGACACACAACTTTTATATGTTTTGAAAGTGTCTTATTAAAGGGGTTATTTGTTATCAACAATCACATAATATGCTAGTTTCAGTGGTTTTTTTGACTTTGCGTAAAAACGAAGCCTACTGCAATCAATTTTTTTTGTTCTGTATATCTTTTAAAGAGCTATGTTTTACATGCAGATCAATTTTTCGTACAGTATATACTTTTTATGACACTTAAAAAAAAAAACAATATTTTTTACTTAACGAATTTTTCAAACAACGTTTCAGAAAAATTTAGCTTTTCCTCAAGACGGATATTTAAAAGTCTGGATTTAATCTACATAGAAATATTTTTTTTCCTGAAGTATCTGTGAGTTTTCAAAACGGGGTCTCAAGCAGGTATTATTTTACACTATCCTGTGTGACATTATATGCTAGGGCAAAAAAAAAGTAAAATAATACAGCATTTATTATACTTATAGAAAAAAAAAAGTGATGAACCGTATAAGCCCAATTTTGGTGGACTTGGTTCTCAAGTTAAAGGTGGTGGTTTCTAGTGGACTTAGTTCTAAGATTAAATTACCGACAAATACACTATAACTTTTTTTTACACCTCAATGCCTTTGCAAAAAAATAATAACGATTTGAGGAATGATTATTACAAAAAACTGTCACATCCCAGTATGTATTTCAATTTTTATTCCCATTGCTCGATTTTACACAAGATTGGGATCATATTGAATCTTGGAGAAAGCTATCACAATATAATAGGAGCAATGTGTTAAAATGCATTGACAGAAAATTTGATTATGACCATTAACTAACAGTTATGCCTATTACTTTACTTCTCAATGCATAAATGTAAGATTTAAGGAATCTATTCCTCTCTGGTACTAAACGACTTAAAATTATTTGCTTTGTACAATTAGTACATAATTTAACTCTTCTAAATAAAATTAGTTTTAGGTAGTAGGAGATCACTAAAAATTTAAATATTGATGCTGTTACTTAGTCTTTAAACACCTTAAAATTTTTTGATAATCTTGCATTTAGAAAAATTTTTTGTAAATTTTATCTTAAACGCCCATACAAATTACTGTGTGAAACGGTAAACGTGGGACTAGGCCGTCAATCCGGACTTTTTACCTGACCTTAACAATTTTTACCATTACGCCCAGTAAAAATCATCGGGTGCCTAACAAAAATTCTCCTCCCGACTCAATAGCCTAAGTTCACTGAAGAAAAAATAGAGACCACAGTTAACATATTTTTTGTCAGGACAAGATGCAACAAAAAATATGTTTTTGTAACTACTCGACTATAGTACGCTATTACTGTACTCATTTTTTTTTTTTTTTTTTTTTTTTTTTATTAATGTAATAAGTTGGCCGTTGTACCATTTTCTTACAATAATTTAAATGTATCAGTTACATTTATTTAAAGATTTGTAAACTAAGCTGATTTGACATTGCGAGCGGACTGTCCGATATACATAATATTTTAAAAGAATGTATATACTATAATAAATAATGTATAACACTATAATAATTATATTGCTTTCTATACAATGCGATTCAACGACGGTCTCTGTTTTACTTACCGTAAACATTTGCTCGTGAGACGTGAGGGAAATTTTAGTTTAGTGCCCGATGATTTTTACTGGGCGTAACGGCAAAAATTATTAAGGTTAGGTAAAAAGTTCACAGTGACGACCAAGTCCCTCGTTTACCGTTCTGCACGGTAATTTTTAAGGGTATTTTCTATAAAATTTATAAAAAAGTTTTTAAAACATTTTTATTTTAAAAAATCGCTACGTCAATTATGTACATGAATTTGGTCAAAATTGCGTTACAGATTTCAAGAAGAAAATTTATGAAGCTGTCATTTTTGTTGTGTTTAATGTTGTTTTAAATAAAAGTTAACAAAATTGTTTAAGGAAATATTTATTATGCATTACGTAGCAATGAGAGTTTTGAGAAAGAAATATGGTATAAATAATAACTTGATTGATACACGAGCAAAGTTTTCACAAAATCGTGTCTGTAATTTCATGTGCGTTTGCCCAAACGTAAGAAAATTTTTCTCTGTCTCGTGTTATATATACCTTTATCCATTCCATTTGGACACATAGAGTAAACTATTTTTCATCAGCTCGACTTTTTATGTGGACCGTAACTTTTTCCAAAACCACTTCTAAAAGCTGTTATACCAGAAACATAATCTAAAACAAGGTTTTTTCTGGGACATTTTAATTTAATGCTATATAATTGTAATCTTATATTATAAGAATCTCAATTATACTCTAATTAACTATGACGCTTACACCTTATTTTGTATCTTATAAATAAAAAGTACTTATACTATTCAAATTATACTTAAAAAACATGAATATTTTGTTGAATATACTGATTATTTGGTAGTTAATTAAAAAAGGCAACAATGATTACTTTTATCAATATATTTAATGACTAAAATAAAAATAACCTGAGCTTACAAAATTTTTTTTCCTAATGTTGAGAGAGACTTTATGAGAGCGTACGTACTTGGGAACGGACATACTCTATCTCTCTATAAGTGAATCACTGTACAAAGTACATACATCTGCCCTCCTATACTTGTATTCTTAACGCTGCAGAGTAGATATCGTTAGTAAAACAACTTATATCAATTTACTCATTATGTAACATGTCTCCTCAAATTTATATAACATTAAGTTGCACGGGAGCATAATATGGTCATTTTTAGAAAATAGACGAAGCTTTGGTGACTGCGATACTGTTTACTTTAGATTTGCATGGTAAAATTTTTTAATATCGAAGAAAAGTATTTTTGCTGGTATGCCTTATGTATTTCTGTTAAATTTAGCCTTTTTTAATCTAGTCTACAGCTTTACCAAAAAATATAGGTCAGAAAGTCATTATAACAATAAAAACAAGGAATGTGTATCTGAAAATGCTTCAAACAAGATTTTTTTATGGCTGAATGTTTGAGAAACGATGTTATCGTTAAATTAGCTGCAAGCTTTATTTTTCCTGTGTATTATTGGGATAGGCGTGTTTCAAAGATCAAGCAAAGCTGCGAACAGTCTAAGGTCAGCTACAAGTACTTTCTAATTTTACAGTCAAAAGCACGTGGTGTTAGACATTTTCAGTGGCTAAGATGGTAGGGTGCTTTCTTTCCATCCAGATGGCTTCGATTTAAGACTTGGTTCCATCACTTCGTCCCAAGTAATACTGTGGTATTTTCTACATAATCTTACTATTTCAATATTATTAAAGTAGGAAACTAGTATTATACCTTTTACCAAGGTAAGCAGATTTGCAGATAATAATAAAGAAAAATGATATATCTTTGAAGAAAGGGGTGGGTAAAGGATTTTTTTGTTGTAAAATGGTATAAATAATTAATAAAAGTATAATAAAATACATATATGTAACGAATCAAACTCGTATTTGTGTGTACACTAAAAAAAATTAAAAGTTTGAGACTCCAAACTTGTGGTTCTCTCATATTACGATAACTATTGAACTCTCTGACTACTACATTTGACTTTACCTCGGTTAATATTAAAAACATAGTAATTTAATGATTTTGGGCAATGCTTCGCTTCCAAGTTAAGAGTTGGATATGATTAACTTGGAGCGTCAAGTGATCTAACAATAATAAACCCTATCAGTTCCACAGTGGGAGTGGAGCAAATGAATGTTTGGAGCTCTCAGCTCCTAACATCGAGCTTAGAGCGTTCGAATACTGAAGCCTCTGTTAACTTCCCACAATACAAGAAAAAATTATTTTTATTTCTCTGTGAATTTAACCCAAAAAATTGAAGTAAACCCCCTTACCCCCAATGATCCTCTACAGCCATTCCACATAAATTTAGTAGCCCCCCTACTCCCACCTACTGCCTCTACACAGTTTACTAGAATATTTTGAAAAAATGTTATGATAATGCTGTTTAAAAAAATTTTTTTTAAATGAGTACATATCGTACAGCGTACACAACCCACAGCCCTCCTCCACATTTTCCTACAAAAACTCTAATTGTATTATAAGGATACTTTATTTTAGAGTTATTATAAAATAATTACTGCCACAGCCCTTTCATTCCTCCTAAGTTAACTTATAATTTTTTCTGAGATTAATTTATGATAGAAACAAGGGGAGCTTATTTACCAACCACATTCGTAATAAAATAAGACTTTTTTTAGTGACCTGTTATTTTTGAATTTCCTGACGTCTCACCCCCACGGCACAATAACCATAATTTGTACTTCTTCTCTTTAATAAGTTTCTGTATAAATAAAGATAAATTCTATTATAAATAAGAACTTTTTAAACAAAGGTAGTTGATGAGGTGAAACGTGTCAATGGTACATTAAAATATGTTACGTTTAAATCCTTTTATATAGTTAACTTAAAATTAAGGGTTAGTGTGCTGAGCGTGCAGGAGAGTTAGCCCTACTAGTACATATATAATATCAAAAGCCTAAAATTTATCTTTTTTAGTGGATTGCATGCCAAAGTTGTTTTACTTTAATGTAAAAAAATAATAATACAACGTAGTGTTGAAGTGATTTATTAAACAAACAAGTACAAAATTCTTACAATTCTTTAAATACTGAGGTACACTTCGTGCAAAGTAGTAGATCTCTTTAAGCTCTATGGTGGGAGCAATCCTAAGCAAAGCTTCACTGAGCAATCCAAGCTGGTCATACCTAACTTCTAACTTGGAAGCAAAGCTCTGCTAGAATTATTGAACTACTGCATTTTTAATATTGATTGAGATGTTGTCAAACGTTATAGTACACTTGGATCTCATGGAGTGTATTTACTGACACAAGGATTGAGGTCTCACACTTCTATATTTTTGAAATGTATGTATCTATATACCACGCATTTTAACAACAAGAGACAAGACGTCATCTTGCTAGGATACCTACTTGGTGGCCAATTTTAGAAATAAATGGAAACTTAAACACCCAGAATGCGTTAATGTCCTTCTATCACAACTCTAAATTTTGTGTGCCTCAAACGTCATCACCTTAAAATTAGTATTCTGATTATAATTTCTAATAAAAAAATTAATAACCAGCAATATGTTGTATTATTTTTTTAGTGCTTAAGCTATTAATAATGAACTGTGTGACACAGCTGTAATAGTATCAACATAATCTTATAGATAAGATAAAAAACTCTTATTATTTTTCGGAGTGCCCTGAATAACAAACTGGAAACTTAAGTCTTATGTAACTCAGGGATTAGAGAGGTAAAAAGTCATGCACTATTCATAAATTTTTTAAGAAGAAGTAAATAAGAAACTATCTAATAAAAGCATTTGTTCAAGTCACTCGTTCATCGCTTTTACGATTTCTGCACATAATTTCGTAATGTTTACTTAATTATCGTGTGAACTCTTTTTATCAAATAATTGTCATTTTAAATGTTTGAATTTCATAAGTTCATCAAAAAACAGAATAATAGGAGCTATTTAAATAAATGACAAATGTAAGATTTCTTATGCGTATAATAACTAAATATTTTTTTTAAGAATTTTGTGAGAAAAAGTAATCTAATTCATGTAATAAGCTTTAGAAAAAATTGCTAAAAATAATACAATCAAGTAGTTTCTTTAAAAAAAAATTAATAAGAAAGCATTATATACAAAACTCCTGAAACTAATCTTTTATAGAAAACTTAGTTCATTTGATTAATTTCTGAAACATTTTTATAAATTAACCTATTCACACATTTGTATTCTCAAAACACTTTTATAGGAGCAATTTTAGTAGAAATTTAGTGGGCCCATTTTTTATTATCATAGCTATGTTGTACAGACTTTGATCTTACCCACTACTTTCTAATATGAGTGATTACAAACGGTATCAAGTTTTTGAAAATAATTTTTCAAAAATAGTATTTTCTTGAAAAGTTGTGATAAGCCCTATAAAAATTGCGTATAATGAAACTTAAATGTAAGGTGAGTTTGATGTGTTCAGTTCATATTTTCTTAAAAAATTTCTGAAGCTTTTATACTGTGGCAATGAATAGGATTCGTCCTGATAAATCTATAACCTTTGAAAGTTCAGAAATAAGAATTAAAAACGGTAAAGTTTTTAAAGTTATATAGGCCCGTTCTGCCCTACGGAGTATATTTATATAACAAACATTTCAAGTAGATCAACAAAAAATGTAACAAGAGTGGATTTTTCTTAATTCTCCCCCTTTGCTCTACCCCACTTGAGCTACTTCCGAAAAAAAAACAATTTCTAAACCGATTTGAGCCCCCAACTTCTTGCATACTGCGCGAGCCCCTTACCCACTTTGCTATGTGCAGGCCTGAAAAAGAAAAACTGTTTAATTCATATTATCTTACAGTTTGCAACCTATTTTTTACGTAAATTTTTATTCACATACGGTTCAATTATACTAAAAATGAGTAATTCACCTAATAAAATATATTTTTTGGTAAGTGTTTTTTTTTAAATTTGAAAATAAGTATATATTACTAAACTACTACTATATCTATTACTAAACATTTATTTTCTTGTCATCAATTTGTTGCTTTTAAAATAAGTATATTATTGTAAATATAATCATGAACTTATTTTAAAATCTTATATATACGTTTTTATGCATACTTGACCCCTTCTTTCTTGTGTTGTTAGAAAAAAAAAAAAAATGTATAATTCTATTTGAATATGAAGCAGGTTCATTTAAAAGAAATCTTTCACGCAAACAACAATGGGGGGGCTTATACAGATCTCAAAAATACAATTTTAAGTAATTTTTTCATAAGGTTACATGTTGAATTCAAAATTTTTTAAATTAAACATGTGAAAGGGGGTGCAGTTGAATAATCTGCAATTTTTTTTGAATATTTCTCATTGTATTTTTAGTACACTTTTGATAAGTATAACTTTTTACTTGGGTACTTAAGCATCCACTGTCCACTGATTTTTTAGCGTATTATATCTTTTGTATGACACTTGTATTATAATACCGTTTAGTACTTGCATTTTATCAAAATGAAACTATGTAGTATTGACTTTTGCCCTATCATTTTTATATCTTTGGCAGAGCATGGCATTATTGTATGACAGTATTGTATTTTATATAAGATTTGCATGAAGTACTAGTCAAAAGTCAACATAACTAACAGAAAATAAAGTTTTATTCGAAGTTATTTTCATGGGGCTTATCACACTGTTAAAATATTTGAATTTTATTTGTCCTAAGGGCTTAACAAAAATGTCCACTATTTTTTTTCTTAGTTAACTTCTACAATATCAACTTTATATTTTGCAAACCTTTCATTTATAAAGTGTTGATCAGTTTCAACGTATTATCGCTATTTAGTAAAATTTTTAAGCCTTGCTATATTTTTCGCAACAGAGTTATACATTTAATTGGTTAAAAAACTTTAATATTAAAATGAAGCAACAATTTTTCCATGACTTTTAATTTAGTTACAAACTTTGATAATACTACAAACTTAGCTTCTGTTGATAACTTTGTAACACTGTTTTGTATTCCAGATTTTCGATAAATAACATATCCGTACATTTTTACGGCATAGCCTATTGTTGATTGCCTCATAACTATGTCATCAGCTCAGTCAGCATGAAAAAAGCAATCTATAACATGTTTAACTTTTTTTTTATTCAGCAGTTGTAAATCTCTTCTTAAAATAAACATTTTTAATTTCTCGCAGTAAATTATTAATGTACTTCACCAGAACTATATTTTAAAATTTACTTTTATAATTAACACTGAACCTAATGTCAGGTCTAGTACCCAAATTTACATGCAGAAGTGCTCTTACTAAGCTTTCTAACTTAATCTCATTACACACTGATTCCACAAGTTCTAATTTTAAATTTTGTTTCATAGAACTTTCTTGGTAATGTTTCAATGTAGATTTTCTAAAAAAGTGCTGATTAAACCTTAATCTTTTACTCATAACCTTTTGGACATTAATCTTTTAACAAAATTCAATTTTCTTTTTTTCTTACAGTAAATGAATCAGAAATTTACAAAAAAAAAGTTAAACATGCAGTTTAACTTACATGGGATAATATAAAAAGGCAAATATCATTTTTACCTTTTACGAATTCTAGTTCTTAAAGAAATGTATCAAAACATTTATACCACGCTTTTAGGTCTTTTTTTAATCCATACAACGCTTTATCTGATTTAAAATTCTTGTTGAAACTGCTCTCAATAGCCTTCTGTCTTTCAAACATAAACTTTAGATTTAATTTTACCATTTAAAAAGGCTGTCTCAAAATCTATTTGCTCTACGATCGAATTTTTTTAGCTACAAAAGAAGTGTTAGATTTTCAAAATTCTCATTTTAGGTACTTATGAACTGATAATATCAGTTATATCTTATTGCTGGTACACTTTTAGCACAAACCTTGCTTGTAAAGCATCATTAGCCTTTTTTTGTAGAAGTCCATTTCAAATATAAAGCTTTCTTTTCTTTTATTTATTTGCAGCAATTCAATTTTTATTCTTATCAAACCAATATAATTTTTTAGAAATAGTAACTCCGTCGGAACTTCCACTTGCTCGTTTTTTGATAACTTAAATATTGTTTAGGGCTTACATGAACAATAAAACACCACTTCATTTTTCTTTAGCAACAACCTTTTATTTATATATTTGTCAATATTTTGTCTCATCATAAGAAGACCTTTTCAAGACTTTCAGTTTTTTACGCAAAAACCTCATGCACTATAGACCAACAGTTTAGTTTTACACACAAAGTATCTTATGATTAAAGGAGACAATTTTTTAACTATAAACTGTAGGTAGACTGTTCACACTGACGAACAAACAGGCAATAGAAGTTTTTGCGTAAAAAGGTTAGAGTCTTAAAAAAGTCATCATAATAAAACGAAAGGGTGTCTTACTTCTGTGAATAGTAATGGTAATAATCCTGTTTTTTAAATTAGCTGCCATTTTAACTTGTTCTGGCCAACATGTATTATGTACCCTCACTTTTTTTAGTAATTAATTAGACATAATCATAATATCCCTGCCATACTACTCTGACACTCGTTGTATTTCAAACACATTAGGTAGATACAGTTTGATAAGTTAAATGGAGACCTCTCTTGCTAGCAAAATTACTTATGTCTTTATTTATATATTTATTACCATATTAACATCTCATTTTTATCACCTTTCGTTCTCATTCCTTTTAACTGAGTTAACATAGTAAGAAAAATGATTTAATACTACAACAATAATAACAATAATTGTGCAGAATCTGTGGTCTGTATGATTTTGAGACAGCCGGATAGTCGGGATGGAGGACAGGATGGCAGGCAGGCACACACAGGGAATTATATATCGAGATGCACATTGACAAACTAACGCACATTGTGTTAATCACTAGAAATAAAGGCACAATAACTTATAAATTGATTATCATGTTGAATGGAAAATAATAAATGCACAAATGATACATTTCAAACTTGAATGAGAAGCAAGAAATCGTAATATTAATACTTGCACGCAATGGATAACGAACGCATTGCAGAGCACGGGAGCTGCTCACTCCGCCTATACCTACTAGAGCTCAGCGCAGACAGACTGCTACAGTCATGCAGCCAGTCAACGAGCTTGCTAACACATGTAGCTAACTACTATGGCGCGGCAGTGGACACGATACGCGGCAATTTTAAATTATAATATGAATACTATACATACTCCTGGGTGGATGCAACGAGGGACTAAGTAGCATCAAACAAGTAAGATCATTAAACAAAAAAGGCATCAAACAAAATAAAATGTTAGTTCAACCAATTCGGAATAATAAGATTCAAAGAAAGCTTTCCCCTCGGGTTGATGTAACGAGCGGAAAGCGAGTATCATTAAAAAATAAGCACAAATATTGTATGAACCCAATCGCGATTTAACTAAGAATCAAGCTGACTCTGATATTCAATTGTAAATACTGTATCAACAATGTTAGCTGTTTACGCATGAAGATCAAGCTAAATATTAATCTCATTTGTTACATTAATAATAAAATAATCTGTAAACAAACAGTTAATAAACGAGATATGAAAATGAAGAAGCCGCTGCTCCTTTCACAATAATGTATTAAATCATACCATATTAAAATAGCCCAACAAAATTAAGCATATGAGTATTTTTTCACATCTGACTAAATTAAAATCACCAGTTTATGTATGGGTCTGTCCAGGACATTAACAGCTGTAAGTACCCTAGCTACCCTATCTAAAGCATCCTGCCCTGAGAAAACCTCCATCACTCTGCCTAAAGGCCATTTTCCTGGAGGATAATTTGCATTCATAACGAAAACTAGGTCATCCATCTTAATTGACCGTTGTATAGTGAGCCATTTTTGTCTGGACTGTAAAGAGTTGAGATACTCTGAAGACCATCTATGCCAAAAATGCTGCAAACTACATGACAATAACTTCCAACGCTGTAAGGCAGTCACTTCGCTGAATTCAGTTTTCGATTCTGGAACTATAAACGACGTGTTTGCCATCAGAAAGTGCGCTGGAGTGAAAGGTTGTAAATCTTGTGGGTCGTCATTTAATGGCATCAATGGACGGGAATCGAGACAAGCCTTAATATAAGAGAGTAGTGTAGCATACTCTTTAAACGTTAAAACCTGCTCGCCTATAACTCTTCTGAGATGGAACTTTACAGATTTAACAGCTGCTACCCACAAGCCACCAAAATGAGGCGCTGACGGAGGATTGAAATTCTAATTGGTACCGACTTCTCTAAGAGTTTAGCGTTCAGCTGTCTAGATTCCTCAAAATCTTTGAACATTTTCTTCAATTCCTTGGCTGCACCTATAAAATTTGTGCCTTGATCACTATACGATTCTGCGCAGCAACCACGACGAGCGGTAAATCGATGAAATGTGGCAAGAAAGGCCGTGGTTAAATAGTCCTTGACTATCGCCAAGTGCACAGCTCTTGTAATCATGCAGGTGAGAACTACTACGTAACCCTTCTGGGTGCGTCGTTCTCTTACTTTAGACAATCTAACAAGGAATGGCCCTGCAAAATCTACGCCTGTCTTGAGAAATGGAGGAGCAGGTTTTGGCCTAAAATGAGGCAATTTGCCCATTATCTGCCCTTGAGCCTCACCAGAATACCTCCTGCATGTGATGCACCTTGAAATCTGTCCCCTAACCACTTGTCGTCCACGTAATAACCCGAATGTCTTTCTGATCACTGTGAGAACTAACTGTGGGCCTCCGTGAAGAGTATCGATGTGATAATGATCCATTATCAATCTGGCAATGTGATCCTCTGGGTGTAAAATCAAAGGGTGTTTCTGATCATGGTCGACCCAAGCTGCACTAATGCGACCTTCTACTCTAATAAGTCTACATTAAAGAAACGGGTTTAATTTAATCAAACTACTTGAACTATTTACATTGTTTTTGTTATCTACTAATTCTTCGTTACGCGTAAGTATTGATAATTCAGACGGAAAATGAATTCTCTGATGAGTATTAACCCAGTATAACTGCGAATTTGCTAACTCAGACAAATGCAAATGTTTCGAGGTGACGTTTATTACTATAGCTAGATCCAGAAAGGGAAAATTATTGGAGGTTAGACAACTCTAAGTTTTTACTTCATTATTTTTAACTTGTCAAATTATCTTGGTTAAACCAACTGCACATTTATTGAGGCAACGATAAATGAATCTCATGACATAGGCCCTGACACAAAGTAATTTACTCCAATTTGAATATTAATTATATAATTCCCATGGTAAGAGCAAAGTATTAACTAAAACTGGGACTAACGGTTTTGGACCATCTTTAAATGCAACTTCCTCAGCAACAGTCACTTTTAATTTTGAGTACACAGGATCTACTTCGTGCAGAAACCCAGGTCCCTCAAACCAAATATTCCGGTCAGAAAGTTGGGATGGGCATATCCCTCTGGAGGCTAAATCTGCAGGGTTGTCTTTAGACCTAACATGATGACACTGAGCTGAACGAGTTAAAGCTTTAATACTAGCGCATCTATTAGCAATAAAAGTAGGCCATTTAGACAGTAAAGACTAAAGCCAGTAAAGAACGTTTTTAGAGTCTGTCTACAAATGCACCTTGGGACTAGGGAATTTGGCTGTTTTCAAATAATGTTCTACTAACCTAGAAAGTAGTTGAGCCGTACATAACTCTAGTCGTGGTATACTAATAGTCTTTATTGGGGCTACCTTCGTTTTGGCCCTCTGTGATGAAACATACATATTTTCTCCCCTCTTAATTCTCACGTAAGCTACAGCTGCATATGCTAACTTGGAAGCATCTGCGAACCCGTGGACCTCAAGTTGAACGACATGAGGGGTAAATATATTCCAGCGAGGAATTCTAACCTGATTTAAACAATGTATCTCATTCAGCCATTTCAACCATTCTTTATTTATATGTGATGGAAGAGGGTCATCCCAAGAAGAATTTAGCAGCCATAGTTCTTGCATTATTATTTTTGCTTTTATTAGTGTAGGAGACAACCAATCCAATGGATCATAGAATTTGGACTACTTTGATAATATTTTGCGTTTAGTCTAATGAGATAAAGAATAAGAAATATCTATCGTGAATCTAAATTTGTCTAAACTAGGACTCCATGACAATCGTAATATTGAAACTATATCTTCACTTTCTACTAAGTTTACCGTTTTGTTCGATCTAATGGATTCAGGCAGCAAAAAGAGAAGATCATCATTATTACTACACCATTTGCGCTGAGGAATACAACCTAGGCTCGTTACTTTATTCAGTTGCTCAATTTTCAATATAATTTCAGTTAATGTATGACCACCTGATAAGAAGTCGTCCATGTAGACCTCTTTTCTTAAGACCTCACAACCCAGCGAATAGTCTTCCTGATAAGTCTCCGCTAATTGTTTAAGCACTCTTGATGCCAGATAACGTGAGCAAGCTAAACCATAAGTTACCGTATTGAGGTGATACGTCTGGATAGGCTGTGATTTATCTTCACGCCATAAAATAGTCTGAAAGGGTCGGTCAGCCTCTGCTACTACAATTTGTCGAAACATTTTCTCAGCATCAGAAGAAAACACATATTTATATTTTTTCCAACGTATAATGAGGTCAAAAAGATTCGTCAACAAGTTTGGGCCCGTGTAGAGACATGAATTACGAGACAATCCACTTCTAACCGATGAGGAACCATCAAAAACTATCCTAAACTTTGAAGTGGATTTGGATTCCTTGAGAATGCCATGATATGGCAAAGTCCAAGCACCGGAAGTACCTGGACAGGGAACCAAACTCATATGACCTAAATTCACATAATCGGCTAAAAAGTCCTTGTGTTTCTTATGCATCTTCTCATGAGAACTAAAACGACTTTCAGATCTGAGAAATACACCTTTTGCTTTACAAAAGGACTCATTCTTATAATCTAACAAAACTTAAGGCGAACGTCTAAACGGCAACCTAACTATAAATCTAGCTTGTGGGTTCCTACAATGTGTCTTAACAAACAATTCCTCGCAAATCTTTTCATCAGCAGAAAAGTGATTTTCTCGGTTTGGAATTTCTTCAACTTCCCAGAATTTTTGAAAAAGTTCCGAAATTGAAAGTTCTTTAATGCAATGCAAGCTAACCAATCTATCGTTGTTTTGTGAGGCGAAACTGGGCGAAAGAACTAGACCTGATATTAACCAACCTAGTAAAGAACGAAAGGCCATCGTTTTACCAGACCTTGATTTCGGAAAAGTTAGTAACAACAGGGGGAGTGTAAGATGACACTTTTGGAACTACGAGAGCCTGCACTGAATAAGAGAAACCTGATTCGAAATGAGGCTGGACTTTTCATTCCGTAGCTCGTTTGGCCACAGTGATTACCTCTTCTCCTACACCTGTCAGAGAGACATTAACTTTACTCATTTGTAGCTTCAATAAATCGACCAATGATTTTGAAAACAGAGAAGATTGCGAGCAAGGATCGATTAACGCCCTAACTAATATTTGTCAGACACTAAGCGAAGTAACATAAACTCTTGCCATAGCTAGAAGAACAGCCTGCGAATTAGAACTAATCTGAGTAGTCTGAACTGAACTTTTCCCTGCTTCTTGACAGTTGGCATTGACCGAAGTTATAACATTTGAACTACTGACCTTCCTTTTTACCTGCAACCCTATCGATTTACCTTCTTGATGGAAAAGAGTATGGTGTTTTTGACTACATACAGAACACTTAAATTTTAACGTGCATTTCTTTACAAAATATTTACCTAAACAGCTTAGGCACAGCTTATTCTTGTAAACTAAATCCCTCTTATCATCCCAAGATTTTACTTTAAACTGATCACATCTCCTAAGACTGTGCTCGCCTTGACAGCAGAAGCAAATAGGTGTTGATGTAGTGGGGGAAGTCTGATGTACAAAGGAACTTTGCTTCTCTCGATGAGCCAGAAACTTACTAGCTACCTTACTGACTGGATTAGGCTTAGGTGGTGCCTTTTGAGTATACGCTTCTAGTGTCAAGAGCTGGGCGTTGATAAAGTCTCTTAGCTGTTGTAGGGTGGGTGGGTCTGAACTACTACCAAGATGTTTATGCCAGTCTTTACTGGTGTAAAAATTAAACTTGTTAACCACAGTTGCTATGAATAAATCATTTTGACCTAACTCTCTACCTAGAGCTGTCATAGAATCTAACTGACCTATTGTTTCTTTATTTAACCTTTCAAGTTCTGCTGCAGAACTATTGCTCATTGGTTTCGAATTTGATACACAATTGACATGGCTATAGACCAAACGACGATTATTGTTAATATAATTTAACAATGTGTCCTAAGCTTGATTATACTGTTCACCCGTTAAATTAACGTTTTTAATCAAATCAGCAGCATCACCTTTGAAATGGGATCTTAAGCAATGATGTTTAAGCACAGGCGGTAACTCTGCCTTTTGATGGACAAATGCTCTATATATGTCCCTAAAATTTTCCCACTCTTCATAATTTCCAGAAAATATAGGTATCTCAACATGTGGTGATGAGATAATACTAGACGAAGCTAGCACTGGGTTGCTAGCAGGATCAGAAGGGGGATTAGGAGTTGGTCCAGCAGGAGTAAGTCTAGCTATAAAGTCTTTAAAATCTCCTAAATTAGTAGTATAGTCATTCTCGCAAAGCTCGAAGAGACTTGATGTACAGTAAAATTGCTGAAAATCCCTTTTAGTCAAGTCTAAAATGTCTTGATGAGTAGTCTTTAAATTCTCAAATGTATTGGTCAATTGCATAAGCCTAGCCTCAGCTTCCCCTATGGTCATTCTCTGCAGACCTAATTTTTTAAAATTGAAAAATGAATTTTTTATCTTATTATAATTGACCTTTTGTACATGTACCAAGTCATCCATTTTGAGGGTAACAATCTATCACTATAATACGAACTCTTCCAAACTAATAGATCTGATCTAACTATTATACCAATGAGTCACAATTAATTTAAATGTCAAAGACCCTAGAGTAAATCCATACTCCAATGAGCAAATAAATATCAAACTTAAGGTACTATAATTGTCTATCACTTATAGACAACATACTACTATGATTTAAGGAGCGAGCAATAATTATAAAATCAAATACTAAACAAAACTGCACACAACTAGTATGCCTAGACAGACTAACCAAAACTGGGCTTACTATCTACAAAAAAAATAATTATAAACTATTGTTGATTGAGCCACTATTTATCTAAATGTATAAATAATGTTATAAAATTTAACTATTGATCTTAATAATAAAATTTTCATCAATAATTTTAGCACTGGTTCATATGAGTTATTCTCTATTCAATTTAATCCAAACTATCAAATTAACAAACTAGAGATGTATGTATAAATTTTAATTTGACTATACAAATTGAAAATAAGATAGTATAAATGAACCTTGTTTACAATTATTTCAACTAAATAATTCAAACGATGTCAAAACAATAAATCTGCTGCTTCTTTATCCTTTACGAAATATAAATGAATTTTTAAAATCTTACTGTGTATAACATTGATTACCTAAAGGTTTTTTTTAATTAACTATTCTCTTTTTACGGTGATCCTGGCTCAACTTACTATTACGTTACCCTTCTTCATTTAAAGACTCATCACAATTCTCATTTCCCAATACTCAAAAAATTTTCCATCAACACCAGAATTTTTACGTCATCTCCAATTTTTGCTACTCAAATGAGCTTTTCTTTGTCTTTCAAAGTAGATCTTTCCAATAAAAAAATAATAATTATAACTTCCTTCAAAATTTTTCTTTGTATTGTTACTGTTTGAATTTAACTTTCTAATTTTTTACTTATTCCATGCGCGTGCTTTATAACAAAGTTCATCCCCTCCAGAGGAACACGTGAAAATTGAAAACTAATAAAACACGCTATGATACTCTATTAAATATACTAACTACGAGGTACTCAAAGAGTAATGCAACCCTTATTAGCACTCCCAAAAATATATTTAATAACTGAAATAAGAATAGCTTGAGATTTCAAAATCCCTCCTCTTGATGCTGAAAGTGACTCTATGAGAGCGTGTGTAGAAAGCGATGGCCGTATTCCACCTTTTTGTTACTGAATTCCGTTACAAAATTTTTATACATCTTTTTGTACTCATAGTGCTTATGCCACACTTATATTCTAGCAATATTAAAGACCATTTTGTAATTTGTTTGAACTTAATTATTTATACCCTCTTGAGTACTGTAAAGTTAAACATAAATAAAACTTTCATAATCAAGAGAGTAGACGTTTTTAGATGAGGTTGTATAGCAGACTTAATCACAACAACTTTTGCACACACACAAGCTTCGTTTGACCCACCCCCACAGTATTGACCCAACTTACCAATCTTAAGAGGAGACGTGATGAGACCTGAAAGTACATTAACATCTTTGTGACTAAGACTTTTTTTACATTGAAAATTCAAAGCAGCAAATAAAAAGATCATCACATAAAATGTAGATACTGTTTTTAAAAATTATATGAACAAAAAGTGTTTGGGTTGATAATTTTTATTTTGATTGACAAAACAAATAAATATTTCTCATTTCAAATGTTCCCAATTTAAATACGTCATTTTTAATTTTAACATTTTCACACCAGATAAGTGATTAGCAATCCTTGTTACCTTTACACGTATTTTTTTGAGATATATATAAAAATTCTAACTTTTCATGCCCATTAGTTTGAAAATTTTTTTTCACACTAGATTTGTAATCAGTACCCCCAAAGCCTGCGTGGCACAAAACCAAGTCTTACTTTTAAAACTAGAGATTAGGTCAGAGTTTTGTATCTATGTGTGCGCTTGGGTATGCCACGTATACGTAACATTGAACTCTTTAAGCCACTACCTAACCTTAGGAGACTATTTTTTCCCTTTTCTGCGGCCATTTTTACCGATGGTGTTAACGGTGCCTGCTGCTGCAGGCCTCTATCCATGGACCACTTACTTTTCTATGACCGTTGTTGCTAACGCCGACAATGCTGCCTGTTGCTGTAGACGTCTTTACATGCGCTGCTCACTTTCCCATGGCCATTTGCGCTGACATTGACGCTGCTCCCTGCTGCTGCACACCACTTTCCAAGAGCTGCTCACTTACCTGCTTTAGTTATTGCAGACAATAACACCACTCTTGGCTGCTGGCCTCTTTTCAGGGGCTGCTTGATCGTCTACTGCTATTGGGTTTGCTCATTTATTAACCTTAGGGTGCGCCGAGAGCTCGAAAGCCTTCAAGGGACTTACAACTAAACACGCGTTCCTTGTCGGGGTCTTTAAAGGCCTCTAATCTGTCTGTAGCCCATACTATATTCACTACATATAACTGTGTATACACAAAAGTGAAAAACTTTTCTTTTGACACACAGTAGACGTTGATACTTTTTTTTTTAAATTGTAAAATCCAATAACAATTAAAAAAGTAAGATTACGCTTGCACTAAAAAACTTTATCTTTAACGAAAAAAATGAAAGGTATTTAGTTGCAAAAAAGTTTGTCTTGTAAATAAGGCAGTTATAAGTGATACTGTGTAATTTTTCTTTTAACAGATCATGAATCTCAAAAATTTGCATTCAAAATTTGTCGAGTGCAAAAATCAAGTAGCAAACAATTTCTTTGGTATCCTCTTGCTTTGCCAACTCAAATAGAGCTAAAATAGATAATAACTACGTATATAAGCCTTTAAGTAGTTAGTAGCTTGTTCGTAGTTACAGTTTAAAATATCTTATACTACGGAAAAGTAAGATAACACAATACTTCGTTTCAAACTATAAAAAACAACGTACAACTTATACATCATCTTTATTTAAAAGTGCTGTGACACCTCTAAATCAGAATATAGAAGGTGCAGCCTCATCTTTTTTAAAGTATTATTATGGTGTATCTACTTATGCAGTAAGTAAAAGAGGTCTTTCGAGACACTATCCATAAGATTCATAATCCTTTCATCCTTTTTTAAAGGCTCTTAACTCATCAAGAGCCAAAATATCATATTTGAATCAAGCTTTAAAAAACAAAAACAAATTTCTTCACTTTTTATAAGTCCAAACAGGAAACATTAAGTTTAAGTTAAAAACTTATCACTAATCCAAAAACAAGTCTAAAAAAATATAACAAGTCTACAAAAATATAACTGATAGTATGTTTATTCATAGACTAACAGTATCATCATATCAAATTGCTGCTCATATGAAAGCTCTAAGACATTCTTGAAAAAAAAACAAAAATTTGGTAGTAACTAAGTCTGAGAGAAAAATTGGACGCTTTAAACTTTTACGAAGGTTTTTTCAGTTCATTACACGTATTTATATAAATGCATGTAACAATGTATGTTTTTGTGTAATACATTACAGAGAGCTGTGTCAAATCCATTCAATCAAACATATTCTGAATTCTAGCTACTTGATTGGTCTAGGACACAATTACCTTACGAAAACCAATAACTTGAATTAAATAACTATAAAATTTGATTTAAACACTGAAGAAAATCTATCAGAAAATATAGCTCATAGTAACGATGACATAAAGAAAGTACGTTATAGCGTTTCAAATACTTCTCTACGTAACAGTTGCCATCGATTGTAACCGGTTAAAAAAGATCCAAAAAATTTACTAATAAGAAAACTTTCTTTTTTTTAAGTTCTACAGAAAAAGATCAGCACAGAAGACACAAGGGAAAAATTAAGTGACAGGATAAATTTACTAATGTAAAAACAGATGAATTTGTATTGAGACAAAACCTGCAATAACTTCGTTGATTTAATGCTGGACGATCAACTTTGAAATAAGTACCATCGATACAGTTCATTGAAGTTTCTGTGTTTTCTTTCTTAATTTTTTTGTTACTTCCATTTCTTCTTTGGTTAGCTATTTTAGTAGTTCATGAGTAAGGCTTTTAAAAGAATAAGACACTAGGGTAAGTGCATTATATAAGGCATCCAATTAAATGTCGAAACAACAAAAAAATCCTCGACAGCTAAGAACTTGATACGCTATAAATCATAAGAAAAATAGTACATCTATGTTCTTTGCTGTGATTACCTCGATTAAAATGGATGAAGAACAAACTGAGCCTTAAATAACATGCGGAAATTGAACACAAAATATCATTTGTTGTAACTCAACGTCTCAAAAAATTAAAATAAAATTTAATTCTCAAAAACTGATTGAGAGAAATAAGTACAAAATAAAGCATCTCAAATATAATTTGAAACAATGAAACAAAGAAATATATTTAATAAGTCGATTAAAGAATCAATTAAGCCACAGTTATGAGAAAAAACATTGATTGAACAAAAATTTAATTGACTGAAAGCAGAATAATGAAGCAATCTGTAACGAAAATAAAGTAAGCGAATTTTTACAGACATAATAATACCACTTGACTTAATGGATAGGCTTGTGATCCGATAAATGAAATTTATTGAGATGATACTCATAACTGATTGAGAAAGTGCTATGAGTGACGTAAGAAACTCTAGAAATACTGGGAAAAGGTAAGATAAGATGGCTACGCCAATTTAAGAAGATAATGCAGTATGAGGCTATAAATAAAAAACTGACTTTTTCTCTAAGGCAGCCGTGCAAAGATGCTGTTCTTGCACAAGTAGTATTTCATAATATAAAATAATAAGACAATTCTATCAATATAAGCAGAGAGCAACGCGAAGTTAGCGAAGTCAGCTTGTTTACTCATAAAAGCTAAATTTTTTTTTTAATGGCAATACTTACATTAATTGTTACTAATCAATAACATTAACAAGTTTAAAAATGCGTTTATAAGCTAAAAAATTACTCTTAGATTATACGCACCTATCAAGTTTTTGCTTATCAAGTAATTTTTGATCAATTGGGTAACAGAACGATGAAAGGATGTGTTGCCAATTTTATTTTTATTTGCACAAGCTTGATATCGCCTTGGTAAGTGTGAGTGCATAACCTTAATTACTTAGCAAGTTGAGTAAGCTTTTTCTTTGGTATTACGAAATTCCTCTAAACGATGTTAGGCAGAGGACTAAGCCACTTGCTGGGCCTCAAATGCTACTGGAGTAACTCCTTCTACTAACCAGCCTAAAAAGAGTTGTACAGATAAGTAAGAAATTTCTAGCAACTGGTCAGTCAAGTTGGTTGCTAGATCTCATCACATGGCTTGGAATAGTACAGCAAAGCAGATCTAACAAGAGAGTTCACGAAAGAAAATGTAAAGTCTATCTTCACCTCTTTGCTCAAGAAGCACAGGAGCCTGGAATTGAGAGAGACCTTGACTCTGGCGTACAGCAAAGATCATATTTTGAATGTCAGCTTAGCCTTACCAATTATGCAAGTGAGGTGATGCTTAGCTCTTTACACTGTGACGAACATTAAAAGGATAAATTAACATTTTTTACTTTTTAAGAGTGACTCCAACAAACACGAAGTTCTGAAAACGAGAGTAGTGTAGAAATATTTTGCAATAAGCCGGTACAAGACCATTCTGAAAAAAAAAAGTACATCTCACCTTTTAAAGAACTGAATAATTGTTAATTATATTGAACTATATGATAATATTTTGATATCATATTTTCAAAGCCCTGAAATAGAGATATTTAATCGACATTTAAAAAAATGTATATATCTATCTAAAAGGAATACTAGTTTTAACAAGAAAGAATGCATTTTTCCACATCAATAAATCAGTTATTTTAAAATTATTACCATTTCACGTATTATTTTATTAAATATTAATTATTAAAATAACTACTATTCATTCAATCGAATCATTTTACAAGAATTTGATTTTTAAATGTTGCCCACAGCTCTAATTTCAAACTATGCACTTGATAGTGGGTAGTAAGCGGTCAGAAGCATCATAAATCCTAATAAGCCATCTAAATAACCAATATTCTTAAACAAGCAATCACCTTGACAAACAACCATCGTCAGGGACAATCATGCCAAGCAGCTAGTCTCCCTTCCAAGGTACTGGAACAACCTTTGTCATGGACTTTACCAGTGACATCGAGGAAGATGGGGGAGGCCTAGGGCTGTTCATCAGCGATGACATTGGGCTGCTTCTCACTAAGGTATATGCTGCCATTATCACTCCCACTTACCTTTAATAGTCCTCCAAGAGTTCAATGGAAAATTAAACAGGACTTAAACCACCATCTTGGTGGGGAGATCGAGGAATCCAGACGAATACCAGTACAGTTACACGTGCTAAGGTAAGCAGCCAGACCAACATCAGAGGCTTTCAAGGTTTGGAAAAGACCGTGCAAAAATTCGATAGACAAAAATTTGCTGATATCCAACGAGTTTTCCAGGCTCTTCTCCGTGACGAGCCTACAATTTGAAAACCTATGAGACTGGCCAAACTTCCTCTGGAGCACCGAATTATCTTTGATATCACAATCCCATCACCGTTAAGTTCATCAAACTTATCTTGCCCGTTGTTAAGGAGGAAGGATAGTACCGTCCAGTCACTTTCCAGCAAGCTGGATCCATCTATGACCAACGAGTACTAACTATCGGACAAAGCGGGACATGACATCTTCTTCGAGGATTCACCCAACAGCCGAACCAAGGAATTCTTCTCTGCCTACCTTGCACAGCTGACTCTGTCAACAGATTCTACGGACGAGAAATCATTTTCCATTAAAAAAACAGATTTCAGTATTTTAGAGGTAGGTTCTGACTATAAATAACCACCTTTTAAGATCTTCTGTCTCTCTAGCGGTTCTGAAGGGTGACCTTCTTACAAGTTTGAATTAATACATCGTCCAACGAAGAGTTGGGGCGTGAGTCCTGAAGAGGATCATCGGCGTAATGCAAAGTACTAATGCCGGTGTTTTAAAGCTGGCATTCGAGCATTGACGATGACCAGTCTCCTCTGGGCAGTCAAACTTCGGTAGTATAACGTACAACGTGAAGTTAGAGTGTGAGTCCCGAAGAGGAGCATCAGCCTAATGTAAAGCACTAATACTAGAGTGTCGAAGCGGGTGTTTCAGCGTAGATGGCCATCAGTCTTCTTTGTTCGGGCATCTAACGTGAAGTTGGAGCATAATTTCGGATGAGGAGCATTAGTGTGATGCAATGTATCGATGCCATTGTATCGAAGAGGATATTTGACTAAGGTTGGCGATCAGTCTCCTTTAAGTGGGTGAGCTTATTTATCACGAGTTTTGGAGGTTGGTTCTATAGATCCAAATCCTTTTTGTGCTTGTTGTAAAGTTTTGTAGGTTCGGTGTGTCGAGTGCCACTAGGTGTTTTTCCCCACCTAGAAGAAGTTTTGGTAGTTGCTAATTAGGCGTACGTCAGTCGGTGGTGATGATTGACTCTAAGGCTCGTGGATACCTCTCTGCAGCAGCGGAGATTTCTTTAAAGATGGTTCTACATCAAGCGCCAAACAGTTATGAGCAGCTTATTGGGGTAGGCGGCTTTGAACAGCGAAAGGAAGTCGTGGAGGTCGAGAGTCCTCTCTGAGGATGTTAAGTTGGCCATAAAGATGAATCAATGGTAAGAACAATGGAATGCAGACTCTAGGCATGGTGAGGCGGAGATTCTGCTAAATTACGAAGCCACCGCTAGAGCTGGTGCCGATGGTGGTTGGTTTGGCAGTGATTTACAGCAGTCAAAGAGATTTCGTTGCCAGTGCATTTGTCTAGTCCCCGCAGTGGTTGGATACCAATGCCACGTTATGCAGACAATAATGGCATGAGTGGGTTGGACAAGAGTCAACACACTGACTCCTACGTGTTATTGAGCATTGGTGTTTATTACAATTAACTGTCGCTCTAGAAACTAACAAATTGCAGGTACCGTTGAGCAAGAACCTGGCATAGGCTTAAATCGGGTGATTCAGGAGATTGATTTCAAGAAGTCACTCAGTGCCTTAAATAAATAAGTCAAAAATTTTTTTTTGGAGCTTCAAGCTGAGATAATAGGTAGTATAGAAAAACTATAGGAATTTTTACGTCGTTGGGACTTAACCTCAAAATTAATAAGAAAACTTAATAAAAACAGTATTTTAGCTGAAATATCAGTCAAATTTCTTTATAACATTACTGACACTCTTATTCTCTTGAGAATTTTAACTCTTATCACTTAAATTGGAGTCCTATACCTTCAACGTAACCTTAAAATTCAAGATTACAGGTTACAGTGTCAGAAACCTAATATTATAATAAGAATAAGAAAAAATTAAAAATCTTATTTAAAGCTTTAAAATTAGGTAATTGAGAATAGAGAAATAGTATAAAAAATATTAAATTGCTGAATTTTAACCTCTGAATTCATTGAAAAACAAAAAAAAAAGTTCTGAGCCAAAAAATCTTAAAAATGACTTAATTTTAACTTTATGAGATCATTATTTTGAATGATCGTAACTACTATCACTAGAATTTAATTCTTGTTCTTTTAACATATCTTTCATCTTGAAAAGTACAGGCTTGTAATATCAGAACTCTGATGTAATGAGAAGGAGAAGGATTTCTGAGCTCTAAGACAAGATGATAGAGAATAAAGGAAAATTATTTAAAATTTAAGATCGTTATGTACTAACCTCCCAAAAAGTTGAAATAACGTTTTTGCTAAGAAATTTTTTAATTTATTGATCAACTTTTTTTGGTTTCTTTCGCAAACATTAGTATAAGATTTTGGGTCTCAAGTTCTAGAAACTTTATATCTTCAGAAGAAAAATAAATAATTCCAAAATAAATAAATTGCTTTAAGCTAGGATGATGGAGAATGGAGGAAAGCTGTGTTGTAAGGTCAATTTGAGTATCTAACTCCCAGACTGGATACAACAGATTAAAATCATCAATGTTTAACAATTTTTTTTCATGTATGCTCTTGTCTAAGGCCACAACTCGTTTAATTTGTTTGTCTTATTAATAATACTGTTATCATAATAATGAATTTTTTCTACTAAAGTAAGAGTATAGGGTCATGTTGTTGAGCTACTTGAGTGATAATCATAAGTATTCACTGCAATACATCTTTAGGGCAAGGTGCCTATGGAGTACACTTTTCTATAGGGTGATAATGTAGTACACCGTTGCTACGTGCATTGCCATCCCTGGTAGAGGCATTAAAATAAAGTTTTATTTCTTTACACAAGCTATTTTTCATGAGCTTACCTTAATGCTCATGTGCCCTTAGTATATAAACTTTAATCTTATACAGTGATCTCCCTTCAAATAAAGTATCCATGCATATGCCTTTGATTGTCTTAAATTGATAAACTTATCATGGTTTTAACAATCACAGTTAAACAGTTCAATGCAATTGGAACATAAGAACGTATAAATTCTTTAATGCACAAACTTTTAAAGCACGGTCCTGCTATAGTACGACAATTACCCAATCCTATCGCTTACTATGCTGAAAATGCTCTAGAAAGCTTCCACAAAATTTACAGAGAAACTAATTGAGAGCATTCAAGGAGAAACAATCGTGAAAACACTATCTTAAATACTTACAATAGAGCGGTATATATGTCTGATCCAGTACTATTACTCGTCTATTTAGATATAAGAATGGCGATTCACAGAAAAAGAAAAACTACTTCAGAAATTAAACGCTTTTTACAGCCCGGGTGGTAAAAAAATGTTACTTTCTTGAATTCATGTGTTATTTAACGATTAAAATGATTTTATTTATTTTCAAAGAGTTGACAGAAACTGAGATTAGTGGTAGTGATGAGCAATAGTGACAAAATAGTTTTTGAGAGAAAGTCTTTACTCTTTTAGACAAACCCTTTTCCATTAATTTGTCGAACAAGAGTCATCTGTGTTTACGTTCATGTTCCCATAGAATTTGTATGTTGCTTTTCAAACATTTTCATTAAGTTTTTGAGCTAAACACACTTGCTGTAACATATTTTAATTACAAAATTTCAGAGAAATCAGTTACTTGTTATAAACATTATGTAAATATGAATATATTCACTTACACTTATTATTTATTGCACAATAAAGCCATAGTTAATCACTTTGCAGTTTGCTAAGTATCTATTTCTTGTTCAACATAAGTGAAACAAACTAAGTTGGACCATAGACTATCAAAAAAGCTTGATTGATTCGTTACTAGTATTTGAAGAAATTTAGACAGTTTATTTTTTTCAATATTATTTTTTTTCCTCTTTTCATCAGCCTCAAGTCAATATCTTGTTAACATAATAATAACAGCAACTTCTTTCTACGTTTTACATACAGTCTGAAAGTTAGATATCCCAATTGAATTTTCGACACAGTTTTCCTCCATTCTTCATCATCTTAGCTTAAAGCATATTATGTATTTTGGAATTATTTATTTTTCTTCTTAAGATATAAGGTTTCTGAAGCTCAATGCTAGAAGAATTTAGTAAAATATTATATTGTAATAGCTATTAATCTTTGACAAACAAACCATAAAAAATTGATCGAGTCATTTAATAAATTTTTTAGCAAAAACAAAAATCTTGGAGCTTAAAAATCCTTCTTCTTCCTATAAAATCAGAGTTCTGATACGACAAGCCTGTACTTTCCAATATGAAAGATATGTTAAGAGAACAAGAAATAAATTCTAGTGATAGTAGTTACGATTATTCAAAATAATAATCTTATGAAGTTAAGATTAAGTCATTTTAAAGATTTTTTGGCTCAACTTTTTTTTTTGTTTTTCAATGAATTCAGAGGTTAGAATTCAGCAATATGATATTTTTCATACTATTTCTCTATTCTTTATTACTCAATTTTTAAGCTCTAACTAAGATTATCAAAGTTTTTCTTTGTTTTTATAATAATATTAGGTTTCTTACACTGTTACCTGTAATCTTAAATTTTGAGGTTACCTTGGAGGTATAAGACTCAAATTTTAGTGATAAGAGTTAAAGTTTTTTAGCGAATAAGAGTGTCAATGTTGTTATACAGTAATTTGACTAATATGTTGGCTAAATATACTGTTTTTTCCAGTTTTCTTATTAATTTTGAGGTTAGGTCTCAATGACGTTACTGTTCCTATAGTTTTTCTCTATTGCTTATTATCTTACCTTGAAGCACCAAAAAGAATTTTCAATTTATCTCTCTTTCTTCTCAAGATATTAGGTTTTAAACAAAAAAAACCAGCTTGACCCATAGTGCTCTGGAGAGGAGCCTAAGCTTGTGTCTTAGACGGACACCAGGAGCAGGGGGACATGTACATGCTCAAATTACTGCTTGTTTGCGTGCAGCAAACAAGGGACTATATACCACTAACAGTTATCCTCTACACGTGTGTCTGCGTGGGTATTGTCCAAGCACCTTGTACAGAAGATACACTCTTTTTCTGCTGCGAGCATCACGAGCCTTAGTCTGCACCAAGACACATACATTACAAGTTACTGTTTAGGGTATTATTTTAATAATAATTTTTTATTCAAATTACTACTATTTATTTAACTCAATCGTTTAACATAAATTTAATTTTTTAATGTCGCGCGCAGCTCCAATTTCAAACTGGGCGCTTGATAGCACCACCTACCTCTTACTAGATGGCAACTACTAGTTTATGTTAAACATTGCAAGTAAGAAAAAAGTTTATAGTATATGAAAAGGGCTGCCCGACTTCTTTAAATCATTCTCCTGAATCATGCGATTTAAGCCTATGTTAGGTTCTTGCTTGCCTCTATCTACTTTTAATTTAATACAAATATTAGTGCTGTAGATTATTAGACTAAATATCATGGACTTTGTTTTGATTTTTTCAAGATCAAGCATATATTTTGTCAAGGCTTTTATTGCATTGAACGCTTGGGCACTAAACTGTACCACTAATAATTGCTTATGATATTGTGGCAAAGGTGCCTTTTGTTACTTTGGTTAAGGACTTGGATCTTATTTTCACTGACAATGTCAGCTGGAACGCTCAGTTTTTCAGAATTTTTTTATCCGTCTACAAAACATTACATAAGATTCGGTTTAGGGGAGCTCATCGTCGTGGCCAAGAAAGAAGATGCTCTTGGCTGCGCTCATACTTCCCCATTTAGATTACGCATCGCTGGCCTACCTCGATTTTTCAAAGTACCTTTAACTCAAGTTACACAGACTCTTCAATGCTGTTGTAAGGTCTCTTTAGAGGGGGGGAGAGGGTTGCTTACATTTAAAGAACCAAAGTATTTAGCATCACTTTTTTGGAGACTAAGGGATTAGGGAGATCTACAAGAGCTGTCATGGCTGGTCTTTTTATCCGGTTTTTTGTTTTGAAAGCATTAAAATTACGAAAGAAGATCCCTGGATCTATGAGATTATAGAACACTTTTAAATATTTAAATGCTGTGCTGTTTGATTTTTAATTGAGCATGATTGATTTTTCAATGAAGTCTGATTGAAAAATCTTACTTATGATAATTTGAAATCGTCTTATTGGGAGTTGTCAAACTAATTTTCTAAGATATTATCATAAATTTGTTACTGCGTATGTTTTGTTATTTTAAAGTAAGAACCTCTTGATTTCATGTTTTGTTTTTGTGTTGTTACACAATTTATTAAACGTTGGTATCAATAAATCTATACTTATCATTATCTGCCTCAAACTTTTAGCTACCACTAATGAACTTATGCTTTTTTAATTTGTTAATTTTCAGACTGTTTATTACTGTGTATAATTTCTTCAGAATTAAAATGTATTTTAGGCCTATTTTCGGTCTTAATACTTTCAAAATGGAAAATATGCTTAAAGTTAAGTTTAAACTTTAATCTAGCGTAACTTAATTAACGCAAATTGAACTAAAAAATTCAAAGTAAAATGTAAGGCAATTAGTTATTTTTTAACATGATTACAGATATCAAATGTCTATTCAAAACTCTTTACTAATCGCCACCATGATTTTCTTGAGTGTGAGGATGATTTTATCGAAAAAATATACTTTAAAGAAGACGCTTATGCTAAAGATAAAATATTATGTTTGAAAGTTATATATGTAATAGTAAGTGAATAGAATCGTGGCATTTAAGGGACAGCTGCCCCCCACTCCTTTAACTGCTGAGAATCCATCAGTTAAAGTTTAAGCAGCGCCTCCTTCATTACAGCTTCTTACTTATTTTGTCAAGCAAGAGGAGTGGAAAAGCTTCAAGCAACATTTTTTCTTTTTTACTAACGATAAGGCAAATATTTTAAATGATGTGAAGTTTTAGCACCTAATAAGCGCTTTGCAAGGTCAAGCCACTTATTATTAAAAAGCTAACAAGATTACCGATGTGAATTTTGAAATTGCCTTGAGCATGTTAATTCCTCGGGATGATAATTTAGAGATATAAGTCGTCTACAGTATTGAAAATCTTCTTTAATGATTGACTGTAAAAGTTCGTTACATGAATGATTTAAGTGATATAATAGATTGTTTTGAGGAGGCAGCTTGCGCTTTTCAAAACCTGGGATATCTAATCCATCAACCTTACTGTTTTGTAATTAGTTGTATGATTAAAAACCTTTATTTAAACTCACGAGAATCCTAGGAAATTTCTTATGGGACGACTAAAAGGTTTTTTACGCATACTGATCTTACGCATTTAATAAAACATCATGTTTACGTGTGGAAGCAAGCTGACACTAAGTGTAGATCAATAAGTTTGCGAGGTAAGCTAGTTACTGCTTAAGCTCTGCAAAATGAAGTGAAACACGTTTCCGCTTACTCTACTTAGTCTGTAGATTACAGTGAGAAACCATCGAGTTACTGTATGACATTCTGAGGAACGTCACTAAACCAATGGATTGATTTTTGCAAGAAAAAGAACTTTGTTTTAGTTTTTTCTCATTTTGCTGATAAACGCCATTCACCTAATCGATGATTTTACTGTCAGAGCAAGCATCATTTTGAGTTGCATTATGATTTAAATCACAAAAAATCTGATCAATAAGATCAATCCTACTTAAAATCATTATTAACTGCGAATTCTGGCAATAACATCACATAAATCTCTTAAAAAAAGGAGGGGTGAATGCTAACAGGGCTCGTATAGGTCATACAGTCTTACGAGTGACTGAGTAGCGATCCTAACTTTGTAACTACTCGAGAGATAGCTGTTTTTCATTGCATTTAGAAAAGCCTTTGTCTAGAAATCCACAGCTTGTACAACCTAACTACAATTCTAGACGGGAATTCAAGGACACGCAACACATATATCTAGTTTCTACAGAACAACATAATCATTTAAGTTGTTACCTCTAGCATCATGCTGTAATTTGGCCTCAGAATTTCAGTAGAGTAAGTATTGTATTCAACACGTTACAGCGAGGTTCCAAGGGTTTTTTTCTTGAAAAATAAGCTGCTGCTGGGATCCTAACCTTAAGCTGCCATGCATTAAGTATTCACTTAGTGCCAATTTTCTAAGTTTATCTGTATACCAGATATTATTTAAATGTTTAAGCAAATTCTGGTTCTAAATAAAAAATTAGTATTTTCCCATGAATTGTTAGATAAATAAATAAAATCGACTATGAGTTTGGAGAAAACTATTTTTTCCTTATTCCTGGCAAAATTCTGTCAAGGAGTGGCCAACTTCTTCTTTACCGGAAAATATAAGATTAAATCGTATTTTCTGTCTTCGGGCAATAGACTAGATAAAAATAGTCTTACTGCAGTACTTACTACACTTACTTATTGCAAATAAGCTAACTTTACCCTGTTACTGGCCACTAGGCACAGTAATAAAAGCTTAAAAACATATATAGTCTCTTGATCAAGTTGTAAAGATGAAAACTCGAAAAAATATTTTAATTCGATATATCCATAAGCTAATTTCGATGAGAAAGTTATCTGAAACTAAATCTAACGCAGATTTATAATTAAGTGTAACGTAATAAGTGTAAGGTAAATTTATAAGATTGTATTAAAATTTAACTCCCTTTCTACATATTATATAGATGCAGTGTTGGCGTGACTTTTTCATAATGATTCGTTTAAATTTAAGATTTTTTAAAATGGTACAGTAAATTGAGCTGCAGTTCTTTGTACATATTTTTTTTGCTTTTTTAAATGTACATTTAATGCATAAATGATATTTCTAAAGAACACCTGTGTAGGATGAACGCCCTGAAGAGATATTCACTGGCATGTAATACTACCCTATTAAAGAAAAGGGTACAACAGGATGGTTTTTTTAACCTTTGAAATAAAAATAAATTTTTACTATTAAATATAAACAAGAAATAAGTGTGTAAACGTATGTGACAGATATGAGCGTAACTTTAGAGATGTAATAAGCGTGGGTGGTAGGAAGTTTTTTCGAAATCATAGGAAGATTGGCTAAAAGTGCACAATCATGTACTGTCCAGCCTACATGTTTCTTAGGTTGTGTTATGTCATAATATATTATTTATTATCGCTCATTTTCTAAGTATCAGAATTTTAATTTGAATTAAACCCAAATAAGGTAGGTATTCTCTTTCGAATGATAATTGTACCAGCTTCGTACGCTATACCACTTTGTACAACGTTTATTTACGCTAATAATTATACTTGTCTGCTATACATTTTCACAAAAGTATTACTTTATGCTTGTGTACCCAAGAACCCGCTTGCCATTAATTCAATAGTTTAAGAAATTGTGCAAGACACTTGTACGTTGCAATTAAAAGTCATAATAAAGTTAGTATTTAGATATAATAAATCTAAAGTAAGATTGTATTTTTACATGCATATCCCAAATTTTTACTTACCTGGCATTTAAAAAAATCTGGTGAGGGATTGGGTGTATGCTCTGTTATTGTTATAATGGGGTTGGGAGGGCTAAATGACTGACTGTACTGATAGACTTGATTCGTTGTTGTATCAGCAACATATCTGAAACACACACAGTTGTATAAGAAAATGATTTTATGTACAATATCAATATAAATAGAAAAAGTGTAAATAATAATTTAAAATATTTTTACAGCTGTGACCAGTTTAATTTGGAAGTTTACTGTTAACTACGCTGTTAACTAAGTTCTCTATTTTATATTTTTATAATTCTTTTAATAAGCTAGATAGAAATTTAACCCTAAAGTGTTTATTACTTTAAACTTAATGCGATATACTTCGATATCTGAGTCATAACTGAGCTTAAAAAATCGGAAACATTTTGAAAAAATTTAAGTTTGATCAGATTTCACTAAGAATTTAAAAAAAATAAATTGAAACTACTTGGATATCTGCTTTTTTTATGGATATCTTTAGACTCCTTCCAATTGCTCCTTTGTCGTCAAATAATGTTGAGACTTAAACATGATAATGGAAGGCATGATAACTTTATATAATTTATTTACATTAATCAATATTTCACTCTCTTGCTGACAACCTCTTTCAAAATGAAAATCAACAATCATAACAAAATAATACTTAGAGTAAGTTTGATAAAACTTAAACAGTCGATTTCTATTTATAAATATTTATAAATACAGCAATATTTTAGTATGTAGGTATAAAGATAACACGCATCGTAAAAACCTATGGCACCTATAATTTTGTCCACATATTGGCAGACTCTACCTCGTTCCTATCAAACTTATGTTTTTAAGAATTTAATTTTATCATAAATATAAAAATTTTTTTTTCCAAACTGACGTATTAAAGTGGCACTGAAATGTATAAAGTAAAAGCCAGTTGAGATCGAAACACATACTAAATATACATCATAGAGAACAATGAGCATTGAAAGAGGGACTATACTGAGAATCAAGCAAAGCTATACGGAATCGTTTGTAAATCGTTTAAACTAAGTATAAAACTGTTACATGCTTTCATTATTAAAATTTAGTTTTGAATTCTATACTTTAGTTTTCATACTACTTTTTATTTAAAATAAAACATTTAGATGAGAATTGTCAAGTACTGTTGTATATAATCGTCCACTTATCTTGTTATTAACTAATTGTATAAAAGTCATTTAGAGAATTCGCATCTGTACCTTTGAGATTCTCTATCAATAATCATTGCTCTCTTGCATTTAAAGCCCTGTAGACAATTCACAGAGATACAGAACAGGACCGACCTTTTGGCCCTGTTTTTTATGTAACGTTCGTGCTTTTACAATGGCACACGACGGTGTCTCTTACCTTGGCTAATATAACACATCTAACACCTACCTGCTATCTTATAGACGATACCACTTATGTTTAACTTATTGAGTCCTTTCCTAATTTGATAATATAAGTTAAATTCCCAGAAGCTGCATAGACAACCAGTATGTTGTATTTAGACAGATCCTGACAGAGAATTGTCTCCATAGGCCAGAAATGAGGAACCGTAAGGAACACATTCCTGTTTAAACAAGACGGATTCAAGTACCAAGAACTGTCTATTGTATTACATTCCTGAAGATTTTGAATACGAGATTCCTGTAAGCTTTAAAAAATTACTGAAAAACTCAAGAATAAGTAAGTCCAGATTATTATTCTTTGGTTTTCTTTGACGTAGTGTCACTATATACAAATCTCAATTTTTTCCACTAAAAAGATGTATTTTGTGAAAAATTAGCAATTTCAACAACATTTTAGGTATAGACAAAACTGAGTTTTATGATCGCATTGACTTTCTCATTAATTCTAATTGTTTCTCATTCAACGGTGATGTTAATAAAAAATCTTGTAGAACTTACATAAAAGGTTGTTGCTCACCTTGGTTCACAGAAATCATATGATAATCCTAAGAAAGTTCAGTACTATATCGTTGTGATAATTCTATCGTGCTATGTTTCAAATATGTTGATGATTTCTTATGAGTAATAAAAACTCATTTAATAAATTATGTCCTAAGCCTTTTTTACAATTTCTATACTTCTATAAAGTTCACAGTCAGATACAAAGTTAACCATTCAATCTTTTTTCTAGATATTTACGTTAGTCGTATAATAAATCCCATCAAATTTCACACAACCCACAATCTCAAAAGTTAACCATAGTAATCTCTATCATTGCAGAAGCCTTCAAGCTCGCTGACTCTTCGTTTCGATCCAAGAATACTACAGTAGCTTGCAAAACTCTTATTAATAATGCATACTCTCCAACTTTTATAAATAGATACGTAAAGGCTACAATCAGTTTTCCTAATAGACGAAAAAGATTACAGGGAACTCGTATTCAAAATCTTCAGGAATGTAATACAAAAGAGGGTTCTTGGTGCTCGAATCCATCTGGTTGAAGCAGGAATGTGTTCCTTAAAATTCCTTATTTCTGACCTATGGAGACAATTCTCTGTCAGGATCTGTCTAAATACAACATACTGGTTGTCTATGCAGTTTCAGGGAATTTAACTCATATCATTAAATTAGAAAAGGACTCAACAAGTTAAACATTAATGGTATCCTCTTTGAAATAGAATATAGGTGTTAGATGTGTTATATTAGCCAAAGTAAGAGACACCGTCGTGTGCCGTTGTGAAAACACGAACGTTACATAAAAAACAGGGCCAAATGGTCGTTTCTGTTCTGCCTCTCTGTTAATTGTCGACAGGGCTTTGAATGCGAGAGAGCAATGATTATTAATAGAGTTCTTAAAAGTCAATTTTCATAATAAAAACATGTAACAGTCTTATATTTAGTTCAAGCTGTTTGTGAACGATTCCGCATAGCTTTTCTTGATTCTCAAAATAGTGCCTCTTTCAATGCTCATTGTTCTCTATGACGTATATTTAGTATGTGTTCCTATCTTAACTGGCTCCTTCTTTTTACATTTCAGTGCTATCCTAATAATACTTCTTAGAAGACAAAATTTGTGTATTTATGATATAATTAAATTCTGAAAAACATGAGTTTTATTAAAACTAAGTAGAGATTAGCAATATGTGGACAAAATTATAGGTTCTATAGGTGTTTATGATGCGTAATATTGTAGCACCTTTATGGTATAGTATTGTTGTTTTTATAATTATTTATGTACATAAATTGAATGCTTTTATTTTATTAAAATTTTGTTGCAATTGTTGATTTTTAATCTTGAAGAGGCTGTCAGAATGGCAGCAAAATATTGATTGACGTAAATCAATTATCAATAAACAGTCATGCTCCTTATAACAACGTTGAAGTCCTTATATTATCTGCTTTTACTATTAAGTAAACAATTAATAGGAAAAATTCAATTCACTTTCTAGTTTTTTGCATTTACTTTTGCTCTTAGAAACTTTGAAGAACTCAAAACTCTTACATAGATTTACAAAGACCAAATTTGTCATGTGTAGCAAAAATTACAAATGGACATTGTTTTTATTATGTATGTTAATTTTATCGTGTACAGTATGTAAAGCAAAGTCATTACCATTTGTAATAAATCTTTAGTCAGTGACACGACTGATGAGATTGTCATGTTCAAAAGAAAATTTTATTCAGGCTCAATGCTTACTGGTGACTTATTTTAATCAACACTTTTGTTTTCATGTTTATATTTATTTGGTGATACTTGTTTGAGAATAAAATTTTATGCTTTTTCTCAAGATAACATTATCATCACTAACTTATATTCTATTATCAATTTTTGAGGTGTTAATAGGTATAACAGAATTTTACGCACAAATACATAAGTAGAAAGTATATATCTTACTGCTTGTCACTTGAGGACGTAGAAAATGTAAAACATAACATTACTTTTTCATATAGCCGAGTAATAATGTAACTTGCATGCTTGTTCCATCATTTTACTTCTGTGAAATAAGGACAGATAACATGTGGTGTACTACATGAAAGCAGCCACAGATGTGTTTTATATAGAAACAGAAGAATGCAGCATGCACAAATGCGAAATCGCTGAAAAAACCAGAAACATAAAGACGCTTGGCGGGTGTAAGATGCCATAATTATGGCATATAAAAATGTACTATCTATAAAGACCAAGATGACAAGATTACAGCGTGTGCAAATACACTGACACTCAGTAGGCTAAAGGGGATAAGAAGATTGCGTAATCAAACGCACTGCTACTTGTCAGGTCCAGGAGCTTAAGGAGACGGTATCTGCGAACATACTGCAGCCTAAAAAGGCAAAGGTGAAAATGTTACACTACATGCGAATGTACCGTCAGTTGGCAGATTCAGAAAGACAAGAGACAACGTGGGCAAACACACTACTGCTAAGGAGAATCGAGACTGCTAGGTTGTGGCGTGCATGAACACTCGGCTGCTTAGCAGGTTTTAAAAAGGCAAGGATACAGAAACACAGTTTAGTGCATGAGGTCGTGTAGCAGCCAGTAACAAGAATTACACTATTAGCGGCTCTGTTGTAACTGTGGCTGAGCCTCTCACTGTCTTTTTGTTGGAGCATTTTCTAGGGTTATCTATTTCTTATCCCTATGTTTTTTCTTACGTGATTCTCTTGACTACAATACATTCCTGGATTTTAGCACTAAAATAAAGCCAATAAAAACAGCTTATACTAATAAAATTAATCCTTTTTAGAAAATTATCTCATTACAAAAAAAATTTACTGTAAATAAAGCATGTGACACTTAGTAACTGTACTTTGTATTAGACTAAACACTTTTTTGACTATATAAAAAAAAAAAATTGTCATTTACATATTTAATAAGCTTTTTTTAAACGATAATAACAATTTGATGTTGCAACAAACGTTTTTTTTTTTGTAATCTTACTCCTTTCAAAATCTGTCATTTCGTTGAATGCTTTGACATATGTGACGTTACAAATATAATCCATATTTAAGTTTAAGCACTTACAATTGTTGTAGAGTTTGCTCTTACAATACCAACTTTAGTTTAAACTCCTGTATTAGAATATCTATTCTCTAGTCATGATTTGTTTTTTTATACATTTAAGAACAACCTAAAACATGATTAAACTTTTACTCTACGTCAGAGTTAGTATTTTTATTAGGAAGTCTTTTTTTGTAGATTGCTTAAATCCACTTCTTTTGATTAAAAATTATGTACTAAAATTTATTTAATTTATGAATGCTACTCCTTCTAATAGGCTAGTTTAATTTACGTTGATTTTTTTCCCAAATTTATTTCTTTCATTTTCATTGAACTCCTTAAAAAAATACTTGAAATTTGCCTTAAAACTAACATTTAAAGATCATCCACAATTTTTGGCAGTTTTTTCAAAGATACCTTGATCATTGACATGCAACTACTGATTTTGTTGATGTCATTTATTGGTACGATGACCTTTTGATATACTACCGTGTTAAAGCACACCATTTGGATACTGTTTATTTTATTCATTTTATTTACTCATAACCATAGTATACAAAACATACAGAGCAATTAAAACATATCAGTTTCCTTGCAACCCTGCAGGTGTATATGCATACATCAGTTTTTAGGCTGGTTTACCTTAGTTTTTAGTACAATGTATACAAAAAAACAAAATAATAATAAAAATCTTATAACCTCATAATTATAAACTTAAGTGCGGATTTGGCTAACATCAAAGCCACAAAATTATGTAATGCTCTTTGTAAGAGTTTAACAAAATTTCATACATTTCTATTTGTGATAACATAACTGTTTAGGGTAAAATTAGAATACTTAGAAAAGCTCATTAGTGCAAATGAATTTTTTTATTCCATCCAGGTTTTTGTTTCTTTGTAATCCCAAATTGCTTAAGATCATTTGTTAATTTATTCCATAGTTTTTCAGCACATATGTTACTATTTTTTATAACTGTTTTTGTTATTTTTCGTAATTGTATTAGTTTATTTTTTGTTATACTACTTAAAGTCTCATATTGTTTTTTTAATTCATTTTAATAGGGCTGAATAAATTCAGAATCAAAGAGTTGTTTTGGAGATAAAGGTTTGTCCATTATATGCCTATTTTCATCTCCAATTTTTACAAGTCTGTTTTACATTTTCCATAGAAAATTATCATGGGTACTATATGCATCATCTTAAGCACTTACACGACAGATTGTTATATTGTCAAAGAAAGAATAGTATATTTCTTTTAGTGCTCACAGTTTATGCATTTAGAGATTTCATAAAAAACAAATACTAAGTTCTTAGTTTTTTGATAATCTTTCCCATGTGTTTGATCCATTTAAAATTGAAACTTAAGATTAACCGAAGAGACTAACAATAATTAACCCTTTTTTATCCCTAATTGTAATATTGAATGCCCGTGGTACAATACCACAGTAGTCTTCAAATGTCATAAATACTGTTTGATCTGTATAAGGTAAAAGTTTATTTAGAGCCAGCAAATTGGCTGTCAGTGCCAAATATTCTTTCTTATTACTTTCAACTTTACTCCAAGAGTCTCCAACAGAGATAATTACAGTATCGTCAGTATAGGACATAATACAACTATTAGGCATGGCCGTTAATAGATCACATGTCACTCTTTTAACCATTTATCTTTACTTATTATAAATTACTCTTTCTTATTTATTTTTACCTTACACGTTAATGTAGCATTATTTTTAAGTTAATAATTTTAATAAAACCTGTAAGAACTTTTATATCAAAAGTTAAAACTTTACTTTTTCCAGTATTACTGATCATTAGATTTTTTAAACAATTTTATTCTATCCTAATTCGTTTCTCTAATAACTTCTTATTTTTTGCTTATTCTTAATATTGTTATTTGTAATTGAGTTAAGCTTATAGCTTTAAAAATTAAGCTGCAACGAAAGAGGTCCAATAAAAAAAGACGTAAAATAATGGCGTCGTTTTTCACAACCAGGACATCCGATAGTTACACTTTGTTAGTTTTTAAACCTTTTCTTATGATAGTAAATTCATTACATGGAATTAAGAAAAAATCAGCAGTGCTTGGCTGATTACTTATTGCGTAATATTCTTTAGAAAATATTCGTAACAATCATTTGTTAAAAAAAGTGTAACCCATGTATGGATGAAAAATTAATTTGACAGTTTTTGTGTTAGGATGTTAAAAAAAAGTTTTTTAATAGACATAGAATAGGAGAAACTTTGTATACAATAATAAGCATGAGATATAAGTAAATCATCGTTTAGTAAGCAATGAATATCTCAGGTACGGCTAGGAATGTAATTTTACTCACTTCGTATGTTAGTTCATACTAAATTTTAATTGATGCACCATCGAGTTTTATGCAATTTCAAACCTTAATGTTTCCTACAATCTAACGAGATATTAAAACTTCTCAAATCCAGATGATGATTTGCTAGCAGTGTATTATACCCAAGAAAAGCATCATAATTTGTAGTGCAAGAAAGATTAACACAGTTATTAAGACGCAAACCTTGAAACGTAGTTATTCTTAAAGCTGCAACAGAAGTTTGGACATCAGTAAATATGCTTATTCTGATTTAACAATGACATTATTCAGACTCATCCCATGACTTTATTAAACAGCACAGACCTACAAAAAAATCTTTTTTTTTATAATTGCATGTAAATACCTGTATTCAAAGCAATTTGGTGCGTTGAAACCAAATTCATCATCAGAGTTAGTCTATCACTTCAAGATCTTGGGTTATCTTAACCTCAATGTTCCAAAGTATACATTTTTACGTGTTTTTAAGGTTATGCCGCACCTCGAATGTTTCTTGTCGTTTCTCGAATAATACCATCCCATAGTATAGCTTTTTCTTCACATTTTCCGTCTTTAACATTCTGGATAAGGTTACTTACGTCTAAGTTATAAAAGTTTCAACGCAAGTCCCTATTTATGTACTTACCTCTTAACTGATTAATAGTTGTGTTCAAAATTTTACGATTAAAAATAAATATTTTATAGGTACAAACTAAAGCTTAGTTAATACGCTACCATTGACATCGGATTTTTTTCTCAAGTTCAGAATGGTGGACCAATAAAGTAGCTGCAGATAGTTAAAAGCACCTTAATGTAACTATTATACTTGATTTAAAATAGTTTTAGACTTTTAAAAATTATAATGCAAGCCCGATCTTACAGATTTCCGGTCACTGATTAAAAATCTATACTTATTTTACAATTAGAATATTACTCATTTCTTCTATCCTAAAATTTTGAAAGAAAATAGTTAGGTGTATTCTGTGATTGTTTTTTTTGAACCTTAAAAAATTAGAATTTTTAGTAGATTTTTAGTGTGGCTAGTTGTTTTTTTTTAAAGTAATAAATAAGAACTAAATATTATAGCACAGACTTGCGTCACAAAAATTTGCTGATTTTCAAATCCTGTGTCTGTTATGATTTCATTAGCATGGTGGTAGTTAAGATACTTGGTTGTTAGTACATAGTACTTTTCTCTTTTCTTTTGTTTTGTGCTTAATATAAGGTCATATTTATTTTTTTTTTATCAATACTTAAATTTTTATTGATGAAGAGATATTATTAAGCATAAAAAAAAGTAAAGAAGAGGCAAATTTCTTTTACTAACGACCACGTACCAAAACTGCCGTCAAGCTAGTATAACCTTATAAAAGGCCAAATCACAAAGTAAGCATATGCTTGATACACAAGGAAATGCTATACTATGCAGCAGATCTGTTTTAGAACTTGATGACTTATTTCTAAAAATAGTAATAACATGTTGTTTGATTTACTGATTACTTATTGAAAGGAACGAACGATTGATACAGGACGCTGATGTGTGGTTGCTAATTTCAGCCAAGCTTACAATAGACAGAATAAATGCACGAGGACTTAAATGCTGTCAAGTCGAAGATATAAAAGTAATTGTGTCTAACTTACTTGGGGTTCTTTTTTCACTCTTGAGCCTGACTGTTAATTAGCAGCCGTGGCAGCATGCCGTGCCTCTGGAAAGTGTACCAAGGGGTGGGACGGTAACAGGCGTGAAATACAAATCAACAACCTATTCGCTTCGTTTCGTAAAAGATTTCCGCTTCCGCCCACCGGACTGGACGGAGATTTAGCCCTGGTGTCCGTGGGGTTGGCGTCATCGCGGTTGGAATGACGAGCTGGCAATAGGGAAAGCTTGCTGACAGCACGAAGATATTCCCCTGTGGACGTCTGAACGGTGGCTGTTCAAACAAGCTCATCAGGACAAGGATGGACAGAAACTATGTGATCCAGCAGCCAGGAGCCGATCGACTGGAGAAGAGTGGCGTCTACCATAGCTACGATGTCATCAACCTGAAAATTTTGGCGTGAAGTTCTCCACTTTGATCATTGCTGGAGCGTGTTTAGGTGTTCACAACTCCAACAGTTCCAGAACTGATCTCGAATGCCACGAACAAGACTCCAGTGAGTTCATCGATCCAGCTCTTCAGGTGGAGGAGCAGCATCGATGATGGAGCTTAGTGGACCGGTGACAAGGAAATGCCCAGGAGTTAGGATGTCGATGTCATCAACACCGCCAGTCAATGGAGTGAGGGGGCGGCTGTTGAGAACCATCTTGATGCTGGTCAGAACTGTGGAAAGCTCCTCTTAGGTGAGGTGCCATAGACTGATGACACGACGCAGATGACGTTTCGTAGATTTCACGCAAGCCTCCCACAATCCGCCAAAATGTGGGGACCAGGGGAGGAAAAACTGCCACTTGATTCCTTGGTCAGCGAAAGCGCTAGCAACGCGCTCCTACTGCAACTCAGCGTCCTGTAGAGCTTTGCGAAGTTCTCGATCAGTGGCGGCCGCGTAAAAGCAGGTGGCGTCGTCGCTCCAAATCTCTGCCAGTCGGCTTCGTCTCGTGCACAGTCTTTTGAGGGCCTCCAAGAACGACTCAGTCAACAAGTCACCAACTAACTCGAGGTGCACAGCCTTGATGGGCAAACACACAAAAACCGTGATGTATCCGTTGCTCGTGTGGATACCTCGGCCCTTTGCCAACAAGATATAAAACGGGCCCGCTTAATCAACACCAGTACGAGAGAAGGCCCGAGCGGGTGTGATTCACGCAGCCAACAAAGGTGCCATGTGTTGTATGGCGGTCCATGCCTCGAGCCGCGCGCAGACGACGCACCCTTTCAAAAAACTCTTTGAACGCCACCTTCCACCAATAATTCATGTCTTGCAAACAGTGTAGGCACTGGTGAGACGGAGGCCCCCGTGTAGTGCTCGTGCGTAGATCCAGCGAATAACCAATCGAGCTAGATGACATCGACCGTTGAGGATTGGAGGGTGTTGATCGTCAAAGCTCAAGTCCGAGTGCCTGAGCTAATCGCCAACTCGGAGAACGTCGCCAGAGAGGAACGGATTAAGAGTCTGCAGTGGATGTTTTGCAGGAAAATGGCCCCTCCGCTGCAAAGTTTCGATCTTGGAAAAGAAGGACCACTGTTGGCTGAGATGGACGCACACAAAGTAAGTAGTATAGCAACTGTTTATTATTTCGATAGCCAATTACGAAGCAGTATAAGAAGAAAGTCAAAGTAAACTGCCTTGTGATTGGCTGTCGAAATAATAAACAGTTACTGCACTAAGCTATCGTTGTCGTCGAAGTACATGCCACTAAATTGAACATTCATAGATTAACTGCAAAATTGAAATAAACTATCGCTATTTCGGGACCTCCCCCCAACAGCTGTGGGTAGCCTTCTAGCGGTCCAAACTGGAGAGGCTGGAAGGCCCGGTAACTTCAGCCAGCCACGAGTTTGTAGGACCCCAGAGCCATGGTAGACCGTCCCACCAGATGCGGATGTGATTTAGTATGGACAGGTCCGTTTCCCAGGACGCTACGTCCACAGGATTCAAGTCCGTCAGGAGGTGTCTCCACGAGCAAGAGGGCAGCAGCTCTTGCGTATGAGCTACGTAATTGTCGATGAGCGAGTTGTCGGTGGGCTCTGACGATTGGAGCCAAGAAAGCACGATCTGAGAGTCGCTCCAGGCATAAAAGTCCTCAGGGAGGGCTGAATATTTCCCAGCAACTATGCGCAGCCATTTTGCAGTATGAAGAGCAGCTCACAGCTCCAGCCAAGGAATGGTCATTTGTGCCAGATGTGCAGCATCCAGCTGTAACTCTTTCATGGAGGTCCTATTTTCTCAGTGAGAAGCTTCCCACCCACAGCAAGCCAATCAGTTGATTGTGGCAACGTCGGCTGTCTCTACATCGTCAGTGCCAGACAGGATGTCGTTAGAATAGAGATCTCCTCAAACGATTGGTACAGCTTCAGGCCACAATTCGCTTTCGTCATCGCATAATTGCAAAATCATCTACAGACAGAGATAGGGAGCACTAGCCTTGCCGTAAGTTACAGTCAGCAGCTGGAAGTGCTGTGGTGGGACAGATTCAACGGCGCACAGTGTGGCGAAACAGACTTTTTTGTGCATAAATAAAACAGCGCCAGTTGCTGTGAACTGATTAACATGATTTGTTCTTTAAATTGTAGGTGATTGCACAAGTAATACCAGAAAAATGGTCCCGACTCGGAAAAAAAGTGGGAAACGGGTTAAAACTACCCTTAAAAATTAAAAAAAAGGTGAAAACGACACATAGTTCTGTCTTACTCATTCAATTAAGACTTACCAAAAGTAAAATATAAACATTTTCACATAAAATAGCAAAAATTTAAAAAAATTACATTAAAATAGGTTATTATAGGTCTCATAGGGGTTAAATTAGTACAAAACTACCACTAAAATTAAAATTTTTGTACTGTCAAAAATAAATAAGTAATGTATTTGTAATTTTTATTAATGTAATATTTCATATTAATTTGAAAATTATGCTGTAAGCAAGTACTGAAAAAAGTACCGCTTAGCGTGTCAAGAGTTGAAAAATTTTGAAACTCATCCCAAAATTGCAATTTTTAGTGATATTTGTGTCAAATAAATAGTATTTTTCTAACTTTTTTAGGAATTATTATAGACTTTGGAATGAAAAAATAAACCACAATTTCGGAACAATAAAAAATAATTAAGTAATATTAGGGTGTAAAGGATAAAAAATTTAACAAAACAACCCCAACAAAAGTTAATTCACGTGTTTTAAAGGTCAAGTGAGGTATGTTTCTTAAAGATTGCAATATATTACTTCTAATAACTAATTGACCTATTCTTTGTAACGAAAAGTGCGATAACACCACTGCAAAGATACAAAGGGGTTAAATTAACCAAATACTTGCCTTACAATTGATATACATGCAATTTTTTTTTTCGAACGATTATACTTCCGCTAAGATCATCATTAATTAGTTGTAAGGTAACTAAAAACTAATTTATTTGTTCAATTTTCGTGCAGTTAATCATAAGATAATTGTTAAGCTGTAAATTGGTTAAAATAATACAAATTTTTTTCTATCTTTAATATTGTTGGGATGCATTTGAGCGTATTACTTTTGTTTTTCTTTCTTGATCAGTATTTGTTTTTAAGAGATTACACTTATAAGAAATTAGCCAGGAATTAGGTGTAATGAAAAGCGAAATTGTACTTCTTTGCTGTACGAGGGAAAAATGTCGTAAAATAATCCATAAATAGGCTATTTCACCTATTACACAGGTAACATAAATATTGTTATTCTAACCATTTTTATGTTCCGATTAAAAACAATTTAACTCGTTCTTCGTGAAAAAAATCTTATGAAAGCTTTTATAAGGCTACACATGGGTTAATATGATAAAAAAATACTCCTGTCAGTAATATTTCCTCATAAAGTACGTGGCACTTGATATTCGTGCAAGTTCGTTTATAATTGTTCTTATGATTATTTAAGATCAATAAATCAGTTAAGTCAATGTTTAATACATTGTGGAATATTTATATTAAGCTATACAGGCTTCGTAATATCACAAATTTTCTCCAGAACTGAAAAGGATCAATAAATTTGTGTAATTGCAATTTATCTTTGAGTTAGTTAATACGTATTTATAAGGTTTTCGATAAATTTTTTTTCTTGTTATACATTGTTGATGTAATTCTTTGTTATTTGAATTTATACTTGATTTTTCTTTTTTATATATATTATTTTTAACAGATGTAGGGTTTCAAAATTCTTTTTTAAGATCTTGTTTTTTCGGAGTATAATATTTCAACACATTTTGATAATCTATTAACTTTTCTTTGGTTACTTTTACTTCTTTTGCTATTGTCACTTTTGAAAAAATTTCAAACTCAAAAGATTTATATATTTAAATTTTTGTCGGATTTTCCGTGCATGAATAGTATATGTTTACATATCGGTTACGGAAATAATCAATTTTTACGACTTTACTAATTTTTACATTTCTTAATTCTTTTTCAGCCACCAAAGAACTCTCATAGTTTTTTACTTCACAGGTTTTAGCATCCACCATCATAAATGGAAGATCTTGTGATGACTTAATTAGTTCAATATATTCTCTTATTGTCTCAATGCTTTTTCTAAATTTTTTTGAAGTGAAACTTCTTATGGCACGTTGTGAATTTTTTTCGAGCGACACGAAATTTCTAAACTCCCCACCACTCTAGCCACTCTCTCTCTTTCTCCGCGTCCCCCTTGCCACCACATGCTATACTAGCAGTGCATCCCTACCACTCCAGCCGCTCTCTCTCTCTCTCTGCCGCGTTCCCCTTGCCACCACATGCTATACTAACAGGCATCCCTACTACTCCAACTCCAGCCGCTCTCTTTCTCTCTCTCTCTCTGCCTCGTTCCCCTTGCCACCAGAGCAGTGCATATACGCGTAGAGTGGGACAAGGGAAGGCCTTTCTCTCTGCCTCGCTCCCCTAGCTACTACATGCTCAAATTTTTACGTACATATATATATTTAAATATGCGTGTGTTTGTGTATGTGTATGTGTGTGTGGGTGTGTGTGTAATGAGGTATTTCATAAGCTACAAATTCGTATTTTAGTAGTACTTTTCTGACATATGAGTTATAAATTGCAAAAAAATTAGAGTATACCTTGAAAATTGATAGAGATGTCCACAAATTAATTTAAAGTGTTTTTATATCGATATAACCTCATAAAATAAGAAAAATCGTCATATCTCTACGGAGAAACAAAATAGGCCGAAAATACTAATTTCTTACAGGTATCCTAAAGGGGAAATAAAATATTGAGACGAAAAAATTGAGGTGTTATTTGTTATGATAACATAAACTCAAATTCGTATTTGCGGTCTATCTTTATGAAAATGGAGTTATAAATTACGAAAAAATTGCAGTATACTTTAAACATAAATGCAGATGTGTGCGAAGAAATTTAAAGTGTTTTTATGACAACGTAACCTCAAAAAATTAGAAAAAACACCATATCTTAAAGGAGAAGCAACATAAGTCGAAAACACCAATTTTTCTGGATTTACTCAAGGGGAAAAAACAATCGAAGCGTACAATTTGGTTTGATGAAAACATGATTTCCAGCCATTTTAAATACGAAATTTTTTTTCTTGATTAATGTTATTGAAAGGAATTTACTCAATTTACTCGTAGCAATAACATATATGATTGCTTCTCATATAATTTTCTGTATAAAATCAGTTCAATATTTGATACTTAAAGTTTCACTTCTATCGTGGGTCCCACGACCCATTTTTTTTTTAGTACCGTAAATACCAAAATCTGACAATAAGAGTGACCTCTAACAGGAAATAAATGTTGAATTTATAATTGTAATTGCACAGATAAAATGAAAAGAATCGCATTGTTAGATAATTACGATTCTGACCTCTAGCTGCATCTGAATATAAAAATATACTATCGTAGTAATTTTCTTCTAGCTCTTTTTTTAACGCGTAATTTATTAAATTTTAAATAATACATTTTAGCTTCTTTTTTCACACTGCCTTTCACAAAATAAAACATATTACTATGTGTTGGCATGTACGACTTTTTAATAGGCTGTATACATAGTGTGTAAGACAGCGCCACAGGCAAGGTGATACTTGCGGGCCCTGTGGTTAGTACAGTGTAAGCCACCGTGCCTTCTACACCTCTCGTCGGTTCTAGCTTTATTGTCTTTGTCTGATAAGTCGGTTGTAAGTCTGTAAGGTCTGTAAATTGTATCTGTTGTGTTCTACGTCGGTCGGCAGTTTTGTTAAAAAAACTTTTTGTCTAACTTGTAATATTCGTTTTATTATTTCGCGCACCCCCTTTACTCACACCTCTTCAGGTTATGGGCCCCAGACTCGCATCACCGCGCGTGATCTCTTCTTTATTTTTTGTGTGGGTGAGTGTGACAAAAGGGAGGATGGCGGAAAGGGCTGAAACAGCAAAGGATGGACAAGAGAGTCCAATCGAGGAAGCGGCCGAGAGCGTGACCCCTGGTGACCAGGCCGAGTCGGTTGTCGACCAGGCGTTGTCGACGCCGGTCGAGGATAGGGGAGCAACTTTGGACGCCGGAACCGAGATCAGCGGTAGGTCAACACTTTGTTTTTTTCGAGTGATGCCTAGGTTGGACGCTACGACGTCAGGTAAAAAGGGGATTTCTTGTGCATTCTGAGAAATGCGTGGGATTCCAAAAAACATGTGGCGTCGGTAGCGTAACACGCACATGCAAGAGCAGGGTGGATCGAGAGGGGGACAACAGATTGTGGCTGAGGAGAGAGTTCGGTCTCTCTCTCTCCCTCTCGTGATGACGCGAGGCTTTTTGACTGAAAATATATTACGAGGCTGTTTATGTTTTGTTTTCATGTATTCTCGCGTCTTTTGTTCTTGTCGCCTCGACTGTTGCGTGCGCGTTACAATATGTTTAAGAAACTCTTTATTTGTTGAGTACAAGGGAAGCGGACCCGGCGACAATGAATAGCGTGCTTTCAACGTACGATGCTCTACTGATATTTTTGGTGGACTAGCTGTCTCGAGCGGCTTGCTGGCTGCTGCTGGTGTGGCTTGGCTGGTAGAGACTTGTAGCTGGCCAGCTAATGCGTGAACCTGTGTATCAGGAGACGAACTGAGCTGGTCCCGGCACAGGCCGTCGATGCCAGCGGCAGCGGCGTAATGAAGCGCCGAGACGATCAGGAGGGGGGGCCGACCGACAGTATATCGTCGAACGAAACATCCGGCCCGCCTCGTTCCAGGAACGAAACTTCAAGTCTCGCCCGCCGTATCCAGAGCGGTTTCGCCTCCAAGCGATGCAGGCTGAGAGGCCGTCCGGGTTATCACAGGAAGCAGCGTGACTTTCGTGATTGGCCTGGTGTACTTTCCCGTCACCGTTCGGACGGTCACAGCGCGTATGAGGCCGTCTGGGCCAGGGTGAACACCAGTTACACGGCCGAGAGGCCAGCGGCCGTTGGTCGAGAGTAGAGATGAGTCAAGGATGGCGACGATATCATACAAGGTCAGGTTCCGATGAGGGGTGATCCACTTCGATCGCTGTTGAAGAGTATTAAGATACTCCCGACTCCATCGGGCCCAGAATTGTGCTCTGATGCCCCGGACAAGCTCCCAGTGAGCCAGATGGTCAAGATCCTGATCGGGTGGCGTGGCCTCGATGATTGAATTGAGGGGTGCTCCAATGAGGAAGTGACCGGGGGTCAGCACGCCCAGGTCGTCTGTGTCGCCCGACGGTGGAGTGAGGGGTCGGTTGTTGAGGACAGCTTCGATCCTGACCAAAACGGTTGAGAACTCCCCGTATGTCAGGTGCCGTGAGCCCATGACTCGTCGGAGATGACCTTTGACGGACTTGACCGCGGCCTCCCAGAGACCTCCAAAGTAAGGGGCCCCGGGTGGAATAAAATGCCACTCGATACCTTGATCCGCTAGGGCACCCGCGATGAGGCCCCACCGGTGCTCAGCAAGACGGAGCGCGTCGCGCAACTCGGTGTCAGCTCGATGGAAGCATGTCGCGTTGTCGCTCCAGAGTTCAGACGGTTTTCCCCGGCGCCCAGAGAAGCGGGTGAGAGCCGCAAGAAAGGAGACGGTTGATAGATCGCCTACGAGCTCCAGATGTAGTGCCTTCGTGGTGAGACAGACAAATATAGCGATGTTACCCTTCGTGGTGCGAACGCCTCGGCCCTTAGCTGCGAGGACGTGGAACGGCCCAGCGTAATCGATTCCAGTGCGACCGAAGGTGCGGAAGGGAGTAACTTGTGACCGTGGGAGAGGAGCCATCAATTAGACAGCTGATCGGGCTTGGAGGCGAGCACAAGTAACGCAACTGCGTAGGAAAGCCTTGACTTTCCGGGAGCCACCGATGATCCAAGCACGCTTGACGGTGTACGCGCTGGTGGTGCGAAAGCCCCTGTGGAGCGCTCGGTGATGGGCCCACGCGATCGTAAGCGTGGCGAGAGGGCAAGCGCCGTCAAGGATGGGTGGGTGTCGCTCTGCGAAGGACATCTCGGCGTGCTGGAGGCGACCGCCCACATGCAGAACGCCGTCTGTATGGACAAAGGCTGCGAGCGATGTCAGTGAGTGCCGCTTGAGAAGGGCGTGGCCCGTGCGAAGCAGTGCAAGTTCATCAGAGAAGGCACGCTGCTGGCTCAAGCGCACGCAAGCGAGGTAGGCATCGGTCAACTCGGTAGCCGTCGGTGCTAAGAGCATCGGTCGTGTAGGGGCTCGACCGAGATGGAGTCTCGCCCACCGACGCAGGTGGGTGAGGGTGCGCAGGAGGACGCCCAGATCGTAGAACAGTCGGAGAGGGTCGAACTCGACCTTTTGCGTGACGTTGCAGAGGCAAGGAGGTGAGGGCTTTGGCGGCTCGGAGGGCTCCTGGGGCCAACGATCAGGGCCTTTGGACAGCCAGGAAGGGCCAGTCCACCATGTCTGCTGGCGGTGTAGAGTCTGGGCATCGGTGCCTCGAGACGCCACATCGGCAGGATTGTCATGAGTAGGCACGTAGCGCCAGATGTGCGGTGGCAGTACCTCCTGGATGTGGGTGACGTAGTTGTCGACGAGAGCGTGGTTGGTCGGCTCGACAGAGCGGAGCCAGCGTAGAATGACTTGGGAGTCGCACCAAGCGTAGCATTGCTTAATAGGGATATTCCACTCGCTGACGACCAAGCGCAGTAGTTTCGCAGCAAGCAGCGCGGCCCGCAGCTCAAGGCGAGGGATCGTCATGCAAGCCTGGGGCGTGGCTGACGGCTTGGGGCTTCGGATGGGCGCAAGTTTCGTCTTGGCCAGCAGAATGTGGCAGCGGACTTGCCCTGAGGAGTCCTGCAGCTGGGAGTACACCACCGCGCCCATCGCGCGGCGGCTGGCGTCTGAAAAGGCGTGGAGGTGAATCTTCGACGGAGCCGAAGATCCAATCCAACGTGGAATAGAGAAGCCTTGGATTGATTTCAGCTCAGTGGTGAAAGCTGACCATCGAAGAGCCATTGATGCAGGCACGACCTCATCCCAATCTAACCGGGCGCGCCAGAGATCCTGCACAAGGAGCTTGGCTTGGAGTATGGTCGGCGCGAGCCAACCGCAAGGATCGAAGAGGCTCGCGAGTTTAGCAAGGATGCTCCGCTTGGTGTCCTGTTCTCGAGCTGCCGGGGGTGTGAGCCAAAAAGTATCCGAGGCTGGGTCCCAGCTGATGCCAAGCTCGCTGACGAGGCCGGCGTCGCTGAGTTCACGCCACGTAGGGCGCAGGCAAGCTTCCTGGGTGAGGTCAGCCAGAAGTTCGGCGTCATTGGCGACCCATTTCCGGAGTGGAAATCCGCCTGAGCGCAGCAGACCAATTACTTGATCCCGAAGCTGGCGGGCCGTTTCGAGGTCATCGGCACCCGAGAGGATGTCATCCACGTACTGATCGTTCATGACGACAGGTACGGCGTCCGGCCACAAGTGTCCTTCGTCATGGCAGAGTTGTTGAATCACACGCAGTGACAAGTAGGGCGAGCAAGTCACGCCATAAGTAACGGTGCGCAGTTGATAGTGTACAGGCGGCTGACTTGGATCGGGACTCCAGACGATGCGCTGAAGGTCTGCGTCTCGCGGGTCGACCCAGATTTGGCGGAACATCATCTGGACATCGCTGCAGAAGGCGACGCGATGTCTTCGCCATCGCAGCAGGACTGTCGGTAGTGCGGTCTGGAGTCTCGGCCCGGAGTGCAAGATGTCGTTTAGGCTGTAGCCACTCGAGGTTGGGTGCGAGGCGTTAAACACGACGCGCAACTTTGGTCCAAGGTTCCCGTGTTGCCAGATGCCGTGGTGCGGGACGTAGCAGACCGTGCTGCTCGGTTCGGAGAGCTCTCGGCTGGAGAGCTGCTTCATATGACCGAGGGCGAGGTACTCGCTCATGAAGCGGTTATACTCGGTCGCCATCTTTGAGTCCCGCTGGAGGCGACGGTGTAGAGATCGCAGTGAGGCCAGGGCGCTAGCCAGGCTATCGCCGAGGAGCGGTGCAGCATTGGGCTTCATAGGCAAACGCACGATATAACGGCCGTCCGCGTCGCGCTGGTAGTTGGCGAAAATCCGCTCACAGTCGATGTCATCGGGCGCGCGGCGGCAGACGGAGGGCACCTCTTCAAGTTCCCAAAAGCGCTGGAGTAGCATGACGAGCTCGCGATGCCAGGGTGGAGCCAGCTCATCGTGCAATGTCGGACACGTGACGGCGCTGTCCAAGGGGCGCCCAGGAGCACACCCGACTAGAGTCCAGCCGAGTGCTGTATGCTGACCGACAATCTCTCCACGCTGATATTACCCAGGGCGCAGCAGACGGCTGTAGACCTCAGCGCCGATGAGAATATCGACCGCACGAGGAAGGCCGAAGTCGGGGTCGGCGAGGTCCTGCAGGCTGGCCCAGACTCGCAGGATGCTGGGGTCAAGCGGGGCCGCAGGAGTTGAAAGACCGAGGTGGGGTATGCACAGCGCCTTCAGATGCAAACTGGGGGTGCCATCTCCTGGCATCAGGCGCAGGCTGGCGCGGAGTGTCGACCTTACGGCGTGTTCACCGCCGATGCCCGATACGCTGGTTCTAGAATCCTCCAAAGGGGCCTTCAGGCGGCGAGCGAGCTTGAGAGAGATGTTCGAGATCTCAGAGCACGGGTCAAGGAGGGCTCTCATGGTGACGATGGGCCCCCGGCCGCCGCTGAGTTGGACGAGCGCGGTCGGAAGCACCGCGAGTCATTGCCGGGACTCATCAGGAGTCTTGAGGAGATCGGAGCTGGTTGGCTTCGCATGCTTGGGTGGGTCCAAAGATCCTGGAGCTTCGGACTGGCGCTTGTGGCTGTCGTGCAGCAAACTGTGGTGCGCCGCCCGGCAGCGCTGGCAGACCGACTTGGAGGGGCAGTCATGCAGGGAGTGCCCTGGCTTCAGGCAGTTGAAGCATAACTTCTCCTGGAATACGATGTGCATCTTGGCGGCTGGATTCAGATCCCGGAACTGACCGCAATGCCCGAGATAGTGGGGTTCGTGACAAACCGGACAGTTCGCTGGAGCCTCCTGGGTCGTGAGGGAGCGGAAATTGCGCCCTGCGTGTATCGAGGAGGGCCCTCGTAAGCCGGTGGAGCCAGCTGAGCGCGCTAGATGAGAAGCCTCTACGGAGCTGAGAGTGTGGCATCTGCGCCGCAGAAACGCAGCCAGCATGGTAAAGGTGGCCCAGGAATCACCGGGCCCGTCGCTGGAAATCTCCAGCTTCTCCAGCTCGTCTTCCCAAGCACGTCTTGTGGTGGCGTCCATGCCCGTTGCTGCAAACGCGATGAACCAATCATCCCAGGAGGCGACAGGGCGGCCGAGAGCACTAAGCTGATCGCGATGACATTCAAGCGTGTCGAACAGCGCTTAGAGACCTCCGGCTGACTCTTCCCCCAGAGGCTTGATGCTGCGGAGCGCCGCAACGTGGTCCTGCATGAGGAGCCGCCGATGCTCATAGCGGGCCTCGAGTAGGCTCCAGGCTGTCGGGTAGTTGGACTTAACGATCTGCATGGAGTCCAAGACGGCCTTGGCATCGCCTTGAGTGAGTGACTTTAAATAATAGAGTCTCTCAACGTCCGTTAGCTGATTCTCGTCGTGTATGAGGGCTCGGAACAGGTCCCTGAAGGATTCCCAGCCCTCTCGTCGTCCCGAGAAGGGCGGGATGGTGATCGTAGGCAACTTGGGCCCACGATGTGGTGCCGGTTCTCCGGCTGGGCGGATTTCCTTGTGGGCCCCGGGTGGGGCTAGTGCGAGCCGAGCGTCATACAGGTGTGACCGGGCATCGACGAAGTAGGCCTCTGCGGCGGCGTATATGTTGTCCGCGGCGTCGCCATGTTCGGTGGTTTCTGCGGTCAACAAACCCACGTGGTTGACCTGGAAGTCATTCCAGTAGGCGTCCAAGAGCTTAAGCCGAGCCGTGACGAAGCCTGTGGTCCAGTGGCTTGTCTCGGTGGCCTTTACAGCGGCCGTGAACCAAGCGATGACGTCGCCAAGCCGTTGTTGGGTGGCAAACAGGGCTGACGCCTGTCTGGTTTCCCTGAAAATCATGAATATAATGAGTTCGACGTTGAATCATCAACGGAACTTGAGGCGGACGCTTCTTAATCAGCTATAAGTCGCTCTGCTGAGCCAACTGTTTCGTAAGCGAGGCGACACGGCGCCAGGCGCTCGGAAAGGATGACTACTCTGCGAGCGAGGCAGCAAGGCGCCAGACGCTCAGTTGGCTGTATGAAATCCACGACACGGGCCTCATGGCGACCGTGGTGGTCTCGAGTGCGCGTGCACTTGTGAGCAGCAGTCATGCGATGCGGGCAACATGGTGGTCGCGGGGGCTAACGCTCGCACGGCGAGCAGCCAAACCTCAAATCCACGACACGGGCATCATGGCGGCCGTGGTGGTCCAGAGCGCGCGAGCTTCAGTCGGCGACGCCTGCAATATGGCGGCGGCAGTGGCTAACGCTCGCACAGCGAGCAGCCAATATGGCGGTCCCAAGCGCGCGTGCACTCGCGAGCGCCAGTCGGCGATGCCTGCGAAATGAAGGCCGCGGTGGCTGACAAACGAGAACCACGGCTGCCACGCAATCCGTACCATGGGCAGCGTGGCGGCCATAACCTCCGGCTACATTAATTAACGCGCGTGGACGTGCAAGACACGCGCATTAACACAAGACGCAGGACTTAATGCGTACTTACATCGTGCCAGCTTTTCTCTCCTTGTTGCTGAATCCGGCTCGAAGGACCAATGTTTAAGAAACTCTTTATTTGTTGAGTACAAGGGAAGCGGACCCGGCGACAATGAATAGCGTGCTTTCAACGTACGATGCTCTACTGATATTTTTGGTGGACTAGCTGTCTCGAGCGGCTTGCTGGCTGCTGCTGGTGTGGCTTGGCTGGTAGAGGCTTGTAGCTGGCCAGCTGATGCGTGAACCTGTGTATCAGGAGACGAACTGCGCTGGTCCCGGCACAGGCCGTCGATGCCAGCGGCAGCGGCGTAATGAAGCGCCGAGACGATCAGAAGGGGGGGCCGACCGACAGTATATCGTCGAACGAAACACAATATAAATGTCTGAACTGGGAAAGTTTGAACGTGTGTTGGCAAAAAATTATATATGTCCTTTCCCGGTGCTTTTAATCAATTGAACTCTAGGCAATAAATATTCAAGGTGGTTTTCAGATTAAGTCAGAAAAGGCTGATATTTTGAAATATTTACTTTTTCTTTTAGACTAGCAAACTATCGATGCTCTGTCGAGAATATGTCAGGGAATTTGATCCCAAGACAAGTCAGAGGGGTGACAACAAGATGCCATCTTGTTGGTGGATAAAAGGGGAATAATGGCATGTGTCGGGCAAAGGGATATTCCCGCCAAAAGTGTGTAGACGAAATTATTTTCTGTGTGACTCGCACAGTCACGTTAGACTTGTGTTCGGTCGCGCGCGGCTGTGTGAGTGCCCAGCGTGCAATCGTGCTTTGTGTTCGAGCACGAGAACACGCTTCAGGCCACGTTGACTAGATTCGGCTTGCGTTCGGTTGATTTCTAGTTGACTCCCTGAAAACAATGTCCGTCTTTTGTTTTAGATTACCTGATCGGTGACGATTACAAATACATTAATAAATTTATTTGTAAAAAGAAAGGCAAAGTGACGTTGCTAGGAAATCTATTCAGGGAAGACGAGGAAAGCGAGGAATCTGCTCGTGATAAACCGGGGTTATTTGAAAAGTCGGTCAAAGTGTTTAAAAGTCAGATGAGAAAAAGTTCGAAATGTCAGAAGTCCGAAACTTTGATGAGATAAATGTAGACAGTTAAAATCTTTGGCAGAAATTAGGCGAAAATGAGTCTGTTCACGAAGCAGCCCCCTCTTCCCCGTCGCGCACACCGGAAAATACCTAACTTAAAGTAAAGAAAGTGCAAACCATTGAAAACAAATATAAATAGATAAACGTCAGCAAAACGAAGTTGCATATGGCAGATTAACAGAAAAATGAAAATTTTTCAGAAAACATCATCCTGGCTAGGTTTGACTCGATGATGGCCGCGATGAGTCAGATGATCAAAAGGCAGGAGAAAGCAAACGAGGAGGCAAGGAAGGCAGAGAAAGAATGGGCAAGAAAGGCAGAAGAAGAAAGGCAGGAGGTTGAAAGAAATTAAGAAGAGGGAGACGCCTCTTACAACGGCCGCGATTCGTAAAAAAAAAAAAAAAAAAAAAAATAAGATTGCATGAAATTAAATTTTACAAAAGGGAAAGAATCGGTTGCCAAATTAATAGAAAAATTTAAGGAACTGTTCTGAAATTATAAGACTATAAGTACGTCTGGTCCCTTTTCTGAAGAAGAAAAGCGAGATGCCTTTTATACTGCCGTAATCAGAGCAGTACCTAGCGTGCAGGTGACAGACTTCACGCTTAAAATGCAAAGCAGAGATGGAAAGGGTATGACATATGAAAACCTCATGTCGTACATGTTAAAGGTCGAGTCAGAAGGCCTAGCACAAGCCACTAGAGATCGCCCCACGAGGGCAGCTTTAACTGCCTCTTGGCCCCAGCACCGTCTCCGCTGCTTCAACTGTGATGACTGGGACCATATGGCTGACAAGTGTCCAAAGGCAGGTACCGGGCTCAAGAAGTGTTTCACGTGTGGCACGTTCGTGTATGACATCCCAGCTGACAAAAGATGCATTACGAGATGTGGTGAGCAAAATAAGTCTGATTCATGGGATTTTTAAAGGCAGGGCCCTGGAAGTCGAGGGAATCAAGGTGGCCGCGGCGGTAGCCGTGGCAGTGGCCGAGGCCGCTCCAGTTCCCGAAACTTTGGGCAGAAAAGGGACTCTAGCAACGTCAGGGAAGAAAAAAATCCCAAAAGGCAGAAAGTCTCTGACTAGGGCCGGGAGACAAAGGGAAAACGAGATGCTTCAGTGTCAAATAAAGGTGAGTCTCTGACGTTGATCGAGCCCCCCAATACTCTGTTTTCAAACTCTGCAGGTTAAGTAAATAATTCAGAATCGGATGGAGAAGATAAAATTAAATTTGTCGCTGATTCGGGAGCTACTGATCATTTTGCAAAGTCAGAAAAATTATTTACAAATATTGACAGAAACAAAATTGGTAAAATAAAATGTGCAAACTCAGACTCATCCGCAGACTTGAAAACGGAGGGAGTGGGAAATTTGCTGCTTAAAAATTGCAATAACGACGTTAAGTTGAAGAAAGTGGTGTGTGCTTGCGACTTGATCGGGAATATATGAAAAACCCTATTGGATGGTTGAATTTGTTAAGTCGGACTACAAAAGAATTAAAGTCTTGACGGCTGAGTCAAAAGCACACACTATTCCTGAAAATTCAACTACAGATATAAAGTTAAATAATAAGTCGGAAAATTTAGAGAGCTCGGTCGGTAAGTTAAATAATGACAGTTTTGAAGATGTATTTTTAATAAATGACAGAAAATTTCATGAAGTCGGAAAACTCCTGACCAAAAAAATAAAAGACATTCAAAGTCCGTTTAGCGAAAATTATAAAAAATTCAAAAATAACAACGGGGCCATGCTGTGGCATGTCAGACTGGGCCATGCTTCGTTGGGGTATCTAAGGGAACTGCAGAAAAACTAACTGGAAGTAAAAAGTCTGAAAGAAGCCGTATTTGATGATGTGATTAAGACTTGTGATGTGTGTTTAAGAACAAAATCCCAAAAACTGCCTTTCCCTTTGGTACGCGAACGAGCATCTCAACCTCTGCAAATAATTCATTCAGATACAATAGGAATTATTAGTCCACCCTCTTACTAAAAAAGATACAGATTTATTTCGGTATTTATTGATGATTATTCCAAATTTGCAATCGCTTACCTGATGAAAAACAAAAGTGATACGGGTAAATGTTCAGATAATTTTGTAAAAGGCTGTAGAAATCTTCTTGGGTTTGAAGCTAAAGTGTGTTATCTGAGGTCTGATCAGGGTACCGAGTACACGGGAGGCTCCATGCGAAAAATATTAAATGACCTTAGAGCTGAACTCCAACTAAGTTGTCCGGATACCCCTGAACATAATGGCACGTCAGAAAGGCTGAACAAAACAATTCAAATGAAAGTCCGAGCTCTAATATGTGATCCGGGACTCCCGGAAAACATGTGGGACTTGGCACTAAACGCAGCTGTATTTGCGTACAATCGTACTCCGCATCGCTCAAATAACATGGAAATCCCTTTAATGAAGCTGGCTCCGAATAAAAGGACAGACCTAAGTCAGATGAAAAGATTCGGCTGCATCGCGTATTTGAGAGTTTAGAGAAACACTGAAACTAAATTCCATGCAAAAGGCAAACGAGCAGTTATGGTAGGATACACGCCGACAGGGTATCGTCTGCTTTGTCTGGACGAAGGAAAGTTTTATGAAAGTCGGGACGTCAGATTTAACGAGCATTTTGTGTATAGAGACGTTTTTGGTAAAAATTCAATTAAAAACTGGGAAAATGTGACTGTAGATATTAAATTAGATGAGTGGTTTTTAAAATTTAAAAAGAAAAAAGAAAAGACAGTGTCATCGGAGGAAGCACCCCCAGTGGTACAACGGAAAAGAGGAAGGCCGAAAAGGCTGATAGAAACAATGGAGGCCAACTTGGTCCAAGAAAGTCGTGTGAAGGACGTCAGCTTTGCGGGCTTAGCTCTCGGGAAAGAATTAACAAAAGACCTAATTTTTAAAAACGGTGATACCAAAACGTCAGGAAATAATGCCATTTATGCGGAAGATCTAGTTTACCACTCTTTGCTGGCAGAAATAAATGAAGATCCAGCTTCATATAAAGAAGCAATGAAGTATGTGGATAAAGAAGGCTGGAATCAAGCCATCTAAGAAGAACTTGACTCAATGGCAAAGAATCAAGTCTGGAAGTTGGTTAACAGACCTGCAGGACTGGTAAATGGTAAACGTCCGAATATCATCGATTCCCGATGGGTTCTTTAGAAAAAGGTTGATGCTCAAGGATGTGAGAAACACAAAGCACGGCTTGTAATACGGGGTTTTAAAAATAAAAGTGAGGATGATCTTACGGAGACTTACGCCCCGGTGTTAAGACTGACTTTAATAAGGACTGCTTTGGCTGTAACCAATAAATTAAATTTAGATACATGTCAGCTTGACGTTAAAACGGCATTTTTAAATGGTACTCTTGATGACGAGATATATGTGGAGTTACCAGAAGGTTTGGTCTGTTCCGATCTGGAAAAACAAAGCAAGGTATGCAAGCTTCAGAGATCCCTCTACGGCCTTAAAGTCAGTCCGAAAAAATGGCATGAAAGATTCTCTGAGGCAGCAACGAAAATAGGTCTGAGATCTCATATCTTGGAACCTTGCCTGTTTACTTGGCATGAGGCAGATAAAATCATGATATTGGTTCTCTATGTTGATGACATGCTTATAGCAAGTAACGATTTTGGCAAATAGAAGTCTGTGAAGGAAAGACTGCAAAGTGAGTTTGAAATGACTGACCTAGGAGAAGTTAAATCGTTTTTAAGCATTGAAGTCAGACGAGACAGAGAAAACCAAGTTCTAACTTTAACCCAGACCAATTACATAAATAAGATACTTAAAAAGTTTGGGTTTGATGATTCTAAGCCAGTGAAAACTCTTATGGTCACAGGTCACGTGTTAAATCAACAAAGAAAACAAAGAGAGCAATGAAAAAGGCAGATTGACTTGAATGACTCCAGATTGACTGAAAGCGTTCCCTACCGAAAGTCTGTTGGGAGCTTATTATATGCTGCCAATACTGTACGTCCAGATATAAGCTATGCAGTGAATGTGCTGAGCAGGCATCAAATAAGTCCGACTAACGAAGACTGGAATATGGTTAAAAGAGTGTTTCGGTATCTGGCAGGGACCAAATCTTATGGTCTAAGATATTGTGGAAGGCAGCAAGGGCTGGAAGCATTCTCCGATGCCAGTTTTGGCGACTGTAAAGGGTCTCTGACCACAAGTGGTTACGTAATTAAAATCTTTGGAGACTCAGTGGCATAGAGAACTCACAAACAAACGTATGTGTCTTTGTCAACATGTCAGGCAGAGTATGTGTCACTGAGTTAAGCACGTAGAGAACTGATGGCAGTTGATAATTCGATTAAAATCATACTGAATAATACTTTGTGTCCGGCAGATCTATGGTGCGACAATAAGGCAGCTGAGCAAAATGCTAAAATTATAGGCAGTGGTAAATTAAGACATATGACAGAAATCCATGAGCATTATGTTAAAGAATGTGTAAATTATGGTAGAGTAAACGTCAGATGTCTGAATACTAAAGAACAGATGGCCGATATAGTCACAAAACCTCTACCGATCGAGCTTCATAAATAATTTGCTAGCAGAATCGCAAACAGCTTTTGCGACTCTGACTGGTAACTAATAAGTTGTCTCTGTTTTAGATAGGCGATAAAGGAGCCATAGACCGACTCATGGACTGCCTGGGTGCATTCCCAGAGCCGTGGAGCCGAGTCAAGAACACACATTTATTTATCTATTTATCTATTTTAAATTATAATTTTTGTCTAATATACTTAGCTATCTTGAGTCGGGAGGAAGTTTTGGCATGTACGACTTTTTAATAGGCTGTATATATAGTGTGTAAGACAGCGCCACAGGCAAGGTGATACTTGCGGGCCCTGTGGTTAGTACAGTGTAAGCCACCGTGCCTTCTACACCTCTCGTCGGTTCTAGCTTTATTGTCTTTGTCTGATAAGTCAGTTGTAAGTCTGTAAAGTCTGTAAATGGTATCTGTTGTGTTCTACGTCGGTCGGCAGTTTTATTAAATAAACTTTTTGTCTAACTTGTAATAATCGTTCTATTATTTCGCGTACCCCCTTTACTCACACCTCTTCACTATGATTATTTCCATAAACATGAACGTTAAATATATACAACCACAAAAGATGAAGAAAAAGTTGAGCATTTACTGGAAGCTTGCGTAACGGCAGGTTTTGGCCAAAATCAAATTTGCAACGAAGCACGTTTTCAGTAGAGAACATTGTATTTTTTATTATTTTATAATTTTTCACATCAAATTTGTGTATGTCATATATATTTTTTTTTAGACTACCACTAGTTTCATAACTATAACACCGGTCGCAAACATTAGTTCTCGGAAAATTAAAAATAAAATTTATATTACGATTAATATATTTTGAATATGTTAACTTATTTATAGGGGCAGTAGAAGTGCCTGTAACAAACAAGTAGTAGTCGAAAAATAAACTATACAGAATGTGCAAAATTCAACGATTTATTAACAACGTAATTCAATTTTGAATCTTCTCGTAAATAATGTAATTTAGAATATAGAATACAATGACAATGCTCTCGTATCGAAATTTTTACATCATTATTTAATTTTACTAGTTGATTTCCGTGTTTCCCTTGAGTATCATGTAATCCTGCAATGTTAACAATTTTATTTTTCAAGGAATCTACTCTGTCATCCAACTTGAAAAACGCTGCAAGTAAACTGTCGACATATGTTTATATCTACACCATTGCAATAATAATGATAAATTCTTACTACGTTTAATACATATCTTGACTAATTCTGAACGGATTGATCTGAAAATTTGTACAAAACTTCTTTTAACCTAGAGAAACAATTTTGTCGCTAAATGTTTTGCCAAGCTAAAACTCTCCCACACACTTTCTTTCGTTGAATTTTGCAAGTTAGGTATAGAGTGCACTGCCTATTTTCTATTTAACATTTATTGATTGTGATTTGTTTCCCAGACTCTGATCATTTCAGTAGTAAGCGCTAGAGTATTCTACGTATTCATGCTAAATTTCGAATGATTTCGAGCATAAATAACTGAAAAACGGCGATTAATGTTTAAAAAAACTATTGAATCTAGGTGTTTGAAAAAATGGTTTTCATTTTTTATCTCAAAAAATATGACTTGTTATTGGAAACTGTAAATTCAAAAAAGATGTGGATTGCATTTTTAAGTGGCTCGTATTTTTTTTCACCGATTCATAGACTTAGGAAGATCATCCTCTAGGTCGTGAATTTATAATCTGTTTCAAGCGCTAAGCATGTCATTGCATCCGGCTCTTCAATTGTGGAGGAAGTTTTTGGTTAATTCAACTTCTGTGTATCCTTGCAGTGGTGTTATTGCACTTTTCGTTACAAAGAATAGGTCAATTAGTTTTTAGAAGTAATATATTGCAAAATTTAAGAAACATAACTTACATGACCTTAAAAACACGTGAATTAACTCTTGTAGGGGTTGTTTTGTTACATCTTGTACCTTTTACACCATAATATTGCCCAATAATTTCTTATTGTACCGAATTTGTGGCTTATTTCTTCTCTGTAAAGTCAAGAATGATTTCTTACAAAGTCGGGAAAGTATTATTTATTTGACACAAATATCACTAAAAACTTTAATTTAGGGGTAAGTTTGAAAATTTTTTACTCTTGTAACGCTTACTGGTACTTTTTCCAACACTTGCTTACAACATAACTTGTAAGTTCATAAAATATGAAATAAATTTTAGACTCAATTGCAGAATTGTTATTAATTTTTTTTAATAGTATGAAAATTCAAATTTAAGGGGTAGTTTTGTATTATTTCAACCCCCATAAGACCTATAATAACCCATTTCATTGAAATTTGTTAAAATCTTGCTATTTTATGTAAAAATGTCTGTATTTGATTATTGTTACGTCTTAATTAAATAAGATAGACAAAACTATGTGTTATTTCTATTTTTTTTTTTAATTTTCAAGGGTAGTTTTAACCCCCTCCAGACCTTTTTCGGGTCGGGACCATTTTTCTGGTATTCCTTGTGCAATCACCTACAATTTACGTAAATAATAATGTCGATCGGTGTACAGCAGCCGGTGCTATTTTATTTATGTACAAAAAAGTTTGTTTCGCCACACTGTGCAGTGATCCACAAAGTCCTCTGCAAATTGACGTCATGTTTTTCGATCTAGATCTGGTGAAACATTATTTCAATATCCGCACAAAACGGAATCCGACGTCTACTCCAACGAAGTAGGATACTAGAGTTAGAGCTTTGGTCCAGCGTTCAAGGCATCGTTGAGGCTGTAACTACTGGATGTTGGTCCCATTGGTCTTAAAAGAAGTTCCCATTGCGCTTAAGCAGGAGGTGAATGATGTAGCGGCCGTCGGCATTTTCTTTCATTGAACAGTCCAAAATTTTTTTGCAGCTCCATTGTAGTTCAGGAAATCCTCATTTAAACCACAAATAAGGGCTTGCGTCATTTAATCTTAAGACTCTGTGATTAAATTGTAGTACCCCTCCTCATCGCCCGATGACGCCACCGTTCAGAAATAGTAGAGTGCAAAAATCGAGCGGACTGCCTGGGCAGCCCTCGGCGCTCTCCCCGCCCCTATTCACTTCATTTCGTTTTGATAAGATGTATAAGAGGGTGGGTAAGGGAAAAGGAAGGAAAGCAAAAGAAGCTTGAGGGTGGGAATATATTCTCGAACTACAGTGAAGTTCGTTTAATCATCCATTATACTTCATTGTCCTGTTCTAGAATATAAAATGTGTAGATGTTTAGAGTACGTAAACCAAAAAACACAATATTTAGTTATAAAAATATATTTTTATTTAGTAATAACAGAAACCACTTTGTGGTCAATCTTTCACAACAAACTTTAGTATAGTTATGTAACGACTATGAATCTCTAAGTTCTAGACTTTGGTGAAATTTAATTCATATTGAAGTATTTAAAGTCTAGATAAAGCCTTAAAAAGCAAACGTAAAAAAAAAAGGAATACATTCTTAAGTAGATCGAGTTCTAGTGTGATTGTATAAAACCGACGTAGCAAAAACTCCTCTTGTTAAATCTTAAGGTCTGTTATAAAATCTATTACTGGTATTTAAACTGTCCGACCAGCCAGCAGTCTGTTTTATAATCTCAATGCTAACCCCTTGGCACCAGCCTTTGAGGTAGAAGCATGACTAGTGAAGTGAGCATAGAGAGATTCATCAACTCCTGCATCCTTATGTATTCTCCGCCACTGTATTCTACGCCTAGTCCCAAGTAAACAAGTACAAATTGTATGTATATGACAAATAATTTTAGTATCATTTGACAATTGCAAGAAAATCTTTGACCGTACATTTGAAAAGGTTAATGACATAAGGGATTTCAAATATTTAGGCATTTATTTGTCTTGTTATGTTATTATATAAGAGTAATTATTATATTTTCAGTCATGATGAGTTATTATATAAGAGTTAGCATATTTTTTGTAGTTGTATGTATATGCAAATGAAAGGTTAAATGGTATCAGTCAACTATTCAACGTAAAAAACGTATATTTTTTCTATGTGGAGTCATTTAAGAGAAAAAAAAAAACTGAAAGAAACAAAACTAAAGCTGAGAATTAAACAACACGAATGTAAATGTGCGTATCAAATGACTGATGTACTTTTTACTCTTGTATCCATTTTTATTTATCTTTGTTTTAATTTCTCTTTAAAATCTATTTAAACTCATAAAGGTTTGACATGTGTCTGTTACCATTTAGTTCTAGTCCATCCACAATTCTTCATACTTGATTCTTCTGCATTGGCTCTAGTTCTTCGTCTCTAAGCCATTGATATAGATCTGAAGCTGCAACAGCTTCATTGTAGTTCATGAAATCCTTATTTAATCCAGAAATTAGGGCTTGCGTCATTTAATCTTTAAACTCTATGATTAAATAGTTTAAATCAAATTAAGACTAAAGCAGCTCATTGAACTGGCTTTTGTCAATGACTGTTGTAAGACTCGTGTCATGAAAAGCAGCGGAATCTCTAAAGTCTTATAAAATATGCTTTCTGTTTCTCCTTGCTCGTTTTTACTCTTTTTTCCTTTTGTCCTTTCTTTGTATCTTATAACTCTTAAGAACTTTGTATATTAAAGAGAATAAGCCATTTATTTTGTTTACCACGTTCTTCATGATAATTCCAGCTTTCAATCTATTTTTTTTACCATACATTTCCGTAAACAAGTGTTTCGTGATATCTTACGTCCCAAGTTTCATTGAATTTTCTGTTCTCTGATATTTTTAGAACGAAGTTCTTTATGTCACGTTACTCGGGGAGCTGGAATTTTAAAACCGACAAATTTTTTTTTATTGTAAACGAAAGTGGTTTTACCTGAAGTCTCTTTCTTTTAAGTTTCCCTCCTTACCCCGTCCCCCTCACCAACTGTTATTACATTAAATTTTTTTAGTTATACAAATTATTAGATTAGAATCAAACTTCACTAAAGGGCTATGATTTTGTTGGACTGGTATAGAGTACGGTTCTAGGCGTACACTGCAGCATCCACGGTTTAATTTGACATGTTATTTCTGAAATCAAAGTTATACATGTTGGCTCTTACTTTGTATTGTTGCAGTAGCATTTTCTTTCTTTGAACAGTCCAAAATTGTTTTGCATTTCTTGTTAATAATTGTATTATGAACATCTTGCTCTAGTTCTGGAATTCAACGAGGACTTTTATGATGACAACGAGGTGAATGATGTAGCGGCCGTCAGCTGCTTGACGATAATTGGCAAAGCTGGCCTTACACTCCGCATCGTCCAGTGATTAGCGTGTTATGCGTGGCACGTATATTCTAAACTTATTTTCTAGGATTCGTGAGTACATTTGTATTGGAGTGAAAATATGTGAGACAGCTAATTTAATTTTGGGAATCATATACGTTGAGGATATTTTTAGAAAATAATTGCTACGAATATATGTTTACAATGTCTGTCGTTATTATAAAACAAGGTTTTTTGGAAGGTACACCAACGATCCAGATTTATTTTGTTACATTTGAAGACAGTATGATATAACAAAGCAAATACGAAACGTAAGCGATTTTGTAAAAACAGTGATCTTACGTTACCTTAAGATTTCTATTCCTAGTCCAATGCGTTTATGGGCTCTAAATGCAGTATGTACAACACGTCGAAAGTTACTAAGATTATGGTGCAAGAAAAAACTAATACAGATTTGGTACACTTCTTTAACTTTTTGGTTAGAACTTTTCAGTCATAAAGAGTATTTTTTTTATGCCAAGTTTCAGGCTATAATGCAAACCACAAGCATTAAATATAATATTTTCATTTTGATAGTGTCAATCCGGTAATTCGAGCTATTCTAGTAGATCCATTACCAATTATTTACTTACTTGAGTATCCAGATACTGAAGATATCATTGTTGATAAAGTAGATTCTGATAATGAACTAGAGCCAGAAATATTATACATAAAAAATGTAGTTTTATTTATTTACTTAAACAAATATCATTTAAGAATCTCGCACTAGGCCTTGATTCATCGAAAAAAAGCTTTGTGAATCACAAGTAATACGTTATGCTCTGGTAAGAAATGTGAAATAGTTTATAGTTGTAATGATTAAAGAACTTGTATGGATTCCAGTAAAAATAGCTCAAAAGCTGTAGTCTTATACAACGGAGTACCTTATTAATCTTTATTAGTTGCTCATTATATATTTCTAAAAGAAAATTATCCCAATATAGAGTTAAGTCCAAGGAGTCTTAGATATCGGAATTGTCAATGAAGAGACTGTGGAAACCTAAAAACCGTATAAATTTTACTCGGGCTTACTCGGACAAGGAACTGGTATCGTAAAATACGGTTGCTTCTTATAAAAGTGGGATAGTTAAACATAAGAGGAACACGGGTCAAACAAGGGTTGGCCTATATGGAAGGCATTGAAACCTAGAAAGAAAAATATAGTTAAATCGGAATAAGTACAAACTACTATGGCCTCGTATCGATGGAAATACCAGTGTTATCATAAAACCATCAGTAAAATGCTAGTTTATAGGTTTTTTATTTAAAAAATATGAATCTAAAATGGTACGAAATTCAGAAAAAGTAACAGCTTCCCACAGTTTTATATAGAAATTGTTGAGAACGTTACACTATGTTATAGTTATAAACAGTATTATATTACAGAAAGTCATAATAATACAAGTCAGTAAATGCAAAAAATGTTTTAGGACATGACATAACCTCAAAACCCATAAGATAAATTAACTCACCCATTAAAGTGAGAATGACTTAAACTCTTACAATTACACACAAGTCCTGAAAAAATATTATCTTGTATGGTAAATTTAGTAGGGTGCAAGCAATCTCAAAAAATGACGACTAAAATGCTCATTTTACAGGACAATACATAAAAAAGTGCTTGCGTTTAAACGTTCATAAGTAAAAAATAAATAATTAGATAGAGAGTTTTTATAAAAAAGATTGTAGAAGGAGAGCCATACTATACGCCAGACTTTTCTAGTTATTGGACATTAAGGTTTTGTTTAACAGCAAATTAAATTTATCTATCTTTGTGTTATCTTAGTCTACTCTAATGCTTTTGTCAACAATCTTCTGATGCAATGGTAAATTTTCAGTGAGTGGCTAGGCACTCAACTTTTATAATCTTTATAATTTAGATTTAGTAAAATACTTTAGCATCTTAGTCTGCTACAAACTTTATCTTATTTTTATTACAATAATTTTTTAAAGTGTCTTTTGTGTACATAAAGAGCTAAATTTTAGGATCAACATCAAACAAATTACTGCATGCCTCAAATTGTCATGACTTTATATTATTTCTGCGTTTAATATCTTATTCTCAAAGGCATTTACATAAATATTCATAGGACAAGCTGTTCTCGCAATCAAATAATTTATTAAAATTGGCAGATTCTTATCCTTGGCTTTTCATTGGTATGAACATGGTAAAAGCTATCTCTTTTTCATTTTAAGAAATACTATGAGTCTCAGAAACTCATTTATATCCTTGAAAATTATTAAAGAATATGTAAAACTTCGCATCATATGACTATTTTCAGTCAAACGTTATAGCGTCTATTTTGTTGCATTCTTAATACGTATTAACTCTTATTTTACTTCTTATTTTACCATGGTTACATTTACGTTGCACTATTTTTGTAGGATCGCTAATATGGCATACTTTATTTAGGAATCTAGAAAAAATTTATCTAGTATTTACAAATAAAGTGTACTCATGATCTTTAGTTCAGGGGCCCTATTTAGAGTTAACAACGTGAGCTTATGTAATGTAGAATAACGCTTCTTAAAATCGATGAAAAATTTTAGCGCTTATGATTTAAACATTACATGCGAAACCCAAAAAAAATGTTACCTTTACATCAAAAAATTGGAAGCATAATACAGAGATTGTTAATAAGTGTAATTAACTTACTTCTTCATTTATTTTTTAGTCATAAAATGTATATTATACTGAAAAAATAATGAAATAAAGCTAACTTAGTTATTTTATATTACATAACAGTTTTGCGATATTTTAACGAATCTAAATTAAGAGCTACATTTTCAAAAAATTTTAAACTTCTGTAACATTTTTCTTATTTTAAATATTGAATAACAGTAAAAAATGAGAATTAAATTATATCAACTCGTTAACAAAGCAATACTGTTAAAAAATATTTCTATAACGGTAAAAAATTTTTGAACTATGGTTTCAAATACACGTACAATGTTATCAATAACATATATATCTTTTTTTTACTTGCGATTTGTCATAAAACTTTAATAATTAATAATTTTTTTTTTCTTACGTTAAATCAGTTCAATAGCTCCCATTTTAATGTTTCATTCACTTTCTACTGTAAAGCCAAAATGCCGCCCCATACCTTTAAAAAAAATTTATTTTTTTCTTTTGATTCTTCACTATATTTTTTCAAGCTTATTTTGCTTTTAAAATAATTAATTGAGCTTTATCGTAAGGTCCATTACTACACGTTAATTAGTATCTTAAACATTAAATGAATAATTATTGTTAAGGCTTATTTTTGTTAAAAAATAGTATAATTAAATCATTTGAAAAAAACCACTGTTTTAACATTGAGGATTTACTGCAGCCTTAAATTTGAAAGTATATGATACTCCCATAAAATTTTTTCGTTATTTTTATATTATTTTTTTATACTTTACTAAGTTTTTGAGAAAAATTATTTAATTTTTTGAATTTCAATATATATAGGTGATTGTGCTGTAACTTGCTTATATCGTGTCCAGTACTCATACTCACGTGCTGGAATGAAATCCATCACTTTAAGAACGTCAAATTGTGTTCAATGTTGTCGATCTTACTTGATGTATTATTTTATACCAATAAATTGATCTGTTCATTGAGATAATCGATCGTTTAGAGTCAAATTTTCCATTCCAACCTACGTCCTTAACTTAATTACACTCATGGAAGCTCTCACTGGTAAACAATAATGGTTTACTTGGGTGTATTAGAATTATGTCCTCCAGCTTTTGGTGATAAGATTTGTACCTTAGTCCCACCAAAATTGACAAAGACGAGTGAGTTTTGACTGCATACATTTTGTCAGCATATTTGCACCAAAATCGCTGTTTTAACGAAAATCAGTTCAAACTAGTAACTGTTTTGATTAAAAAAGATAACCCATGGTCACTTTTCAAAGTATAGGACTAAAATAAACAAATTCTTATGACAAAAGTACCTCAAGTTGTTACCTCTAGAATAGCCAAGCTCCTTTTTTTGCGTATTTCGCGCAGACAAACATTGGATTTCCTTTCTACCCCCATGAAATAACCACTCGGTGTGCGTGTGCAGGTACACAAACTACAGTTTCTTATTGCATTTGAGTCTAGTAAATAAATTATGAGTGGACAAGTCATTGTAATTTTTCTTAAACCAATTTTTTTCTTTAAACTTTAAAGTCAATCTGAGCAAGTTATGGCAGAATCGCCCATACATCAGTTGTGATGTAAATACATATATAAGTTTTTCTCGGTTATATAACTATTTGAATGTTGTTACTATTATTATAATTATGACTATTATTATGATTATTTATATTATTACTATAATTTTTATTAATGTTAGAATTATTGATAATGTTAAGAGGGAAATACAAAAAAATTTTTAATTCCTTTTAAAATTTTTTTGGCAGAAGAAGGGGCTATTTCTTTAATTTTTAATTCACTTAGTTTAATAAGCTTGCTGTTGGATGGTAGAATAGCTTGTGATTCCAATTTACGGTTGAAATCAAAATAAGCATAATAAGTTTAATAAGCTTAATAAACTAAATATTTTTTCAATAGATATACCTTTAAATTTTCTCTTTGTTATTTTTTTTATCAAGTTTAAAGCCACTGTCACTGTTAATTACGCTTGGAAGATCGATTACTCGAGTTACGTTGTTTGATGTGCTGGAACTTTCCTCGCAATTTAAGACAGGTACGTACTGTTCAAATGATGCCATGATACTTAAAAATAGCCCACTGACAGACTTTGTTTCAGTAAAAGATGGTTCTTTCCTTAGACTAAACCTTTTTTTTCTAAAGCTTTACTGGCTTTTGACGACATCAAAAAATCAGTCATCTCAATTATACGTAAGACCCGTTATGTTCCGTCATTCAGCGATTGAGTTTCAGGGTCACTTCGTAAGGCTTCTAGCTGTTGTTTTAATCTTCTTTTTAGTTTATTCCATGACTACAAAAAACATAGTAAATTTAACAACTTATGTCTTATTTTTGTTATGAATAATAATAATAATTACATGGTGAGTAATTTAAATTAATAATCATAAACTTAATTCTTTAAATTTTACGCACCGTTCCAACTCCCAACTTTTCTGACAACTTCACCCTTAATTTTAGCGTAGCTAACAGGTTTTTTCTCATCGTCGTCATCAAAGAAGCGTCGAGCTTTTCAGCAGCAAAGAAGTAATTATATTATCCTTTACATTTTGAAGCAAGTGCTCTTTTTGTTGAGTAGAGTTGTCGTTAACTACTACTGCAATTTTTTAATATTGCAAAATTATTCAACATTAAGTGTCATGATACTTTTTTAACGTTAATAACAAATTTGATTATATTTATTCTATTTCTACACTTATAATGTTTCAACACTAATTTTAAAAACTTATTCATAAATGATTACATTTTTTTATCTGTCAGCACGTCTTAGATACGCGTGATAGTTAAAGTTGCACAAATGAGAATTATCAGATAACTGACGATTGATTAGACATAGTTCACGTTGGGAGAGCACTAGCTTGGATAGTCATAGTACATAGAAACGTACAAAAAAAAGTAATTTAAATGAATCTTTGCTCAAATTTCTTACAAAGCTTAAAAATTTTCTCGTGCACTAAATGTATTAAGGTATATACAATTAACATTAAAATAACGAGCTTCCATTAACGCATGCATTTACTTAAGTAACTTCAGCTCATGTGGCATTTCAATATCTTTTCTGAGAGTAATACCAGCTTCTGGTTTGATTTTTAATCGCAACCCAAAGTTTCCGTATATATTTAACACACGATTGTAAAGTTCATGCAAGCTAAATTTAATATTATTATTGCCAGTTTTTTGCTAAAAATTTAATTAATTTAAATTTTGCTTTAACGTTTTTTTTACGTATCTTGTTTCAAGATTGTGAGATATTGAAAAATTAGAAAAGTAAAGAAAAAAGATGAAAGTACAAATTTTTATAGCTTATTTTAATGTCTGTAAGAATATTCAAATCTTACTGTTAATATAAGAATATGTTAACATCAGTTCTTATGTAGAAGAAGATATTGAATTTTAATTTTCTGAAATAACAAAATTTCCTGTTACCAAACTTTGATGTAAGATTTTTTTGGCCTTCTTTTATTTAATCTACCTCTCAAATGCAACCCCAATTTCTCAGACACTTAATTTTCTCGTGGTTCCAAAAAAGAACGTTGTTGGCGAGCAAATAAAGGATTGCTCTCAATGAAATCAACTAACACTTGCTCTTGACACTTATTCATGCTTTTTTTTCTTAAAATATTAAAATTTGCTTAACTATTACCTTTAAAAAAATTTAGAGCTCTTTTTTTCTGTTAGATATTCTTCTCACGGCTCTTACCTAGTCATTTTAATTATTATTACAAAATTTTTTTTGATATAACTTTTAGTACTTATGCCGATAATGACTGAATATTAAAACTTACTCATAAGTCTATGCGTGCTAATGTAGATAGGTATTCCTGACAGTTTTTTTCCTCCCTCTTTCTCTTACCCTCTTTTTCTCCCTCTTTTTCCTTTTTTCTCCCTCTCTCTCTCTATTGTTTTTTTTATTGCTTTTACCTTTTTCCTACGTAGTTACATATTATGTTACCTGTTATAACCCATTATCTTTAAACGATATATGTATATATACACCTACTTTTGACTACTAGCTTTCATTCTGCCAACATAAGATTACATTATTTTGCTAAATAATTTGAAATTTAATTGTATTTGTGAAGAAAACGTTAATTTTTTCATTGTTAACTGTAAACAGTTTAAAATATTTCGTTTCTTATTGCGAATAACAGTATTTAGTGATATTATATTAACTATTTATGATATTTCGTTGTTCTTTATTGCCTTCATTGAAATTTCTTTTGAAATGCTTATTATGATAAATATTAATCATTCTGATGTCCAGATCAGGACTTTTTGTAAAGAAAATGTATCTCTCATTAGAGTATGGTTATAAAAAAAAAAATTTATCTATGATTAAATTCAAAGTTTATAAGCCTATTTATTAGGCGAAAATTATGTAATATGGAGCATGCAGTATTGAGTTTTGCTACTTTTACTGGGTCATTATATAATTTTGGGGCTTTGTTTATACACAACGATGTGTTACCTAGAATTCTCATTGTTTGCTTTACTTTTTAACAACACGATGTGTGTTTGTTTTTATATCCGGCTTCTGGTGAGCCTTCAACCTCACTGATGATTGGCGTCAATAATATTGGATAGGGTGTATAACATTTGTCAGCTACAAATATTATTTTATTGGGAGTTGTATTTGTTTTTAAGACATCAATAAAGAAAAAATAATCACTTTAATGTGGTTTAGACGTGACTTCAAACTTTTAAAAATACTCTCGATAAGAACCAATATTACGATAGCAAATTAAAAAAGCTTTTTTATCGATTCTTTTCAAAGAGCTTACATTGAAATTCAAGAGACGGTTAAATGTACCTTAATTTATTTAAAAAATACTTTTTATTTTTTAAATAATGCCATGTATTTATGATGTGATTGGTTAGAGTTGAAAGCACATAATTGACTTCAAACAAGTTCATTTTGATAAAATTTCGGGGTTAGCAAATGGAATGTGCAGGGGTTTGAAGTTGCCCAGTAAAACAGCAACACACAAAATTCTTTTTTATGTAGCCTTAGAAATAAATTTAGTACCTTCGGAATTTTCGGAAATAAAGTGGTAACTGACTTTTTTTCAGAGTAGGTAAAGTAGAATGACATATTTTTCAGTTCCACTGCTGCAGTTCAGCTGCCAGAGAAAGCTTTACGTAAGGGTATATTAATTATTTGTTTTGTTTGTCTTGTAATAACTTTTAGTTGAAACCACACCAAACTTCTAAAAAAAATATCTTGTACTTCACCTACTAAATAGTTTTGACTCTCTTAAGCAAGTACATCATTATTAATTCTTTGATATTGAATGTGTTCTTTAACGACCCTGAAATTCTAAACAAATTTATTATTATTTCGACGAGGACAAATTCGAATGTTCCACATGACATACTTAGAATCCAGAATCTACAAAAAATTTGAAAAAATGAAGTTTCTTAAATACAATTTTGAAATATAACTATATGTACGTATAATTATGTCAATAACCCTGCTTAACTAGATGAATTAAACTTTATAGTAACTCTAAAATTAGTTCAACATTATTCAAGTAAGTACGTGCAATGGTGATCTTATACTGCATCGAAAGTAGAAATTTTTCTCTTACTTTGTGAGAAGAAATTTTCTACTCTCAGTGCAGTATTCGCGAAAAATTATATAAAATTAACGGGAATACAGGGAGGAAGCCTCAGATCACAATCTTCGGCCTCACTTTTGGTATCGAATGACTGTGATCGAAGACATTATTGGCATTTTTTTCGTTAGTAATGTAGTATATAGTTAACTTGTGACCATTATTACTATCTGTACGATGACAGATGAGCCGTGACGATAATTCACAAAAGCTTTCTTGTTCTCTTGAGGTCAAATTCACGTTATAATGAAGCAATCAATGAGGCCTTAGATATATGGAATTTTAACGAATCTTGTGAAACTAAAAAAAAATGATATTAATTATATTGTACACAAGTTTACGGAAAATTTTTTTTTATAAATATGATAATTGTCTACTTTTTTTCATTTAATGCTTCTTCTTCTTCTTGTCTTTTACTTGGAAAATGTATGTATTCTCTTTGTACTAAAAAAATGTCATCTAAAACTTGCTCAATACATCGACTCATTGATGATTGGATCATTGGGTGATTTAAATCATTAATTTCTCATACACTTAATTCCCTCGTGGTTCCAAAGAAGTACGTTGTTTGCGAGCAAATAAAGGATTGCTCTTAATGAAATCAACTAACACTTGCTCTTGGCACTTATTCGTGCTTTTTTTCCCTAAGATATTAAAATTTGCTTTACTATTACCTTTTACAAAGTTTAGAGTTCTTTTTTTATGTTGGATATTTTTCTCACGGGACTAACCCAGTCATTTTGATTACTATTACAAAATTTTTTTTTATATAACTTTTAGTACTTAGGCCGATAATGACTAAATGTTTAAACTTACTTATAAGTCTATGCGTGCTATTGTAGATCATCTGGATCATTTCTGGATCATCTTCTGGTGCTGAATTTTCATCGTCGTCCGGCTGATTTCTCACTGCTGCTGCACCATTTTCTGCTTCCGCTGCTTTTCCATCTCGTTCCGACCATTGTTTGATGCGTTCAAACAGGTCTTACTTGATTTTTGGTATATTGCGTAGTATTATACAGGAATTACTATTTTCAACAAGAATTACATTACGTGACACCTTTACTTGCTTGCTATTTATGTCAAAGAGCCTGTAGTTATTTTAGTTCTTTTCGTAGCCGACAAATACCATTTTTTTGCTTTTAGCATTGAGTTTTTTTCTTAGCTAATCGGGTATAAGCATGTAAGCAGCACATCCGAACTTTCTTGCGTGCGACAGTCTCACCTTCTTTCCAGTCCAAAGCTCGTAAGGTGTGGTGTCAGGAGATTGCTTCGAGGGCAAACGATTGAAAATATAGTTAGCTATGTTGACAGCCTCAGCCCACAGATTTAAAGGCGCATCGTTTGCGTATAGCATAGATCTTGCACTTTCTACGATTGTGCGATTGGTTTATTTGCTTTTGCCGTTTTGCTCTAGCATAAGTGGTGCCGTCGTCTGCAAATTGATGCCCTTTTGCTCAAAATAGTTTCTGAATGTTTTGTTGATGTACTTGTGCCCGTTGTTCACACGCAGTACCTTCACTGGGTCGCACAGGTCGCTGTGTGTACATTCTCTAAGCTTAGCCTCTCCACGGTGCTTCAGCTGTATCGGAATCTTTTGCTGCTTTTTGTACACGATCGCTTCATCAGAAAATAAATCAGGTTCGTCGTTTAGTTGCACATTTTTAATGGTGTTGTTTAAAGCTGCATTGCGCAGGTATTTCAGGTTAAAATGCCCGAGTCTTTCATGCCACGCTTTTAGGTCGTCTTGCTTCGTGGTTACATTGGCACTATACGGCATAACGATTTCGAAACTCATTCGACATAGATTGTTGCTCAGTCACTTAACGGCTGCAACTACTTTACCATCTGATGTGACTTCTGCACGGTCACTTTCTTTGGTGACTTTTAGACCTTTGCAAGTGACTTCACCTTCCGACGACAGATTCTTGGTCATCGATGGAATGTAGTAAACATTTTTTATTATGCACGTTCCCTAAATGCCATTCACGCAGCTCCTGACCTCCACCGTACCTTTTCCCTTAATAACAAGTTTTATGTTATTGCCTAGAAACACAGTATCACTGTCAACTGTTGCAACGAAATCCTGCAAGAAATCAAGTCGATGCGTGATGTGCATTGACGCTCCACTGTCCATGATCCAGACGTCGTTTGCATCGGTGAAGCAGGCTTCGTGCTGTGCCAACGCAGCAAAGGCCATTGCTGGCTTGCCGCGACGCCTGCGACCACGTAACGAGCTCAAGCCACCTGTCAGGTTTGAAGCGAACGTCGTCAACTTTGACGTCCCATGTAAGTACACTGAGGCAATCAGCGACTCTGACGCCTATAAATGGAAAGCGGCTATTCAGAAAGAACTGTGTGCTCTAGACAAAAACAAAACATGGGGAAACATGGTGTCTCTCCCAGTGATCCTCTCAAGCTCCCACGCTTAAAACACATTATCCTCGTCCCTGTTGAAAATGACCAAGTTGATTGTCGGTGGGCTGCGACTGGTGAGGGCGCGCTTTATGAAGGTCAGCATGACCATGAGCCTAGACCTGGCAGCTAGGAGGTGCATCGCCAAGCACTCGTCGTACCGGCTGGGCTCAAAGGTCCTGACTATGTTGCCGACCCTCAGCGTGGCTAGTGTGGGACTCAGTGCTTCATTTTCGTAGCGCTTGACCACCAGGCAGATACCACAATCCCCTCGCAGCTGGAACCAAAAGTCTTATAGCATTATGACCATACTCGAAATTGAGCAGCTACACAGACAAATGCGTTTACAGTTGAACTATTTTTAGTTCAAATTGAACCGTAGCTCTGTATGTTGACGACGGGCTTATCATAGGCAGGTCAGCAATCGCCGTAAACAAGCTTGAAAACGAGCTGAAGGAGAACTTCGAACTAACCGTCGGTGATCCTGACTGCTTTCTTGGCATAAGCATCATAAAAAACAATGACGGTTCAATTTTGATTTACCAGAAGAACTACGCCAATCAAGTAATCAAAAAATTTCACATGAAAAAAGAGAAATCTGTGTCAACGCCAGTTGTCTCTCACTCATCACTGCACATAGCAACAAACTCTGAGGAACTGCTTAAAAACTTGTTTACAATATAAGCTCCTTAAAAAGAATCGATAAAAAAGCTTTTTTAATTCGCTATCGTAATATTGGTTCTTATCGAGAGTATTTTTAAAAGTTTGAAGTCACGTCTGAACCACATTCAAGTGATTGTTTTTTCTTTATTGACGTCTTAAAAATGAATACAACTTCCAATCAAATAGTATTTGTAGCTGACAAACGTTATACACCCTATCAAATATTATTGACGATAATCATCAATGCGGTTGAACGCTCACCAGAAGTCAGATATAAAAACAGACACACATCGTGTTGTTTGAAAGTAGAGCAAACAAATCAAAATTCTAGGTAACACATCGTTGTGTATAAACTAAGCCCCAAAATTAAATAATGACCCAGTAAAAGTAGCAAAACTCAATACTGCATGCTCCATATTACATAATTTTCGCCTAATGAATAGGCTTATAAACTTTGAATTTAATCATAGATAAATTATTTTTTTTATAGCCATACTATAATAAGAGATACATTTTCTTTACAATAAGTCCTGATCTGGACATCAGAATGATTAATATTCATCATGATAACCATTTCAAAGGAAATTACAATGGAGGCAATAAAGAACAACAAAATATCATAAATAGTTGATATAACATCACTAAATACTGTTATTCGCAATAAGAAACGAAATATTTTAAACTGTCTACAGTTAACATTGAGAAAACTAACGTTTTCTTTACAAGTACAATTAAATTTTAAATTATTTAGTAAAATAATGTTATCTTATGTTGGCATAGATAAAGTTAGTTGTCAGAAGAAGGTGTATATAAACATATATCGTTTAAAGATAATGGGTTATAACAGGTAACATAATATGTAACCACGTAGGTAAAAGGTAAAAGCAATAAGAAAAACAATAGAGAGAGAGAGGGAGAAAGAAGAAAAAAAAAAGAAAAAAAGGGAAAGAGAGAAGAAAATAAAAAGAGAGAGAGAGAGAGAAAGAAGTAAAAAGAGAGAAAGAGAAAAAAGAAAGAAGAGAGAGAAAAAGAGAGTAAGAAAAAGAGGGAGAAAAAAAATTGTCAGGAATACGTATCTTCATTAGCACGCAAAGACTTATAAGTAAGTTTTAATATTCAGTCATTATCAGCCTAAGTACTAAAAGTTAAATCGAAAAAAATTTTGTAATAATAATCAAAATGACTAGGTAAGTGCCGTGAAAAGAATATCTAACATAATAAAAGAGCTTTAAATTTTTTTAAAGGTAATAGTTAAGCAAAATTTAATATCTTAGAAAAAAAAAGCATAAATAAGTGTCAAGAGCAAGTGTTAGTTGATTTCATTGAGAGCAATCCTTTATTTGCTCGTGAACAACGTTCTTTTTTAGAACCACGAGGGAATTAAGTGTCTGAGAAATTGGGGTTGCATTTGAGAGGTAGATTAAATAAAAGAAGGCCAAAAAAATCTCACATCAAAGTTTGGTAACAGGAAATTTTGTTATTTCAGAAAATTAAAATTCAATATTTTCTTCTACATAAGAACTGATGTTAACATATTCTTATATTAACAGTAATATTTAAATATTTTTACAGACATTAAAAATAGCTATAAAAATTTATTCTTTCATCTTTTTTCTTTATTTTTTTCAATTTTTAAATATCTTATAATCTTGGAACAAGATACGTAAAAAAAACGTTAAAGCAAAATTTAAATTAATTAAATTTTCAGCAAAAAACTGGCAATAATAATATTAAATTTAGCTTGCATGAACTTTACAATCGTGTGTTAAATATATACGGAAACTTTGGGTTGCGATTAAAAATCAAACCAGAAGCTGGTATTACTCTCAGAAAAGATATTGAAATGCCACATGAGCTGAAGTTACTTGAGTAAATGCATGCGTTAATGGAAGCTCGTTATTTTATTGTTGATTGTATATACCTTAATACATTCAGTGCACGAGAAAATATATAAGCTTTGTAAGAAATTTGAGCAAAAACTCATTTAAATTACTTTTTTTTGTACGTTTCTATGTACTATGACTATCCAAGCTAGTGCTCTCTTAACGTAAACTATGTCTAATCAATCGTCAGTTATTTGATAATTCCCATTTGTGCAACTTTTACTAACATGCGTATCTAAGACGTGCTGACAGATAAAAAAATGTAATTATTTATAAATAAGTTTTCAAAATTAGTATTAAAACATTATAAGTGTAGAAATAGAATAAATATAATGAAATTTGTTATTAACGTTAAAAAAGTATCATGACACTTAATGTTGAATAATTTTGCAATATTAAAAAATTGCAGTAGTAGTTAACGACAACTCTACTCAACAAAAAGAGCACTTGCTTCAAAATGTAAAGGATAATATAATTACTTCTTTGCTGCTGAAAAGCTCGACGCTTCTTTGATGACGACGATGAGAAAAAACCTGTTAGCTACGCTAAAATTAAGGGTGAAGTTGTCAGAAAAGTTGGGAGTTGGAACGGTGCGTAAAATTTAAAGAATTAAGTTTATGATTATTAATTTAAATTACTCACCATGTAATTATTATTATTATTCATAACAAAAATAAGACATAAGTTGTTAAATTTACTATGTTTTTTGTAGTCATGGAATAAACTAAAAAGAAGATTAAAACAACAGCTAGAAGCCTTACGAAGTGACCCTGAAACTCAATCGCTGAATGACGGAACATAACGGGTCTTACGTATAATTGAGATGACTGATTTTTTGATGTCGTCAAAAGCCAGTAAAGCTTTAGAAAAAAAAGGTTTAGTCTAAGGAAAGAACCATCTTTTACTGAAACAAAGTCTGTCAGTGGGCTATTTTTAAGTATCATGGCATCATTTGAACAGTACGTACCTGTCTTAAATTGCGAGGAAAGTTCCAGCACATCAAACAACGTAACTCGAGTAATCGATCTTCCAAGCGTAATTAACAGTGACAGTGGCTTTAAACTTGATAAAAAAAATAACAAAGAGAAAATTTAAAGGTATGTCTGTTGAAAAAAAAAAAAAAAGAATTGTCGTAAATAAAACATTAAAATGATTGAAAATTTTTATTTTAGATGTTTTAAAGAATGCTTATTTTAATTTGAATCGTAAATTGGAATCACAAGCTATTCTACCATTCAAAAGCAAGCTCATTAAACAAAGTGGATCAAAAATTAAAGAAATAGCCCCTTCTTCTGCCAAAAAAATTCAAAAAGGAATTGAGAAATTGTTTGTCTTTTCCTCTTAACATTATCAATAATACTAACATTAATGAAAATTATAGTAATAATATGAATAATCATAATAATAATTATAATTATAATAATAGTAACAAGATTTAAATAGTTATTTAATCGAGAAAAACTTATATATGTATATACATCACAACTGATGTATGGGCGATTTTGCCGTAACTTGCTCAGATCAACTTAAAAGGTTTAAAAAAAAAATTTTGTTTACGGAAAATTTTTTTTATGGTACTTATACTAAACGCTTTATAAGTAACTAATATCTAAAGTTATAAAACTATAACATTTTCTGGTCAAAAGTTATACGAAATTTTATAAAAGTCAGTTTTCGGCGATTTTCGAAAAATTGTATCACTTTCTAGCATGTGTAGCTAAGCTTCTTTAACAGTTTGACACTTTTGACGTAGCTGAAATAAGAGCTGGGATCAAAACATATTAATTAAAAAATAAAATTTTGTTAGATTTTTTGCCTCCATTCAAAAGTTACAGCTGTTTCAATAAGACCGTAAACATTACAAATAAGGTGATTTTGACTTAAGCTCAGTATTCTTCATAAAATCACTACAACTTTTTATTTTGGGCACAACATTCAAAGATTCTTATTTTAATTATTAAGACTTTGTTTTTGCTTTCATTTAGTCTCAGATAAAGCCTTGTAATAAAATGCACCACTTGGTTACCAACGTTGAATGCAGCACCTCCGTTTTGCATTTATGTAGCGAAAATGGGCCAAATCGTAAATGGGCTAAAACGTAAAAAAACGGCACTCTGTGGTGAGGATGGGTCAGAACGAATAAGTTCAGAATGAAATTTCCAAAGCCTGTAGTGCTCGTGCGACTCATAGACATATTACAATGACTTGTCCACTCATAATTTATTTACTAGACTCAATTTTCAATTTTCAATTCTGGTGGGACTAAGGTACAAATCTTATCACCAATAGCAAGAGTACATAATGCTGACACACCCAAGTGAACCATTATTGTTCACCAGTGAGAGCTTCCATGAGTGTAATTAAGTTAAGGACGTAGGTCGGAATGGAAAATTTGACTCTAAACGATCGATTATCTCAATGAACAGATCAATATATTGGTATAAAATAATACATCAAGTATGATTGACAATAATTAACCCAATTTGATGTTTTTAAGGTTATGGATTTCATTTCAGCACGTGAGTATAAGTACTGGACACGATCTAAGCAAATTACATCACAATCACCTATATATATTGAGATTCAAAATATCAAATAATTTTTCTTAAAAACTATGTAAAGCTTAAAAAAATAATATAAAAATAACGAACAAATTTTATGAGAGTATCATATACATTTAAATTTTAGGCTGTAGTTAATCCTCAATGTTAAAAAAGTGGTTTTTTTCAAATGATGTAATTATTGTATTTTTTAACAAAAGTAAGCCTTAACAATTATTTATTTAATGTTTCCGATACTAATTCACTTGAAGTAATGGACCTTATAATAAATCTTAATTAATTATTACAAAAGCAAAATGAGCTTAGAAAAAGAATATTGAAGAATCAAAAGAAAAAAATAAATTTTTGATAAAGGTATGGGACGGCATTTTGGCTTTACAGTAGGAAGTAAATAAAACATGAAAATGGTAGCTATTAAACTGATTTAACATAAGAAAAAAAAATTATTATTAATAATTAAAGTTCGATGACAAATCGCAAGTAGAAAAAAAAATTTATATGTTATTGTAAACATTGTACGTGTAATTGGAACCATAGTTAAAAAATTTTTTACCGTTACAGGAATATTTCTTAACAGTATTGCTTTGTTGACTAGTCGATATAATTTAATTCTTATTTTTTATTGTTATTTAATATTTAAAATATGAAAAATGTTACAGAAGTTTAAAATGTTTTGAAAATGAAGCTCTTAATTTAGATTCGTTAAAATATAGCAAAACTGTTATGTAATATAAAATAACTAAGTTGGCTTTATTTCATTATTTTTTCAGTATAATATACATTTTATGACTAAAAAATAAATGAAGAAGTAAGATAATAACACTTAATCCTAATCTCTGTATTATGCTTTCAATTTTTTAATGAAAAGGTAACATTTTTTTTGGGTTTCGCATGTAAGGTTTAAACCATAAGCGCTAAAATTTCTCATAGATTTTAAAAAGCGTTATTCTATATTACGTTGAGCGCACGTTAATAACTCTAAATAGGACCCCTAAACTAAAGATCGAGAGTACACTTTATTTGTAAATACTTGAAAAATTTTCTCTAGATTCCTAAATAAAGTATGTCATATTAGCAATCCTACAGTAATAGTGCAACGTAGAAGTAACAATGATGTAATAAGAAGTAGGATAAGAGGTAATACGTATTGAGAATGCAACAAAATAGACGCTATTACGTTTGACTGAAAATAGTCATATGATGCGAAGTTTTACATATTCTCTAATAATTTTCGAAGATATAAATGTGTTTCTAAGACTCATAGTATTTCTGAAAATAAAAAAGAGATAGCTTTTACCATGCCTATACCAATGAAAAGCCAGGGATAAAAATCTGCCAATATTAATAAATTATTTAAATGCGAGAACAGCTTGTCCTATGAATATTTATGTAAATGCCTTTGAGAATAAGATATTAAACGCAGAAATAATATAAAGTCATGACAATTTGAGGCATGCAGTAATTTGTTTGATGTTGATCCTAAAATTTAGCTTTTTATGTACACAAAAGACACTCTAAAAAATTATTGTAACAAAAATAAGATAAAGTTTGTAGCAGACTAAGATGCTAAAGTATTTTACTAAATCTCAATTGTGAAGATTATAAAAGTTGAGTGCCGAGCCACTCACTGAAAATTTACCATTGCTTCAGAAGATTGTTGACACAAGCATGAAAGTAGACTAAGACAACACAAAGATAGATAAAATTAATTTGCTGTTAAACAAGACCTTAATGTCCAAAAACTAGAAAAGTCTGGCGTTTAGTATGGCTCTCCCTTTACAATCTTTGTTATAAAAACTCTCTATCTAATTATTTATTTTTTAGTTATAAACGTTTAAACGCAAGTACTTTTTTATGTATTGTCCTGTTAAATGAGCATTTTACTCGTGATTTTTCGAGATTGCTTGCACCCTACGAAATTGACCATTTCTAGAACTTGTGTTATTATAAGAGTTTGAGTCATTCTCACTTTAATGGGTGAGTTAAGTTATCTTATTGGTTTTGAGGTTATGTCAGGTCCTAAAACATTTTTTACATTCACTGACTCGTATTATTATGACTTTCTGTAATATAATACTGTTTATTACTATAACAAAGTGTAACCTTCCCAATAATACCTATATAAAACTGTGGTAAGCTGTTATTTTTTCTAAATTTTGTACTATTTTAGATTGATATTTTTTAAAGTAAAAACCTATAAAACAGCATTTTACAGATGACTTCATGATAACACTGGTATTTTTATCAATATAAAGCTAAAGTAGTTTATACTTATGATGATTTTACTATATCTTTCTCCCTAGGTTTTAATGCCTTCCATATAGGCCACTTTTTTTTTGACCCGTGTTCCTCTTATGTTTAACTATTTCACTCACATAATAAGCAACCGTATTTTACAATACCAGTGCATTGTCCGAGTTAACCCGAGTAAAATAAATACAGTTTTTAGGTTTCCACAGTCTCATTATTGACAATTCCGATATTTAAGACTCCTTGGACGTAACTTCATATTGGGATAATTTTCTTTTAGAAATATAATAAGCAACTAATAAAGATTAATAAGGTCCTTCGTTGTATAAAACTACAGCTTTTAAGCTATTTTTACTGGAATCCATACAAGTTCTTTGATTATTACAACTATAAACTTTCTCAAATTTCTTACCAGAGCATAACGTATTTCCTTCATGTTTTTGTGATCCCCAAAGCTTTTTTTCAATGAATCAAGGTTCAGCACGAGATTGTTAAAAGATATTTGTTCTAATAAATAAATAAAACTACATTTTTTATGTATAATGTTTCTGGCTCTAGTTCATTATCAGAATCTACTTTATCAACAATGAAATCTTCAGTATCTGGATACTCAAGTCAGTAAATAATTGGTAATGAATTTACTAGAATAGCTTGAATAACCGGATTGACACTATCAAGATGAAAATATTATATTTAATGCTTGTTATTTGCATTATAGCCTGAAACTTTGCATAAAAAAACTACTCTTTATAACTGAAAAGTTCTAACCAAAAAGTTAAAGAAGTGTACCAAATCTGTATTAGTTTTTTCTTGCACCATAATCTTAGTAACTTTCGACGTGTTGTACATACTGCAATTAGAGCCCATAAACGCATTGGACTAGGAATAGAAATCTCAAGGTAACGTGAGATCACTGTTTTTACAAAATCGCTTACGTTTCATATTTGCTTTGTTATAACATACTGTCTACAAATGTAACAAAATAAATCTGGATCGTTTGTAAACCTTCCAAAAAACCTTGTTTTCTAATAACGACAGACATTGTAAACATGTATTCGTAGCAATTATTTCCTAAAAATATCCTCAACGTATATGATTTCCAAAATTAAATTAGCTGTCTCACATATTTTCACTCCAATACAAATGTACTCACAAATCCTAGAAAATAAGTTTAGAATATACGTGCCACGCATAACACGCTAATCACTGGACGATGCGGAGTGTAAGGCCAGCTTCGCCAATTATCGTCAAGCAGCTGACGGCCGCTACATCATTCACCTCGTTTTCATCATAAAAGTCCTCGTTAAATTCTAAAACTAGAGCAAGATGTTCATAATGCAATTAATAACAAGAAATGCAAAAAAATTTTGGACTGTTCAAAGAAAGAAAATGCCACTGCAACAACACAAAGTAAGAGCCTACATGTATAACTTTGATTTCAGAAATAACATGTCAAATTAACCCGTGGATGCTGCAGTGTACGCCTAGAACCGTACTTTATACCAGTCCAACAAAATCATAGCCCTTTTGTAAAAGTTGATTCTAATCTAATAATTTGTATAATTAAAAAAATTTAATGTAATAACAGTTGGTGAGGGGGACGGGGTAAGGAGGGAATCTTAAAAGAAAGAGACTTCGGGTAAAACCACTTTCGTTTACAATAAAAAAAAATTTGTCGGTTTTAAAATTCCAGCTCCCCGAGTAACGTGACATGAAGAACTTCGTTCTGAAAATATCAGAGAACAGAAAATTCAATGAAATTCGAGACGTAAGATATCACAAAACACTTGTTTACGGAAATGTATGGTAAAAAAAATAGATTAAAAGCTGGAATTATCATGAAGAACGTGGTAAACAAAATAAATGGCTTATTCTCTTTAATAAACAAAGTTCTTAAGACTTATAAGAAACAAAGAAAGGACAAAAGGAAAAAAGAGTAAAAACGAGCAAGGAGAAACAGAAAGCATATTTTATAAGACTTTAGAGATTCCGCTGCTTTTCATGAAACGAGTCTTACAACAGTCATTGACAAAAGCCAGTTCAATGAGCTGCTTTAGTCTTAACTTGATTTAAACTATTTATTCACAGAGTTTAAAGATTAAATGACGCAAGCCCTAATTTCTGGATAAAATAAGGATTTCATGAACTACAATAAAGCTGTTGCAGCTTCAGATCTATATCAATGGCTTAGAGACGAAGAACTAGAGCCAATGCAGAAGAATCAAGTAAGAAGAATTGTGGATGGACTAGAACTAAATGGTAACAGACACATGTTAAACCTTTATGAGTTTAAATATATTTTAAAGAGAAATAAAAACAAAGATAAATAAAAATGGATACAAGAGTGAAAAATACATCAGTCATTTGATACGCACGTTTACATTCGTTTTGTTTAAATCTCAGCTTTAGTTTTGCTTCTTTTAATTTTTTTTTTTTTTTCTTAAAAGACTCCACATAAAAAGAATATACGTTTTTTATATTGAATAGTTGACTGATCTCATTTGACCTTTCATTTGCATATACACACAACTACAAAAAATATGCTAACTCTTATATAATAACTCATTATGACTGAAAATATAATAATTACTCTTATATAGTAACATAATAAGGCAAATAAATTCTAAAATATTTGAAATCCTTTATGTCATTAACCTTTTTAAATGTACGGTCAAAAATTTTCTTGCAATCGTCAAATGATACTAAAATTATTTGTCATATAGATACAATCTGTACTTGTTCACTTGGGACTAGGTCATACTAAAGCAAAGTTCCTAATTCATTGATTCGTATGGCTTGTTAATATGGTCCATCTTTTTCTAGAGACTTTAAGTCTTGCTAAGTAAATGTTGTCTGGCCTAGGCTCATACATAAAAAAGTGAGTGTTTGGGTTAATAATTAATAATGAAGTCAATTTAAAACTCATTTACCCACGCTGACTGCTATATTCTCTTCTAATTATGTTAAGGCGTAGTTAGCTAATATACTAGCATCGTATGATTATATTAGAAAAGTTACCTATTATGACGGATCAAGAATATTAAAACAGCGGATGACCTTATCACCAGTGTTTGTTTTAGAAAGAAATACTACAATTCATCGTACATATTTAAACGAAGAAGTGCAAAAGTGCATTTAAGTACTTATATTTAATACTTAACACGCATCACGTTATGTACTGAATAAATATATTTCGCCAGAATTTAATGAACGTGTTTAAACATATCAACAACACGAGAATTCTTATTAATACTTAACCTGGATTGAAATCGTTATCTTTAGAGTCTAACTAGTGGTAAGGTCATTACTTTGACAGTGTCTACTGGGTCATAAATAAATACATGTATACCCCAGTAGTTGAGTTTTTCTTTAATACATGAGTACACTGATATAGGGTGAATTAAATTTGATAGAGTCATCCTAGGCAGTACTTATGAACCCACAAGAATCTAAATAAGTAACATGTACCAAGAAATAACTTAAATTATTTTTACCTCCTGCTGTCCAGCTGTTTATTATCATTAAAGTCCTCTTTTATGATGTCACGGAAATTTAAATTTAAAATTTTAGAGTTCATTAATTTAAAAAACAACTGATATAAAATTATTTAAGAGTTTAGTATTAATTCAAGCGAATTATTTTAATTCCTACATTGTTGCTTCTTGCATAAATATAATAAATAGATTCAGATTTTAGGTGCGGTAACTTTAAAAAAACCTTACCCTCTTTAGCAGAGTGCGAGTTTTTGGAAGGATTTATAAGGATTTTAGATTATTTTAAAAAAAGTTGTTGATAAATGAATTAAGGTGTATTAACTAATGTGATTATGAGAAGATATTTGTTCTAGATAATGACTAATAATTTAAACTAAGTTAATATATCGGTTTTATCATACTTTCGCAGTGATTAACTTTTTTAACCAAACAATAATCTAAAGCACTCGCTGTATAAATCACGCAGATTATAAGATTATTTATAAAAGTAAATGAATCAATCTTTCATTTTTCTATTATTAGTTAGATCAGCAATTCAACTTAATTAACTTTTCACTGACTTAGGAAATTTACCCAACGATAGGTAGTTACCTTTAACCCCTGTGTTTTTGACCTTGATGTCTGGACTTTTACGAAAGTAAATTTTTGTGAGCCATCGCCTCTACTCCCCAATTATACCAAGAGGAAAAGATGATTACACGGTATAACTACACAGACCTCCAAGATTATAGTAACTACATGTGAACAGCTGTTTTCATGTAAATTTAGGGCGCTGACACTAAATCTGTTGTCAGAATTTGCCTATCACGTTAAAGTTTTGTGTTATGCTAACCTAAATGTTAAAAATTGCCATTTTAACGTGTTTTTGAGGTTATGCCGTATCTCACATTTAACTAGTTTGGTACAAACCTCTGTATCAGGATATTTGTTCTGAAGTCATGATTCTTTCTTAGATAGATTAAAAAAGAATTTCAAATGTTACGAATCTTTTACATTTTTTTAGAGTTAGTATTGCAATTAATAAGTCTTATTTTCGTCAGCTTTCTTCTCAAACTTTTCTTGATACAAATTATCCAATAAAAATATTTACTCTCTTAATTACTGTTTTTTCTATAGACTGGTTTTGTTGACGTTAATGCTCTTTTCAAATTCCATTATTTTTATTGACCTTTTTGAAATATTTAAAATTTAATTTTAAACAAACATTTTAAGATCTTAAGCACTTTTCAGTGTTCTTTTTTTAAATGATACCTTTATCATAGACATGCAATCACTAGTTATGTTAACGTAATATATTTATACAATTACCCTTAGATATTTTACCGTGTTAAAGCAATTAATTAGTAAGTCGTTACTCTTTTCAATTGATGTTTACTTCACACATTGGTGTGGCATTATTTTAATGTTAGTTATTTTAACGAAACCTGTATTACTCTCTAGATCAAAAGTTAATTATCTACTTTCGATAGTATTACTAATCATTAAATATTTTCTCATAATTTTTTCAAATATTACTCCATTACTTTAGTTACATTTCATTTTCTTCTAGTTATCCTTACTGTTATCTGTTATTCAGTTTAATTAAAAGCTTTAAAAATTTGGCAGCAGCAATGGAGTTGCAACATAATCAGATGTAGTATTAATGTGTTATTCATCACTACGAGAATATTTAATAGTTACTTTCTGTCAGTCTTTGATATAAGTATTTCGTGTTATAATAAAATAAATTACATAGACTTAAAAAAAGTCAGTGGTGACTGGTTAAGAACTGATCGTGTATTGTTTATCAGAAAACACTCTTTAAGATCATATGTTAAAACCAGTACAGTCCATGTGTGTATGGAAATTCAGTTTAACAATTTTTGTTTTAGGATTTTAGAAAAGAAGTTTTTTAACAGATATAGAGTAGGGTGAGCTTTGTATACAATAATTATTATAATTATATTGATCGTAATGACAAAGCTAATTATAATAATTATGGTGATAGTAATTATGGGCAAAGTAATAATAATTATAACGATGATATTAAAGAAAATAATTATATCAAAGTTATTTATTTTGAAATAATTTTTTATACTTGCAAATACAGTAACTATTATCCTTACAAGATACAAGATATAATTTAAATTGTTTTTTTGATTTTTGTTGACATTGAATGAATAATAAAATACTTTAAACAAGTATTCCTTCTCATTTAATCTACTTTTTTTATCATTTTCGAACATTTGATGCTTAAAAAGTGCATATGGTACTGTGTTTTTCTATTTAATTGAAAAAAAATCTATCTCAAACTACTGACAATTATTTGTAAAAGACAATTTGGTCCAAGAATAAATCGTATTTTACTGTATGCTTTTGTATATTATAGAAAAATTTTGATGATTTAATATTAGTGAGCATTTTTGTCATGTAAAGTATAGTTATATATTTTAAATTTTACGACACTAGATCTTTAAGTTATTTCACAGTATAAATTATGTAATAAAGCTGATGTCAACATGACTCTCGTTTGACAAATGAAGATTTACAGTATTTACTACAAAAATAATCAGATACTTATTAATTTTTTCTACTACTTGAACCAGCTGGAATTTTGGAAAAGTGCTAGAGTTATCAGTTAGTTATGAAAGTGCTAAAATAAAATTTTTTTATTAAAAAAAGTCGTGTTTGGAATAACATCGCTCATTCGATGCATAATATAGGTAGATATGTATTGGTGACCCTGCCGTAAGTAGCATATTTTATGTCTATGGTATTTGCTACATCAAACTCAAACTGAATATTTTAATCAGGTAAGGTTTTGTAAAAAGTATTAAAGTTTCGCAAATAAATTCTTAAACTAATAAGTCAATAAGTAAACATGATTTAAATAAGAAACATGGTCAAAGTGTAAATTCTCCACTGTATCCTAATTTTGAGTTCCATATCTAAAAGCTCCTACCTTAAGAAAAAGATTTTTGGCTACATCCTTGCACATGTATTGTCAAGTAAGGACGTTATAGGTCACGTTCATGTTATAATAAAGTCAAATTTTACAGCTATAAACAAAAGTTATTATCAAATACTTAAAGTTTCAAGATTAAAATATGTATTCGTCAAAGGGTTCAAGATTTTTAACAGCTTTATCACCATGATTTTTATTGTCATTACTATTAACATAATTATTCATTACTTTTACTATGCATGTGAAACGATTATGACTTTAATTTAACTCTACCTTCAATATAAAATTAAAGGTTGTGAAATGTAGTCTCATGCTTCTTTACAAGTTGTGGGACCAGCAAAAAGTCTAACTACATACCAGTTTACCGAAAAAAGAGAGAGAAGATGTGACGTTTGTGAGGTGGGTATATTATAATATATTTATCGTAATTTTGTTCTCTTGGGTCTTTGTTTTTTCTGTCACTGATTGACATGTTACTCTAGGCTAAATGTGAATTGAACTTTCATTATTTTAGCACTTTTACTCCGCACAACCCTTTAGTATTATACTTCTTTTAGTATAACATTGAAGATTCTTTTACAATCCATCTAAGAAAGAATTATGACTACACAACAAATATCCTTATACAGAGGTTTGTACTTAAGTAAATAAATCTATAGTGGATCTTACAATAAGATCAAGTGCTTCAATTTTAACATGTACAACATTTATAATGCTACAGATTCCAAGGCATTTAATCAATTGTCGGTTATCAAAAGTAGTAATATAACTTAAAAAATGCCACGGTTATAGAAAAATTAAATAGTTGGTATTGTTAACAAATAATTTAAAAACAAAAAGATATTCTTATTACAATTTTTAAGTAAAAAGCAGATTTACTAATTAAAATTAGAGACTTACAAATGAATGAGGTACGTAATTAAAATTTGTCAAGTTTGTTGATTTTTAGATTATTTGAGCATATGTTTTAGTGTGGAATCCACGAGAGTTTTATGTCTTACATGTAAAGTGATATAACAAACAGGTGTTTAAATGTAATTGACAAGCATTTTTATGGTTTAAAGGTGTTGAATTTAGTGTAAAAATGTTTAGTTTGTGACAGTATCATTGTAAAGAGTCGTATTTTTTATTATGAGTCACTTTTTTTGTGGAAATTATTACTCCATTTTTTGTTAAATAACTTTTTGCATCTTTCCCTCTCAGCTATCCTTACACTTTTCAAAAAACTCACCGTAACTCCCTTGTATTCCCTTAGCCCATTAGTATTTGTTCCTGCGCTCTGAAGCCTTTTTTTATGACTACTGTAACAACTATATTATCCATATAATTTGTTAATAAATTTTTACAGAGCCTTGAAAAAAGTGCAACGAGGCAGGGGTTTTTTTACTGTAAATTTTTAATTAACTTATAAATTGCATTACTTTGTGTAAAATTTACAGCAAGAAAACCCCCGCCTCGTTGCACTTTTTACCAAGGCTCTGTAAAAATGTCTTTTTTCTGTAAACTGGTATGTAGTTAGACTTTTTGCTGGTCCCACGACTTGTGAAGAAGCATGAGACTACATTTCACAACCTTTAATTTTATATTAAAGGTAGAGTTAAATTAAAGTCATAATCGTTTCACATGCATAGTAAAAGTAATGAATAATTATGTTAATAGTAATGACAATAAAAATCATGGTGATAAAGCGGTTAAAAATCTTAAACCCTTTGACTAATACATATTTTAATCTTGAAACTTTAAGTGTTTGATAAGAACTTTTGTTTATAGCTGTAAAATTTGACTTTATTATAACATAAACGTGACCTATAACGTCCTTACTTGACAATACATGTGCAAGGATGTAGCCAAAAATCTTTTTCTTAAGGTAGGAGCTTTTAGATACGGAACTCAAAATTAGGATACAGTGGAGAATTTACACTTTGACCATGTTCCTTATTTAAATCATGTTAACTTATTGACTTATAAGTTTAAGAATTTATTTGCAATACTTTAATACTTTTTACAAAACCTTACCTAATTAAAATATTCAGTTTGAGTTTGATGTAGCAAATACCATAGACATAAAATATGCTACTAACGGAGGGGTCACCAATACATATCTACCTATATTATGCATCGAATGAGCGATGTTATTCCAAACACGACTTTTTTTAAATAAAGAAATTTTATTTTAGCACTTTCATGACTAACTGATAACTCTAGCACTTTTCCGAAATTCCAGCTGGTTCAAGTAGTAGAAAAAATTGATAAGTATCTGATTATTTTTGTAGTAAATACTGTAAATCTTCATTTGTCAAACGAGAGTCATGTTGACATCAGCTTTATTACATTATTTATACTGTGAAATAACTTAAAGATCAAGTGTCGTAAAATTTAAAATATATAACTATACTTTACATGACAAAAAAGCTCACTAATATTAAATCATCAAAATTTTTCTATAATATACAAAAGCATACAGTAAAATACGATTTATTCTTGGACCAAATTGTCTTTTACAAATAATTGTCAGTAGTTTGAGATAATTTTTTTTTCAATTAAATAGAAAAACACAGTACCATATGCACTTTTTAAGCATCAAATGTTCGAAAATGATAAAAAAAGTAGATTAAATAAGAAGGAATACTTGTTTAAAGTATTTTATTATTTATTCAATGTCAACAAAAATCAAAAAAACAATTTAAATTATATATTGTATCTTGTAAGGATAATAGTTACTGTATTTGCAAGTATAAAAAATTATTTCAAAATAAATAACTTTGATATAATTAATTTCTTTAATATCATCGTTATAATTATTATTACTTTGCCCGTAATTACTATCACCATAATTATTATAATTAGCTTTATTATAGCTATAATAATTTAAATAACCATCGTAATAATTACCACAATAACATACTATCATTATTTTACTATAATCATCATCACTATTCGCTTTGTCATTACGATCAATATAATTATAATAATTATTGTATACAAAGCTCACCCTACTCTATATCTGTTAAAAAACTTCTTTTCTAAAATCCTAAAACAAAAATTGTTGAACTGAATTTCCATACACACATGGACTGTACTGGTTTTAACATATGATCTTAAAGAGTGTTTTCTGATAAACAATACACGATCAGTTCTTAACCAGTCACCACTGACTTTTTTTAAGTCTATGTAATTTATTTTATTATAACACGAAATACTTATATCAAAGACTGACAGAAAGTAACTATTAAATATTCTCGTAGTGATGAATAACACCTTAATACTACATCTGATTATGTTGCAACTCCATTGCTGCTGCCAAATTTTTAAAGCTTTTAATTAAACTGAATAACAGATAACAGTAAGGAAAACTAGAAGAAAATAAAATATAACTAAAGTAATGGAGTAATATTTAAAAAAATTATGAAAAAATATTTAATGATTAGTAATACTATCGAAAGTGGATAATTAACTTTTGATCTAGAGAGTAATACAGGTTTCGTTGAAATAACTAACATTAAAATAATGCCACACCAATGTGTGAAGTAAACATTAATTAAAAAGAGTAACGACTTACTAATTGATTGCTTTAACACGGTGAAATATCTAAGGGTTATTGTATAAATATATTACGTTAACATAACTAGTGATTGCATGTCTATGATAAAGGTATCATTTGAAAAAAGAACACTGAACAGTGCTCAAGATCTTAAAATGTTTGTTTAAAATTATATTTTAAATATTTCAAAAAGGTCAATAAAAATAATGGAATTTGAAAAGAGAATTAACGTCAACAAAACCAGTCTATAGAAAAAACAGTAATTAAGAGAGTAAATATTTTTATTGGATAATTTGTATCAAGAAAAGTTTGAAAGGAAAGCTGACGAAAAGAAGACTTATTAATTGCAATACTAACTCTAACAAAATGTAAAAGATTCGTAACATTTGAAATTCTTTTTTAATCTATCTAAAAAAGAAATATGACTACAGAGCAAATATCCTGATACAGAGGTTTGTACCAAACTAGTTAAATATGAGATACGGCATAACCTCAAAAACACGTTAAAATAGCAATTTTTTAACATTTAGGTTAGCATAACACAAAACTTTGACGTGATAGGCAAATTCTCACAACAGATTTAGTGTCAGCGCCCTAAATTTACATGAAAACAGCTGTTCACATGTAGTTACTATAATCTTGGAGGTCTGTGTAGTTATACCGTGTAATCACCTTTGCTCTTGGTATGATTGGGGAGTAGAGAAGATGGCTCACAAAAATTTACTTTCGTAAAAGTCCGGACATCAAGGTCAAAAACACAGGGGTTAAAGGTAACTACCTATCGTTGGGTAAATTTCCTAAGTCAGTGAAAAGTTAATTAAGTTGAATTGCTGATCTAACTGATAATATAAAAATGAAAGATTGATTCATTTACTTTTATAAATAATCTTATAATCTGCGTGATTTAAACAGCGAGTGCTTTAGATTATTGTTTTGTTAAAAAAGTTATTCACTGCAAAAGTATGATAAAACCGTTATATTAACTAAGTTTAAATTATTAGTCATTATCTAGAACAAATATCTTCTCATAATCACATTAGTTAATACACCTTAATTAATTTATCAACAACTTTTTTTAAAATAATCTAAAATCCTTATAAATCCTTCCAAAAACTCGCACTCTGCTAAAAAGGGTAAGGTTTTTTTAAAGTTACCGCACCTAAAATCTGAATCTATTTATTATATTTATGCAAGAGGCAACAATGTAGAAATTAAAGTAATTCGCTTAAATCAATACTAAACTCTAAAATAATTTTATATCAGTTGTTTTTTAAATTAATGAACTTTAAAATTTTAAATTTAAATTCCCGTGACATCATAAAAGAGGACTTTGATGATAATAAACAGCTGGACAGCAGGAGGTAAAAATAATTTAAGTTATTTCTTGGTACATGTTACTTATTTAGATTCTTGTGGGTTCATAAGTACTGCCTAGGATGACTCTATCAAATTTAATTCACCCTATATCAGTGTACTCATGTATTAAAGAAAAACTCAACTACTGGGGTATACATGGATTTATTTATGACCCAGTAGACACTGTCAAAGTATTGACCTTACCACTAGTTAGACTCTAAAGATAACGATTTCAATCCAGGTTAAGTATTAATAAGAATTCTCGTGTTGTTGATATGTTAAAACACGTTCATTAAATTCTGGCGAAATATGTTTATTTAGTACATAACGTGATGCGTGTTAAGTATTAAATATAAGTACTTTAATGCACTTTTGCCCTTCTTCGTTTAAATATGTACGATGAATTGTAGTATTTCTTTCTAAAACAAACACTGGTGATAAGGTCATCCGCTGTTTTGGTATTCTTGATCCGTCATAATAGGTAACTTTTCTAATATAATCATACGTTGCTAGTATATTAGCTAACTACGCCTTAACTTAATTAGGGGAGAATATAGCAGTCAGAATGGGTAAATGAGTTTTAAATTGACTTCATTATTAATTATTAACCCAAACACTCGCTTTTTTATGTATGAGTCTAGGCCAGACAACATTTACTTAGCAAGACTTAAAGTCTCTAGAAAAAGATGGACCATATTAACAAGCCATACGAATCAATAAATTGGGAACTTTGTTTTAGTATGACCTAGTCCCAAGTGAACAAGTACAGATTGTATCTATATGACAAATAATTTTAGTATCATTTGACGATTGCAAGAAAATCTTTGACCGTACATTTAAAAAGGTTAATGACATAAAGGATTTTAAATATTTTAGAATTTATTTGCCTTATTATGTTACTATATAAGAGTAATTATTATATTTTCAGTCATAATGAGTTATTATATAAGAGTAAGCATATTTTTTGTAGTTGTATGTATATGCAAATGAAAGGTTAAATGGTATCAGTCAACTATTCAACGTAAAAAACGTATATTTTTTCTATGTGGAGTCATTTAAGAGAAAAAAAAAAACTGAAAGAAACAAAACTAAAGCTGAGAATTAAACAACACGAATGTAAATGTGCGTATCAAATGACTGATGTACTTTTTACTCTTGTATCCATTTTTATTTATCTTTGTTTTAATTTCTCTTAAAAATCTTTTTAAACTCATAAAGGTTTGACATGTGTCTGTTACCATTTAGTTCTAGTCCATCCACAATTCTTCATACTTGATTCTTCTGCATTGGCTCTAGTTCTTCGTCTCTAAGCCATTGATATAGATCTGAAGCTGCAACAGCTTCATTGTAGTTCATGAAATCCTTATTTAATCCAGAAATTAGGGCTTGCGTCATTTAATCTTTAAACTCTATGATTAAATAGTTTAAATCAAATTAAGACTAAAGCAGCCCATTGAACTGGCTTTTGTCAATGACTGTTGTAATACTCGTGTCATGAAAAGCAGCGGAATCTCTAAAGTCTTATAAAATATGCTTTCTGTTTTTCCTTGCTCGTTTTCACTCTTTTTTCCTTTTGTCCTTTCTTTGTTTCTTATAACTTTTAATAACTTTGTTTATTAAAGAGAATAAGCCATTTATTTTGTTTACCACGTTCTTCATGATAATTCCAGCTTTCAATCTATTTTTTTTACCATACATTTCTATAAACAAGTGTTTCGTGATATCTTACGTCCCGAGTTTCATTGAATTTTCTGTTCTCTGGTATTTTTAGAACGAAGTTCTTAATGTCGCGTTACTTGGGGAGCTGGAATTTTAAAACCGACAAATTTTTTTTTAATGTAAACGAAAGTGGTTTTACCCGAAATCTCTTTCTTTTAAGTTTCCCTCCTTACCCCGTCCCCCTCACCAACTGTTATAACATTAAATTTTTTTAGTTATACAAATTATTAGATTAGAATCAAACTTTACAAAAGGGCTATGATTTTGTTGGGCTGGTATAGTGTACGGTTCTAGGCGTACACTGCAGCATCCACGGGTTAATTTGACATGTTATTTCTGAAATTAAAGTTATACATGTAGGCTCTTACTTTGTGTTGTTGCAGTGGCATTTTCTTTCTTTGAACAGTCCAAAATTTTTTTGCATTTCTTGTTATTAATTGTATTATGAACATCTTGCTCTAGTTCTGGAATTCAACGAGGACTTTCATGATGACAACGAGGTAAATGATGTAGCGGCCGTCAGCTGCTTGACGATAATTGGCAAAGCTGGCCTTACACTCCGCATTGTCCAGTGATTAGCGTGTTATGCGTGGCACGTATATTCTAAACTTATTTTCTAGGATTCGTGAGTACATTTGTTTTGGAGTGAAAATATGTGAGACAACTAATTCAATTTTGGAAATCATATACGTTGAGGATATTTTTAGGAAATAATTGCTACGAATATATGTTTACAATGTCTGTTGTTATTACAAAACAAGGTTTCTTGGAAGGTACACAAACGATCCAGATTTATTTTGTTACATTTGTAGACAGTTTGTTATAACAAAGCAAATACGAAACGTAAGCGATTCTGTAAAAACAGTGATCTCACGTTACCTTGAGATTTCTATTCCTAGTCCAATGCGTTTATGGGCTCTAAATGCAGTATGTACAACACGTCGAAAGTTACTAAGATTATGGTGCAAGAAAAAACTAATACAGATTTGGTACACTTCTTTATCTTTTTGGTTAGAACTTTTCAGTCATGAAGAGTATTTTTTTTATGCAAAGTTTCAGGCTATAATGCAAATAACAAGCATTAAATATAATATTTTCATCTTGATAGTGTCAATCCGGTTATTCGAGCTATTCTAGTAGATTCATTACCAATTATTTACTTACTTGAGTATCCAGATACTGAAGATATAACTGTTAAAAAAGTAGATTCTGATAACTAACTAGAGTCAGAAACATTATACATGAAAAATGTAGTTTTATTTATTTATTAGAATAAATATCTTTTAACAATCTCATGCTAAACCTTGATTTATTGAAAAAAAGCTTTGGGAATCACAAAAACATGAAGGAAATACGTTATGCTATGGAAAGAAATTTGAGATAGTTTATAGTTGTAATAATTAAAGAACTTGTATGGATTCCAGTAAAAATAGCTTAAAAGCTATAGTCTTATACAACGAAGGACCTTCTTAATCTTTATTAGTTGCTTATTATATATTTCTAAAAGAAAATTATCCCAATATGGAGTTACGTCCAAGAAGTCTTAAATATCGGAATTGTCAATAAAGAGAGTATGATAACATAAAAACTGTTTTTATTTTTCTCGGGTTTACTGGGACGATGAATTGGTATCGTAAAACATGGTTGCTCCTTATGTAAGTGGGATAGTTAAACATGAGAGGAACACGGGTCAAAAAAGAGGTGGCATATATGGAAGGCATTGAAACCTAGAGAGAAAAATATAGTTAAATTAATATAAGTATAAACTACTTTAGCCTTTTATTGATAAAAATACCAGTGTTATCATGAAGTTATCTGTAAAATGCTGTTTTATAGGTTTTTACTTTAAAAAATATGAATCTAAAATGGTACAAATTTCGGAAAAAATAACAGCTCACCACAGTTTTATATAGGTATTATTTGGAACGTTTCACTTTGTAATAGTATTAAACAGTATTAGATTACAGAAAGTCATAATAATACAAGTCAGTAAATGCAGAAAATGTTTTAGGACCTGACATAACCATAAAACCAATAAGATAACTTAACTCACCCATTAAAGTGAGAATGACTTAAACTCTTATAATAACACACAAGCTCTGAAAATGGTTAATTTCGTAGGGTGCAAGCAATTTCGAAAAATCACGAGTAAAATGCTCATTTAACAGGACAATACATGAAAAAGTACTTGCGTTTAAACGTTCATAACTAAAAAATAAATAATTAGATAAAGAGTTTTTATAACAAAGATTGTAGAGAGAGAGCTATACCATACGCCAGACTTTTATAGTTATCGGACAATAACGTTTTGTTTAACAGCAAAATAAATTTATCTCTCTTTGTGTTGTCTCAGTCTACTCTCATGCTTCTGTCAACAATCTTCTGAAGCAATGGTAAATTTTCAGTGACTGGCTCGGCACTCAGCTTTTATAATCTTTTTAATTAAGATTCAGTTAAATACTTAAGCATCTTAGTCTGCTACAAACTTTATCTTATTTGTATTACAATAATTTATTAAAGTGTCTTTTGTGTACATAGAGAGTTAAATTTTGAGATTAACATCAAACAAATTACTGCATGCCTCAAATTGTCATGACTTTATATTATTTCTTCGTTTTATATCTAATTTTTAAAGGCATTGACTTAAATATCTATAGGACAAGCCGTTCGAGCATTTAAATAATTTAATGAAATTGGCAGATTTTCATCCCTGGCTTTTTATTTGTATGGACATGGTAAAAGTTATTTTTTTTTTATTGTTAGAAATACTATGAGTCTCAGAAACTAATTTATATCCTTGAAAATTAATAAAGAATATGTAAAACTTCGCATCATATGACTATTTTCAGTCAAACGTAATAGCGTCTATTTTGTTGCATACTTAATACGTATTATTTTTTATATTACTCCTTTTTGAATCATTGTTACTTTTACGTTGCACTATTTGTACCTAAAAATTGGGACCTTCCTACAAATCATATAAATGCCATTTAACATTATTTTTTTGCAAGGTGACATTGAATATCGATTTGTTTTAATGTAAAATATATATAAAAAAATGGCACAGTCAAACGAACTGCAATTTTTGTGGGTATTTTGTATGCTATTTTAATATACGTTTGCCGTTTAAATAATGTCTGTCAAAAAATCCATGTGTAATGAAAGTCCTAAAAAGACATTTACTGCCATGTTCTACTACTCTATCGAAGAAAGCTATTCTATAGGGTAATTTTTCTTTATTTTTTGTAGACAATTATTTTTTGGGTAATAAATGAAGACGAGGAGTAAGTGTCTGATCGTATGTGATAGATGTGACCGTGACTTTACAGATGTAATCAGCGTAGGCAATAGAAAGTTGTTTTGAAATTACTGGAACACTTGAAAAAAGTGCACAGTCTTCTACTGGCCAGCCGATAAATTATTTTTATTGTATTGTGCCATAGTACATAGTTTGTAGTCGTTAACTCATTAAATATTAAAATATTTATTTAAACCACACCTAACTACCGTAGGTATACTTTTTTCAACGGTAATTGCACCATTTTTGTACGCAATATCGTTTCATAGAAGATAAGTTTTCATTTATAATAATATAATCTGCCATATAATCTTAAAAAAGTATAACTTTTTACTTGTTTTCATAAGGATATACCTATATATGCGCTTTTACAAATACTTGACCCTTTTTTTCTTGATAATAAGCAATTAAAATTGAAAATAAAAAGTATTGCATACAATCATAATAAAAAAATTAAATTAAAGTTAAACAAATAATAAATATAAAATGATTCGAAAAACAGAATGGAAAATAATATAAAAAATACTTAAAAAATGAATTAAAAAAAAGGAAATGAAATCAGAAAAGACAATAAAAAATGAAACAAAATGATAAACAAAAAAAAAAAAAAAAAATATAATTAAAAAAATAATATAATAAACGAAATTAGAAAACGCAAAAATAATGAAAAAAAAAAATAAAGCAAAAAAAGTAATAAAATAAAAAATGAAAAAAATTATTAAAATGAAGTCAAACAAGACATGAAAAAATACAATAGAATTAAAAAAAATGAATTAAAAAGGGAGTAAAAAAAAACAAGATTGAATTGAAAGAAACGAACCAGGGGTTATAAATGGGTGATGAGATCTACGGTAAGATCGAGGTTTTTTAAACATGAGAAAAGTATCAAAAAATACAATTTCTCAGGTAACAAGGGGTTTTTATAAGGTAATTACATAATATGAAAGCTGCTTTACTTATATATACTAATTTAAAAATTTTAAAAACATGTACCTAAAAAGTGAGTTACATAATATGAATTATCTATTAATTTAATGTTTAATCAAACTAAATAAATGAACACACAGTGAATAAAAAATTTCATTAAAAGTAAGCAATAAGTTGTATGACATTATAAAGTAAACAAGATTCTTCACTCAGGCACTTTCACAGCAGAGTAAGTAAGGGCCTTGATCAGCGTGCAGAAGAATGGGAGTTCAAATTTCTTTGGAAACAATTTTTTTTTTTTTTCAGAATTTCAGAAGAAAAAATTGAAAGTTAAATAAAAATCATTATGGGAGAAAAAAATTCTTATTCAATGAAATATTAATTGCTTGGTCTGTGTGCTTTAATGGTGTAGAGTGAATAGGAATGGAGGGGCGAGACAAAACGGGGAGTGATAAGAGGAGGTGTGCAGGAGACTAGTGCAACATGGTTGGAAGGGACAGTGTAAGGGGAAGTGTGTAGGGGACTGGTGGTAAGAGTGGCGGGGTAAGGGGGAAAATAAATAAATAAGGAGGAAGAGACTTTCAGTAAGCCACTTTCGTTCCATGTGAATCTATTGTTTTTGAAATTCCAGTCCCCCAAGCACGCGACTTGAAAAAACTTCGTTTTAAAAAGGTGAATCACCTGCAAGTTGATCGTACCTGTAGCACAACGATGATTCATATTCATCCAAACTGGCCTATGCTGACTGGAAATGAAAAACAAATAAAATATGTTTTGATGCACAAGAACAAAATAATCGTTAATGAAAAATCTTAAGTGGGAACAGTTAAACTGAGGTGTAATATTAAATGCGAATATAATTTCAGATAAGGATTAAACGATATAGTTTTTTAGAGTCAATACATATAGTTAAGCGAAAATAATAGTGAATCCTAGAGTTTTCACATACAGTTTAAAAAAATCCGTACACAGTACACTGTTAGTGAGCAATAACATGACATACTATTGACGGTAAGCTTCGTGTAGTAACCTTATTCACTTTCGAGGAATTATCCGATCTTTACCATTCATGTTTGCAGGCTCATGGTTTGGTGATTAACATTTTTGTATTACATCAACAACGTTATAAGCATACTGCCATAGTCTAGTCTGTAATTAAGTTAAGTTCTATTACTTTTCCAAATGTAAGGAATAACGGGAAAGTCAACCGTTTCCCTTTTACCGACTCAGAGATATCGAGAGAGAGTCTGTAATTCTGCCTTCAACAGAGGTATCACAATTTCTGAGTTCTCAGGGCACCACGAGCTGACTCCCTCTTCAATGGCCAGCAGCGAAATACATGTTGACTTAAAGTCTACTAAAATTTTGTATTAGTTTTGTAACACATCTAAAACGAATGTAAATATAGTTATGTTAACTGACGACAGACAAAGTACTATTATTTTTATCATCATCCTTACCAGTACAGATATTATTATTCATTACTATCATTGCTGTTATCATTATTAATAATATTATTATTATCAATACTACTACCACTAAAATTATAATTATAAGTCATTATGGCAACGATCACCGATACCGCTGTTTACGTATTAGTGTTGATTGATGTATCGTAACACACTGATTCTTTATTTACTGGAGAATTAATTAAACTGTTTAGCGATTTTCACTGCTTTTTCTGCAACAATTTAAGTTAAACAATTAAACGGTGTTTAGCATAAGTAAAAATTCAGAATACTCTATCCTAATGTTAATGTTAAGTTGTATTAAAATTCTGTACAATTGGGATGTAAAAGGGGAAGGAAAGCCATCAGTAAGTAAATGACCTTCCCTTTTCTTAACGCAAGGAGGAGGGTGAGCTGGATCTGGGAAATACCAACCTCTGAGTAGCTAAACTAGAACAGTTCTAGCCAATTGGATTTCAGGCTATTGTCATTTCTGCAAGATTTTCCCCCAGCAAGTTTTCCTGCTTTGTTATCAAACCAGCGCGTGACAGAGGTCTGTTCCCCTTATAAAAAGGCCTGGATGCTCTGAAAAAATTAGTTTGTTTTTGTTTTTACCCTAAAACGGTTGACTGGATAGCTAGAGTCTGCCTCTGCTATCACTTTGTTTTTTACAAGGACGATTCATACTTTAATACAGATGTCACTTGCACTGGTTCACCGTGTTTATGAGTTTTGGTTCTAAATAAAAGTAAGTGTTTACGATTTGTAAAATTTTGAGCTTGTTTCCCCTTCTTCCTTCTGGCATGGGCATAAACTCTAACGCGCACACCATTCCTCGCTACAGTAGTGATACCTACGAAATGCCGAGATGTAAGTAAACAAACGTGCTCACTTTTACTAGCAACAGAAATGGTACATAAGGGCCTATGGAAACTTAATAATCTTTAAATTGTGCGTAAAAACTAGAATGAATACCATTGGTAAAATAAACACAATACTTGTGGTGGTACTGGTGGATTCTGAATGGGTTGTGAATTCACATACAATCAGCCCCTTTTGTCTCTACTTGTGACGGTGCTAGTAGTTTCAAGATAGCAATTGTTTGGCATTTGTAGTTATTTAGTTATTTTTCTAATATGTCATCATAACATACAAAATGTATTGTCAGTTAAATTAAAATTGATGTTGAGCAATAAAATACAAAAGGGTAAGTATTTATCACTTATTAAATACTTTCTTGTATAACCATGCTTTTATTTTTATTTTTAAATCTGAAAGAATTTGTCTAAAATCTTATTTCAAAACAATCCATCTATCATAAAAAAGTTATTTGTATCGTAATAACCGCGTTATGTTCTTTCCAGTATCACTAAAGTTTAAAAAAAAATTTTTTACAGTTGTCTTGAAATTTCAGAGCTTAATATATTTCTAATACTACATTTTTTCTTTTTTTTTTTTTTTTTAAATCTAAAATAAAAGGTTGTTTAAATTAATTCTGTGAGATTTTGCCTCGAATGTATTTGGACATTAAAAGTCACACAAAATGTTTTTTTAATTATCACGGCATCATAGCATTATAATCTTCTTTAAAAATATTATGAACTCGAAAATTGTGTTTTACCAAACCTAAGGCAATAGCTGCATCTTCAGATGTACTATGAAGTATTCTAATAACTGGTCTTAACTCTTCTAAAAATTTTTTTCCATTATTGCGATTCAAAATTAGTTAATTGAAAAGACTCTTAGAATCCTTAGGAGATACTATGTTAAGTCAACCTACTGTAAAATTATTTTTAATTTTCTTTTTTTTTACCTTAGCTTTCGTTACTGAATTAAAACGGTAGTATTCTAAAAAATAAACATAACGAATTTTTCTGTGCAATATTCTTGCAAAGTAACAGACTAACATTTTGTTGCTGGAAATGTAAAAAAATATTCTTACAGGCTTTATGTCTGTATTATAATAAATCAGTGCAACTGTTAAGAAGGCTCCAGCACAGAATATACAAGAACTTTAAATGATATATGATTAAAGCTCAGGTTGCACTTAATCTAATGGTATCCTTAGTTTTATGAGTTGGCGACCAAAATCCAGAGATAATTAGCGATCAAGTAAACGACTAAGAAGAAATGTACAAGATAAAAATCATACTGTAACCCTGACACTCTCATCTTTAAAGAATCGGGTAACTTTATAGGCGTTGGCGATGAAAACATTGATAAAATAGCTAAAATACTATTTTGGTTTGCAGTTACGTTCTCTAACCTGGGGTGCTTATTGGCAACTCTGTTGAATAATAAATTATTAATAATACAAGTGACTTTCATCCAATGACCCAGGGCGCTTACTGGCCACTCCAACAAAAATATAGTTATTAATAAACAACACAAGCACCTATTACCCGATGACCGGGGGTGCTTACTGGACACTCTGTTGAACAATAAATTATTAATAGCACAAGTGCGTATCACCCGATTACCCAGGGTGCTAACTGGCCAATCTGTTAAATAAATAATAATTAATAACACAAGCGCCTATCACCCAATGACCTAGGGCACTTACTGGCCACTCTAATAAATAATTATTGATAAACAACATAAGCATCTATCACCTGATGACTCGGGGTGCTTACTGGCCCCTCTGTTAAATAAATAATAATTAGTAACACAAGCGCCTATCACCTACTGACATAGAGTGCTTACTAGACACTCCAATAAATATATGATTATTAGTAAACAACATAAGCACCTATCACCTAATGACCCGGGGCACTTACTGGCCACTTTGTTGAATAAATAATAATTAATAAATAACACAAGCACCTATCACTCGATGACCCAGGGTGCTTACTGGCCACTCTGTTAAATAAATAATTATTAAAAACACAATTGCCTATCACCTCATAACCTTGAGTGCTGATTGCTAATCTAGTAAATAAGTAATTACCAATAAATAAGTAAAGCACCTACTTTCTAAGGATCCAGGATACTTATCGGCCACAATTTTGAATAAAGAAATTTATTGATAATGTATGTGAACAATTCACAGTTTTGATTGATTGTCTAGCAGACAACGATCTTTTTAATTGGTGCTCTTATTATTAATGGATAATTTATTATTTATTAGTAGCCAGTAAGTGCCTGGGTCATTAAGTGATAGGTGCTTATGTTATTTATAAATTATCATTTATTTAACAGAGTGGCCAGTGAGCTCCAGGGGGCATTGGGTGATAGGCGCTTGTGTTATTTATTATTAACTATATATTTATTGGAGTTTACAGTGAGCGCCACAGGTCTTTTGGTGATAAGTGCTTGTGTTATCAGTAATAACTTATTTCACAGAGTGGCCAGTAAGCGCCCTGGGTGATCAGGTGATAGGTGCTTGTGTTATTGATTTATAATTATTTATTTATTAGAGTGTCCAGTAAGCGCCCCAGGTCATTGGGTGATAGGTGCTTGTGTTACTATATATTATCATTTAACAGATTGGCCAGTAAGCACCCTGGGTCATCGGGTGATAGGCGCTTGTGCTATTATTAATTTATTAAGTAACAGAGTGGCCAGTAGGTGCCTCAGATCATTGGGTGATAGGCCCTTATGTCATTTATCAATAACTATTCATTTATTGCAGTGGCCAGTAAACGCCCCAGCTCTTTGGGTGATAGGCACTTGTGTTATTTCTTATTTGGAGTGGCCAGTAAGCGCCCCGGGTCTTTGGGTGATCGGTGCTTGTGTTATTGGACCTCATTTGAATTTCGCACCTCACGTTGGGCACTTTTTTTTGATCTAGTGATTTCCCACATCAGAGAGTTGGAACCTTGAGAATTTCCAAGTCCGGCTGGAACTATATCCCAACACTGGAGGGCAGTGACAAACACTGCTGGCCATATTGGTCTAGGGAGCGCGCACAATGAAAAAAATTTGAATTTGTAAAATAACATGAAAACTTTTCAAATGGTTTTTCAAATCAATTTCTTTTTTGCGTAATAACGCAGTTAATAACAGCAATTGTTAAAATTATATTATTTGACAGCTGACTGTAGAAACAAATAGTATACTATATACAATAGCAGGTGGATTTAGTTGAAAATAAAACAAACTTCATTATCAACATACTACTAGCATATAAGGAAGTTTTCGTCTAGTGACATCATATTGATCGTCACTGATTTGACTCTTGCAATAGGCGATGGAGCCTTTTTAAAACGATGATAATTTAAGGATGATCATCACAGTCAACGAGGCAGAACTCAAGAGCAGTGAGGGGGGAGCAAGCATGCAGCAACGCCAGCAATTGTTGTAAACGCATTTGTATACCTTTAATTAGGTGTCTGATTCTGTTTTTTTTTTCATTTTATGGCAAAAATAACCTGTCGATCCCACTGAAAATTTAGTATTGGGTCAGTTTTATGGTATTGTGTCATGCAAAAAGAATTAGACGAATTCTTTAGACCGTTTTCGTTATAAATTCTATTTTTATGTCACTCCTCCATAAGGTTACGTGTTAAATTTAAGTATTATCAACATTTAATATCTAAAAAACAGTGTTGTAAAATGATCTCAGATTCTACATCTGACTTTCTATCATAGTTACGAGCATCCTATAAAAATATCAGGAAGATCCTTCAGAAAACGCTATGTGTGATAAACGTCCTTAAGGTAATTTATTAGTTATCACAATCATGTTTTTTTTGGTTTTCTTAGAGATAATGTCGTAAGTGAAGAAAAAAGCTATTAGTTATTCAAAAATTTAAGCGAAGTTTGTTTCATGACATCCTAATCTCTTATAAACAATGTTATAACTTTTTTTTAAGGTCAATTATCTATGTATATAATGACTTTACGTATGTAGAAAAACATTTACCTGAATTGCTTATTTTTATTGATTTTTGTCTTTTGTATTTAACATTTTTACTTGCATCTGTTTCATTAGTTGATGCATTTTTTTTCTGGAACTCCTTTTTTAAACTTATTTTACTACTTGTAAAATTATCAGTTATAAGGTTATTATTTAAAATTGTGTTTTTTAAATTACTATGCAACTTTTTTTTCTAAATTATAATGTTTGCTGTTCCTAACTTTCTTTAGATTTTTCTGAACTTAAAGATTATTATTGTTTGAGATTGACAAAAAATATGGATTGCAGAATCTTGATTCTGCCATATGTAAAGTAGGAGTTGTAACGTAGCCAAGACTTTATCAATACACAAGAAACACTTTTACTTTTAACAGAACGAAGACAGACTTTTCATTTGAACACACGCAAAATGAGAATAAGAAAAATTAGTTAAACAAAGGGTATTCGCTATAATTTTGGTGCTTGAATAAATGAGGTATGTTTCATAAGTAAAAGAATTGCTTGAACTTAGTTTTGAGTTGTGCAGAAATTACTATTAAAGAGTATATAATGTGTCGTGAAGAACGACTATCCATCTTTTTTAAAGGCACAGAGCTCATGTTGCAGATCAGCTTCTTTTCAGCTTGAGCAATCGGTGTGGACTGACAACGATGGTAATGCACAGTTCATGCCAAGCGCTATAATATGCTAGGTGCAGTGAGTAGTGACCGCGCAGGAACGTAGAGACACGCTATTGGTCGCTTACATTGCTTTCTGACACATGAAAATATTATTTCAATAGCAGTATCTCGGGAGACTTAACGTTTTGATGTTATACAGTTATGTTGTTATAAGTCGTAATGCCCACTGTCATGATTACCAGAACAAAAGTTTAAAATTTGAATCACTTGAATTATTTCCAATCTGAGTAAAATTAAAATTTTTATATTTTGTTTTTACAACCATTCAATAAATTTTCACAAAATATTGTAACTTAACTTCTCGTTCAAGAACTTTACTTCTTTTCATAAAAATTTTTGGATACAATATATGTCCCCTTTTCAAGTATTATATAACACCACTTATAAGTTAAGGCTGCAAATAAAGTAGTTATGTTTAATTACACAACTATTATTTTGAAATAGAGTATTTTAAGGTTAAAGCCTTACTACATACATACGTATATAAAAGGGCTCAATTATTTCAATTTAATTAATCTAAACTAGAATTGAACGATAGTTACAAATTTACTTCAATTACTAATAGTGGTTAATACTGATACTGATATCTGATAGCTTTCCTTTTTTTTCTAAAACTAGATTACCCTTTTTTTTCTTTATAAAGTATCTTTGTCTCTTTATCTAACAAAAGATTGTCACCTAAATAGTCTTGGCAGGCTGAAAAAAATAAAAATTTTTCGCAACCCTAAGGCTACCAGAGAGTACAATGCTACTAACAAAAATCATCGGGAAAAAACTCTAAAGAAGTTATAGGGAAAATCTTGAGCTATTGCGTCTCGTGAAGAAAAGACGGCCTGTTCAAAGCACTTCAATTACACTATCATTAACGATCTTTCAAGGCCAGGGCAAGTTAGTATTAGAGAAAAGTACGAAATAAGTAACGTACGATGATATGAATAAGTTATATTGTCAGTGAATGTAAATGAATAGAACACAATAAAAAAAAAATTAATACATAAACAATTGCCACCCAAATTTGAGAACGATGCTCGAAGAGATAATTGTCATAGCCATCCGTCATGAAATTGATTACAATAACTAAGAATGCACTGTGAAAAGCACAACTGAGTGCCATGAAGTATGACACTTTTGCTTTTAGAATAGAGCAGTAATTTAACAGTACGTGTGCAGAGGCATTCACGTGATCTGACCGTAGCTCATCTTAAAAAATTACAGTTAACATTCTGCCGGGTACACAGTGGATTATCCATGAATCAACCCGTCCACGGTACCTATACCACGCCACTAGTAAGAAAGAAGCTTAGGCTGGTTACCCAACCTGTTGCAACGGTTATACAAAGTTAAAAAACTGAAAAGTTCCGATAATTAACCGTAACCTAAGAAAGAGAAAGGAAAAGTACAAATATATAATACAAGAAAGGAGAAAAATAAAAAACCAAAAATAGGGATGTTACCTACAGAGCCCTATGAAGACACATATTTAATTTTAAAGACACATATTAAAAAACTAAAGCATTTTTTTTGCGTTAAAAGAAAAAACTCAGACAATATTAGTAGCCCCGCAGATTTTTACCAACTCCGTTACTCTAGTCTGATAAACCTGATTAAGAGCTATTGTATATTAGTTAAACATTTTTAAACTATACCCACACACATCCACGTATTGGTTATTGCACATAAACTACGATATTTTTACTCCCTAGTTAGAATTTTTTAAATTAAATGCTTGTAATTTTGTAATTACTTCTTTCCAAGTTATATAATGTTAAAACAAGATAGAAATTTTTAAGCATGACTCTTATATCGTTCATAGCAAATCTATGTTAATTTAAATACAGTTTTTAAGAAAATAAGACAGATCGTTATGGTAATAATGGACTTGTTGTCATCGTAACGGTATTTTTCATGTGATTGTGAACCCCCAAGATGAAACTTTTCAATAAAGTTTGGTTCGTTACATATATGCCTTGTACCCATATCTATATTACAGTCAACAAAAGTCTAGAACTTATTCAAGTCTTATGGTTCTCACGTAATAATTAAAGACTCACAAAAGTTTGTGACCTCTAGTGTCAGAAAAAGAAAACTCTTTTGAGCGTACAAGATGTCATCTTTGATCGTCAAGATGACTTCGACGCCATTTAATAATAATTGATCCTGATTGAATACGTCATATTGTAAGAAACTCATTATATTTATGGTCTTTCGGTCCTTTTTAATATTCTTGACGCTTAGTAAGAACTCAATTTTTTTCGGGCCAGGTAATTCATCTATTTTACCAGCTACATTTGTTCCCCACAGTTTTGTAAACAAATGTGGTGATCTTGCAGCAGGGCCATTATTTAAAGGAATGTTAACATATACTCTGTATAGGTAAGCGTTATTTAGAGAAGTTACCAGTTTATAATTAAAATATTCGTCAACCTAGTTGAATATCAAGTGTAAAAAAATGTTCACCGTAGCTACAAGCACGTCCCCATTTTTGTCATGAAACGTCAATTTGACATTCACTCTGAGCATTGTATGTATCAAGTCGATGTAATCCTCATTTTGAAAGCTGAAAATGAATTATATGAGACTCTCGTCACTTAACGATAAAACAGGTTTGTAATACACCCATTGGTTAGTTTTTAATGTTGTCTGCATGAAAGGCGGGAAAAATTAGTCCAACTTGCTCTTCAGGCACGGGTTCGTATAACTATGTATGAAGATATGATTATCCAAAAATCTTATTTGTTATACAATCAACTTTTTTTTACTTTTCTGTTTTGTTTTTTCTTCTTGTAATTTTAAATTTTTTTTTTATGTGCAGCTACTTCTTGCTTGGCTAATCACAATCACCTTTTTTTACGTTTTTTAACAAGATGTTTACACCACTACTTCTATGCCAAGATTGTGCTCTTCTTTTACATTGGATCCTGTTCCTGCCATTAGATACACAATTTTTTCGGTAGTTTAACGTTTAAAATTTTCACTAAATTTATTCGATTCTTGAATGCGTCCTTAAACGTAATATTACTCTACCCAACATTGTCAGTTATATTTACTTTCACTCGTAAAGCTTATTTTCCCTCTGATTATAGAAGATATAACACTTCGTTAAAGTCTAGTAAGAAATGAACCCAATTCATGCCTTTTCTGTCTATACAACCCTGCAAACATATGCTTGATCCCTTTCCCTCCATTGTGCTGTGTATGATACCCGTCGTAAAAAACCATTTTGTAACGGCTCATTAAGAAAAAAACTTTTTAAAATGTAACACCACGGACAGTGTCTCTAACTTAAATAATATTAGTGTATGAAACAGATCCCTTATATCTAAATTAGTCGTATGAAATCTATTACGAAGGAAGGGTACGTAGACTAGCGAAGTATACCTCTTGACATTTGTGCTACCGAAATAAATTTCCTAAGCATCTAAATTTATTATATTTAGCAAGAGTGTAAGTGTATCACTAAATATACTTAATTGACATATATTTAAATAGATAAAAAAGCTGACCGGGTACAACTCCTGATCAGCTTACTGGTTTGTTCACGTGAAACAATAGAATGTAAGCTTCTTTTATTTTGGCATAGCCATGCTTACCCTTGGTTAATTATTTCTCAAACACAATAATACACTTTTCTGTAGTTAATATAGTTCAAGTTTTTCCACATGTTTTTGTATGTCCTGGTCCTGTTGTTGGAAAACAAATAAATACCAATTTTTTCTATTGATTAAAAATAAGCTGTTAAAATTTCTTATCTTCATGTCAATATCCTAACCATTTTATAGTTTTTTTCTATCATAAACTACATACAGAGTCAGAGGTATCGTAGTGAATACAACACTCTCTTTCTTTGCATGGTTCACTTATTACTGCCTCTTCTCGTCGAACACGCAAAATAGTACATGGTACGTGAATCTCGGCGATTTGAACCTTATAGTTACTGCTTGGCTTGATTTCCTTCATTAATGAAGTAGAAAAATATGTTGTTGTGTGTTTGGAAAAAACTTTATATTACTACTGCGGAGTAAAGTTACCATGAGCTCGTTATGATGCATTGTTTCCTAAATCTCTTGAAATTACTAACGAGCTTAATTTTTCAGTGTATCCTACGCAACTAAAAAAAAGTTGTTTGTTTTTTTCTTTGATCTCTAGTTCTTCAGATCTTGTCAATTCTATGCTCTTACTTACTGACATGCTCTTTCTAAATAGGGTGAAGCTCTCAAAAGTAAAAAAAATCCTCAATTTTTTCAATATCCTAATAATTGATTTCAAACACATTTAATCTTGTTTTCTCAAAATTCGAGTAATTTTAAACATCTCTTTTCTCCATGTTTTAATTGCACCTTTTTTAAACTCCTTATTATTCTGGGTTCTGCGAATGTAATCACCTACTTTATATAAACCTTTACTTTGATTGTAACGCTGTTTTGTTCGAGGTTGTCTTGAATTTAATAAATTTTTCTAGCTACATGTGCGTTGTATATTGCTACACCACCTAGTGCTATTTTAGTTGTAGAGTGAGAGGTATTATTGTAACGAGTCCAATAATTAAATTTTGTGAACTATCCTTTACCTCGCATTGTCAGTAATTAAGTTAATAATATTTGACGCTTTAGATTTTTTACCGTCATAAATTACTGTACCTTTACCATCCCACAAAAAATTATTTTTGAATTTTTGTAAGTGTTCTGAAAGCAAAGTTGATTTTTGTTACAACAGTTCAGATACAGTACTAGCAATCGTTTTATTACTCATTCCATATTCATCTATAGTAGATATTTTTTTGCTCTTGTTGCTTACAATATGTATTAGTTTACGCTTTTCACTAACAAAGTATGAAAATCTGTGTGAAACTCTTAAGTATTCCCTTACTTTATTGCATTCAGTACCATACAAATTTTAATCTATAATTTTCTTTAGCAAGTTGTCAAACCTACTTAACTTACCTCTGACTGTCTGCATGATTTGCAGAACAAGTTAAGAAAAAATATTGTTCACGGCTGTAGAGGCGCAAGGACTGGGGTTGGTGCCCATAGTAGTACTTTCTCGCTTTATTCCTTCAAGCTCCTCTTTAAAGAGTAAAATCGTTTTTTTTTGCCTCTTTTTATTTTTATACTTCTGACAATTTTCTTAATAATATTTCAGTAAAAATAGGTTGTTATATTAATGGATAACAATCGTACCTTATTGAACTTCAATTTTTCCAGTTCTTTCCAAAAAATTTTACCTTTACTTCTCGCAATTAACTGTCTTGAAATACTTATTCATCATACTGCGCAGGAAGTAGGAACGAAAATCCCTTCTCTCGGAGCAGGATTGACGAAAAATCGTATACAACCCACGGGAAGAAACGAAGAATCCCTCAGATCGCATGCTTATTGCCCTTGGCTTCACCTCGGGCGTCAATTGCCTGCAATCTGAGACATTCTTTGTTTTTTCTCCCTAGGTGAGTAATATACTATTTAACTTTGAAAAATCTTTTCTTCACTGTTCTTTAAAGAAGCAACATCGTTAAAAATATTCAAAACACACTTGTACAAGTAGTCGAATAATTATTTGTCTTCTTTTTTTAACAATGCAATTCTCTGTTTCTGTTAAGATGAGTGCGACCTTCCGAAATTGTTATTTACCTTTTCTTGAACGGAGTTTCGCGAGACTCGTCTATGTGATGAGCAGCTTGTCTAAAACGTCCTTTTTTCGATGTTGGTGGCTTTATAGTCAAAAGAAAACTGAAAACAGAGCGTTACTGCTAACTATTTTATATTTAAATTCAAGCCAGATGCTCAAATGCACTTTGTAACATATTTGAGCAAATAAAAGGACTGACACTTGCCGTCCAAAACTATACTTGTACGGAATCTCAACTCATGCGAAGTGTCTTGGTTGCTATCAATCATAAGATAACCATGACTCCTAGCCCTTGCTTCTTGATGGGCATTTCGCACAAATTTTGGATTTTTTAAATATTTGTCTCGTTTAATGTAATATTTGCGCGCGATCGCAGGGATTTTAAAAATGTTTGTCTAATTAAAATTACTCTAATATTTTGATGGTGACACCTTTTTTTTAAAAGATCTACTATCACCAGATTTAAGGACTCACGCATACAATCTTCATTGACAAAAAGTTTTTTTAAATGAAGATTGTTTAAATGATTCGATGGTCTAGTTGACTCTTCATAAAATTCTATGTGCTGTACATTTTTTTAAAAATTTTCACTTTTTTAACCATACAGCCAATCTGCATGATAAAATAAAATATAGTTGAACGTAATGTTCAACATTTGTTCCATATTATTTACAAGTCTTTTAATAAAAACCGTTCTTCCACAGCCAGTTGGATCGCAAAACAGTTCTTGTCCACGGGCATTGCCAGCGAGTATCCATTCTAACAATACTTTTAATACAAATTATGTTTTAAAAAGCTCGTACGTTAAATACTAGGCAATGGTAGTTGCTTGCTGTATATTCACAACACGTCTTGTCTAAATTTGGCAGACAACTAGCGTTTTTAGTTATAATATGATTCGTCTGTACCAACTCGAGAAGTAACACCCCCCTTTTTAGATTGTGGCCACCCTCAGTAACTTAAGATTGATTAGGATTCCACGCAAGTTGATTAGACGAACTATTACAATATTCTTGTAAATGCAAATTCCCTTCTGTTTTATTTTAGTTAGGAAAATAATTGACCAATTATTTACACTCCTTTTATCATCGTAAAGCAGTGTAGGTATTTAGTTGTTAAAGATACGTACGTTAATTTTCGTCGTACGTTTTACGTATATATATATATATATATATATATATATATATATATATATATATATATATATATATATATATTCATATGTATATATGTATATATAGTTGTTGGTTTAATAATTAAAGTTCTTAACTAATGGTGTTGTTAGAGTCTTTTTGAGTAACGTGCAGTAAACATAGCGATACTAAGGATTGCTAATACTGCAGGATTGTGGTTCATGTAATACCAAAGAGAAGCTAAAAGAAGAGAAGAGGAGTGATGAGATTAAATTTTTCATTGCTGATTTTCTTGTAGACTTACTTGGTTTAAGACCAAACGCTTATAGTATTTCTGAAAATTAAATAAAGTATGAATAATAGACAGTTATATTAATTCGTGAGTGACATATTTTTTTTTTTTTTTTTATAAATATGAATTTTTCCACTACATCATTTCTTCTCACCTAAGTCAAACGAAGATAAGTTTTCGTTACTTCAGTATTCTTGTAGGCTAATTACTGAAGTCTCATATTTTTTTAACGATTGTTTTTATAGCATTTTATTTATTTTTTTTATTTTTATTGATTTAAAAAAATTTTTTTTCCTTTTTCTACTAGGAAGGATTTTTTGTACCACAGTAATTATTTGCTTGTTGAAGTGTCGTTACTTTGCTTTTAATTTTATTTTTAAAAATGGTGCGAGGTGCTTGTGTAGTAAGATATATATATATATATATACATATAATTCTTTGGTAAGCTTAAGATTTGTTTTCTAAGCCGTCCTGTCTTTCATACTGATGGACAGTATGGATTGTGATCTTTTTATACTAACGGATATCGCCGTTTTAAATTCCACTCAGGCGACTTAAAATTTTAATACGGGAGGGAAAAAAAGTTTTTTTATTATTTTATTTACGTGTATAGGATAATGGATCCATAACATGTTTATTAGAATGTAATATTGATTTTTAATAAAGTTTGTAAAAAAAATGTAAAAAGACCTGTTCCAGTTTATTATTGTTATTTTATATTTATACGTCTGGGTCTGGAATTAAGCTTCTTTTGCGTAGCTCTCACTTTTTGTCCCAGCAGTAGTTTTTTCACCGAGAAGAAAAAAAATGTTACTTGATTAGAAAACTCAAGCAACCCACTCAGTTGGCACGGTCAGTGTCTTTCGGTTAATAATACTGGTATATGTTTCACATATTTTTATTAATTTTTTTTTTTCAACGAGGCATTAATTTACCATTTCTGGTCAGATATTTAATAAATTAATAGTGACTTCGTATCAGCAAGTGATCATCTGTTGATCAATGATTTACACTCCTTCTATTATCGTAAAGCAGTGTAGGTATTCAGTTGTTAAATATATGAAAAATACAGCACCACCAATTCCTGACAGAACAACAGATGATCACTTGCTGATACAAAGTCACTATTAATTTATTAAATATCTGACCAGAAATGGTAAATTGATGCCTCGTTGAAAAAAAAAAATCATTTTCCTAACTAAAATAAAACAGAAGGGAATTTGCATTTACAAGAATATTATAATGGTTCGTCTCATCAACTCGCGTGGAATCCTAATTTATCTTAAGTTACTGAGGGTGGCCACAATCTAAAAATTATGCTTAATACTTAAAGATAAGTCATACTATAAATACACAGTTTAATAATAAATAGATAGTTTTTTATTGCAATATATTCGTTTATACTTAATATTACCAAAATTCCTATATAAACGTAATTACCTAAAATGAAAAATGTCAGGAAGGTGAATATGAGCCTTCGAATGATCAATAACTTGATGCTATGGTGAATTGCTGTTTCTCGACGAATAGTTTCTCAATTCTTACCATCGTTGGAGAAATATTATTCATTTAACATGTAAAGAAACGTGATACTCGGTTGAATCACTACAAAATGATATTTGACTCAATCATTTACGTGTATACTATAAATCTACAAAGTATCAAATTTGTGGTCTGAGTTGACCTTGACTGCCAAGTGTTTAACGATAAATTTTAATTACATCTTTCTGATAGAATAAAACTCAATGTTAAGGTGACTATATTTAGTAACACAAGTTGTGAGCAAATCGTTAAATCAGCAAACATTATAACTACCAAATGTTTGTTGAAATACGTACTTTACTTATAAAAAGTTGCATATATAAAAATTTTATGTACAAAATACTGCATAAATTCTTGTCGTACATTACTACCTAGAGCTTCAATGGCCTCATTATTTTCTTTTATATTATCAGTTTTGGATGCTGATGAAGGCTCTTCTCTTTCAGATTCGATTATATTACATTTTTCTATGATTATATTATGCAACAAACACGCGCATTTAACGATATTATTTACAAATTTAGGCGATTGCTCTATAGTTTTGTTGAAAATGGAGAATTTCTTGGGCAATTGACCGAAGGCACACTCTACAACCATTCTTGCAGCAGATAGTTTCTTATGAAAAATTATTTTTTCTCTTGGTAAATTATGACCAGGGTAAAGCTTGATTATATGTTTCATCAGTGGGTATGCACCATCAGCGATGAACATGAATGGCAAAACAACTGTCGATCCAGGTAGCTCTGTATCTTTGGATATTTTTAACTTTTTAGATTTCAATCCCTTGTACAGGCGAGATGCTCTAAAAGTGGAACTGTCATGCTGCTGTCTATAGCCTCCAACATCTATAATTATGAATTTGTAATCCACGTCAACTACGGCTTGCAGGACGACTGAGTAAAACTTCTTGTAGTTGTAATATACAGAACCAGAATGTGGTGGACATTTTATTTAGATGTGCTTTGCGTACAGTGCTCCGAAACAGTGTGAAAAACTTCGTTCTTAATAAAACTGTTCAGCAATTTAGACTTGTAAAGTTGACGCCCGTAAATATTAAATATCAATTTTTTGCACCCATTCAGAGCTTGAACGATTCCTCCTTACTTGCGGATTTATCCTCCACTAAAATTTTTATTTGCGGATCAATAGTTTGCGAGATATTTGCAAAATAAAATGTCAAAAATTGGCGTGGCGCTAAAGTATAAAAAACTTTGTTTCAAGTGCTAAAGTGGGTTAAAATCTAATTCTACCTATATGATTCGATTCCTCCTTATTTTTGGATTACGGAGATATATAAATTAATGTAATTAAATGTTACAAAGTTTGTAAATAATGAATTTACTTACTGAGTGAGAGAATCTAGTAACTTTTGTCTAGTGAATTTTGGTCCAGTGCTCCGTTCCTGTTGTTTGGTACATGTCGTTTCATTATTCTATTAATTATTAATTATAAGTTATTCAGCCTTTAGATTAATACACACACACACACACACATTTTTCGATGACTATGGAATCTAGTGTAAACCCATTTAACAAACATTTTTTTAAATTAAGTACTTGTCAATGTATTACTGGCGCTTTGTTTGCAAAGGCTCCGTTTGTAGTCTGTTAAGGTCACGTGATCATTTATCAAAAGTGCGAGTGAGACACTGAGATGGTGACATCATGCTGTCTTCCTCGCACTTATGATAAATGATCACGTGACCTTAACAGACTTAATAACAAACAGAGCCTCAGGCGAACACAGCCTGTGTCACTTTTATCCGTTTCCACTGGTCGGTAACTTGATCTTCAATTCACCTGATTAATCGTTTACGCGCGAAATTTAAATGCTTGAGCTGTTTTCTAAAACTTGTTTCAACAAAATTATTACTTGTGTGCTTAGCTGTGTCTTGTAATGATTATAGCTGTACTGCTACTTTTTAGTTGTGTTGTTATTTGTTTCTTGAATAACAACAAATATTTAAATTTTGCACGTAATGAATAAATATCAGTCAACAGTATTTGCCACAATAGATTCGAGATATTAGATTCTTAAGATGAAAAATCAGTACCTATTGACAAATAAATTTTTCCTTGAGCTTAAAGTATGTAATGTATGTGTGTGTGTGTGTATTGACCCAAAAGCTGAATAACTTATAACTAATAATTAATAGATTAATACCTACTAAAGTTTTCTATTCTGATAAATATTATGTAGAACCCGCTGTATGCAGGAAACGACGTGTACCGAACAATAGGAACGGAGCACTGGACCAAAAGTCACTAGACAAAAGTTACTAGGTTCTCTCACTCAGTAAGTAAATTCATTATTTACAAACTTTGTGACATTTAATTACATTAATTTACATACCTCCGTTATCCGCAAATGAGGAGGAATTGAATTGTACATTTAGAATTGGATTTTAACCCAATTTAGCACTCAAAACAAAGTTTTTTTACTTCAGCGCCGCGCCCAATTTTGACTTTTTATATTGAAAACATCTCAAAAACTATTGATCTGCAAATAAAAATTCAAGTGGAGGACAAATCCGCAAGTAAGGAGAAATTGTTTAAGCCCTGAATGAGTGCAAAATATTAATATTTAATATTTACGGGCGCCAACTTCACAAGTCTTGGCAATTTTAATACACTGTGTTTTTGTTGGTATTGGCATGTGGATTGGACAGAAGACATTCCAAATGCTGTCCATTGTTTCTCGGACAATATTGCAGCTGCTAAAGACAGTGACTTGTAAGAGGCTCCTGTTATCAAAAACTTTTTAAAAATCATGTATATTTTTGGGATTTAATCTGCGTGTTTATCTCAATAGAACGTAAATTAATTGCTTTACCGTAATGTTACAACAAGTTTTTCTCCTGGTAAAATAGGCTGAGTGTCAAAATTACACTAGTTACGTGAGCATTCTTTTTCTATGCTTAATCGGATGTAATTGAAACAGCTTTTTGACATTCGCAAATAATCAAAAAATCGACCCCCATGCTTTTTTAAAAGAGGAAATAAGTGATGGTACTCTCCGAAATCTCTTCTACCTTGATTAATTTCATGAACTTTCTGAAGTGCCAATAATTAAGCATTATTTGGAAGATCCATGTATGATTTTTAAAATATATAACTGTTTAACATAGAATATTAGACAAATAATAATAAGTGACCCATTAAACGATATTATTTTCAAATATTACAAAAAATGTCTATGCTAAATATCTATCTCACTTATGACAAACGAAGCTCGCCCAAAGCCCACTCCTGTAGAATGCAAAATAGTGCTCGGATCAATCAGATTGGCAAACTAGTTCTGCAAACAGGCATCACAAAAATGTTTACTAAGTCGATTTCTTAAGAAACGTCCATACCCGACATGGTAGAGCAGGAGGAGAACAACGGTTGAAGTCAGCAGAGCTGGTGACGCAGCGCAGACAACAACGTCAACAAAACTAATAGAGCCAGCGACAGCATCATATCTAATACAAGCAGACAAACGTCAAAAGCCACAGGACGGACAAAAAAAGCAGAGCTGGTAAAGTGCGTTCGCAGATAACAGCAATACAGCAGCGACGTACGGTCAGCAGGGCAAAGTGACTTAAATGGTTTTTTCAAAAGACGCTAACCCTTCCAAAACTGACAATAAAAACTTCTCGAAAGCTCAATCAAATGTACACGTATGTACGTTTCTAGCACAGAAAAGGCAGCAAAAAGTAGTGTGAGACAAGCTGCGGTATCACTGAGTATCGCGAGTAAGCATGAGGCCGTACGAGGCAACGTGAGGTAGCACGGGGCAGTACGAGGTACAGCACGATATATTGCCAAGTCCGCTTAAATCCTAGAATGCACAAAGGAATCGCCAGGTGTGCGCGAGTGCTCGAGCAGATACGAGGGAACTGCCTAGCATGTGCGAGTGCACACGAATTAAGCGCGCGAGTTGCGGCGTATCTCGAGACATACGCGAGTGCGAGAGGGATGACTGGATGACTTGGATGAGCACGCAAGTCGCAGCGAATTGCGAGGTAGTACTTAGCAGCGCGAGAGGGCGCGAGGTGTTTGCTTATAGGCCCTATAGGCAAACATAGTATAGGGTCAATTAGAAGATCGAATATTATAGTTCATTCAACTTGGGCTTGGTCCATAGAGATTTAAGGACAAAGAGCGCTAAACCCACATAACCCTGTCTGTCAAAGTTTTTCATTAGTGCGAGAGAGACCGGTACTAAGATTGTCGGTGTGTCTCTTTCCAATCACAGGAGTTAGAAAGAGACACACAAGAAATGTTTACAGCGTTCTCTCTCACACCACGGGACACAGCTTAGTACAGGGTTGTGGGGGGTTAAGCGCACTTTATTCTTATATCTGTATTTCTTGGTCTCGAGCCTCGGCTAACATCTTGAGAGCCTCTACATGTTTGGATAGTCGGGATGTACATTAGAGGACATGCTTAAATGCTGTCGTCGTGACCTGCGTCTACGCTTATACCTGTCATTATCACCAGTCTTGACAACTCATCCTACACAAGTCTGCCACCATTTAAGCCACCGTGCAAAAAATTTGCCACCTTCTAGGTGCTTAACAAAACAATACAGACCACGGTGTAAGATATACATTTTGTGTGGTCCTATTGTCTTTATTACCAATAGTTAATTTTTGTAAACATTTTGTGTCATTTTCCCTTTCTCGCACCAGATGTTGCATAGGAAAAAAACACTGAGCAGACTAGCACCTTGACTCAAGAGCCAGTTAAAATTTTGGAAGGGGAAAGAATTAATAAATGTAATTGTTAAGTTATATTTAAATTCGTACTGATTGATTTGAATATAAATTAATTAAAATATTCAAAAAGTTTTGTGTAAAAGACTATAAACGTGGCTCAACATTATTTAGTGCATCAAAAAAGGACAAAAGTCTGTGTATATCATGGAGCAAGGTTGTTTAAGTGACTTGTGACGTAAATAAATTTTTTTTCAAGCAAACGACACACTTTTACTTTCGCTAGTATCATCGCTAACACTGGTAGTATAACTATATATGGCAGTGTTCTCCAATACTGGTAGTATAGCTATACATGGTATTCCACTCTTATTCGCCATATGCTGGGTTTTGAATTAAATATCACAAATACTTTACAAAAATAATGCCTACCCCGAGTTGAAATTAAAAGTGGGCAGCCCCCAGCTAATACGCATGGTCCAAATCAAGCCACCAAGCATGGCCGCAGGTGGGTTTATAATACGGCGCTGACTTTGGCGCAGCTTGGCCTGACTTGGCATGACTTTAACCCAGTAACGCCCACTTTCTTGTGCACTGATATGAGTTATGTATAAGCATGCAAGTTTGTATTTATACATACTTATGCGTGTGTCTGCGCACGCGTATGTCATACTACTTGTATACTTATATATGGACGTTTCTGTATTATACTGATCTGCAGACAAAAGTTGGTGATTACTGGGCGAGAGTTAGACCAAGCTGCGCCCAAGTCAGCGCCATATTACAAACCCACTGGAGGCCAAGTCAGGTGCCAAGCTGCGGCCAAGGTGGATGGCGTGACAGCCAAACTTGGGCCTAGTTTTCGCCCACTTTCAATTTCTACTTGGGACATGGGACCACCTGTATATCTTACACCATAATCACGGCCAAGGACCAATCACGATTGTGGACAGGCTGTTGAACGTAGATGAAAATTTCGACAGCTAGAGTGCACCACATGCAACTGGACTGTGGGTATCAGCATCTGCTATAATCTTGATCTCACGAAGAACGCCTTTGTGGCTGCGGTAACAGTGGTAGCTTATAGAGGCGTTCCGAAAAAAAATATCGTGGGTATACAGCTCGTTCATGAATGCACTTGCACCTCGAGGTTATAATGCATGCTCTTTCATGTGGTGTGAGAGCTGGGGTAAAGGAGAGTAGCGCTAGCGCGACGCCGCATCATCGTAATCGTCATCCGAGCCAAAGTCTGCGGCCGGGAAGAGAACTAACTTCCAGCTGGTACCCCCTGACGCTCTCTGCAGGAGTCTCATGCGAGCTGAGCTATTAGAACTTTAGCTTGAAAAGCTGTGAAAATTTTAAGACTAACACATGCAATCAGCCTCCAGAGCAATCACCACGGGCTAACTCTGACAGAGGTATAGAGCCTCTAATTTGCCATAATGCACAACAAAAACAATTAGTTCATGCAAACACGCTAGATGCTAACCCCCTTAATTTATAGTAAGTTTCGCTACTGTGAACACAGCCTAACCTACCTTTTATGATTACTGCGTTTGTTGTGGGTAGTGCGTGTAGGCGTTCAAGTGTTACTATTGAAGTGTCTCATGGTTGCATATGCTCTTTTTTGTATGAATTAATTTCATTACAAATTTATAATAGTTGTTCATTTTGTATCCGTAGTGGATATAGGTATCCTTGTGACGTGCTTCCCACTGCACTGATAAGCGTTTCGTAGGAATTTAGTATGAGAAATAGGGATTTTTTTAAAGAGTTAAATCATTCAAGTAAATCTATTTTATACTTAATTTTTTTATTATCATTATCTAATTGGCATGCTTCTTTGGTACAAGTTTATAAATTTTCTTTCACTCTCTTAATTATGTCTTCCATTTTTTTCTAATTCTATATGTATTTTTTCGAATTTTGAGCTTACAATATAAGTTTGTTTTGCTCCTACATATGATATTGCTTGTGTAGAGTTGGAAAGATTATTTATATCCGTGTTTATTTTATCGCGATCATCTGCATCCATAGATTTGAATAATTTTTTTTAAATCAACCACACGAATTGTAAATGTTCACGAGGGAAGGGGTTTTATGCTGCTCCCAATTGAGTTCAGTCGTGTAGAGGTGGAAGTGGTTTACGGCGGAAAATAAGTGTAACGCAAATGTGCAATAAAATATATACAACATATTTACAGTGCTTAAATTATGAAAATGTGCTCAAGTAAAGGCAAGCGAGAAGCTTTCTCTGCCGCCGTGGCGCGCTAACTAACATACTATGCTCGCAGAGCAATATTTATAGAGACAAAAGTTAAAGTAGAAATTCTAGTACATTGATAAATAAAGGTACAAGAGTAAAGATAAAACGGTCTCTTGGGCATTGCAAATGTACGCGATGATAAAGGCGTATGATCGGAAAATTACTTCAACTTTAATATAAGAATAACAAACGTGACGCAATTTGAATTTAGAAAAGGTTTGTCGGCAAATATTCAGGTACAAAACTGAACATACCGCCCGCCATACTACGGTTCGGGGTAAACGGAGTATTAACAATTAGCACTGCACTTATGTAAAACAAACTTAGAGTCTGTATTTTGAAATGTCAATAATGTAATGGACCGGAACGCGTCCAGCCGAATATGGTGCGCTGGGCCATGGGTGTCCCAGATTGTCCGATGCGTAAGCCCTCTTGAAGAACTCGTGGAAGCACATCAGCTCCTAGCAGCAACTCGACTTCTGTCAGATCGGCTCGAAAGTAGTCTGCAAGCTCCAAACCCTGTAGATACTTCCAGTCGCCTGGAAGCTTGAAGTTTCCTGACCTGTAGCTGGATATGAGCGAGAGCACTAGAGCTTCGCACGTGAGCTTCCCGTCGCTAACCATGGAGGCGAGAGTAAGGTAAGTTTTTCCATGAACTCGCGGAGTCTTGATGCCACCGATACCATTGACCTCCATGCTGGCCTCTTCATATTTTTGGCGAAGTTTACTTAGCAGGCTCTTTGCAACAAAGGATCGCTGAGAGCAGTTGTCGAGCATGGCACGAGCGATGAGTGTGCGTCCGTCCGGGCCTTGAATTCGGACGAGCGCAGTAGGCAACAGCGTAGTGTTTGAAGAGTCTGGCGATGCCATTTAATGACAGGATACGTGACTCCCTTTCGTTAGTGTAGCAGGCCATGCAGAAGATGCAAGATGCACTGTAGTGGCAGGATTCTCGTGCAGCAGCGTATGGTGATGCCCGTTGCAAGTTAGGCATCGTTTGCTTGATTTGCAGCTTGCGAGTTTGTGAGCACCAAGGCAATTATAGCACATGTTCTTGGCCTCAACAAACTGTTTGCGTTCATGTGGCGATTTTGCTTTGAAATCGGCACAGCGTAGTATGAAATGCTCACCTTGGCAAAAGCGGAATTTCTCCGTAAAGGCGGCATATGCGTGCGAAGTAGAAGACGCCGTCTTGTCCTTCTTCCGTGTTGCCTTCTCTGTAGAAGACGTGACGATCTCGAGCATCGAGATGCGTTGTTCAATGAAACGCACGAGCGTTTCAAGTGCAGGAGGCTCGTGGGTACTGCTGAGCGATGACTCCCATTCTCGGAAAGTTCGAGCGTCGAGTTTCCGAGCTGTAACAGCGACCACCAAGTCATCCCACTGGTCCGTCGTACGCTTAAGCTGTTTAAGTGCAGCCAAGGCATTTACAGTGCCACTGAGCAATGCCTTGAGTTCGAGCGGCGATTCGTTGCTTACAGCCAGCGCGGCTAGCAAATCGCGAGTTAGCGCGGCAACCAAGCGCCGCTTGTTTGCACAATGATCCTCCAACCTTTTCCATGCAGCCTCGAAGTTGGCGTCGATTACCTGGATCGTCCTCAACAATTCAGCCGCCTCGCCTTGCACATGCGTCTTGAGGTTCTGAAGCTTCTCGACGTTGGAAAGTCGAGAATCGTTGACTATGATCGCAGAGAACAGATCCTTAAACTCGAGCCAGTCGTTGAAATGTCCGGAAAATGTGGGCAAAGCAATGGACGGCAGGTTGCGAGAGTTAGCTGGTGGAACAGGAGCTGGGTCTGATGCGGGCGATGCAGGAAGTTTTCTGAGCTGTTCAGCCAAATTAGCTGCCGAATCGAGGTAAGCTTCTTCGGCGATTTCGTAGCTGTTTTCATTGAAATAGCCAATGTCCTTAGTATCGTCTGGAGCAATGTTGAGAATCCTGAGATGAGTGTCCTTGAAGTCATCCCAATTTATTTGTAGTTGCTGTATACGGCTCTCGATGATTGCACGAGCGAACTTATCCTTGCCGCGCTTCTTGAGGTTTTCGTAAGCATTGCTAATGCTTTTGTACAACTCCTGTTGACGCTTAAATAAAATTTTGAGTTCCTTGACGTCTGCCATGACGCAGTCGATGTCGCGATGAAGCGCTTGATAATAGGGCTGAGTATTGGCAGCTAACGACCGCCCGCCTTGGCAAATTCAAGCACGAAGAGCATGCACACACTCTGATTCCTCGAATGACTCACTACTGCAGCTTCGCGAGAGCGTGTTCACCTACACGGCATCAAATGGTCAAGGCAAAATTCAAGGCTTCACTGAGCACTAGCACATATCCACTCCTGCACTGACCGTCGGTCCCTGGAACCACGCTCTGCTACCAAAAATGTTCACGAGGGAAGGGGTTTTATGCTGCTCCCAATCCAGTTCAGTCGTGTAGAGGTGGAAGTGGTTTACGGCGGAAAATAAATGTAACGCAAATGTGCAATAAAATATATACAATATATTTACAGTGCTTAAATTATGAAAATGTGCTAAAGTAAAGGCAAGCGGAGCGAAGCTTTCTCTGCCGCCGCGGCGCGCTAACTAACATACTATGCTCGCAGAGCAATATTTATAGAGACAAAAGTTAGAGTAGAAATTCAGGTACATTGATAAATAAAGGTACAAGAGTAAAGGTAAAACGGTCTCTTGGGCATTGCAAATGTACGCGATGATAAAGGCGTATGATCAGAAAATTACTTCAACTTTAATTTAAGAATAACAAACGTGACGCAATTTGAATTTAGAAAAGGTTTGTCGGCAAATATTCAGGTACAAAACTGAACAGTAATGGTGCTCGTGTCATTCTCATGTGGCTATGAATAACGTTTACTATATTTTTGGGGTTTGTTTTTTTACCATGTATTTGTATTTAGGGCACAAAAAATAGTTTTAAATTTTCGCATGTTGATTATGTTAAACAAATCATACTATTTATCGTGTACCTTGGTATTAAATACTTGTACTCTCGATTTTCAAGTACTCAAGTACACTATTTAAATACAGCATCTAGATGTTCATAGTATATTGAAGTTTGGTTTTTAATGCTGCGAAAATCTAATGTTATAGTAACGTGCCATTTGGTATAAATTATTCTGACTTCGTTAGTGTATTTATAATATATACCTGAATTATTTACCAAAAGCATGCTGTCGTTAATCTTGCAAGTATCTCTTCCTTTCTTCTCATAATATTAGATCTTAGCATTAGCAGGAGCAGAAAGGTAATGTTTTTACTTAATATTTTGATCGGATCAATCTGCAACAACAAAATAGTTAGTTTTTCTTATTTATTTGTTTATTTTTTTTATTTATAGCTTTGTTTGTCTTTGTCAATACGTTTGTTTATTACTCTGTTATTGCCTGATTCTATCATGACGTTATTATTTATATGTTTTTTTTTTCAACTCTTAAGATTCCGTTATAAAATTTATCTAATTTTTTTTCTAGGGTTTTGGAAAAAAGCTGTCATTCCAACTTCTAAGTTCTGTGGCTTTGACTTATTGTCATAACGTATTTTTGTTTTGATATTTTAAGTCTGTCACGAGCTATTTCTTACATTGTATGTAAACAGTGGGCAAGGTCACTAGCATATGAGCTGTATGAATCTAGTTTGAATTCGTCTGGAAGTGGATTGGGGGAACGCTACTTTATAGCAAAGATAAATTCAAAAGGTGTAACACTTATGCATTGTAAAAGGAAGCATTGTATTCCAGTCGTTTTTGTTTTTAGCGTTAGTTCTCAAAAAATCGCTATACATAGCGTGACTTTTTTCTAACGAATCATTTGACTGTGGGTGATTTGCACTAGTCAGAGCTAAACGGAATCCATCAATTTTGGATACTTCTGTCAATACTTAATTAATAAAACTTCTTGATCTGTCACTGAGAATAGTTCTCAGAATGTCGAAAGTTAAAATAAAATATCTTGACAGAACAGTAGTCATAGCTATTGACTGTAAATTAGGAACGGGAACTGCGATAACAAATTTTGTAAGTAAGCATTGCATTATCAAAATGTGCTTATTTCCAGATGTATTTTCTGAAAAAGGGCCTACTGCATCTAGTGCAACTTTATAAAATACTTCTGAAAGTATATCTGTAATGACCATAGGTTCTCTGGTTTTTTTGTGGACTAATTTTTGTTCCTGCCAAATTTTAGATTTTTGTAAGTATTCAGCAATGTCATTGCACATTTCTTTCGAACAACATTATTGTATCATTCGTTCATAAGTTTTTTCTCTTTCTCTATGACCTCCGAGTAAACAAGTATGACATTTAACTAACTTTTCCTTACTATTTTCTAGGGTTAAATAAGAATATGTGCCAAAACGAATTTTTACTGTAAGGGGAAGGTGATGGAATTCTTCGTATAAAATTGATGACATTACTCCTCCAGAAAGATTATCTAGGAGTTACCATCCCTAGAAATATAAGCGGTGTTAACTTTCTTTAATGATATAGCATACGCAAGATTTTTCAAGCAGAGTCGTAAAATGCTAGGTTTTATTTTATCAGTAAAATTTTTATTTACGACTAGTGAAAATATGTAGCAACTTTGGTTTTTCATAGTAATAACGTCTCCCAATTTCAGTTGAACATGTCATAGATCATCTTTTAATATAGCTTCCATATCTGATAGTAGCTTATTAGTTATTGATTTTAAATCCATAGTTTCAGAAATAAAGTGGATGTAACTATCCTTGATGTAATTTATACTTTCACGAGTACATGAAAATGTTACTTTATTTGTTTTTCAAGTTGTATTATATAGATTTTAAAAAGGAATGATATTTCTTGTTACTTTTTCGCTACACACCAAGTTCCAATTTTGCTGTATGGGTTCGAACGCAGATGTATGGCTTGCTTGCAGTAAAATACTTTGAAATAAGATTAGTTGTGGTTTTTGAAATAAGATTAGTTGTGGTCTTTTTCTTTATCAATATTTTATTTTATAGGTGATAAGTTTTTCCTATACATAGTTCATCATTGAGTTTTGTAATTTGTTTCAGTAGGACTATTTCTGTGTGATTTAATCAGATATTTTGCTCTTATAGAATTACCGTTTGCACTTCATTCGATCATTGTTTTATCCATCCACTCATTTACTACAGTAAAAAAGATTTAGTTTTGAGGTTACGATGAAAGTGAATTCATTTGTTGTTGATTTTAGTAACTGCCGTCATAACGTTCGGTAGGAAATGTAGGTAAGAACTGTATTTTCTCAAGATTGCTGTTACTTAGTATTTCATTTTTCTTATCGTAACCATCTCACCGTAATAAGTTTTGATTCCATTTTTTAAAAACTCTTACTCTGTCGCAATCTCAATTACTGTAGGTATTAGTTCTACAATCCGATAACTGCTCTTTATTTTTATTTTCATAGTTCACCTCATCTTATGCAAGGCGTTTAAAAGTAGATTATAATTTTGTTTTAACTGTAGTTAAATTTAAAGTTTCTTTGTCGGAAGTAGGAGAGTCTTTATTTTGTTATAATGGTCCAGATTTTTGACCAAGGTCATTGACTTAGGATGTACTGGGTTTGATTGAAATATTAGTTCGTCTTGCTGAAAAATATACATTTTTTTCAACCATTTCTTTAATTTTAGTTATTTCCAAATTTCCATCACTTGAGTTTCCTATTATATTCTAAGGGGTCTCTTCTAGAAGTGCATTTATTGAGCGTGGCATATATGGTCGTTCTTATAATAGTATCAGTGTGTCAGATTGTGGATCAATAAACTGTGAATTATGCACGGTGTTGGGTTTGGATGACAAGTGTTTTTTTAGAGCTCTTGGTGCATTTTTTCTTTGTCTGGCTTTCAATTTTTCCGCTATTGTATGTGCATTTAATTCATCTTCTTCGCCTTCCATTTCCTAAGATTCTTTTAATAGTGTATTTTAGAGTTCATTTTTCTGTACTCTAAGTGCTGATTGTGTGCTTTCAATTGTATCAGAATGAGATTAATTGGTTCTTGACATATTTTGGTGAACTATTGAAGTTCTACGTTATTTAGGTTTTATAAGTAGCAAACAAGATTTAAATAATACTTCTTCGTCCGAAGAATCATCTTTATAACTTTTGTCTTCATTCCATTCTATAGGATTTCTTGTTGAAGCGCCGGCAATTGCATGTAGTCTACTAAGCTTGTATTTATAAGTATAGAAATAACCTCGTTGTCTTGCTCTCTAACTATTAAAACTACTTATAGGATCTTGGATAGACTTAATCTAAGATACTGGTCCATGATCTCCGTTAACCATAAATTGTCTGCCGTATAAGTAATGCCAAAAAGATAAGACTGCTACAACTACTGCTAAGCACTCTTTTTCTGTTGTTAAATAATTTCAATCAGCTTTTTAAATTTTTTTGACATATATCCAATTAGGCAGCATTTTCATGGTTTTCCTCGGCCTTACACGGTCCCAATAGCTATATTGGATGCGTCTGTTGTTAATTTGAATGTCTTATTCAAATTGACGCAAGCTAGCACAGGTGCTTTGCATAATATTTTCCTTATCTCTTCAAAGGTTTTTTGGTGAGTATCTGTCCACTTAAGCTTCCCTTATTTTCTTAACAAGGACGTTTAAGGCTTTGCAATTCAAGAAAATTTTTTGATAAAATGATGGTTATAGTTCGCTTATCTTAAAAATTGTCTGACATTCCTTTGAGTTTTTTAATTCAAAAATTTTTAAACAGCTTCTAATTTTTTTAAATCTAGTTTGACTCTGTAACTTCCTTTTTAATGTCCTTAATAAGTTACTTTGGGCATAAATAATCCATGTTTTTCAAGTTCTAATGTTAAATTTAATTTTGAAAGTTTTTTAATTAAACAAGTAATTTTAGTAATGCAACTTTTAAAAGTTTGTAAACATACAATTATGTCATAAATACATAGAAATAACTTAATTCCTTGCAGACTTGATGAAATTACGTCCATTAATAGTTGACATGTTGCAGGTGCATTGCATAGTCCAAATGGCATTTCTTCATATTCATAATGACCACTAGGTGTGCTAAAAGCAGTTTTGTGTCCATCTGCAGGATCAACTTCTATTTTATAAAATCCACTAGCTGGAAGGAAAACGAAGAAATAATGTGAGCCTCTGATTTGCTCTTATATTTCAGTTATGTTTGGTAGCGGATAAGCATCAGGGATGGTTTTTTCTTTTAGTTTATAGTAATCTATTACTAATCCGTATCTTTTTGTTCCATCAGGTCCTTGTTTCTTAGGTACTATCCAGAGCGGACTACTGTAAGGGCTGTTTGAGTTTATGATTATACCGTCTGCTACTAATTTTTCTATTTGAGTTTCAATGTCTTGTTTTAATGATAAGGGGGAGCGGTATTGTTTGACATATATATGAGGATCACCTGTCGTAGGTATTTTATGTGTCATAATACAAGTATGAGGAGCTGGGTTGCCCGGAATGTAAAATAAGCAAGTGTGTTTTTCTACAATATTTTTTATTTTTGATAGTCTAACTTTTGAGTGATGAGATCTTTTTAGCTTATCCATTATAAATTCAATGCAATGTTTTATATCGTTTGAATCATTTTTTTCGAGGTCAGTGTCGAAAACGTCTTCAGATTCCATGATATCAAAAGGTTCAAGTTGGCTAATCTTTTGTGTTTATAGCTATTGTATAACAGTGACTTTCTTTGCAATCTATAACCGCCTCGCCTTTATATACTCTGGGTACAGTTATAATTCTACGAAGATAAGCATGACCAGTAATCTTGCTTCCAGTCAGTAATTTAATAGATACTTTTTTTGTTTAAGCTAGTAAATTATAACATACTTTTTTTTTAACTTCAAATTATTGATAGTTACAATAAATGGTGTCACGTAAGGGTGTGGGTATTTTGTCTTTGTCATAAATGGAAAATCAAATTTTTTAAACGTTGATTCAAAATTTTCTTTAGTTTTTATTCTCAAGGGGCTTTTTGTTTTTCAATTAATTTTATTAAGTTTATTTCATTATCTCGGTATAGGTTTAATTGGTCTGCTTTCTACAATCAATGCGTTTAATGCATAATTGATTCTAGCGTTTCATTGTGTGAAGAACGGATCTTCTAAAGTATTTACATTATTTATTGGCGATTCTGGACTGATAACGTGAAATTCGTGATCTGTATCGAATAAATTTACCATTATGGTACCTACAGTGCTTATTGACTGTGAAGCTTTTCCGTTCAATTCAATTGTATTATCACAATAAATTTTTGTGCCGTTATAAAACGTGCTATAACTGATATTATTTACTTCTGCACCTGAATCTAATATAAAAACTTCCGAATCTTTCAGAAATGTTTCGCAACGTAACTTAACTGCTGGTAAATTTTCTAGTGTTCTTGCTCGGAAGATTTCGTAGATTTCATAGCCATTATTAATTATTGATTTTGAACACGCGATCAGATTTAAACTCGCAGTCGCGCGCAAACTATGAGTCTCGTTCTCGTTTTTGGAGAGTTAGGGCAACAGTCTTAGTTTCGTTCTTGATTATACTTTTGATACTGTCTTTGGTTGTAGAGTTGAAATGGGGCTTGTTAATCGTATGTATTGTCTTAAGTATTAAGCTGGGGATAATACTTTTGTGGGTAGTAATGTGGATAAAAGGGTGATGATTAAAAATATGAAAATCCTTGGAAATTTGGAGGGTTAAAATAGTGATTAGGTTAATTATTTTAGGGTGGTGGTGGTATACGGTTTAATGGCGAACTGCTTGATTGACGTTAAGGTGCGTGGTTAAGTGTGGGATGTATAATTTTTTACTATACTCATTAAATTTTGGTGAAGTCATCTTGCCATTATGTTTATCGTAAGTATGCGGGAAATAGTTATTCACGTAACAAGTGCGGGAAGTCGTCCCGCACGAGTTGCGTACAAGTTTTTTCGCAATAAGTTTGAGGAAAATACTTGTTTTCCGCACTGATATAAGTGTAGAAAAATGATTTTTCACACTAATATCAGTGCGGGAAACACCTATTTTCCGTGCACTATTGCAAAAAATTTGTATTAAGGGTTGATGGGTCGTTAAAACTGACTTTCTTTTGTGGTCGAACTGAGTAACGACAGAAACAGGAATTTTAGTAACGTTTGGTTCCGAAGATTCAGAAGTCATAGAAGTAGAGGTCATGGATGCTGCCTTGTAAACGTACTTGGCCTGGTTGTATACTGGTGGGCGAGTGCATTCAGTAATTAATGCTGCTTTCAAAATGCCGTCGATATCTTTAGGTTTTGAAAGTGCTATAATTAATTGCTACAAGTCAGACAAACCATTAATCAAGGTTTGTAGTGCTTGTTTGTTAAGTTGTGGTTTTTGTGTTGTCTTGAGTTTCTCATTATTTATTTAAGTCCAGAGAGCTGTTTAAAGTAGTTTTTGTAAGAGACATTATTCTATGATAAAAAATTTGGAACTGTTTCGTTGTTTTTTAGTGTAGTATTTAAAAGTTCTGCTATGTATTCATAATACGATTTGGTTGGTGAAAATTTTTGTCTTAGATGTTTTTTTAACTGATTAATTGATGAAAAAGTATAATTAATTAAGCTCTCTCGAGCTTTGCCATTAAGTCTAGAAATAACTGTGTGAAGGTACATAGGTTCTTGAACGGTTGTCATTAGAGTTCGTCCAATTTTCAAATTTTGTAAAAAGTTGTTTAAGGGAGTTGAGTATCCGTCATAGAAGAAAATGAAATTTTTAATTAAACTAAGATTTGAAGAACACGCAAGGGATGCCCATTTGTTATGACCGTTGTTGTTCAAAGTATGGTCCTAACCGTTTTATTTTAGTGTTACTTGTGGGTCCTTAAGGATTAAGCTCGTAAGCTTTAGTTGTATTTTTAATTAAGTAACAATAATTGTTTAGATAACGTGATAAATTTTAATTAATGTTTAATTTCCTAATTTTTCAGTAAAACAATTTTAAACAGTTATTCTAATGCATACAGTCCATTCAGATCACTTTAACAAAATTTTGATGTTGATTATATTACTCATAAATAACCTACATCTATTACTGATTGCTGTTACTGTTGCTTTGGTGTTCACTAAGTCTTCGTGCAGTTAAATTCCAGTGATTAATTAAACCACACGGATAAGTTCATGGCCTAAAAGATGTTGCGGTTTCTGCTTTCTCTGCTATCGCTGGAACTACTTTCAGTGGGCCTCCTTCGTTGAACCTCGCTTCTTAGCGAAGTCTAATATTATCAATACTCTCGAACTGCACCGCAGGTGCCTCAGTCAACAGGTTATGCCTAATGCGTATAAGATACTCGTGAGTCACGAGATTCAATAGAAGACTAAAACCTTAGAAGGCTGGTGACATACGTATAAAGATCGGTTTTTCCTCTTGATGGTGAGTTTTTATAGCATCAGAGCGAGTAAAACCAGAGGACAGTGGGAGCTTAGATACCCAAGTGTGGAGGTATACTTCAATTAAATTTTATGGCAAACAATATAATTTTGAGTATAATAATACCGTCTATGAAACCATATTGTGTACGAAGGTGGTGCAACTATTGTGGGAATGATTATACCTACGTTGATTGCGATCGATTTTAACTAATATGTAATGACTTCATGATTATAAACAATACATTACGGCATAATACAAAAAAAAACAATATATAGGCTGGCCAGTCCAAGACTGTGCACTTTCATCGAATATTCCGGTGATTCAAGAACAACATTTTACTGCCTACGCTGATTATATCTGTAACGTCACGCTCACATCTATCAGGCACGATCCCACACTTATTTCTCGTCCATATATAGTACCCGAAATAAAATTGTATACAGAAAATTGTGAAAAATCATCCCGTTGTATAGTATTCCATGCCAGTGGATGTCCCTTTAAGACGTTCATTACACATAGTATTTTTTGACAGCTATTATTCAAACGTCAAACGTATATTGAAATAGCATAAGAAATACCCACAAACATTGCAGCTCGTTTTACTGTCCCATTGTTTTATATACAATACTTTTAAAAAATGGCTATTTAACATGTAACTATATAAAAAAGTTACATCAAATGTCATTTATGTGATTTGTAGGAATCTTCTTCTTTTTTAGGTGCAACAGATTACTTTTAGAAAAACCTATCGAATTTTTAAATATACCCACAAATTGAATTTTAAATAAATTCTGTAAAGAGGGATAAGGTGTGCGTGAAAGCATGTATATAAGTACATGCACATAAGAAAAAGAATTGCTAGCTTTACGCTACACATCAGCATTCCTGTAATTCTCTAAATTTTATCCCGCAAACTTTGTGAAGAACGTCCTTAAATCAAAAAACCACTTGGAAATCGAATGAAAAATTTTTAATGAATAAAATACAATAAGAAATTATGTATTGTATTCAAACAATACAAACAAGCAGTTTATGATTTTGAAAAATTTTGAAAAAATACGAAAGAATTGTATAAAATATTAATTATTTATTGTAAAAGTAACAAATTAAGTACGTAGGAATAAATGTCAAACTATTAATTAAAAGGATGCTTCGCTGAAACGTATTTATTGTCTAGGTTTTAAGAAAACATTAAAAACCAAATTTTTTTATTAAGAAAATTGTTTATTTATTTAATTTATAACCAAACCAAACAAATTAATGTATATTTAATAAAACTTTCTGGAAAAAATAAGTTGCAAACTGTAAGATAAGATCAAGTCATTGATTTCTCTATGTTGGACCTGCTCATAGTAGAGAAGGTAAGGTTTGTGGCCAGGAAGAAGGAGGTTGAGGGTTTAAATCTCTTTCGAAACTGTTTTTTTTTTATTTTTAACTTTTTATTTAAGAACTGATCAAAAGAAAAAGAAATAAAATTTAAGAAATTGAAAATGTCTGGCATGGTAATGTGGTGTGGCATCATGTAGTGTAGAGGAAGCCAGAAGTTCGTCACAAGGGGTGGGGCGAAGGAGGAAAATCAAGCAAAATCCACTTTCGTCACACTTTTTCTCGGGTCAAAATCTGAAATCGTTGACTTACCCCTGCGCATAACGTGCCTATAGAAGTATAACTGTAAAAAGGCTTTGGTTGAATTAGGTCAACCAATGATCAATTTTGACAGAATGCGTTGACAGCAAAACAGTAGGCTTGCACGATAATGTTACATATTATGCTTTATGTATTAGGAAATAACAATGCAACTGTACCAATCGCATGTTCTGACAAGTGCGATCAAGTTTTTTGAATCACTGATGATGAAAGCTTGTATTAGCAACAAAAGAACGCCAAATACAAGTTTAAGTGTGACAAATAAGTTTACAAATTTAGTGATCATTTCTTTTGGGGATTTTACAATTAAATTTGAGTGTAATAATATAATGTGCTAACTACGAATTTGAAAATTGGTATACGTTATTAGAAGTAGACAATCAGTGTGCAAGTAAATTGTTCATTAATAAATACATTACGATTTATGTATTTATGCATATAACGTATAATTTTAAGACATACGTGCATTCTAACAAAGAGGCTGGCTGTATTGTATGTCACTATATTGTGAAATATTTATCTTAAAGCTATTACACACACGCGTATAAGTAACGTATAACTTCCTCTTGTCATATAGGCCTGCTGTATATTTACAACATATCTTGTCCAAACTTGACGAACAAAAAGCTTTTTTAGTTATAGTATGATTCATCTGTATTAACTCGGGATGTAACACACTCAGATGCATTTGGGCGGATCATTGACATGCGAGTAAATGATGGCTGCCATCGCCGGACGACTGGCATTAGTGAAACAGCTGATCCACTGAGGAATGGTAAGTTTCAAGACGTTCCGCAGCTGGCCTACAAGCGTGTGGAATCATTAAGTTTTGGATGCTTGCATAGCCTCATCCCGATCCAGTCATGCGTGCCAGTGGTCTTGCATGATCAGCTTGGCAATGAGGATGACAAGCGCGATCCATTCACAGAGATCGGAAGGGCGGGTAATGGCTGCCAGCATGGTGTGCTTGGTCTGCTGTGACTGAACGGTAGGTTGTGTGAGGTGAAAGCAATTGCCCTGACCAAAAGGGTTGTCTGCGCTAAGCGGTCACCAAGTCAGCCTTAAGTAGGAGTCTACGGAGAGATTACGCAGGAGCTCTGGCTCGTTGTGACCTAGTTCTTGAGAGAAAACCCGCTGGCTCGCAGCAGGTCAATCAGCTGATTGCGGCTAAATCACGCTATTTGGACGTCATCAGCACCTGGAAGAATATCGTCAACAAAGCGACCGTTCTTGACGATTGACACAACATCGAGCCACGTGTGACCTTCGTCTTTGCACTGCTGTAGAATCGTGTACACACAGAGAGAGAGAGAGAGAGAGAGAGAGAGAGAGAAAGAGGGAGATGTATATAACGATCGTTTGGCTCTCCGTTGGTCATGGTGAGCAGCTGAATTTACTTTGGTTAGCTTGACTCGTCCACGCTCTATAGAATCCGTTAAATATCCACGTCTTGCTCATTGACAAGTATTTGCTGAAATATCATCAGGATATTATCGCAAAAAGCAACTTAGTGCCTTTTCTATTGCAATAAGACGCTTGGCAGACAGGTTCGAAGCTTCAGTCTGGCATACAGTACGTCATTGGGACTGTAGCCCGTTGAAAATGGTCATGATGCGTTGAAGACGAGGCGCAGTCTTGTTTGTCACTCGCCAACTTGCCAGATGCCATGATGCAAGATGTAGTGCACTGGCCCGAGTGACGCATGCAGCTTGGCGTCGGCTAGCATCCATATGTCCTTTCAGAAAGGATACTCGTCCATGAAGAAGATGTACTTGGCAGCCATTTCACGGTCACGTTGTAGTCTGCGCTGTAGCGATTGGAGGGATGCCTTCACGCTTGACAAGCTTCCTCCGAGTAGCTTGGTCCCACTGCACTTCAGTGGAAGGCGGAACATGTAGCGTCTGGCAGTTGCTCAGTGATGATAAGTGAATATGGCCTCGCACTCGGCATCATTGGGGGACTGGTGGACTACTCGTGCTACATCTTTAACGTCCCAAAACCGCTACATCAACGATACCCACTGATCATGCCAAGGTAGGGTACTGGTATTTTGCGTCATAAAGCAAGTGGCAGCCAGGGGAGGACAGATTAGCATAAGTTTCAACCAGTTAAAGTCCAGCCTATGACAGTAAGCTGCTCGATGACATTAGCAGGAGCCCTAGACGCAGCAGGTAAGATCACACGTTGGTGCTGAGGAGTAGTGTTAACATTTTCCAGGGTTTTAAAGGTTGGGTCCGAGAGATCTGGTAGATGATAACATATCTTCACGATAGCCGAAGGCAGCGGCGCCAAAGGAGTGTGGAGTCCTAGTCAAGGCAGGCTATGTGCACTCAGCTGCAACGACCATACGTAGTTCTGGGTTTGCACCTGTGATTGTGCGGTCACTAGTAAGTGTGTGATCCTGACTCCACCGCCCCAGATGTTCGTGGCACCTCCAAGTCCAGATCGAGTCTAGTGCCAAGATTTCAATTAAGTCCCGTTGATGTGATCGTGATTTCCAAGCAGGTGGTGATCAGCAACCTAATTGTATCCACCCACTCTTGGGATACCTTTAGCTTGACCTTGGTCGTTGGAAGAACGTCTAGTCAAAACTGTGAGATGACTGCCAGGTCTATGACTTCCTTGGAACTTATTATGTGACATCTTGCACTGCACAGTTATGATTGAGCAACAAGAGCCTAACGTTATGGCCCATCTAGCATGAGAAAGTGATTGCAGTGACCAGAGTAGTAAGGCCCACAGTAAGCAGGGAAGTCGGCTTCGACTACCTGTGTGGTAAGAGTTCTGTGGTTGCAGCTGAGTGGTGCTGTCCCAGCGGTCAGTCATTCGTTGAACGTGAGTTGGATAAATCGCTTGTTAAGTGCAGGCTGCGACTGTGGTTGGTGATTGGCGAATATGGCTACATCTCCAGGCATTGAAGCAGGCATCTATCTTCTCACGTTCGTCTTCCCAGGCTCTCCGAATCGATGGGTCCATTGCGGTCAAGGTGGAGGAGATTATCCATACGTCTCACTGCTTCGCTGGCTATATCAGCGCTTTTAACTATTCGTGGTGTTTCTTCAAGATATTGAACAGGCCCTGCAGACCAACAGAAGACTCTTCGCATTAGATTTGTAGCGTTCTCAGCACCATTGTATGATCCGGCACGAAGATATGGTGATGCTCGAACGATGAAGTGAGGAGACTCCAGGTGGTTGAAAAGTTGGAGCCGACGAGCTGCAATGTATCCAACACAGCCTTTGCCTCACCTTGTACATGTGACTTTGAATAATAAAGTCTCTTGATATCGATAAAATCAGCATCTTAGTGGATAAGCGCTTGAAACAGGTTGCAAAATAACTATCAGTATTCGCGATGACTGGAGAAAAGTGAGATGTTAATGCTTGTCAGACGAGGAATAGCATGTAGCCTAAGAATGGAGATGGTGTGCCAGATCCCAGAAGAGGTACCAGCTCACTCTTGGCGTTGTAAAGGCACGCTTTGGCGCAGATGATAGTATCCCTCTCCATATGCGTACAGGACTCTAAGAGAGGCAACTTTATTATTAGGTGCACCCGAAATTAACTTGTGATGATTAGCTTGAAAATTGTTCCAGTAGCTTTTGAGCAACTCTACCCTCGCATCAACAAGCCCCATGTTCCAGACTTTGATGCCCCTAGCTAATTGAGTAAATTGATCTTAGACTGCAAGGAGAGCATGCTGCATCGTAAGCAGGTCAGACTAGCCTTAATGAACCCTGCGAATTTAATACACAATTAGCTCAACGTTTGCCATTTCAAACGAAGTCTTTTCACCCACGATCCATTCAAATTTCATACGCGCTATGAAGAGCTTGAAATCTAAGAGAGAAGAGAGGGCGTAAAAAGGGCGCGAACCAGTCAGTCAACACGATCCGTTGGGCTGACGTGGACCTGGTGACCGACTAAAGTCTTAGCGTGAGGCAGCGTATGACTTACAAAACATTCACTTCATAATAGCTGCGTGATCGCAATCACTCGCGAGTTCCATGACGCTGACTATACGGCAGTTGTAGTGGATTTTTTAGCATTTCTTGCCCCCCTTATCATGCAGAGGTTAACGTTACCTTGATTTTCCATGGCATGACTCTGTCTAAATTCACGTGCACCAGATGCATTTAGACAGAAAAGTACACGTAATGCATTTAGACAAAAAAGCCCAATGTCTCAATGCGTTTGAAATGCAGAGAATCTCGGGAATCATGTTTTACTAACATGTCTGGGAATAGCTACCTCCGTTGACTAACCTTGATTTGGCTCGAAAAACTAATGTTCGAATTCCACTTATTTAGTTGACTCTGCTTATAGTTAATTAAAACCACTCACGAGAGACAAAATACTGAAGAACAGGCACACTGATTATAATTAATGTGATTATCGTTAGTATAAGATGCAAGCAGGTATTATGACGTTTGGTAACTTTATCTTGCTAGCTTTTTTTCTTGTTGAGACAATTTTAATGTAATGAGAAACTCAGTTATCCGTGTTCAAGCACGCAGTTGGTGGTACCCGCTATTGTTTATCTGATGATGAAAGGGAGGACGAGGAGAAAACGGGTGTGAAAGACGAGCTGCGCACAACTAACAATTGCAGTTCCAATAGGGAGATTGTTACTAGTGATTGAGATCGCGATATGACAGTTGTGATACTAGAAATGAAAGTCTACTCTTGGTATGGAAAGAACAATAAATAAAGAAAAATGCATTTGTATAAATAATACCTACAGAAAAATACAAAATCAAGATAAAGAAAATAGCTATATTTCAGTGGGTGAAACAAATTTTTTAAATGCCTACGCACTGCACGAAGATAAAGAAGATAAAGACTTTCAAGGATTTCAAGAAAACTCTTGTAAATGTTGTGCATGTTCTATGAAAAAAATAATTAATTACAGGAGAAAAAAATTACTCGGTCTGATAAGTATAAGTGTGTTAAAAGTTGAATTATAGGTAGCATACAAACGCCTACTACAAAAGGTGGTCTTATAGTGAATTGTTGGTTTTATTTAATATAAGTGTGTATTTATTATTTTAAGGAAAACAATCGTAAGAAATATTTAAAAACAACTAAGCAAATAAGATTTCGCATTTCGTGGACATGTATAGTTATGATGTAAGCAACGTAAGATGTAAAAATATCATACGTTAATAAAAAAAATTTTTTTGTAAACCTGGACTATTCCAGAGGGGAGAAGAAGGGTAAGCCTAAACATGTCCAGTATACCTATTTTTAATAATATTATCAGTCTAATTCTTTTTGCAATCAACTTCTAAGACTTTTGTGGTTGAATTGCATAGAACTAGGCTGCTAGATAAAGTAAACATCTGTTTATTAAATTAAATTAAAAACTAGTCAAAACATAATTTCTACATTAGGAGCCACTACCTTCTTATACATTAAAGCTGATAAAGAACCTTACAGATTGTAACTTATACTTTTGAGATTCAACTTAAACTTATTTTTTTTAACGGTCAAATTTTGTATATTACTTAATGACTTTTAAATGGACACGTACATTTTGTGTAGCCCTTATAACTTGCTTATTGAAAAACATTTAATCAACTTTAGTTTTTTTGCTGGCATTTAATTCTAAACAAAAAATCAGTTATCAAGAGCAGGAAAGAATTAAGCACAATTTACGTAACTTAGTAACATATTTTTTTTTTAAATGCTTGTACATACCTCAAACTTGGCATACTTTTTCCCTTTACAAGATGTGAAGTCAATTGTTGACAATCAAAACCATTTGTCACAAATGACTTTAAATCCATGGACATTTGTCTTGATAATAATTTTTGGTCAGTTCTTGAACTGTTACGATTTTTCTGAAAGGAATGTTGACGTTACAATTACAAACCGTTGCTAAATAAAATTTCAAAACATTCATATAAATCATCTTCGTTACTTTTATAAATTCTTATTAGATTGCTTAAAGTTCTCAGTGCAATCATGTATATTTTGGATGCTTAGTTATAACATAAATATTCACGTAGCAATATTTTAAACAGTAATGCTTTTTTTGAAAAAAAAAATAATAATGGATAAGTACACATGTATAGAAAGAACTGAGACCACGTTCTCTGCTTTAAGACAATTTTAATTTATTAGTTCTTGCGTGTTTAAAAAAAATAGCTTACGCATAGCCTGATCCAAGCAGTATTTACATTAATGAAATTTGTGTTGGTTAAGGCCGTGTTTTCAAAATAAAAAAGTCTTTGTGTTGCTTCAAAAGTAGTATATGTATCACGATGCAGACTTTCTGCCATTTTAGGCCCAAATTTTTAACAGGTTTGGGTATATTTGTCCAACATATCTCACGCAGAATATAGGTCAAAAACACCTGACCCTTAGAAGGTGCGCAACACATCGCCAAAAGTAAATTTGCATCACTTCTTTGATTAATATGTATTAATACACATAATTTTACTTTAACTTTTTTCCAAGTATCTCACTATGTGATATTTTTCCTAATAAAATCTGCAGATGCTAACAAATTGGTAATAATACAGATTCTTACAACATCTTCTTGCCTCTCTTCTGATACCATAACGTTACAACTTTTTACTTCTACGATCTAACTATTATTCCCTACAGTGGCATAATAATGCATAAAATTCATTAAATATAGTTGTCATTAGCATAATCCACTTGTAATATGAAAAATCATTTTATTACGGATACTCATGACTGTTATTATATATATTTAGAAACTTTATGTATTATTCCTAGTAACAGCATGAAAAAAGTATTTTTTACAAGACGTTGAAACTCAAATTAATATACATGAATTCTGAAATGAGCAGATTTATGACGCATTTTTAAATGAATCACGATGCTGAAATACCATAAATTGATCTTATTCTTAAATCTTTACTTTTAATGCTTTAATTAAGCCACGCAACAATTACCTTAAAAGATATAACACCACAAGCGTGCTTTACAAATCTTTCGAGAAAAAAATCACTTATCAGAACTATTAAGTTGAAACCCTTATAGTACAAGCCTACAACTACTTGTTTTAAGACAAGAGCTATCATCAGTTATACTTCTAGTAGTCACTTTACCTTTCATACGTAATTGTCATACTTCTTTTCATCTTCTCAAAACTAAGCAATGCTACCGATACCACGATATCGGCTACAGGTATTCTCTATTAGCTCACACTGCTTAGAGCAGACTGTTGGCAACGTTGCTAAAGTAAATGTCTGCTCAGTGACAAATTAAAATATTTATAAAAATCAAGTTTGTCAAACACAATCAAGAAAAAAATCGAAATGCTATACAAAAAGTTTTTTTATTTTGATTAAAATCGTCAACATTCTTTCATTCAAGGAGGCCTCCTCTAGTTATTTTATAGCCCTGATAGTGCAGGTACCTCCAGTACTTCCCACACTACATATTTTATCAATGTATGTTCTAGTCAGACTAAATAGATACGTTTCCAAACAACAACCAATTTTTATGATTCCCTCACGAAAAACATGCAAAGAAGCTTCTACCACATGAAACCTTAAGTTCATTTAATTTATTCTTATAACCCTATTTTTCGTGCGTTTTAAGCGTTAGACCTTAAGGTCAGTATTAAGCTTGAGGTTGTAAATAAGTCAATTGAATACCAGAAATTACATAACATAATTATTTATTATATTTATTAATAGTAAAAGTTACTTTAATCAGTTCTATAATCTTCGTAGATAGTAAACAAGTATAAACAGTAGGAAGTGTCTGACTTTTGAAATCAGAATTTCTTTAGTATTATACTGCAACTAAGTAGTGTGTTTAGATTCCACTACATGTATATATACAATATCTTACAGCTCTTACTGCTTTGCCATACTGTGTTACTTTCCATGTATATGCTATCGTCATTGGTGAATTAAGGAACTACCTCAGATTTCAATCAATTACTTACACAGCAATGTAAACCTTAATTTACCTGGTTTTCAAATAATTTCCAAAAGTGAGAAGTGTGCAAAGAAACAACTGGTTTCTCAAAGGTATGAGTCAAGTGTGTAAGGATCGAGTCTCAAGCTATAAGATACCGAATCTAAGCCACTACTACTACTCCTACTACTACTACTACTACTACTACTACTACTACTACTACTACTACTACTACTACTACTACTACTACTACTACTACTACTACTTAACACACACACATACATACGTACATATTGGCATATGCGTAATATGTGCGTTCCACTATATAATATTCACAATTGCACATACATTACACTTACAGACTCCTTAATATTCAGGCCAGACAGGTGAGTAGGTTTCACGGAGTCAGTATTCACTTCTATCTTTAAATCCTCGTATCACGAGACAAGCTTTGAATCTAACTTCACCAGCATTTTTAAATTTTTTTTTAAACACTCATTTTTAATTAATAATATTTGATCTATCTCTTCCAACTGCTTTTGGTCAGTTGACTCATATTCACACTTTGTTTTTCTTTTTTAAGTCTAACTCGTCTTGTATGACTTTCTTCCATCAAATCATTTTTTTTGACTTCATACCTTCTTGGAAAGTTTGTAGATTTGTATGAACATCTGTCAAGAGTGCTGTTTGATTATGTGTTTCTAGCTGGCTTTTATTACTTCAATCTATCTTTTTTAACGTTTGAGAATTTGTCTCTAACTTTCTGAGCCCTCCTCTTTTTTGTTTTTCTCGTGTCGTTTCTAACATGGGCTGTTTATTTTTTTTTTTTGGAATTAAGAAAATACGGTTGTCTGACAATTTTGGTCAGTAAGTTTTCCCAGTCTTTCGTACTAATTTTGTTTTATTATCTTCCTTAACTAGTTTTTCATTGAATCTCTCGTTTCTACTTTCGGAAAGTTTACCACTTTCTAGGTTTAAAATAAGTAGCCTGTTAATCTACATTCAACTAAAATTACGTCTTTTACTGGAGAGTTTAATTAAGGTCCTGTCTTCCTCTGAACTTTGATGTAGGCTAAGCAGCCAAAACGTGTTATTCTATCTCTATTGAGTTCAAAATTTGGTTTAAACTTAAGAAAGGGAGGTGTCATCTCATTTAAACTGTAAGGTATTCAGTGCAATGCGGTGCTTAATGCAAGATCCTACATAGTTTCAGGCAGTTTGGTATCATACGTAAGTGATCAAACTTTCTTCTAAATAATTAAAAACATTGTCCAATGCTGGTACTGTCATATTTTGAATTTATTAAAAAACAAAACGACGTTTCGGCCGTTTGGACAACGTCCCGGCCCTCATCAGGTACAAAAATCTATGAGTAATGAAATTCTTTGCAGTACAAATTTAAGTGAAATATAATAAACGCAAATTAAGTTACATGTACAACATACCTCTGACTCTTACGAAAGGGATGTAAAATCGTAATGTAGTCAGAGTTTCAAGCTAAGTTGCTTTTATACCCTGCACATACCCTAATGACATAGTACATGCACGTAATACAATCGAATAAGAATCGCAAGCAGTTCATTGAGACGCACATAAACAGTTCATGTTTTTCTAATACTATGAATGAAAGGGGTCCTCGAATCATGTATATAAAGTAAGTCACCTTTCTTAATTGACATAACGAGAGACCTATGACAATCTTTCAATTTTTCTGTATCTTGTTGTCTATTAATATTATTATTAAAGTTATGTATATTTAACATTTCGGAAAAAAGGCGCTTTTTGTAATTTTGTTCTATGTCTAAAATTTTAATATTATTAAAATAAAATAATGTGTAAATTTAATGCTATGTTGTGAGAGTACCGATGTATTCTCTTTTTTCTCGATGTCTCTTTTGTGTTCTGTCATTCTTAACTTAAGCAGACAAAGGTCATGCCACTGTTGTCATTAAAAAAAAAACTTACATTTATAAAGTAGAAGAATTGTTAAGTGATGATAAATATTATTTACAAATAGAAAAAAATCCTTTCTACCAATTAATAAAAGATACTAAGAATTTTGTAAGCAAGTGGGATAAATACGGTGTTTTTGATGAATTTAAAGAATTAAGTAAATTTGATAAAGATATTTATAAAAAAGACTTATCTAAATGATATGGACTGATAAAAATACACAAAAAAGTCTTTCCTATCCGTATCATTGTCTCAACATTGAATTCACCCACGTATAGATTTTCTAAATTTCTTTCTGATTTTTTGATTAAGAATATTCCACTGGAAAAATCACACATAAAAAATAGCTATGAATTAAAAAATAAATTAAAAAAAGTTATCATTCCACCTGGTTACACTCTTATTAGTCTAGATGTAGTTAGTTTATTCACTTATACTAGTGAAACCTTAATCACAAATGCAATAAAACATTTTTGGAAATTCTTGAATAATAAGATCAATGTTTCTTTAAATGATTTTTGCGCAGGAAAGTCATTGGTTTTGAATTCAACTTTTTTTTAATTTAACAAAAAATTTTACAAACAAGTTTTCGGCTCTCCAATGGGCAGTCCCTGTAGTCCAGTAATGTATGATCTCGTAATGCAATTACTTGAAATTTCATGTTTAGATAAGTTATGTTTTGATGTTCCATTGTACGTACGGTATGTGGATGATATCCTTATATGCGTGCCTACTAAATATATCAACTATACCAAAAACATTTTTAGTAGCTATTGTCCTGAATTACAATTCACTGTAGAGACATGTAATAATAACAACAGCATCAGTTTCTTAGATTTGGAGATTATTATTAAAAAAAATAACACAGTACTAACTAATTGGTACCAAAAACCCACACACTCAGGCCGATACTTGAATTTTCTTTCCCACCATCCAATACAACATAAAATAGGTATTATTTACACACTAGTAGACTTTTCTATTAAATTAGCAGACACAGAATTTCATAATTATGATTTAAAATTGATTAATAAATTTTTTTTAGCTCACAACTATCCTCAAAGATTTATTAACAAATTTGTGAATAAAAGATTAAATACCTTGAAAAACATGAAAATGATCGACAAAAGCAACAGAAATAAAAATAATTATAAATTGATCTTATCATTACCGTATATTCCCCACTTGCATAGTCATATTTAATATTATTGTAAGGAGCTTCACATTGGTCTTATATACAGTTTAAACAATAAATTAAAATTGATCTTTTCACTTGGAAAAGATGTAACTGAGCCACTCGATAAAAAAAATGTTGTTAACCACATACCATGTGCGAATTGCAACTGCTGTTATCTTGGTCAAACATCAAGAGCTGTAAAGTTAAGAATGACAGAACACAAAAGAGACATCGAGAAAAAAAAGAATACATCGGTACTATCACAACATAGCATTCAATTTACACAAAATTTTTATTTTGATAATATTAAAATTTTAGACATAGAATAAAATTACAAAAACCGCCTTTTTTCCGAAATGTTAAATATACATAACTTTAATAATAATATTAATAGATAACAAGATAAAGAAAAATTGAAAGATTGTTATGGGTCTCTCGTTGTGTCAATTAAGAAAGGTGACTAACTTTATATACATGATTCGAGGACCCCTTCCATTCATAGTATTAGAAAAACATGAACTGTTTATGTGCGTCTCAAGGAACTGCTTGCGATTCTTATTCGATTGTATTACGTGCGTGTACTATGTCATTTGTGTATGTGCAGGGTATACAAGCAACTTAGCTTGAAACTCTGACTACATTACGATTTTACATCCCTTTCGTAAGATTCAGAGGTATGTTATACGTGTAACTTAATTTGCGTTTATTATATTTGACTTAAATTTGTACTGCAAAGAATTTCGTTACTCATAGATTTTTGTACCTGATGAGGGCCGGGACGTTGTCTAAACGGCCGAATTGTCGTTTTGTTTTTTAATAAATTCAAAATATGACAGTACCGCCATTGGACGTTGTTTTTAATTATTTACCAACTGTCATTGGACGTTTTATTTAAATGAATTTCTTCTGAATAGTTTGGTTCAATCTTTTAGCTCTCTCATTGTGTTGTATCTGAACTTTCTAGCTGTTATGCAGCTTCTAGCTTTTTCAAAACTTTTAATGTGTATCCCCTGATAGACTCTGTACCCTGATCACATATCGAATAGCATATCTTATTATCTTGACCTATCAATTTTTTAATACTCTCAATAAATGATATAAAACAGTATCCTGTTTCTAACTAATCTCTCATTAAGTATGTTATCACAACTAGTGAGTAGACATCTATGAAGACCGAAATAAATCTATAGCCCTTTTACTGACTTGCTGAACTTGTGGACCCCATTGTGTCTGTATTATTTGGAGTGGTCCAATTGCTCTATGGATTACTTGTTTGAATGGTCATTCATCGAACTTCGAAACAATGCAAGGTTCGCAGCCCATGACTGATTAATCAAACTAAGCCTCTTGTATATCTTTGACTGTAGAAAATTTCTCCTGAAATTCTTTCACGTAATTTAATGATGCATAAGCTCATCTAACATGCCAAAGCATAGATTTCTTATTATAGCTAAGGGTAATTCAATTGATAGTGTCAGTCTCTTGTTCTAGGTCTCTACACTCTACATTATCTATGGTACGGATTTTTGTATCAAATAATGTTTTACAAAGATCAATGTCCGTAGAGCCAGGCTTGTCAGGCTTTGTCTAAGGGTTAGAACTACTTTCTTTGTCACTATACACTGTTCCTCTATGAATTACATTTAGTAACTTATTTGCAGTTGCACTTTTCGTTACATGTTTATGCTCTTCGATGGCTATGTAAGTGACTACTCTGTTTGAGTTTAGTATTATACCTATTTTTTTAAATTATCTTACTGTCATTCAATAATCTAATACAAAGATTTATAGATTCTTGAGATAAAGGTTTCGTTAGAGATAGGATCAAAAATATTTATCATTTTTCCATCCAAGTAAACACTTAAATCTTTTTCTTGAAATTTCTATAAGGACAAGAAATTTTGGATAGCAAACAAGCATAAATTACATTACCTAGGTTAAGTAGTTTATCACTGTTTGATACTCCACTAGTCTGTCCTACTTCCTCCGATCTTATTGTTGCCTCTTCAGTTTTATTAGTACAGTTTACATTAAAGAGTTCACCTTTGTCTAACATTTTAAAAATTAATCGAGAATGATTCATGTGCTCTGTAGCGCCCGAACCAGCCAGAAATCTTATTAACTAATAATTGGTGCCATTTGGCATTTTTTTAAGTTTGTCACTTGGATAAAACGTCTTTAACTAACATTTACTAACAGTAAAGGTGTCTCACTCATTGTTCATGTTATCTTTCTGATTTATATTTCGGGATTTTTTAGCGTGATTTTAAAAAGAACCTTGACCTTAACCACGACCTCTAAAGTTGTCAATACAGAGACAACTTGAACTAATAAGTCCTTCATACCTTTTGCATCTGTAACATATTGGTTCAGTCTGGGTGCATTGATCTTTCTGGTGATTTTTGTTTTTACACTTGTGGTGGACTGTATTGTTTCTGGCTGTTACGTTAAATGCCACTGGCTGCTGACCATGAGCTTCAATATTTTTGACTGTTTTGCTTCTTGCTACCTCCTGCTAGACAATGTATGTTCTTTTTTAATTGAGTGCTAGATCTTCACCCATTCAGTTTTTATTTATAAACTAAATATCTCTGATGCTCGATAAGTTTGCAACTATAGCTTGAAAGAACGTGTCTCTAACTTCGATCTCAGAAGATTTAGTTATACTGGGTATATTTTTGTATGTTCTAACTATTTTATTGTACTTATCTCAAAACGCCAACATTGTCTTTTTATTAGGTATATATTTAATAGTATACAATTTTTTTTCGAAACCTGAGGAGGACAGTAGGTCTTCACTATTCTTAAATTCCTTGATAATATTAATTAGTCCTTTTGCTCCACGAATAGGTGCTACATCTAAATGATGGTCCAAATCCATTCTCATTATTATTGTACCTCTTACATTAACCTTATATTTTTTTGGCATTTTTCAATCTAACTTTTTACTAGATTAAAATTGCGTATTAATTATATGTAGTGAATTTCTAACTAACAATTTAAAATTTGAATAATCAATGAACGAGCTTGTACCTAATTTTGGAGTCAATTTTGAACCTTGCCTACAAGTAGCGTTACGAGTCTTCTATTCGAATTTTATTTTGCAACTCAGTTTTACTCAAATTTCATTTTGATAGTTCTCCACGAATCATTTGACTCAGAAAGGTTCTGTTTAATTTATCATTTGGATGATTTACCTTTTATTTACCTTTTATTTACCTAAAAAAACAATTATCACTATCTTACGTCGCATAAAGATAAGAGAGACAGTGCGCATACCTATTTACTTGTATATTAAGGCCAATGTTTCGAACGAGAAAAGTACTGATAATTCAATTTTTTTAATGTGAGCGTGCACGTCTTCAATGTTTATGTCGTGATGGTGGTTGCTTCCCAGAAAGCTCTAGCCTTTGTGTAACACTCGTATTAGTTTTACAATACACAGGTCTAACTTATGTTACAAAACATGGGCTGACACGAGAAAAAGGAACAATAATGCACATACTCTACACTTTTCTGCATTGCAAAAACACGCACCTTTTTAATGATATCATTAAAATAATATACCTCGTGTTCTTGGCTGGTACGCAAGTTTTGTGGACAAAATGGTGGTTGCCATTATTAGCACCTATCGTTCAGCTATCTCTCTCTTTCAGTCTTTAACCCCTGATTGCTCTTAAACTTGGCCCTTTTTCCAGCTCTCACACAGTTGAGCTTTTTTCCAATCTTCGTATGTCTCCAACTTTCACTTCTCATGTAAAAGAAACCATAAATCAGGCTGACTCCCAGATACACAGAGGCAAGCGTACATTTCAAGACGCGCAACATTCTCTCACTAACGACTTGTATGGGTACAGTGAAAGTGTGCTGGCCCCATAACCTATTAAAGATTTTAATTTATTCATTTTTGCTTCAAGGTCAGGCGCAGGGTTTGGGGATGAATAGAAAAAACTTTTCTCTGTTTTATTTTAGCCCTTTCATTTTACCTATTGAACATTAATACTTACAATCAGATATTTTTTAGCTTGCTAGCTTTTTAGTCTTCTTATTTTAATTGAGATCAAACAACTGAAGAAACTACACTTGGTAAAAGAACAATATAAAATGAAAAAACACAAATTTAGAGATGCAACTCGAACGGGCGCACACCTGTAAAGTACTAGAATCAGCACGACAGTGGCGAAAGAGAGCCCTCATAGTAGTAAAGTTTTAAATACATGCACTTTTTAAGCCATTAGCTGCAACTGCAGCATCGTTGGTGTCGTCACAATACGGGTTCTCACAGATCAGGAGAACCGACTCACCGTACCCTATACTTAACACTTATCTTACGGCTTACTTCAGTATATTTAATAAAATCTTAGGTTAAGTTTTATAAAACCAAACGTTTAATTTAATGCTAATCACTACATTCTTTTTACAATAGGACTTTGTTAAGAAATTTGAGTATTTAGTACATGTTTGAACGCTACCTCTGCATCCATGTCAAGGACGTTTCTCGTTTAGCAGGCAGCGCTACTAGTTGATTAACATCTCTAATAAGCAGTTTTATTTCTAATAAGCATTATGTTGATGCACTTAGCACAATACTGGTGAATCTCTCTGGTAATTTATACGAATTTTGATTATTTTCGAAGTTCTTACTTCTGTGGTGAGTCCCATGTGATGCAAGCCTTTTTTTATGAAGCATAAACAAGTTGTTATGGGTAATTTATAGATAGTTAAAATCTCTTGCGCAAACAATGACATATTTGTTAATCAGCTAGTTAATCTGGATTATGGCTTTTTTATTACAAAATCGAGCACTGCTACTTATTCTTTTTTATTTCCAATAATTAACTAAGCATACATTTGGTGATATTATTTGAACCTTTAATGAACAAAGGTAAGAAATGAGAATGCAGATTGCCTTATATTTAATGAGTAAGAAAAGTAGTTTCTTAATTTAGAAACTTACATAATGTAAGCAAATTTATTTAATTACTAATCCCAGCTCAGTACAACTTTGCTTTTTGCATATGCGTGTAACTCTGTCAGGCCACAGACATTGGCATTGAGATCTCGTGTGTCAAAACCGGCGAGTCAGGCAACCAAGCAAGCTCTCTTAGTCATCCCCAGCCCTATCACGATGACTTGGTGTGCTGCATGTAGCTGCAAGATCTCACATAGGCGTACGCTATACAGCGTGCCTGGATCATCGATAGCCGCGTTCTAGTGTACTCACATCTGAAATACTACGTTATCTGCGAGAGATTTTATGCTCGCCAATTGAACCAAGAGATGGCTCCACTACCCGCAGTGAGAGTATCCCCTCTCACTTTCATTTGACAAGTGTGATGTTAATTACGCTGGGACATTCAACACGCTACACTTGAATGGACGTGGAATGATTACCAGCAAGAGTTACTTCGTTCTTTTCATATGCTTGAGCACTTAATAGTTCACTCAAAACGAGTCAGCGATATAACCATAAACAGCGCTGTAGAGGTCGTGCGTTTGATTCCTGGTAAGATCAGATTTTTTAAAGATACTGTTATCAATGAAAAGAGTTCCTTTGCAACCCTGACTATTTAGGGGTGAGTTTTTAAGTGCAATTTTCCTTCAGAGTAATTTCAAAGTTTTTTTCTTTCCCAATAGGTCTTGGGGCCTGGATAAATGTGAAATAGTATTAGGGCTATAGGTAGGGATTTTGAAATCCGATGCCAGGCAGGGATCGTCGGTCTTATCATTGAGGTGTGGTCTCTGGAACATGAGGCTTCTTTGAAGATGCTTATTAGCCTGGATGCAATGCTTTGGCAAAGAGCACAGTATTAACTGAGGAGAAGTGGACGTCCTGAAATACGGCGTCTTCTATGAGAAAAGGCTACACAGTGGCAAGTAGATCCGATGCATTATTAGTGCAGAGAGTATTAGTTTAACCGGCAAGATGTTTCAACGAAAATACTCACACTGTGCTCATGATATGATTAGGTAATTTATTCATAGAAAGTTTACAAATGGGGGCGCCAATATACCCGTACGCATAGATAATGACTAGGTGGCCCTGGTGATGTCAGTAGGCTTAAGTGGTAAACCGGTGAGAAAAAAAAGACTAACTTTGACAGTTAACGTTACATGTTTAAAGTTCATTTAACATTCACAATACACAACTAATAGTACCTAAAAACTTTTGTTCATTAGCAGGGCAAAATTTTCTTAGTGATGTTAAATAACTGCTTTCATAATGTACAGTTTTACTGTAACCATAACTCGTTTATGAAGAAAACAAATGACAAAATTTAAAGTCTGAGTTCCAGCATCGTCTTTGATTATATAATTTTTTATAAATTATTAAATCTACATATTTTTCAAAATGTATACTATAACAGGTGGAAAACTCATAGTTTCCACATTGTGCAGGCTTTTCTGACTTTTGATTTGAAAAAGAAACAAATTATTTATCGATTTTTTCAATAGCTACTCTTTTATATGGTGGGGACTTTAAACGAGTTTTATTGATGTTTTGTTAATTATCGACACAAAAAACAATTACAGTGGCGTCTCGTCAAAAATAGGATCAGCTTATCCATTTATATGAAAATGATTATGACATCTAAAGATAATAAATCTTATTAAGTTCTTTTGGCTGGTGTTTATAATAAGAAAATAATAAAACTAGTTTCTTATCGGTTCATGAAACGATAAGCACTTTCTCGTACTGGAAGCCATCGATCTTCCATAGAAGCATGCAAATGAGCTATGCTTCTATTAATTTAACAAGAACAATTTTATAAAGCACTTCATAAAAGTAAATATCATCGGATGCACTTGACATAACTCTTTTTAGTCATATCTTTGTACATTGTACAGGCTACATCTATGTACAGCGTTACGTATCAAACTAACCTTTGCAGCATCAGTGACTTTACAGATTATTTACTTGAAAACTATACATTTTCACGACTTGCACCTGTAAAAACATCTGCTTAGAAAATCATAATCTACAATATTTATTAATTTCAGCCAATTTCACTTGGAACCAAAAGTCTATTGGGTTGCTGCGGGGTCCTTTGTCAACAATGTTAGTTTCTTTGAGATTGTACAGTTTTATCTTATACTAACAAAAAAATTCCATTGAGCTTATTATAAATAAAAGACAATGTGCAAGCAATAGGAGGTTTTAATGTGTTACACATTATATAATAATTGCTACCAGTTTATGGTATACTGATTTTACCTGTAGGATGGCCATTTGAAGTGGTTTTGCTATATCTGATGTTCTTTTGTCCTTTCAATCTTTTTTTGATGTTTTCATGAAGAAGTTAAGAAGGATAATTATGGTTTTATAAAAAGCTTTTCACTTTCACAACAACCACACTCAAACATGTTTGAAAAGCACGTAAAATCGCTCTACTAATCAAGTTCAATACAATACTCCTTATGTAAGAAACTAGACGATCTGGAAAAAATTCTAAATACGTTTTAAGAAAGTTGGTTTTTAAAACCAGTTAAACGTAAAATATCAAGATATTCTTATTATCGTCAGATCTAAAAATTACGGTTATGATTAATCTCGATTTTGTGTGTGAACTGTAGGTTAGAATGATATGATAAGAAAATATTGTAAATTTAGTTAACATTGTCTTTATTATTAAAAAGCAAAATATTATCAACGTGATGAAAGTACAAGACTAGATTGATGTTAAGAATATTATTAAAATTAGACAGAGAATAGTTGTCTTGGTTATTTATTGCAAGATTAGTAAAAAGTTGTGAAATGGGAGATCTCATTGACGTAACAAAAATTTGTTGGATAATCTTATTGTCAAACGTAAAATAAGTGTTATTAAATAAAAATTCTGTGCACTGTCAAATTTTGTAAATGAGAACTTGGTATTTACTCATTATACTCGATGGATGCCAGTTGATGCTCCTTAATAGTAAGTCTAAAGGAATATGAGTGAGCTGAGATCTTACGTCTAAGGAAGGTAGTGTGTGGTTTGGGCGAGTTTGTATATTTTAAATTTGAATTTTAAATTTAAAACTATTGTGAATGTGGGACTTTGGTTCATGGCTTGAATTTTCCAGTACGTTATAATACAGTTTTAACAGAATAGCAAAAGATACGATAGAATGCAAAGGGGCATCGACCTTATGAATCATTGGCAGACCATAACACTCAGCTAGAGTAGTATCACTGAGACCCAAAATATTAGGATGGTATGTTCTAGGAAGAAAACCATTACTATTTAGCTTATTTAGAATCAATGAGTTTTGTTTTTGTGAAAAAACTAAGTGATTTTTTAAATAATTGTGTAGATCGATGTGACAGGCAAAAATTGGTACATCGTTGCGAAATAAACACTTTTATTAAGGAATAGAATTACATTGCCGTTATCAGCAGAAGTGAAAAAAAATACCTCGATCTTTAAGTAAAAAAAGTTTCGTATTTTTTCTTTTCTTTTCATATTTATGGTTTCTACTAAAACTAACTAGTTAATGCTCGACTTAATTAAAATGATTATAGGAGATGTTTTCACGAATTACCGTTTTTTTCCGTTTATCAGTAATGAAATGTGAAAGACTAACTTCGAGGTTTCTTACGACACAAAATAAATCACATTTCTAAAAACCTTCGGGTACATTAAATTTTGGTCCGAGAGACACAATTTCTGAGACTTTTTTAGGAATGACTAGATTCGTTAGATAACATATTGAATTGTTATTTATTGATACAATGTTCATAGGGGGTGAATTCATTTTTTGAATTCCTCATGTAACATAGAATTTAATCTTTTGTGGATAATGTTTTGATTATTTTGAATGAAGTTATTGTAACCTTAAAAGATGTGCTGGAAAAGTTTTAAACAGGTGATATTGAAATTTAACCGCATTATAGGATTTTACAACCTAATGTTTAGATTTATGTCAATGATTTTAAAAGTCAATAGTTTTGTTGCAATTGTACAATACCTGTTTGTTAAACTTGACTTATACCAATTTATTATGAAACACGAGAATTACACACTTGCTATCAAAGTGTTTGATGTGATTTGGAAATACACGTGGGTACCTGCATATAAGTAGAAATCTTTGCTGTTATATGCTTGTTAATGGTAGTATTGGTACATCTTTTAGCTGTCTTACTATGTAGGTGATATGTAATCCTCTCAGATGCCTTGGTAGAATTGCAGAAGGATGTTTAAGTCTCCCTCCGATCCAAGACTAATAATGATACTTTCGCAGTGATATCAGTGCCCTCCAATAAATTAAGAAGTAAGGTGATTGATAATACGTTGAGGGCAAAGTTTGAAAAATAATAACACCTGGAGTCTTTTCATTTTTTTGTTTAATACAGCCACAATTTACTCACTTTTTGTGTCAGCCTATTAGGCTAAAAGAAATTTTAATATAGTAACATACACACTTTGCTATAAAGTACAATACAATTTAACAAAGTGACATCATTACCTTAAGTACACAAAAATACGAGAGTATTACAACTCAATGCACACAGGTTAAACGAAAAATTATGCTACATGATTAAGCTATGTAGTGCTTGCATAGCTAGAATGATAAAAAAAGGTGTCCGAGAATATTTCAAAAATCTTATTTCTTTAAAACGTATTTTAAATTATTTTTCAAACCATCTAATTAGTTATAAGAAAAATTTTGTAATCAACATAAGTAATAGAGCAATTTTACTCGCTTGCAAGAGATGTCACATTGTTAATATTGCAGAAGTGAAGAACATTTTAATAAATAACAAAATTTGCTTTGCAACTTATTAATGAAAACATTATAGTGAGATTAAAAGACAAAAATACATCAGACATAGTAAAACCACTGCAATTGGCCATTCTACACGTAAAATAATTACACCACGTATTTCCTAAAATTATGTTAGAATATCTCATAAATTTAATTGAAATAATGTAGAAATGGATGATAAAAAAGTTAACTAAAACAAGCCGACTATTTCCGGAATTCTTTTAATATAACTGAACAGCAATAACGTTAACAAGAAAGAAGATATACAATACTTTACTTCATCATACCTACAATTATTGCGAAAGTTAAAAGATCCTGCTCAAGCTTAATTTCCTAGACTATCTACCTTTATCGTGCTAGCTACATAAGCACTGCAAAACTTAATCATGTAGCTTACCCTTCCCTTTAACCTGTGAGAAGTAAGTCGTGACTTTCAGGTATTTTTGCGTACCTAAGGTAATTGTGTCGTTTTGTTATATTGTATTTAATATTGTAGTGCAGTGCGTATGTTACTGTATTAACATTTTTTTTCAACCTGATAAGATTGACATAAATGGTCAGCAAAACGTTGCACAGTAAAACGAAGAAATGGAAGTACTTCAAATACTTTTTTTTTCTTTAATCTCAGCCTGATCACCTTACTTTCTTTCTTTTTGTTGAGACAGTAAGAGAATAACTGTGACATTTTCTTCAAGCAAAGTTTGTAACCTTTACTCATCAATTATAATATTTAGGATACTTTTCATAAATTTTATAAATTATTTACTGTAAGGAAAGGTGCTATTAACAGAAAATTTGATCGTAAGATTGTATTAGAACTTGAATAAACTACAGTTATCTGCATATTATCCAGTTAAATATTATAAGCATTAGCTTTCTGATAGTAAGATCCTATTGTGTAATAGATTTTTTTATGACTGTCAGGACGAATTACCTACCAAAAACAATTTTATGATTGGCAGCATTAAAACACGAAGCTGGCTTGATAGGGCATAACGAATCCTTGCTTACCCCGTATTTTTCAACAATTAAATCTTATAATCTTCTGTCCAATAAAAATCCGTGTCACAAATCTTACAGTTATGGTAAACCATTTAAATATTCTTCTTGAGGGTACATAGAACAAGAAGAAATTTACTTTAAAGGTGTGTCTTTATTTTATGCTTTATAAAAACAAATTTATTTTTTATTTTTTAAAGGTAAGTGCAAATTGAAATAAGATCTCTTAATATACCCGTTTCTAGTTGCATACGTAGTAATCGATTGATATATTCATATCTCGAAGATTGATTTAAAAAAGTGTTTTAAAACTGTTGGTCTATAGTGCGAAAGGTTTTTGCGTAAAAAAGTAAGAGTCTTCAAAAGGTCTCCATGATGAGACGAAACATTGACAAGTGTATAAATAAAAAATTTTGCTCAAGAAAGACCAAGTGGTGGTTAATTGTTTATGTAAGCCCTAAACGAAGTATTTTGCAGTTAAGCTTTATCTAAAATTTTTTTAAATAAAGTGTATGGCAGTAAATGCAGCTTTACCCAAAAAATCATATCACTTAAAAGTAGAAAAATTTTCGAAAGTCAATGAGCTTTAGAAATTAAATTTTTTTTCTTATGAAACTACGTACAAGCAAACTAGCAATGAAAGAAATATAAAAGCGTTATGAAATTTTTTTTGAATCCGAAAAAAACGATACAATTAAAAAAAAAAAATTTTTATTTACTTTGAATTTATGTATACTTTCAGATGTTTAAAACAAAAAAACGCTATTACAAAAATTAAAAAAAATTTTTTTTAGTCCAATGTATGGCTTAGTAATGCGCTTAACTAAATCTTTTTAGCAACAAATTTATCAACTGAGCACTGGCTGACCATTGAAATTAAAATTAAAGAAAAAAATAGATTATTAAAAAATATTTGCAAGAGCAAAAAATTTTTAATCGTTGATTTGTTAATTTGCATAACGTGCCTGTAGAAGTACAACTTCAAAGAACTTTGGTAAAAGGTGTGTTTCAAGATTTAAAGTAATTTTCTGTCGTAAAATTATGAAAAATAAAATGTATTTTGACCAACAGGTCAACATGTTTTTTTACATACTACAATTTTGTTACACTTGAAATGCCAATACAAATTGACTTATATTTTTCAATAAGAAAACATTACGTTTTTGAAAAGTTAGGAACAAAACAGATAAATAATCAGAGATAACGTTCCCTTAACTATCAAAAAAGACAGTTTCTCTTATTTCAGTACTATAATGTGTTTTGCAAAAATGACCACTAGCTTCGTGCAGCAATTTACCAATGCACTTTTTTAAGAAAAAAATGATATAAATACCAACTAACAAGAACTCGCAGACTTTAAAGAATAATGATAAAGGGTATAGAACCTTTTTCCAAGTTTAAATGTACCTATTAAAGAGTACAAGTACCAAAAAGATCTTTTTCTCCTATTATGCTTATACTTAGTAAGTGATTAATGCGGTTTTCCTTAAGTATTATTTATTTTGTAAAGTTTTTTTAAGTCAGCAAATTTTAAAGATATATTTATTATACATTCTTACATATTACATGCATTTTAAATCAAAAAGTAACTTTTTTTCAGTAAAATTTATTTCAAAATGCTATGTTGTGTGCGAATTTTTGTAAATGCTGACGGCCATACAATTAGCTTTGATTTTCAAAAATAAATCTTTAACGCTATGTTATGTACAAACATAGAGCACTCTGTGCAAAAGGAAAAGCAACAATAAAAAATTAATATATATATTCCCATTTTAAAGCGTTATAAAATATTACTGCAAAGCTTATTTTGAAAAAACCAGACTTATAGCACAACAAGTAGGCGTTGGCGCGCGGAGTGCACAGGGGGTAGAGCCCCACGATTATATGTATATAAATATATATATACATATTATGGGGGTTGGCGAGCTTTGCGCACCAACATCCGTAATTGCAAATACGAAGTATGGAAGAAAATTTTACTTGTATTGATTGTTACTTAAAAACTGATATACATATAATAAATGAATTTTGATCATAATTAATTACAAAAATTTTTCACAATCATTTTTAATTTTTCCTGACTAATGCCTAATTTTTATATATTTAAAACGACAACGTATTAAAAGATTTCAAATATCGTCAAAAATAAAAAAATTATGGTATTGTTAAAACAACAAGTTAATTTTGTTTTAACAGTATTGTTAATTAATTGTTTTTTTTTTCTTTTAATTTTTAATAACTCAAATTTTGGCCAATTGGTATTTCTTTCTTTGTTTACTTTTACTTCGTTAAATTTATTTTAAAAAGTTACAAAATAACTGAACGAAAATGTGACAGTGAATTAGACTCCCAAATTGGAACAAAAAAATTTCGTCCTTTTACATCTGCAGAGAACTTAAAGTCTTAATTTAAAGTGAGCGATGGATCTATAAAAAAAAATTTTTACTATTACTACTTATTTTCAAAAAAAAAATAAAATTTAAAAAAAATTTTGTTGATCAATGCTCGTGGTGGACCTGAAGGATGATTTCTATACAAAACATTAATTTATTATTTCATATAAATTAAAAGAAAAACTCTTACAGTGGCTTCGACAGGTATTGCTTTCATTCTGCTGCTAAAAGGAATTACCACTCACAGAACTTTCAGACGTCCTTTAGACTTAAGCATTAAAGAAAGTGCTCTCTTTTATTTTGAGCCAAATAAACGTAAATTACGTAATGTATAAGTAATTATTTAAAATAAAGCTTCTATGATACCGAAAAAAGCATTACAAATCGTTGATAGGACTTTGATAGATTTATCTAGTAGTAATAAACCTTTTGGAAATAAAATAATCAGTTTTGGTGAAAACTTTCGTCAAACTCTCCCAGTATTTAGAAACAGAAGAAAAATTACTATTGTCAAGAAACCATAAAAATTTTCAATTTTTGGCCTTTGTTAATTATTTTTTATTTAAAAAATATCACACGCTCAATTAATCAAAAATTTTTTTCATTGCTACTAGATATAGGAGAAGGCCAAATCAAAACTTGTAGAATTCCGTAGACATGGAAAACAAATAATATATGTTCTAACATTTTTAATAATAATAATGATTCTTTTATAAGTAAAGGTGTATTATCATCTCACAAGAAAAACACACATTTCTTGAACAAAAAAACTTTAAATACTATGGTAGAAATATTAGTAACATATTATAGTACTGATAAAGCTACTCACAAAGGAGTATATAAATCAGACGATAACATTTATATTTATTTGCCTACAAAATATTTAAATAGTATTCAAGAAGGTTTTTCTCCACACGAATTGAATTTGAAAAATAATGCTATTGTTATGTTAATACTAAACTTAAAAATATCTGAAGGTCTTTGCAATGGTACAAGATTACGAATTACAAACATATTTACACACAAAATTGAAGCTGAAATAATCACAGGTAAAAAAAAATAAAGTTTGTATTCCAAGAATATTACTAAATACAAACATTTTTTTTTGGTACTATTTACATTGTAAAAAAAAAGTTTTTATTCACCTCAGCTTTTTCTATGACTATCAATAAATCTTAAGGTCAAAGTTTTAATGCTTCAGGATTTTACCTTAAAAAACCATTATTTTTTCATGGGCAGTTATATGTTGCATTGTCTAAATGCAGAAACCCAAAAAAAAATTTTATCTAAAATAAATCAGAAAACAAATTTGAAATTAAAAATGTTGTTTGAAATGAAATTTTAGAGTAACAAAAAAACTATTCTATAGTTCATCACTATTTTCATACTTTCTTGCAAATTTTTTTCTTTTATCAAAAAAGCAAATATTATTACCGTCTAGTACCCACATTTATGAAATCATAAACAATCCGTTTTATGTAATATGTTTTGAGATACACCATGCAAAATTTAATCAGTGTGACAAATGTAACTCAAAATTTTCAAATCAAGAGTGTTCATCATCGCACCATAAAGTTCACAAAAAAAAATTTTTATATGTGATCTATTTAGCATTACATAAGAGACGAAAAACTATTTGTGTTACACAATGAAATGCCAAAACATTGAGAAAAATTTCAAGTGTGTTGAATGTAGGAAATAATTTAAAAGATATTATTTTTTACACAGACATTTGAAAGGTCATGAAAAAAACGATTAAAAAATATTTGTCATAATTGTGAGAAAAGTTACGTAAGAGCAGAGCACCTATAGCATAGAGTGAAAGGGAGTCAAACCTTGCTCTAACTCTAACGACTATAAAATATAGAAATATACATTTAAATATGTATATAAATAATAAATAAGGTTAGATAAGACAACTTAGGTGCATTTTAAAAACATCAATAGTATTAGACTATGCAAAGAAGCGATGTATAGCAAAGGAGGCCCACAGAAAGTGGCTTTGCTGATAACGGAGAAAGCAGGAACCACAACATCTTCCCAGCCACGAACTCATTTGTGTAGTTTAAGGGACCACAGAAAATAACTGCAGAAAGCACTAAAGAGCTCCAAAGTGACAGTTACATCAATAAGTTATGAATGTTAGTTATTTAGTAGTAATATGATTCATATCAAATCTTGTTTAAGTGACGCAAGTAATTTGTAATTTAAAAAAATAAAATTTTTTGGAATGTTTTTTGTAAGAAGATTTATTAAATGAAATCATCCATACAATTTTAATAGAAATTTTTATTCAACTGAAAATACAATTAAAGCCATTAGCTGAACCCTCAGAGATCCACGAATAATACTTAATTAAAACAGTGAAGACTGTTCTTTAAATAAGTCTGGTTATAACAATAGCTTAAAAAGTTACGTTAAAGATAAGAAACTTAAGCTTTCATTGGTATTTACTTATTTCTCAAGAAAAAATATAAGTATTTTTGATTTTACTCGTTAAATTTTAAATACCTTTATCTTACAAGAAGCTTTTTTTTTAGAAACTAATACCGTACTATTGACTTGTATGAATTTTTTAAGGCTCTGGTGTGCAATATCCTGAGGAATACAATTTGTGATACAATTTCTGTATTTTCTCATACTAACGACCTCTTTTTCATTTCTTAATAGTGTTATGGAACCCGAGCTTATTTAATAACTAAAATGTAATGTTAATAACATATACATCTAAATAAATCATAATTACCATAATACTAATAATAATAATAGTTCTAGAAGTAGTTAAAGGAATCATTAAAACCAGAGTTGTATTTATGATATTTGTAATACTGATAATTACAATAGAACAATGTTTGAAAAAATATGGTAGTATTAAAATACATGGTAAAAAATGTATGCGGAGTTGTACATACGTGAGTTTCAGTCAAGGCCCCTAAAAAAAAATTGCAAAAATTGCTAAAACAGGTCTTTAGCGTTAAAAAGAAATCACACAATAAAGAGCGTCGCACAAAATTATTAATTCATACATTGAGTTTTAGGCAGGTCAGCTGTTTTTTTGTAAAATTTATTCCTACAATGTTTACAAGTTTCATTGTACTCTGAATTATGAATTTGTAAATGTTATCGTAAGTGTATTGCTTTTCTAAGTTTAAGGTTACAGATGAAACATCATATAGTTTACCACAAGTATGCTCTCTTATGTAGCACACGTAGTGGTTCTTATTCTCCAAATTTTTTTTAACAACTATGTACGAATGCTTCCTAAAGTAGTAGTATGACAAAAGGTAGTATGTATAGTTAATTTTAAAGAAAATTGTTAATTGGGTGCATTAGTAGGCTTCACCTTTTATTCATTAGTTTGAAATAACGAGAAAGCAAGGCAAATCCTCTTCTTATTACGAGAGGAGGATACTTGTAGGAAGTGGGTGAATAACGTAAAATCCTTAACATACTTAGTTATGTTAAGCAGGAAGATATACGTATACATATATATATATATATATATATGCATTACGTTCTTGTTTAGTAAACTACATGAATGCAGTACTAACGTTGATAGAGCTTCGTTCTTTCTACGGGTCTGGCGACCCCCTTGTTACCTGAGAAATTGTGTTTTTATACTCATGTCATGTTTAAAGAACTTCGTTCTTACCGTGGATCCCATGACCTATTTATCCACCCTGATTCATTGTTTCAATTACCTTTATATTTTATTAATTTATTTAATTTTTTGTTTTCATTTCTTGTTTAATTATATTTCATTTAATTTTCTTTTTTTTATTTCTTTTTTTTTAATATATCATTTTTTTTTTTTACATTTAATTTAATTACTTTTTTTTTCATTCTTTTGTATTTCTTTTAGTTCTTTTTTTTTTATTTTTCTATTTATTTTCATTCTTTTGTATTTCCTACATTTTTTTTTTTGATGTATTATTTAGAAAAAAAATACATAATTTACCATAAATTGAATGTATTATCACTGAATGCAGATGAAAATGGAATATTATAGTTACGAACCCCACGATAAGTACAAGAAACTGAGTTTCTATAGTCAGCAGCGCTCGTAGCAGAGTGAGTAAGGTACTGTACACATATGCTGGAGGTCGAGGGTTAAAATCTCTTTATTGGAAAGTGTTTTTTTTTTTTTTTTTTTTTTTTTTTTTTTTTTTTTTTTTTCAAAGGAAGTGTGTAGAGAACAGTTGGTGAGGGGGACGGGGTAAGGGGGAGACTTAAGAGGAAGAGACTTCGGGTAAACCACTTCCGTTTAAAAAAAAAAATCTGTCGGTTTTAAAATTCCAGCCCCCCGAGTACGCGACATAAAGAACTTCGTTCTAATAATTATATTTAGCTTCAGTGATTTGAAATGTTGAAAAACTTATTATGCGCAACTAACACTGTTATGAGTCCTCAGAAGTCCTGCAATTTTGCATTTTCCTTTCACTATGGGCTCTTGGATCACTTTTTTTACTCAAAGGCTTACACACAGCAAGTAGTGGGTCTGAGATCTGACTTGTCCGTACCATGTAACCAGTAAGTTGACTCAACGCAAATGTCTATGTATGTGTAGCATTTGTCAGATATATACTGCAGTCTATACATGTAATTAGTAGTGCCATGTTGTAGCACTCACAAGGCAAGATGAATGAGAGGGGAAGAGAGAGAGAGAGGTGTCTACTATTAACTATTAGTACAGGCACTTAGCAAAATTGAGTGAATTGAGTCTGCACAGCATCAAACTACAGTTAAGTGCATAGAATCTGGAACCCAAGCAGCCAAGCATACATGGCTATACGTGGTAGCTTAATAGAGTGCAATATTATAATTATCTATGCACTCCTTTCACTTGCTCCTTTGCCATCATAAATAATATTCAAAACCATAACTTAATATTAAGAAGTATGACTATTTATTTGCACAATCAATTACATACTTCCTCAGGATTAGAGATTTACAATTATAATCGAAACAAAAATTATCTATGCACTCCTTTCACTTGCTCCTTTGCCATCATAAATAATATCCAAAACCATAACTTAATATTAAGAAGTATGACTATTTATTTGCACAATCAATTACATACTTCCTCAGGATTAGAGATTTACAATTATAATCGAATAAAAATTTCCGTAAAAGTCTAACAAAAGGAAGACATCATTTTGAATACACAAATATTCTTAAATATAATAGTACTCCATGCACATGCCGAGACAACATATAATAAGGACATTAATGGTGCCTATATTCTCGTCCACATATAACACTTACTTAACTAAGTTGCAATAACAGTCATGTGTTCTTAAAATTTAGTTGTAAAATAATCAGAAAAATGGAAAAAAAATCTTTCCTTAAAAAGTCATACAAGGATGACACAGACATGTAAGAAGTGAAAAGTAAGTTAATATTGGTGAACATACTCAATATACATGATAAAAAATAGTAACAATTGTGGGAGACTATCCCAAGGATGTAGAAGATAAATTTTGAGTTGTATATAAACAGCTTTCGCTAAATCCAAGATTTTTTGATTTTTTTGAAGTTTAAAAATGTACAACTGAAACCTATGGTTTAATTTTTTATTTTATTTTTTATGAGATATGAAAAATTTTTGTAAGAATTGTAAGTTTTTGAATATTAAATTATTAATTTATATTATCATCAAATAAAATTATAAAAATCATTTCAGAAAAATTCACATGTGTATTAGGCTGTCGATCTACGATCACTGTCCTCTCGAATTCGAAGCCCTGCAGACAGTGTGCAGAATGAGAATACAGGACTGACCTTGAGTCCCTGTTTTTTGTTGAGCATTTGTACTTTTTTTTTGTAAACACACGCATAAGTGTCTTTTACTTTAGCTCATGTCATACAGACCGTGCCTATATGCGATCTTAAAGACAATGCCACTCATGCCTAACTTATTTATTAAGTCTTGTCTCAACTTGAAAAGATCAATTAAAGTCAGAGAACTTGTGTAAACAACACGTTTGGCGTATTAAGACAGGGCCTTACGGAGAGTTATCTCCATAGGTCAGAGATATGAAACGGCAAGGAACACATTTCTGCTTTAGACTAACAGATTCGAGGAATGAGAAACAACTCGTGTATCGCGTTCCCAGTATTAATAATGCATTCTTGAAGATTTTTCAGGCAAGATTTATAAAAATCTTTTCTCTCTTTGTTAAGACAACTTTGTCTACCTTTTCTGTATCTGTAAAATAAATTACACGTAATATACTTGTGATATAGAGCATGACTTTATTTAGTACATATCGTCAATATTTCGTTTTTATTCTGAACACGTCTTCAGGACACTATAAAAAAATGTATAATTAAAACAAGAATGGTTTAAATATTACAATAAACAAAAAAGGTTACATGTGCAGCTAACAAAATAAGATGTCAAATAGAAAAAAGAGCGCTACTTAATATTTACATAACTTAAACAATAAATGAACAGCAATGAAGAAAATAAACTATTGCATAATATCAATAAAACATGAGTGCACGTACGAAAATACAATTATAAGAGTTGAACACATAAATGCAAAAGGCCACAGACTACATGTCTTCTGGCATAGATCAACGAGACCAAAGTTTAAAAGATAGTTCATTTAACTAGTCTTTATTACTCATGGGCAATCATCAACATATGTTAAATACAGCAAAGTAGAATCATGGCAACCATACAGTATTAAGCTCTCTTAAAATTTCAATGTGACTTTCATGAACCAAGGTTAACATTAATCTCACATTAGAGTTCCGCAAGATTGCTTATATACTTAACCATAAAAAAAAGCTATTTGAATTAATGAAAAGGCCAGTATCATTCAAAAACTAAGTTCTGTCTGTACCTAACAGGCTGATAAAGTTGTTATGTTTTCGTGATATACATCTTTTGATTAAAGAGAAATAAAGATTTATATATAATGATACTATGACAAAAGAAGCAAGATAATAACTATCTGGAACTGCTAATTTTATAATTTTTTCTCTAACTTCCAAAGAATTGCTTACAAAATGTTAAGATTGGTTAAAAACTTGGAAGTTAAACAATGGGGAAATTAATTAAAAAGACCTTTAATCTTGCCGTAATACCATCTTTATGGGCCTTAATGAGGCATGAGGCCCTAGACGAATGACTTCGATTTAAATTGGAAATATTCGGCTCTGAAATCTGTACTCCGTTGAACATGCCCTTGTCTGCTAAATCAATTGGCAAAGAACTCCTTTGCTATCACTGTTTTTTTATTCTCTTTCTACGAAACATTAGTGGCACCTCCTTTGCCTGCCTTAGTAACTAAGAGTTCAGTGTGGTCTTTTAAAAAGTTCTTAGTGTAATCCATATTATTCATATTGTATTATCAAAATAGGGAGTTCTATAATTTTTTACTATGTAACGTTGTAAAATATTTAGACACAATTTGCGAATCTGCATGTAAAAAATAAGATGAAAATCAAGTTGGAAGTTTCAGTAGTACCTTCTTATAATTGAAACAACAAAAAAATCTTATAATATTGAACGTCCAATAACAGTTGATTACTAATTAGAGTAAAGTCCAATGATGGTACTGTCAAATTTTGTATTTATTAAAAAACAAAACGACATTTCGACCGTTTGGACAATACCCCGGCCCTCATCAGGTACAAAAATCTATGATTAATAAAAATTCTTTACAGTACAAATTTTGATAATTACACTAAACGCAAATTAACTAAGTGTATAATATACCTCTGACTCTTACGAACGGGATCTTACATCGTAATGTAGTCAGAGATTAAAGTTTTGTTGCTTTTATACCCTGCATATATACAAATTACACAATATACGCACACAATACAATCAAATAAGAATCACAAGCACTTCCTTGTAAGACATATATAAGCAGATCATGTTTTCTTAATACCACAAATGAAAGGGGCCCTCAAACCTTCTGTATCTATCTTGTAAAAGGTTAAATAATAAATTAAATTCGATCTTTTCACTTGGAAAAGATGTAACTGAGCCACTCGATAAAAATAATGTCGTTTACCACATACCATGTGCGAATTGCAACTGCTGTTATGTTGGTCAAACATCGAGAACTTAAAAATTATTAATGGCAGAACATATAAGTAGACAAAGAGAAATAAAAGGGTACATTTGTACTATTACAACATAGGATTAAATTCACACATAACTTCAATTTTGATGAAATAAAAATTTTTGATACATTTAGTACATAAACAAAATTATAAAAAGCGCCTGTTTTCCCCATTCACATCATTTCAATAATAATATTAATAGGCAACAAAATACAAAAAAATTTTAAAGTTGTTACAAGTCGCTTATTAAGTTAATTAAAAAAATAGGCTAACTCGATGTACATGATTTGAGGGCCCCTTTCATTTGTAGTATTAGGAAAATATGATCTGTTTACGTATGTCTTACAAGGAACTGCTTGCGATTCTTATTTGATTGTATTGTGTGCGTATATTGTGTCATTAGTATATGTGCAGGGTATAAAAGCAATAAAACTTAGAACTCTGACTACATGACGATGTTACATCCCCTTCGTAAGAGTCAGAGGTATATTATACACTTAACTTCATTTGTGCTTATTGTATTTATCAAAATTTGTATCGTAAAGAATTTTTATTACTCATATATTTTTGTACCTGATGAGGGTCAGGACATTGTCTAAACGGACGAAACGTCGTTTTGTTTTTTAATCAATACAAAATTTGACAGTACTACCATTGGACGTTATTTTAAAAAAATCTTATATTTAATATAAAGCTGTTTAAATAGAATTCAAAATTCATCTTCTACATCCTAGGTATAGGGTTTTCTACAATGATCACTGTCCCGTCTGATGTATATTTGGTATGTGTAACGATCTTAACTCACTTTTTACTTCTTACATATGTGTGTCATCCTTGTATAACTTTTTGAGAAAAAATTTTTTTTAACTGCTCTAATTATTAGACAACTGAATTTGAGGAATATGACTGTTTTTATAACTAAGCTGAGTAAATGTAATATGTAGACAAAATATTAGTACCATGAATGTTCTTACTACGTTGTATTCTGTGTTGTCTGTGTACCTTCATGATATATTATGATATTTAAAAATGTTTGCATACACAAAATAATGTTTAACTGTTGTTAAACTTCTACTAAAATTTTATTTTACTTGTAATTGTAGATCTTTAACTCTAACTATGTTTTTCTAATTAGGAAAAATTTTAGTATTTTAAAACGATAACTTTAAAAATATAACATGTACACAACTAGTTTTTATGTTCTTGCTTGTGTTAATAAGGTTTTTCAAAAGTTACAAGTCTTAGCTAACAACAACTTTTTCATGTGTACGTTTAAACTATGCTAAAACAAAGGTTTCTCAGTAAATTTTAATTCTCCTTCAGTAAAGTTGTAAGATAGTTCTATAGATCTAGAAATCATTTTTTTTTATTCCGAAGAAAAGGATGTATTAAAAATTTTGATGGTCATGAATAAAATTATGTTATTGAGCTTCTTGTTTAAAAAACATTTTTTATGATGACAGATTTTGACACTACATATTAAATACTGCTTTGCACGTTGAGTTTTCATTTATCTTGTATTTCCAATATCACTAAAAAAATCGTTTAACATTCAGAATATAACTTTGTTGTTAAAAATAATTGTTAAAACTTGCCAGTTGGGATTGGCAGCTTTGAACAGTGAGGAAGAGCTGAGATCAGCATAAGTTGCCGTTGAGAGTGTTAAATGGGATGTCAAGATTAAGCAACGGTTAGCACCCTGTGCCATGATAAAGCAGTGGTTCTGCTTAATTCCGATGACAATACTGTAGCTGGTACCTATGGTAGGTGGTTGGTCGATGATTTTGCAATGACTTGTTGTGTGAGTCAACACACTAAGACTTTGAGTTGTGTTAGACAACAATGTTATTCGTATATTATATGTAACACTTTTGCCAATGCTATGGTGTGGATTTTGTCAAGCGAGCGAAGATCTAGTATAGGCTTAGGACCGGGTGATCCAGGTCGATTATTTTGAGTCATGGTGCAATCCCTCTGATATATAAAGAGTTGGTTTAATACTTGTGATGTTTTTCACAAACTTGTAATTGCCACCTTGTAAGCAGAAAGCCGTACTATCAGGCATGAACATTTAAATTTGAACTGTGCGCAATATTTTAAAATTAAATTCATGAAAAAGAATCAGAAATCATAAGTAGTAATTATTTTATTTGTTAACAATTTGTAAAATAATTTTTTTAATAGTAAAAACTTTTGCAAAATGTAATGGACTAAGTTTTTACTTGACAACGTTAATATGTTATTATGAAAGTAAGTTTTTACGTATAGTTTCAATAGAGAGTAAGTGAAAAAAGGTACTGGATTGCTGAAAAATGTATGTTTTAATTGCCATAAGAAATTTCAATTGTTATTAAAATTTGAAGTTTAAAGTCTCTTTTGTTACTTACTTTTGCAATATTATTAAAAGTTTATCCAATTATCATGATAAAAATAAACTTAAACCTGCGGATATGAAAAAACAGTAAAAAAAGTACAATTCTTATGAATCCAGTATTTATGTTAATTTTTTTTTTTTCTTATTTTAATAGTTTTTGTGTTGAACTATTTTTACATATTAGAATAACGACATTTCGAGATTCTTACGTCAAGGTAAAGCAATATGCTTTTGCTTATCAGACTATAATAATTTTTAAAAGTATTATTCTACAGAACTAAGACTTCGACCTTAAGGTTAGTAAATAGTCATACGGAAAGCTTCATTTGATAGAAATTGTTTTCTGTAAAGAATCCAAAGTAATAATATGAGTTGCCTACATTCAATATGACTCAGATGATATCAAGTCTGTTTCTTTATTTCTTATCATTTATAACTTTTGCTTTGATACTGTACTTAAAAATGTTAGTTATTTATAAGCATGCACCAGTGCAAAGATCATCATCTCTTCTTAAATGATTTGTTAACGTAATGATAGAGTTAATTTTTAAATGCAGTTCGTGTATAAGAATACATCCTTTTACATTATTATAAGATTCAATTGGAAAGTTAATGTAAATGTTGTCATCCGTTTTATCTACTCCCTTGTGAATTACGTAATCTATGATGTGGTAGATAACAGCATTTCATGTCATATTCTATAGAATTTAAATATTGAAAAAAATAGTTATTGATTATGGACCCTTCATATAACACTATTAATGGTAGAAGCGTTAAAAATAACGAAAATTGTAAAATATTTGTGTTTTTAATTTTTCCAGTACTTCAAAAGATCATAGTTTATATTTTTACAATTTAACAGTATTGATAAAAAATTCTTATCAATTTGTTGGCTTAGTCTATGTTCTGCCTCTTAAATACTTAGATACCTAATAAACTTTTTTACGATAAAATTTAAATTTAAGCTTTTTTACAACTAGAAGAATTTGACTTGCACATCTTGTTACTATATAATATCAAAATTTACATGTGCTTGAATGAATTATAAAGGGATTTATGTATCTTATTAAAGTTTGATAATCATTCATCTTACAACATTCCATAAAAATTCAGGTGTGATTCTCCATAATTTATAGTTTTTTCCTACAAATATGGTACTTTCTAGCTATGTTACACTTAATAGATTATCATCCATCAACAGACAACAATAACAATAAATTTTATAATACAAGGTGCAACTTGTATGTCATTTTATTCAAAACATGTTATTTGTCTTAGTACGCTGCATTAGTCTAGCCATCGCATAATAGACAGAGATATATATGAATACTTTGACAGTAGTAACTGGCTTGTACAGCAACGTATCGAAAATCTAAATGAGTCAGAAAATTTTTTTTTTTATTTGTTTTTATTCACGCCTGCTATAAAATTATTGAATTTTAGTCCATTTAAAACAAGTTTTTAGTTACGTTGTCTGACTGAGTGCGAGGCATAATGGTGTAAGCGAGCAACTGCATACAAAACAAGATGTTTATTGGTAAGTAGTTCAGCAGTCTAACTTCAGTTGTTGCAAAGCGTTAGGTCATTATTACTTTCTTCTATTATAGGTATTATATATAATATACCAGACAATTAACATTTTAGTATTTTTTTGTTGAATAAGTATCGAATACCGATAGACAACAAGTTAAAAAACGTTTTTTAAAACTATGCACATAGAACTACTAAAGATTCCCATAGTTACTAATTTACAACACAACTTGACACAACTTTAATAAGTTGTATGCTTTTAAATAGTGGTGGAGATAATAGAATGAACTTTAATAGAATCAATCTATATCTGTACTTTGCTAAAACTTAACTTAAGTTTAATATGGGCCTTAATAAAAAAGAGCACAACACTATAGAACCACCACAAAACCAATTTTTCAGAGTTTTGATGGCTTACTGATTAGCATGCTCATCTACTAGCTGGAACTACTTAAAAGGTCATGAGTTTTCTCGTTTTTAATAAGATAAGTCTCAGTACCTGAGGTGCAGGAAAATCACTTATTTAAATATTAATTCAACAAGTGATTTTTTCTGGTTATGCTTTATCCTTAGGGGCTTTTTTCTCTAAGAAGAGTCAACACCTGACCAGTTCATTGGGTAAAGTTACTGTTGGTTTGAAAAAATTTACTACAACGAGTTATATGGCTTGTTGGAAAAGATCCTTTTTTCAAATTAAATAGCAGCTGTAGTGTACTTAAGACAATTGCTACACTCTGTAAATAGTACACGGTATAGGATGGATCACTGAACCATCTGAGGAAAACTTTGCAAGGGGTCTGCATTAAACACTCACAGACCATGTGGTAAGGGCAAAAAAAGTGAAAGAAAAAAGGTCTCTGATATAGTAAAGGCAAAAAAATTCATAGAAATAAAATACCGTAACATACCAAACTATATCATGACAAGTATTCAGCAGGCCTTTAATTAGTAAAATCTTGGCAAGCACTTCACAGGCACTTCATGTCCACGTGTCAGAAACTGGGCTGGTACACAACAAGCATTTGGCTGCTACCTCAATAGTACTTCGTGGGACTTAACTGGTACTTGGTAGGTACTTTATGGGACTTGACTGGCACTTAGTAGGTTATTAGCAGGTACTTGATGCATCCTTAACAGGCACTGGACAAGCAGCTAGTTAGTACTTTGTGAGGACCTCACTAGCTCTTGAGGGATTTGATGGGTACTAGGCTAGTTCTAGACAAGTATTTGGCAGGAACCTTATTGGTACTTAGTAGTATTTGATGGGTACTAGTCTCCTACTTAGCAGTCACCTGACAAAAAGTTGGTGAGACTTGAAAAGCACTTGGCTGGTACTTTTTAGAACCTCATAGGCACTTAAGGGCTTGGTGGGCATTTCATACGTACTTGACAGGAACTTGACGGGCACTTAGTGGATACTTGATAAGCACATGACGGGTACTTGGATAGCACTTGATGAGCAGTTGGAAGAACTTGACTAGCTTTGGTAGGTGCTTTGTTGAATGGCTCAGTGGTAACCTTTTGGGACCTCATAAGCACTTGGTAAGATTTAACAGGTACTTGGCTGGTACTTGTCAGACACTTAACGAGAACTTGATGGGTACAAGACAGGCGCTTAAAAGCCATTAGGCAGGTTTTTAATGGGTACCTTACGGGCACGTGACAAGTGCTGGGTAAAACTTGATGAAGACTTGTCAAACACTTTGTGGGCACTGGGTGGTACATCCTTGACTTCAGCTTCTACCTTGTACCTGCCAAGTACATGTCAAAAATCTTTGAAGTATCCAACAAGTACCTTTCAAGTACCTGTCAAATTTTTGTCCAGTGCCACTCAAGTACCTGTCAAGTTTCTGTCATGTATCTGTCAATTAACTATCAAATACTCATCAAGTACCTGCTACGTACCTATCTAGTAAGTTTAAAGTTCCTATTTAGTATCCCCTAACTGCCTGTCAAGAATCCACCACACTTTTGTCATATAACAGGCGATTACTTATCAAGTACTTGCTAAGTGCCCACCAAATATTTGTAAAGTACCAGTCAGGTACCTACCAATCACCCAATAAGTGCCTACCATGTATCCACTAAGTGCCCATCAAGTAACTGACAAGTGCCTGTCAAGTACCTGCTAAGCATCCATGCAGTACCTAAAAAGTACCGATCAAGTTCTTATCAATCGATCTTCAAGTACCAGCCAAGTGACCACTAAGTGCTCATCATTCATCCATCAATCGTTCCTCAAGTACCCGCAAAGTACCCATAATGTACCTGTTAAGTAGCCATTAAGTATTTTTATATAATTTTAAGTCTTTTTTTATCCACGCCACTGACTATAAGCATAAAGCTTACTTAAGTTGTATCCAATTGTTTTATAAGTAAATAATGACGAAAATCTTTAGTAGCTCTGATTTCATTATCATCAAACATTAGCGTTTTTGTATCGTGTTCATTAGTAGTAATCACTTGTTATTTAAAACAAAGTAATTATAATGTTAGTTAAACGGTTATGTGTTTCATTATTACATAATTAAGGTTTGACGCTCTGCAACAACATTAGCGCACCAACTCTTGGTCGCTAGAAACGTATTGCTGCACCACTTACCGATAAATAGCTCATTGCTATGCAGTTGCATATTCACTTTAAATCACAGTTAGTGTCAGCACACGCTACTTATGAATTCTTTTAAACTGCCCTGAGTCCAACAATCTTTTAATGGGCATTATTTTAAAATTAATCGTTAAAACAATTATTTTTTTGAGGATTCATATTTCAGATATGTTGCTGTATACACCAGTTACCGTGGTCAAAGAACTTGCTGATTTTTATTCCTCTTATGAGATGGAAAGATTAGTATAGTATCTCGAAATATGTAAGAGGTGGGGAATAAAATGATACCAGAAAAGGCTTCTGTTATTAAATTTTACAATTTAGTGCATATTTCTTGTTGATAGTCTATAAAATAAAACGCTGACGAAAAATGTAATAGTTGCAGCGTGAAGTAACGAGAATTGTGGTAAATACTGCCTTTATAACTGCCTGATGTTGTTAAATGTACAATTAGTTTAATACAATAAGATTTACGAATTTTTCATAAATAAAGTAACACACACATATAAATTTCTATATTCTACAGTAACAAAGTACTGGGGTTCCACAGAGCCTGAAAATTTGAGGGAGGTTCAGCAGGGTACAATAATAGATAAAGATAATAAAAATTAAAAGAAAATTATAATTATAATCGAAGATATATTTCACTAGGGCGTGCTCATCTATGGCTAAGATCCCTAGCCTGCCGTACTGAAAAGTTAAGGAGGTTCGGAAGTATCATTCAGATAAGTGAGAAACGGGGGGTCCCCGCTGATTACGCAGCTGGATCTCCTTCACCAGGCACCTCCTCTTGCACTTCACAAACTTAAAATTGTACGACTGAATCTCCTTATATTTTTGGAAAATGCCAAGGAAGGCTTGATTTTCTATGTCGAGCATCTTTTTTCTGTACCAAGGTATCTATGAAAACTTTGTTTTTTTTTTCCAACACATGTAGAAAATATCTTAGTTTTAATTAAAAGGCAAACCTAACCTTACTATCTTACAAGAGACCGTGTTAAACTACCAATATTTCATAATTTTTCTCTCGAAAATCTCCCATGGTAAAAAATTAAAAAAACTTTAAGTGTACCTCTACTATGCTAAAATGTAAAATACATTTTTTGGCTAGTTTCTCCATTTTTAAGTTTTCTCCCCAGCCTCTTTAAAGTAGTGATTGAGAACAGAATGAGTTTGTTTGTTTTTCTTCTTTAAGTTTTTCTTTATATTCACCTTTTTTTATAAGCGTTAAGTACAAATTTTATATTTGTAGCAAAATCTTACTCGTGTCAAAGTATGCACAGTGCACGTGATAAGTAAAAATCTTGTCAAAAATCTTGTCAAAAATCTTTGTAAGTTGCGATAATAGATTGTAAAAAGCTTTGTATCACATTTCGTATCTATTTCCTGACAGATAAATAATCTTTAAAGAGGAGAAAAAATAATAAGCTGAAAATTATAAAGTATAATTAACACCCTGAAACAGTTATTTGCCGTAAAAAGAACCGTTGCACTTTCATACAATATAATGTACATAATAAGATATTTATTAGAGCTGTAAGGATTCAATACTAATAAATTATAACTTTAAAACTTTTGTACCCAAATAACAAAGTGCTAGCTTCATCTCTTTATTTATTAAAACCACACCAAATACTTAAATATTTTACTCACTCATTCAAATAGTTAAAAGATTTATGTAATAAATGCCAGGGTTGTTATAAAAATCTTATCTTTCACTCAATAATATATTGTTTTATCGATTTTAAAGCTGGTTATCTAATCTCAATAAATCTCCTGAGTCAGTTTTTTGATGCCTAAAATTGCTTACATTGAAAATTGCAGATTGGCTTGTTTTACTTGCCTGTTGAATGCTGTTTTGTTTACTTAAGTTTATTAGTCTTTTCTAGCTTTATTATTAGGTTTGCCTACTACATACTTCAAAAAAGGTTAGTAATACCTAGATTATTACTTAGAGGCCGAAAGGTTATGCAGGGTCACTGTGGTCAGATTACCCTGCCTAGTAGCAGAAAACTTCGCTCCTGACAAATGCCAGTAAATAGGTAATTTAGTTTAAAAATGGCTGACCTAATATAATCTACTAGCAAGTGAGTCGTTGTTCAAATGTATTTTAAAATATTTTCCAGAAAAATTTGTCAGAAAAATTCTTTGGCTGCATATATTAACGTTAGGTAGCCTTAAAAAGAATCAATGAGATTGGTCGTGGTACGGTAAATATTGAGATTCATGACCGTTCAGAAAAAGACCAGTGATGATACTTTAAGTCAATGGCATTTAATATTTTTAGCAAGTTTGACTACCAAAACATCTTAAGGTTATCCTTCTTAGCCTGTTGTGAATGCCCAAAGTCATTTGCCAACACCAAATAACTTTTAAAAAACGGTCATGACGCCCTTGTGCATTATAGCAAGTTATATTGTAGCCAGACATCTCCTAGTGTTAGGCCAGGAACATCAATATTAACAACACCTTTGTTTTTATGGTACTTGGTCATTTTCACAAACTAGGTCAGAGAACAGTGTATTTCACCAGCCCCTTGCTAACTATGAGAGTGTCGTTGGTAGCTGAAACACTAAGTTGTATAATTTGAATATGTATTACTCACGAACTGCCCGTGAATGACTATCGACATTAAGTTTTAGTTTGGAAACACTAAAACAAGAGTTTTGGAATTTATTATTCAGTAGCTTCAATTTTACTCTGAAGATCCCATAGAGATCTTACTGAACTAAAGCCTTAGGCTCAAGTTGTTACCGCAAAACTTCAAGTTTGTTCATGCCTACTATGATATTAATTAAACATTTACCTGAAAGCTAGTACAGACATGTATATAAATGACGTTTGAGCTCCTCTTGTCTTATAAGCTTGCTTTATATTCATAGTAAGTCTTGACAGATGGATAACTTTTAGTTGAAATATAATTCGTGTCAACTCGGGATACAACAGGCACTTGCAACAGCCTTTAACTCACTCTTATTTACCGTTATCTTGATTGTAAGGAGAACAATCTTGAATAATATTTTGCTTTAAAGAGATGATTAATTATAACATCTAAAGAAATTTTTCTACATTGACAGTATAATAAATTAGCCTTATAAGTTACTTGCGACCCCACGTCTCGGCTTCGCCCGAGACTTACTAAATAAAACACCGTAGTGTGTTGACATGTAATGTAAAACGTTTTTAGTAAGAAATTTAACACATATTCCTGACATATCTCAGAACAAAAATCTTCCTATAGAAAACATATTTTTTTGGAATTCATATAGTTTATTTGATCAAATAATAAGGTGTAAAAATTGAAAAAATATAATCATGCTAAAACGTACCGTGCGTTCGTTATGCCATAAAATAATCAGTGGCCATGAGGACCCGTTGATTTGCAGTTTCTCCCGTATAATTCACGGAAAGAGCTTTTTTTTAAAGCTGTTTAGATTTTAAGCTCCCAATAAACATATATTAAAAAAAAATTTTTTTCTCTTATCTCACAACTTTATTACTAGAGCAACGAAGTCCTGGAGCTTAATGTCTACATTTTTTATTGACACAAAAATACAAATATATTTCCTTTTATTTAAAAACTTTAACTTAGGTCTTTAAAGATTTAAGACATTACTGTAAGGGTACAATAAAAAGCTAATCTCTCACGCAATGGATTCTTTATTGGTCGATTTTGACGCTGCTGTTCCAATCTCAATAAATTTTATGCGTCAGTTTCATGACACCTCAAATTTGATTTATTAGATAGACTTTAAGTTTTTCTTCCAATTCACCCTTTTGCGACTTTTGGCATGCTTAAAATTTTTGTGACCCCTAAAAGCTGTTTTCTGTCAACTTTGTTAAGTTCTAATATGTTTGTAGGCAAGGTAGTTCGACGTCCAATGGCCCTAAAAAAGACCAGTGAACTTATAAATTAAACTCTTTCTTGACTTCAGTTAACAGCAATTGTGACTGCCTGGATACCTCAGGATGATCTTCTCTGGCCTGCTGTTAAAGCCCCAGACTGATGGGGAGAAAAATCACAAAGTCCGAAGCTTTGGAGCTAGTTGTAAAGATCTTTCTCAACGTCTCCTGGTATGACGTCAAAGACGTTAGTGTCTACAGCACCTTTTTTATTTGCAGATTCAGTTGTTTTGGGAATCTTGGATGGGGAGATTGGTTAGTGATTCTTGCCCAGTGGAGACTGTCCCGTTGGCTCAAGTTTTTTTTTCTTCATAGCTGTTATAGATTTGCCCAGCGCAGACCTTGGAGAGGATCGGTGATTCTTGGTTGAATGCTTAGAGTCGAGAGGGTAATACAGGGTCGACGGTCACTGGGTTTTCCAGCCTTGCGAAGAACGACTCCACTCATGACGTCTGCCAGTGGATGGCTGACTTGGTTTAATAGTGCTCGTCTTTAGTTAATATAGTCTTTTAGTTGATGAATCGCTTCCGGAAATGGTAGTAAAAATGTATTTGTTGGTAATATAGTTAACACTTAGGTGGCCCTTAAAAAGAACCAATGAGACTGATGGTTAAGTAGGAAATGTAAATACTTATAATGGCCCTAAAAAGTGCCAGTGGGAAACATCCAACTATTCTTCATTATTATTCCTGATTGTGAAGAGCTGGCTACGGGTAGCTTGATTCTTACCCTGGAAGTCTCTATGTACGGAGACTGTGATCAAGGGAGGTACGCCACTGACCAAAGAATATTGACTTCAGGTCGTTCCCTGGATAACCAACCGCTAATTGTTAGACGGAAACATGTGGGTTAGCGCGTTAGGGATGCGATGACTCAGAAGGTAGCCGTTGTGGCTACCCGTGCCCCTCAGCGGTTTTCCCTGGCTTACATTTGTAGCCAAAAATTCTCTCACTGCACCAGGTGGGATGGTGGGACTGCCACACAACTCGGAAAAGTTGGAGCAGATTGTGCTCTGGCTAGATCTTATGTCTCCTGGTATTATGCCAGAGACGTCGTCGTGTTGAGTGATTTGGTTTTGGATCGCACTCGTCGAGATTCAGGGTGAATGGAGATCTAGGTCTCTTCCCTCTTAGAGAAAATTGTCGTCCGTAACCGGGATATCCAGCTGCAAGACTATCATTTTCATTCTCTATGCAGCTGGTTGAACTGCCAAGAGACGATTGCATTAGTTTTCGACACGCTCCGGCATATTATAACCATACTTATTTAATTCTGTTGCAGGTGGCCTCGATTTTATGTCGACGCTACCTAGTGGATTCTACTGAACTAAAGTCAAAAGCTGGCTTATTTTTGCAAAACTTTGAGCTCATTTATTGCTATTGTTATTGAATTTTTTAACATAAAAACTGTACTAAAACCATCTAGGAAGTGTCATGAATCAATGTGCAAAATTCCAGCAAATTTGGTTCAGTAGTTTTCGCAGTTAGCAATTACAACGGTCTTAGTGACTTTGCTTTATATATTAGTAAGATAAACATCGCTATATCAAGTGACGTTACTAGAAATACTGATGAAAATGATAATATATTATAATATAAATAATAAAAATAATCGTAGTGAAAGTCATTATTATAATAGCACTAAAAACACTAATAGTGGTGATGATAAAAACTATACTAATTTTAACATTTGTTTTGTTAAGTATAACAGTCATATTATTCAGAACAGTAATGATAATAATTATTTATGATAATCATAAAAATGATAATTATAATAAGGTAGTTGTAATAGTAATAAGAATAATTAATATAAGAGTTCTTCTTTTATGACACTGTTGATAATGATAATATTATTGATAATAGTAACAATGGTAGCAATCATAATTTTATTAATAACAATAATATTTGTGGTGACAACGATGACAATGTTTAAGTAATAATGTTGATGATAATGATAAAGCTATAAATGAAAATTATAATAATGTTAATAATTATTCAAACAATTTTAAAATAAATTATTTAAAAAAAATCATTATTAGGATAGAAATAATGAAAAGAATATTAATATTGATACTGTTAATAACAACCATGACAATAATATTTTTAAAGAAATTCAGACAACGGCAATGATAATAATAATGTTTAAAATATTAATAGTGCCACTAGTACGATGACAATGTTGGTAATAACAATAATATTTGTGTCTATGCAAATGATTATACTAATAATAGTAAAGAGGACCATGATTATACTTTAAAAAGCATAGGGATAACGATCATAATAATGATATTACATGATAAATAATAATTATAATCACAACCAATTCGACTTTTATTGGAATGATAATCGTGTTAATTACAAGGCTAAAAATAATGACGACAATAGTAAAGATTATTTTAATGGTAATAATTGTCATAGCAATAATTAAAATAAATATAATTTGAATAATGGGTATTTAATTATACAATTAATGGTTAAAATTTGTATACTTATGCAGACGCGTTTACAAAAACTTGTTAGTTTAATGATCATGATGTTGTTGAAAATAATTATATTCATAAAGATAAAGAGACTAATAATTATATTTATGATAAGAGTTGTGACGAAAATAGTAACAAAATATAACTTCTAATAAAAATAAAAATAATAGTAATAATAAAAAAGACATCAATACTGTCAAAAATAATTATGAGGTTATTGAAAGTAATAAAAATAGTGATAAATAATAATGATATAAATGATTCTACCACTGCTTATAATAATGATGATAACAATTGTTGTATTAAAGATGATGATTAGGATAATGATGATAATGATAGTAATGATGAAGATAATGACATTTTCGTAATAATAATGATGTTAATGTTACTTATACTAATTATAACAATAATAATAAAAAAAAACTACTATTAAGATAGAGAAGATAATAAAGATAAAAGTACTGATAAAAGCAATAGCAATAAAAATAATGATGTGGAAATAATTGTTAACGTTTGGAAACGAAATTGACTTAGGTTAAATAAGTAATACAATAACCTTTAAAGTAACAAAAAAGTTTATCACAGAATCTTGATGAAAAAAATCAAAAAGTGCTGGCGTTGAACTAGAAATGTATAGTACAATACGTGGTACAGAGCGCTTTTAAAAATTAACCGTACGTTCTATTCTCTGGAACCAAGAGATCAAGTCTGTATCACTGGTCAGCTTCTCTAAGCAAAGATATTGACACTTTTTTTAGAGAGATAGAGGGAGACAGAAAAAGCATCTGCTAATTGCGCCAACAAAAGAGCCAAGCGCGCTTTTACACATACGTGCACTGACACAAACATATAGATAGCAGCATAAGTAAAAACGTATTGTGACGCTTTCCCTTTTTTTTCAACAACATGTTGTATTAAATGTACAAACGTTGTTTTGTATTAAATGTACAAAAGTTTAATGTTACATTTTCTCAAACTAATGCTATCACTTATACCATGAAATTGATCTTTGGAAAGACATTTGGTGAGGTTGTCAGCATGTTATGACTCGGGAGGCACATATTTGATCAAAATCTTGTCATTCTGATATTTTCGTTGTAAGAAGTGATAACGAATGTCCGTGTGTTTTGTTTGTTCATGATCATCGGCATTATTGGCTAGTTTAATCGTATTCTGATTATCAACAAACAAATTTGTTACAGATTGACATGGATGCTTGATGTAACTGATCAGTTGTCTAATTTAAATAGCTTTTCGTGTAGCCATTGCGGCTGCGATATACTTGGACTCTGTTGAGCTAAGTGTAACTAGTTTTTGTCAGTGAAAATATCATGTGATCTTCTGTTATGCCGTAATAACTACAAATTTGGAGAAAAAATTCCTGGTCATACAGTCATTTGTGTAGTCTGCATCAGAAAAATCGGCAAAACGTTAAACAATTCCGTTGTAACTGTATTTTAGAAAGTAGTCTATTTTATTAATAACATATGCTAATATCCTTTTAACTGCTTGCTAATAAGCTAAGTAATGCTTATTTTAGAACTTGAAATATTGCTCGTGGCAAATGCTACGTCAGGACTCGATACAATGGCCAAATACATTAGATGTCTTACTGTTTTGCGACATGAAACATCATGCAAACACTCGTCATAATTTTTAATAGGACAAAGAGTACAATTCTGATCTGTAGACACACACTTAGTACTTGCGTCTTCTATTTTAAGCTTCTTAACTATTTGTTTTACATACATGCTTTTGGAAATATACAAACTTTTTGATAGCCTATCCCTACATATCTGCAAGCCGACAAAGTGACTACCACCACCGGCAGTAGTTTCAAATTTGTCCAACAAAATATCAGTCAACATGTTAATAGTTGTGATGGATTTACTTGTCAGACAATCGTTGTCAACAAAAAGTACTAGATTAATTAATTTGCCGTTTAGTCTACGTATGAGCACACATTTATCAGCGTTACCCCAAACAGTATTGAGCTTTGAAACAAATTCTATAAATTGACGGTTCCAGCACTTTGATGCTTGCTTTAAACTATATAATGATTTACTCAAGTGTCACTTAATTTTATTACACCCACTAACACTTTCACTAACACAACTTGCTTCAGTATTGATTCTAGTGAGTGTTGGGCTAGGTTTAATGCCTTTGGGCAGCTCTATTTAAATCTCATCTGCAAAATCCCCATACTGGAAGGCGTATGTCAAAAGTTGTGACCCCCTCCAAAATCCCCTCCTGTAGCTATTGCCAGCAGCGCTTGGAGAGAGTTGTAGCACATAACCAGGAAAAATGTTTCAGTGTGGTCTACTCTTTTTTCTGGAGAAATACCTTGGCACACAGTCCAGCCTGAAACTGACACAAATTGTCATAAATATTTTTGATCACTTGGAATCTCTACTCGCTTTTGATGAGAACTTTTCCTAAAATTTTTGGAACTAGCATCCACGTCTGGCTACGTTCGTAAGCATTTAGTTCCTCCTTGATTTCCTTGGATGAGTCATCTACGTTTTGTTTATTTACGGCTTCGTCATAAGTACCAGGCACGCAAATCTTAGCTACCTACCCTCGTACTTCTTGGGAGGTTGATTGTTGAGCAGTCATCAACTGAGGCTTTAGCGAAGGAGTTTGCTGAACAGTCTACACTACATCTTGTTTATTGTGTTCATGCTAGCCAGGTGGCTACATGTACTTCTCGTCCTTGACTTCCAGCTGTACGTTGTCCAAAGAAGCTTGCTCGCTCCTGTCTGCTGGAGACAGCTTAGCGAGGTCCTCACTCCTAATTAAGAGCTCGTCACACTCGTATGTCTATAATTGTTTTGCTGAATACTTTTGAGAGAAAGCGATGTCTCTTGACACCGTTATTTTTTTGGTGGCATCGCCGTAAGCTCTGAAGTTCCTGAAGTCATTTTTATAACCAACGAGCACCACTTTTTAAGTACTAAAGTCAAATTTCGTAGTTTAAGCTTTAAAAAGATTTATAAATCCTTTAACTTCAAGCACCTTTACGTGTTGGAAATTAGACTTCAGGCTAGTCCACGCTTCGTATACCATTACGCTACAAAAGTCACTAAATTTCATCATAGGGTTAAGCAAGTAGACAGCTGTATTTATAGCTTCAGCCCAGAAAGAGTGCGGTAGGCCTGATGCGAGTAGCATGGTCTTTGAACACTTGACGACTATGCGATTGCTTCTTTCTGCCTTGCCACCCTGCTTGAGCGTATTATAAGTAGTGGACAGTTTAAAATTTATCTCTCGCTTTTTTATGTGTTTCAGCATGTAAGCATCGATAAATTTATGACCTTTATCACAACAAAAAAAACTGATTAGACGACTGAGCTGATTTTCCACTATTCTCATGTATTCTTTCAATTTCTTGAATACATCTCCTTTGTGACTAATAAAGAAAACATGACAATATCCAGTAGTGTCATCAATATATGTGACAAAACGGCAAGTGCTACCTAATGACGTTGGGCTCATAGACCCACATACATCAATGTATGTGAGTTCACCAGGCTGGTTCTTCTCTTCGTCTCAGTACTTGCTTTTGCAAATGACAGTCTATGTGCTTTTCTGATCTGGCACAACTCATAGTACAAACTTGTAGTGTCACTATGTTTAACTCCAAACACCTATTCATCCTCCATCAGCTGTTTAAGCGATCATGCATTGAGATGGCTAAGTCGCTCATGCCAGCACGCCAAATTTGTTGCTGCTACATTCCATTAGGCTCTTGCAGGTTCCTTTATAATCTCGACCAGCATTTTATAGATGTTGTTGTCCTGTTTTACACTGACTGCACACATCTTGTCTTAGGCGTATGTACGCCAGGCTCTTTACTCGAACAGCACAGTAAGAACTTTTAGCGAGAAAGCTTCAACAAAAAAAAGATTTTTTATAATTCTGGAAACGTGTGGAACGTTTTCAATCCGGCCCTCACACCACTTGCCGTTCAATAGCCTCTTGATGCGAACAGTTCCTTCACTAACGACTTCGCACACACCATCGCCACCTAATGAGAGAGTGCTTCTGTTCTTCTTCAAGTGAAAGTTGGTGAACCACTCACGTCAAAACGTCACGTGATCTGAGAATCCACAGTTAGTTAGCCAAACGTCCACTAAGCTGGCATAAAGCAGGCGCTGTGCCTGGTCTACTTTTGAAGATACCTTGCCCAGACTGAACTTGTTCTTGCCTCCGTTTACAGCAATAAGCACCAAGTTGCTCAAGCTTTCTTGCTATGAATCCTGAGAATTTGCACTCGACACCTTGTTTTTTTTTCGGGATACTCGTGTACGTAATACCCTTCAGCTCTTGTATTTGTAGCATTCGATGTTTCTCTTATTTTGCTACTTTCTTTAACTTTTATTGCTGCCTCTACCACTCTTCTTAATAGTTGCAAAATGCTCATTCTTTTCTTGGTCACAGTCAGTTTCTAAGAAAGACTTTTTCTTGAGAAGCATTTGTTGCAGCTACTCAACTGTCACACCTTGAGGCTCCATGCTATTCTAAGTACTACGAAAACTTTTTAATTTTTGCCATAAACCAGCTAAGATTCTCGCTTCTCTCACGAGATCAGTGATATTTTCTCCAAAATCCAAAAGATGCCAGACCATGTTGAGTATTTTTGCGATGTGTATAGCTACCGAGTCCGCTAAGTTCATCCTATACTCATGGAATTGGTGTGGCAGCAGTAACTTATGTGTTGTCGAGCTTTGTTCGTGTGTGGTAATGAGACGGTCCCACATTTTTTTTTAATAAAGTGCAAATCAAAGCATGGCTGATCTGGTCAGTCTCCATTGTCAATGACATAAGAAACTTGGCCTTAGTGTCGTCTTTGATACATGCCTTGCCTTCCACTGTTGTAGGGTGATCTGGTTTTGTTCTTTTACCGAAGATCAAATAATTTGAATTTTAAAACTAACAAAAATGTTCTCTCGCTGTAACTTCCACATGCAGAAGTTTGCACCATTGAACTTGTCAAAAAGCCTCGTTTGAATTTTTTTTGCTATTTCTCCTTGTTCTTGATTTTAAACTACCAACGTGTTATCACTTAAGCAGTAAGCTGTTGGGCCCGTAAGCTGTTGAGGTTTGTCAATAAAGTAAAGTTTAATGCAATAACTAAGACAATTATTAATTAATATACAAAAAAAAATACAAAATAAGCTGGATAAAAAAACACAAAGCAGCGCTTGTGAGAAACTAAAGATGAATATTGCAACAAGCAAATCGATGTGCTTTAAAATAAATGACAGTACGTAAAATCCACAAGTAGAAAAAAATGAGTATGCACCACAGGTCAGCTCCACTAAGTAAGGACGTCAACGCTATTTGTTGTAAAAAAAGAAGTAGTTGCCGACTGGTGCCGAACAATAGAAGCGTAGTATGCTCTCACATATAAACGTACGTACGTACGCATGCAAACATTGCAATAGAAAAAATATAGTACTGATACAAAAAAAAAAAGATAAAGATAATAAAATCAATAATAATCAAATCAAGATGATGACAATGTTAAAGATGATAATAATAAAAATACGGTTGATGCTAAAGATAATGGTAACGATAGAAAAAAAAATTATAATAATGCTGGCAACGACTATAAAATCATAAATGTCATAATATTATCATTTAATAAGCAATAATTATTGTAATAACTTTTATAATAAAAATAATAAAAAAAATAGATAGTTACAATACTAAAAAATAAGAAAAATAACATTAAGAATAATATTTATGATAAGTCTTATGACGAAGATAATAGTTAAATATAACTTTCAATTGAAATAAAAATAACAGTAATAATAAAAAAAAAATCAATTCTGTCCAAAATAATAATAAGGTTATTGAGAGTAATACAAATAGTGATAAAAATAATGATAATAATAATGATATAAATGATTCTACCAATGATCATAATAATGATGGTAACAATTGTTATATTAAAGATGATGATTAGGATAATAATAATAATGATAATAATGTCGATAATGTTGACATTCTCATAATAATAATGATGTAAATGATACTTATACTAATTACAAGAATAATAATTTTAAAAAAATTACTTTTAAGATATAGAAAATAATAAAGATAAAAGGACTGATAAAAATAGTAGTGATAATGATAATAATGAGAAAATAATTGTTAACTTTTGGCAACGAAGTTGTCTTAGGTTGAATAAGTGTGACAATAACCTTTAAAGTAACAAAAAAATGTATTATAGAATCTTGATGAAAAAAATCAAAAAAGTGCTGGCGTTGAACTAGAAATGTATAGTACAATACGTAGTACAGAGCGCTTTAAAAAAAAATTGTTACAACATTTATAATAAAAATGTGAAATAAAAAAGGGATAGTTATAATACTAAAAAATCACAAAAATAACATTCAAATTACATATAATGGCTATGATTACTATGGCCATACTAAAAATATTATGCTTATAATCATAAAGATAATAATAAGATACAAGTTATTTGAATTATAGTCACAAGTCTTATAACCATGTGGACGCTTTTAAAAAAAATCACAAGCAAAATGATTATAATACTGTTAAAGAAAATAAGAATAAAATTAATAATAATAATTATATTAATAATAATAAAACCGATGATAATAATGATAAAATAAAGATAATAGACCGATGATAAAAATAAGATAATAATGTAAGTGACAGTTATTAAAAATTAAATACTTATAACAGCAAAATTACTTCTGATAAAAATGATACTTCTAATAAAACTAATAATACCAATAATATGAGTGATAATACAGTAAAGATAATAGTAATGTAAATAGTAAAATGATAAAAATAATAATCACGATGATGATAGTAATCATAATGATGATAGTAATAACGAACGATGATAATGACAATAATAATGATGATAATGACACTAATGATGATGATGATGATAATAATGATGATGATAATAATCATACTGATTATGATAGTAATAATAACACTGATAATAATACTAGTAATGATAATGATAAGGATAACAATAATAAAAATGATAATTTTAATGATAATGATGATAATAATGAAAATAACGATAATGAAGATAAAGTGATAATAATCATGTCTATATTGATCATAATTATGAAGTAATTATAATTTATACTATGAAAATAATTCTACTGGTAATAATGGTGAAAATCATATCAGTTATAGTGATAAGAATGGTTATGATAATAATTATACAAAAAAAAAATAATACTTACATTAATAATTGTCTTGATGATGATAATAATAATAGAAATAGTAACAATTATAGTGATCCCCGGGCTAAGGCAGTCAGCTTATGACGCGCATGCTCTTCGGGTGGCAAATAGAGGCATGCTTTCCACGGGTGTATGGTTTTGGAGCGCTGTGGTGGTCAGAGCTTGTACCCGTGGAAGGTTGGAACGAAATAAAATAGTTACCATCGACCAAAACGCTCAGAAGAAAGCCTTGTAAAAAAAAGTTAGGGCTGGTTCCCAAATAAAACAAAACGTGCGTAAGGCTAATGAAGACAACGTACTCCAGACAGTAACTTCTCAGAGGTAATCTGCTGCGAGTTGTAACCTGATAAAAGCCCCAGTGACTGGTAATGGCCTCACGGATTCTGGGGGAGGCCACAAAGGCGTCCAGCATAAAAGTGCTCTGATTTTTAACATTCGAAAGAAAATGACAACTGGAGGTTGGTCAATCGATTGGACCAAAATATCACTAGATATACACCAGAATAGCCAGAATGAACATTAGCTGGCACTTGCTGAATCAACGGTACACAATCACCTACAGAAAACCTTAAGTGACACAGAAAAGGAGGAGGAAAAAGTACTAGGAAGGATGACAGACATTGTATAAAGTATTAAAAAAGCAATTGACAGGCAGCTAAACGTCAGCAGTACAGTCAAAACAGTCAAAGAAGCCAGAGTTCACCTGGAAGAAATCTGTGGGCTCTCAAAGGACCTTAAAGGACACTGCCAAAAGACTGTGGAAGATGTGTTAGTATTGAGGACATCTTTGCTAGTACATGTGATTAGACAGCTTCCGAAAAAGGGAGGTAGAGACGGGGGTGCTACCGAGAATTGGAGTGCATCGAAAAAAAATAAGAACGACGATGACGACGAACTGTGGAGGGAAGTCGTAAACTAAAGAAATCAGGAACTTGCAAACTGCAAGGAGCAAGTGGCTGCCATAAAGAAGCCGGTAGGTAACACACTAACTCCAAACAAAAATAAGTTAGGAAAAAAATTAAAAAGCGGGAAAAGTCAAAGAGAAGAAACGAGGGCATCCTCGTTAGACCAACAGAAAGGAAAATCATACGCGGAAGTACTGGGACCAGTCCGTAACGTTGTCAATCCGAGAGACTGTGGTGCGGAAGTTACCAGAATATGCAGCACAAGGGCTGGTTTTATTCTGATGGAGCTTACTAAAAGCACAAAAGACAAGAAAAAGTTGACGCAAGCCATCTCACTGGCAGTCAGAGCCGCAAAAAAGATACAATCAAGGAAATCTAGAGTAACCTTGAAGGTACGGCCCTTAGAGGCAGTCACTAATTAAGAGAAAGTTATAGCAGCTATACAAGAGGCTGCCAAAATCGCAGAAGACCCAGACGAAATCAAAGTGGATATGCTACTGCCAAATCGATGGCAGGAGAGAATAGCGCTGGCAAAATGGATGAGGCTGGCACTTTATTCCTTTTGAGTAAAGGGACGATAGCAGTAGGATGGATCAAGTGCCAACTAAGGGGCAGAATCATCGTCCAGCGATGCTACAGGTGCCTGGGATATGGGCGCACAAGATACGACCTTAGAGGCCCGGACTGTGCAGGCCTCTGCTGGAGATGCGGGAAGGACAAGCACAGAGCTAAGGACTGCTAGGCCAAACCAAGATGTGTCTTATGCAGTAAATCTGCAGATGGAGGAGAAAGCACGAATCATATGCCTAGATCTGACCAGAATAATAATAGATAGACCAGACAAAATTCGCAAAGACCGCAAGTGGATTATAAAGACATTTTGTCTGGTTAAAAAGTTGAGGCATAACGTATGTCAGCTGCTACTTTTAACCAAACACTAGTATCGAGAAATACAGAAGAAGAAAGCATTATCTCAAAGAAATCATCAGGGATGGCATGGAAGGCAATCTTATAGTTGCTAGAGACTTAAATGCAAGAGCAGTAGAATCGAGAATGCCTACAACAAATTCTAAGGGCCAGGCAGTCCTAGATATGGCGGCAAGGCTATGACTGGTCGTTGTAAACGAAGAAAGGACCACGACTTTCCGATGGCCGAGATTTGGCAGATCGATACCAAACATTACACTGGCTTTGCGCTGAGACGGAAGGAATGACAGGTAATTAAGGAAAAAAATGGTAGTAATTACCAATATATCGTCTTCAAAATCACTGATACAATTGACAGAAGAAGCATTGCACGCAAAGCAGGATGTAATGTTAAGAAGCTGGACACAGAACGACTAGCGAAAAAAGTTGAGAATGGCATCGCTTCTATTCAAAGCAATGAACGAAGTGTTAATGCAGTAAAAGAAGTACAGAAGCTCACCAAGGAAACCATGCGACTCTTAAAAACCGCATGCGAGGCTTCCATGCCAAGAAAAAAAAAGATGGCAAACGCTCAACTTACTGATAAAATGAGGGAATTGTGGAATTAAGGCACCAATGTCTCAAACACAGACGCCTCTATCAAAGGACTAGAAATAGACCAGAGCATGGACAAAGGTACTTTGAGTACCAGCTTACAAGAAAGACGATGCGAGCTGCTATTAAGAACAGCAAAAAGCAGTGCTGGCAGACTCTGTACTGGGAAGTAAATAACGACCCATGAGAAAAAGCATACCAAATAGTGATAGGAAAACTGGAAAGTCTAGCACCAACTGCAAACAAAGACGAGGATACCATGAGGCATATCGTGGATACCCTATTTCTGACGCATCCAGAACTCGAGGATTAAGCAGACCTAAAGCTCATAGAAGATGAACCATCATTTACCCAGAAGGAACTGGAGCTAGCAGCCAGATCGCTGGAAAACAAAAATGCTCCTGGACCAGATGGCATACTGGCAGAAGTCATGGAGACAGTGGTGGCAAAACATCTACAACTGCTCTTAAACCTATACAATGCATGTTTGCGGAAGGGTTTGTTTTCAATCTTCTGGAAAAATGCACGGCTTGTACTGATCGATAAAACCAAGGGGGATACTAAATTTCCGTTATCAATTAGGCCGTTATGCATGCTGGACATCTCCGGGAAGTTATACAAAAAGCTGCTTAAGGCCCGTCTTCTACAGGCCATACAGAACGCAGGTGACTTATCTAACAGGCAGTACGGATTCAGGAAAGGAAGGTCTACCATAGGAGCAGTAGAAGAAGTAGTAAGAAGTCCTCATGTGTACGGCCCAGTCTATTATTTTTTATGGGGCTGAGATACGGAGAGATGAGATGGAAGTTGAAAAAAAAAAGTAAAAATCACTTAAGTTTAAAGAATAGGAGCCTTGAGGATAGCCTACGCCTATCGCACAGTCTTGCAGTCTGCGATAATGGTGATAGTGGGCGTAATCCCCATCGACCTTATTGCGAGGGAAAGAAGATTAAAGCACCTTGCGGAGCAGGATCTAAAGAGAATGAAAGCCAAGAAAATCGCCCGGGAAATCACCTGGGAACGCTAGCAACATAGATGGCAAGAGAAAGCTAGAGGTAGATGGACGGCAGGCCTGATAAAAGATGTCAAGGAATGGACTGAATAAAAACACAAGGAAGTAGATTACTACCTTACTCAATTCTTTTTAAATAACGAGAATTTTTGCTCGTACCTCGACAAAATGTGGAAAATACAGATGGCTGCTTGCAAGTACTGCGGCTATGACAAAGATGACGCAGAACATTCATTCTTTGACTGCACAAAGTGGCAAGCCAAACGGAACAAGCTGCAAGAAAGGATCAGAACTTTAAATCTCGACAATGTCATAGATAAAATGTTACTTAACGAAGAAAGATGGACTACAGTAGCCCAATACATACATACAGTTCTCCAAGTTAAAAAGGAGGACGGTTTGTTGGATGACTGAGAGAAGGTGGTGCGAGCGTGGATCCAGTGCCATCATGGGGGCATGGGGTGGTGTTTTTGCTGCTGCACTTAGGATGTTAGGGGGGGGGCAGTGGTGGCACTGGGAGTAGCTCTACCTCAGTGGCCTAGGTTTCTGCCCGTAGGGCTCTACGGCGGGTTAGCTCCTTGCACCTTTGTTGGGGGTGGCTGGGTTTAAGCTCACGCTGGGGAGCATCTTTTTATTATTATGCTCTTTCCCTCCATGTAACCAGAAAAGAGCAGCTCGAATGCATGATGGAAACGATAAAATACCCTAGAGGACCGAAAAGGTACAGCACGCGTTGTTGACGAAACACTGAAGGAAGCCTAAAGTAGGGGCTAAGCCTTCGCCGCCCCGGCTTGAAGTGTAAATGTGAGAGCAGATTTCAAGCCAGGTATCCCAGGAAAAATGTCTTGCCAGTTTGGTGGGTATAATTATAATAAATTATACACAGGAAAGGGTTCGTACACCCTTATATCGTGTATAAACGACCTTTGAAAAGCAGAAAAAAAGTAATAATAAAAATAATTATGATAACAACAAAAATAATGGAATTACCTATACTATTAGTAGTAATTATTATAATTATAACGACAGTAACAATAATTGTGATATTTAAAATAAGGATAATAACGATAATGATTATAATGTTAATAATAGCGAAAATGTTAATTATGATAAAAGTAATAATAATAATGATAATGATGATGATAAGAATTGAAGTCCTTATATTAATAATAATAACGATAATAATCACCATTATTATAATTATGAGGATAATTATAATAAAAGTGATAATATGCAAGACGATGAGAATGACAAGAATGTTTATAACGATCATAATAAGAATCATTATAATAATCATAATGATAATGATAATGATAATGATGCTGATAATAATAACAATATTAATGTTGATGGTAAAAATAATGACGATGGTAATGTTCTCAATGATTATGAGAATAAAGGTGATAATTATAAATCTTATGATGATTCTTATGGTAGTGACAATGATGATGATTATTATGATAATGATAAAGATGATAATGATGGTGATATTGATAGTAATAATAATGGTATTGATGGAGATAGTTAAAATAATAAACGTTATTGATTCTTAAAATGATATTAAAAGATAGTATAAAATTTTTTAATGGTAATGATGATAGTTCTGGTAATATAAAAGTAGCAAAAATAATAATAATAATGATGATGATAATAATTTTATCTTTAACAGTTTTATGTCTAAAGGTATCGGTAATCACATTTGTAATAATTACGACAAAACTCAGAGTTTTGAAAGCAGTGGTTATAATCATTATTTAAATAGAACTAAAAATAACAAAAAAAAAAAAAAAGTTATAATGATGATGATAATGATAATAATAATGATTATGATGATAATGATAATAATGATGATAATAATGATACAGATAATGATGATGATGGTGATAATAGAATTGATAACAAAAGTTATGGCTACACTTTAACTTAAACAAGGATAATAATGACGATGATAATTTTAATTTTATTGTTGACAATAATGTCGATTATGACTATAATAATCATGGTAAGAGTTATTGTTACAATAATAACATACACAACAATAATGACATAAATAACAATGATAATCATAATAATGGTAATGATAAAAATGAAAATAATAATTTCGATGATGAAATGGATCATCATGATTTGTATAGTGATGATAATTGTGATAATGATGATAATGATAATTATATGTTAATCATAAAGATAAGGATATCAGTGATCATAATAAAAATTATAATTTTCGTAACAATGACGTTTATTATCAAAGTCATGTGTAAAGAAATGGTACTGATTAAAATTAGAAACCAAAAATATTGATGCAAAGGTTTGCATGCGGTGTCCCTTGGTTTGAGTCAGCAGCGTTATTAATTTTTGATCTGGTTCCTGAATATTTAGTTTCTTATTTATCTCTCTAGAATTCTGAAAATCTAAAGCAATACAAGGGTCCTATGTGATGTGATATTAAGTCTTTGCCAGTCAGATATTGGATACCCCCTTAAAAAATCTCTTGATGCAATCGTCTTCAACAATTTCTAGACCGATTAGTAGGCTTCTCGCTGATATGTAAACTCCTATCAATCTTGATGGAGCTCCTCCTTTCAAAATTTTTGTTAAAAAATTTAGAATTGATGGGACCGATGCTCTGAATGGGTCGATGTTTTCCTCGCAGCAAAAAGATGACTATTTCTTGAAGCAACGGTGCTACTGTTTTAAGGATAATTCTGACAAGGAGGATAGAAAAATTTCTAATGACTCTTGAAGCACTTATTCCGACTCGAATGCTGTGCTAATGAGATTATGGCCGCCAGGGTAGTCATTTCCCATATTGAAGCTGCTTGAGTGCTAGAAAGGATGAAACTGTTTATAGTTCTGATTCATAATTTTTGTAAGTCTATGATTGAATAGAATAAAGGGTACTGGCTGTGCCAGCCAATCTGGTACGACTACGATGTCCCATGCATGATCGCTTTTTATTTTCCTCATGTTTTTAAAATAATTGAAAAAGGGAGGAATGCATAAAAGAACAAATTGTCTTGTAAGATTGTTAATGCGTCTTTTGTAAGAGATTTTTGATCTGCTGTTCAAAAGACACATTCGTTAAATTTTCTGTTCTTGCGACTTGCAAATAAGTCCGTTTCTATTTAGCCAAAGGCATGCCTTATCATTTTTTATGCTTTTCTGCTTAATTTGATTTTAGTGTTGTCCTTCAATCTACACGATTTCCCGTCTACCTCTTGATTGTCATTTGATTTGGCGAAAATCCATATTTTTTTTTTTCGCATCATTTTTAAATGTCTCTGGCAATCTTGTTTAGTTTTGTGTGTTGGACTCCCCCCGACACATATTATGTACAAAATAGCTGTAGTTTTATCGACATGTAAGAGGATTTCAAAATTCTCGTTTTCACTGGCAAACGTTTGCAAGCTGAAGAATACCACTATAAATTCTCATAGGTTAATTGAAAAACTTATTTTCTCTTTTCTCTAGTGTCTATAAGCTTTGTTCCCCTCACAGTAAGCTCCCCAGCCTAAGATTAATGTGTCGGTGTGGATTTCAAGGTCGTATTTTGTTTTTTTTTTTGTTTCTCAAACTATTGTTTTTAAATTTATAAACAAAAATTTTCAAAGGAGGAGCTCCATCAAGCTTGATAGGAGTTTACATATTAGCGATAAGCCTACTAATTGGTCCAAAAATTGTTGAAGACGATTGCATCAAAAGATTTTTTAAGGAAGTATCCAATATCTGACTGGCAAAGACTAAATATGACATGACATAGGACCCTTAGTTCTAAAGAGATGAATAAAAAAATTAATGTTCAGAAACCAGCCCAAAAACTAATAACGCTGCTGACTCTAACCAAGGGACCTCGCATGCGAGCCTTTCCTTTCATAAAAATGAAGTATGTAGCAATAGAAAGAGACAACATCAAAATAAAAACACCAGATAGAGTAAAAAACGTCAGGGCGTAATGAAAATCAATTTTTTTAACACTACCAATTTATAAAAAAGATACAAAAATCTTTGCAGCTTTAGCACTGTTAGCTTAGTTAAATGTCAAAGAATCGTTTAGAGGATACATTCAAACATTTTTTATAACATGCAAAAAACCGTTCAAAGTTGTTTCCATGCAATTATTATAACGTTGGGTAAAGGATGCTATGCATCTAGGTGAAAAAGACACATATTTATACGGCCCATTCAACATGACATGCGTCAACCTCTGACGCTGAAAAAAAGTGCATCTATATAGATACTTTGCAAAAAAACAGTGAGCTGGACTAGTAGCTCCAACACCTTTGTAAAGTTTTATAATTAAAATTTAAAATCGGAAAAGAACGCATTTGTAAGAGCAATTATAAAACTATATTTTAGTGTAAGAATAAGTGTTTATAATAAAAAAATTTTATAATAATTACGCCCTATTCTGCATACTACGTTTACACTGCTCACAAAAAACTCCGTAATATTTACTTTAAATAACAACGTATCACCATTAGAGATGAGGTGCGCAGTACAATAAGAAAACTAAACGAACTCACCTGTAAGTGAGAATCTATCATAATTGTACAAAGCTCCTCTTCCCAAATGATCAGTCCTTCTGCAGAAATATATCTTTAACAACGGGGTAGACAAAGGGGCAGGTGGAATGACAGAGGACAACAAAGGAAGCAGCGATCTCATGACATTGAGCCATTTTTCGAATTTTAAAATAGGCTCCCGTACTTGCAACTTTCCGCAAGAATCTTCTATTTATTCTAGTGTCACCTTATAAGCATCTAGCAATTTTTATTAAACTTTTATCATACCTCTTAGCAGTACCATTTGATTTATGCACACTCGGTTGCGATGCATCTAGACTCATTGCTTTTTCTTTCACCAAATCAAAAATTCTTTTATTTCAATGCTATTTTTCATTGTGACATCATCATTTGTAAGTTCTTTTTCACGTTTAATTTTTAACTTCATTCATACATGGAACGTAACAAATATAAATCTAATCTTTTGATTAATTCGAAGATACTTGTGCATCTTTACTGTAATCATTAACGATGGTTAAAAGTATTTTCTATATTGAGCGTAGTTGTATTATAAGGAACACTTAAATATATGTAAACCATTTCTAAAATATCTTTTGTTCTTTGTCTGTTTTTCTCAAATGGTAAATTATGCATCTTATTTTTAATACAAACGACAAATTTGGAATAATTATTTCAAATTCTTTTAAGCAATGCTTCAGCAAACTTTTTATTTCGTAACGTATTTAAGTACTTAAAATTTATCTGTTCCAAAATACGGTGCTATTTGTCTTTTAAAGTTAAAAAATCTTTTCTTGGTACTTGTCAATTCAACGGTAGTCTTAACATCATATCAAATTCAACTTTCCATTGTATGTAATTTATCTATTTTTATACAATGTTGCTAAGAGTGCACCTTTATAACAATATTACCAACTTTTGCCGTATTATTTTGCGCATCAATTTTATTTTTATCCGTTACATTAGCCAGACTAACTAAATTTGCAGTCATATCTTTTACGTAAAATACATTTGACGTATCTATTCTAACTAATCTATTAAAAAACTTTAAAATTACTTGAAACTTGTTCTATTTGTGTCAGTTTCAAGCTTCTACTATCATTTACGTTTACATTTACTAGTTCTTTCGAATCACTAGATTTAACAGAAGTATTCTCAAGATTTACTACATGATTTGCACAACTGCTATCTAAGAGACAATCTATATGTTTACCTTTAATTTCACTATGCATTGCAGTATGCTCCACAACCTTCACTGAAAACGCTGTAAGCAAGCTGTTTTCTTGTTGTAAAGTAACTTGTTGTAACGTACGGCATGTGCCTTGGTATCCACTCAAACCTCTGTCTTTGCTTCTCGAAGCATCTTGACTCGCACCGTTTCCACAATATTGTTGGCACTTGCCCCTTTGTGCTTGACCACTGTAGCTGGCATTCTTTACGTTTGGACAGTTCTTTTAAAAATGTTTAACTTAACCACAGCCGCAACAGGCTTTTTCTTGTCTCTCGTAACATTTTGATTTTGACACGAAAGCATTTTATTTTACACTTGTACTTATATTTTTAATTTCAAACATTTATGTTTTATCAATCATGTAACCAACAATCTAATTTTTTTTTTTTAAGTGTCAATTAAATCACCAACATAAATGTGCTATTTTAGGAATGTTCTCAATACATAATTTATCTTTTTCTTCTGATACTGTAGTGCCACCAGCTATTTACTCGTTCACTGCTTTTTCAAATTTACTTATAAATGCTGATGACTCCTAATAGTTTTTAAATCTGATTCCTTCCAATATTCTTCGTTATATTATCTTAAGTGCTGTCGATTTCTTTATGTACATTTCATCAAACTTTTCAATTATCTTAAGTGCCGTGTCTAAATCACCAACAAATTTTAGCTGCTTATTTGAAATAGCACTGTGTCTATGGTTAATGGCTTTCAAATCCATTTCAGTGCATTTATCTTTCTTGTCCATCGATATTCTCTCTTTTTCTATCACTATTGTAAATTTCTTTAATTTCAAAAACATAGTCATCCTTTTTTCAGTGTGCATAGTCTTAGCCATCAAATACAGATATTAAAATTTCCACCATCCTGATATCACTTGTATCAGTTCCCGAACCTTCTGGATTTTTTGATTCTTCTTTCAGATCCTAGTATAGTCCCTTCTTACTCAGTATATTTGTTCCCTGTAGTAGTATAGTCCTCTAACACCAGTATGTGCTTCATAACATTGACAAAAACTTCTGTTAAACTTCTTAGTGTTTAATAACCATTTTTTTTATTCGTCATCACTTGCGCATAATATCTTAAATTTAATAACTTTAACAAAACACGTGAAGAATAACCGTTCAGTTTTACAAGAAGTTTATCTCTATTTTCTAGTGTAATATTTACACTTATACCACATTAAACCACTGAGCTGCTACAACTTTTTAGTTTGAGGATAATTTTGTGGATCGTAGAAAATCAGTAAACACACCTTGTAGTAGTCAATAGGGTTTAATTAAGAAGCATTACAGTTTTACATACTCGTATTAGTACACTAAACAGCCAACGACAAACAGCTGCTTGTATGCATCACTACATAATCACGGTCATACACTAAAAATTGGAGTTTTTCATTAATTGGTCACTCAGGTTTAATTAATTACTTATTTTATGAAGATTTTTATACTCCTTACCTACCAATAAAATCAACGGCAAAAATAAACGCATTATTGCTTACCTTAAGGAATCGTTTGTCTGGTAATCACGGAAAAAAGTTATAATCGCGTAACTGATCATAGTATTAAACGGTATAGTAATTGACAACTAACAATTTCTTCGATTGGTAAAAGAAAAATCGTTTTTTACTAATAAGACTTAAAGTATTCCAAACGGTAACATATATGTACACATACATACGTACCTATGTGGAAAATATGTTACTCAAGAAAATAGTATATTTGTTTTATAAATAAAGTTAAAATATTCTGAGAGTAGAAAAACTTGCAGTGAAGTCTTAAAAAACTCTATCATTAGCTTCAAATTGCCAAAATAACAAAGTGAACTTGCAGTCGAAGCGACAAATCCAATTGTCAGCAAATTTTAGCTCAACCATGGCAAAAAAAAAATACTCACAGCAGTGGATAAAAACACAGCTCGTAGGAAAATGACGTAAAAGTGGATTAAGAGCCCAAGTATGAAAGTATTGTTAAACAAGAATAAAAAGGCCAGACATGTGTATTTTAGACAAGAAAAAAAAGACTATACATTTTCAACTAAAGCTTCAAGCGAACTGCCCATGAATTTTTTATCAAAAAATGCGCTTAGCCCTACGTTAATTAAAAAAAAAAAAACTGTTTAAAATAGCTACGAAAGCACCATTAATTAAAATCTTGCAAAAGAAGGTACACATAAGTATGATTCAACCACTCGAGTAACAACACATCTTTTTTAGTCCATTAAAGTAACAGCTTTTGCGAGAATCAATAATGATTACGAGTCTTTTGAGATATCATTGAATACAGCAACTCAACTACAAGATGGAGCATTGTTGTATAGAACTAATCACGATGATCTATTATTTCTACCAAACCCATACTATATATATAACAGACAAAACTTTCTAAATTGTATCAAAAAACATAAATAAAATATAGACTGGAACAAAAGGTAAGAGTATCGTCAATTCGCCAAAGAGAAAGTGATTTAATTTACTGAAGATAATGTCGTACAAAAAATGTATATTTTTTAATTTTCGTTGATTTTAAATTTATTTTGCAAATTTATTTTATACAAGTACGATACTTATTAATTTACTTTGTTCTTTTATACGATCAACCTTAAAAATGACATCCTTTAACTACCTATTAGTAGACAAGAGTGTCTGAAGAGTTGATTGCCAACTGTTCGTATTAACTCTATAAAAATAACCAAACTTATATTGGGCCTCTTATCACCACTGTTATGCACAATATTTTGTGCTATGTTTGGTTAATTTACAAAATGTTTACCTTATATGTTAAGGATTAGAAATAACTTTTAGAGATAAAAGAACCCAAAAACCTTTTTCATAGCAGCCTGTTGATTACACTTTAAAAACAAGTATGAATCTTAATGCTGCAAAGTTCATAAGGTGTTCAAGAAATTTGGCGTCTGGTCATGCAAGGTAAGCAAAACGCATTCCTTATGAACTGTTATAATTTCTCATATTATGTATGAGACTTTGTTGGAACCTTGTGATGAAGTTACTAATGATCTACGAAAAAACCGTATGAAGAAAAGTGCTGCACAAATCGTGCAACTAAGACTATGTATAAACAACCGATACAGTTTATTTGTAAGTAAGTTAAAACCAAAATCATTATATCATATTTGTAATAAAAAGTCTGTTGACGAAGAAGCGGAGTTGTTTTTATTAAATATTATTAAGCTTTAAGAATAGAAAATAAATTGACAATAATGACTGGGCAACGCTTAGCAGTACATCATTGATAAAGACAAAGTAGAACACTATTTTTAATTACAACATATGCCATACTGTCAGTAAAATATAAGATGATTTCACATCTGCTAAGCATAAAGAATCTGGTACGAAGATTGTGTTTCATGTTCGTATATTATGTAAAGCTAGCAATGCACTAATACAATGTTTGGACATAACATATCAATTATTATGTTGTCTAATATGAAACATATTTTAAAAGAATCTGACAAAAATACCATTATATTGATAGACAAATCCAGATGGCACTTGGCACCGGAACAAATATAAAAATTATAGGTAAATGCGCCTTATTTCATAACATTGACATAAGGCTTCGTATGTCTGAAGCGGGCGTTCATGCATTCACTGGTTATGATTAAAACTCTTTATTTTTTAGGAACAGTAAGACTCATCTTTTTAAAATTCTTAAAAAATCAGTAAACTTTCAAAACTCTTCCACAAAAACGGGAATAAGTTAAGCTATGGAGCCACACATTTTCTACAACTATTTCATAAGTTAAAGTAATATGTTTGTATATCATGCAACGTAATATCTGTAAAAACTGTCAATCTGGCAAGATTGGTATTATTCGACAGAACTTACAAGCCAAAAATAGGAGAAGAAAATTAAAAAAAGTAACACCCACATGGGAAGCCTTAATTTTTCCACCACGCTGCAGAGACTTGAACCAACAATGAAAAAGGGCCATGTTTGTTTCTTCAATGTAGTCAAATTCTTATCTATGAGATGTAACACAGCTAAATCCAGCTGATAACGTTTGGAAAGTCAGTAGCGAGAACAAGTTCGAATTTTACTGGTTCAACAAAGAAAAGTATCCAGAAAAGCTTATAGACATAATGAACAGTGTAGGGCTATCTGATAGACGACTAAATAGAGAAGACATGTAAAGAAGCCTCAGATGAAAAATGCGCTAAAAAAAAAATAAAAACAGATTTTATCTCGCATTGTCAATGCATGAATCATAATGTAGTAATGTAAAAGAAATTTTCCAGCTACAACACGAGATAAAAGCACTGAACCTGATTGCACCAGATTTCAGTTCGACTCTCATGCAGAGATTCATAGTTTGGAGTGCGATTCTGACGACAGATTAATTATAAATGTAAGAACCTTAAGTCCCACTATTTTCATATTTTTTTAAAGAAGGTAAAGTTATAACCAAAAAAAAAGTAACCTTAACTTTACAGATTACACGTTACTACCTCTATCAAAGACTTTAAAATTTTAAATATCTAAATATATCATACTCGATAAAATGCTTTGTTATTTTTGCAAAATACTACTAATTACATTATTATTAATTTTCTTACTTATTTATACATACATAATTCATGAATCAATCTTATTTTATGCATTAGATGAGTATTTTCGAGTGCGAGAATATTAGAAAATGAGTAATTATCCTCAGATATCTGCACACTGTTTTTATATGACAATATTTTAAAAATGTATTATACATATTTCATTATTTGTTCAAGCCCAAGTAGTACATTTTCAGATGCCTTTTAAATATTTTTTTATCAGAAAAATGATATACTTGTATATCAGTAGGTTTCCGAAACTAAAAAATTCTTCAGAGTTATGGCATAATTTCATGTGTACGGAGATATTTTTGTGATTTTTTTATAATTCAATTCACTTATTGAGACGTATGCCATAAAATTTTGGATGATTACTTTTTGTTCGATAATTTGGTATAATTTAGCAATCTCCTTGACTATCTGTTTTATTATCTTCGTACGACATGTACTTTGTTGTATTGTGGCAGCATTTATCTGCATCAGATAGCAATGATATATTCAATTTGTTCATATTATTGTTTCATTGTATTTTTAGTGTATGAAAACATTGTATGATAATAGTATTTAATGAAATGATGTTAAAAACTCTTTTGCCATACACCATCATTTGACGTTAGATAAAACAATATTTTAGCATGCCACAACATTTGGAAAATTATATATAATATACCAATGCACAAATATTTTTGCATGGCATTAGGTTAATTATTAATTATTTTCATCACCATGTCATATGGAAACAATACCGTGCAGAATCACATGACCGTAAAAAGGGGGTGTAATTGGTAAAAATAAAAATTTTTGAAATAACTTTTTGCAAAAGTACTTTTATTTAGTATCAGGTTTTTGATTTATGAGTTCGATTTTCTTTTATATAAAATGGGTGCCGTATACAAATAGGTAATCGTTTTTGCAGGGTGTAATTGGCGAAAATATAAAAGATTTTCTCATTTTTTGCACGATGATTTTTATTTGGCATGAGATTTTTAATTGATAAGTTTTTTTTTTTTTATTTTACAGAATAGATGCTATGCAGAATTATATGACTGCTTTTGAAAGTTGAAATTGGTGAAAATAAAGTTTTTCACTATTTTTTACATAAATTGTTGTATGGCATTAACTTTTTTATTTCTTATTTTAATTGATCCATGGTTCAAAATGGATACAAAACATAATTGCTTTTGCCAAAGGAAACCACAAAGTCTTGCATGCTTCAATATCTGCTATTCTTGATTACACATGATAAAATGTACGGTGTTAGGTAGGAAAAATTTTCGCAACATATAATTTCGTTCGTATATGTTCGTATTGTATGTTCGTATCAAATATATTTCATACACAGTAGTGTTCAACTTCAGAAGAATTTGTTTGTAACGCAGCACTATTATCTCACTGTTATATGAAGAGACAGCGTTTGTTTGTGTGTTCGCAAAACTTTCAAAAACTGCTAAAGTAATTAATATCAAATTTTGACAGAAGTTTAATTTTAACTTTTCATGGGTCATAGGCTATTAAAATTAACAGTATCCTTAATAGAAATGATTATATACTACTTATAAAAACTTACTGCAAAACAGTTCTGAAACAGAGTCTTAACTTTCGACCTCTGGAGGGCGAGGAGTTATGTTTTTAATGCTATCCAACATTGACTGAGCCATTTTCACAATCGATATTATGAAGTTACTTTGATAAATAAAAGTTCGTGGTTGGCTTCAGTAACGTGTGACATGCACATTGGCACATAGTCAATGTTAAGTGAAAACACATCTCATGGAATTCTATATCTTATGTAATTTTAATCGTTTCTGAGCGTAGATGATGTAGAAGAAACTTTATTTCTTACTTATTTAAAAAGCAAAGCCACAAAAACCGTTGTAACAGCTAACTATAAAAACTGCTCAGCCGATCTTCCTAAAATCTTACATACTGATTATTGGCACTTCTTAGATGGCTTAGGTACAGTTATTATCTTGAAAAAGAAATAACAACAGCAATAAATAAACTTAAAGTTTCGCAAACAAATGCTTACTTTTCACCTGATTTTATTAGGATGTGCTCGATAGCGTAGAAGTGAGGTTAAAGTGGCCTGCAATAGAGTTAGGTAAGTCTGGATATAACATCCCCGAGAAAATTACCGGATATCACAGTCGTTCACCAGCATTGCATAAAGCATAAAGCTGAGAGTCGTGCAGCTGGGTATCTCGGCTATCAACGATACTGTTCTTTTCTATCAGTTCTTTTACCCAACCTGTTATGACTAGAGTAGATTTTGGTATAACAGCAAACCAGGAAAAATAACCCCTTAGGAGTGTGGGCAACCATAACGGCCTCCCCCACAGTGACTCGTCCCAATGACATCCTCACAGAGAAGGTAATCTCTAGGCCTACTTTCTTGACTAATGATGAGCAGCTGCTTTTCCAGGGAGTGACCGAAGACGAAACATTCTTTGGCTACCAGTGTACCTCCCCTCAGCGTTGTCTTCGTTTTCAGAGACTCCAAGAGTAGGAGTTCAGCAACCTTCAGTTGGCTCTCTATTATCAAGGACAATAATAAGAAATGGCTAGAAGTATCACCACTGGCCTTTTTTAGGGTTATTGTAAGTATTAACGTTTCCTTATAAACCGTCAATCTCATCGGTTTTTTTAGAGACATCTAGCGATTAGCTACCTTACTAAAAATACATTTTTACTATTATTTGCAGCAACGATTCGTCAAATAATAGTTCATATAAAGCCAGCCACTATAACATCAAGTCAGTCATTCACTGGAAAATGTCATGAGCAGGGTTTTACCACCGCAAGGATAGAAACCCTGACTATTAATAATTGTGTATTATCCTCTCAATTCTGAGCATTTATCGAGAAATTATTAATCGTCTCTGAGGTCTGTGCTAGTCAAACTTAACAGAGAAAATATTAAGAAGAAATAATCTTAAAAAAGCTGGGCAGTCTCTAATAGGAAAGCATCACAAACCAATCTACCCACCTTAAATCACTTAAATGACTCAGCTCTGCAAAAAAATAGTACTTCAGATACCATATCTCTGGAGTAACACCAAGAGACACTGAGAAACAACTTTACAACTAGCTCTAATGCTTCAGATGTTGTCATTCTCTTTCCAATCAGTATGCTGCTATAACGGCAGGCCAGAGAGGAGCACCGAGAAGTATACAGTCAATCACGTTGCCTGAATAACATAAAAATTAAAACAAAGAAATTTTTAATCACTGTAGAATACTATAAATAATTATATTTTGTTTCCTGTTATGTAAATTTTTTAGAAAGCTTCACGCTTGCTTGCGAATTTGTAATTTTAGATTTTTTTATTTTAAAATTATCGCTGTAGCAAAATTTTTTAATTGAGAAAGCTATTGTAACGAGAAACTTTTTAAGAATAAAAATAAAAGCCTTAATTTTCATCTTTTACTTAAATTGAAAATAATACTTTATTTTGAATAGTGAAAGCCTTCATTACATAAGCTAAAGCATAAGCTATGAACAGCCAAAGTCTTTACCTTACACAACTGTAAACTTAACCACTTGCAAAGCATTTATCACAAACAAGCACAACGTTAACTACAGCTAACCAAAGCCATAGCATTCACTTATAGCCAGAGTCTTAACATCCAAAGCCCAAGTCATGAACAGCTTAGTTGATTTCTGTACACTACCTGCAGTTAAGATTTAAATCGCAAATAGCCAAACGTTACCTACAAATAACTATAAAGTTTATGCCACACAGCAATAAATAACTTAGTTTAATTTTTTATAGCCTTAGTTCTAGCCACAAGTCACAATTGTTATCAGCCAAGCACCATCTGAATACAAATTATATAGCTATTTATATTTTCGATTCATTATTCAAACAACATTAGTTAGCTTTTTTAGAAGTATTTTTAATGTATTTTAAGAATTTTAAAACTATGTCGAATGTTTAAAAAAAATTTATAAAATTTCTCTGAATCTGGAAGAAATCATGTTACAGATAAACTGTTGGGAGGTAACTGCATTGTGTGGAACAAAACCTTGTCTTTTTTGGTATACTAGTGGCCTTATGAGTGCACACTTATTAAAATTGCTCGTCCATCAGTTTACAGAATTGTTTCTACGTTAGATTTATTCTTTTTCTACAACAATACAATCCAAATATTTATTGGATAAATTACTATTACTAAGAATCAACATTTTTAAGATGTCCACATTAATTATTTTTACAAAAGACTTTAAGAATTTTTACATTTGAACCTCATTTAACACGACAATTATAATAATTTAACATGATTTAATGTACTAATAAACATAATAAGGATATCTAAATTTTGTTTAAATGTGATTTTCAAATAGGGCATTGTATTTGTACATATAACGATATAATAGTTTATTGATTTATGATTCCCTTAACAAAATAGTATTAAATAATGGTTTTATTAATATTTCAGGAATATACTACGGTTATTATTGTAACAATCAAAAAATTACTTATTTTCATAACTTCAATATCATAAAAATCGTCTAAATTGTGGTGTGTTATCTATAGCCCTTGCAGTAACACTTTTATGAGGCCATAAGCCAAAATCTACGTATTATAATAAAAATATCATGCGTCAAGATTTGTTGATAACGTACTAGAGAAGATCATTAAAAGGTTTTCCATGCTTACCATAAATGTTTTCTATCAATTATTACCAATTTTATCATCGCGTAAGTGAAACAGTAACCACAATGATAAATTAAAAAAAAAAAACGTTATAAAAAATTGGAAACGCTGAAGTTATTGCATGGCAAATGAAATTTTTAATGACAATAAAAAAAAAATCTTTTGTAAGTAGTGAAAGCGTAAAGAAAAGAGAATATTATTAAAAAACAAAGAAAATGTTACAGGAGCACAAAAAAGTGGCATCAAAAAATTTGTTTTACAAAAAATTACAATGAAAATGTTTATACTACTAAAAATATCCTATATTACTTAGTACTAGTACTAGTAACATAGTTAATGTACTAGTATCATAGAAAATTATTCTACAAAAGTTAAAATCGTTGAAAACTTTTTTTTCTACGAATTCTAATACTTTAAATTCATAAGTATTAGTAACATACAAGATTTAAAAAAAATATACCGTAATAATTGTTAGTACATGATAGTGCTATTTAGTTGATTAAAAAATATTAACACATTTGTTCAGAACATTATGGTAACGTTGGATCTACTTTCGTCCTCGCAACGGAGGATGGCAGGTGAGAATATTGTATCGACTTCTATTCAGAAACTAAGATTAAAGCAAGAAAGGCGTTACAAAGTTAAAAAAAAAATTAAATTACATTTAAGTTAATTATGTAATATTTAAGTTATTAAAAAAACATATTATGCGTTGCTTCTTATGTGGTATACCTAATCATACCTCTTTTTTAGAACCATATTTTTGAGATGCCATACATGATTTTCAGTATAGTTTATTTATTGAGTTTGAAGATATTCTAAATAACGAGACAGTCTCTAAAGATTGTACAACATATAAAAAAAAGAAAAAAAAATCCAAAATCAAGTCATCAGAGAGTAATGGATTTTGTAGAACGATTGACATTGATGTATTAATATGTTAAAACTACAAACGTTCTTCTTAGATATTGTTAAAGAAAAATTTTGAAGTGCTGACATGTTTCTTTTATCTACCGATAAACACTCAGTTAAATTTCACGATATTGATAAACTAGGCCATACGAGTATTGGCTACAATCAAGTACTATTGCGTCCTCTAAAATTTTTACAATCACAAGTGTTGTCTTTTTACTATCCCATTTTAAAAACAGTAGAAAAACTAATTTTTGAGCTATAATACTCATTCAAAATTATTTTAAAAATGGAAAATGCTTTGAATAATGTAAATACAGAATAACTAAAAGTTGTTATTAAAAAATTAAAAATAAAAGGTACATCAATTAAAACCGATCAAAATCTCATTCAATCAGAACTTAAATACAAATGTTCCAATGGTATTAAAAATTGTACAAATCATGTCGAATATCCACTTAAATTGCCTTGCATTTCGTGTGATAAATAGTATGTTCTGTGAGAGACGCTTTTTGTTTTGATGCGGGTTGTAATAGTATTATTGCTTTGATATTACTTAGTATACAATACAGTCTTTTGCGAAACATTTAACAATTACATGTTACTGTAATTCTAACAGGAAGTGTTATTTGCTGACTTCGTTTAACAAATTTGAAAAAAAATATTATGGTATCTTATAATCCGTTTTAAATAAGCTTTTAGTCAAAGAAGTTCCAGAGTGAATCCGAAGTCCTTAGAATGTGAAAAAAATTTTAAATCAAAAAGCTAAGGCTTTTTAAACTTGATTAAAAATGGGCTCCGTCATAACAAAATACCTTATTCATCATGTTGAAAAAATTTAAGAAAAAAATCGTTTCATTTATCCTCATAACTAGAAAGAGTCTTTAGAAAAAACAATATTTGAAAGCTAATTCTGTAAATATAGATCACAAACTTTTTTTTTAATTCAGAGCCATCCAGTATAAGCATAGATCAATTTAAATATTATATTATTAATAAAAATTGCATGAACAAATTAACCTTTCATCCAATCCCAAAATAAAAATAGATAAACTACAAATGCTGTTACAGTCTAAAGTAGAATATGATAAGGCATAAGATAAGGATCTTCCTTATGTCAGCTGAATAAAAAAATGCACTTCAGACACATCTTCTATTATCTAAAAAAATCATAATCTGATCCAAATTGGAAATATTATACAGTTTGGCCTTCTTATAAAAAAATGAAACAGTAAATGCTTTGTATTAGATGTTACAAGTTTCTGCTGCTGTTTTAGATAGAGGGGAAAACTTAAATCTTAAATGCTTCCCTGATTTGCCTTCTTAGAAAGAATGTGGGCAACACACACACACACACACATATCCGCCCCCCTGCGCGCTCCACGTGCCAACCTCCTCACTCTTGTTGTGTTATAAGTCTAATTTTTTCAAAACAAGCTTTACATTATTATCTTATTAAGCCTTAAAAAATAATAAAAATAATAGTTGGTACAAAAAAAAAAAATGTTAAAGTATATTTGACAGAATTCAGAAGACTATGGCATTTTTCGAAAATACTCGGGAATACATGTTATACGCTGGGGATAGATTACTGGGCTGCTTTTAAGGAAATATGAAGAACAAGCTGCTAATTTTAAATAAAAGTGGTAAAGTTTATATAAAAAAGAGAGATGTGCCCTTAATTTTATTTTTGGTGAGCTTAATTATTTCTTCTAGTGGCCCTCTTTTTAAAATGAGCTGTCTATCCAGTATGTGTCAATAGATATTTCTAAGACCTCGTTCTTAACTCTTATAACTATCTCTGCCTCCTGCGCGCTCTACGCACCAACCCCCGTAGTTGCAAACATAGATTTGTGAAGTATGGAAAAAAACACGTATTATATTGTTACTTAAAATTAATATATATAATAAACGTATATGGATCATAATTAATAACATGAATTTTTAACAATTATTTTTTATTTTCCCTGACTAATGCCTAATTCTTATATATTTGAAATTATATAAAAAAAATTGACAACGTATTAAAAGATATCAAATTTCGTCAAAAAATAAAATATTATAATATTGTTAGAGTCACAAATTGATTTTGTTTTAACAGTATCGTTGATTGTTATTTTTTTTTTAATTTTCTATAACTAAAATTTTGGCCCATTGATATTTTTTTATTTAATTTAGAACTTTATCAGTGTTACAAATGTAACTTTAAATTTTCAAATTAAATTAAGAGTGTATATCATCGCACGAAAAAATTCACAAAAAAAAATTTTTTGTATGTGATCTTCATAGCATTATAATATTAGAGAAGAAAAACTATTTGCGTCACACAAAGGAATGACAAAACATTGAGAAAAATTTCAACTGTATTGAGTGCAGGACATGTTTCAAAAGATATAATCACTTATAGAGACATTTGAAAACTCATGAAATAAAAAATCCAAAAAGTATTTGTCAAATTGTGGGAGAGGTTATGTAAGAGCAGAGCACCTAAAAAGACATATTCGAGTATGTAATCAAAATAAATATTGTAAGTAAGTTAATTGTAATAAAATTTTCTGTTTTGTTTAAATAAAACTATATGTGAAAATTAGAACATTTGTAACAGTTAATATATAAGGCTTTACAAATTTATTCACATTCTATATATGGGGGAGTGGGGAAGAGCTAAAAAAAAAGTAGGATTACTCAAAAAATGCAAGAAAATGAAAGAAAAACTACCATGTTTGGGGGAAGCGGGGGGGAGCAAAAACTTGCTCTAATTCTTACGACTCTATAGTATAGAAAGATACATATATATAAAGAGGGAGATATAAAGAGATAGAGAGAGAAAGAGAGGTTCTAAGTGACAAGATTTGAACATTGACGTCAGCACTCAAAAATAAGATAAAACTTGCAATATCTTTCTTCTTTCTTATTTCATAAGACACTAAGATAAATAATCTACGGCTTTACGTAGCAGAGGGATAAAATTTAGATCTTACGGGCTTCCCTGATTTAGTTTTTTAAGGGAAATGTAAGTAACAAGTAGAAAGAGCGAGAAAGAGAAATATAGAGAGAGCGAAATGGAGAGAGAGAGAGAGAGAGAGAGAGAGAGAGAGAGAGAGAGACAGAGAGAGAAGGACAGAGACTCTAAAACTAAAGAGATTGTAACTTTGACCTGAATACTTACAACTTGGATAAAATAATGCTTTAACTAATTTCTTATTTTATATCAAAATAAAAGAAAAGAGACGCTGAGATATTTAAAATGTTTATTATCACAAATCCAAGATTCAAAGATATGGTTAAAGATTCTTTGCAACTGTTAAATAATATGAAACTGCATTAAAATCTAGATATTTTTCTTATTTACGTGGTACAGAATCATACTGGAAAAAAGTTCGCAATAAATTAGGTTGCATGACACGTGAAGATAAACTAGATAGTCTATTTAAGTTCTGGATAGTGAATGAGGTTGAACTGAGGGTAATACATTAAAAAAGATGATACTTTGACCAATATTATCATTCTATAAGTTAACTATTAGCGAATGCTCTGGTGTTAGTGAGATTTTCCTACAGTCGATTTAAGGCCACCATAGCTTACATTATACCACCGTCACATTCCATTTAAAAAATAATACATTACTACTGGGTTTCCGAGTACTAAGGTGAAGGATTGCCTTATTACCATTGATGTCTTTAGATAATAGATGTTCTGATTTATGGTACAGATTAAAATGATCAAGTTTAACGGCTTATTTTTAAACACGTTAGTCATTATATCTAAAAAAAAATATTTTAACATAACTTTATCACCACATTCCATTGTATTAACAACACAAGCAGAATAATTATTGCATACATAAAAAAAAGTGAAAACTGGATTTTACAGTCATTGCTATATTGAATTTTTACGTTCTGTAGCTGATATAATAGTTTTGTGGGACTTATTTGTTGCCATGGTAAATTGATTTAAATTAAAAACCACATCTTGATTTTACAATTGACTTTGGACAAAAGATTAACTTAATGTTACTGATTACAGAGCCTGTTTTTTCACTTATTTGGAAAGGATACAACGATGCCTTATGTATTAAAGGACCGTCCTACTCACTTACAAAATATGTTAGAAAAATATGGAATAAAAGTTAAAAAGAGAAATGCTGATTATTCTGATCTTTAATAAAAAAAATCAGATGTGGGTCTCGGGACCCCCGGCAGAAGTAAAACTTCTAATTCAAGTGTTATTAAACTCGGTATAATAAAAACTGAAAAAATTAGAGTATACCTAATTTCAATAGATCTTTAAGAATCCCATATTAAAATAGTGAATACTCTATTATTATTACGTATTTGAGTACACGCATGCATAAAATACATATACTTATGTTACACTTTATCCGTGAATTCGAAGAATTTTCATGTTTGCTATGATATATTACGTATGAGTATATGTACGAATTGTTTGTCATGTAATGCAGAACGAAACAAAAACTTTTTTTCCGTAGTACCCCAAAGAAAAATACTTTGGTCCAGTAACACGGGACAAAAATTCTTTTTATTTAAAGTTTGTTATTCGTGCATTTGAAATGATACCATATGTGTACAATTAATTGTTGTTGGAATTATTGTATCCAACAAATTTATTTCAATTTTGGCTATCATAAAAGTAAAATAATTTACTCTATCTAATTGAGATTAAGGAAAACAATAGACATGTAGCTATTTTCTTGTTTTCAAAGATAAGATTGTCGTATTATACCCATTCAGTACTTAAATATAAATTTATGCGCGTTTTCTTACATACATGTATACGTATAAACATGTGTGTTATGACCAGGATGTGCAACACGTATATGTGTATACAAAATACAAATACTTTGCCTCTAGTATATAGGTACAGCCGTTATTTTTCTCTTTCGTCTTTTCTCCCTACCTTTACCTCAGTAGTATATCATATCACACCTTAGGTAGTAGAGTGGCGCACGCTGCAAAAGAGAGAGACGGAGCAATAGAAGGAAGTGTATAAGAGAGAAAATTATTGACAGGGCTTGGGCCGCAGGGTGGGTGGCTACGTTTTTTCGTAACGCATTTCCCCTCACGCGGCTGTTCACGGCCCAACAAAAGAAGCTTCACTTTAAAAATCTTTGTTTAATCAGCTTAGTCTTTAGCTGTACGTGCCTTATGATGTAGAGAATGTGAAATGATAGCAGCAGCTGATATTTTATAAGGCCATTATTTGCATAGAACAGATTTTACAGCAATTATTGAACGGATAACAGTTAATATTGTAAGAGGTAAAAAACTTAGACCATTTAATAAAATAAAGGGCTTACAAAAAAATTCTCTAGATACATGTTAAGATTTCTTTACATATAATCCTGGTTCTAATAGATTAGAAGAATTGTATATTTTGTGCTTGTATGGCTTAGATTAATGATGTAAGACTCTAAAAAAGTGAGTTGACAAAGCCGAATGTTACGAACTGTTAATTGGTTTGAATTGTAATAAACAGATGAAAGAAAAAAGTTACAGATTAGGCCTTTAAAATGCTATTGTGAAATTGGGAAGTACCGTAGTTACTAATAGTCAAACTTACGTTGTAGCTACAAGAGTTACTGAGTTACAAGGTTTGCATCTAATTAATTTCGATACCTCAGCTTCAACTGTGAGTATTTAAGCTATTCTTATAAACAATAGACTGCGTGCAGAATATCGTCAGAATTGAAATACTTTTAATGAACTATCAGATCATAAGAGATATAAACATAACTGGAAATATTAAAGCTCATGATACGCAAATGTATATAAATTGTAATGTGACATTAAGAGACGAGAAAGAACACCATTGTGGTATGTCTAGTCATATAGTATGTATTTTACTGTGAAAGAACTGTTTAAAAAATGGAGAAAGTTGATTTACCAATGATTACAACTGTAGTTAGTTGACAATATATGTTATTTAGAATAAGCTATAACAGATTTTATAGAAATAAAAAATTTTAAGAAGAAACGTAATACCGTCTTGTAAACAAAACATAAAAGGTTAAAAATTTTAAGTTATTAATAAAGTGCTTCACCACTATACAACATAACAAAGGCATTACAAAAATATAATACTTCTTCTTATTTTTGTTGCTTTGAATCAATAAGACAACAAATCATTTTTCTATACGTTGATAAGAAAAAGGGTAAAAAGAAATTAAAGTTAACTATTGCTTAAATTTTTATATTCCATTGTTACATAAAAGGTTCTCTGACACTCTTACAAAATTTACAAAGAACAACTTAAATACTTATTAAAAAGATCAACTTTAATATACAGTAAAAGAATAGGAGAGTTTCTTGTATTTTGAATACATCCCAAATAATTACGATTACAAACTTAATAACGTAGAATAGTCAAACAAACATGACGTCTGACCTACATATACCTTGCCACAAGGGCAGAAAATTTAATATACTATACCTTATAATAAACTTTCTGGTCATTTACTTTTTTTCCATTAGATAATTAATATGAATTCATTACAAAAAAAAAATACGCAGTAAAAAATGACAATAGGAAAAGTATGTTTAGTTAAAAAAAAAACATTATTTATAATAAAGAAAAACGACTAAAGGTCTGAAAGTTTAAGCAAATTGCTGTTGTATAAGCAATCCTTTTGTTTCTATTTTACTAATAATGAATGGCAATATAGATCTAAAAAAATTTTGAGACTAATAGAATAAGGTATCTATTACCAGACAAAAATCTTCTGATATTATTGAGATTTTCTGTACGGAACTTATAATCACTTTGGTAAAAACATTTGTCCATCGGGTTAATAAAGATAGTCCTTTTGTTAATGTTGAATTTCAGAAAAAAAAAGTTAATTTTCTTTTAAAAGCCATACTTTCCTTAAATTAATCAAAGTTGTACGGATGAGTCATTGACTTGTAAATCATAATATCCAAAAAGAAGAGTGCATTATTGTTTTAATAATTTACAGCAAATAAAATATGTTCACTGTAATTGTTTGAACAGGATATTACAACTTCTGTATTTTAACTCTCAAAACCAAGAGAAAATCTTTCACATATCTTTTATAGTATAGCACAGAGGCCAAGGGTTGAGCATTTAAATCTCCAACTGCTTGAGCACCATTTTACCAAAGAAAGCACTACAATGAACCTCTATGAAGTAACCAATACATTGACGGTTATATTAATCATTAAATTCAAAAAAGGTTAAATTAAACACAAAGTGTATGGCATTAAAAGAATCTATTTTACTGATGGTAATATATATTCATCAAGATATTTGCATTTATCAGATATTCCTTTAATTATCTAATAGAAGATGAGTTGAAAAAAACTACATTGAAAGATATAAGTATAAAATTTTCATGGATCATTAAATCCTTTAATGTAGCCTTAAGTTCTAAACAACTATTCTGAGGGGGAACTAAGACGGTGAAATTGCATTTAAAAAAAAAAAAGTAATCATTTATAATTATTAATTAAACATTTGTAAGAAAGATTTTATAGAGGAAGAGTTAAACTAGCTAAAAACCCCTACTTGCATACTTTTATTAAAACATACACTTTAGCTTCGTTCTAATTATCTATATGAAACCTAAAAGATTTATTAGACCTATCAGAATTTTAGTTATAAGAAGCCAAAATTCTCTTACACCAGTCAAGTTTACATAGAACATTAATTGATCTTGAAATTACAAAATCTCAAGTAGTGACGGCCTTCATGTTTTAACACTCTATAGTTTATAATACATATTTATTAAGTTTGTTAGAATAGGATTATTCCTTGCGATCTTCTAAACTCGCATGTTTTTAATCCTCAAACTCACTTTTTCTAATATTGGGTTTCAATACTTGTTTTTTAATAGTAATAAGCTAATATCAATTTTGAAATAAGAAAAAGATCAATTACATGGAAGTTAAACATCAGGCATAGAGGCATAGTAAGACTTCTTACCCTTGTGGCAAGGTTTACGGGGGCCAAACGTTACGGTCTTTAAAAAAAAAAAACATGAGCATGAAAGAGATGTTACAAACAAAAAAAATTTTTTCTGTGGTAGACATTCCATGTATTGTCTCCATTCCTACAAATTCAATAAGGATTTTGTTTAAGCAAGAGGTGAGAATGACTTTAGCACAGAATTCTTGGATTTTAAAACATTTTTTGAATTTATAACAAAATATGTAAGAAAAGTTATTTCTGTACCTAAAATTCTGTCTACATTTTTTTTAATCAATAACATCCATCGTTTTTAAATGGTTGATTTAAACTTAGATTCACGTTTTTTTTTAAAGTTTGTATTGAATATTTCCATGTCCAAGGATTCATACATAATCTAAACTTATAACACAAGTTTATTATGATATCTTAATTTTTTAATAACTGTACATCCATGTGCGCCTTATGGTATGGCTAAATCAAACTTACGTTATAAGATCTGCATGATTTTAATTTATGCAATATACTTTTTTCTTTTTGTGTTGTGATATCTATGCAAGTAGGTTGGATCCTTTGAATAAACATCATCACTTTGATAAATAGTGATTTTTGTACTAAAAACATCAGAATATTTACATACAGTCTGTTAGTACGGCTTAGCTTTTTTAGTAGATACTTGTACCTCCTACAGTGTAAAAGTTTTAATTTTTTTTTACTATGCCTTAAATAGGCAATGCGTCTTTACTAAAATTAGTTAATTTTGTATTGCGTTGCTTTTTCCTCTTTTTTTTACAAGTTATTGTTTAATTTGTGTACTTGGTGGTTCTTCGAAATGTCTAAAAAGGCCACTAATGAATGGCTACACGTCATAAATTAATCAACTAAAGATACTCAACCCAACAAAAATGTATCTTTTTTTTGCTAAAAGTTGGAGCAAGATAAAGCGGAAGATTTCTTTTTTTTTTTAAGAAAAAAGATTAATTCAAAATTCTCAAGTTTGGCGATACATAAAAAAGTTATAATAATTTATTGGTATGATAAATACTCTTACTTAAGTGTATCAGTGCATTATAAATTTAGTGAAATAAAATTAAAGGTTTAAAAAATTCTGAGGTTCATTACAAATTGTCAAAATGTAATCATTACAATTATTTTAATACTTAATCACGGTAAATAGATTATCACGAAAAATTATAGGCCTTAATAATAATTAGTTAAGGTTAATATTCTAATTTTATTGTAAAAGCAAAACATGTCAACATTCTGCTAAATTACTAGGCCTGACAAATTTTCTAGCCTAGTTTCTTACGGTTTTTGACAGAAAAAGTCTTAACTATGTAAAGAAAAACTTATGTTTTAAATATTTTATTATGTTAAGTACTAATAACTAACGTGAGAAACATGGTAACTAAAACACATGGAATCGTTGTACTATTTGCTTTGAAAACAATGTTTGTGTAACTGTATTTTATAATTATATGATTTATAGTGATATTGATACGACCTGCTTCTTTTTCTAACATGAATATTAACATATCACAAATAAAATTAGTTTCATAGAAAATAATTCCTAAATGCAAGTATCAATTATTATACTTGCGATTAATGTAAACGTAAGATATTTTTTATGCAATCATATTTCATCGTCAAAATATATGATGCAATCATAGTTGATTGCTTTAGTGTACAATTCATTAAGATTTAATCGCAAACTTTAGACTGTTGCATTCCAAAAATTTAATTGCAATTAAAACATCTGTTCAATGTAAAAACCGCCGTTAAAAAGTGGTGTCTAAATATATAGTAGTTGGACTTTATCCTCTTTGTATTTCGAGCAACCCCCTTTAGTTAAGATAATATAATAAATGGATGTCAAGGACTTTTAAAATTATATTCTAATTAAAATACTCATTCTTAAGAAATCTTTAGGCATATAAGTAAAAATTTTTTTGATTCGCTATACAATTAATAGAATTCTCATTATAATGATTTTAAAATTCATGATAACCTTAAAAAAGCAATACCTAATACTTTTGCTTATTAAATCGGACAATATTTTTTATGGTTATTCATATATATGCAGGTAGAAAAGCTCCAATAGTTCAAAAAAGTTCGTTTAGTAAAGTAATCGTCAACTCTATGTATGGCAATCAATATAATAATAATAAAAAAATTTAGAGTTACAACAATAATAATAATCATAATTATAATAATAATAATAATAAAAATAACAATCACCATAGGGTAAAGAGAAGAACTTATTTATGTAAGACATCTATTTATTTCTTACTCTCATAATGTTAGAAATTTTTTTTAATTGGTTGGACTACTATAGTATCAGTATGGCTTTTATAAGATATAACAAGTTAACTGTCTTTCAGATATCAGTTGCTTAGGCTCTTTCCACACAGCTTAGTCACCCAGCTAAGTATTACATTAACTTCGAATGCAGACTTTTATACGCAGTTCAAATCACTGAATCAAATCCTGTATATGCTTTAATGACACCAATAAGCTTACTTTCCACTTTTTATAGTCACTTCAAAGCTTTTGATAAAAGTGTAATTCGCTAATGTAATGTAAAGCGTTAGTTCGTATTGACAAGAACTTTTAATAGCCTTTCTTTAAAGTAGGACAGTCAGGTTAAGAATCTAGATGACTAGTTTAAAATTAACCTTTTTATCTTCAATCGACTCAAGTACAATCGCAGTAAAATATATTTCACAATAAAGAGTGGTTTGAGTGCTCGATCACTTAGATTTTACACTGTGATACAAGCTTATGTCAATCTGTGTAGAATACTAGTATTAGGTGTACAAGGGCGAATTGATATTGTTATTGGATAAGTGTCTTAGAAGATCGTTTAAAGCTTTATTTCCTTACATGTTTAACTTTTAAAAAGAGCAAGCTTTTTGAATTAAAGTAAGGTATGTACAGCGTGATTACAAGAGCAAATACATAATGTGATATTTCGAAGTTGCTGAGTACTTTATTTCAATATTTCCAGTGTGGAGCTGGATGTTTAAAGTAATTGTTATTAAATACATAGCATAGGAGAATTTATTTCAGCCATATAATTTTGGTAGTTGTGTTAATATATAATTAACTATTTATTAATCTTACATGACATAGTGTCCATCATTGCATAATAATACCATGTTAATACTAAATTATTCTTGTCTAAATAATAATGATGATCTTTTTTTTATTTGTACAATACACCTAGTGATTACTTCAATCATCTTTAGCTTAAAATTTGTTGTACATCAATAAAAATGATTTATGAACGGTTGTACTTTCTGCCATGGCAAAAATATTAGACTCTTTAACACATTGGTCCTCCCTAATAAGTCTAGGTATACACTTACAAAGAAAAAACAATAAGAAGTTATGTTTTAATAAATTGCTACAACACATATTTTAAATAATTATACCTATATTTAACTACTTTAGAAAAGTAAACGTCATCAATAAGCATTCCATATTGATATTTTAAATTGTTTTCATGTAATAGAGCATTACAAATATTTATGTAAGATTTATTTCGTAACAAGATTATGTCATATTAAATACTAAACACTGTATTTTTACACCTTACATTACTAAAAAAGAGTGGCCCTTACAAAACTTAATAGATTAACGTTTTCAGTTAAGTCATTTTTGTTTTAAGTAATTCAGAGTTACTATTACTGAAGATAATGAAAAAGAAAAGATGATATGATAGAGAATGATAAAGAAAAATTTAACTATTACCTTATGAAAGTGTTTAACGTTTCTTGTTTAATGGAAAAAAAAATTTGTACGTACAAAATAATGTTTATTCGTAACTTCAGTTGAATTGTTATTTAACTCAAAATTTATTATGGAGGTTATTGATCGTAACTAGGTTTCAAGATAAAACATTACTTAGATGGCTAAAGATGTAAACGTAACTTGAACTTTCATGTTAGGGTTAAAAGTAGTTACTCAAAGTTCCTTGTTGTGTTAAAGAGTTTGAAAAAGTCGTATCACATATTCGATAAGAGCGTCAAAAAATATTTATTTTAAAAAACTCTGTCTGATTAATTAAATATTCACAGTTTCCTTAAATATTTCAATACAAATCAATTAAAAAAAAACTTTGAAACACTTTTAAAAGAGTTAAAATCAACACAATAGAATGCATCTTATTGAAATACTACCACATTTTATTTATTTCTGTCAAATCCAAATGAGTAAAAATTTTAAGTGCATGTAAATATAAGTTATCTAATAATTTTGTTTAATAAGTGCACTACGATCAATTCTAGTATTAAGAGTGGCTTTTTTAAATTAAATATTCTTAAAGAATTTTTCAGAATTACTCAATTAAATCAAAGTGAGCAGTATTCTCAGTGGCCAAGCTAGGCATGATTAAACTGTTTTTTACAGGCCTTGCACAGTGATCCGTTTGAAAGCTCTTTATCAGTGAAGTAAGGCTTTTTGTTGTAAAATGTTCATTAAAAAAGTTAGTGCAAAAGGATTTTTTAGTTATCGTGAAACAATTTTAGACATTTAGAGCAATAAGACTACATTATAGAGCAAAACTTACTGACAATGATGGCGTGGCTTACAGCTTGAATCACTTATAGAGCTTTAAACTCAGAGGCATATCCCGTTCTGTAAGGGTTAGTGACAGTTGCGACCTTTGCTTCAGATCACTTACTACTCGTTTACTTTACTGATATACGCTCACTTACGGGCGGTCCTCTTGTCTCAGCCATTTGTCTCGCTCCTTGGGACACAAGGGTTTTGATTAAACGGCAAAACTAATTAATAAGGACTGGGTAATAACAGGTACTGCATTCAATAGGTTTTCACATCTCGTTTATAAAGAGATGCAGTAGGCTAAGTAATACTGAACTACTACCACTGGGGAAGTAACCGGGTAGTGCGCCAGCTGGGACTGCTAGAGTCAGAGGCCGTCTGGATGATTGCATGTCTGGTGGTAACCTTTGAGTACTATGAACATGAACTACATATGTACCATCTTGGAAACACTTTCTTACACAATGCCTGGGCAGTCTTCTGAGGTAGATTCAAGAAAGAGTGGCAAGCGAGCGCCAGCCCAAGTAAACTGCAACTTTCTTTGCAACAGGGAGACTGCTGTACTAGTTTACACACCATCCAGTTTTTTGTCAGAAAAAAAGAACAGTGCTGTTGTTTACTTGGCTGCACAAAACACTTAAGGTTATAAAGATCGAATGTATAGAGAAATCATATGCAGAAGTTTCGTGAAAGGGATATCACAACCTTCTGTCTTAGTGAATGTGCAAGCGGTAAAATAGGTGACTTTATCATACAACTGCACTGAGGTAGTGGTGATCCAAATACTTACGAAAGGGCTCCACATTATTGTCCAGCCACAGACGTGACAGGCTGCTTAGCACTCTAAGTAGAGTGAGTGACATCAGTGCTATTAGCTTCTTCAGCAACAACACAAGGATAGATCTTGAATTTATCAGCAGGATAACAACGTAGCCCATCGCTAAGCAGATAAAAAAGTACGATGCTAATAAAAAAAGGTATAAAAGAGAAAATCTCAGAGCAGTGAAGGGGGCCCCTAGCTGAATTCCTAAAAAAGGAAAAAATGCCAGAGAAAATCAGAAGTTTATTTCTAAAATTACTGCTAATGGCAGTAAAAGTGGCAGCAAATAAGATCATGCTAAATAAATTAGAAAAATATTATGTTTAAGGTTGAAAAAGGGTAGATCTTTACTGAGATCCTCATGAGATGAGGTCAAATTTCAGAAAGCTGAAGTCGTAGTCATTGAAATCACCCCAACCACAAAAAGAGATTCTTTTTTTAAGGTTAGAGGAGTGAAAGATAAGAAAATTCGTAATTTTTTAAGAGGTTATCCAGCGATGAAAATGTTTGTATTTACACGTACATTAAAAATAACAGTTGATAGTAATAAAAATATTCTTATGGCATTAATGTCAGCTCCTGTATCAATAATAAATCAGTCTTCACTTTTATTCAGTCAAAACATTTTCAGATTTACTGTTGGGTCATTGCCAATGTTTCTTGCAACTGATACTTGGATAATTATACAAGGTAGCTTGTCGATAGACGTTAATTAAGTTGCCAAATACACACTGGAGTAAGTTTGTATGAAAAAGCAATTTCAAAAGGCTAATTTATTGTTGTTACATTGGTTGTGTGAGACCTTAAATTTGCATGATTTTCCCACAAGTCGTTCAAAGCTTCATTATATCACATTTTATTCATTTTTTATAAGAATTTGACAGTTAAATCAGTGAAGTCATTGCTTAAATACTGAAGAACCGAGTGTAATACTATTTTTCCATCCTTATTAAACGACGTAGGAAGAACTTTTGCGTCACGAGAATTGTAATTATAAGATATACTATTGTGACTAAATATGTTGTGTACTGTTTTCATTGAGCTGAAAATATAAATAATAGACTTGTCTTCCTTATCAGTGTACTAAGAAATTTTGTCTTGATTTGCGGTGTAACTGCTGAGCAAGGTACACATGCAAATTCAAATGGTGTAAACGTAAGTCTCAAAGATAGCAAAGTGTGCTTTTAAATAGTTTATAAGATCGCCTAATGCATTTAATGTTATTTTATCTGTACAACTTATTACTTTACCCTTAAGCATTGAAATTACTGTTATTAAGAACATGGATTTTTCCATATTTCACATAAGGCACCTATCATTTTTTCATATCTTGTAAGAAATCTTTAAATAGTATAGTTTGAGCACTATAAATAAATATGTGCGGGGCAAATTTATTGATACGTAGAGCTAGATTATTGAGGGCTATCTAACGTAATTATTGAAGAAATCGTGATAATTTTTTGGGGTTTACTTGCTGTGTGGTAATGTTCCAGTAACTGCATGCTGTTAGCTTTATTTGCTATCTTGTTAATATCCTTAAATGTATGATCTCTTAAAAAAAGTTTATGAAAATAGGAAAGGAAGTTAAAAAAAAAAACAAAATAAAAATTAAAAAAAGTAATCCAAGGAACAATATAAATGCTGATTCAATTTGAGCATACTAATCTAAAAAAAGGGCTTAGGTTTTCATAAGTGATGCCAGTTTATTACGTCTTAACTTATAAATGAAAAGTGGAATGAATAAGTTCATTTTTGAAACGAAAAAATTTTATTTACATTTATTAAAAGTTAGTTGTTGTCCCAAAAAAATTATTTGTCTTGTTAACAGTATACATTTCTTCTAAAACCATTGACTTCCCGTTGAAGTATTAGATTTTACAGAGAGAAACGTGTAAAATTGTTTTATTGTGTCGTTTGTCAAGCTGACGTTGACCAACTGTTTGAATTTTTATCAAATCTAATGCAGTCGTAGTGTACTTTATTCGTCTCTTTATCTCACGTCCTTGAAAGTGAACGTGTCGTGTATTATTTTTTTATTTTCTTGGTATTCAATTTATTTTTCAAAGCCAAAATTTTTGTTTTTATCCATTGAAATTGTGAATTTTAAAATATTAGGCACATAAAAAACAAGATTGAGTGAATTTGCTTTAGCTGGAAGTAATAAATTTTTTCAATAAGTATGAATTATAAATTTTTGCCTTCGCATTTACAAAATTATAACATTTTATAGCTTTTCTGAATATAACTTAGTTCTACGATAATTGATAAACTACAGACTAAATACGAGCAGTCACAAGATCTTACATGGTTGACCGCAACAATGCTTTTAATCCTACGTAAGAGTACTCGTGGCAATGTAGATGATTAGGCTGCTGCTATTAACGTTTAAATCTGAGGCGATGCACGTTCCTTTTTTGTTCTGCTTTAATTTAGTTTTTAGGCAAGTCTACATTAGACTGGTCTGCTTAAAGTTTTTTTTACATAGCTTTGTCACCAATCTGAGTCTTTTATTTGCTTTAAAGACGTAACCTAACTTATTCTTCTATCTTTTTTAGTTACTTAAGGGCATATTATGAAAAAAAACAAATGTTGTTAAGTGTAAGGGGTTGTCATGTTTTTGTTTATTAGAAGGGCACGTCAGGTTGAGGATAAAAAGTTTAATCAAAGCCTAATATGATTACTTAAGATTGACAATAGCACAGTCGTGGTGCAATAACTATGCAGCGATTGATGGTAAAAACTGCTTGTATGAATAAGGTCTGAATGGCTCCTTAGTGCAAAAAATTGCGAGAAGATTCTTATTATACGTAGGATAACAAAGCTCGTTTCCTTTTAAACAACGTGACACGCATTGACATGGTCTGTCTTTCCTCATTTCACCCTGGCTAAGGATTGCTCCCAGCGTATAGTCTGATGCATCTGTCATCACGATAAAGGGTTTTTCGAAATCTAAGTCAATAAGCACATATCCACTGCACATTGTATGCACGAGGGTTTTGAACGCCTGCTTTTCTTGGTCAACCCATTTAAACGCAGTGCCCGCTTTCCAGAGCCTTGATAGAGGTTGGGCAATTTGTGCATAATTTTTTATAAATCGACTATAGTATCCTACGCAACCTAGAAACTATTTTATTATCGTCATGTTTGCTGGTCAAGAGTACTTTCTGGCCACTTCAAGTTTTTTTTGGTTGGTCATAATTTACTCATTGCCTACAGTGTGACTCAGCATTTTCCCTTTTTTCTTCAAAAACTGACATTTTTTGTGTTTTATTGCGAGATTAGCAGCTGCGAGCTGTTCTATCTGTTTCATGAATCATCTTACGTCTTTCTCAAGATCTGGGGCAAAGACCATTACGTTGTCAAGATACACTTCTATTTTATGGCCTTGTTACCCTGCGAGTGCTAATGCAATTGCCTTTAGAAATGTGTTTGGCGAGTGTTTGCACGCCATTTTCATCCTTTTGCATTGATAATGCCCATCGGGGTACGAAAATTCCGTCTTATGTGCATCATTTTTGTGTATTTCCACCTTGAAAAATCCCGATTTAAGGTATACTACCACGATGTGACGTGCTGACGCTAGGTCCTCTAAGATGTCACTTTGAAACGGTAGGGGGTAAAATGACCCCACTGTAACTTTATTTTGTAAGTAAGAGATTGGTATGAAGGTGCGTTGTGAATATGATGAACACTTGTTACTTTAAGGACCTTTATTAAAAATACCACATTTATAAAGCAAAGTCTCATGTGTCTTCCCTTTCAGGCTCGTCGTGTACTCTTCCGATAGGCTCTCTTTGCTTGGCCCAGGGGCTATTTTTTACGAGATTTAAAGAGAGGGGGCGCAGAGTCTGGCCTATGCTTCTGTACGTCATACGAGATCATAAGTAATCATGTGTTTAAAGTATTTACTATATGCTAACTTAGTCTTTAAGTTTAGAACTTAAAGAAAATCCTGCATAACTTTCTAAATGTAATAATTCAAAAAACCATATAACTTAGGCCATCATATTTTATTTAAATTCATTGGGATTATTTTGCATTAATCAATCATTGGTATTTACTATTGCATTAACCTTGCAAATCAGTTCTTGTATAAGCAAGTCATGATTTTAAACATAAGACTCGAACGACAATGATTAAGTGTTATTATTATTTAAGAAGAAGTGTTTAGTTTAAAATGAGACAAGGATAGTGTAAGAGAATTTAAGTATTTAAGGTGGCTTGGGCAGTTCTTAATGAAATCATAAAAATCCCGAGAATTTAAAAACTACGTAAAGAAAATAAGCCAAACTAATTCGCGATAAAAAAAATACTAGGATCACCCTTTTTTTCAGAAAATTACCCCTGAAAACTCACCATTGTAACAAGTTTTCTTATGGGATAAATAATGGAAAGGTCCATACCTTTATAAGAAAATGACAAACCTCTATGAATAAAAATTGTATTTCTAATTTTTTTTACAAGACATCTTTAAGAAATGTAAGTATTATATGTGAGCTTCTCAGATTTTAAACAACTTAAGAGGAAAGCCACTTATCGTCTTCTGTACATGTGCAAATAAATACAATCAGTTCTTGTAATTCTTTTTATTGTTGTTCTATATCCCTTCACCTAAAATTTATAGTTTGCCTGTTAACCATTCAAAATATTCAAAACATGCATAATCTTAATCCCTGAAAAAAACAGGCAATAACGTATACCTACATTTAGATTTGGAATTGTTATGATAAAGAACTGAGGTTAAAGCATAGTAATGTTCTCTTTTTTCAATAACATAAAAGCATAAACTATGTTACTATACATCTGATTAATTAAACTATGAGAGCAAAATGATAGCCTAATATGAATGTAAGACTTTTATCAAAAGTTGGTTAATTAGGATTGGCAGATAATCAGTTAGAAGGGCTTGAGACATCTCATGCCCCTGTTTCAAAAACTTTTGTATTAACATAGAATTTTGAACTAGACTTTAACATACATAAATAAATAATTATTAGTTTAGTAAGCTCAATTTTTCCTTTACGTATATTTTTTGTCAAATTAACAGTTCAGAGAATCACAAACATTGAATCACTGCTCATAGCTACTTAAAATTAGTTACAGAAAATAAAAATTGTTGTAATAACCTGAGGATACCTTTAATAGTCTTCGTTTTAGCACATTAAAAGAAAATTTATGATTCTCTGTTTGACGACAAATAACGAATAATCCATCCAGTAATCTAATGTGTAAAGCTCTTCTAAAGTATCAACATGCGAGTGAATTTTCTGTATGTAGACTTTGAGCTGGACGCATGGTGTAAAATTATAACTCACACATTTTATAAGCAATACTTGTTAAATTATTATTTATTACATATCTATAACCAAAGTTAGTTAATCTATTATTTTCAAATGTTAAACTATATTTATATAAAGTCTTGTACATTGCAAATGACTATATCTGTATTATAATGCTTCTTGGTTACGATTAGTTATTAATATCTCAAAAAACGTAAAAAATAACTGTTAAATGTTTTTAATATAAGGTTTTATAAATATCAATAATAAAAAAAATAATTGTCAGTACGTCAGGGCTTCTAGGTAGCTATAGAAGAGGTAGCAAAGTGCAGCACTAAGTTTAAGAGTTTTTGAAGTTTGAACTGTATTGAATTAAAATTCTTAAATTACTATTAAAATATAAGTCTTCATATAGAAAAGCCTAGATAAATGTAGGAATCAAAAGCACTTCGAAACAAGATCTATTAAGAAAATGTCTTTTTCTAAGAAACCAAACTGAGAAGTTATTTATTGAGTGCAGCATACTTACCACATATCGTACTATATAATATTTACCAAGCGAAAAAAAAATGTTTTGATACTAGTGCACTATTAACGCTGAGGTAAATAGTAAGTTGAAGGATGTTGCAAGTTATTTAACTTAAAAAAAAGTAGAAAACATAATATAGGAAAAGAAACAATTTTTGTTATTGTTATAAGTGTATTGTACAGGATTCAAAACACTTTCAAACATCGTACAGAGCATTTTTTAACGGACTTTTTTCTTCAAAGTTGTTAATATTGAACCATATTTTTTTCTTTTAAGAAATACAATAATAGTTCAAATTTTCTAATGTTCTCATACTAACCACAGTATAAAATACAAAATTGATAAGGTACTGAGATCTTATTAGCAACTAGAGTTGGATAGTTTAATCTCTAAAATAATTTTTTTTTAAATCTATTATCATTCTAAGACGATAATATTATATCTCTGACTCACCTGCTCAAAGAAAAATTCAAGATCTTCATGGTATATTTTCTCTAAACTTCTCTCAGATTTAGAAAGAAGTTTTGCTTTTTTTAATGCTTTAAGGTCAACAATATTTGTTATTCTTGTTTCCTCAGATCTTCGGTAGTCACCTTTTACATTACTTATTTTCGCTTGATAAGACTTATGTAAAAGTATGTGATCTAATGATGCATCTATAAAAGATATAGAATAGGCATTTATAAAATATAAAAAGCATATTATTCTAATGTTTATCGTAACACATTGATGATCTTTTTATACAAACCCTCTTTTTGTACGTTGATTTTAGTTTTTTTACTTCCTGGACTTTCAGGTACAAAGACGTCTTTTCCTGAGAAGGGTAATGAATTGCTTCGACGCCGTGGTAGTGTAAGCGTGGAGATATATTCTTTTATACTCTTGACGCTAAGAAAATATGTTTTAATTATAAAATTTTGTATTATTATAACTAAAAAGGATTTTTTTTATTAAACTAGAAAAAAAAGTTAGAAAAGTATTATTCCTGTTTGTGCTTTTTTTGTTCAAGTATTTTAAAGAAACTGTGAAGAAAATACTGAAAAACTTTTTTTTTGTAAAGTACTTTTGTTATCAATAATATGTTTACTGACATAAAAATAATATGTTAACTTTAAGTTAATTAGACAATCTCTTATGTTATTATCTAGTATTTGGTTATTTAGTACTCTTGATAGTTAACAACTCTTACTGCTATAAATGGACGTTGTCAAACAAGGTTAGACAGAAACCCCACTGATCATTGCCAAAAAGTCTTGGCACCTGATATGCTCCAGTACAATACACAGCCAGGATACCGTGAAACAATACATCAGGTGGATGGTCATTTACAGTGATGTAAAGAAATTAATAGTAATTCTGTGGTAATCTTAAATGCCTCTGACAACCTATTATATCCTAAGTACACTTCAAGCACACTCTATGATTTATTTTTACAAGATAGGCACCATATCCTGACAGATTTAAGGAATATATACATTCCAAGCGAACAATGCACACTTGCACTCACTTATTAATTTAGTAGTTATGTAGCTACCGACGACCAACAGAGTTTGCCAACCTTGTGTAAAGATATATAACCATGGCTCACAGAATTTTCCAGCACAGAAACAACAGCTCATTCCAGAGCTTCAACATCATGACTCTTTTATCCTGAATAGCCATTTGGGAAGAGGATGAAGAGCTAATGGAAATATTTCCTACTCTGACGCTATGCACAGATAACAAGGATTAATAGTAGCATGTACAAAAATGTCAACACACGAACGCAAATTATAGATTTAGTGTGAAAAGCACACGCTAAATCTTTTGGCTGGCTGAAATGTCAAATTTTGAGGACTTGCCAAAGATGACCCAGAGAATTTCTTAAAGCAACTAAACGCATGGTTTGACATAGAAATTAATTATTGGTTCCAACAAGAGAAATACCACTGGTGTTTCATAGGTGAACTTATCACTGCTTTTTAAATGCAGTGTTGGGTATACGACCTACAGGGTAGGTCAAGATCTTAAAAAATATTAAGCCAATTTTCTGAATATCTCACGCTCACTACCCTAAGCAACTAAAAAGATTTATAGAAATAATTTGAATACATCCCAGATTAATCCTTGATATTGCTGAAAAGAAAAAGCCCCTAACGAAGCTAATTTCCTAAAATGTGAAGTGGTAATGGACCATTAACAGCAGTCTGCTTGTAAGAGCTTTAAGCAAACCCTGACTGAAGTACTTGTCTTATTGAGGCCATATTATTTCAGATTATTTATCCTGCAAACGGATGCAAGTGATTTTATTGTGGAGATGGTATTAATATCAAATCTTCTTATTGGAAAACTTCTTATTTCTTTATTTTACGTATCTTACAGCCATTTCTAAAAATTATGCCGAATGAGCTTTGCATTGCTGTGTTACCCTAGATATATATGCTATCGTCATGAAAATATTAAAAAATTGCCTTAGATTTAATTGTTGCATTAATCTCTTATACAGTAATCGGGACCTTCTCTTACATAGCTTGTGAACTCTTGGACCACAGTTAGAATATGCACACGATAAAGTAGATTTTCAGAGGTGCGAGCTAAGTGAATACAGATCGATATACAACCTCAATTATGGACTAAGCAAGCTAGAATGAAATTATGCAGTGTAAAAAAAGTGCGGTCTGGATAGATTCATAGGTTATTTGTAAAGGAAACATGTTTTAGTAATATTTACTTATAAAACATACGGGCTGAGGATCCAATTACGATCAAATAACAAAGTGTGTTGCCGAGTGCAGCACACAATGAGTTTGGAATAGTGTAGTTACATAAAAAGAGTTTGAAAAATGACTAAGTTGTTAGTTGTAAGGAATTGTATGTAACGAAATCACTTAAATAACCATACAATGTGTGTACATGATTAGTAATGAACAGTTGCACACAGTATTAACATCAAGTACCTGTAAATAATATTAAATAAAAGATTCTTAATATTAAGTAGTATAACCTTAGTTATGTGAGCTAACTAGATAACAAAAATATTAATAAAGAAGATGATAAATAAAAATATAGTAAAATATCATAATATCAGTGCCAGCAAAAAAATAGTTGAGAAGGCTGGAGAGTCACGGTGTAAGACGAAACAAGCTATGAATTTGACAGTAAGATTTTACAAAGATCATGCTTAAAAACATGTATAGTATCAGTATCAAAAATATTTTGAATAATGGTGTTGGATAAACGTCTGAGGCGAAGTATGGGAGAGTGAAAAAGGTAGTTAGTAGTATAGGTGTGTTCTGTGATGTATCGGGCAATCCTTGGGTAATGTTAAGTATTTCTGACAAAGAATAGGGCAAGCAGGTCAGAGTATTTAATAATATTATGAGTAAGCCTGTAGATGAATAATGCATCACGGTGCTATGTCTGAAGCAAATTGTTTGAAATTTTGAAATAGTCACGCTTATAAGGACATAAAAAACATGTTTATTATTCCTCAAGAATAAAGAAAGCATCTGTATGCACATTAAAATATCACTGAAAGCCATAACTTATCAATTTTCTAAGGAAAACGAAAGTGTTTAATTTTGCCTCATGTACCTTAGAAAAATGTATTATCAAGCTCTACTAGAAAGTGGTAGTAAAATGTTTTAAATAGTAGCAGAACAGAACGTAGTAAGAAAGATGATATTGCAGGAATACAGAAACTGTTGTGGCACTCTATAAACGCAGCTTTATGGATGTAAAATTATTGAAAACAAGACAAAACTAGTTGATGATCTTATGCTATCAAAAATAAAAAAGGTACATCGTGAGGGTCAGAGAATTAATTATTACCTAATTTCTGTTAAGAATTCAGAAAAAAGATATTTTATACTCATAAAATTCTAGTATAGAGAAAACTTTTGAAGAATCAAGAGTCAAAAAGAAGCTTGGTGGTACGAAGGTAGATTATCAATTTTTTTTCACCTGTAGCCCAAAATACTTTATTAAGAGTCTGTAAGTACACAGGCAAGTTTGCACTACCCCTAACAAGTAGCACATGACGTCTCGGGTAAAACTAGAGATAAATATTTTATTTTCTTAATACACGTGTAAGTAAATATAAGCAAACGAGTTAACTATCTTTTAATACTTCTAGCCGTGACAATTTCTCGATGTCTTGGGATAGCTTCAACTTATACTGCCCTAAAGATCAACCAATCTACTGACTCACTACCTACCTAAAAGATTCACTCTAGTTCACATGCCCACAGAGTCAGCATTTTACCTTAGTGATTTAAGAAAAATGCAATGGTGAGAAAAAAATAGGAGAGTGCACTAGCTATCTTGACATTTCACCTACTAGTATGTCTCATTTAACTAAGATTTAATGATAAGTAATATAATTTTTTAGTAAATATATTTAAATGATTTCTTATTAAATTTTAATTAGAGTGTGAACATCTAGATAAAAATATCTGGATTATACTACAGCATTTGACTACCTAGAGCAAGAACAAACATTACTGCCATTGGGATGGCAAAAAAATGCTACAAGCACAGTCAACAATAGAACAGTAAGGACTTTTTTCTTACTTTCCCTAGGTTTGCCGCTATCTTACTGGAAATTTAAAAAAAAGGTCAGACTTATCCCTGTCAGTTAACTCCAAATTAGACTCTAAATTGACAGCACTATTGTCTGTTTAAATAATCTCTTTAAGTACTAGTGTGGTATAGCATCGTTTGTATGGATTAAGAAATTCATGAATAAACATACTTAAGTTACATAGATTGTTAAAATTTGTACAATGATTAGAATCATGGAGCAATGTATTATTTGATATAATTCTTTTTACTAATATTTATTGCACTAGGTGTATCAATTAAAAAACAGATTACAAATCCACTTATCGAGAAAAAAATACAACGAGAACAAAGTAGAAAGTAGTTAAAATTTGGATTACAAAACATTTACCAATGTACATGTTTCAAATATGATAAAGGTAAATGCTTTACCTACAGAAAGAAAAAAAATTCAGGTTAAAAGATCTACAGTAAATTACATTTTAAAGTAAAATAACTAGTTTTTTCTTTATATAGCCACGCTGGTTTTTGTCTCAAGACATAGTAACATTAATTTTCTTCTTATCCTTCAAGAACAGCATTTGAGATTAGAAAATATGTTTATTATTAACCTATTTCGTCACTAATCGACAAAGGTCCAGTCATAGAGTGTGTCATAAGCTCTTAAACTAATGCTTTAATGCATCAACAAAAAACTATTCAGGTATTGTTGGCAAAGCATTACTACTCTTATGACGAATAATAGTAAGTTCCACTGCTTTAATAGGCAAAGACTTTACCAAGCACGACTAAAAAATATTCAATCATCAATGTGGAAGTTTAATAATTAACTATGCACAGCAGTATTACAGACAACTGCTTAGGAAACTTGATGTTAAGATACCTACCAAAAAATAATAATAGGATTTGTCAACAAAAATGGTTTCAATAAAGATAAATAACATAATCCCCTAAATTTCCAAAACAACTCTTTTAACTTTTTGTCATTACATGTTAGTAGGGTACGAATTTCAAGTAAACCAGGATAACCAACTTTTACAAAAAAAAGATCTACGTACGTTTAAGCCTATCATACGTTATTTATAGGCTTCGGAAATCATTCAATGAATAAGAGAAACATTATTCACAGAAAAGATTACCCAAAATGGTGTTGTCTTTTTGCATTCAATCTTACACTAAAAGTTTCAGCGCATTTTTTAGGTCATTAGAATTAAGTAGCAAATGGTTCCGTCAGAATAGAGAAATATTTTGAGGCACCTTTTTGCCTTATCCCGTAGTCTCCAGTCTTTTGTTAAAGGATCAGTACGCTACGTACCATCTATAAGAGTAGACATGGATGCTAGCAATAAACCATGGGTAAAGGTAATTTTATCGCAGACATTTAAGTACTTCATGATAAGAATGCTTTTTTTTTTTTTTTTTTTAATAAAGAATTTGCAGTGGTTGGTGTCAACTATAACTCTAGTTAAGACTCGATTATAAGACCCCTATATATCTTTACAAAATTGACGACAGAACTTGGAGCTACATATACTTCTTTGAGCTAAAAGTAAACGTATAGACGACAGTGCGTGTGTGTGTATGTATGTGTGATTGTACTATGCTATAAAGCTTTCTGATGTTGAGAAAAACTGATCAGCATGAATGTATGACGAGATCAAAGAAAGAAGCAAAGAAAAAAAATTGGAATTCAAAATTTTTTATTTATGCTACTATTCTGAGATGGTATGGTAATGATACATAATTACATGGCATTTTTCAAAATTTAAAACAAAAAACATAGTGACAACATTCCAGATAACAAACAAATTTTACCAAAAATTTCATGTAACTATTGCACTATAATAACAATGCCAAAGAAACAAAGCATACTACTAACTCGAACTTTTAGGCACAAGCTATACAACCCTCTATGACAGCATTACAAAATTATATAATAACATAAATACAGCTTATTTATAAGAATTTGTTATAAAAACATAGTTTGTCATGAATTTGTAATAATAATATTTGTAATAGTAACATTTTTTCCAACTAACGTATTTTATAAAACATTTCATGTCACCATTTGTAACTATTATAACAATGCCAATCAAACGAAGTATTAATTTAGTATTTTGAGAAAAAAAACTAACTTCTATGTCTGGATGTAAACTTTATGACTACATATAACTAACCATAATTAAAGATAAAACCAAAAGATACTGCCACATAGATAAGTTTTTTATCAGTAGCATGCAAGTGGATATAAAATGTAGTCTTAAATGATCCAGTCATATCAGAATCTGTAATAGTTCCTGGAAGTTTATTCTGAGACTTAAATGCATTAAGTGTAAATAACCGCTCATATGTAACCGTTCAGGTAAAAGGCCTGTGAAAATTCTGAAACTATATCACTCTTGTGCAAGAAAGAGAGAGAGAGAGAGAGAGAAAGAGAGAGAGAGACTAAGAAGCATGATGTTAGACTTGTGAAGTTGGCGCCCGTAAATATTAAATATTAATATTTTTCACTGATTCAGGGCTTGAACGATTTCTCCTTACTTGCAGATTCATCCTCCTCTTGAATTTTCATTTGCGGATCTATAGTTTGCGAGATATTTGCAAAATAAAATGTCGAAAATGGGCGCGGCGCTAAAGTAAAAAAAACTTTGTTTTAAGTGCTAAAGTGGGTTAAAATCCAATTCTACCTATATGATTCGATTCCTCCTCATTTGCGGACTACGGAGATATATAAATTAATATAATTAAATGTTACAAAGTTTGTAAATAATGAATTTAATTATTGAGTAAGAGAATCTAGTAACTTTTATCTAGTGAATTTTGGTCCAGTGCTCCGTTCCTGTTGTTTGGTACATGTTGTTTTATTATTCTATTAATTATTAGTTATAAGTTATTCAGCCTTCGGGTCAATACACACACACACACACACACATATTTTTCGATGACTATGCAATCTAGTGTAAACCCATTTAATAAACATTTTTTTAAAATTAAGTACTTGTCAATGTATTACTGGCGCTTTGTTTGCATAGGCTCCGTTTGTAGTCTGTTAAGCTCACGTGATCATTTATCAAAAGTGCGAGTGAGACACTGAGATGGTGACATCATGCTGTCTTCCTCGCACTTATGATAAATGATCACGTGACCTTAACAGACTTAATAAGAAACAGAGCCTCAGGCAAACACAGCCTGTGTCACTATTATCCGTTTCCACTGGTCGGTAACTTGATCTTCAATTCGCCTGATTAATCGTTAACGCGCGAAATTTAAATGCTTGAGCTGTTTTCTAAAACTTGTTCAAACAAAATTATTACTTGTGTGCTTAGCTGTGTCTTGTAATGATTATAGCTGTACTGCTACTTTTTAGTTGTGTTGTTATTTGTTTCTTGAATAACAACAAATATTGAAATTTCGCGCGTAATGAATAAATATCAGTCAACAGTGTTTGCCACAATAGATTCAAGATATTAGATTCTTAAGATGAAAAATCGGTACCTATTGACAAATAAATTTTTCCTTGAGCTTAAAGTATGTAATGTATGTATGTGTGTGTGTATTGACCCAAAAGCTGAATAACTTATAACTAATTATTAATAGATTACCACCTACTAAAGTTTTCTATTCTGATAAATATTTTGTAGAACCCGCTGTATGGAGGAAACGACGTGTACCGAACAATAGGAACGGAGCACTGGACCGAAAGTCACTCGACGAAAGTTACTAGGTTCTCTCACTCAGTAAGTAAATTCATTATTGACAAACTTTGTGACATTTAATTACATTAATTTACATACCTCCGTAATCCGCAAATGAGGAGGAATCGAATCGTACATTTAAAATTGGATTTTAACCCACTTTAGCACTCAAAACAAAGTTTTTTTACTTCAGTGCCACGCCCAATTTAGACTTTTTATTTTGCAAATATCTCGCAAACTATTGATCCGCAAATAAAAATTCAAGTGGAGGATAAATTCGCAAGTAAGGAGAAATCGTTTAAGCCCTGAATGAGTGCAAAATATTAATATTTAATATTTACGGGTGCCAACTTCACAGTCTCATGATGTAAGTAAATAAGGTGTGTGACCCAACCAATTTAAATTGAGACTGTTCCTGCGCACATTCGTAATTTCGCCATGTTGGAATCCTGTAGTCTGCTTTGTTAACTTTAATATATACATGCACTCATAACACTTACTTGAGAACTTGAGTGTTGAAATAAATAAATATTTACAATATGCCATCGTGGTCACTTATATTTAAATATTTTTACACAAATGAATAAAAAGTCGAACATTTTTCTATCGTAAGTAGGGTATGAGAAAATAGCTACGAGAAAAAGCCAGAACACTTAATCGTCCGTAGTGATACAAGTATAGTTGTTTTATCCAAATCAGCTGTTCCAACAATAAAATTAGATTCCGTATACGCACAGGAGACACTGTATTTTTTTACATGATCTTTATTTATCTAGGAAATAATTTAATCTCATGTAGTAATCTCAGATGTGCAACTTACATTGACAGCTCTGTGACTTCTTAACTATTGTTGAACATAAGGAAAGATCCCTTTAAAAATATTATCTAATAGTAGAGTTAATTTTTTATCAATTTTAAAATTTTTATTTATTTTTGTTATTGCATTGTAAGCTGTTTATATTTTTATAACCAGATGAGAACAATCACAGTTAACCAAAATTCATTCATAAATATAATTTAAAAAAAATTGTAATAGACTTATTGATGATTTGTTTACCATAAATACGTACATGACTTACTTCAAAGAATGTCTTTCTTAAATCCGGCAATAATTAATTTTTATTGACTCATCACTATTCGAAATAACTGTTAAATGATGTTTTCTCATTTTCAGCAACAATTTCTAAGCATAACTTTTAACATTGTAATGTAAGCTTAAAACTTTTTGAAACCATTGACAATCACATATTTTTGAAATACCGCTACATTCGGATTGGCTCAAATCCCAATATGGACGATGTGCGGATGAGGCACGCTACTGGAGAGACTTGGACTCATCGGAAATTTGCGCTATCACACACCTTATTTACTTACTTCATGCTAAGGAGTGTAGTCGAAAGAGAGAGAAAGAATGTATGAAGTGGAATCAAGAGAAAGAGAGAGAGAAACGTACATGACAGCGCGGATCAAAGTGTCCAAAAGGAAGACGTTTGTCTCAAAGGTAAGAGCTTGGCAGACGTGCTCACTGAGATTGCGGGTGGGCAGATGGATTTGGAATGGTTGGCAGCTGTAACACTGTACGTTTGGAGGTATCATGAGTGTAGTAAGAGTAGTGTTGTCTGAGTCTCAGCAGTTGATAGGGGGCTTGCTGTCTGTTGAAGTAGGACACAGTAGTCGTGTGTATGTGTGTTTGAGGAGTAGTATTATTTGAGTCTCGTCAATCAGTAAGGGCTAGCTGTCTGTGAGGGTAGGACATAGTAGTTCTAACGTTGTGTGAATTATGACAGTCAGTGATAGGCTGATCGTTCAATGCAGTAAGATGTTGAAGTGTGTGTGTAAGTGTATGGGAGTATGGGTGTGTGTGCGCGTGCGCAAATTAAAAGAGTTTTATGCGTCTCAGTAGATTAGCTAGCATGGTAGACAGCGGGACCTTGAGCAAGTAAAGAGATGATGTGCAGTTGAAGCTCTTGTCACTGAGTTAATGTACAAAATAGTTCGTTGACAAAAGTATTGCACAGTAGCCAGATTTATTAAGTTAAGACCATGTGTTTTTAAAGCATCTGTACCAAAAAAGTTATTATTGATCCTTATGGACGTTATGTTAGTTAAAGTTATGTTATTGATAATTACGAATTTGTTCAAGATTGCGCTTTAAAAGACATTAAAAGTTTTAATAGAAAAAGGCTTAACTGTGTTAGTACCCACATTAATAGACAAGAATTAACATTGTTTTGCATAAAAATCTAATATGTAAGGATGTGTTACCGAACTCTGTCAGGTTGTAGAAAATTATTATGAAAGTAGAGGCCAAAAATACAGGCTGTTAAAGCACTAATTTTATATCTAAACTCTACCAGAAGCTAAGATTTATTTTAAAGCTGCGTGCAACATACAAATTTAAATGAAAGTACGAGTAAACTTAGATACTGACAAATGTTTAAAGAATCTGACTATACTAAAATTTTATATTAAAAATTTAGGTAAGCAGAATAATTTAAGTTAGAGTACGGAGGAACAAAAAAAAAACATAAAACTATAAAAATAGCCAATCAGGTATAAAACCAAATTATTAGTTAATAACTTGTTAAATCGAAAATATGGACGTGAACTTAAAGCTTATCAATTTTCACCTTTTTTCACTCTTAAGTTAAAATAACTTGCAAAAAAGCTGTAAACAAGGGATGAATATTTATCGTTAAAACTTTTTTCTACGTCCTTCCAAACGTCCCATAGATTTAGATGAAAGTATGGAGGGATTTTTATTTTTTTTCCTTCATTTGAAAATTTTAAGGAACATCAAATGGTCTATAAGCAATTGCATAGATCAACTTTTAGAGAGATAAAATTTAAATGCCTTCCTAATCATATCCTACATCATTGAAACAGATGTATTTGATCACAATAGAACAATATATAAATAATTGTTAAGTCAATCTTTCCCACATATCATAGTAAACTAAAATTTTCGTTATACAATATGTGAGAAACTCTCTATCCATAATATTGAAATAAAATAAGTTTTCTATTTTCAATCTTACCTTTGCCTCATTAAATAACAATCTAAAGAAAAAAGTAATTCACATACCACCTCATTAATAAAATAAAAGGGTTTTCTTAAGAAATATTTTCTAAAGAGAGTTTTCTGGAAATTTTTTAGAGTATAGAAATAAATTAAAATTTTTCAGAAGTCCCAAGCTCAAAACTACAGTAGCAACATATCCTGCTATTAATGTATTGGCTATAACTTGTTTGGAACAGGAAACACTGGTTGACTTAATAAATCAATAGAAACAATACCTGATTATATCCACACCTTGTTATAATACTCAAACCTTGTTTCCATAAAAGTCTTTTTCTTGATTTTACTCAACTATTTATCAATCAATTATTGATAATCATCATACCATGTTTTCGGGTACCGGTATTTACTTTCTCAATGAAGGAAAACACATGGATTGTGAACCTTATCTTAACGGTTACTGCCAATTTACGTCAAATTTTACACTGGATTTATCGGCCAACGAATGTTTTTATTTGAGCTTGATTTAACATAATGGAGTACGCTTAACACGCTTAACATCAAAAAGTTTTAGAACATTTTCTAATTCATCATCATTACCTCTTATTTCATACAAAAATCAGTTTTATGAGTACAAGCATTTTTTCATGACTATAAATGAATTTCAAGGTTTAAGTTTTGGTAATATTTTTTTATATTAATGAAAACCATTGTTTTCGCATAGTCAATTATACCTCATGTTATCAAGATGCAAAAACAAGAATAAAATTTAAATTCCAATGGAACGAGATAATAATTTGAAAACAAAACACATTGTTTGAAAAAAACTTCTGACACTATTTGAAGGTAGTATTACATGAGCGCTACGTTCTATTCGAGTTTCGGTTAATAACTTGGGACACACGCTGGGCACGTAAATGGGACATAGGGCTAAAGGGGTAGTTTCAACTAACGACAAGATATTTGCAAAGGGGCTACGACTGTTTCACCTGACTAGAACTGACTGCTGTGCAATATTCTGATGCACTTGCTCGCAGCTCGTCTAAGGTTGGTTGACTTTACCTGAAGCAGCGTACCAAAGGATATCCCGTTCGCGATCTAGAAGATACCGGCACCATTACGGAAACAAGTATCGTTTCTAGAGATTGCGTGGGGGTAAATGGGGTAAATGATAATTTGACTCGTGACCTGACTCAGATGTACTAATACAGTCGCGAGTACTGATTTTCGCTTTAATCCGATTAGTTGTTGCTCCGATGGTACCACTACCGTGGTGGATAATGGTGTGCGCGTAAAAGAAACTCAATAGTTTCTGATGATCCACGGGTACCAATACTGTTGCGGATAATGGTGTTTGCATAAAATAAACATAATAACTTCCGATGATCCATGGGTACCAATACCGTATTGGACAATGGTGTGCGTGTAAAACAAACTTAATAATTCTGGATGATCCATGGGTACCAATACTGTGACAAATAATGGTGTGCGCGTAAAATAAACTTAGTAATTTCCAATGATTCATGGGTACCAATACCCTATCGGATAATGGTTTGCGCGTTAAACAAACTTAGTAATTGACCCGGCCGAAAAAGAGCAAAAACGGGAAAAGAGGAAGTACGAAAAATTTGTCATGTAAACTATAACACTTACTTTTATTTGAAAATAAAACAGAAGTACACGGCGAATCAGTGCCAGCCAAGGTGAGTAAGGTTTTTAAAATTTTACGCGCTCGTGGTGAACTGAGTAATAGTAAAGGTGGACTCTAACTATTTAGTCAACCGTTCAAGAGTGAAAAAAAAAATTAACTGCCTTTTGCGGGGCCTCCAGGCCGTTTCATAAGGAATAGCGGATCTCGGTCACGCGCTGGTTCGATAACAACGCAGGAGAGCTTGCCAGAAGGGAATCTTGCAAAAATGATAATAGACGAAAATCCCATTGGCTAGAACTACTCTTGTTTAGCCACTCAGGAATGGGCACTTCATACATTCGGTGCACTTTCTTCTTTGCGCTAAAGAAAGGCAAGAAGCTTTACTTGCTCATGCCTTTCCTTTCCCTTTTACGTACAAATTTGACGAACTTTTAAAATGAAATTTAATATCATTACAACTAACTAATTGGCATGAAATGAAATTGTTTCAAAAGAAAATCGTGTCATTTGAGCAACGTACTCCAAGTAACTTAAAATAAGTACCCACAAATTACTTAATAAAGGATGTTCCATAATTGGGACATGAACTATGAAACAATGGGACAAGCCTTTTGGTGTTTTTTCATAATAGGGACATATAAGATGTTTTAATTTTATTAGAAAAAAACAGTCTATTTTGCAGAAAAATAATATTAAAAAATTATAATAAATTACTAAAGTTAAAGCGATTTAAGGGAAACCAAAATCATCAGAACAAAAGAATGTCCACTTTTTTTAAGACAATACAGAAAAAAAAATAATTTGTTTCATAATTAGTACTTTTACCTTACTTTTATTAAAAAAAAAAAAAAGGACAGATTATTAATATACGAAAGTGCTATTTTGACGTATCTGGTTTTGTTTTTTTATACATCTTCAATAAAAAAAAAAAATTCCTTTATTGAATTATTTACTCCGAAAAACTAAGTTTTAAACATTAAAACGTTAAATAATACCATTAGTACACCCTAGGGTCGTTTATTCGTTCCCCGTACTTGACGAAAATGGCAACATTGCCTAGTATGGTAAGTAATTCGATGTCCAAATGGTAAAATAAACGTTACCATGCGTGCAGACAATCAACTAGCTTTCTAAGTCAGAATGATCTATGCCAAGTGAAAGCAACAAGGGTATTTGTTTACAATCTGTGAGTTTAATTAAAGTGCTCAGTAATATGCCAAAATCAATTTTTATCAGAACTGAATTTGTATCAGAAAACATATTTATTAAATGTTTCAGAAAGCTCATAATAAGGTAGCTTATTATCGCTGCCTTAGCCTGAAACGACGACATATTCTATTTCTATTTCTATTTCATCATCATCATCATCATCATCATCATCATCATCATCATCATCATCATCATCATCATCATCATCATCATCATCATCATCATCATCATCATCATCATCATCATCATCATCTGCATCTTTACATAAAATAACCAAAAAAAGTTTGGGAAGATACAAGGTGTGCAGGTGAATTGAAATAATGCAACTGAAAGGTAATTACATCAAATAATTGAGAAGTGTTTGAGAATAGTTTTTTTATTCGTGCAAAGTAAGCGGGTGTTTATGTGACTTGTAATTCTTTCAGACTAGAAATTGGATGACAAGCTGATTTTACTTCTTCTAAGTTCAGGTTCTGTTATGAAGTGCCCAAGCAAGTTGTTATAAGCTAACTTGCTGTTGCTGCCTTGTAGCCTGGTACGGTGAAATAATCAATGTATAGAAATTGATTCAAAGACGATGGTAATGGTGACAACAAAGAAGATATCAATGAGCACCAAAAATAAATATAAGTATTTTCTGGATAAATCTCTTTTTACAACACTTTATAAGTTACTATAAATTTAAAAAATACTTATTAAACACTTTGATCTATAATATTAAAACAGCTTGCCACTGCTTTTGTGTACGATGCTTCAATGGTATGATGAAGAAGTATCGAAGACTATCTGTTACTTTTATAGCTGTTCCGAAGAATGTTATAGATCATTTGCAAAACAATTTGTAAGAATACAAACTGTTTAAAACAAATATACATACAGTATGAATTGTTGAAAATAAATATACATACAGTATGAATTGATTATCAGTAATCTTGAAAAAATATGTATGTCTCATACATAAGAAAACTTACATGGTTATGTTTTGGTTACAAGTGTCCGTAATACTATATTCTCTTTTCAAGATATATTTTGGCTTCGTAGGAGAATTCTAATAGTTTGAATGTGCCCAGTAATTTTGTAAATTTTGTATTGATTGTTGTATTAGAAAAAATTTTTATTAATTATTTTAATTTTTTTCAAAACACCTACACACTCTTTTTGTTATGTAGAAATATTTTTTTACTATATAAAACATTTGCAGTATATTTGTATTCATGTTAATAATTTATGAAATCTCCCTCTATATAAATAACACTTTGTGTCGTCTTGGCATAGAATCAGACAACGTATTAAAATACTCAGGCCTATCTTGCAGTTGCCTCCATGAAGTGATAATTTTTTCGTGCAATTGAAATGCATTTTGAGCCATCCCAGATCCCCACTCTCAAACCATTTGGGACTCAATGTTCTCAATCATATTTAAATCCGGAGATTTAGCAGGCCATGGTAGTCGTTAAAGAAAGGGATGTTCTTGGTACCAGTATCAAACTTATTTCGCAGCGTGCACAGCGCTGTTGTCCTCCACAACAGTTATTTCTTTAGCATCAGGAAAGTGTTCTTTGACTGATGGAAGAAAAACTTCATCAAGCAACTGCACATAATTTTCTGCATTCAGACGTTGCCCAACATCTACGATTTCACCTGGTCCGTGTCCACTTACCCATGCCCAGTGAGCAGCGGCCACTCTACCACGATGGGTCTGTGGTAGTACGTTTCGTTCATCATACCGGGTGTTATAAAATCTCCAGACTCCAGATCTTCTATCTTTGTCGGTAGAAGAAATTTTTTCGTCGATGAACACTATACTTCTTCACTGATCTGCTGTTCGATCTATATTGGCCCTTGCGAATTCAATCCTTGCTGCCCTATTCTGGTTCTGTAACTCTGGTTTTTTAAGTGCCTTCCGATACTTAAAATTCGTCCTTGTTTTTATATTCTTGTATAGAGAGACTTACGACTAATATCTAAATGTGATGTTGCTGGTAATCTGGATAACGATTGATGTGTATTTAACGCTATTTGGGCTTTACATCAAGCAATATCATCGTTGTTTCATTTATGTGGTCTCTAATTTTCTGTAATGATGACGTATTATAATGAAAATTAATAAATAAGTGTTAATAATTTTTTGTACAATGGAAAAAATTTGGTAATATTATAAATTTTTTATTTTGGTAAGTTGTAATCATTAATTAAATTACTTGAAGTGAGAACATTTCAATGAGATAAATAATTTTAGCAAGTGCTTTACATTGTTTTATCGATTGTAGATTCGAAACTTTATGAATTTTACTTGTTGATTTTTTTATTTTGATTTCTTTTTAATTACAAAAAATATTAGCTTACTATGTATATCTTTGATCTCGAACTTCCACGCCATACTCCATTGCAAATTCAAATCTTCCAACCCACTTTCGCATTGTCTTAATATTGCAACGTAATTAGGCAGCAATATCGGCAAAGTAAACACCTTGTTCATTCAATATCTCAATTCTAGCTTAATTTTCTTGATTGCGTTGAAAAGCTATTGTTTTTTTAAAGCATTTAACCTAGTAAGCTTACAGATTACCTTAAAGTAGAAATCAACAATAGAACGCTATTCATAGTAAAATGCGTGAAATTTCATGTTTACAATGGAACTTTGTAATATATAATTGTCAATCTAAGAGAGCTATACATCATAATACGCAGACTTAGAATGCACTAGGGCTTGATTCTTTAATTTTTTCTTAACAAACCAAAATTCATAATGTAACTAAAATTCACAAAAATACAGATGTTCGTACACGTACAAGTAATACTACTGCACAGCTCGCAACACGAGAACGTCATTCACACGATCAAAGACCCAAAAAATAAAATTTATTTTCGACAAGAAAAAAAAAGACCCCTAGGAATAACTGAGAAAGCGGTTAGCAGGTCACTTCTCAGTTGACTGAGCAGCCAGGGATTTTACAGGGACTTACCTACTAAATTTTACAGGGGACCTACCAATTCAATGATCTCACGAAGTCGGATCAATGCTAGTCAATCACCTGTTTACAAGGGAAAAAGACTCAACTCCCCAACCACGAATCTAACACCGGAAAAAATGCGACACAAGAAAACAAGAACCCAAGGAAACACCGGAAAAATTTTTTCCAAGCAAAACTACTATGCATCGAAAGACTATGCACAAAAAAAAATAGTCTTCCTTCGTTACTGGTTGCTGACTCAGGACCACTACTTGGTTGGATCAATTAACCAACCATAGATAGTTTACGTCTTTTGTCTGAACTCATGAACATTTGCTGATGAGAAGACGAGACCAGAATAGAAGGGAACACTTTCTATAAATTTCTTATTGTGCAGCAATGTGTAGTGACGGCGCTAGATGTTTGGCAGCAATCAAGATTAAATGTAGCTGGATCGATGCTGCACGGACCCGTCGTTTCTTGCCTTGCGTCGTTCCCTTGGAGCTGTCAATTCGTACTCCCTTGCCGATCTCCCCTTTGGAGCTTTGCGTGCTTTCCAGAGAAGCGATTTTCTGAGACTATACTCCCAAGCCCATTGCTCTAAGTTCTCTCAAGTGAGTCCCATATCCTGGTCAATCGTTAACCACCGCCACAGCTAATGCGCGTTCATCGTTAAACTGAGGCTTCGCGCATTCCCCATATCAGCTCGTTCCTCTACGCTCTCGTGCACACACACACATAAAGCACCACTTATACGTGTACTCTAAGTTGATATTAAGGTTACACTACAAGGGCACAAAAATTACATGGCAAAAGTCATGGAGTTACTTACTCAGCATTTCTTTATGAAAACAGAAGAAAATAAAGTTTTTGAAGTAATCTTATTAGAAAAATTAATAAAACTGTAAAGATTAACTTCAACACCATGGTTCGGATTAAATAAAATTCATGATATTGCAAAAAGTATCGAATATTTAAATGTTTCTGAATATTATATTTTCAGCAACAAAACAAAATAAAATAAAAAAGTTAACAAGTCGAAAAAAAGTTACTGTATGGTACTTTAGTATTTCTACTCCAGAAGACCAAAAGTGGTTATTGGGAAATTTTAATTAAATAAAGAAAGTATAGTACGTTTTAAACATAAAAGAAAAGATACATAAACATTTTGTTCAAAAAAAATTAAAGAAACCGTAATAAGCGTGTGTCAACACAAGCAAGAATTTTAAAATAGTCCTTTAAAAAGCATTAAATATACTATAACCAGTTCAATGAAAATGTCCATCTGATGTATTGCATTAAAAACAGATTAGAAATTAAATTTATTCAAGAAGAGATTAACGTCAGATAGGCTGCTAAGTATTGCTTATAGAGGGGATCAATTTTAGGGGCTCAATACAGGTAGTGCACCTATTATTTACTCTGATGTCCATTAAAAGTAGAGAAAAAAAAAGTTTCAAAAATAATTATCAAGTGGTAGAAAGTATAACAACATTGCTGATACATTTACGTAATAAATGTTATTTAAGCCGTGAATAAATAGACTGTAAAGCCGTGAATTTTTTTAAAATTATAAAGTATGCGTTTATTAATAAACTTTATTAAGAGATCACATTAACGTTGTAGTCAAATGATGCAATCTTTCTTTTTACATGTTAACAACATCTAAGTGTCAAGTAATTTAAGTTTCAATAGCTTCGTAGGCTATTTTATCCTACATATTTTATTAAAATATTAGTGTTTACGTGTTGGTACCTCTTATTAATTTTTTTGTTATTATAGCTCAGTTTCTCGATTATTGGGACAGATTTAATGGTAGGATTATAAGCCTTGATTCAAAAAATAATAGTTCCATATTCGACAAATAAATTTTCTATGAAAACACATTTTTCATTTCTTGAAAAAGCGTAAAATAACAAATGAGAAAGTAGGTGGGCTAACAAAATATGCTGGGGGTGATGCCGTGCTAGTATTTATATGTATAGTCAAATTTGCATGGAATTCCATTCTTCCTGACCACCCTTTCACCACCTTTTCATCTAAAGAGAGAATTCGTCTTATTTTTCTGTTATTTTAACCTAATAAATGTTGTTATTAGTCCCTTACAACACTTTCTTTCCCAATAGATAAAAATTTCATTCAGAATGTAGATAAAACTGGTATCAACGAAAAATCAAATGCTAGTGAATAACTATAAGAATATAATAATATTCATGTAAGTTAAATCGACAAAAAAAAATAAATTAAGCTAATCGTAAAACATTGACTGCTTCGATAAATTTTAACTGTCGTACTGAAACTGAATTGCTCTTTTTTTTAGTTGAACGATCATTGTTCATTGACATTTATTATAAACATTGCTGCATTAAACACAAAAGGCCCACTAAGGCTTACTGTTTCATAACGACCATAATTACCTTATTATGACAGGTACTAATTTTTTTTTTTTCATCACCAAAATCATTAATTCCATTTGAGAAACATATTTTTAATCAACAACATACATATATATACATACACACTTACATTATGAGGTTACAAATACATTTTAATCAATTCAATGGATAAATATGTCACCAAACCGAAGCTATTATTTATTTAAACTCTCACGCTTATAAATGTGTATTAGCACCATCTATTAGGTAATAAGAACTAACCAGAATTTTACTTTCTTCAGCGGCCGACCCGTCTTAGTCAAGCCACTGCCACAGATGCGAATATAAAAGGCTCTGCAGAGACATGGACCGATCACTCTGCTTCTGCCTTATGCAGCGAGTCCGATCCTTTATATGAGCATGGCTCTTCAAAACGTTGGGTATGTATTTAATGTTTAAATAAATTGATACATCCATATATTCTCTTACAACTTTTTATCATTCTTTATTTAACTCTTGGTTTTGATAAAGTATAGCAATAGGTCAGACGGCAGTGAAGCTAGTGCAATTTCTTAGCTTTCTCTTGTCATTGCTCACTTTTTTGGATTACTTGGGTAACGAGCCGACCCCCAGAGCATTGCGAACCAGGGTGAATCCCTTAGATAGGAGATCGGTGGATCAGCAGATCTTTGGGGCTCTACGGATAGAAGCTATCCCGAGACATCGAAGAACTATCGCTGCTAGTCGTGTTCAAAGAGAGATAATTCTTACATTATTGTTTAATTCAAAGGCAGAAAATCCACCCGAGATGTCATACACTACCGGTCAGGGGCAATATGAACCTCACTAAGTACCTACATGCTCTTAGTAAGGTATCTCCTGCTATACAGAAAATGTTGCTCAGTGCTCACATAAAATTATACATACATATACATAAAATTGGACTTTTGCAGACAAATAAATTTGCGATTGTGTATATGTTAACAGTATTGAGATTATGCTGACAGGCAGCATGATTCTAAATAATATAACTGTATGTTTTTGAAGCATGTTATATCAAAATGAATCTTTTTGTATGTATATAGTTGTAATAAAGACAAAATCACACTCATGTGGACAGTCTGCATAACTCTCTCAAATTTTTAGTTTGTATATGTAAGGCACGTGAAGCCTGCATCAGTCCCATTTGATAGTTATACATATATCTTTCTTCTTTCTATACTATTGTTTCTATACTATCTTTATGATTATTTTGTAGTCGAATAAGGTTTTGGTTAGATCTGTGCAATTTCGACACCTTATTCATACGAGCCATCTCTTTAAATATATACATTACAATAAACTTTTAAATAGGAAATGTATTGAATTTATCTGCCAAAAAAATAGTTCATTTTTTTTTTTTTTTTTTTTTTTTAAAGTGAGCAATAAGAAATTATGCTTCGCTATTTAACGTATAAAGGAAGTTAAATGACCAAATCTATACTCGTGTAAAAATTTCAAATTCCTGAGCATACACACAAACATGCATTGAACTGAACAATGACGACATCATAGGGTGGATCGGTTAGTAGGTTACTGAATAAGTTTTGCATATCATCGAAACCCAGAAAATCACATATTATATTCCCATATAGCATCACCATCGTTAAAAAAAGAACTTTGTCTTAAAAACTTCATGGTATAGTTGTTCACCACCCTTTCCATCAAGCCATTGAGATTAACGATCTCGTAATAACTTTTTACGGGTTTTTGGAGCGGAAAGTACGTTATCACGCCAATGCAATATCCCCGTTCTCCTAAGCCCTTTACTAATGTCTCAGATATGATATTGCAACTTATTGCGTTCACATGATGATAAGTTTAGTAACTCAGAATCAAGTCACAAAAAAACTTTATTTTTGAGATACTCTTTTTTGCCCTCGATTTCTCAAAAGGTTCAAGCTTGCTCAAATATCTAATACTGCCATTTTCATTAACTGAGTTTAATACGGTTTTTACTTGCTAAAAAATCTAAAGAAGTATTTTTGTGTCACAAGGTAAATAAGGCTCTTTCTTGACATTGCTTCGAAAAAAAAAATTATGTTACTTAAACCTAAAAAATATCTTCGAGCCAAAGGTAAAAATCAAAAAACTGTAATTATTATTTTTTTCATATTGGGGCCTATTAGGCATAATGAAGTCCAAACATTAAATCTAAATTCAAATGTTAACAAGTTGGAAATCTGTAATCACTTTGACATTGTTGAATTATAAGTAAATTTATATTAGTAATGCGTACGTAGTAACATCTGTTGTGCGGCATGGGCACTGTAATTGCAAGATGATGTTTATATGTGCTCTGCAGTTTGTACTGTAATACAGTTAAAATAGACAAAACATGGCTGTTGCCACGCACGGTAAGTCTCGTAGAGTCTCTTGGTATTATGGGAGAACATGTCATTTTAATTAATCTTTATTTCTATTGTTAAAAATATCAATTTCAGTGTTACCAAGTGTTATATTATTGATTCACTCCCTCACAGTTTATTTATTTAACATGGTAGCCAAGTCCGTGGTTAGTATTTCTCTTTTTGATTTTTACGTGTTGCTTCGGCAGCTCCTGATAATCAACTACTACGAGTTCAAGTAAAAGTGTTGATCCAACATTTACAAAATTAAAAGATAGTGTCAATCCAGCACTTGTTAAGAATTTTAGAACAAGTTTTGTGAAAATAGCAAAAAAAGCTATGTATAGTAATAGAAATTATAGAAAATTTGGACAAAGAAAAAGAAACCAAAATGACGGTTAAAGTGAAAATTCTGGTAATTGATAGAAAGAATTTTGAGTGGTGGAAAGAAAGAATAACGATAATTCTACAACTAAGAAGATGTGACGTAGTAGCAATGAGAGCCATTATAATGACGATTAAAGAAGAAGAGTTAATTGAAAAGGAATCGAAAGCGATAAATGTAATATATGGTGAAAATTTAAATTATCAGTTACAGTTTGTAAAAAACAAGAAAACAGCGTACGAAATAATGAAAAAATTTAATGAAATCTATATATAAGAGCTTACTGCACTACAAATTTGTGTCAGAAACAAGTTAAAAAAATTAAAGTAAAAACAGTTTAAAAATTTAAGTACGTTTTCTACTGAGCTTGAAATATTAATTAATGAGCTAAAAAAGTGCGGGTGAAAATGTAACAAAAAAAATAAATTAAGCTGCATGATAAAAATGCTTCCAAATTGTTTGAGTTATGTTATTAATTTCATTAATGTCTTAAAAAAAAATCTAATTAAATAGATGAATACGTAAAAAATGAGATCAAATTGTAATTGTTTGAGTTAAAAGAAAAAGAAGATGAAAGCTAAAACAGTCAAAGTGCATTTAAAACTAAAAGAAAAAAAGCATGTTTCAAGTAACGAAAACTTCAAGGCACACTGCATGAAAATGAGTCAAAGCGATAATTCATGGAAGCAAGAAAGTGTGCAGCAGCAACGAGGCTGGCAACAAGAACAATAGTAGTGGAAAAATCGTGGCAGCAAAGGCCAAGGTCGTAGAGTAGGTAGAGGCTCTAGTCAACATCGTCAAAGATACGGTTGGTAGCAAAATGATTAAGGACATCAAAACGAAGACGGTAAAGCTAGTAGTTTTAATGCAGGATTTGAGAAATTACGTAATAAGTCGCGTGTTAGAGTAAACAGCTGCGATAGTAAGGTTGAATGGTTATTTGATAGCGGTTGCTCAGATCAAGTTGTAAATGGTGATCGATATTTTTATAAATCTGTTGAATTAAAAGAGCCTATAAATAAAGAAGTAGGTAATGGGGAAATGGTCGTTATTTTAAAGCAACAAAAGTTGGTAATATAAGGCACAAATTAAATGTTTATGGTCAAAGTAAAATGAACACAACGAAAAATGTTGTCTTTGTTTTAGATATGGATAGAAATCGAATAAGTTTTGGTCAAAGGATCAAAGCAAATACGATTGTAACAGTAGAAAATATGTCAAAGATTTCTTATTGAAATGGAAATTTAAGTGCGTTTGCCATTAAAAATAATGATATTTATAATATAATAAGTGAAATCATGTATAGCGAGTCAAACTCAACAACAAAGAAGAAGTTAACAGAAAAGGTAAAACTACATAGAATACTCAGTCACGTTAATTTCAATTATTTAAAAACAATGTGTGATAAGCAAATGCTTGATGGTTAACCCAGAAAACTAGAAACATATTAATTTAAACGTGGGATTCGTTTGAAAAATTAAATGCATAATTTACCATTTAAAAATGACAAATCAAGGGTCAAAGATCTTTTTTGCATTATACATACCGATTTGAATGGACCTTATGGTACTACTGGTTTAACTGGCAAGATATATTCTTTATGTTCTATCAATGATTACAGTAATGTAGCTTAAGTTAATTGTATTAAATAGAAATACTAAGTTTAAAATTGCTTTGTCTACTAAATAAATTTAATTAAAAGAAAGACAGGAAAAGAGATAAAAAAAAGTAAGATATGATAATGAAAAAGATTGTATAAATGAGGATATAAGTAATTTTGCAAGCGAGAAAGGTGGAAGGTACAGCTATTGAACCTTGTCCCCCTTATGTACATGAATCAAATGGAACAGCAGAAAAATATAGCAGGGATATTATGGCTATATCTTAATGTTTATCAGAAGAAGTGAGAGTTCATAAAACATTTTGGCCAGAAATGGTAAAAAGAGCAGCTTATTTGAAAAATAGAGTTATTACTTGTACTACCAAAGATAATAAAACACCTTTTGAACTATGTTTGAGAAAAAGTTTAGTACAAAGAAATTAAAAATTTATGGAAATTGAGTTTTTGTAATGATATCAAAGAAAAAAAAAAATTCAAAATAGTAAAAATAAGGAGATTTAGGAATTATGGTAAGTTGTAAAAATGTTGGTTATAGAGTTCTGATAAATGATAAAATATAAATTAAAAGACACGTTGATATTACTGAGGATGGCACGAATTAGATGGATTCAGAATCAGAAAATGACATAGTAAAACCTAGTTTAAATAAAAACAATATTGAAAGCAAAAGTGCTGATTTAAATATAATTGGCAAGGATAAAAATGAGAATTTTAGTTTAAGACGGTCAACTAGAAAAAAAAAGAGCTTGATAGAGACAGATATAAAAATTTTGTATACAGTAATATCATATGCTTAAATCACACAAATACTGAGACACCCGTTTCTTATGGTGATGCGATAAATAGTAATGAGTCTGAAAATTGGAAAAAGGTGATGGATAGAAAAATAGATTGTTTAAATAAGAATGAGACTTGGATTTCTGTCAATAAACCAACTGATAAGAAAACTTTAGATTTAAAACAGACTTAAACTAAATCGACTCAGGATGCTTTTAGGGCTAGGTTAGTAGTAAGAGAATACCAGCAAAATTATTGAATTAATGATATTCATTCACCATCTTAAAAAATGCGAACTCTAAAAGAAGTTCCAATTTCAAAAAAGTGGGAATAATCGTTTGTTATATCATTTAAATAACAAAAATGATGAGGTATATTTAATTTTTTTTTGTGGATGACTTATGAGTTTGCTGTGGCATTAAAGAAAAGTTGAATTGTGTTAAACGATTATTATGTCAACAGTATTAAATGAATCATTTAGGTAAAATAAGTACTTATTCACGTATTCGCATCAATTATGACTATCAAAACGGAAGAATTATATTTGATAAAAAAAACTGTATTGAAACATTAGCAAAGATGCATGATATTAAGAATTTCAAATTGTATGCGGTTCCTACAAAACACACACACACACACACACACACACACACACACATATGTACACACATGAAAGGCACGCAGTAGTTATATAAGTTATAATTGACATATATTTCTCGTAACCCTATGTCTTTTACACTAAATTTATGAGCATAACTGAAACTCAGCTCTACCTACTTCCTCTTAGCTGCGATTAAATTAACTTAATTATATGCTTATATTAACGTGACTTTTAATCTTGTTATGAATGAGTAAGTTTCGACCATTTCTATGTTAGCTGCTTATCGTTTACTAAACTATTTTAGTAATTTGTATTAAAAAAATCAAGTTTCTGATTTTAGAGTATTTCAACGAAATTTTAAAAATAATATTCCTTAGTTAACGCAATCAATCAAGCACTTAGAAGAAGAATTGTATGGACAATTGTCTACCCATAATATATAATAAAGTAGAGGTGTCATCCATAACACAACGTTTTTTAGTTAAGAAGTTTTTTTTTAGTACTATGATAACTGAATAACAGTTTAATATTATTCCTAAAATTATTTTTGAAATATGCTTAAGTAATAAAGTGAATTACTAGTTATCTAATTACTTTGGTAACAACTGCTGTAAATCTTTGTTTGTCCAATATGATTTACGTTAATGTAAGCACCATCACACTATTTACATAGAGGATTAACTAAAAGATCAATCAAGTGAAAACAATATCATAATAAAATAAGCATACCGAAATTGATTATAATTATCTTATAACATACATTTTTCAATGATGTCTAAAAAATTGGCAACTTCATTTTGTTTTAAGATAATGTTTTATACTTTGAGCATATCACTTATTAAAAAAGTAATGTTAACTAACTGAAAAAAAATTTTTCAAGTTATAATGACCTTTTGATATTTATACTGCACGGAAAATTATTGTTACCAGAATAAGCTATACCAAAAGTGATAAGCATGGAAAAATAACGTACAAGCCTTGAAATTTCTGCAACCAGTCTTACATTTTTACATACTTATCTAGATCACCGAAAAACCTGTGACTAGTCAGTTTTATAACTATACTAGTACAAGTTTTTCAATAGCTTTGGTACAGGACTTTTCTGTACCATGGATAGTCTATTAAATTTGTATACTGCGCATGGCTTTCTACTGTACCGGGCATAGCACGTGCGCTTATATATAGTGTAGATTTGTATATATCTACATTTTTTTTTTTTATATATATATATTATAGTGCTCTACGTCCAGCTCGTTTAATAAGGGCACTACTATGGGCACTTAGCACTTGGGAAAGGAACAAAGAAAGGGATGGGAGGCCTTCCATTACTGGGAGGGGGGTAGGGGGAAATTAGGCAATTTGTGCTGCAAGAAGGTCGCCTAACCCTCCTTGAGAAGCATTGCGTGGTAAAAAAGCACATGTGAAAAATCACAGAGGTACTTGCCCGTAAAGTCGCACTGGCCAGGAATTGAACCACGGTCTCCTACGTGCCAATCCACGACCTAGCCGACTGAGCCACAACGAGCTCTATATATACATACATATATGTATACATGTATTGATTCATCGCTTTTTGCTCTTTGAGATCTAGCATGTCACAAATAGATAGTTCAACTGTAACGTTTTCAAACAATTCTGAAACCATGTGAGCACATTCGTACCAATTAATCCATACAAATACAAATAAGCAAGTTAATACACATACATTATATGTATGCATATATATTCGAACATGTTGATGAATATTCATTACAAGTAAACTTACATATATACAGCTCCCAGCCACATAATGGCTCTGTCAGTAGCGTGTCTGTCTACAGATCTTGATCGCCGGAGTTCAAATCCTACTCTGTACAAAAATTATTTATTAATAAATGAGGTTTATTTCTGGGTAAAATTTGAGCTTCATTAAATCCATCCATTTCCCTACCTTTTCACATACCGTAAATTAACCAACGTATGGCTAAATACACTATACAGCATCAAAATAGCCATGTCTAAGCCCCTTAATATAAGGAGCGATGACGAAAAAAAAAAAAGTGTACAGCTATGTATGTATATATATATACTGACATTCTGAATGCTCCCACTGGCCAACTAACTTTCTGTACTAGTACAGGAAAAACCCGTACCACGTATCGGATTTTGACGAACTAAGCATAAGGTTTAGCTATAATCAATAAGGTACTTTAAAGTATACTACCGTACCAAACATACCTGTACCAGTACACATTTTTCTTGTACAGAGTATCGAAAATACTTGTACTAACTGTAAAACCTATTTTTCTGGTAACAACAATTTTCCGTGTGTTGCCTAAATGGCAGAGATAAAAATTTGTAAATGAAGAGGTGTGAGTAAAGGGGGTGCGCGAAATAAAAACGAGTATTTTATAGAAAGACAAAACGTTTATTTAATTTAACTGCCGACCGACGTAAAATACCACTGACTTGATACAGTTTACAGACTTACTACTGACAAAACTGACAAAGACAATAAAGAGAGCTGACGAGAGGTGTTGAAGGCACGGTAGCTTGCACTGTACTGACTATAGGGCCCGCAAGTATCACCTTGCCTGTGGCGCTGTCTTAAACACTTTATATACTGCCTATTAAAAATTCGTACATGCCAAAACTTCCTCCTAACTTAAGATAGTTAAGTATATTAAACAAAAATTACAATTTAAAATAGATACAAAGAACAATTGTTTCTTTTTTTTTTTTTGTTTTCATAAAATAAATAAATAAATATATGTTCTTGACTCGGCTCCACGGCTCTAGTAATGCACCTAAGGAGTCCATGAGTCGGTCCATGGCTCCTTTATCGCTTGTCTGAAACAGAGACAACTTATTAGTTACTAGTCAGACTCGCAGAAGCTGTTTGCGATTCTGCTAGCAAATTTTTCATGGAGCTCGATCGGTAGAGGTTTTGTAAATATATCAGCCATCTGTTCTTTAGTATTCAGTCATCTTACGTTTTCTCTACCATAATTTAAACATTCTTTAACATAATGCTCATGAATTTCTGTCATATGTCTTAATTAACCACCAACTATAATTTTAGCATTTTGCTCAGCTGCCTTATTGTCGCACCATAGATCTGCTGGACACAAAGTATTATTCAGTATGATTTTTATCAAATTATCAACTGCTATCAGTTCTCTAAATTCTTCACTCAGTGACACATACTCTGCCTGACATATTGACAAAGACGCATACGTTTGATTGTGAGTTTTCCATGCCACTGAGTCTCCAAAGATTTTAATCATGTAACCACTTGTGATAAGAGATCCTTTACAGTCGCCAAAACTGGCATCAGAGTATGCTTCCAGCCCTTGCTGCCTTCCACAATATCTTAGACCATAAGATTTGGTCCCTGCTAGATACCGAAACACTCTTTTAACCATATTCCAGTCCTTGTTGGTCGGACTTACTTGATGCCTGCTCAGCACATTCACTGCATAGCTTACATCCGGACGTACAGTATTGGCAGCATGTAATAAGCTCCTGACAGCCTCCCGGTAGGGAACCCTTTTAGTCAATCTGGACTCATTCAAGTCAGTCTGCCTTTCTCATTGCTCTCTTTGTTTTCTTTGTTGATTTAACACGTGACCTGTGACCATAGGAGTTTTCACTGGCTTAGAATCATCAAACCCAAACTTTTTAAGTATCTTATTTATGTAATTGGTCTGAGTTAAAGTTTGAACTTGGTTTTCTCTGTCTCTTCTGACTTCAATGCCTAAAAACAATTTAACTTCTCCTAGGTCAGTCATTTCAAACTCACTTTGCAGTCTTTCCTTCACATACTTCAATTTGCCAATATCATTACTTGCTATAAGCATGTCATCAACATAGAGAACCAACATCAGAATTTTATCTGCCTCATGCCAAGTAAACAGGCAAGGTTCTAAGATATGAGATCTTAGACCTATTTTTGTTGCAGCCTCCGAGAATCTTTCATGCCATTTTTCTGGACTGACTATAACGCCATAGAGGGCTCTCTGAAGCTTGCACACCTTGCTCTGTTTTTCCAGATCAGAACAGACCAAAACTTCTGGTAACTCCATATATATCTCGTCATCAAGAGAACCATTAAAAAATGCCGCTTTAACGTCAAGCTTACATGTATCCAAGTTGAATTCATTGATCATAGCCAAAGCAGTTCTTATTGAAGTCAGTATTGACACCGGGGCGTAAGTCTCCATAAGATCATACTCATTTTTATCTTTAAAACCCCGTATTACCAGCCGTGCTTTGTGTTTCTCACATCCTTGAGCATCAACCTTTTTCTTAAGAACCCATCCGGAATCGATGATATTCGGACGTTTACCATTTACCAGGCCTGCAGGTCTGTTAACCAACTTCCAGATTTGATTCTTTGCCATTGAGTCAAGCTGTTCTTGGATGGCTTGATTCCAGCCTTCTTTATTTACAGCCTTCATTGCTTCTTTATATGAAGCTGAATCTTCATTTATTTCTGCAAGCAAAGAGTGGTAAACTAGATCTTCCGCATACATGGCATTATCTCCTGACGTTTCAGTATTATCGTTCTTAAAAATTAGGTCTTATGTTACTTCTTCCCCGAGAGCTAAGCCCACAAAGCTGACGTCTTTTACACGACCTTCTTGGACCAAGTTGGCCTCCATTGTTTCTATCAATCTTTTCGGCCTTCCTCTATTCTGTTGTACCACCATGGGCACTTCCTCCGATGACACTGTCTCTTTTCTTTCCTTCTCGAATTTAAAAAAAAACTCATCTAATTTAATATCTACAGTCACATTTTCCCAGTTTTTAATTGAATTTTTACCAAAAACGTCTCCATACACAAAACGCTCGTTAAATCTGACGTCCCGACTTTCATAAAACTTTCCTTCGTCCAGACAAAGCAGACGATACCCTGTCGGCGTGTATCCTACCATAACTACTCGTTTTCCTTTTGCTTGGAATTTAGTTTCGGTATTTCTCTGAACTCTTAAATACGCGAGGCTGCCGAATCATTTCATGTGACTTAGGCCTGTCTTTTTATTCAGAGCCAGCTTCATTAAAGGGATTTCCATGTTATTTGAGCGATGCGGAGTACGATTGTACGCAAATACAGCTGCGTTTCGTGCCAAGTCCTACATGTTTTTCGGGAGTCCCGAATCACATATCAGAGCTTGGACTTTGATTTGAATTGTTTTGTTCAGCTTTTCTGACGTACCATTATGTTAAGAAGTATCCGGACAACTCAGTTGGAGTTCAGCTCCAAGATCATTTAATATTTTTCGCACGGAGCCTCCCATGTACTCGGTACACTGATCAGACCTTAGATAACACTCTTTAGCTTCAAACCCTAGAAGATTTCTACAGCCTTTTACAAAATTATCTGAACATTCACCCGTATTACTTTTGTTTTTCATCGGGTAAGCGATTGCAAACTTGGAATAATCATCAATAAATACCGAAATAAATCTGTAACTTTTTGGGTAAGAGGGTGGACTAATAATTCCCATTGTATCTGAATGAATTATTTGCAGGGGTTGGGATGCTCGTTCACGTACCGAAGGGAAAGGCAGTTTTTGGGATTTTGTTCTTAAACACACATTACAAGTCTTAATAACATCATTAAATACGGCTTCTTTCAGACTTTTTACTTCCAGATAGTTTTTCTGCAGTTCTCTCAAATACCCCAACGAAGCATGGCCCAATCTGACATACCACAGCATGGCCCCGTTGTTATCTTTGAATTTTTTATAATTTTTGCTAAACGGACGTTGAATGTCTTTTATTTCTTCGGTCAGGAGTTTTCCGACTTTATACAATTTTTTGTCATTTATTGAAAATTCATCTTTTAAACAGTCATTATTTAACTTACCATTCGAGCTCTCTGAATTTTCCGACTCATTATTTAATTTTATATCTGCAGTTGAATTTTCAGGAATAGTGTGTGCTTTTGACTCAGCCGTCAAGACTTTTATTCTTTTGTTGTCCGACTTAACAAATTCAACCATCCAATAGGGTTTTTCATACATTCCCGATATTCATACATTTTCAGAATTAGGATAAAGAATACTTGTCTCCTTGTCATCTAAATAGATCGACAAGCCCATATCAGCAAATTTCCGTAGCAACAATAAATTTCCGATCAAGTCGCGACCACACACCACTCCCTTCAACTCAACATCGTTATTGCAATTTTTAAGCAGCAAAATTTCCACTCCCTCCGTTTTCAAGTCTGCGGATGAGTCTGACATTGCACATTTTATTTTACCAATTTTGTTTCTGTCAATATTTGTAAAGAATTTTTCTGACTCTGCAAAGTGATCAGTCACTCCCAAATCAGCAACAAATTTAATCTTATTTTCTCCATTCGATTCCGAATTATTTACCCAACCTACAGAGTTTGAAAACAGAGTATTGGGGGGCTCGATCAACGTCAGAGACTCACCTTCATTTGACCCTGAAGCATTTTGATTTTCCTTCGTCTTCCGACCCTGGTCAGAAACTTTCTGCCTTTTAGAATCTTTTTCGTCCCTGACGTTGCTAGAGTCCCTTTTCTGCCCAAAGTTTCGGGAATTGAAGCGGCCTTGGCCACTGCCATGGCCACCGCCATGGCCACCTCGATTCTCTTGACTTTCACGGCCCTTCCTTTTAAAATCCCATAAATCAGACTTATTTTGCTCACCACATCTCGGGCTCCATCTCTTGTGAGCTGGGATGTCGTGCACGAACGTGCCACACGTGTAGCACTTCCTGAGACCAGTACCTGCCTTGGGACACTTGTCAGCCATATGGTCCCAGTCATCACAATTGAGGCAGTGGAGGCGGTCCTGGGGCCAAGATGCAGTCAAAGCTGCCCTTGTAGGGCGACCTCCAGGGGCTTCTGCTAGGCCTTATGACTCAACCTTTAACATGTACGACATGAGGTTTCCATATGTCATACCCTTTCCATCTCTGCTTTGCATTTTAAGCGTGAAGTCTGTCACCTGGATGCTAGGTACCGCTCCGATTACGGCAGTATGAAAGGCATCTCGCTTTTTTTCTTCAGAAAAGGGACCAGACACACTTGTAGTCTCATAATTTCTGACCAGTTCCTCAAATTTTTCTATGAATTTGGGAACCGATTTTTTACCTTTGTAAAATTTAATTTCATGCAATTTTTTACGAATCGCGGCCGTTGTAAGGGGCGTCTCCCCCTTCTTAAGTTCTTTCAGACTTTTCAAAATTGCAACTGGATCTTGCAGACGAAAAGTTCTTAAATGATATTTTTCCGTTACTCTACTTAGTAAGATGTCTCTGACTTTTAATTTGTCTTCTTTGATCATGTCTTCGTTAATAAATTCCGTATTTTCAATCGAAGGATTAATGACATATAGTAATCCTTTAGACCGGAGTTTAGACTTAAATTTATTGAGGAAAACTTCGTACTTCATATCTTTAGACAGATGATAATTGTATATGTGTTGAGTATCACAGCCGAATTTATGTATTTGAATTATGGTTGTTGCGAGAAGTTCCACGCTGCCTTTAAATAAATTATCATTTTTTGTGTCATTCAAGAAGGTTTTTAATTTGTCTTGTAGACTCACCCGTGTTCTGTCGTTGCGAGGAATTGATGACTGCAGGGGTGCCCCGGTTGACGAGTGGGCCTCGGATGACTTGACCCTGTTCACCCGCTTGCCCAACCGGGACAACCTCTGGTCAAAATTGCGCATGACCAGAATTATCTCCTCCCTTATTCTCTCAACCTCCTGCCTTTCTTCTTCTGCCTTCCTTGCCCATTCTTTGTCAACCTTCCTTGCCTCCTCGTTTGCTTTCTCCTGCCTTTCGATCATCTGAATAATCGCGGCCATCATAGAGTCGAATCTATCCAGCATGATGTTTTCTGAAAAATTTTCATTTTTCTGTTAATCTGCCATATGCAACTTCGTTTTGCTGACGTTCATCCATTTATATTTGTTTTCAATGGTTTGCACTTTCTTTACTCTAAGTTGGGTATTTTCTGGTGTGCGCGACGGGGAAGAGGGGGCTGCTTTGTGTACATACTCATTTCCACCTCATTCCTGCCAAAGATTTTCACTGTCTACATTTATCTTATTAAAGTCTCGGACTTCTGACATTCATCTGACATTTTAAACACATTGACCGACTTTTCAAATAACCCGGGTTTATCACGAGCAGGTTCCTCGCTTTCTCCGTCTTCCCTGAATAGATGTTCTGGCAACGTCACTTTGCCTCCCTTTTTACAAAGAAATTCAACGATGTGTTTTTAATCATCACCGATCAGGTAATCTAAAACAAAAGACAGATATTGTTTTCAGGGAGTCAACCAGAAATCGACCGAACACAAGCCGAATCTAGTCAACGTGGCCCGAAGCGTGTTCTCGTGGTCGAACACAAAGGACGATTGCATGCTAGGCACTCACACAGCCACGCGCAACCGAACACAAGTCTAACGTGACTGTGCGAGTCACACAGAAAATAATTTTGTCTACACACCTTTGGCGGGAATATCCCTCTGCCCGACACATGCCATTATTCCTCTTTTATCCACCAACAAGATGGCAGCTTGTAGTCACCCCTCTGACTTGACTAGGGATGAAAATTTCTGACATATTCTCGACAGAGCATCAATAGTTTGCTCGTCTAAAAGAAAATGTAAGCTTTTAAAATATTAGCCTTTTCTGACTATATCTGAAAACCGCCTTGAATATTTATTGCCTAGAGTTCAATTAATTAAAAGCAGCGGGAAAGGACATATATAATTCTCTGCCAACACACGTTCGAACTTTCCCAGTTCAGACATTTATATTGTAACGCGCATACAACACTCGAGGCGACAAGAAAAAAAGACACGAGAAAACACGAAAACAAAACAAAAACGGCCTTGTAATATATTTTCAGTCAAAAAGCCTCGCGTGAACACGAGAGGGAGAGAGAGAGACCAAACTCTCTCCTCAGCTGCAATCTGTTGTCCCCCTCTCGATCCGCACTGCTCTTACATGTGCTACCAACGCCACGTGTTTCTTAGAATCTCGCACATTTCTCGAAATGCACAGAAAATCCCCTTTGTTACCTGACATCGTAGCGTCCAATCTAGGCATCACTCAAAAGGATAAAGTGTTGACCTACCGCTGATCTCGGCTCCAGCGTCCAGAATTGCTCTCCTATCTTCGACCGGCGTCGACAACGCCTGGTCGACAACGGACTTGGCCTAATCACCAGGGGTCACACTCACCCACACAAAAAAAATAAAGAAGAGATCACGCGTGGTGATGCGAGTCTGAGGCCCGTAACCTGAAGAGGTGTGAGTAAAGGGCGTGCGCGAAATAAAAACGAGTATTTTATAGAAAGACAAAACGTTTAATTAATTTAACTGCCAACCGACGTAAAATACAACTGACTTGATACAGTTTACAGACTTACTTCTGATAAAACTGACAAAGACAATAAAGAGAGCTGACGAGAGGTGTAGAAGGCACGGTAGCTTACACTGTACTGACTACAGGGCCCGCAAGTATCACCTTGTCTGTGGTGCTATCTTACACACTATATATACCACCTATTGAAAAGTCGTACATGCCAGCAGTAAAGCATAAGAAAAACATAAAATATGATAACCATTCTAATTGCAGAATGAGGAACAAAAACCGAACATATTTATATCAAGAATTACATTATTTGTTAGTTATCGTTTGAGAGCAAGGTACTTGTGTATTTCATGAGAAAAAGTAACCGTATTTGCAAATGTAAAGAACTTTCTTAAAAGCAATGACTTTGAAACCATCATTAAAGTTATTTTTACAGTTATACCAATAAAAATCTTAATAAATATACTTATTATTATTAATATTTTGTTTTCCGTAACAAGATTTCTACACGATATCGTGCAACATATCTTACGCAATATCTTACAAAATATCCTACCCAAAATCTTATAGGATATTGTGTAACACTTCTTGCACAATAGTCTGCATGATATCCTACATGATATAAAAATTTTCGGCAACTAAAAAATATGAAACTATGACTTGTAACCCATGTAGTTTTTATTTTTTTCTGCTTTAAATCTGTTAAAAAAGCTTGTATAAATGGTTAAAAAAAAAGAAAAAAGATCATTGCTTGAGTTAGGAGATTTGAAACTGGTCCAGAGGGCTCGGAATCGAGTGTCTTACCTACTTGGCCAGAGCGGATTAGACCCTCAGAAAATAATTTACGTCCTTATAAGGTACATCTCATACTTATGCTTATTGTTTCATCACATCGTAAATAACATTTACCGCCTTGGTTACATAATTGATAATCAACATTTTATAAATGCACATTTTATAATGTTTCGTGTCTCTTAATACGTTTGCCAACAATAAATCTAGTAAATGATTTTACAGCTACTTTTTATTCACGGATTTTACTTATACTTTACACAATTAGTCCATAGTTAAAAGTGCGCCAACGGAAAAAAATAATACAAGAAAACTCAACAAACCGTCACTTTCTGTGATGTAATGTAAGGTTTGGTTAAATTTCGTACCGCAGTTACAGTTTCTTACGTTTTGTTACATTTACTAACAGTCGACTACAACTCAATGTATGACCTTACGACTCGTAATGTTTTCTATTATAATTCTCAAAAGTCACTCGAATCTCGTGAAAAAGCAACTGTAATAAACTCTATTAAAACGTAAGGAAATATTGTCATGTGTAATATTTTATAACAGCTAACAAATTTTGGCAATTTATTACACTGTCTTACATTTTGTTATAGTTAATAAAACTTTTAGACACGTTTTCTGACTTTTGTAAATAAAAATTACTTTTAACGAAAAAAAGTTGACTAATTATTGTGAAAAATTGTTAGTGTTATAGTACGTATAAAATTATATCAAAACGTAACAAAAATGTAAGAAAATGTAACACAACATAATTAAATGTAAAAAACATCTAAATTTCATGAGAATAATAGTTCCTTACATCTTCTTACGTTTTCTTACGGGTCACGGCATATTATCACACATATTTACTTTTTCTTCCATTTTGTTACGATTGTAACTTCCCGCTAGGGTCTATTAACTTTATTGTTATTATTACAACAAAGTTGTAAATAACTTTTTTCTCTTTAACACATTAATGTAGGTATCAAATACCAGCAGAAAAAAAATATTTTTCACTTATTTATACAGTGCTTAGGGAAATAACATAAATTCTTACAACGTAAGTTCATACATAAAATAAAGTTTTTTTAAAAACTATTGGGTCTTCCTGTAGAAAAAAGCCACAAGTAACAAAAATGTTGGAATTTGACTTGTCGTTAACGGGAAAAAAGCCGTAACAGCACTTACGCTTTTTTTACTCGGTATTAGTCAGCGAGAAAGGCTACTGATGTTATACTTAAAAAACCTCTTGCACTTACGCTCTTCTTTCCTTGGAGCTAGCGTAAGTCAGATCTCTTCGTACAAGAAAAAAAAGCGTAACTACAAAGCAGCAGTAAATTTCATGTGTACACATACATATACGCTGGCTCTGCAGCAGCAAATACTACCGAGGGACAGTAATGTCATATACAATCATTGGTTTGGCTTCGTACGCAGAGAATGCGTGTGATTTTGATAGTGCCTCTAATATTTTAGAGATATTTGTTTTTTTTATAGACAATCATGGAATATCAGTATCACTATGCAAGTAAGTGTAAATATTAATCATGTATATACTGTTGTTTAGTGCCGTTGTATACTGTAACTTTTTCTAACATCGAAAGGTTAACAAAGGCTGTGTGTAATTTTTGTTAAAATCTAATAGCTTTTGAAATAACTTTATTTTATGCATAAACTTATGTTGTCAGAATCGATATAATTTATCTGAGTACTGTATAAATAAGTCAAAAACTAGTCTTCCTGTTGATATTCTATACCGAGATTAAAGTGTACTGCTGACAAACGCATGAAGAAGGTTTGGGTGTATCATTTCCAGAGGCGAGAAACGGGGAAACCCCCCTGCCTGCGCAGCTGGACCCCCTTTACCGCGCACCTCCTCTTGCAGTTGACAAACTTGAAGCTGTAAGACTGTAACTGTTTGTGTTTTTTAAACATGCCTGGCAAAGCTTGATTTGTTTTGTCGTTCAAATTCCTTTTGTGCCAAAGTATCTACGGAAACATTTTTTTTTATTCCAACACATTAAGAATATACCTTAATTTTAATTAAAAGGCATGCCTAACCTTTTTCTCTCATAAGAAACCGTGTTAAACTGTCAATATTTTATAATTTCTTTTTCAAAAATTTTCCCTGGTTGAAAATCTGAAAAAATTTATGTGCACTCCCAATATGCTCCAATATAACATAAATTTTTTTTGACGTGTTCTTCCATTTTTAACGTTTCTCTCAAATCTCCTGAAGATACACAAAACAATTTATAATGTACATTTATAAAATGTTGATTATCAATTAGGTAACCAAGGTGGTAGGGTGTTAAAAGTGGCCTTTGGAGGTGGGCAACTTTGAACAAGGGGGGTGTAGTTTAACGCAACCACTGTCACTTCGGGAGAGCCAAGTCGTCCCCTCGTGGACAAACAATGAAGGTGGTATCGCCCTGACGTGGGAGGTGCAGTGGGTACGCTGGCTTCGTCGAAGTTTAGAGCGTTGAAGGAGGGTAATGTCAGAGCCGTAATCTTTTACGACCTAGTTGACCTTGCTGGGGTTTTCGATGTCACCTTGAAGATCATCCCGATGTTGAGAGATTTCTGGGTCTTGGACCAAAGGCAATATAATATATACTTATGAGGCGTGAGAGAGAGATAGGAGGGGCATATGGTGAGGTTTAAAAAAAGTAATAGAGTGGTTTAGTGTACAGTGATTTTTATTGAATATGTACTTTTTTTCTACCACTGCTTCATATATTTTAATTATACCAAGTGAGTGATTCATGCATTGCATGTATATGCATGATCTGAGGCGATGTCGCTGGTCGTCACGCAGTCCTTCTTATATACTTTACGTTGCCTTTTTACTTGCGATGTTCACTAAAGACCAGTAGTTGCCACCTGGCGAGTGGTAGACTGTACTATTAAGTGCAAAAGTTTGAAGTCGGAGCTGCGCGCGATATTTCAAAATTCAAATTTATATAAAACGATCGAATTTAAAGAAAAAAAGTCATTTTAATAAATTATAATTATTAAAAAAATACCCCTGACGGTAACATATTATTCACGAAATGATAAGATAATAAGCATATGTTTTAGATACACCTCATGAGATCGTAAATTATTTTCCTAGTGTCTAATCCACTCTGGCCAAGTGGATAAGACACTTAACTACAAGTCCTTCAGATCAGGTTCAAATCCCCTAACTGGAGCGAGGAGATATTTCTTTTTTACTTTTTAAGTTACCTTTTTTAAAAGCTTTTAAGCAGAAAAAAATCGAAATTACATAGGTTACAAGTTATACTCCTTTATTTTATAGTTGCGGTAAATCTTGCTTAATATTGTGTAGGATATCATGTAAGCTATCGTACAAGAAATCTTGCACGAAATTCTATAAGATTTTGTATAGGGTATCTTGTAAGATATCGTGTAGAATATCTTGCACGATATTGCGCAGAAATTTTGTTACAAGTTGTCATACTTATAAACATTATTTTTATCATTTTCATGTTATTATTGTTACAATTCTTATAGTTCTTATTTTGAACATAACAGTGATTATTATCACTATTATTTTTATTAAAATAATACACATAATTATTATCATTATTATGCAGCCCAATCGCCCCTATCACAGATTAATTAAAAAAAGTCAAAGGTAAAGAGACGCTTATTTAATATGTTTTAAAGTTTAAAACTGGGTTACACGATGTTTATTGACAATTTGTATGTTTCTTCAAAATTTTCGATTCATGGTATTTGTGTATATTTTGTTGAAATACAGATAACTGTAATTATTGAAAAAAATAAGTAAATTTTTTTTTTCTACATTAGTACTTAAAAAACAAATACTATTGGTAAAAACGTAGAAATCTCCCAAGTTTAGATATTAAAGTTAACAATATGTGTATAATTTATCTTTTCATACCAATGTTAACTAACTTTATAGGCATACGCACTTACGTGTATGTTATTACTCATATTATCTATATTAGGACGTTGTTTGTGTAAGACCTTCCATACAAATCTTTTACAACTCACCACAGACCATTCGAAACCGCTTTACTTACCCCCTTTGCCTTTCACTTTCTCTTACAAAGTAAGACAAAATTTTTCTGTTTTTTCCATATTTTGGCTTAGCTCACTTCTTGTACAAACCCCTCACAGCTTCCTCATAGCCTACCGTGAGCCTCACCATTGAATCTCTACTATACTAAGCAATATTTTTAACCTTTTACCGTCTCCCTTAACTCCACATTATTACTGTAGAGTTGTACAAACCTTTCACCCACAGAATCATACAAACCCTGACACCTACCCTTACATACACATATATGCATATTATCTCATTTCAAAATATAGTTTATGAGCAAATATCAATTGAATGTTAATAAAAAACGAAACTTTTACATACATAAATACATTTAATATAACATATTTTATTACACTATTTAGGATGCAAAAATAAGCTTTGGATGTACAAATAATCAAAGAATATTAGATTTGCGTGACTATGAGTAGAATTATTTTTAAATTTGTATCAGTTATTTTTTTATTAATACGTAAGTACAAAGTTCTGGGGTACGAAGCTTATTTTTGGCCATTTTTATAATAAATTAAAAAAAGCTTTTTGTTTATATTTGTGTGACATAAAACTAATACGTACAGAAAATTTAAGTCATACGCAGTTATACAATACTACAAACAATAAGGGTACTTGAATTCAATAAAGCAGCATGCTGAATACAAGAGTGTCTACTGATCTGCAAAAGCCGAACTCTTATACAGTAAGCCACTTTTTCTAAAAATTAACATAAAATAATTAAAAAAAAAAAAGCGATACCTACCAAGCCGCTTTAAAAAAGATACTAACCGCTTGATTGATTCTAAATAAGATAGACGAACTTGCAGGAACTATTAAGTACATCAACATTCTACAACATAACATTTATGAGAATGAGATAAAATTACAAAAAAAATAAAAAAGATAATTAAATTATTAGTGCTGTATTAAGGCTCAGTATTGTACCATGCAAAGAATAAGAACTTTTTTTTTATAAATTTCAAATGGTGTTGGAGGTAAATTATTATTCAAAGATTCATAAAGTTTTAAACAAGTTATGGATACTATCAATGATAAGACAGCAATTGCCATGGGATTCATTGTACACAACTCCCAAAATTTTTAAAAATTTTTGATGAAACCTGCAAAGTTACGTTGTTTTTCCAATTAAGACGATTTTTGCGTGGTTTCTGTTATCGAAAAATATTTAATGCAACGATATATGGAATAAGTTGAAGCAGTCTTTTTTTTCATAAAAAATTTATCTGAAAACCAGGATTATTGAGCTCTTTATAAGTTCAATTACCTTTTTTTTGTAAAGATCAATCTCACAATGGTCTTATATAACTAGAACCTAGAATGATTTGCTAGTATATATCGGTGCCCTCCGGTGAATTTGGAAATTCAAAGTGATCAGTGATCCGTTGGGGGCGAAATGTAAGAAAATAAATAAATACAAGTAAAGTGTATTTAAATTTTCTGCGTTGATTTATTGATGGGCAACGTTTCGCTGACAATATGCGTCAGCCTCATCAGGCTACAAAATTAAAATTAAAAACACACAATGAGTGATCTGGAAGGCTCAAACACAAAAATACAATAAATTTATTGTAAATTGTTACCGCAGATACGCGAGAATTCGTAAGTTTGGTTGACTTACTCGTCACCTGTCGTGCTGTCGACTGACAATCAATTACAACCACAAGCCAGCGCTTATATAGGCGGAGCCGCAAAGGTAGACGGTAAAGGGCGATGAACTCGATCGGGACATTTAAACTTTCGTAGTAAAGGAAGGTATGCTCTATTAAAGGAAAGCACATCCTCCTTTCTATTGATGTTGTGTTTATCGAGTTTTATATAAAGCATTTCGGAAATAATTCTTTTTTTATAATTGGATTCTTTGTCAAGGATTTTAAAGTTATCCCAATCGAATTCATGGTCAAAATTGATTTGGTGTGCACAAACAACGGAATCGGAGTTTTTACTTTTCATATGTTCACTGATGCGGACCTCCGCCGCTCGCTTTGTTTCACCCACATATGACGCGGGACAATTTTTACAATAAAACTTATATACTACATTTGTCTGTTTATGTTTATTCGTTGTATCTTTTCCCAAGCGGACGACATGCTGCAGTTTATTGTTAATAAGAGGGTAAGTGTGAATATTGTAGGGTTTTAACATGGTTGAAATTTTTTCAAAATTATTGTCAATATATGGTATGCCAATTTTGCAGAGAGGGTAGGTGTTTGTAGTGCTTCTGTTATGATTACTATATTTGTGTCTTTTTAATCTGACCTTTATGTTTTTATTAATAAAGTTAAAAGGGTAATTGTTTTTTATCAACAGGTTTTTCACCCTAGCAATATTCACACCGTGAAAACGTGTACTGGCAAGTAAGATCGCCCTATCAACCAAATTAAAAACAATATTTCTCTTATAGCTAACTGGATGACCAGAAAAATAATTTAAGATTCGTCCGGAAGAAGTAGGTTTTTCAAACCAGTCAAAATTAAAATTATTAGAATTTCTTATTATCGTCAAGTCTAAAAAGTTGAGTTTCTTGTCAATCTCCATTTCATATGTAAATTGTAGTTTGGGATGATATGAATTAAAAATATTTAAGATTTGGTCAATATTTACTAATATTCCTCTAGAGTTGGTACTACGGAGCATCGATCGACGTATTGTGACCATAATGAATAAATGTCGAATCCCGGTTGATGAAATTCGACAATGTACAGAATTTTTGTTCAATAATACTTTTTTTACTTTTGATAACATTTTTTATCAACAAATTTTCGGCACGCCAATGGGTTCTCCTATTTCACCTTTGTTTGCTGACCTTGTAATGGACGACCTGGAAAATGATTGTCTCTCCATTTTAAAAAATACCTATAATATTATTCCATCTTTTTATTTTCGTTACGTGGACGATGTGTTGCTTTTTATTAATGTCGACCATATTGACCAAATCTTAAATATTTTTAATTCATATCATCCCAAACTACAATTTACATATGAAATGGAGATTGACAAGAAACTCAACTTTTTAGACTTGACGATAATAAGAAATTCTAATAATTTTAATTTTGACTGGTTTGAAAAACCTACTTCTTCCGGACGAATCTTAAATTATTTTTCTGGTCATCCAGTTAGCTATAAGAGAAATATTGTTTTTAATTTGGTTGATAGGGCGATCTTACTTGCCAGTACACGTTTTCACGGTGTGAATATTGCTAGGGTGAAAAACCTGTTGATAAAAAACAATTACCCTTTTAACTTTATTAATAAAAATATAAAGGTCAGATTAAAAAGACACAAATATAGTAATCATAACAGAAGCACTACAAACACCTACCCTCTCTGCAAAATTGGCATACCATATATTGACAATAATTTTGAAAAAATTTCAACCATGTTAAAACCCTACAATATTCACACTTACCCTCTTATTAACAATAAACTGCAGCATGTCGTCCGCTTGGGAAAAGATACAACGAATAAACATAAACAGACAAATGTAGTATATAAGTTTTATTGTAAAAATTGTCCCGCGTCATATGTGGGTGAAACAAAGCGAGCGGCGGAGGTCCGCATCAGTGAACATATGAAAAGTAAAAACTCCGATTCCGTTGTTTGTGCACACCAAATCAATTTTGACCATGAATTCGATTGGGATAACTTTAAAATCCTTGACAAAGAATCCAATTATAAAAAAAGAATTATTTCCGAAATGCTTTATATAAAACTCGATAAACACAACATCAATAGAAAGGAGGATGTGCTTTCCTTTAATAGAGCATACCTTCCTTTACTACGAAAGTTTAAATGTCCCGATCGAGTTCATCGCCCTTTACCGTCTACCTTTGCGGCTCCGCCTATATAAGCGCTGGCTTGTGGTTGTAATTGATTGTCAGTCGACAGCACGACAGGTGACGAGTAAGTCAACCAAACTTACGAATTCTCGCGTATCTGCGGTAACAATTTACAATAAATTTATTGTATTTTTGTGTTTGAGCCTTCCAGATCACTCATTGTGTGTTTTTAATTTTAATTTTGTAGCCTGATGAGGCTGACGCATATTGTCAGCGAAACGTTGCGCATCAATAAATCAACGCAGAAAATTTAAATACACTTTACTTGTATTTATTTATTTTCTTACATTTCGCCCCCAACGGATCACTGATCACTTTGAATTTCCTAGAACCTAGAATGATCAAAACAATTATTGATTTTAAGTATGATCAATATTAAATAATACTTCTTTAATTCGCTTAAGTTTTAAGCAAATTAACTTTATACATGGTCCAGGCGATTTTGATGAGATGTTCTTGTATAAAACCATAATTATTTTTGTTGTAAGAAAAAAAAGTTTCTGTGGCTTGGACTGAATTATTTTTATTTTGTTACCAAGAGGTATAACAAGTATATGATGAGTCACATAACTCTGAGACTTCACTCAGATCTCCATAAAATCTTAACAGCATTATTAGAGCGTGAGTAGGTCTGACAAAAAAAATTTAGGGAAGTAATTATCATAGTTTTAGATGAATTATTAATAATTCGAAAGGAAGCTATAGAAATAGTAAATAAAAGATTCATGTAATCATGATTTACCTTTTAGAGAAAGACGATACTGTAAGGAGTTGATTCTCGATGAACTGCACTGGTTGAAAAAAAGCTTTAGATCAACTATTTTAAAACAACGATAGGTCAAAAATAATTAAAAACCACTCTTTAAGATATTTTCTTTGTTTTTTTACGACATTAGATAAGGTAGTGTCAGTTTTTTGATAAAATCATATAAATGGAAAATGAAAGACAATTGCAGTAAAAAATTTTGATATCAAATCTTTATTTCTTAAACAATAAAAAATTTTAACATAACATGACAAATGAACTTAATTATAATTATCTATTCACTTCTGTCACTTGCTCCTTTATCCTCATAAATAATGTTGAGAACCACAACTTAGTATTAGGAAGCATGACTATTTATTGACATGATCAGACACACAAATGAATATTTCACTGTCCTCCTGACAGCCTTTCCAGGATTAGTGATCTAGGATTCTAATCGATTTAAAATTTGATAAAAACTCAACAAAATTACAATAAATAATTTGTATACACAAATATTAAAAAATACAACGATCCACCATGTCAAAGCCAAGACAACATACAATAGGGATACCCATGGCACCTTAAATCTCGTATACATATAACAAAAACTTAACTTACTTTGAATAACAGTTATGTTCTTAAAATTGTATTATATAGTAATCAGAAAATCCAGAAAAACTTTTCTTCCAAAAGTGATACAAGAATGGTGCACACACGTAAAAAAAAAGTGAGTTGAGATCGGTGCACAAACTAAATACATATTATATAGAACAGTGATCATTACAAGAGACCCCATACTAAACATGTCGAGGTTTTATGTGGAATTGTGTACAAACAGTTTCTGATAAGTATGAGAGTTTTCGTAGTTTTAATTATAAAAATGTACTATTAAAAACCTTCGATTAATTTTTATTTTATTATTGATTTAATACAAAAAGTTTTTGTAAGAGTTGTTAAGCTTATGTGTATCTAGTTATTTATTGATATTATTATCATACAGAGTTATAAAGATCATTAAGAAAAAATTATCGTTTGTACCTATTAGGCTCTTAATCACGGACCACTCTTATCTTGAATTCAAGATCCGGCAGACAGTATGTAGAATGGCCAACCTTTCGACTCTTTTTTTAATGTAACGTTTGTGTTCATACAAATGCATGCATAAGTGTCTCTTACGTTGCCCAATGCAACACAGATGGCACCTATATCCAATCTTAAGGACAATGTCACTTATGTCTAACTTATTTATTAAGCCCTTTCCCAACTTAATAATAAGAATTAAGTTCCCAGAATCTGTATAAATAACACATATGACATTTAGACAGGGCCATACGGAGAGTTGTCTCCATAGGTTGGAAATACGGAACGGCAAGGAACACATTCCTGTTTAAAACTGGCAGATTTAAGGAATGAGAAATAACTCTTGTATTGCATTCTTGAAGATTTTGAGTGCAAAATTCTTGGAAATCTTTTTTCTGTCTATTAAGCCAACAAGCTGAATCTCTCATGTATCTGTTTCTAAAACATAAAGGATAATTATAATCGACAAGAGTCTAATACTATTACGTGCTGTTTTGGTACCTACATAATATCATTATATTTACAAATACTTTTATACACCAATTGATTGTTTTACTTTTCTGAAACTTTTACTAAACTTTCATTTGATTATAAATGTAGATCTTTTATCCTGAAGAGGCTGCCAGCAGGATACTAAAATATCCATTTGTGTTATTGATCATGTCAATTATTAGTCTTGCTTCTTATTGTCAGTACCAAGTAGTAAATCTCAATATTATTAATAAACTTGAGTTTTACATAATAAAATCCGAAACGGAATAAAAGAAGCTGCTGCAGCCAACTACAGTACTACTTATACATTAAAAAAAGAAGCAGATGAGTCTATTGTAATCATACAGTTAAATTTACAATTGGAAGTTTGGAAAGCAATTTATCAATGAATGTTACCTCATGAGATGAAATTAAAAATTAATTAAGTAGTTGTGCTGATAAAAAATTTAAGAATACAAGACAAAGTATTCAATGAAACTTGTTTACACATCATCAGATGATTAAAGTATTACATAAATATTGAAATTATTACGTCGGCGCGACGCACTATTCGAGTCTAAGCTTTCACTTAATAACTCGGGACACACGCTGGGCACGTTAATGGGACACGGAGATAAAGGGACAGTTCTAACTAATGACACGATATTTGCAAAGAAGCTACGACTGTTTTAACACAACTTGAAAAGATTACTATGCAAGGAATATCCCGATGCACTTAACTTGCGTGTGGCACGCCTAAAGTTAGTCGATTTTATCCAGAGCGGTATACCAAAGGGTATCTCGTCCGCGATCTAGACTATGCCAGCACCGTTACGGGAAAAAGTTTGTTTTTCGCGACCGGACTCGGATGTATTAATACCGTCACGAGTATTGATTTTTGCTTTAATTCTCTTAGTTCTTGCTCCGATAGTACCAATACGGTGGTGGATATTGATGCGCGCCTAAACGAACTTAATAATTTTTGAAGATCTAAAGGTACCAATACCGTGGCGTGTATTAGTGCGCGCGTAAACAACTTAGTTATGGAGCCAGCCGAAAAAGATTAAAAACGGAAAAGAAAGAATACTAAAAAATTATGACTTTTACACTTACTTTTATTTAAATATAACTAAAGTACACGGTGGACTTGCACAAGCAGAGTTAGGTTAAGTATTTCTTATGTTAAGCACTCATGGAGAACTGAGGATCATAGAGGCAGACTCTAACTATTTAGTAAGCCGTTTGAGGGTAAAAAACAAAAATTAACTGAGTCCTTACCTCGTGGTAGACTGGAAGGTAGCAGAGGTAGACTCTTACTACTTAGTCTACTGTTTGAGGGAGAGTGTAGTTAAGAGAGTCTCTGGGCCTTTTTATAAGAAGTAGCGGACCTTGGTAACGCGCTGGTTCGATAACAACGCAGGAGAGCTTACCGGGGAAAAATCTTGCAAAAATGATAATAACTGAAAATCCCATTGGCTAGAACTGCCTTAGTATTGCTACTCAAAAATTGGCACTTCCCATATCCGGTTCACTCTCCTCTTTGCGTTAAAAGAAGGGAAGGAGATTTACTTGCTCATACCTCTCCTTTCCCTCTTACATACGAAGTTGACAGGATTTCAATATAATTGAACCCTAACATTATAACAGAACATTATTTATATTTACTAATGCTAAACACCGGTCATTTGTTCAACTAAGCTCATTGCAAAAAGAGCGGTAAAAATCGCTCAACAATTCAATTGATGCTAAGGTGAACAAACGATTGGTGATTTATTAATTTAACACTACTACTTAAACGCCAAAACGGTGGCTACTGCCGTAATAACTTATAATTATAATATTAGTGGTGGTATTTGTGATGATAATAATAACAATAACAATAATATAATAACAATAGTAATAATGATAATAATAATAATAATAATAGTGATAATAATAATTATAATAATGATAATAAAAATAGCAGTTGTTAGAATAATAGCGATTTGCCTGTCACGAGTTAACATAATTTGTTTTACCGATAGTTCGAATGTTTATAATGTTACAAAAATAATACAGAATTTAAGTAAGCATGTTTTTCTGCTGCTAGTAGTTGGAGAGGGAGTCGTTTCATGGTACCATAGGGAATCAGAAACTCTGTTACCCCTATTGAAGGCAGGCGTAAGGACTCTCTCCGAGTCAAGACAAAGGGAAGAGTTACTTTCAGTTTTTTTTTACATTCGGGAAAAAGTGTTAGCAATCAACTAGATTACAAATCAGACTATTGCAGTAGGTTTATAAAATTATTAATGCGATGCAAAAAGGGTTACTCTGTAAATCATGAGCTTGCGAACTTGAATGGTAAAAATCTGGTAATCCCTTGAAGATTACTTACGTTGGGTACCAGGTTTGTTATAATTAATATGTAATGTAGTTGTTTGCTAGTGGTGCAGTATGTACTGATTGTTTGTGAAGATTCTGGCTTGTAATAATGTTTTCGCTTATTTCGATGTATTAATTCTAAGCTGTCCTAATGTTTAACTTTATGTTAATCTAAAATTATTTCTGCATTGAATATTTTAGTTTAACTGTTCCCAGTTAAACTTTTGTATCTACGGTTGTAGAAAAATTCTTTATTTTTCATTTCTGGTCAGCATAGGCCAGCGTGCATGTACAAAAATCATCATTGTACTGTAGATATCAGTAACTTGCAGGTGATTTATCTCTTCTTAAATGCACGTTGGTCCTTGCTCAAGTGCTTTCACAACAATAATCCTAGAGAATGAGCAGGGGTAAAATTATTAGTAATTTTTAGTTTGCCGACATTACAAAATCATTAGAGGTGACAGCAAAGGGCAAATTGTATTTATACCTGGAATCACTTAATTACTTTTAGTACTAGGTATCATATTATTTTAATGTTTATGTTGCATAGGAAAGAAATTCCACTTATTTTGACTTTTTCTATGATAATCAGTAAATGCTACAGCCAAAATTATAATTCTGTAAACTTAAATTTAACAAAGCCTGTATTTTTTCAGGGCCCAATGCATGTTGCTGTATTTAGACGTACAAGTCATTAAAAAAACATTTTCATTTAAAATAATTTGCCGATAAAGAAAAGATAAGAAATACTATCTGGCAAAAAGTTTATGAAATCCAAAAATATTAATAATAAATTTTGATGTTATCCTGATATTTTGATATCGGAAATCGATGAATTAAAAGAAGTATTCTTGACTTTAAAATATCTATTTTAAAAATATTTTATAGTTCAGAAATATTTAAAAACAATTCATTTTTAGAACCCAGGATTATAAGTAAATCTATTGTCCTTTGAGATTTTTAAATTACTTTTTTTCGACTGAACACATAAAAATTCGTACAAAAGAAAGTTGTACATGTCACCACTGGAATACAGTAATTAAATATCAGAAAAATTTTACGGAACACTTAAACTAGCACAAATTAAAGAAAATTAATTTGCATGACACTAAAAAAACCGTTATAAAAGAAAATAATACTAAATGAGTCACAATTCAACGCATGAAAAAGTTATGAACAAAAAGTTTGTCAACAAAGCACAAGATAATTTTTATGAAAAAATGCTTCACAACGATATTTAAGCTTACACAAAATTAAGAAAATAGTTTTCAAACAATGATTTTTATCAGACTAATAAGTACATTTCCTGGAAAAAGTGTAGTTTTTTCGTTATCGAACTAACTGTCTAACGGTCTCTTTTCTGAAAGAAATCGTCAATTTGTATAAATTAAACAATTCAACATCATCATATCTGTGATGTTTTAAATCTCTCTGGTTTTTTCACTGTTTTTTTTTCAGAAAAGGTTGTCCGAATTTCAAAGTCAAGTTACTTAAAAAAAAAATAATTATTTATGAGAATACTCTCTAACATAGGAAACTCATACAGTTATTTAGTTTTTTAATTAAAAAAAATTAAATATCACTATATAAGCAACTACAAAAAAATTAAGAAGATTAAAAGGTCAGCTAAAAAAAGTAAAAGTTTGAAGAATATTAGGCACATTGCATTATCATAAACATAGTGTTATAATATTATTTCTGAGTACAACCACGAGGTTATTTAAGGGCTCAAATGAAAATAATAACTTGTGCTAGTATAATTTTCTCTTATAAAAAGATACTAATTAAAACATGTTTCACATATTTAATCACCATGGCTAAATCATTTTAAGGCCTAAATAAGGTAATATAGACAATACAACGTGTAACGCTAGTTTGTTCAGATATGTGTGTGATATATCTAATAGGAAATAGGTGAGGAAGGGGTGGGGCAATGAAGAGAGGGATGAGCAGGGTGGGGAACTTACTAACATTCAGATTAAGGTGACAAATAAGGAGAAATAATGTATATGGTAGGAAAGGGAGTAAGAATGTTGGATAGTGTGGAGAAGGGTGTGGTAGTGTCAGAAAGGGTGAAGCGAGGTGGGCAAGCAAATCTTATTGCAAATGTAAAATAACTATATGATATTGTTAGTTAAATAAACATATATACATTTATAAAATATGAGTGATAACAAGTGAATTGTTACAACTGATATTTCTTATTTTACAATAGTAACATTTATTATTAAAACTATAAATGTAATGAATTAAGCAATGGATGAAACACTCTACAAATTTTTATAGTATTTTTAATTACAAATTAGCTTTGCTAAGCATACATTACGTTTTACTGCGATGTTTGACTATAGAAAGCACCACATTGCTCTTCTCCGCAAAAAACTTGGCTATAAATTCAAAATGTCTCTGAATCTAACTTTTTTGCTCAAACTTGTTGTGCGTTTAACAATTGATGTAGGCATGGTAAGTACACGTTCAGAATCTGAAATAGTAACAGAAGTAATTGTGGAAACAGGAACAGGAACAGATATCAGAGCTTTATCTTGGAAAAAAGCTAGTTCAACAAGGTCAATTGAAACTTTTACGTGATAGCTACAAATTCTCAAAGAGGCAGTTTTTTGGTCTTATTCAATTGTTTCATGAGATCTGGTGCATCATGGCTGTAAAGCTTTAAAAATCTTTGCTGGTCGTAATCGTGACTAAACTCTCTCATACTTGGAAGGAAATTTCTTAGATCGTCAAGATTCTCGCTTTTAGGACTTTAAATAAAAACATTACGAGGCAGGTAATGAGTTTCTGCGTGCATCATTTAAGCTAAAGAATCCTTGATGTTCTCCTTGAAAGCTAAACAAATTTCAAAAAGTACAAAAGCTAATGCACGAACCAAATCATTATTGAAATAAAAAATGATTGCAGCTTTCAACTGGTGATGTAAATGTTTAACTACACTACTTTAAGCAAGATGCCAGCTTGTCGTAAGCTAATGTTGAATTCAAAAAACTTTTACAAAATCCGTGAAAATATGAGAAGTAAGTTGACCTCCTTAATCTAAAGTAATAGTTTAAGGAAAACCAAAACGAGGAGTCCAATAATCCGAAAAAACATAAATCACTGAATCTGCAGTAATATCTTGCAAAGGGTAAACCTCTAAAAACCCATAAAACGATTGATAACGGTCAAGCAATGTAAAAAAAAATGTGCAAGTAAAAGTGGACCAATCAAATTTATGTAAAGGTGCGCGAATCTTTGCGTTATAGTTTCGAATGATCCAAGAAAAGCATAAACATGACGAAACATTTTTGATCACTGACACTTATTGCCCGTACGTACTCAATTCCTGCAATCTTTATTCATAGAAAGCCACACAAAACGGTTGCCTATTAACTGAAGTGAAGAGTTGGCACCTGAATGGCTTAACTTAATACAGTTGATTAAAAACATCAAGACAAAATTATGCTGTGATAAAGGGCCGAGGTTTTTCTGTTAATGTATCACAGAACTCAGTTAGTGAAGATCCAGAAATTGATACTTGTTTGTAGTGTAAGAAACATTTTCATTAATAACTTTCCCTAATTCTGTGTCTTCTTCTTGATATTCAACTAACAGCTTGTAATAAAGCGCTGCAGAAGCATTTTTAACTTGCAAAAGATTATCAGCTACAAAATTATCAATACCTTTTATATACTAAATGAGCTGTTATGAAATTGGTTTGCAAAATGATGAAAACAATGAAATGGCTGGCTATCCTAAATTAGTTTCCAGCAGATTTCTCCAGATATAAACATTGTGGAATTGGTTTCCAGCTCATTAAAATGCATACTGAATTAGGTTTCCGATAGTTTGAGATGCATACTAAAATTGGTTTCTGATGCATTAAATTGTCCAATCAGAATTGGCCATCCAAACAGTCAAAAGAAAATTGTAAACTCAATATTCTCGCAAAACATGCGGACACTAGTTTCACTGTTATAATAATAATCAATATTATCTTTGTCAAATATCTTATACCAATTTTAAAGAAAGCAGAAAACTTAAGTTTTTGAAGTAAACAGGTGGTCATTGATCTTAAAGAAAAATTTATAGTCATTGATTGTATTCAAGCATATTCCTAGAAGCAAGGCGCAAATCATATTCTATTATGTGTTCACAACATGTCAAACAGTGTTTACTTTTAGTATTTTTAGTGTAAGTTTATTGTCATTCTACTTGTTATCCGTAAATTTTTGTTTTACTTTAGTGTATAAAAATATTCGTTTTATTTCAGCACGTAAAGAATCAGCTGCAGTATTTTATTAGTCTATGTGTAATCCTTTTTGTTGTATAAAATGTAAGTACACGTGAATGAAAGAGCAAAAATGGTCTTATGTATTAATAAATACAACTTTGGATTTCAGAAAAATTTTAAAAACGGCTTACAACGTTGGACGTACACATTTAGACCCTGTTAGTACTACATAAAAATAAATAAAGCAAATAAAATTGTTAAACAGTCGAGTCATCAACGTAAACAGAAGCAAATTGACGAGGCCATTCAAAATTAGTTACATCCGAGCAATATACTCAAACGTAAGGCAATTGATGACATTTCAGCTTTCCCCTCTAAACTACAATGAAAAGAGTTAAAGCAAATCGAATGAAAGTAGATATGTTATGTAGGTTCTTTATCCACCCTAGCTCCCCCTAGTGTAATGGTGGTGGGAGGAGTTCAGCTTGTGCTGTTGTACGAGGAGATTTGGCCATAGTGGTGGGGAAGAGTAATATTGCACCAGTGGTAAAGAGGGTACTATAAGATTAATTATTAGATGAGGTCCAAACATTATAAAATATATATCTTCCAGAGTGTATTCTCTTTCTTCCTATGCTGTTAGACAAGGGTCTATGTGCTATTTCTCTTTCTCTTGCTCTCCGCCTCTCTTACTCCTAGTATGCATGGTCAGGCATATAGAATTGGTCTTTCGCTGGGCATCTGAGAACTTCTTATTTTGAAACCTTATTAAAACTAAAGTTATGATTCTGGGCAGCCACAGCTTTATTTGTCATTTGAGTTTGTCTGAGTTACCTCGTATTACAATAAATAATACGCCATTGAATTTTGTTCCTGCGTTTAAAAGCCTTGGCCTGTAATGAACGCCCACCTTGAGTTGGAAGAGACATGCACGTTATATGTCTAGCAGAGTCTTTAGAGCCCTGTATTCCCAGCAGTACTGCCACCAGGCTCTTTCCCTCACATTAAGAAAGCACTTTACCGAATCTCTTATTTTTCCGCATCTGGATTATATGGCAGGAGCTTACTACTTGATTGATCGTGCCTCCAGTCACAAACTTTACCATCCTTGAATGCCTGTATCCGTTTTGTTTATGGCATCATCGGCCATCGAGACAGAGTGACCCTTATCGTCTGTTCTTGGGCTGGTTGTCGGTTGCTAAGCGGCGGGAATTTTTTTTATATTTACTTGCTAACTCTAACTACTGCCGTGACTGCCTTCCGTATCTCTCTACTCAGTTTCAATTACTCCATGATCATGACACTATCAATCGTTATTCCACTCGACTTTCAGCTCGTCTGTTTTGTCCCCCTCGTGTCCGTACCGAAGCTTACCAACGTTCTTTTTTGGTACAGGCCATCAATTTCCTGAACTTTGGTGAACCTAACGATTTAAATGACTACTATCCACTAAGGTTTAAAAAGGCTGTTTTTGGAAGACTACTGGACGGCGAACTGGCTGATCGGAAATGTAATAATCCTGCCCAACTTCCCAACACATTTTTATGACTCCTGCCAATTTTATCTCTTAATTTTCATACTTTTACATTAGCATTATACTCAGGCTATCTTTGTATTACGTTTTATATTTTGTATAGCTTGATTTACCACCTATGTGATTTTATAATTTATGATTTTATTGATCTTATTGATTTTATTAATGGTAATGCCTTTCTCAACTTATGCTAGTTTTTATTAGTATTATCTGTGCTTATCAACGTTGTTACTTAAATTAGTGTTTTAAATTTTTAACTGTTTCATACTTGCTTATATCATTTTAATCGTACTTTTGATTTATTGTGCTCTGTTTATTGCCATATTTGAGTGTACGACTCTTGGACTGGGATGTTTTATAGTTAATGCGTGTTTATTTTATCTTATTATTTTTTAAATTATTATTAAAACTTCTTTATTGCTTATGGAATTGTGTTCATATAGTTGTGTGATTCGTATATTATTTGTCTTTAAGTAAGTTTGTTTGTCACATGCTGCGTTACATCAAAAATTGTTCTATACTTGTGTTTTTTTTAGTCAATTATTAAGTGAATCGAATCGTCAAATGCTGTACCAAATAGAAAAATTTTAATATTATTTTTATATGTGTATTCATCTTGGAGAGTCAGACGTGGGTTGCCACAAGGCTTAAATAACATTAATTCTAATTCTAGTTCTAATTCTATTATGGTGGTGGGAATAGAGCGATACTGGGTCAGTGATAGAGCCTTGTGCTGTATGATGGCGGTCATGCGTTATATATATGTATATATCTTGCTACATAGAGTGCTCTCTTTTTTTTACTCTCGCTATTAGACAAGACTTCAAGCGTTCTACGTATATGTAAGTATGTATAAGTTTTCGATCTCTCATGCACACGTTTGCGTATATACCTACACACTTATACGAAATATCGTGCATGCTCAAATGTTACTCTTGTACAAGCACACGCGTACATGCGCGAGCGATTTCATACACATACGAGCCTACGCATGCATTATGTGTGAGCGTACTCATGCACCACATGCGAGTGGACTTATCCAACACGCATGGGCGTACGCATGCTCACACGAGGTTAGATAAGTATTGTCATAATCTAAAATTATTATACAGGCTCCAACATAGCTCACCGTTCAAAAATTTTCATACATTATATGTCGTTGTTGTAGAATGTAGACCAAATTTGTCGTCTGTAATATATAAGTCCTCAATAGCTTAGTTGGTTAACCATCTTATCGGTATGAAATGGTTTAACATATTAATCTGTTAAAGACTTAAACTTTAAATTTTTTTATTTAATATTATAAACTAACTTTATTTGTTTTTATAACTTTCAATTCTCGTATGCAAGTAATAAGGAAAGGTTGCGTATAGGTAATTTAAATAAAAACATAATGTGTTACTTCATAACATCAATAAATCGTAATTTTACTTTGACATGTACAAGTTAGAATCTTACAGATTGTTTCTAACATTTTTCTACACAATCAATGACATATTCACCTACAATTTTGTCTGGATTTTTTAAAAATATATAATGTTTGTATGCACTATAATACTTATCACTATCATACGTTAAGTTTTTTAAAAATGAAGCCTTGATAAACCATTGTTTAAGTTAGTATGCCTTATGTAATACGCAAAATAGTTAGTTGTTTTCAAAATTTCATTGTTTATCCTTAACTTTTTCCAGGAAGAACAAACTGTTGACAAATTATAAGCTTGACGTGCTAAAAGTGAACTTACATACTAGGCATTACCATTGCCACGTTCATAATTTTTTTGCAATCTTTAGCAAGAGTAGCAAGATGATACTTTAAATCATTTTTTGTAATGTCACTATCATACCTCTTAATACCATGCACTTTCAGTGTCTGATAATTATTATATAATTTAACATTCTGCGATAATTCACTGCAACTTCTTTTGGTATGTAATTTTTATCCACACCTCAAAAGCTTTGAATATCAATGATGAAATCCATTATTTTAAAAGTACTGTACTTTTTTATAATCTTTATTTTCAGAAAAAAAATTTTTTATTTCATGAGTATCTCTCAGTTGTGTTCTTTTTTTTAAATAAGAGCAACAATTTATTTTTCTTCTCCTAGTCTTTGCCTTTTATGAGGAACTTCTTTTTGTTTTGCTGTTGCTCTTACCACTTGTTCACATTGCAAAGAACTCAAGGACATATGTTAAGCAACCACTGTTTATAACTATTTGAAAATGCAATTTTTTTTTTTTCTCAACATTGTGAATGGCACACATGGATTTACACGAACCATTGTGATGTGAGCATACCCTTGCCAAAGCTGGTAGCTCAAAAGGTGGATAGTCTGACATTTGAGTAACCTGAAAGTTAAATCGCTTAAGCAATTTCTTTTTTATCTCACCAATCACAAAAATATTTGAAGCATCTTTAAAATTCTCTTAAAGCACGTTGCCAATTCCTGCATAGTTTATATCACCTGGTTGTTAATCTAGTTTTTGATAGTTGAGTTCAAGCCATAAGTACAATTGTTTGTATTCATTACTTAGCTTACGTCAAGAAAATGGTGGCCTGAGGAGAATAATACATGACTCAACATTTTGAGTGAACGAAAGAATTGCCAACTCTTTCAACACATAATCATTACCAGGCACCTTAAAATCCTGCATGTCTACTACGTACTCCATCATAATAAAGACTAACTTGAATGACTGATAACAAGGTATATAAATCCCCAGATAAGTCTAGACAAGTTTTCTCATGTCTACACTTACAGGATTATATTCAACTAAGCAATCGTGTAAAATTATACCATAGGCAGCTGTTCCTGATCGGGAGTTATTTTTTGACTCAGATTCTAAACGCACATTTAAATAGGTCGGTCTTTTGCAATAACATTAAGTAGGCGAGTTTTTTTACCAATGTGACGCATTTCCATGAGGTATGAGCCACTCTATACAAATTAATAAGATTTCAAAATTCTCGTAAGCATCATCAGCAGCTGATTGTATAACTGCATTCAAGTCATTTTTCGATTTTGTTCAAATCAATCCATGCTTTGCGCTTACAACAACTTTACGACAGTCTTTAGCAAAGCCGAGTATCATGCTTAAATGTATGAAAACGTCAAAATAACCCGCAGCATCAATCAACTTGCTTATCCGTGCAATAACTAACCAGCTCAAGTTTTCTAGCGTTAAACTTCAAGTGGGATAGTGTGATACCCATCTCTTCATCAATGTTGTTATTCCAACATTTTTGCACTTATTTATTTCAATACCGTTAAGTTCAGAGCATATTTCTTCAAAAAAATGACAATTAGCATTATTAACTAATACAATTTACGTAACAACAGCATCATTATTTAATGTAAGCCTCCCACAAACATGTAGAGCACTGTGCTTAGGTAGTGGGCATGAATCTTGAGGTTGAATTAAAATGCGAATTTTATCACTATTATCACATGCCGATGGAATGGATGGTTGATGAGCATGAATGTTATAGTTTGCCATTGACTCATTAAATGCCACACTTGTCTAAATGTTTAGAATTTTTTCCATCTTCCAAGCAGCAGGAAAATATGCAGATACATTTTAGCTAACAATTACCTTGAAACCTAGACTTTTTAGGAGCTGTGCGTTTTAATGTGTTAACACTTTGCTTCTCCCTTGACGACTGATTGGCTCTCCACATATAAGCTTGTTTAAATACCCTCTACCAATTTTCTGCATATAACAGGTAAGTAAGTTATCTGTGATGGAACTTATGGCCTGAGTATAAAGAGAATTTTATAGCCTGGTAGAACTGTAGGAAAAAGTTCATCGTATGAACTTAATGTTAAGAAATATATGCTCCAGTGGTAATGTTGCACTTAACTCGAAGTGCATTTATTTGAAGTATCGCTACAGGTTAACCCAACTAATAAGTCAAGTCTGATCTAAGTGTACGTTTTGTAAGGCTCAATACCGACCCAAATGAGTCATGCGGTCAAAAATAAATCTGATGACTGCACTTGATTTAGCTTTAAACTGTATTATTGTTGTATCTGAAACTTATTGTTATATTTTTTTATGTCAGTTCATTAATAAGGCAAGTTTCAATGTCCTTGATTTTATAACAACCTGTTGGTAGAGTAATTATTTCATTACACACGTAAAGTTAATTATTACCCTCACGAATGTTAGTTATAGAATTTAACGTAAGTAGTTCTACTAATCCAAGAACATAATTTATATGCGGTGAAAGTTCAATTGGAGGAAAATATTGTGCTTTGAGAACAGATGATAAGTCAGTTCAACTCAAAGTGAATGTTTTTTCCATGATGGTTAACAAACAAATGATAACATGACATGTATTTATTTCTTATATAGGTTTGCAGTTAAGGTACTGAGATAAGAATCTAAGACATAGGGAGCCAGAATTATACGTATTAAACTCTTGACATTTTTTGTAATTGTACCTTACATAATTACCACTGAGATATAAAGTTAAATCTAATGGGGGTTGAAAATCACCAAAATAATCCGAATATGTAATATTGTTCACGCGTTTCTTGTGGCAGTCTAGTCAGTACCGGGACACTTTTTATCATTTGAATTAACAACAGCTGTTTTATTTTTAAGTGGACCGATAAATGGCATGTTCTTTCGTATATACACCCTGAAAATGTAGGATTTTCGAAATTTGCGCGTATTTAATAGTATTCTCATTTGTTGGCACTCGATTAGGTAGTTTTACTTTAAACTTTTTTTTGTAACCCATGTTATGGTTTTAAGTAGAGGCCAAATCATTTTTTATAAAGTTTTAAGAAAAAACCTTCACCAAGCACAATAGCTTCCATTTTTTCATTGTGCCTCACACTTTTTTCGAGCTGATTCTTAGCTTGTTTGGCTTTATTGATTATTCCATACACACCTCTTGTTCCATTAGCAATAGCTTTTACTGCATTTAGCTCTACAAATACAGGGATAGCGTAGTGTAAGGAACCACTTATCTTAGGAGGTAGAGGTAGCATATGAAGTAATATAACTTTTTTTACTATCAGCTTTTTTTTATAGCGTCTTGAGCCCCCTTTAAAACTAAATTGACAACTTTGTGAGCACATTAACTTTGAACCATAGACTTTGAAGTACTTTAAATTCATTTTCTCAAAGTAACTACCTGTCCAAAGGGTCCCCCCAGTAAAGAATGGCGAAATGCCACTTTTCAAAAATAAACTTTTTTTTTTTCTTAATAGGTTATTCACCCTCAAAAACTAAGGCTCGTCATATTTTTAGACCCAATATCAACCCCCATGTATATGACTATGTCAAAAACGTCTATTTTCGGTGTTTTTTTTCAACTTTCCTAACCTCAAAAGTTATGCTGTAAAATATTATGTCGTGTTATTTTTGACCCGCTGAATCGATTAAAAATACTTTCTAACCTTAAAACATGTAAGTTTCTAACCTAAAAAAATAATTTAAACTTTAAAATCACTCTACTTTTTTTTCCTTAGAAATGGCAGGTCTGGATCGTGCACAAAAAGGCTTTTTTGGCTCAAAATACATACCCATAAGTTTTGGCAGATTTTTCCATGTGGTGCGGCATGTCCGAAAACCTATCCTAACCTCCAAAATACCTGTTTTTTGCATTGATCTCTTTTTTTGCACAAGTTGCACTGCTCATTCCCGCGGAAAACGATTAAAATTGCTTTCTTACCTTAAAAAATGTGAATTTCTAACCTAAAAAGAGAATTTAAATTTTAAAATTGCTCTATCTTCTTTTCTTTAGAGATGGCAGGTCTAGATCTTGCAAAAGACGCTTTTTTAGCTTAAAATACATGCCCATGAATTTTGTCAGATTTTTTCAAGTGGTGCGCCATGTCCAAAAACCTATTATAACCTCTAAAATAGCCATTTTCCAGATTTATCTTTTTGTATGAATCATTTTCAATTAATATAAGTTTAAAAGAAAAGGGATCCAATTTCTGTTTTATTTCAGAATAAAACGAAGAAAATACGTTGTGGAAAAAATAATCATGTATTTACAAATATTACATAGATCTTTTTACAATCATTCACAATTATAAATATAATACAATTCCTAATCTTCATCGCTATTTTCGTTAATTTTTGGATGGGTGTCGTTGAAATCAAATAATTTTGTCAAATCTTTAAAAGGCTTAAATGTTTTCAATGAAAATCTACCGTGTGATAAATAATAAATTATTGCAGCTACATGAGAGCAACATCCTATTGTCAAGTTATCATTAGCACAGTTACAACATTGACCTCTTATTCCATCAAGTCCAATTGAATCCACTTTGTACCATACGTAACATTTATAAATTATACTGCTGATGTGTCTTGATCTAACTTCAAATTTTAACACATCAGATTTTTCTTTAACATATCTCAATCTCAGGGTACAATCATCTTGAATCATCTCCACTAAAAAAGATACCGCCTGCTTCAACTGATAAGAACCCGTGAAAAAAATTTCCAAACCTTTGATAGTCATTTCTGGGAAATCTAGCAAATCATTCGATGTTATTTCATAAAACGGTAAACTTTTTCTATTCCAATTTTTCTCTTCAACTTCAATTGCCAAATAATTTTTATCTGACTTTTTTCCCTTAATTCTTTGGATAACTTCATCAACTTTTTCATTGTCTGAATTTAATTTTTTGCCAAAAGTATTATATAAAAAACATGAAATTTGACAATATAAGGCTGCATTAGGTAACATGGTATTGTGTAGTTGATGATGCAATAATTTGAGTTTTTGACCAATAATTCCATGCACAGCTTCAACCACCCATCAGATTTTCGTCACTAACCAAGACTCATTAGATTCTCTGGTTGATAGCTGAGTCCGTTTTCCCTTCAATGCTGGCATGAAAACTTTAAATCCTTTTTCCTCTAAATATTGTTTGACATCTTCGAAACCTCTATCTGAAAAAAAGATGTCCCCTTCTTTTAAAATGCTGTTTAAACCATTTGCATTTTCCAATATATACGGAAGGATCTGTGCATTATTTTTATTAGCATTAAATGGTCCAACTACCTCCAGAACAAAACCATTTTTAGTACAAATTGTGAACGGTTTGCATAAGGGTGTTTTTTTTTGCCCAGAGTACGATCTTTGATAGGTGTTATTGCAACTTTTTTCATGACGTAGATAGGTTTCATCACAAATTACAGCTAAACGATTTTCAACGCTATATAATTTTTTCGCTACCAAAGAGGTGTTTTCTATAAAAAAATCTCGAGACTGGGAGTCAATTCTGAACTGCATTGGCAATACATCGTTTTTGAAACTGCTCAAAATTGATTCTATGAATGGTGATACTTGTTTTTTTTGTAGGCCTTAAACAGCGAAAATGCAGTTATCAGAATTACCAGTTCGTAATTTAATTATAAAAGTCACTAGAGCTTGAATAACTGTGCGGTTTCCTGAATTTCTCAAAGAAGGCATCATAATTTGGAGGGCATGAATATTTTCCCATGTAAAGCCTGTTGAAGATTTCAAATGCTCTTCAGATAATTCGAAATTTCCAATTTGGTTAAAAAGACGTGAATTCACTTGACTTAAGGTAACATGGAATTTATCAATTTTAGTTAATTCAATGGAGCATTCATTCGAGAAAACTTTTATTTTATCCATTTCTTTTATATAAAATCTAGATCTTATTAAATGGTCACAGCAACATTTATTTCTATTTGGTATGAAAATTCGTCGTTCAGTAAAAGCTTGTATTCTAGCATTGATAGGGACATTTTTGAGATTATCTTTTGAATTGCAAATGAAACAATACATACGAGTGATAACTGATCTCTGAAAAGGCATATTGACTTTTCCTACTGTTTTTTTTTCTCAGGTGGTATATAAATTGATGAGTTCGTTGACTGAGTGTTGGATAAAGTAAGAGATAATTGACTGAATCGTTCACTATTTGATTCGATTTTACTGTATTCTGATTCAATATCTGCAGGATCTTTCATTACTTGATGTTCGATGGTATTATTCAATAACGGTATTGCAGAGTTCTTTTCTGCTTATAGTTTTTTCATATCACTTGCACTTCTTCTAGAGTTACGTCTGCATTTATTACAAATTACATTACCAATTTGAACATAGCAGTAGATAATTCATAAGTGTTACAATAAATATTCAAAATAAAAGTAGATTGTAAAAGTGCATTGAATTATCGTCAATTAAATATGGTACCAACTCAAGCCAGCTTTGGAAATACTATTTTCTTACATTTTGACATGAAAAAATGAAAAACATCACAAATTATTTAATTCAGGAATTTTTACATTGCAACAATAAACTTTAGTTTTTCATTGTTATGTTGAACTTTCTTAAAAAAAAGTTTTTTCAAATACTCTTATACAGTTTTCATCCTTTACAATTCTGTTTATTTTTTATGCTTGTGTAGTATTTTTTCAGTACACGAATTGAAATAAACTTTTATCAATCGCACATACCTTGAATATTGTCATCAATATCTGACTGTAATTCTTCATGATGTAAAGAATTATTTTGAGCTTGAGATGTAAAAGGCTGTTGATACTCTTCGTTACTTAATTTTCCATCAAAACTTTGCTCAGAATTCATCGGCTTATCAGTAACTTTGCTTCTTTCACCTACTAAAAAAGTAAAAATATTTCAATAAAAAAATTTCCTAGATTATGATTATAATTCTGATTATGATTATGGATTATCATTCATTATTCCAATAGATTCAAACATAAACATCCGATTTTAATGATCAAGGGGCCCGGTAGTGCTCTCTTGGCAAGTTCATGATACATTTATTTTTTTCCATTCAAAAAACTAATAGTTACTAAAAATTATAATTTAATACCTTGGTTATCTTGATCTTTGTTCTCATCTTTTGGATTTTTTTTCCTGATTTTATTTTTCTTATTTTGCTGTAGCATTTGGAGCAAATCACATCATGAATATGAACATCAAGTTCAGAAAGCAATGTCAATTGTGCTGCAGTTTCCAAATTATCAACTGTAAAAGATTTACTACCAGCTTTTCGGATTAATGCATGACAAATAGAACACTTATCTAGTCTAGTCTTTTTCTTCGGCGGTTCTGCACTAGTTTCCATTATTCAACTTGATAAAAAGAGAATTACTTTAATACCAGTCATTACTCGTGTTATGACTATATGTGAATCAAATGAATATTGTTAATGATTTTGAGAAACAAATTTTGAAAATTATAATTATGATAATAATAACTCAACTTGATAAAAAAATTGTGATAAAATTTTTCAAATGCTTAGGTAGAATCAAAGAAGTAGAAACAAAATATGTAAATAAATGAAAATCACATTCAACATTCACTTTAAAAACAAAGATTGAGATTATAACTTTTATCGACCATTGATTTCATCATTTTTATATTTTATCAACATATAGCTCATGAATTAACGTAATGTAAGCTCACAGCAATCTTTAAAATGATTATTAGGAAGAAATGGATAAAAATCTTGATAAATGAACATTATACTAGCAACTTTTTGTTGCCTCGAATGAGAACTTTTTAATATCAACATGCATAATATTAACATACAGCTAAATTAAAATTATTAACATGTAACATACCACATTTAGTATTATTTTTGAGAATCTGTATTATGGATGTGAAAATTTATTTCAATGGAGTATTAGTTTTTTAATCTCTACATCGGTAACTTAAAACAAAAACTTCACCAACTTTTTTTTCCTTCAAAAAGCGATAAAAAAGAATGCTAATTACATTCTTGTGTTTTCTCAACGGAAAAATTTAATCATGAATTTAATATGAAAAGTTTATACTTTTAAAAACCGAGATACACACCCGAATAATCCAAATCAACAGATGCAAAGCACTTGAAGGTCTTCGAACATAAGATAAGTTAAGAACTTCCAGTCAGTTTCTGACACAGAAAATCAATATCCACTCATTCATGTTCCTTCTTCCCGTAAGTCTTGTCAAGCTCAGAGTAGAGTTGGTATAATACGTATTAAACGTTCTGTGTTTATGTTTTCGTCAAATTCAATATGCTGTAGTGATTTAAAACTTTGAACCCTACTGAAAACTCAGGTGAGATCTCAGCTGATTTCTCAGGTAAAATCTCAGCTTATTTCTCAGGTGAGAACTTGACTGAAATCTCTTGCCAAAATCTCAGCTGAGATTCCCAAAAAATAATTATCAAGGTAATTGATGTTATGCGCTGAGTATATTAAAATACTCCTAGTGAAATCAAAGTCTATTTTACTGTTTGACCTGAAGAGTAACGGATAAACCTTGAATATTTGTAACGATGTTAACACTTGAAAAAAGTTTCACAAAATAAAGTAACGTACGAGCTAACATATGGAGTGGCACGATACTCGCGCTGTCTGTTATCGCCTGCCTGGAGGGTGGTAAAAGTAAGTGTGTTCCAACAACAATATTAGAATTATATTGAATTTCTCTTTTCATTCATTATTAAACTACTTGCGATGGCATAGCAATAGCACTAATGTCACGAATTATTCTAACATCTTGAATTCTAATCTAACTTGACTTAAAAAAAAATTGATGGTGTTACCACTTGGAAAATTTTTTGCGAAAATATGAAGTGTGAATTAGCGCGTGGAGCAGCCAGCACGCAGTGGACACTTGCTTGCACACGCTCGCTATATCTATCTTTCTCTCTCTTGTAATAGGATCCACATAAATATTCAAGGATAACCTATTACCGGGTTGACGAAACAGTATAATAGACTTTGATTTAATTTTTTTTCAATATACTTGAGGCAGATTATCGATATACTTAAGTCATAATATAAATCTCATTATAATTTCTTTTTCATGGATCTCAGCTGTGATTTTGGCATGGGATCTCACCTGAGTTCTCACCAGAAAACTCAGCTGAATTCTCACCTGAGATTTTTTAATACGGGAATCCATTCTCAGACGTTGCACAATACGCTGAAAAATCGAATAAAATTACAAGGAATGTTTTTTGAGGCAATAAGACATTTTTGCAAGGATTTAAAATGCACCTCGTGAGGAAAAAAAAAATTCGAAAAAAAGCTATCTAAAAGGTTAGAATCGGTTTTCGGACATGGCGCACTACTTGGAAGAATCTGACAAAATTCATGGGTACGTATGAGGAGCCAAAAAAGCGTTTCCTATTAAAATAAGAAGTTCACCTTGTACAGAAAAAAAATAAATGCAAAAAAACAGCTATTTTGGAGGTTAGGATCGGTTTTCAGACATGGCGCACAACTTGGAAAAACTGCCAAAATTTATGGGTATGTATTTTAAGCCAAAAAATATTTTCCGTGAGAATCAAAAGTGCACCTTGTACAGAAAAAAGTATAAATGCGAGAAACAGCTATTTTTGAGGTTAGGATCAGTTTTCGAACATGGCGCACCACTTGGAAAAATCTGCTAAAATTCATGAGTATGTATTTTGAGCCAAAAAATTGTTTTCCGCGAGAATTAAAAGTGTACTCTATACAAAAAAAAAGATAAATGCAAAAAACAGCTACTTTGGAGGTTAGGATCGGTTTTTGGACATGGCGCACCACTTGAAAAAAGAACTACCAAAATTTATGGGTATGTATTTTAAGCCAAAAAAGCGTTTTTTGCAAGATCTAGACCTGCCATGTCTAAGGAAAAAAAGATAGAGTAATTTTAAAATTGGAATTATCTTTTTAGGTTATAAATTTACAGTTTTTCAGGTTAGAAAGCATTTTTAGTTGATTTAACGGGTCGCAAATAACACGACATGATGTTTTTCAGTATAATTTTTGAGGTTAGGAAAGTTGAAAAAAAATAAAATCCGAAAATAGATGTTTTAGACAATGTTATATACATGGGGGTTAATATTGGGTCTAAAAATATAACGAGCCTAAGTTTTTGAGGGTTAGTAACATATTAAAAAAAAAGAAAAGTTAATTTTTGAAAATTGGCATTCTGCCATTCTTTACCGGGGGGACCCTTTCTTTTTCGGATTTTTTTTTGTCTTATTCTGAGATAAGCCGACTCTAAGTTTTAATTTTTCTTTAAGTGCACCAGTTACCGCAAGAGTAGCAGCCTTTTCACCAATACCTAAATCTTTTTCTTTAAATTGCTGCCAATCACTCTTTGCGAGGATTTTGTCTGCTACGATTCTATCTGCAATGTCTGCAACATTTTGAGAATACGCTATATCATGCTGCTTACAAGCTTTATCTAGAGGACTTATGCCGGGATTCCCATGAGAATGTCTTTTAGATAACTTGGTTCCTGGTTTACAGTATCGATAACCTGGTACGTGTAATTCCACATGTAGACTATTGATAATTCTATTAAATACTCTACAACCTTTCTTGCGGTGAACGATCGTGACTGTTCAAGAGCTCAATGGCAAATGATATTGAAATTATAAGCACACTTTTTTTACATCTTAAACAATTAGTTCTTTATTAGTTATTCTGCAGTCAACATGAGATTTATTATGCAAAAAATAAAAATTTCTCATTGAAAATTTTGACATACTTGTTGAACAGCAAAAAAAGGAAAAAGGCATAAAGATCTACTCCCCGACACTATTAGAGCTGTTTTTTGTTGCCCTTCAAACTGCGAAAAACAGCTTTTTAAGTTTTATAACACGTCTTTATAAAATAAAATTTAAAAATGTATGTATTTACTTAAAATCACCGAATCAGCTATAATATAAGCTTTTGAAGGAGGTTTCAGAGCGTTTTAAGAACATAAAATTTTTTTCATTTAGTGAGCATGAAGTTGAAATAGTGCTAAATAAAGCACTCCCCAATTCTCTTATGATTTTCAATGATATAGTATGTAAAAAGCAAGACAATTTTAAAGCACTTTTTTGTATGGGGGGACACAGAAACGTCGATTGTTTCTATCTATGTCATTCTTACGCAGGAATTCCAAAACCTTTGGTTCGAGATAATGTTGATCTGTTTTTAATACTTAGGCAAGATGATATAGAATTAAAACAAATTAATTATGATTATGTTAATACAGACATGACTTTTGCAGGATTAAAAAAGTTATTCATAAAATGTTGGAAAGATGGAGAACATGGATTTGTCGTGATGGATAAGTATAAAGATGTTGAGAAGGGTAGATATAGGAGAAAGTTTAATTGGTTCTCTATAAATGAAATGCACACATCTTAAAATAACTTTAAATTCAGCAAACAGTCAACATATCCAAAAGCTCTTTGAAGATGAAAAAGTTGAGAGGAGCCATAAGCATAGATTGTTAAGCAATAAAAGATCAAATTTTGACAAAGCCATCGGTAAAACATTTAAACTAATCACCGATCCTCTCTAAGAAATCATTAAAGAATCCAAGAGAAATATTACTCCTCATTAATTTATACTCTTAGTTCATCAAAAGAAGTTAGATAAACGCATGCAGAAAAAAAAACAAAATGCTCATAAATGTCCACTGCTACAGTCATCCATTATGTATGATAGTAATGTTTCTAGTGATGGTACTACCAACCAAGCCAAACATACATTTTAAACTCAAACCTCTCATCTACCTATGAGTCATAGCACTGATGATGTCAATGATTTTTGGATATCACTTAAGGAGGCTATGCCACAGTAGTTAAGTATGAAGACTCTAAACATGATTCACCTATTGATATCAAGTTATATCTAAGAATATTGGATCAAATTTAATTGAATCAGTTAGATCAAATGAATAGTGTACATAAAGAGGAAGAAATTTATATGCTAGGTAATTCAAAAATAAGGTTTGATAATATTTGAATCCAAAGAAGTGTTTAAAACAATCCTCTAACTGTTGGATTAATGAAACTGCTTATTGAAAAACAATTTAATAAAAATCTTATCATGAATGAGGATTTAATGAAAAATCGTCTTCTTTTTAAAACTTTATTCTGACAACGTTCAAACTGTCATAGACAACTTAGAAAAAGAGTTTCCATTCATTCGGGCTTTGACAACAACTGTTAATCTAGAAACTTGAAACATGGAGGGGGTTGTTGAAAAACTTTAGAAGCCCACTAGATGTAACTGTCCTCTCTGGAAATTGGACGTGCGTAGCTTCGATGAGACTTGGTGAGCAGATCTTGTTATGATGCAGCCCTATGCTCATTAGAATAAAGGTTATAGATATAAGCTTACTGTCATTGACATATTTTTTAAGTATGCATGGGCATTGCCAGTAAAAAATAAAACTGGTGAAAATGAAACGGCAACTATTAAATCGGTATTAGTTCAAACACTAGTACCAAAAAATTTACAAACTGACTGTGGAAAAGAATTTTACAACTAAATGCAAAAGTATGGAATTAATCTACACTCTACATATGGTAATCTTCAAGCATCGATATGTAAGTGATTTAACCGTACTCTAAAACATACTATGAGAAAAAATTCAGCTTGTATGGTGACTATATTGCAAGAACTGCAAAAAACTAAGTATCCAGATTCTGACCTTGTTGAAAAAAGTCTTCATCGACGATGGGAATAAAATTTTTGTCAAGTGGTTTGGCTTTGACAAAACTCATAATAGTTAGATTTATGCTAATAAATACTTTACATGGAGAAATGGAGGGACTTTTATCTCATACATCAAAAAATTATATAAAATATGAAAAGATACCTTATCTTACAACCTGTTATGTTAAACAAAATTTAATATGTAAACTATAATATTTTATAAATAATTTTATCTTATTATTCAAGTCAAGCAAACTGTTGTATAGACTTTTTTTAATTAAATCCGCTGATACACGTTCTGATAAAAATTTTTGAAATTATTCTCTTAGCTCCAGAGCAATTTTCTTACTTAATTCGATTCTCATTTTCTCCAGCTTTGTTACCACTTGACATTTGCTGACTGGTAACTGGTTAATTTAATTGGTTAAGAGGAATTTTCTACTGGCAGATCTATTTAGTGCTGTTTAAATTGTCATCCACAATGTAAATCAAAAAATAAGTAAATAAATCTTACAAGTTTATAGATAAAGTGTTTTTTATAATAATACAGAAAGACAAACAAACAAAATTTCTAAGTGTAAAACAAATGAAATATCTTATTTTGGCAAAAGTGCATCATCACTTACAACAAATTAAAATAATTAAAAATTATAATAAATAGTTTTATTGAGGTTATAAAAAAATATTGTTGATAAAACATAGTTTTAACACACCTTAGAACTGAGCTACGGTTTAAAAAAAAAAACTTTTTTCTGGCAGTTCTGCTAGCTCTGAATTTTTTTTGCGACTTTTTTCCTGCTTTTGCATACTTTTCAAGTCATGAACTGATATTCGTGTCACTTTAAGATTTTGGTTGACGTTCTCAATCAAACTTATCTGCAAAAGTTGCAGCTTTCTTTTATATAGGGAATCCGTTACTACTTTAAGTGATTTTACTACAATCATCTGATCTACATCCATCCTTTTTTCTTATGCACTATTTTGATATGTCCCCAAGGTAATGTATCCGTAAAAGCAGTAAAAATATATTGCTTATCGTCGTGGAAACTAAGAGAAGCTTGATTTTATTTCTCCGTATGGATTTTATGATAGTGAAATTTATTATTCAAATGCTCTTGCCCGATACTTGTGCGTGCATCGTGCAAGAAGTCAATGTGATCTTCTTATTTAATAGTAGCTTAAAACAACGTTTGTTTTATATAATAACCCTGTGCTTTACTTATTTCATTAATATTTACAATTAGAGCACTGTAAATTTTACTTCTTAGGCTGACAAATTTCGATATAATATTAACATTTCACTCATCCTTTCGGAGGCCAACAACTTTCTTATTTCTTAAGGGCATCATAAATTTATTATTTTTGGATAATCTGATGTATTAAATTCTTAACTGAAATATTTAACTTTAACAGTCTCTGTGACGTTTTTCACTATCATCATTTCTGCTGCTAGCACTGTATTAGTTTTTAAAGCATGTGGCTGATTGAGAGTTTGTCGTACATTGAGAATTAACTGTTTTTCTGCAGATGTAAAAAATTTTACAACATCTTAGTGTGCACTATTTGCAATAACAGCTGTTCTTTTACGATTTCTGAATGCGCTGTTAAGTTCTTTCGGCGTTATGGTCTTATTATTTTGTATGGATGTTGCAACAAATCCAAAGCCTAAAAGTGGTAATTTTTTATGAAACGTTGTCAAAAAAGTCAACAGACCACTTTCAATACTTAACAACTTTTGTGTAACGTGTGAAGACCATTTCAATAATTTTTTATAGTTTTTAAAACTTTCTGGCACTTTTACACTGTTATCGATTTAATCTTAAATTTTTGTTATATTTTCACTATTCAATGGAGGCTGATGCTCTATTTGCACTATTTGAAAAAAAATCATACAACGCCTTACAGAGTCAGCATTGGCAAAGTTTTAAAAACATGATTGACATGACATGAAATGACAGAAAATTCTTACCTCTAATATACTTACTCTCTTAGGACCTACTTAAGTCATGTAAGAGTGAGAGTTACTTATTCCACCTTTGGAATTATTAGAGTAACGTATGCATTGTACTTATAAGAAATTGAGGTAATGACTTATAGACAAACCGTAAAGTGTAACATTAATAATACTTTAAGAAGACATACTCAAAGATTTCAGAAATTTTCATTGGGAAAAAAACTTCACTCGACTAGCTGTCCCACTCTCTCACCACCTTCAATCTATAACTTGAAATTGCATATAAGCAGATTGCTTGTACAAAAAATTTTAAAATCGTCAACTCTTCAAAGTGCTCATAGTATCGTTGAACTGGAACATCGAGCATCAAAGATACATTAGTGACATGGAACTGAGCAATGCAGAAGCAGTCTGCAGTCATGGGATGAGGAAGATGTTCTTTTTTTATTATCATTCTCTTGTAAGTTTCAAAATTTTTTTAAGTACTGTTATAAAGTATAAAACCTAATCATGTAAATAATTAAATAACTGTGAATAATCTGTTTCATTTTTTTATAATCATTTAAAAATTTTTTTTAGACCCACTCGACTTATCGATACAAAATTATATGGCTTTATCTGATAACTCCAGGAAGATTATGGCATCCTTACCATCATTGGATAACTTTTCATTATTTGTGATGTCTCCATCACCAGGTCACTTGAATCCGTTCTTTACTTTTCATCCGTGGTTGTTAATAATGCTGCTCGCTTCTCCTACTTTTTCATTCGTTGAAAGGTTTGAAATAGGTGTATTAAAGAAGCAGCGGTCTCCAGAAGCAGAATGCGGTTGTTGGCGTAAAAAGGAATGTGAAGTAACTAGTTAAATTTAGTATTATTATACTGTTAATACTATGCAAGACTCTAAACCTATATCTAATGTGTAATACTAATTTTTTTATTTTTATGGTGAATTCCGCTGATGTATACCTCTCGTAATTGCCAGCAGAATTGCTTACGTATCCGACACTCTCGTACTTAAGGCAGCTCAGGAAGCATACGTCGTTAGAACCGTGGTCACCACCAGCAGTGGAATAAAATTTAGAACTTCCTATCTTGGACGCTATCAAACAAATACAAGTAAATAACATTACAACATCGCCTTTAATGCTAAACCATTTGAAGCAAGAACTAGAAATTGACTTAACATCTCTGGTACCAGCATCAGAGTCCTTACTGAAAGTTTTATGTAAAATAAGGTGTGCAGTTAAAATAAGAAGAAAGTGATTTCCTAATAAACTTGGTAAGGTCTCGCAAATTTTATTTAAAAAATTTTAATGTATGATTTCTGTTATTAAGAATTTAAATAACATAAAATAGATGTAAAATGAATATCTTTGATAAAATTTAACAATGCATATCTTATTTTTCTTCATTAAGAGACTAATACACAGATTTATGTCAGGAAAAACGTATAAGCATGCACGTTATTGCGTATTAGTGGGTAGGCGTGTGGCGTCTTACATCTCTCGCGCTTCAGGCTCTACTCGCTAGGTGGCCAAGCCCCTTATAATTATCTCCCGTCAAGCGGCAAAATACCTGCTTGATTACTATATTAGCGTGATTGAGTCAGTCTTATCATTTTTTTTTTTTTTTTTTTTTTTTTGAAAATTGTTTAATTGCTGAAAAAAAACAGATAGTAGTACATGTGGGGCGCAAATTGAAAACACTAAAAAAAAAATCAATACATAAAAGAGTGCTTCGAATATATGGCCTGTGAATAAGCGATCTTGCATCGGTACAATATTTATGAATGTGTAGTGAGTGTACAGTTGTATGGTTTGAGTGACGAAGACAAATCCGTCGAGTGTCAGGCAGTAATACAATATTGAGTGGCGGGAGAAAATAGTAAAAACCAGTCATAGTGTTGCAGTAAACTCTGGGAAAATGTGAAAACATGGATATGGATATGTTCTACTATTTTTTATTGCGTTCTGAAACATGCAACCCGAAAAAATTTTATTTCTTGAAATTTTGAAAGAGCTGGCATTACAAATAGTTGTTGGGTCCTCAGTAAGAAAAAAATGCTAAATTGCATATCACATTTTTCATTAATAAAAAATTTTCATCAATATAAAAAAAGCACCAAAAAAAAAAATCAAACTAAAATGTATTTACATGATTATTCAGTCCAAAGTGTGTTGTTTATCGCTCTGTAAAAAAGTAATAACAATTGGTTTGTGGCAGCTATAGTAAGCAATGAATAATTAAGGTGTAATTTTATTTAAAAATCTATTTAAAATTTCGTCAAGAGTCGTACCACCTATGGTAGTAGATTGATGTTGATTATAATTAACTAGCAGCCCCCCATCTCGGCTTCACCCGAGACTTACTAAATAAAACACCGTAGTGTGTTGACATGTAATATGAAACATTTTCAGTTAAAAACTTTACACATATTCCTGACATATCTCAGAACAAAAATCTTCTTATTAAAAACACATTTTTTCGAAGTCCATATAGTTTATTTGGTCAAATAATACGGTAAAAAAATTCAAAAAAATGATTATGCTGAAAAGTACCGTGCGTTCTTTATGCCATAAAATAATCGGTGGCCATAAGAGGCCGTTGATTTACAGTTTCTCCCGTGTAACTCACGAAAAGGGCTATTTTTTTAAGCTGTTAAGATTTTAAACCCCCAAAAAATTTATATTAAAAAAAAATTTTGTTCTTACATCTCACAACTTTATTACCAGAGAAACAATGTCCTGGACCTCAAACCCTACATTTTAATGACCACAAAAACACAAATACAGTTTCTACTTATTTAAAAAACTGAAGTAGAATCTTTAAAGATTTTAGAGATTGCTGTGAAGGTACAATGAAAAGCTGATCTCTCACGTAATGGATTCTTTATTTGTCGATTTTGACGCTGCTGTTTCAATCTCGATAAATTTTCTGCGTCAGTTTCTTGACGCCTAAGTAAAATTGTATTTATTAGATACATTTAAAGTTTTTCTTCCAATTCACCCTCTTGCGACTTTTGGCATGCTCAAAATTGTTGGGACCACTAAAAGCTGTTTTCTGTCAACTTTGTTAAGGTCAAGTTCTAATATATTTGTTGGCAAGGTAGTTTGACGTCCGATGGCTCTAAAAAAGACCGGTAAGCTTCTTAAGTTAACTCTTTCTTGACTGCAGTTAACAGCAATTGTGACTGCCTGGATACCTCAGGGTGATCTTCTCTGGCCTGCTGTTGAAAATCCAGACTGATCAGGAGAAAAATTACAAAGTCCGAAGCTGTGGGGCTAGTTGCAGTGCTCTTTCCCAACGTCTCCCGGTATAACGTCGAAGATGTTGGTGTCTAAAGTACCTTTTTTATTTGCAGATTTAGTTGTTTTGGTGATCTTAGATGGGGAGATTGGTTAGTGATACTTGTCCAGTGTAGGCTGTCCCGTTGTCTTAAGTTTTTTTTCCTTTATAGCTGTTATAGGTTTGCCCAGCGCAAACTTTGGAGGGGATCAGTAATTTCTCCTGATTGAATGCTTAGAGTCAAGAGGGTAATACATATTATGAAATACACAATATGTAAAAAAATTAGGGTATGAAACATAATGACCGTTCGTTATTATTCATTTAAGAACAAAGTAATAAGTATTTTTATAAGTTATATGTAATATTAAACCATATTTGCAAGTCTCCCTTTCAACGTTCCAAGAAAAATTTTTTATATGTGATTTAACGTACATTTAAGGTGGAAGGCCTATTTCTCAATAAGCGTTAATAACAGTCATCAAGTTCTGAACACGCTGTCATAAAAATACAAGTACTGTGACGACTCAGTCTTACGAATTCCTCCTATTCTTCGTGTTTGATTTTAAACGATTAAAATATTAATCATACGGCAATGCTCTCTTGATCCTTCAATCTTATATTGACAAATAAAACATTGATTAATATTTATTTACTATGATAATATTGAAAACTAGTCGGGGTGGTGTTATATTTCTGTTATGGCCGCCATATTTAAACTAAGCGTAAGTTCACTTAGTTATGTGTACTCCATTATTTAAACCGTATCAATTGACACCCATACTATAAAGGTCGCAAAAACACATGTGATTCGCCATTTTGTATTGACCACCACATTAAATGAGAATTAGCGTTTTGATTATTATCGTTATTAAATATAATACATATGAAACCCATTAATTTAAAACACATTTTTCGAGAGCGCGTGAAGAAAAAGCTCGCTCGCCATACTGTACCAACTGCCATATTATATTTCTAATGACGTCACACATTTTAATTAAGGGTAAAATAGCTCTAGATAATATCTGATCATGGGTTTCTCAGATAAGTTTTTAGCTGAGTTTTTGGCATGAGATTTCACCTGAAAAACCAGCTGAGAACTTAGGTGAGATTTCACCTGATCATTGAATACAGGGATAATCGTATTCCGTTTTAACATAATATTGTGAGATCACAATTAGTTTATAAAATACAATGTGTTGATACAGATTAATGTACCCTTTCTTAAAAGCTTTAATATGATAATAATATTATTCTAAGGAAATAATATACGCGTATAACTTTAACAATTTAAGATGCTGAGCATCTATACTCCTAAAAGATTTTCCAATATTTATTAACCTTATGTTGTGTTCTGGCTTGATGACAGCGATTAAAATAGCCAGTGTAAATCAACTTATAGCTCTAGGAAAATTTAGTGTTACTCTTTTTGTCATGAATATACTTAATACATTCTTGGATTTGGAAACATTATACTCAAAGAAAAACCACAAATTATTATTCGGATTACATTCTCCTTAACATATAGTATATGTTATTTATGTATGTATGCTATAGCAACTAAGCAGTTACTATTGCTTGAAAAATTTGTATTATAACCATCCCTGAGTTAGCAAGGTTTGTAACTCATCATACTGGCATCGCTGGTGTTGTACTTTTGAGATCGTAGCTATGCCAAATAAAGAAGCAACGGTAGAATTGAAAGTCTGCTACCGTAGCATAAATGCCTATACACAACTGTAGATCGTGACACGTACTACTTAAGCTTCTGCTTTATATTTCAGTAGCACCTTCAAGGTGCTGCATAAGTATCAAATCTCACATACTAAGTTAGCTCGGGACTCATACCTAATTGGTATGGCTCACGAGCAAACATAGTATACGTCGTCTGTCTACGACACTATACCGTTATTTTGCGGCATAACTTTTAAGACCGAGCTACAAATGCGACACGTAGTTTTATAAGAACTGCTTTTTCAAGATCTTCATTTGTATTTTTATATCAAATTTTTTTGTAATGTTGAATCTGTGAGCTTACTCCAAGCACCCACTGCACTGAGTACTCGTAGCATCTCTTTCACATCTGCATTAGGCTTGGATAGCGTTGGTGCGTAGAATGCTATATCGTATGGTATATCTTGTTGCGATCCCCTTAATGTCTTTGTCATACAGCATGTACGTACTATGACGGACGTGGACTCAAGTTAAGTTATAAATAGGACCTATAGGCTGCTGAGTGTAGAAGAGTGTTAAAGGGTGTAAACAATATCATCTACTTTTAGCTATGATTATTAATGGTTGAAAGCTTGTTAACTAAGCGTGGATAAAGATATCCTTACCTTTTTTTAGAAGAAGCCACTTCTACTTTTTATTTTGCTACCAGTCTTACTAGTAGTGAGGAGCCAGAAGCTGCCAGAGTCTCATCCTACTTAACTAAAATTAAGTCCTCACCACTTTGCTTAGAATAAGAAAAAAGATTTGGTCTTCAAAGCTTGTTTGTGCTTTAATTGTCCTTGACGACAGTAAATAAGGGACGGTGAATTCGAGTTAGCCTGTTCTGTTTGCAACGAATAACATCATTTATTTTGTTGCATAGTAACCTTTCTAAACCTAAAATTTTTTTATCAGATTCCTTAAATAATTGCTCAGATGTTAACAGTTGTGTGTCAGTTGAGAAATAAAATAGGACCATTCACCAGACTCACTGTTACCACTTTGTAAGCCTTGGTGTCTTACATGCTACAGAATCTATGCTACTTGCATGAAACTGATAGCTAGTGCTCTTACTGTTTAAGCGCCACAATATTTTATAACTACTTACTCCTTGTGTGACTTACATAGACTTAGTTGTTGCTACGGCTCTGGCATGGCTTGTTTCAGGCTCAGTTTTTGAAATTTGCTTTATCTGATAGTTAGCTCTTAACCTTGTACCTTTATTGCTTGAATTCATTAATTGATAATATAAGCTAGTATTCTTTTATTGATTTGTGCCACCAATCGGTTTCTACTTAGCACTCGTCAGAAAATCAGTTTATTAAGAGTCGAGCCTTGAGCAACGCTTATGTGAGCTTTATAAAAAAACACCAAACATTAAGACACAAGGTTGCTGTAACTTATCTTAAGCTGGCTGGTACCTTTAATACAACATAGTTATTAACAAATTTAGCTTGACTACTAAGCCCAGAACTATCTTTAATGGCTCCTCTCACACTGCAAAAGGCTTAATGACATCCTTTATGTTGGTCCGAATCTTTTTTCTGATTTTTTGGATCCAATGTAAAGGTGGTGTTACTATAGACACGTTTTTGCTGTAGGTGTAGAAAAAATTCTTAGACAAGCTTTTTGTGGAAGAGTAATAGCTGTTTTAATCTGTTAAGCGGTATGATCCTCACGCTTTGTTTCAGAGTTTAAAATTATCTACTGGTACGTATGACTCAGCACACTCTCTAAATCTGTTGTATCAAACCATCCAACAATTAGCAAAGTATTCTTCAGTTTAAAAAGATATAAAATACCCTGAATCTATCGTTGGACCACAAAAACAAGAATCTTGTCAGGCTCTCACTCTCTGTTCTACGAATTTGTAAGTTACTGGCTGCTGAGAACCTCATATAAGTACCAAAGAGTTGAACAATGCCTTATCTATTCTTATTTGATATCATTAGTAGCTATACTATATGCCAAAGTATGAGGCCTGAGAGGCTGACCAACACTTTAACAACCAGAAAAATAAATCTCACGTTATCATACCTTTAAAAAGTTCTTTGCTTACCTTCAAGCATTCATAAGATAACTTTTTTCCGCAGGTAAAAAGATAATTGAGCAGATTACTTCTAGCTGACCACTACGAACACTCCGTCATCTTAAAACTAAGTTATATACTTAACAATCCTAAGCCTGTGTGGTTGCTAGGCAGTTTTTTTAATTAATGCTTGCGGTCCTACTTATCAATTTCTACTATTACTCAACAAATAGCTAGTTTTTTGAAAGCATGGATTGTTTTTACTTTTCTATTTACTTGATACGGCATCAATTACACTGGGCTCTTCGCGATTTTTTTATCTAAGACTAAAAGAAGAGAGGCACTTGAAGGCTGTACTGTTGTCTTTCTTAGTTACTGCACTGCAGCTATTTATCTACAGCTCGTCAAGACTTATGAAACTAAAAGATTTTCTGCTATCTTTAGCAGATTTGCTACTTATAAAGGTCATTGTACTGATTTATTCTGTGATCACGGCTTCACTTTTGTTGGGTCTCCTGAGAAGTTGATAAATAGAATTAAAGTTATCGTCCAGTCCAAACTATTTCTAAAACTCTTGCAAAACTACCAGACGTCATTTAAATCCTTGTGTAGTGCCTCATTTTAGTCAGTTATGAGAGTCTCCGGTGAAAGCTCTCGAGTATAAATTAAAATAAGGGGATGTTTATCAGATCTTTACTGTTATAGTTTCATATTTATAGATTTACATAATTTACAGATATACATATTTTATACTACTTCGTTAATTAAAAGCTTGTCTTAACTTAAGGCCAACAACGTCTCTGACAGATTTTTCTGAAGTTCTCCTGCCCCTCACTTTAGTTAGTTTAGTTTAGTTAGTTTAGCTCCATTTGCATCGTTGGTCATCCAAACACTTGCAAAGGTCAATGAATAGAGATAAATCGAGTCATCTTTAAAAGCGTTAGAAATAGGTGACCTTATTCACATCTAAATAAGAAAGTACCCAACCCTATCCCTGGCTGTTAGCTCAAGTTATACAGGTATTTTCTTGAAGAGATGGTCTATTCCATGAAGTTAATCTGCTTAGCTTTCGCAACCTTTACGTGACTAGTAACCAAGACTTATTTAGGCTTATCGTAAGATAAATGTAAGTAATAAAAAGCGTTCTTAAACTATTGTTTGTGATCTTACATCTTAGTATTACTGTTACTTTTATTTTATTACTAAGTTAACATAAAGCATAACAATAAAAATTAGATAAATTAATCTTTGATTTTTCTATTATCTTGAATTGGATCAGTCAAAAGTTTAATCACTTACATAGTAATTTTTAACTTGATTTTTTTTCAACATGATATACTAATCTTTGTCTTGATTTTTTGCCAGTATTATTTGCTAAAGTTTTTTTCTCTACCTCTAGAAAAACAAGATGAAGCAAAACATTGAAGATTCATGAAATAATGTTCTTTTAAATCATTTGCAAGCCAGGCATTGTGAAGTGGTTAACTGGCTACAGTGTGAGTAGCAAAGAGAGCGATTATGCGTGTAAGCGTATGATGACGTGTATGAAAGTGAGCTAAAATTTTTTGAAATGGTCGTAGTGCCAAGCCACTAGTCAACGTCACTCTACTTCTCTAGTCTCACTGTTTATAGTTGTCTTTTCTTTAAGGAAAGGCTCCGTTTTGTGAAACCACTTATACTTAGCTCTTCTTGTGGAATGACATGATTTAGTAAAACTGCTGACCACAAATATACTATAGTAAACTGACTCTGCTTTCTAAAACCATTTTTAGTATACCTGCCTTTGTAAAGCTTCTGTGTGGTGAGATTTGATTTTATTAAGCTTTTAATTCTTAATCTCGTTGATTAAACTAAATGTTATTATTTAGCTCTAGTAAAGGTCGTTGATTAAAAATTTGGTATTTCTCATTTTATTATTAAAAAAGTGTTTACTAAGTGCTACACACCCACGGCTTACTTCTAATTTACTTTATTCCTTTCTTTCTTCTACTACAGTAAATTATACTTACCACACCTTACTTAGCGCTTATAAATCTGCTTAGTCATACCACAATGACTATTAGAGTATTAGATGTATACTTATCAAGAAATCTTAAAATAAAGAAATTTCGCGTTACTATTAACTAAGTTACACGTAAAAAAGTTTTTAAATTTGTTGGAGCAGAAAACCTCAATATCATGCTCTAAGAAATTGACACATGAAAATATCAGTCATCTTTAATATTAGAGTTGTTTTCTCCTAAGTCTATCCAACCAGCATTTCCACGCATTTATCTCTCACTATAAAGCAAAAATAGTTTTTCTTATATCAAAACTGTCAATCCAACAATCTTATACTTAATAATCTTCATACCATTGAGTTTGTATTAAAGTTCTTTAAACAGATAGTAGATAGTATTATGAATTTAATTTATCCATGCAAAAAGCCTATAAATATTAGTTGTAATACGTCGACGAATACTTTAAGAACTTTGAAATGAGACAAAAATCTTAATGTCGAATAAGAATGTGAATCACACTACTACTATTAAATGCTGATACAATGTGGGATTAATGTGCAAGAATTTCGTAGTATGCAACTGACTCATCAATTACCATACTTGATTAAATACGGATAATATTTCTCATTACACTTTTTTCTTGTCTGCCAGTGCTTAAAAAATAAGAAAAAATTACTTCCTATTAAGAGATCTTACTTTTAAGCCTTAGTTTTTTAAGACCTGCACAGTTTGACGTAATAACGCTTAAGGCGATTGTCAACAACTCATCAATCTCATCCATTTTTGTTGATCCTTATAAGTTTTAACAGTTTCTTGTCTTGTAAATGACTCATTGTTTTTACCTTTATTTATTTTATATCACAGCCTTTTCCAACTTTACCATGGTTCAACACTTCGCCCATTTGAACCGAGAACCTTCATACTTCTGAACGAAAATTAATTAAATCAACTCCTGATCAACAATGTACTCTTAAACATAATTTGGAATCATAACAGCAACTAGTCAATCAACTTTTCCCAATGGAAATTTAACAATGTTACATCCTGGTTTTACATAAGGAAAAAGTTTGTGGATAGTTTTAACTTTTTTTCCGCTCACATAGGCTCTATTTGTAAAATTATACTAAACTTACAATGCCTAAGTTTTAAAAATAGCATAAGTTAAATCTAAGTCGTAAGTAGTAGTACCTATAAATTAGCTTAGCTCATCCTAAGACATAGCTTAAAAGCCTATGTCACCTTTTGATTTAAGGTTTATAGTAGAGCTACCCTTTAACACACTGCAAATAGTATTACGTATAATTCCTTAGTTTAATGCTAATAGATATATCATCGGGTTATGATACGTTGATATAAAATATTCCATTCCTAAATTTTACAACTGCCAGTTGAAAAACTAACCTTATTACCATATCAGTAGAATTTTTAGTACGTTTGTTGATACTTGGAACAAAATTGAACGATAGGAATTTTACTAGACCAAGAACGTAGTTATGTGTTGGCGGCTATGTGATAAGTGGAAAACATTGCGCCCTAAGAACAAATGATGTTTTGGATGAACTTAATGTCAATACTTTTTTTATAATTGTTGCTTGATAATTAACGTAACTTCATTATTAAGATGAATTGATATAAGCTGTTGATAAAGTTCCTTACACAAAAAGCTTTAGAAAAGATTTACGTTTTTTGATGTTTATCAGTTGTAAAATTGTAAAATATCTTTGAATCTGAAGCTTTTCAATGACTATATTTTAAGATTTTTCTCGGATTTCCTTGTACGGACAAAGGCGTTTCAAAATTTTTTATTACTTCGTCAAGAAAACTTGCAAAAACAAAGGGAGAAAATGGATAAAATTATACTTAAATCAAATCAAAGTGAAAATTTTTCATAATATGTTGAAATACATAGTGCATCTTATTGATAGCCATCGATTTTACATGATTTTTAACAATAAAATTCGAAGGATAAGGGCGGTTTATTACTATAAACGATTTTTGTCTTGTGACCTTGTTCAGCAAAATTTCTTATATCCGTTCTATTTCTGAATTCCAGTTAATTATAATCTCCTTAATTCTTAATTAAGTTTTAATAATAAATTACACTAGTAATTATCTACTCTATTCTATCATATACTGTTTTCCTACTTGTAGTTCATCAGGTAATTGATCATAAAATGCATTGGTTGATTTACTATTGGTTAAGTTTTAAAAATCAGTACTTTATAAGTTCGTCAAGAAAAACTAAAATTGTTCGCATTATAAGTAGTTTCATTCAATAAAGATAAATATTTTTATTTATTATAATAGTCTTCACAATAAAATTTGTTTGATTTTTTTCTTGCAAATGAGTATATTTATTATTTTTAAAAACCTTCTTCCTTTACACATAAATTCTAGCTGACTCATAATAGATTTAAAAAAAATAATAATTGTAACTGTTTTTTTTATAACATTTAGAACCAAATTTGAAAGAATTCATTTATTTTTTTGAATCAATTACTACAGTTATGATAATACTTTTAAAAACAATCTGTAGCTGCAAAAAATTTTTTCAATGCGTTAACTGTTTTTGTGATCTTATTGGATTAAATGCAACACATCACAATGAAGTTTAGTATGCTCGCTAAAACTGACCTTAAAACATTAAATAGAATAGATACGGTCGATGTGGATATTAAACGATGGTAGTTAATTTTTTTTACCAGCTTATCAAGATAGTCTATTGAAATATCTGGTGTTACCCACTCACCACCTATATGTGGAGGTGTAATGCCACATCTATTTCCAAATTCTTAGTTGATAAAATACTGAATCATACCATGAGCACAGTGTAAGTATCTCTGGTTCAATACCTTGCTAGTCAAACTGACACTATCTGTATCAATGGTGCATCGATTTTACTTGCCACAGTGATGCCTTTTTTCAGAAAAACGCCGTATTTCAGGACTTCTACTCCTCACTGGTTAAACCTGTGCTATTTGCCGAAGCATCGAATCCAGACTAATTAGCATCCTTGGAAAAGCCCCATATTTCGAAGACCACTACTCACTGGTGAGGCTGGCGATCTCTGCCTGACATCCTTCGGGCCATGGACTAAGGAGAACTCTTAGGGCTTAATCTTGAGCGCGTGTATGACCGTATCGTGTCCGTCACAAGTTAAGGTAACGTAGTTGAGTAACGAACTAACTGTTAAAATGCTACGGAAAGCTTATGCACGATGCTTAAAAATCTCTTTACACTAAAAAAAGGAATAGATAGGTTCAGACTTGCAAACGTGATGTATGACAAAAAAGATCGGTATATCGTGCCTATGTTCTTGTTTTTTACAATTGCGTTTGATATGTACCTTTGCGCCATAAAAAATGTATACATAAATAAGCCTACATTAATTTTTTTTTTCAATGAATAATGCCAGGGAGACGATATCAGGTCTACTGATTGATAGAAAATAGCAGTAAGTTATCATGCAAGACAAAAGTATTTTTTTTTAAACAGAAACATAACTATTCAATGGACGTAGAGTATTAATTTATTGTACACACCTAAAATAGCGTATTTACTTAATACAATCTATCACAAACGGCTTAAACTGAAGTAATACAAAGTAGAGTTACAAACTGTACGTATCTTATGAATGAATCTTCTTGTACGAATTAAAGACTTATAAAATACTAATATTTGATAAAGATCGAAAGGATTTAGCTTTTAATGAGAATTTTGTTGTAAGTGTCACACCTATTGAAAAAAAATTTTTTTTAAATTTATTTGTTTGAATCCTATTAAAAAGGTTTAAAATGTTTTTTTTATATCTGCAAAGAAGTAAAAAAAAAATTATTGATGGGAATCTTATGCTTTTAACGTAATTAAATTTTTTAGTTAAGGAATAGTTCTGTTTGAATTAAAATAATTGTGTATAATAACACCTCTTTGTTGTAATCCCAATAAAAATTTATTGTTTGCTACATAAAGTTCAGCCACGTATGCATCTTTCGCTTCTTGTGGTAATACGGGCATTGGAATTAGGCAGATTAAGAATTAATTTACAATCGCTACGGCTAATGTACTAAAACCTTTTGAGATACAGCAAACTGTCAATTAAGGTACCTTTCGTATCTTAAAAAATAATATAAAATTCCGCAAGCTTTAACGATGTCGAAAGCAAATAACAGAGAATAACGTAAGCTTTGGTACTTGCTTAAACATCCGAAAATTTTATTTATCACGCCAAACAACTGCTTAACAACACATCGAGCTTCACAAAGGTGTTAAGAGTAACACCTCATTGGAGTGCCTGGCTCTGCGTATACTACAGATGTTAATAGTACTGGGAAACCAGTATAGTTACTGTCACCTGTAACAGATTTTCTTATTAGCAAAGAATACAATTTTATGGTAGTAAAACAAATTTTTTGGTAAGCATCGATACAAACTAATCATATAATATCTACTTTCGTTTGCAGTAATTTGCTCATTTATTTAGAGGCTGCACATGTACTCTTTTATCTCACTGTGATCATATAAAAATTGATCGTTAGATAATCCATTAACTATTCTCATGCTAAGAATATTGTATTACAAGCCTATGCAACATGACATTTTATAAGGTTGTAATTAATATTGTAGGCAATCAATACAATATTGTCTTATTGCTTACAATAATAATACTTCTGAGCCCGTGGGAGTGTTATGTTTGCTGGTCTCGTCAATGTCTGGATCGCTGTAGGTGTATGGCGATCGTTCAGTAATTCTTAAGGACCTGAAAGGTCTAGCCGCTAGGGTAATTGTGGTATGGATATGTTTTTTCTACAAAGTTTTCATATCTGTGTACATATTATATTCTTCTACCCACGTTGGGCTTGTTTGACCTTACCTCAATAATCCTCCCAATGTCGAGAAGCCTCAGGGTTCTGTAGTGGTAGCAACACCTAGACTGCACTGCGTATGAGAGGTTTAGAGCTTTTATCGGCTCTGGGCTAGTGGCCGGAGACAGAATCGTAGAGGTGGATGGCCTTTGGGGAGCGAAGGCACTTGGATTGATGGGAGTAGTCCTAACCCTCTGAGTGGGATAGCCTATTGTATGCTTGGGGAGGGAGGAGGGTGTGAGAAGGTAGCCTCAAAGAAGTCCTGTAGGAATCGTATGGCTACGTCCTGGGTAGGCTTTCCCGGAAGGAACTCAAGGGAAGTGATGACGATGTACCCCTGCGAGAGGCAGTCGTCAATGCGCTGACCTGGGGTCAATTGCCTCCACTCCAGGTTGGGAGGTGAAAAGGTCATGAGCACCCGAGATTGGTTGAAGAACGAGAAGAGTAGGTGAGCAAAATGTTAACAGAGTCTTACGTACAGGAATATTTATCGAATTTATACGATTTACTACCACTGCCTTGTATTATGAACAGTACGTAGAATATAGAAATATTTGCATAATATTCTAAGTGACATCGTTATGTCGTCCCACAGCTCTTCTTACATACTGTTAGCTACTTTTTTACTTGTAATGTTCACCAAAAACTAGCAGCTGCCACCAAGCGAGCGGTAGGTAGTACTACCAAGCGCAAAGGTTGAAGTTGGGGCAGCGCGAAAGATCTCAAAAAACAAATTTATGTAAAACGATTGAGTTTGAAGAAAACAGATTATTAAAATTAATAATAATTAATAAAATAATACCCCGAAAAGTAACATATTCATTAAACATCATTTGCATTAACAAGAAATCACGTACAGTAGGTGTGCTCATACAGCACAACATCTCGTATGCTAGAGGCAAGAGATTCTTAGGTACCATACAAGTCATGGCTACTGCATTCTGAAAATGCTTTTCTACTGGTAAGAAGCCTTCTACTTAGTTTTATTGTGTGTTATTCTATCAGTTTCCATAAAACAGGCACAATCCAGGAAATCGTTAACCAGGGATATTTTTAAACGACTGACGACGTGTTAGGTAAGGTCAGAAACTACCAGCGTGGAAATGACTGACATTAATAGGGAAAAATGCGGGACTGTGATAAAGTAGTTTTTTATATCATATTTTTTTAAAATTAGGATAGTATATGGCTATCATTTAATATTAAGATTTTACAGTTTTCCTAGCCTTTATCTCTTTTCCTGTTCCCAGATAAACATAAACTTCATACATTTTATGTAAACTGCTCATACCACAGTTATGTAAGACGTACATACTCATTCAGCCTTTGAAACGTTAGTACCGAAATCATTAGAGTGTAAGAGAAAAATTATTCGAAAATTCTGTCACAGGGCACTGTCACATACTCTTACACTTAAATGATTCTGCAGCAAAGTTATCAGTACAAAATATTCAGTGTCATATAACTGTGGCATACTTTTCTGTTTTGAATAAATAAAATAAACTTGTATTTTGCATTAATCTAAAAGATATGTGTCGTCGTATTTGGTACGCCCTTTGTACCGCAAATTTTGCAGACTCAAATAATAAGATGCCTGCGGGATTTTATAAATAATTCCAACCTTAATGAACATGATGCCATAGACACTTAACTGGTGAATAATATGTTTTTCTAGTGTGTCAAACAGTCTCCCTTATTCCGAGAAACGTCGCAGATAGCGTGGGTCAGCCAGTGATGTAAATCAACAAGTGTTTTTTAACGATCGTCCCCAAGAAGATGTGTATCTATGCATGCATTTATCTAACCTTAAGTACACGTGTATAGATGTGTATTTCTTGTTAGGCACTCTTCACTTATGGGATAGTCAGAAAGGCTCACGTGCGGTCGGCGAACAACACTTGTTAAATATCGTTACTGGCTGTGCCAGGCTCTTCTTACCACTCTATAAACGTAAGATGAACAAAGCTTATGTCTAAGTTTTCGTTGCCGTTCAGTTGCTTGCTCGATAGGTCCGTTATTATGTATTTGCAATACTATACCCATTTTATAATATCTATAGATTCTTTTCACTCGTTCCTTTATCCTCAAATAATATTAAGTAAGAATCTTAATATTATTACTAAACACATTTATTAACATTCTTTTTTTAATAAAATAAAATTAATTATTGGAAATCTTATGCTTTAAACGTAATTAAATTTTTAAGTTAAGAAATAGTTCTGTTTAAATTAAAATGATTGTGTATAATAGCACCTCTTAATTGTAATCCCAATAAAAATTTATTGCTTGCTACATAAAGTTCCGCCACGTACAAATCTTTTGCTTCTTGTGGTAATACGGGCATTAGAGTTACTGGCTGTGCCAGGCTCTCCTTACCACTCTATAAACGTAAGATGAACAAAGCTTATGTCTAAGTTTTCTTTGCCGTTCAGTTGCTTGCTCGATAGGTCCGTTATTATGTATTCGCAATACTACACACATTTTATAATATCTATAGATTCTTTTCACTTGTTCCTTTATCCTCAAATAATATTAGGTTAGAGTCTTAATATTATTACTAAACACATTCATTACAATTCTTTTTTTAATAAATTAAAAGTTATCGATGGGAATCTTAGGCTTTTAAAGTAATTAAATTTTTAAGTAAAGAAATAGTTCTGTTTGAATTAAAATAATTGTGTATAATAGCACCTCTTTGTTGTAATCCCAATAAAAATTTATTGCTTGCTACGTAAATTTTCGCCACGTATAAATCTTTTGCTTCTTGTGGTAATACGGGCATTAGAGTTACTGGCTGTGCCAGGCTTTCCTTACCACTCTATAAACATAAGATGAACAAAGCTTATGTGTAAGTTTTCGTTGCCGTTCAGTTGCTTGCTCGATAGGTCTGTTATTATGTATTCGCAATACTATACACATTTTATAATATCTATAGATTCTTTTCACTTGTTCCTTTGTCCTCAAATAATATTAAGTTAGAGTCCTAATATTATTACTAAACACATTTATTAACATTCTTTTTTTAATAAATTTAAAATTATTCATGGGAATCATATGCTTTTAACGTAATCAAATTTTTAAGTTAAGAAACAGTTCTGTTTGAATTAAAATAATTGTGTATAATAGCACCTCTTTGTTGTAATCCCAATAAAAATTTTTTTGCTTGCTACATAAAGTTCCGCCACGTATGAATCTTTTGCTTCTTGTGGTAATACGGGCATTAGAGTTACTGGCTGTGCCAGGCTCTCCTTACAGGCCGCGTGAGTGCAAAAGATGACTTTTTCATCTCGTTGTTTGGGCCTAAAAAATGTATAAAAAATCACACAAGCATAAATTTCTATGCACTTTTTTCTCATTTTTCTGACAGTGCTATTATTTCCAACAAGTTTTTACTTTATAACCTATAAAAATCCAAATGTAGGTGAGAATGCGTTAAATCTCATAATGTAGAATTTTTAGAATTTTTTTGACCATCTAGATCGAAAGATGAGACAAGTTTACTAGAGTATAGTCAATGAAAAAAGATAGGTTCTTTGATATTTTTATGTGTTGGACCGATGAATGTATAGGTGTGAGTTACTGCGTAGCACGGGCGGCTGCTATGCACTCGTCGCCGCTCTTAACGCTGCCACACACTACAAGACACCTATATTTATTCCGAATGTAAACAAGTACGCCTTACTTAAATACTGTGTAAGAAGAATTTTGTCTTCGTACTGTTTTGATACTGTTATATTATAATTATCAGGACATTTTTATTGTCTGCCGTAAATTGCTCTTTTTTTAAATTTCTTCTATTTATAAAGTGATTTGCCTAGGATACGTACAAGTATTATAGTAAGCTAAAACAGAGCTATAGTAACGAATCCTTGAATGCCAGCTATTTAATTGTTGTATTTCATTTTTTACACTCAGTATTTAAGATGGTTGTCTGCTGTAATCCCTTGAATAAAGAGAGTCATTACGTTCACAAGCATGCATATGTACATACGTACAGAAAAAATAGTTAAATCTTATTTTCATTAATGTACACAAATCACAATGGATCTCCATTTTTAGTCCATCATTACTTCTTGATTGTTAATAATAAAATACTATGTTGTTACTAACATGTCTACTAATTACTAAATTTCTATCTATATTTATTAATTGTTATTTATATCATTAAAAAAATTAATAAATAAAAGTATTTTGCGGTGTGTGGCAGCGCTAGGAGTGGCAACGGGCTTGCAGCAGCCGTCCGTACTGGACGCTAACTCACACCTATGCATTTATCGGTCCAATACATAAAAATATCAATAAAACCTTTTTTTTGTTAAGTAAACTTTAGTGAAATTGTCTCATCTTTTGATCTAGATGGTCAAAAAAATTCTGAGAATTTTATATCAGGAGGTTTAGTGCATTTATACCAATATTTGCATTTTTTTAGGTTATAAAGTAAGAACTTGTTAAAAATTATAGCACCATAAGAAAAATAAGAAAAAAGTGCATAGAAATTGATATTTTTGTGATTTTTTAAACATTTTTCTCAGGCCCAAGCGATGAGATGAAAAAGTCGTCTTTTGTGCTCACGCGACATGTCTGCGGTGGTGTTGAGGCAGTTGAAAAATTCTCCCCATATTTAATGATAGATGTCGTTTCCACAAACAGTAATATATTACAAAAGTATTCCCTCCGTTATGTACCTAAAAACTTTTTTTATGAAATTTTTAGCATTGAAACATACTTTGTGGAAAAAAAGAGAGTTGTCAAAAAGCTAAGAAGTATGAAGCTCATAAAACAAAATCTTAAAGAATTTGCCAGGGAACTGCTGCAATGGAGCAGACTTTAAAACAAATAACTTTTATGAGGTGGTACTTGCCATAATAGACACGGACCATTAAAATGGTACTGAATTTGTTCCTGAAAGCGAAATTATGCCCCAAAACTAAACAAGTAGGTGTTATCATTATACTTTGATGCATCAATGAATAGTACAAGTATTCTTGCATACATAAGCATATTTAAAGTATGATGAAATATTTATAGACAGGACATTACGGTTATGTAAAAGAGTAGTTTACCTCCTAATGTAAAAAGTCCAAATGTTACTTTGTCAACTGAGCTAATACAGCTAAAATCAAGAGCAGTCAGTAATGTGACCAATAAGCCATTTATTGTGAAAAGTGAATAACAAAAAGAAAGCTACATCATCGTCCTTACGAAGTACTTACTCTTCCTCAGGTATCAAGAATACTTCGATGACCATGAAACCAGGGTGTTTATTAGGTACAGCGTATAGCGTAAATCATAATTACTATTTTTGTCATTAATAGTAGTTTTCGACACATAAACGCCATTGCCACCGCGTTTATTTCATTGTTTATTTGATAGCCCCAGGTGGACGACTCTTATGTGGTGAGCCTAGTTTTTAATACCAAATTACAAAAAGTGTTTTATTTTTAATAATCTTCTACAACTTTCTTATTTTAAGTTTCCAAACCACGAGTATTAAGCACATAGTTTTATTAGAATCCCTCCCAGATGAGACTATAAAATACAAACTTCACATAGTAAGATCAAAGACAAACACAGAGACACACAGTAGAGCTACCTCAATATAAATGCAAAAAAACACCTGGAATAAAAAAATTAACGTGTAATACCTCGTTAAATTAATAAAGAGAGCAGGAGAAATCATCAAAAAGTGCACTTTATTAGCAGACTCTAATTGCACAAAAGTCCTAATACAAAAAACATAATAGGTCCTGGAAGAGCACAACTAAGGGACTGCAAAATCATCTATATAAGGTTTGCATGTAATGTATACTGAGTTCCAATGTAAATTGGCATCTGTTAATTATTTTTCAGGACCACAAGCCGCCAAAGTGACTGTTGAAGCTATAAATAAGAATACTATTCTCGTTGACACTCTTGTTGAAAAGCTAAAAGAATTAAAGAAAATCGAAAAAGAACGTTTTAATCTCCAGAAAGAGTATCATACACAGCAAAATAAATACTTTAACTCTGCAAACGATTTTTTTAAAGCTTTGAAGAAGTATTTTAATAAAAAAAATTAATATCTTGCTCCGAAGAGGAAGAGATACTAGGGTTACTGCGTTATTATTAAACTTAAGAACTTCAGTACGTAGAAAGCACTAGATTTTCAACCATAAACTAATTTTTTTACTTGTTTGCGAATAAAAAAAAGAACTTCCAGCAATTTTTGATGAAATTCACAAAATAAAATGGAATAAAAGAAAAATTTTTTATTTGTTATCAGGATATTTATTAAAAGTTTAATTTTTACGATGTTTATTCAATATATGTATTTTATGATCTTTTAATTTGTACAAATAAGATGCACGCTGTTGAATGATTATCCATAACTAATCTTTAATTTTAAGCTATCTTGCAACAATTTACAACGATCTCGTTACTTTCTTTATCCATGGTGGAACATATTCTAACTTTTCTTTGCATCAATTAAGTTTAAACTGTTCGTTATGGATTGTCTTAAGTTAATACTTTTTTTTGTTTGTAAAATAAGTTAATACTTAGCGCTTTTCGAATATGTATTTTTTTTTTTTTTTTAATTTTTTTATCTTGCATGATTAGTTACTGTGATTTCTGTAGATCAGTAGACCTTATATCTTCTTTCTGTTATCATTAATTGAATACATATACACATTTTTTATGATGCAGAGGTACATAGCAAGCGCGATTGCAAAATAAATATGTTTATAGTTACAATATACTTACTTGTTTTGGCATACATCACATTTGCACGTCGAGACCTGAACGTTGCCTTTTTTAGCGCAAAAAAGTTTTTGAGCGTCGTGCGTAAGAATCTCAAGGTCTACGAATTTTGAAAATGTGACATATAAAAAGGGTCTTCTTAATGATGCTTTAAAGCTCCCCTTTAATTTTTGGTGAAGAAACAGAGCTATAATGTTAAAGGGCTTACCTTAACAAAGTCCTTGAAATTTGGTATGGTTAGTTTTTACTATTATTCTCATAACGTTGCTTGTAAAAACGTTATTGGGATTTAAAGAAATAAAAAGTTGAATGATTTTTCACTCACCGTTCATATAAAAAATGTAAAGACCAATAAATGCCTTCTTCTTGCCATTGGGAGAAAAAAAGACATCTCAAAACAGCCACATCTAAAAATGAAGCTGCACGCACATCCAAATCTACTGTGAAAGAAGATAATTGTTTCTTACACGATAAAGAATTAACAAGTATTTGAGTGACAGGTGTCATACCATTGGCACTATTCTGATTCCAGAGCTTAGTTGTTGGCTGCTTAGTATTCTGAAATCCATCACTAAAACCATACTTTTTGTAAATATGACAATTTAAAAATATAAAACTGTGTGAAAGTTGTAAATAGTTGTTATTTACTATTTAGTAAAACTTATAACTATTTCAGGTAGCAACTTAAGAATAACCCTAAGACAATTGTAAGATCTAGTGTTGCCTAAGGAATATCATACACTAGCGGCCCTCCGTAAATTATACGAATATTATGCACTCACTCAACGGAATATCGTAGTGTTTTGGAATATAATGTGATGCGTTTTCAGTTAGGAATTTATCTATTTCTGATACTTCTCAGAACAAACATCGTATTATAGAAAACATTTTTGTTCGAAATCCATATCATTTATTTGGTGAAGTAAAAAGCTGTGAAAAGTAAAAAAAATATAGTTATGCTGAAAAGTACTGCGTATTCCTTATGCCATAAAATAATCGTTAGACCTAAAAAGTCGTTGATTTGCAGTTTTTCCCGTATATTCTATGAACAGGACTATTTTTTTAAGCTGTAAAGATTAAAAACCCGCAAAAAATATAAAATAGAAGTGTTTTTCTCCTATTTCACAATTTTATTACCACAGCAAAAAATGACCTGAAGGTTAATTTCTACATTTTCTATCGCCACAAAAAAACAAATACATATTCTACCTATTTAAAAATCTAGAAGATTGAAGAGACTACAATAAGGGTTATAGTAAAAAGCTGATCCCTTACTTAAAACGTTCTTTATTTATTGATTTGAATGTTGCTTTAATCTCGATAAATGTTCAGTATGATTTTCTTGATGCTTTAAATTGTATTTGTTAGATATACTTGAAGTTCTCCTTCCACTTTGACTTCTTGCATTTTTTGGCATAGTTAAGACTTTTGTGAGCCCTGAATACTACGTTTTATGACTTAATTATATTGTGATATATTTGTTAGAAAGATAACTCGACGTCCGACAACCCTGAAAAGGACTGGTGACCTTCTTAATTTAACTTTTTCTTGACTGAAATTTTCAGCAAACATGATTACCTCTATACCTTAGGGTAATCTTTTCTGGCCTCCTATTGTAGAACCACACTGATCAGAAAAAAAACTACATCGTTTAAAGCTTTAGAGCTAATCATAGAGCTCTTTTCCAACGTCTCCTGGTCTTAGGCGGTTGGTGTCTAAAGCACCTTTTTTTTCAGACTTAGTTGTTCTAATGATCTCAGATGAAGATATTGGTTCGTGATGCTTGCCCATTGAGGACTGTCCCATTGGCTCGAGTTTATTTTTCCTTCATAGCTGTTAGGGTCTCCCAGCGCAGACCTTGGAGAGAATTAGGGATTCCTGGTTAAATGCTTAGAGTCAAGAGGATAATATAGCGTGGTTGGTCACCAGAGTTCTTAGCTTTGCGAGGAATAACTCCGCTCGTGACGTCTGCCAGTAAATGACTGACTTGGTCTACTAGTGGCCAGCTTTACATGTATTTTAGTCGATGAATCGTTTCTGGAAATAGTAGTAAACATGTATTTGTTGGCAGGGTAGTTTAAACTAAGGTGGCCCTTATAAAAACTAATGAAATTAATGGTTAAGTAGGTAACTTAAAAACTTATAATGGCCCTGAAAACAGCCAGTGGTGAAATTTCCATTTATTTCTTATTACTACTCTTGATGATGTAGAGCCCACTGCGGGTAGCTTGACTTTTATCCTTGGAGTCTTTGTGTGTCGAGATCGTACTAGAGGGAGGTACGCCGTGCCACTGATCCAAGAATATCTTATCTTCATATCGTTTCCCGTATAACTAACTGCTTATCACTAGTCAGAAAAGTGGGCCTAGATAATACCTTCTCTGTAGGTATGCCGTTGAGACAACTACTAAGGAGGCCATTGTGGCTGCCCATACTATTCAGGGCTGTCTACCCTGGCTTGCATTTAAAGTAGAAAATTCTCTGACAGTACCGATGGTTTTTAGATGGTTGAACGGCCCAAAACTCTGAAGTGTTGGAGCAGATTGTGCTCAGGTTAGACACGTCTCCTGGTATTCTATCGGAGACGTTGACGATCTGATCACTTTTTTTTCCGTGGCACTCGGTTATCTTGGTGATTCGGGGTAAAACTAATTTATTTCACTTGCCCCTGAAAGAAGGGTGTCATCGGTACCCAGAATGCCCAGCTGTACGATTAACACCTCTGTTTTTGGTGTACTGTCGTTGGATGACTACGATAATCGTCAACTTGATGGGGCAACTTATAATCATTTTTCACTATCTTTGGTTACGGTTTGCTTCAATTTTATCTCGACGCCACTTAGCAGATCCCACTAAACTACAGTGCAAAGCTATCGTATTTTAGCAAAACTTTGAGCTTATTTATCGCTGTTGTTATTAACTTTTCCAATAAAAAAAAAATGCAAATACTATCTTAGAACTATCAAGAATCAGTATGCAAAACTTCAGGGAAATCGGCTCAGTAGTTTTCGCTGTTAGCGATTACAACGGATTTGGCGACTTTGCTTCATATATGAGTGAGATTTTTAAAAATTTAGGGTTTGCTGAGCTTAAAGGTGTATCAATATTTTAAAATATTCTGCACTACCTTGAAAGACTTATAATATTAATTTCAAAAACACATAGGAGCAAGTTTTTTAAAAAAGTATCTTATTACGCAGCTCGATTGTAATAAGCTTATAGTTTTGTTTTTTTTCATTAAATCATTAATGATTTGTTGGTCTTGTGATACGAAGAAAATTAAAAAAACCATAAGGAATATTAGAATACATCTGTCAAAAATAAACCAATGTGTTCTATGTCTGTTTCCTGTTAAAAAAGCGCTCATTTTGTAAATAAATTAAAATTTTATTGTAAAAACTTATTTTTTAATGATTTTCAAATGATGTTCTTACATTTATTCAATTTATTTAAAAAAGCATAGTTGCAGAAGGTTAGCAATTGGTAATATTTTAACTTTATTCAATTTTAATTATATTTTTGTAAATCATAAATACACAACTAATTTTGTATATTTTTTTATAAAGCAGTTTTGCAGTGTGGTAAGGCTAATTTAACTTAATTATCTGCCGCACGTTTTGCCATATGCTTTTATGACGGTTAAGTTCTTGCTTTTTCTTTGTTCGGTGTACACAAGTCAAAGTTGTTACATTTTCTTATAAATTACAAATAGTTATGAAAAATATTTTCTTGAAACAGAAGATACATAATATAAAGTTGGAATATTTCTTAACAACACAATACAGTTCATCACTCTGTTTATGATTAAAATTTAATTTTCTTCATTTGTAACATCTGTGGTACTTGCTAAAGCCTCATTAACTTAATTTCATAAGATTGATAATAAAGTAAAGGTAATAATGTTAAAAAACACCATTCGTATTCTGGAGAGTCTTACGCAAAGCAGTTTCCAAAAAAAAGTATATGCAATATTATTTAACACATTAGGAAAAATAATATGCATAAGCAAGCATGCATAAGCTCTAACTCAAGTATAAAATTAAATTAAGAAACAGATGTGTTTTACACAGGGGATTTAAAGCAAACTTTATGCACAATGTCTCTTTCATAGAACACAAAATGGGCTTTGATGAATTTGTTTTAAACACATATGTTGTGTATTAGTAGAAAAACGTGGCTACGTAAGTATATGTTAACGTTGAAATTTTGACAGATGATGAAGAAAAAAATCCTTATCTTTATTTTTTTTCAATACAAAAAAATATTATAATTACGTAATTCTTCCTATGAATGACTTATTAAAGAATAAAAAAAGAACCATTTTAAATGCGAAACTCGATTGCTTAGTGGTTAGTGTACTCGCCTTCTAGGCAAGGAAGCTCGAGGGATCGTTGGTTTGAGTCCTATCGAAGATTATTGAGATTTTTTCATGGGTATTTTCCATAGGATGAGTATTCAGGATGCTGAAGTACCACTTATACAAATTTTAAAAAAAGATCGCCAATGTTTTCTGGTGATCTCTGGACCTCCAGGGGCTTCTTCTATAAAGGAAATCAAACACTGGCCAGCTTATGGGGTGAAGTATCTGTTGGTTGTAAAAAAGTTAGTACAGCAAGTTAAGATCGCTTTTTTTTAAACGTTATTCGATTAAACTTAATAATAGCTGGAGTATGCTTAAGACAATCGCTGCGCCCCGTAAATAGTACCCAGTAGGATTTATAACAGATTTGTCTGAGAGGAACTTTGCAAGAGGACCGGATCGGACGAAAGACTTGCATACTTGGGGACACAGGATGGTTGTAACGAAAAAAAAAGCAAAAAACATAGGATACTTAAAAACGCATTGGTTTGACGTCAAATCTTTACCAGAATTTTAAATAATAAATTGTGATATCGCTGATTTTTTATTAGGAATAAACGTTTGAAAACCATTGTTCACGAGAAAAATGGCTTGTATTATATTATGTCAATTATTTATAACAAACGACACTCAAGAATAATAAAGAAGCCCTCGTAAAAACCTTTTTTTTTTCAGACTCTGTGTCCTAGGAAACTTTTTACTTCCAGAAGCAGAAGTAATAGGCATGCAAAAAACAGCTACTGTGTACCCTTAATTTCAAATTATAAAGTGTTCAAATCGCTGTACCCGAGCTTTAGAGGAATGATAAACATTAAGCAAAACATTTTTTATTACAAAGTCTTGTTTATAATCGCTATGAATATACATACGATGTTGTTTAACTACAGTACATTCAGGGTTTAGTCAAATCTTTCGACAAAACTTTTTGCTTTTTATTACTCTGTCAAACAATGACAATAAAACATAATATTTTCAATAAATATTAAGAACCAATAATGTTATGTACTATTATAATCATTAGTAACTTTGTAAATAAAATTTGACAAAGTGTTAAAAATACTTAAAAGAAATCTGAGAAAATAACTTTTTCTGGAGTTAATAGGAGAAAAATTATGTTTAGTTACGACTAACGGCTTGAAACATAAAATAGTTAAAAATAACACTAAGCACATTTTCTGTTAGATTCTAAAATATTTTAATTTTTTATCAGTTAAAAATTAAAAGGATCTATATCGTTAAATTACTGCATTGTATTTGTTGTTTACTGGAAATAGCAGTAAGGTTTATAAGCTCCATTCATAAAAACCCCCAGCACAAACTTGTGACTGGATAGTAAGTCCGCGTAGTTACGACAATACATCGAGAAGCATGGTTGCCTATGGCCAGTAATTTTTCTTATTAACATCAAGATTCTTTCTTAAAGTCTGATCATCTTAATGAGAATTTCTAACTCTTTAACTTTGTGACGATATTTTTCCTGCATGAGATTTTGTTTTAATAAGTTGTAAATAAGGATTACATACCTTTGTTGATTGTACGTGTAAGATACATTGCATGTGTCAGTGAAGTGTGTAAGAAACATAGAGAACACTCAGTAGTAGTAACACATGCAATGTAATTTACGTGTACGAGCAACAAAGGAACATACTATGTCTCTTTTACAACTTATGAAAGCAAAATTTTATGCTAAAAAAAATATCATCTTTAAGTTAAGGATTGAAGGATTCTAATAAATATAATCAGCTTTCTAAAAAGTATCTTGATATTAATAAAAGAAATTATTGACTTTAGGCAACCATTCTACTCCGTGTATCTCCGTAACCTCGCGGACTCACCATTTATCCACAAGTTGGCACTTGTGTCTTTGTACACGAAGCCTATAAAGGGCTTCACTCTCAGATATTGGCCGTAAAAAAAAAAGCTGCATAGTAATTTCTAGTAATATCTAAATTTTAGGTGATGTTTGTCAAAACTCACATCCTGCATTATACGCTTAATTAAACTAACACATTTTTTAGATACGAAATATTTCAGTCAATAAGCAGTTAGACTTGGCAGAGTGACTGAAAAATAACAATAAAGAAAATACATTACTAGCAGAGAAAAACGAAAACAAAATTTTAGAAAAAAGACTAAATCTCAGCCCACAATCCATTTTGTGTACATTTGGATGAGTGTCCAGGTCAAGGGAAGAATTAAAGAAAATAGCTGGATTGGAGTCCCGCAAGAATTTTAGGTAACAGGACATTCAGAATTTTAAGAAATCATAGAGTAAAATGGAACTCAAACAAAGTGTAAACAAACAATGAAGATCTTCATGATTATTTTTTTAATAAGTTTAAGTAGACAACAAAAAAAGAAAAAATATGCTTGAAAAAGAGTGAAGTCTTAACACCATGTTTGTGTGTGCAAAATACAGGAAATGAAAGAAAGTAAAAACAAGGTAAATAAAAAAAATCTAACAATAAACAAATGCTAGTTAAATAAGAATCTTTAAACATCTTACCTGTAAACATAGATGCTTTGTCAAGTTATGAAGAAACAATGAGCTAAGAATAATTTGACAGAAACCTTATCCCAAAACAAACTACATATCATAATATGGAATCACGGTGTAACCAGAAGATGTTATTATAAATTAACTTAAAATAGAAACACTAACTTGCTTATGGACTATTCAAATTTTAAATTGATAGTTACGAATCTAATGCATGTAAAAAATAAAAATATGTCATCATAGAAACAGTTAGACGAAGACGAACTAGAAAAAAATAAAATAAGACTTTGCGAGATAGTTATCATTAAAATATTTTACATTTATTATCTAAAAGTAGCGTATATTTGAGACCTTTAGTAAATAATGAGGAAAACATGTGTATCAAAAAAAATTAAAAATATGCTATTATCAGCCACACCCACAAAAATTGTACAATATTTAATACGATCCAGATTAAGTAACAGCCTCCACGTTCTAAAAAAAAAATTTATAAAATCGTCAGAACACACAATAATTTAGCAAAAATACTAAGCTTTCTAAAATTTAAGTTAGAGATACATCTTTCAAATCAGCATTTGTAAGTTGACCAATCAGTAAAGATGTTAAATTTTTAAATAAAAACTTGATAGTCAAAGATTTGACCTTAGACTATCTGAAAAAGTATATTATACAATAGGAGGTAGCTACACAATTTAATAAAAACAGTTCAGGCCCCAAGTACCCGCAGCTCTTACTTGTCAAGTCGTTAACGTTTTTTAAGTATTCCTTAAGTGTGCCAACGACACAAATAGAACGATTGTAATAGAAATATGCCTATGTTCTAGCAGTGCAGAAGTTACAAGTGCACATTGCTCACGATTGCCCATAATCAGATGTTCATTAAAAAAAATTAGTGCTAAGAAAAGTATAATACAAATAAAGTTAATTATTCTTTTTCATAAGAAATATATAAAGGATAACTTAAAAAGCCAATCCAAGCTCCTGATACTTATCAGAAATAAAAAGACCAAAACTAGATAGCAATATGGGTAAAGAAAAGGCTAGAAGCCAAAGTGGAGGTTATACTCGGGATTGAGGTCACGATATAAATCCTAACAACTAAAGTCATGGAAAGTTAACTTAAGAGTACAAAAATAATGAGCTAGACAATAAGGCTGAGATAATAATTCCTTACACAAATGAGCACGTACAGCGAGTTACTTAAAAAATAGTGACTTAACACAATTTATAGCTAACTCAGATGCTACCAAGTTAAAGTAACACTTAAATTATCTTTGAAATGCTACGTAAGACTACAACCTTTAATGCAAATAGTGCAAATGATAATGACTAGATAAGAAGAAGTTCGAAAGAATTCGAAAAATTAGTTCTTTTGCAGTCAATGACAAATTATGATAAATTATGAAGCTTACGCTAGATTACTGGCAGAAACTTTATTATCTTTACAAGAACTTGCTCAGAATATTTAAAAAGTCTATTAAGATTAAGATAAGATTAATATATTGGATCCTCTGCTGAATAAAGTTTTTCTGTCAAGATTGTATAAGACTCTGTTCAATTGTCTAATTAAAAACCCAAAGATTCAATGAAAATTTTTAAAAATTGTATTATTCACTGTAAGTTCATGCTTATACGGCAACCAAAAGACATTATTATATGTCACAAAAAGAAATAGCAGATGTAGTAAAATATAAAATAAATAGGAAAAATTTAGAATGGAAACTAAATAAAGTAACTGTTAAATAGAAAAGCCAATACCAACAGAAAATAAAAATAAACGTTAATCTTCTATTTCAAGTTAACAAGCTTAGCTCTCAATATTTCGATTTTATTGGACATTGCGAGATGAAAAAATAACTGATATGTAGAGATTGAAAGAAATAATTAATTAAAAACATAGTTCAAACAACTCATACTTACTTTATTATAATAATTAGGCTATGCCTTAGCATCATGTAATAAATCATGCTACAATAAATTATGAGGCAAGTATTTTAAAGCTGGTAATGATTGTCAAAGTGCCCTGTCATAACACTCTCTCGTACTTTACTAACCTCGTCCTAACACACAAGATACCTCTCCTTTTAGAGGTTTGCCACAGGTCTTTGGCTCAGGAGCAGCAAACAATTCTAAAAGAAACTTTAGAAAGAGAAAAATAGCAGCACTAATTAAGAATAAGTCCAATCACATTTGGAAATTCTATAGCCCATCCATACCATATGTCCACTTACTAACATACTCTTAAAACAATACTCGTCTCTTTCTCTCACTTTTATAAATATAAGCGGGACGAACCACGTAAACCAGACAACCCACCTGTCTAAAATTGGTTAAGGAATTTTAAAAACTATTTTGGCGTAGAATGCAGATTATACTTGTTAGTTTCAAACAGCAAAAGGCCTTTTTCATTTATTTAAAATGGTGGACCAACATGGCGGTTTGAAACAGTCTATCTGCCCCTAAATGAACAGTTTTTTTTCTCTATATAAGGTTTGCTGTGTAGTAGAATTTGTGTGCTTTCTTACATCTTTGATTTCTAGATACTACCAAGGTATTGTACTAGTATTTAAGGCTATACGTGATTTATAACCTCAAAGAAGATGTACAAAATCACTTTTTTATGATTTCAGACCACTTTAGTTGTAATTTAATGCAATAATTACACGCAAAAACTGTATTTTTGATAAGTGACCTTCAATTTATGGTTTTAGATATATCAAACTGCAGAACTGAGCCCCTTACCGTCAAATATTCGTCAAAAAGCAGTAGTGCATGGTTTTTGATCGCAAATATTTTTTAATATGGTATCAAATTATCACAATTCGTTTTTTTCAATTGATAATTGTATATTCATGCTGTTTATCAAGTTATTAAGTGGTATAACGTCTCGTACCTTAAGAAAAAGTATCACAATATTTTTTCGTATTTCCCAAATATTTTTATTTTATTTTAATGTAGAAAAGCGGATTTTTCTGTTATTTAGATCACCAAACATACTTTTAGAGTATGTTATAATTTCAAGTGCAGTAACTTGTTCTTTATATTATACAACTCAAAATATTCCATTTTTATATTTCTTATGTTTTTGAAGAATGCATGAAAAAATTGATTAAAATGACAGTTGGATCGCTTAACTTTCATGTAAAATATTTTTAAGCTGGATCATAGTTGGTCACACATAAACTAAAAAAGAGTTTGATCTCCGTTTTCAATAATCACTTATTTTTCTGGAGATCCTATCGTACCTCTTTAGTAAAATGAAAGATGGAAGATGTAGAATAAACTTTTATAAACTTGCTAATTATTTTGTATCACTTATCATAATTATAACAAATTAATTAAGTTTTTCATCAAGTGTTACAAATAAAAAATATTCCCAACAATGTCTATGAAGTCGCGTTATATTGATTTTTTTTGACAGATAAAGGAATTAAGTTAGTTTTTTGACTTATTATTTTTTATAATGTATTAAATTTTTCAGAACTGAATACAGTTTAACTACAGCATATAGCAATAATAGTCAATAGTTTTGAATGACGTTGAGTAATCTCAAATACATGTTCCCGAAAAAAAAGTCTTTAAGACGATTTTCGAGGATTTACCTGGAAAAAATCGAGAAAGATTTTCGCACGGATATTAATAGAGATTTTATCGAGGAGTTTCTCACAAAGATTTTTCTTGCAAATCCCTTAAAATATAATTTTTCTCCGGTAACACCATCCTTAGCAAATATCCCTTTAGAAAATCCTTGAAAAAAGCTAGGATATCTGTAGCAAAATTCTTGCGTATTTACTTGAATAAGATACTTAATAATCTTCAGATGGTTGTTCTTCGTAGGTAAATCAGCTTATTACAAAATCATCTAGGGCAATAAACGATGGTATAGTACAATAACCTGGTTTTTGATAGATTCTTATTAGCTTTAATTTAACTTTTATTGCTTACTACATTATCTAGAGCATGATCTGTTAGGTCAAACGAACGATTTACAACTACTAGTTAGCTTCGTAATAATTGTTTTTATGACAAATTTACGTATCAACGATGACAGTATAAAAATGTTCCGAAGTTTCAAACAAAAAAAAAGGTGTCGATCCCTGGGGATAACTAAGATATTGTTCTTACATAAAAATCTTTTCTCTGATCGCCAACACCCAGAGAAATAAAAAACTCAAACAACCAATTTTTTTAGTTCAAAGAGCATATCTCCATTTATTATACATTATACTCGCTTACTTTTAACAAATTTTGGTTTAAAGTTGTGGGATAGGCTGCACATAAGTTAAGCAATCCAACTGTCATTTTAATCAATCTTTTCATGCATTCTTCAAGAAGATAAGAAATATAATAATAGTAAATACTGAGTTGTTTAATATACAGAACGAGTTACTGCAGTCAAAGTTAAAACATACTCTAGAAGTATGTTTGGTGATCAGGATGACTAAAAAAACCCAGCTTTTTTCCACTAAATGAGAATAAGAATATTCGGGAAACACAAAAAAAATATTGTAATACTTTTTTTTAAGGAAAAGGATGTTACATCACTAAATAACTTGATAAAGAGCATAAATATACGATCATCAATTTTACAATTATCAATTAAAAAAGAAAAATTATGATAATTTAATGCCATATAACAGAATATTCGCGATTAAAAACCATGCACTACTGCTTTTTGACGAATATTTAACGGTAAGGGGCTTAGTTCTGCAGTTTAATATATCTAAAACCATAAATTGAAAATCACATATCAAAAATACAGTTATCGCATATAATTATTGCATTTAATTACAACTTAAGTGATCCGAAGCCATGAAAAAGTGATTTTGTGCAATTCTTTTTAGGGTATAAATCACGTATAACATTAAATACAAGTACAGTGCTCAGATAGTAAATCAAAGATATAAGAAAATGCACAGATTCTACCACATAGCCAACCTTATATGGAGTAAAAAAACTGTTAATTTTGAGGCAGATAGACTGCTTTAACCGCCATGCTTGTCCGCCATTGTGAATAAATAAAAAAGGCCTTATGCAATTTAAAACTAGCAAGTATAAGATGCATTCTACGCCAAAATAGTTTTTAAAATTCTTTAACTAACTATGGACAGGGGGGTGTCTGGTTCACGTGGATCGTCTCAAGTAATAATACACGGTGCATTCAAGGTCAGTATAATTGTTGGTGTATGTCTTCCGATCGTCCTCGCTGTCAAATTTCTTGGCTTTTGGAGGCACCCATCTCCCTTACATACATAGACACATAGCTAGCCGCATAATGCCATGCACATCTCGTGATGGTTACCGTCCTCATGCGCGTCACTAACCCGAAGAATCCTGCTCACACTCACGCTTTTTTAATTTGCATGCACTGACACATTTTTTCACTTGGATCATCCAGGTACCTGTATTCTTGATCCTGACTCTAGTATCATATGCATAGTACACCTACCTCTCCGATATCCTCACGGTTACGCTGCTCTACCTGAAGCTGGTTCTAGTCTTGGCAGTAGCTCTGTTACAAGCTTCCAGTAATTCTGTGTGTGTTAGCTGTCTTTTTGTCTAGCTGGCCACTTTATCCTGTTATATCTTAGTATCATCCGATTCACTATTTCTTATACAATCACTAATCTCTCTGCTATTCTCTCCTATATCCCATTGCACTTTCCGATAATTCTCAAAATATGATATCTACGCTCTGGTCTTTCTAATGCTTTGTACCACACTGCCTGCGCTCAACAATAATCTTGCATAGGTCCGCTTATCTCTTCCTTTGCATTTGAAAAATCTCATCAACACTCCTGAAAACTGGCAAATAGTTAGAGGTTTCAAAAATTAGGTTATTGACACGACAACTAGGTCCTGGATTTGATCCCGAGGCGTCACAGACTTATGAATCTCCCTTCTTCCTCTTATCCGCACACTAATTTAATCATTCCTTACATGCATTTAATTTCTCTGATTGACATCGGTACTTCTCTCTTCTCTTGGCTCGTAGACCATGGCATCAAGAACACTCATTGAGTAATTTGTTATAATTATATGTATATATATATATATAAGTATAAGATTAAGTAGTCCCCAATGACTTGACTAAAATATTTAGGTGTAGTAGCGTGATTACCTTAGCTACCACGTCATAATGGTTTAAACGAATTTCAGAAAATATTTTTTACAATTGGACATATACACTGATTTTCATAAATTAGTTGTGGACTGTAAAGTGTGCACTGACTTAAGATTTAATAAGTTACCGCTTTAATAAAATAGACGTTGATTAGTTAGACTATTACAAACTATGCATGCTCATACAGAGGAAAGTTAATTCTATATAAGCAGAAATGTTTATTGAATAGCTCGTCGATCGAAGCAACTTCAACAAGACTAGTGTTAAGGATTAAGCAAATCTATTGAATAAAATAGAAGGAAGTCCAGGTTTCTGAATTCAAAAAATAATATCGAACACTCCATGTTAGAAACAGAGGAATAAAAATAAAAAAGGTTGTCCAGATGATCTAAATAATAGCTTGCAGATAAAAGAATGATAAAATTGAAGAAGTTAAAACGTGGCAGCAATAAAAGTTACAAAACAGGTTTAACAAATGTATAAGACCTACACTCTTATTAGAAAAGCTATGCTTTTAAAAGATAGAATAGAAAGAAAAGAGCCTATTAAATCCAAGCTAGATTTGATGGAAAAAATATGAATGATGTATAGATGTTAGTACATAAGACGAAAGATAGGGGGAAAGATTATTCTAATTATTTCTGTTTTATCTGTCAATTTAAGTAAAAGATTAGAATCAATGCAAACAAAAACCATAAAGCTCGACTAGTAATCCTAGGTTTTTAAAATAGAAATGCTTATGAACTAAGTGAAACATACTTACCTATTGCACACGTGCAAATCATCTAGCCTGTATTGGCTATCAAAAAACTTAGATTTTCAAGCTTGTTCGATAGACGTGAAGATTTTATTTTTAAATGGAACAATAGAGTCTAAAACTCATATAAACAAACGAAAAGGGTAAGAAGTTTATGTTTATAATGCTCCTATTATATATTGATGACGTAGTGATTGCTTGTAACAGTAATTAAAAGCTAGATGAATTAAAAAACAAGTTTAAGTTTGCATATGAGATGACTGTCATGGGTGAGCCTAAAAGATTTTTAGTTATAAGAATAATGCGAGACAAATTAAATTACTCTATAGTTCCCACAGTACAAGAGTTAATTAGTAAACTATTAAAGTACTTCAGCTATAGTGAGATGCATCCCCTACATACACCGATGGTTATTAGTTGTCTAGTGATGAATGTAAATAAGAAACTGTAGAAAATCAGTTGGATGATTAAACAGATAAAAAGCTTTAATTTTTTTATGACAAGCAAAAAAACCGTACGAGGAGTTACTGCCATCTTTTTCTTACTTATCCAACATGGTTAATTCCGATACAGCTTACGCTGTAAATGTCTACAGTGATTCAGTTCTCTGGGTCATCAATATCTCCTTTTTCGTAAGCATACAATCTTTTTTCTCGCTGCATCCAAAGTTTTCTAAAGAATGACCTGGATTTGTTGCTTTGAACCGATAGTTTTAAAAATGTTTTAAAAATAATTTTTGTTGTTTTCAATTTTCCTGAGATTCTTGAAAAATGGCTTATACTTTCTAAAAAGAGATACATACACAATTTTAAATTCTCGTACCTATTAAGCACCTATTTCTTAAATATGAATTTCGAAAATGAAAAAAAAAAAATTTGATAGTACCACTGTAATAAGTACTGTAATTTTATGACACTGTAAAAAATGCTATTATCAAATTAACTCACCACTGCTGTTGTGAACGCCTCCCTAACGACATACCTAATTGCGTTTATAGGACATTGTCAAATAAGTTTCTTATCTTTTTTAGGATTCTCGTCTTTTCTACGATAGACTTTTATTTTATTAGCAAAATTAATTATGAAAACCGTTCTATGGAAAATTGAAGGTCCTTCTAAATTATTCAAGATAAACCGTTGCTCACAGAAACTTTTTATATTAACTACTTAAACGAAAAAATTTGTGACATGTTTTATAATTGAGATATTTCAAATAGTTGCATATGCCATGTAAAAATATAAAAAAGTTTTATATTTCGCACAATTTACAGCAGCCATTAATTAATCCATCTTGCTTAGGACTCGCGTCTACACAATAATCTGACAATATATTTTCATGATATGTTCTAGTTTTGTGCTACGTCTCACACTATGTCGTGGATGTCTAAAGTTTTTTGTAACGTTATTTTCCACTTTTCTTAATACGAGAGATAATTTTTCTGCTGGTGCAATAAAATGCTTTTAGACTGTCTGAAATTTGATGGATTGTGGCTCATTGGGCTTTTAAGGTAAGATATAGGAATACAAGAAATTCAAAACTGAAACTTATCTAACTAAAACTGTGTCTACTTGTTATACATAACCAATCCTTCAACTATCTGTACTTGTGGACCTGTAGCTATCTTAGAAAATGTTTGATTTTTATCCTTTAAATAATGACTCGGTTTCGTCTTTGATTACGTTATATAATTGCATTAACACTTATATCAATTTTATTTAGATTATTTTGGTATTCTACTGTACAGCTTTTAATAGTTTTATACAATTGCTTCATGTCCTGCAATTTTATTCGTTTTTCTTGTTTAGTCTTGCTTTACTCAAAATGCAAGTAATTAAAGTGTATTATTAAAAATAAATTATTAATTAAAAATTATATCTGAGATTACCCATAATTTGTTAAACATGCTGTCCTCCGTATGTTATTTATATTTTGTAATAAGATTTTGGTAACCATTTCTGTTAAAAGATAGTCAGAATGTATTGTATATAAAAATGCTAATTTGTTTCACTATTTATATCAATTTTATATTTCATGAGGACTTCCTTTAAATCGTAAACAAATTATTTCAAGTCTGTACTACGATCATTAGTGTACGTCGTCAGGGACTTTGTAAAATTATTAGATTTAACTCTGTATCAGTGTTATGTACACGTACACGTAAATATGTGTTTATGAATAGTAACTTATGCGAACAACCACGTGTATGTAAGGGTTATTATGAAGACAAAAGTGAAATTATGTGGACGTCCACATAGTTCTACCATATTATCAATATTTATGTTAGAAGCACGTAAAGTCCACATAAGTCATCATTGATGAACATATATATTTATTTACGAAGTTGTAGTTAGAAAATTAGTGAAAGTACAGCATGTGCTATCATTTTATTATAACCTTATTTAGATTCCTGTACACAACAACAATTTTCGATACAAAAATGCCAGGCTGATGTGCTCAAAAATTTACAAATTTTGATGCAAAGAAACAAAACATGTTCAGATTACTACAAGGTTTAAGCATGTAAAACTACTAGCAAAAACGAATTAATCGACTTGATTGAACTGCTGGTTGGGATGCTTTTTTGTGCCATGCTTCTATTAACTATCAATTTTATTAATTTTTATCCACATACAACATTAGAAATGAGATAAAAATTTTAGTTTATATCCAGGCTTATTCTAAAAAGGATATACTTGAATAAATTTGTATTATGAAACACTTTAAAAGAGGTACTAGACCTGCTTTGTTTCTAAAAATGTTACAAGTATGAGCCAAAGAGATACTTTTCTCTGGAAGTGTATATTTAAGTGTAATGATGATGACAACTTTTTTGTTAAGGTTTCAGAACAAGCTGAAAAAATGGGGTAAGTAGAAAACAAATAATACACTTTAATTACTTGCATTTTGAGTAAAGCAAGACTAAACAAGAAAAACGAATAAAATTGCAGGACATAAAGCAATTGTATAAAACTATTGAAAGCTGTACAGTAGAATACCAAAATAATCAAAATAAAATTGATATAAGTGTTAATGCAATTATATAACGTAATCAAAGACGAAACCGAGTCATTGTTTAAAGGATAAAAATCAAACATTTTCTAAGATAGCTACAGGTCCACAAGTACAGATAGTTGAAGGATTGGTTATGTATAACAAGTAGACACAGTTTTAGTTAGATAAGTTTCAGTTTTGAATTTCTTGTATTCTTATATATAAAGTTGTCATTGGGGACTACTTAATCTTATTCTTATATATATATATATATATATATATATATATATATATCCATATAATTATAACAAATTACTCAATGAGTGTTCTTGATGCCATGGTCTACGAGCCAAGAGAAGAGAGAAGTACCGAGGTCAATCGGAGAAATTAAATGTATGTAAGGTATGATTAAATTAGTGTGCGGATAAGAGGAAGAAGGGAGTATCATAAGTCTGTGACGCCTCGAGATCAAATCCAGGACCTAGTTGTCGTGTCAATAACCTAATTTTTGAAACCTCTAACTATTAGCCAGTTTTCAGGAGTGTTGATGAGATTTTTCAAATGCAAAGGAAGAGATAAGCGGACCTATGCAAGATTATTGTTGAGCGCAGGCAGTGTGGTACAAAGCATTAGAAAGACCAGAGCGTAGATATCATATTTTGAGAATTATCGGAAAGTGCAATGGGATATAGGAGAGAATAGCAGAGAGATTAGTGATTGTATAAGAAATAGTGAATCGGATGATACTAAGATATAACAGGATAAAGTGGCCAGCTAGACAAAAAGACAGCTAACACACACAGAATTACTGGAAGCTTGTAACAGAGCTACTGCCAAGACTAGAACCAGCTTCAGGTAGAGCAGCGTAACCGTGAGGATATCGGAGAGGTAGGTGTACTATGCATATGATACTAGAGTCAGGATCGAGAATACAGGTACCTGGATGATCCAAGTGAACAAATGTGTCAGTGCATGCAAATTAAAAAAGCGTGAGTGTGAGCAGGATTCTTCGGGTTAGTGACGCGCGTGAGGACGGTAACCATCACGAGATGTGCATGGCATTATGCGGCTAGCTATGTGTCTATGTATGTAAGGGAGATGGGTGCCTCCAAAAGCCAAGAAGTTTGACAGCGAGGACGATCGGAACACATACACCAACAATTATACTGATCTTGAATGCACCGTGTATTATTACTTGAGACGATCCACGTAAACCAGACACCCCCCTGTCCATAGTTGGTTAAAGAATTTTAAAAACTATTTTGGCGTAGAATGCATCTTATACTTGCTAGTTTTAAATTGCATAAGGCCTTTTTTATTTATTCACAATGGCGGACAAGCATGGCGGTTGAAGCAGTCTATCTGCCTCAAAATTAACAGTTTTTTTACTCCATATAAGGTTGGTTATGTGGTAGAATCTGTGCATTTTCTTATATCTTTGATTTACTATCTGAGCACTGTACTTGTATTTAATGTTATACGTGATTTATACCCTAAAAAGAATTGCACAAAATCACTTTTTCATGGCTTCGGATCACTTAAGTTGTAATTAAATGCAATAATTATATGCGATAACTGTATTTTTGATATGTGATTTTCAATTTATGGTTTTAGATATATCAAACTGCAGAACTGAGCCCCTTACCGTTAAATATTCGTCAAAAAGCAGTAGTGCATGGTTTTTAATCGCGAATATTCTGTTATATGGCATTAAATTATCATAATTTTTCTTTTTCAATTGATAATTGTAAAATTGATAATTGTATATTTATGCTCTTTATCGAGTTATTTAGTGATCTAACATCCTTTTTCTTAAAAAAAAGTATTACAATATTTTTTTTGTGTTTCCCGAATATTCTTATTCTCATTTAGTGGAAAAAAGCTGGGTTTTTTTTTGTCATCCTGATCACCAAACATACTTCTAGAGTATGTTTTAACTTTGACTGCAGTAACTCGTTCTGTATATTAAACAACTCAGTATTTACTATTATTATATTTCTTATCTTCTTGAAGAATGCATGAAAAGATTGATTAAAATGACAGTTGGATTGCTTAACTTATGTGCAGCCTATCCCACAACTTTAAACCAAAATTTGTTAAAAGTAAGCGAGCATAATGTATAATAAATGGAGATATGCTCTTTGAACTAAAAAAATTAGTTGTTTGAGTTTTATATTTCTCTGGGTGTTGGCGATCAGAGAAAAGATTTTTATGTAAGAACAATATCTTAGTTATCCCCAGGGATCGACACCTTTTTTTTTGTTTGAAACTTCGGAATATTTTTATACTGTCATCATCGATACGTAAATTTGTCAGAAAAACAATTATTACGAAGCTAACTAGTAGTTGTAAATCGTTCGTTTGACCTAACAGATCATGCTCTAGATAATGTAGTAAGCAATAAAAGTTAAATTAAAGCTAATAAGAATCTATCAAAAACCAGGTTATTGTACTATACCATCGTTTATTGCCCTAGATGATTTTGTAATAAGCTGATTTACCTACGAAGAACAACCATCTGAAGATTATTAAGTATCTTATTCAAGTAAATACGCAAGAATTTTGCTACAGATATCCTAGCTTTTTTCAAGGATTTTCTAAAGGGATATTTGCTAAGGATGGTGTTACTGGAGAAAAATTATATTTTAAGGGATTTGCAAGAAAAATCTTTGTGAGAAACTCCTCGATAAAATCTCTATTAATATCCGTGCGAAAATCTTTCTCGATTTTTTCCAGGTAAATCCTCGAAAATCGTCTTAAAGACTTTTTTTTCGGGAACATGTATTTGAGATTACTCAACGTCATTCAAAACTATTGACTATTATTGCTATATGCTGTAGTTAAACTGTATTCAGTTCTGAAAAATTTAATACATTATAAAAAATAATAAGTCAAAAAACTCACTTAATTTCTTTATCTGTCAAAAAAAATCAATATAACGCGACTTCATAGACATTGTTGGGAATATTTTTTATTTGTAACACTTGATGAAAAACTTAATAAATTTGTTATAATTATGATAAGTGATACAAAATAATTAGCAAGCTTATAAAAGTTTGTTCTACATCTTCCATCTTTCATTTTACTAAAGAGGTACGATAGGATCTCCAGAAAAATAAGTGATTATTGAAAACGGAGATCAAACTCTTTTTTAATTTATGTGTGACCAACTATGATCCAGCTTAAAAATATTTTACATGAAAGTTAAGCGATCCAACTGTCATTTTAATCAATTTTTTCATGCATTCTTCAAAAACATAAGAAATATAAAAATGGAATATTTTGAGTTGTATAATATAAAGAACAAGTTACTGCACTTAAAATTATAACATACTCTAGAAGTATGTTTGGTGATCTGAATAACAGAAAAACCCGCTTTTCTACATTTAAATTAAATAAAAATATTTGGGAAATACGAAAAAATATTGTGATACTTTTTCTTAAGGTACGAGACGTTATACCACTCAATAACTTGATAAACAGCATGAATATACAATTATCAATTGAAAAAAACGAATTGTGATAATTTAATACCATATTAAAAAATAATTGTGATCAAAAACCATGCACTACTGCTTTTTGACGAATATTTGACGGTAAGGGGCTCAGTTCTGCAGTTTGATATATCTAAAACCATAAATTAAAGGTTACTTATCAAAAATACAGTTTTTGCGTGTAATTATTGCATTAAATTACAACTAAAGTGGTCTGAAATCATAAAAAAGTGATTTTGTACATCTTCTTTTAGGTTATAAATCACGTATAGCCTTAAATACAAGTACAATACCTTGGTAGTATCTAGAAATCAAAGATGTAAGAAAGCACACAAATTCTACTACACAGCAAACCTTATATAGAGAAAAAAAACTGTTCATTTAGGGGCAGATAGACTGTTTCAAACCGCCATGTTGGTCCACCATTTTAAATAAATGAAAAAGGCCTTTTGCTGTTTGAAACTAACAAGTATAATCTGCATTCTACGCCAAAATAGTTTTTAAAATTCCTTAACCAATTTTAGACAGGTGGGTTGTCTGGTTTACGTGGTTCGTCCCGCTTATATTTATAAAAGTGAGAGAAAGAGACGAGTATTGTTTTAAGAGTATGTTAGTAAGTGGACATATGGTATGGATGGGCTATAGAATTTCCAAATGTGATTGGACTTATTCTTAATTAGTGCTGCTATTTTTCTCTTTCTAAAGTTTCTTTTAGAATTGTTTGCTGCTCCTGAGCCAAAGACCTGTGGCAAACCTCTAAAAGGAGAGGTATCTTGTGTGTTAGGACGAGGTTAGTAAAGTACGAGAGAGTGTTATGACAGGGCACTTTGACAATCATTACCAGCTTTAAAATACTTGCCTCATAATTTATTCTAGCATGATTTATTACATGATGCTAAGGCATAGCCTCATTATTATAATAAAGTAAGTATGAGTTGTTTGAACTATGTTTTTAATTAATTATTTCTTTCAATCTCTACATATCAGTTATTTTTTCATCTCGCAATGTCCAATAAAATCGAAATATTGAGAGCTAAGCTTGTTAACTTGAAATAGAAGATTAACGTTTATTTTTATTTTCTGTTGGTATTGGCTTTTCTATTTAACAGTTACTTTATTTAGTTTCCATTCTAAATTTTTCCTATTTATTTTATATTTTACTACATCTGCTATTTCTTTTTGTGACATATAATAATGTCTTTTGGTTGCCGTATAAGCATGAACTTACAGTGAATAATACAATTTTTAAAAATTTTCATTGAATCTTTGGGTTTTTAATTAGACAATTGAACAGAGTCTTATACAATCTTGACAGAAAAACTTTATTCAGCAGAGGATCCAATATATTAATCTTATCTTAATCTTAATAGACTTTTTAACTATTCTGAGCAAGTTCTTGTAAAGATAATAAAGTTTCTGCCAGTAATCTAGCGTAAGCTTCATAATTTATCATAATTTGTCATTGACTGCAAAAGAACTAATTTTTCGAATTCTTTCGAACTTCTTCTTATCTAGTCATTATCATTTGCACAATTTGCATTAAAGGTTGTAGTCTTACGTAGCATTTCAAAGATAATTCAAGTGTTACTTTAACTTGGTAGCATCTGAGTTAGCTATAAATTGTGTTAAGTCACTATTTTTTAAGTAACTCGCTGTACGTGCTCATTTGTGTAAGGAATTATTATCTCAGCCTTATTGTTTAGCTCATTATTTTTGTACTCTTAAATGTGCCGCTCAAATCTGCTTTTGCCTTTTTTGCATGTACAAATTGCGCGCTTTTGCATACTTTGACAAGATGTGTGCCCCTTTCGGGTTAAGATTCGAGGGCACGAAACTGTCTGCGCACTTGTGCATTTCCAGAAGGGAGTCTTTCTCTTCTTTAGAGAGGCCATTCTTGCGGCACTAATTTTAACGGGATTTCAGCGCTGCCGGCAGAAATATTTCCCAGGCTTGAGAGCGCGAAGGGTCTGGCCCTAAGGTGGCTACTACTTCCAGGTCTATATGTTTATCCTCCGGTAACTTTTTATCGTCTTGTTTCTCTGACAAAGAAAAAAAAGAGTACTCGTTAGTCAGAGTTCAAGAAGACTATGTTAAATTTAAGTATCGCACTACCGTCGTACAGTGGCATGAACTGATATTCTTTGTTTCAAAACTATGTAAACTTCCTTAGAAGTAATATTTTTTCAAAAAATTTTTTGGATCTTATAGGTATGATTACAAGGAATAACAGAAAATTAGGGAGAAATGCAAAAAATCAGATACTAACCTACAAATTTTGGATTACTTCAGAAATTTTTCAATTTAATTTTTTTTTTTTTTGTTGGAAAATAAGTTTTTAAAAGCTGGTATTAAACCTTCATATTTTGTTTACATGTATTCTTCATTTTTTTTAATAAGGTATCAAAATTGCGTCTGAAAAGTGACTTTTTTGTGAAAATCAAGCATAATTCCAAAAAAAGTTACTTTCTTCAGGAATTTTCAGAAGTGTATGTGTTGTGGCTGGGAGTGATAAATAACTACTTAATTATATACAAAAAATTAACCTACATACTCATGTGGTATTTAGAAATTTTTTTCGTGTGTTGAAAATTCTTTTTTGTTCTTTTTTCAATATTATTGTTATATGCAGTGATAGATAAAACAGGGCACAGTTACATGGCTTATAGCTTAAGTTACTAAGCCTTGACACGGAGGTACACTTATTTGCGTATTACACCGATTGCCAAAATAGGTGAGTGTATTAAACTGAAGCAAAGCGCATTACCATCCTTGCTTCATCCGGTCCACGCATTCCAAACAAACTTATTCTAGTGATTCTCATAATTTACGTGTTTGGGGTTTACTAATGTGAACTCTAGTCTACTGTCTGTATTACACATACTTATAGCAGAATTTAAGGATACGTGCTAAATAGATTTTGAGAACTATCAAAAGGTTTTGTTTTATCAAATGTAAGAAGAAAGAAGTATTCCCGTAGGACAGTCATGTACTGTGTGTGCTTAGTAGAAGAGTTTTTATCGTGGATATAAGTGATTAAAAAATATCAGCAAGTAAGTATTGTGTATCTTTTTGGTGCTCGTATCATACAGTTGCTGTTGATAGGTTCAACAATTATTCAAAATATCGTAGGAAACTTAACAATTCACATATATTGCATGAAGAGTGAACGTTCTTATCAGTCTATTCAATTCAAAAAAGTACATTTATTCTTAGATTTTCCTAATGCTTAAGGTTAGAGAGCTACAATTACAAGTAAAAAAAAACCTTAACCACGACGTTCTCCTGGTAAAACATTAATTGTAATGACAATTAGTCTCGTCATAACCTGACTTGTGCACATTTGGGCTTACGGAACCGTATATAAATGAAATAAATATAAGCATACTTTAAATATTTTCAGTTGAACGACTAAATTACAATATCCTACTTATTCGATTCCATTCACATTTCTTACACATCGATATTTTGTGAATGAGAAAAAATATGAGCTAAACAGAATCGCTGTTGAATGTGTTTATAGACTTTCATTTTAGTTACTACGATTTGCACTTTGTGTGACTTTGCGCTGAAAATGTTTGAGCTTACATTGACATAAGCTGCAGTATGTACTATTTGTATGTAAGAAATTTTTACTTTTGTTGATTTAAGTTAAAGCTGCATGTCATCGAAATATCTTGGGACTCCTTATATCGATGTTGAGTCTTATAGGAAAATTTTATTTTTTAAAAACTTAAATGATCTATTATTTATTCTATTAATCAACAGTTTGATGTGTGTTTAAACGAAAAAAATTTCAAATGCTCAACAAAAATGCTTTAAGAAATAAAATGAAACAGGACAAAATCCATTGTAATCACTTTTAATTATATAACGAAAGGTAACATCTCGTGACTATGAAATGAGACCTGAATGTTTATAAATAGTTTGAGAAAATTAAGTATATCATTTACATTTTTCGATCCACCTTCCAATGATTTATTGAACAGCTATTTTTACGTGTTAAAATAAGTTTATGAACGAAGCTGGTAACCAGAAAAACTAAGCAAGCACAATTTTATTTCGATGACATGCGTGTAGTGAGGGAAAAATAGATGTAAGAATAAGATATCATGACGATGAAGATTTTTAGTTGAAACTGTGTTCACTTAATTTGCATTCTATTAATATTGTTATTAACGAAAATAACTTGAAAATTGATTAATAATTAACATATACCGAAGTGAGATAGTCTGTAAATTAGTCGGTACATTAACTTTATATGATATACTGAATAGGTGTTCATAATTGCTGTTTTTTTACCTAAATGAAATCACTGTCTTTCATTTCGTATACGTCAATAATTGTAGAGTAACTTTCAAGTTTCTCTCACAAATAGAATGCCAAGCTACCCAACTAACCAAAAAAGTAGACAGAAAAAATTTTTAAAAGGACATCTCCCGACAGCGAAGAAGAGTACTGGTAAAGGAGGACGACCCCGTATTGAAACAGAAAAGGCCAGTTCAAGCACCTTATATAGGCGAGCCTACGAAGTATTAGATTATGTCAAATATAATATCGAATTGTTAAAATTAGCAGTGAAATTATGCCAAATTCATCTTGCTAAAAATGATACTCATAAAGAAATGAGTAAAATAGATTACTATATAGAAGAGATGAAAATTGAAGACCATACTGTACAGCCAAGTACTAAAATTGCTGAATACAGGCATTCTCTTAAATCGGCTCTTGCGTTTTACTGCGAAAATGATTTTAGTAAGAAGTCGTATGTAGCTCTAGTCAGGGATTTGCGTATCAGAAAGTGTAATATTTACCCTTCTTACTCTATGATACAAGAAGAGATGAAGAATTGCCTCGTATTACCCTATGATGTACATTCAGAAGTTGAAATTTGCGTTTCTCTCCAGAATATTTTAAATAAAACAGCGCAACAACTATGTTAATAGTAATTTAACAATTTTCAATGTTAATCATAGCAACAACCAAACAGGACTCACAACACTTGCAGCTACCTATGACACTTGGGTTTGATAGCTCTGCTGGTCATTGTAACCCACAGCAAGGCTATACCGATTCAAATATAATCAATAAAGATCCTCTGCAATCTTTGTTTGTTTCTAGTATGCTCATTGTTCAACTACAAAGTAGATCTAATGGTAAGAAAGTTGACTGATTATCCTTTGTATCGTTTGCACAGTCAAAAATGTGTCATAAAAAATTTCATGATTTAAAGAAGGCCTTATTTAGAGTAATTTTAGTTGGAAATATAAATATTTCTATATTATTATACGTAAACAATGAACAAAATTTTATACGAGAAGAATTTCTTGGGTCTTCAAAACTACACTCGTTTTTTAATATCTGCCTAATCACTTTGTCATTTGATCTTTTCAAATATGTGTTTTATACTATTCTAAGCGAAGGCAACGTCTAATTATTGGGCGTCCTTAATACATTATAATGCTTGGTCAATAAAAACCGCTGTCTCAGCGCAAAATTTAAGAACTATCGTAGAGATTATTTTGGTAATATTGATACCTTATTATTTTCTTACGACTAATTGTACATGGAAGAATATGAGCCCACAGATTTATAGATTCTGTAGACCAGTACGAATTGCATTAGAGAAGGAAACGCTGGAGTCTATACTTACTGAGTATAATCGTTTAAAATATCCACACTCACATTATATGAATTTCAGTTAGATAATCGACAAGAAGCAGAAGTGTCATTTAAAGCTTTTGTTACATTACTCGACGGAAAATGTTTAAACGCAATCGTAGGAAACAAAGCTACATGTAAATGCAATATTTGCTTTTGCACTAATTCTCAATTCGAAAAAGATGTATCAACCGACTTTCATCCCATTGATAAATCATTTATGGAGCTTGGCCTTGGTCTTCTTTATGCTCAAATAAAAGATTTGGAAAATCTTACCCACATATCATACAGACTTCCTTTGCAAACATGGACGATTTATGCTAATATCAAAGGTGAAATATAAATTAAAGAACTCTTCTTTCGCTAGTCCGTAGCACATGCAGTGACTATAGTTAATGTGTACCTTTCGTGTGTAACTAAATAAAGGATGCGAGTTATTACTTTCTAATGAAAATTGCAAGACGTAATTGTAATAGTTAAGCCACGTTATCACACTGGAAAATTCAAAAAAAAAAATTTACTTTTTTCAGACCTAATACAGCAGGGCTTATTACTTTTTAAGTGACGCAATACAATTTTTAATTTTAAATAAAAATCCAAACATTGGACGAGTTTGTCACTTAGTTGCATTTGATGTGTCTTTAATGTTGTACCTTTTAAGTTAGACCAATCGTTTAAATGTAAATAACTGTCATTTAGTTATAGATATTCATGTGAAAACACACATACCATCGTATTGAGTAATTGAGTTAGCATACACATACGGTTGGGTTTTTCACATGAAGTCCAAAATTGATTGCTATTAGATATTTTAATGAATAACTGTGTTAGAAAACTTAAATTTACAATTTTTCTTCAGAAATATACTTGTATATCCAAAGTATTCTTAAATATAAATATTCTTGATCATGAACGAAGTTAGCTTTTGTCAAATATAGCTATTACGTCTTGCAAAAAAGTTCATATTTTTAATTGTTAAGAAAAATGAAGTGTCAAATGAGTAACGTTACTTTATAAGATTACATAGTAATATCCACATTATTTCAGAAAAGGTAAATGAGCGAACTCAAATTGTACGAAATAGAATTTACGAAAAGTTTAAGGATCGAGTTGACCGAGTTCTTTAAGGGCATGGTACCACTACTAACGGTAACGTTGCTTGAAAATGCTTCACGGAACCAGAAAAATTTGCTGAAGTTCTTGAACTAGATGAAACGCTGATGAAAAATACTTCTCTCCTAATATCATTATTTTAAAAGCAAGCATGCACTAGTTCTGAGCAAAATGAGTACACTGTGTATTGAAACTTATAAATTGCAAGGTTATTAGAAAATCAACTTATGTTAGAAATACACGAAAATAGTCTTAAAACGTATTTTCATATAAAAATATTATTCATAACAATTATTAACCGATGTCAATCATAAAATTATAAACATTTACCGAAAGAATGACAATGATATAAGTGACATGGAAATGGAATCCGATTAAGAGTGAAACAAGCACGTAATAATTTAAAAGCATCCATGACATCATTGCAATTCATCGATTCTCTATTATTATATGATTATAATTATCAAAGGCATCAATTTGATCAAGCTACTTTATATTCCTGAGAAATCCAATATTAGGTGAATGAATAAAAAGAACAAGAAAGAATTTTTAAAATACAAAAAAATTTCCAAATACCACATGAGTATGTAGGTTAATTTTTTTTTTATATCATTAAACAGTTATTTATCACTTCCAGCCACAACACTAACACTTCTGAAAACTTTCTGAAGAAAATAATCTTTTTTCTTTAATTATACTTGATTTTGACAAAAAAGTCACTGTTTAAACGCAATTTTAATACCTTATTAAAAAAAATGAAGAATGTACGTAAAATAAATATAAAGGTATAATACCAGCTCTTTAAAACTTATTTTTCAATAGAAGAAAAAAAAAAAAGTTAAATTGAAAAATTTCTGAAATAATCCAAAATTTTTAGGTTAGGATCTCATTCTTTTCATTTTTTCTTAATTTTCTGTTATTCCTTGTCATCATACCTATAAAATCCAAAATTTTTTATGAAAAAATATTTCTTCTAAGGAAGTTTACATAGTTTTTAAACAAAAAATTTTTAATTATTCCACTGTGCGTCGTTGAGGTTATTTTATATAGGTGACAAACTCAGAAAATAATAACCTTGCATGCGTAAGCATGCAGCCTGCCAAGCGAAAATTCAATTAGGACCGTCACCTATATGTGCCAAGGCGTAATGCAAGCGTTAGCCTGCTGAGATAGTATACTCACATTCTCTCGTGGCAAAACTGAACAGTCCTAAAACCAATCTACACTATCTTCCTTGCTCTGCACTTTTCTCATTGTAGGGATCATCCTCTCCGAAGTATGCACTCGACGCGATATCCTCAGCATCGTTCTTCTCTGCAAGCTGTGCGTCCAGCGCCTCTGCCACGTCTGCCTGAGCACTTCTTATTTTTTTCCTCAGTTCTTCCACTTTTTCATCAGAGAAACACTTCTTACTTATTTTGATAAGCTACTTGTTGTCTTTTGTCCACAAAAAAAAAGAAATGAGGCTGGCACGGCAAGCCAGTGGAGGGCTGAGCGAGGTGGGTGGCGCGCGGTGCTGTTGCGCCACCACACTTCCTTTGTTTTTGTCTCTAAACTTGTGGTAAAATTGCCTGGAAGGGGGGGGGGTTACTACACTATTTTCCCATAATCTCATTATCGTGGTGACTGAATTATAGTTGAATCAGATCTATCGAAACATAGTAAATTATTTTAATGTTTTCAAAAATGTCGTATCCCCTGATGTAAGAAATATAAGGATAAATCTTTGTCTACGGCGTCGTTGAGAAGTTGTAAAATACAGGAAAACTATGGCCAAATTTCTTTCAGCACTAACCAGGCTAAAAAATTTAAGAACAAACAAAATTTTTCTTGGAGTCACATTAAATAAGGTTTCAATTGGTATAAGAAAATTTTTATACGTATGGGGGTGTATCTATGTAATTTTTTATATTTGCCAGAAAAAAAGAAAAATTTTTAAATAGCAGGCACACTAGTTAATTTTTTTTCTATTGTTTAAAGGTCTCACAGTTAGAAAATACTCATGTAACTCATTTTTTTAAATTTGCTTATAAAGTTATAAGCAAATATATCGTCAAATAAATTCAAACTAAATAAATGGGTACAATCCAAGAGGAGAAAATACTGAACTATTGTGATTTGAGGGTTTTTGAGGTTGCTGACTTCAAATCTGCTGTTAGATTTCTTAAATTAATTTATTTTAACAAATTGTTTAAGCAAATTGTTGCAAAATTATATTTGTATGAAAAACTTATGGTGGAACTCGATTCTATGGAGAAAATCACAATAAAAACATATATGGGTCTTCTACTGAAAACGGCAAATTTTATGTCCTAGTCAATTCCAAAGTTGTGTAAAGAGATATTGATCTAGAATCTTTTTTTATCTTTTAAGACATATTTATTGCTCACGGTAGGATAGAATTTATACTATAAAAAAGTTTTCCTTAAGTTTTAGATGGATGAAAGGGGTTGAATTTGCGTCATGGGCTTATGTCCTATTCAAAAATTTTCTGTTTTGTTGACGTTTGGAATTGAAACACTGAGTTTCTAATTCTTCTACGGTACAGAATCCTAAAGTTATTAACAAACAACAATTTTACAAATTTTATATGGCTAAAAAATTTTTTACTTAAGAGTTGCACGCTGTTTAAGTTGTGGGACCGAATTCTTATACATTCAAAAATTTTAACGGAAAATACTCTCAGAATCACACGTAGTTAAATTAGTGCATTTAAATTCAGGCGTCTTATATCTTACAAATTACAAGGATGTTGCAGGAGTTCTACTAGGATTTTTCTATGTTAATAAGCCAGTCCAACAGGCTCATTAATTTTAAAATTCTGTCTCTCCAAAATGAAAACTACGAGCCTGTAACGCTAAGGAATCAATTTTTGACGATTTTACGAGAGTCCGTAACGCTTTTTTTTGGTGAGAGCCCGTAACGCTATTCCGTAACAATACAAAATGCATTGTATATTCAGTAAGCGTTAGTTTATCGGTGTAAATAGTGTCGTATATATCGGTGTAAATAGTGTCGTGTATATCGGTGTAAATAGTGTCGTATATATCGGTGTAAATAGTGGTATGGACACATTTAATAGTAAAAGAATAAAGTTGAATTATTACTGTAAGTGGTGTAAGCATGATTCTAAGATGATTTTTTCAACCCATAGTACTCCTTTTTGAACGTATCACTTCATATCTTTGTGCAGTGTTTTATTATCGACTTGTGTAGTGTAATTAATAATAAAAGGGACTCAGTACATCGTACAAATGCAAGAATACGGTTACATTTTTTCTGTGAGTGGTACAATCATGATCGTAAGATGATTCTTTCAACCCCTACTGCTACTATTTTTGAAAAATACAATAAAAAAAGTCATAAAAAATTTTCTCACGCAGATCCAACAGAGCCCAAAGAATTTTTGGTTACTGAGGTCACGGACAATACAAAGAACTTTTTAGAAAAATAGAAAACTTGTTTTAAGCATTCGTTTATTCTGCCCCCCCGAAATATGCTGTTTTTAGTAGAATAATCCATACGTACATTTTATGAAATTTATTTGTTCAGAATATAAATTATTATTAACATCTCGTGGACTACTACTGAGTATACGTAGCTTCTTACCATCGTGACTATGGCAATAATTTCAAGTAGCTTATGACTTTTGACAGCTTTTTAGAGTCACTTATAAATATTCAGTTCAATTATTGCAAAAATATAATGTTTTAAACAAACTGTTTACACAAATTAACGCATAAATACACTTTTACGATTAGAAAAATATCATTTCGTGTTCTAGAAGAAATTAACTTAAACACGTATCATGTTTATCGGCTATTATCATTATCAACTGCTAAAATATCACTCAATTTCTGAAGCATACTTATTATATATATTATTCAATTTCTAGTTGAGCCAGACAAGGAAACTTCTTTGTTTGGGTAACATCGAGATCTAATGAGATATCGTGTATTATTTGGAAATTAAATATTAAAATGTTGATCACAGGGTCACTATAAATAAACATAAATTATAACAATACAAAAATATCAATATCAATAAACTTATTTTTTCATGCTAGAATTTTTCACGAAACGTGTGAGAGTTTAAGTAGACATACTGCCATTTTCCTTGGATTTTTAACTTTAATTTCCATTTTTATTGCTATTTCTCTTCGTCACTTCCTTTGTACTTGTTGTCTTTGAGTCCTAAAGCCTACTTTGACTTTCAAAAGACCAATTATTTGGTTCTAGTACAAAGTGAGTGCATGGCCGATCGTATAATCCGTTACAAAGACAATAGGAACACCAAAAGCGATTTAACTACAATACTCTAGGATATTAGAATTATTTTATAATAATATTAGAATTATTTGCAGTTAATTTTCAGTACAAGCCATTTAATTTACGTATAGGATTTTTTAAGTACATTTAAGAATTTGATTCTGTTTTTATGGAATGATATAATTCGGCACCCCTGAGTATTGTATCCGAAGTTAAAAATAAACTGTATGAAAAAATTCTACCGAACAATGTAGGTACGAAATGCTTAACTGGTACATTTTTACTTATACACTTAATACACAGATCTCTGATTTTTAATAAAAGTATAATTTGTTAGAAAATTGTTTAAATTTTTCTTAAAATAAATTATCATTACGATTTTCACAAATATCTGTAAAACCAGTGACTACATCTAAAAAACTTTACTGACTCTGCCTAGCATTCATTATCTTCCTAATGCAGCAGGTGCAACGTACCGCTATTTGACAGGATAATAGTATCAAATTTCGTGATGAATAAATATTTTTGTCAGTTTGTGTTTAGATTTTGTTGCGTAATTTTGCTTGTAAAAAATGATGACACTATTATTTTACCACGAGGGACAAATTTCGGACAAATTTGTTGAAAAAAGTTACTTAAACAAATTTATTTAGAAAAAATAACATCGAATTTAGAATCAGCAACTGTCAGAACCTTGTCAACTACACTAATCAGTGACTAATTGGTCGATTCCTTTGCTTTTTATCCAAAACTAAATACGCTCATGAATCACCTAAATATTATGTTAACAAAAAAAGTATCATAATATTCATATAATATTATCTACGTACTCAGCATTTGTCCACATTATTTCTTGTATTATAATTTATCCATCACACTACTAAACAAGTGATTACAGTAAATTTTTTTCGTCTACCACAGAAAAATGTCACTTTTTAAACTGAGTTACGTGAGCAGACGTTATCATGTTAGCCGTCACTGTTACCTAATTTTTCCGGGCACAATAGCAATTTTATAGATGTTAACATGATTTGTTGTGAGAACTTTATCTTATTGTTAAAAGTTGTTGGAACTTCACTTATTTTACCTATAAACTATAGCTGTATTCGTAGCTACAATGAGCTATAATTATGTCTCATGTTTACTACAAAGTAGCTATATTTACAAAGAAATGATAACTGTTAGTCAAGTACATCCCATATAAATGATAAACGTTACAAGTAGCTATTTATAGCTATAAATTTCAGTCTTATTTAAAAAGACAAAACTAATTTGATAGTTTTTTTTTGTTAGATATACATTTTTAACAATGAAAAACAAAAAAACTATACTGTTTGAATTTTTTGTTTATTGTTTGAACAAGACCTTTAAATATTTTTTAAGTCTTATTGACCATATTATATTATATAGCTCCTATAATGGCTGATAAACCCTACAAAACAAAAAATTATAATGTAAATTGCGTTGTTTTATGTTCGTGCAAAGCTTATATTTGTAGATGCTTTTCACAACTACTATTCATACATGAATGTAGTTATTTTGTTGTTAGTTATTGCTATTATTGTAGCTAACAAGAGCTGTTAATACAGCTATAGTTGAAAGTAAAAAAATAGCAAATCATTTTTTACTAAGTTTGATGAGCATTGGGACATAAACCTATTTCTAGTGTTTGTAAACTATTTTTATAAAATTATGATGAGAATTCCCACAATTTCTAGCAATCAGCTAAAAATCTAACAATAAATTATTTCAACTTTTATTACGTTTGTCCTGTGATAGCTTAAGATGGTGACAGAGATTATTATCATTTACGATAAAGTATACCAACAACATTCATATTAAGTTTAAGTTTCACCTACGCATTTTTTAATATTAAAAAATATTGATGAATTTTACTTTATGCAAAAAGATTCAGAAGGTGTACGCAGTGTCATGAATTTCCAGGTTAGAATTACTAACAAAAAAAGTTTGCAACTCAAGATTTGAAAAAATCAACGTTTTGGTTGTACATACTATTAAACATTTTAATATATTTTTACAATAAAGGCTTTTTAGTTTTATGTTATGTTACTTTGTTTTTAAAAATCCCAAAAAATTCTAAAAAGTTGTTAAACAAAATTAAAAAAAAAGCCCAGTTGTGTTCGTTATAATTCAACACAGAAACAAATACTTCAAAATTAATTAATATTTAAATGAACATAGAGTGCAAGAGTTTTGATTAAAAGAGTAAGGGGTTGGAAGTAACAGAAATATGATACAACAAAGGAAATTAATGTGAACATATAATGAAATCATTTTTTTGTAAGCAAGTTTGTTCACGTGTACTCCAAAAAGTGTATAGCACCTATACTGGGGCTATAAAGGTCAGAATAGGATGACGGCACTAAATTGTACGGACTTCTAGGTATCTTATTTTTCATCTGGAATAGAAGCAACGTATTATCAACAAATTGAAGTTTTTGTTTAACATGATTTCAAAAGAGTTCTTTACTGACATTAATTTTTTGCATGCTTTATCCTAGCTACCTATTCAGCCTGACATATAAACAAGAACACATACATCTACTTATGAATTCTTCAGGTAGCAAAGTCTCCGAAGAGCTGACTTACACAGCTATTTGAAATCAGAGAGTCTTTACAGTAACAGAAGTTAGTAACAGAAAATTTTATCAGATGATACTACCTTCTTAAGTACCTTAGATCAACAGACTTATTTTCCGTTGACTCACATATTTACTGCATAGCTTATTTTAAGGTGTATAACGATGATGCCGTACAATCAAGTGCTTACACCCTTACGGTAAGAAATATTTTATGTTAATTGTGACTTTTTTCTGCCTTTCTGGTTAATTTTTTTTTTTTTTTTTTTTTTAATCAGCCCAAAGAGCCAGTGATATTGGAAGTTCTCACAGCTTTAGAGTTTTCAAGCCTTAATTTAACCGCGATCTCATATACATAACTATTCTGTGTTGATATTTAAAATTGCTTCTCCCTTTCTCTTCTGCATTTTATACTTAGGAAGAATTCTACGGCACTGAGATTTTTCATTTTAAATGACCTTTGAAAACCATTTTTAACATACCTCAACTTATCAAGGCCATAACTTGCTGTTTTAATAGTGGAATAAGTTAACACAGGTTTAGTATTTCACAATAAAGTTTGTATGTCTGGGAGAGTAGCTAAATAAGTAAGTTAATACAGTGATGTTTGTTGAGTGCATGGTAAAATGTGACTTATTTCTACGCCTGATAGTAGTCTCTCTTTCTTTCAAGTTAATGTTTTGCACTTTTTATAAATAATTGCTTTCAAAGCTTGCCTCTTCTACATTCTGAGGGATACCGTTAGAAGTATCTTTTTTTAATGTTTCGTACGGACAAGACTTAACATTCACTGTATTATAATATGCTTTCTTAAACGAAGTTGTGACTGTTGATAGTTAGATCATTGTTTTATGTTGGACTTAAGTCTTATTGCAGGTGGTGGAAGGGTGAGGGACAGGTCGCAGACAAAAATGCCTTTTTTGTAGTAAGTGAACTTAAAGAAAACTTTATTTAATAAGAGTTACCACGGGCGGTATGTGTTGCTGGAAGGACGATGCTCGCTGTATAAGTGCTCGGGCAGAAGTGAGTAGGCTTGAACAGCTGTGACGAGCTGTATAGTGTGTTACACACGAGAGGCGTCAGGCGGCAGCACAAAGTACCTTTTCCTAACACTCCCTTCCTTTAAGTTGATCGCTCTGAAGAATCGTCTATGAAGTTTCACACGTCTGAAGATTACTCCAACTCTAATTTGGAGCTAGTGATCTCCATATCACTGTCTCCTTGGTTTGACGTATCTGAAATCACATTAAAATATAATATTTTAATCTCGGAGTTCTCTGATCAAAAATTACTGTTTAGTAATTTTCTTCTGAAGTAGATGTAATTTTCTGAGGACAAAGGTTTTGTCATGATATTTGCCTCATTCTCTGAAGTGGAAATCCATCTAACATTTACTTTATTCTCCAGCACACATGCTTTCACATAGTCACCATGTGTACTTGCCATGTGACACTTTTTGCCAGTAATCTCTCTCTGTTTCAATTGTTTCTGGATCGTCTGAAGGTCATCATCAAAGTTTTTGAGTCTATGACATCCATCCATCTGAGTGCTCTTAACAGCTGCCAAATTATCACACCAGATAGTCACAGGATACATAGACGTCCCGTTATACTTCTAATCGCCTTATCCAGAGATACCAGCTCTTGACAGGCATCACTCATGGCTAGATACTCTGCATGACATGTCGAGAGAGTCACATATGACTGTTTGTGACTCCTCCACATGACAGGATCGCCAAACAATTTTATGACGTACCCGCCAAACGTAGCAGAATCATCTAGATTTCTGAAGCTCGTGTCAGTCATTGCAAAAAGGTCTCGTTTTTGTCCTCTATAGGTTAAACCCAAGGTAGTTGTTCCTCTGAGATATCTGAAAATCCTTTTTACTTCTTTCCAGTCATCCATTGTTGGTTGTAGTTGTTTCCTCGACAAATAGTTGACCGAGTACGCAATATCTGGTCTTGTCGCACTAGCCAGGTAGAGAAGGCTTCCAATTGCCTCTCTGTAGGGTACATTTGTCAATTGCGCTACTTCTGCTTCATCTTTATCTTTTGAGTGCTTCTGATTTCGGCTTTTGACTTGCTTGGTCACCATGGGAGTCTTTTGAGGTTTACTTTCTTTCATATTGAATCTTTCCAAGATTCTTTCAGTATACTTCAACTGTGAAAGAGTAAGTGTCGTCTGTTCTCTGTCTCTGAATATTTCCATACCAAGAAATTTCTGCGGTTTACCCAGATCTTTCATCTGAAACACTGAGCTGAGTTTTGTTTTGATTTCTAAGATTCTTCCAGCGTTGTTCCCTGCGAGCAGAATATCGTCCACGTACAGAACCAAGACAACCATTTGATTTTCTTTTCGCCAGGTGAACAAACATAGCTCATTTATGTCCTTCTCTAGACCTAGTTTTAAAACTTTCTCAGTGAAACGTTTGTTCCATCTTTTTAGACTTACTCTGAGTCCATAAAGGGCCTTTTTTAACTTGCAAACTCTTTTTTTTCTTTCATCTGAAGTACATTGCAAGCCATCTGGAATTTCCATGTAAGTGTCATCCTCTAAAGTGCCATTTAAAAAGGCTGTTTTGAGATCCATTTGATATACATCTAAATTGTGTTGGTTAATAATAGCAAATGCAGTTCTGACAATTGACAGTCTGGAAACTGGAGCATAAGTTTCTCTGAGTTCATACTCCTTTCTATCCTTGAAACCTCTAATGACCAATCTAGCCTTGTAGACTGTTTTTCCATCTGAATTTACTTTGCTCTTAAAAACCCATTTTGAGTCAATGGTGTGGACTTTTGCTCCACTCTCATCGTAAGTGGGCCTATTTACTATAGTCCACACTTGATTTGACTCCATTGATTTTAATTCATCTCTAATTCCTTGCAGCCATTTGTCTTTTTCATCTGAGTTCATGGCTTCTCTGAAACTTGATGGATCCTTGTTTGTCATAGCTAAGAGCGCATGACTAATCTCATCAATTTCAATTGTTGTATTCTCAGCACTGGCTTGACTCTAATTTATTTTTGGTTCTTCTGATGTTGGAACACACTCAGCCAGTCGCAAGTGCGACCACGTTGGTCTATTTACTCTTGCCTTTCTATCTAGCAATCTTCTAACTTTCGGTTCTTTGCAGTCAATCGTCTGAGTTTCTTTTCTTTTCTTTTGTCTGCCTCTGTGAGGTTTCACAGTTTCTTCTGGAATATTCTGTGTCTCTAAATCTTTTTTTTCTGATTAAAAATCTAAATGGCTTTCAAAGTTCTTGCTGTGATTACTCTCCTGTGGAAACTTCCTAATATTCTTTATGTCTCTGTACACAATCTTTCCATTGAATTTCGCGTGCCTGGAGATAACAAACTTGCCTGTCTCATATTGTCAGAGTATGTAACCCGACTTGGTATAACCTACCAGTACAGTCTTGACTGCTCTCTCTAAAAATTTTGACTCTGCGATTGGCACTCTTGTATATGCCAAGCAACCAAAACGTCTGATTTTGTCAATATGGGATTTAAGCCTTTGATCCATTCTCTGAAGAGGTGTCTCGAAGTTTATTCCCGAGTGTGGTGTCCTATTGTAGACTTTTGTGGCAACGTCTGATGCCAACGACCACATACTTTTGGAAAGTCCTGAGTCTATCATGAGTGCTCTGATTAGCCACTGCAGAGTCTTATTAAATATCTCTGCAGTTCCGTTTAACTCTGGAGTATGCGGGGGTGAAAGCTCATTCTCTGCATTTTCACTTTTTACAACTTCTGAAAAATGTCCCCCGGTAAATTCCGTTCCTTTGTCCGACCTGACGTAGCAGACCTTCTCGTTTTTGCCTAAAATGTTCCTCGTATGTTTGAGGAACTCCTCTAAGCATTCTCCAGCCTGATCCTTGGTCTTGGTGGAGTACGCCTTTGTATACTTGGTGTAATCGTCGACTATGACCACTATAAATTTGTTGCCTCCTGAATACGACTCTGGCTTTATTGGTCCTATCGTATCGACGGGAAACCTCTCTAATGATCTCGTTGCTCTAACTCCGATTTCGGGAGATGGTAATCTTTCCATCTTTGCCAGTTTGCACACCTCACAATCCAATATATTGTCTTTAAAATGTACATCTGATAGTATTGCCTCTGATTTCTGAAGTTGTTTTAAGTACTTCAAGGATTTGTGACCCAGCTTTATATGCCACAATAGACCCTTGTCTATTTTTGCACCAACGTTTAGTTCATAACTCATAATTTTATTTAATAACCTCTGATTATCATCTGAATTTGCATCGGTTGTTTTCTTTTCCGGATTGAGATCATACTCTTTCTCCCTTCCAATCTCTGACTTCGTTATTTCAGAATCTCTTATGTCAATCGCGACGTCTGAATGTAATTCTTCTTGAATCTCTGAAATGTCAGTCTGAGATTGTTGTATGAACTCTTCTAGATTGACCATGTGTGCTGTACATGAGTAAATATTTCTCTGATTTGTACAAACAGTTGTGTTTGATTGCACCTCTAAATCTATGACCCAGTTTGGCTTTTTATAGTTGCCAATCAAAAGTTCCTCTTTTGTTTCTCTATCCAAAATCTTCAGTCTAGTGTTATCTAAATATATACCTAATCCTGTATCCGCAAAGTGTCTAAGGAATAACAGGTTGTGCGAGATATCCTTCGCAGCGATCACACCAGTCAGTTTAACTCTATCATCTGAGTTTGTTTTTAAAATCAAATCACCTTTTCCATCTATGATAATATTTGCTGATTTATTTTTATTTGCACATCTGATTACTTCTCTGTTACTCCTTTTAAAATCTTTTAAAATAAAACCTTTTCTGACTGTGTGTTCAGTTGCTCCGGAATCTGCGATAAATGATATTTTATTATTCTCTACATTTTTACGATTATTCTTACCTTCACTTGTTAGCACTTGTTAGCATAGCTTTTATCTTTTGAGCCTTCTTGCCCTTACTACCAGAGGCTTCCGACGTAGCCTGGTTTTTGCTAACTTTACTATTATCTCTGAATTTACTCTGAGATTTTTCCTTCTTAACATCCTTATCTCTGAAATTTTTATTTAATTTTCCTACATACCTGTCATTCGGATTGTCCTTGTTTTGACACTGGTCGCCCTTGTGGTTTCTAACTGCTTGGCAGTAAAAACAGTACCACAGGTTGTATTCTCTCAAGGGACAACCTGCAGCCCTGTGACCCTTCCGGTTGCATCTGAAGCACTTTTCAGCCTTGGGCTCAGTGCTCTTGGTGACCACATTTGCTCTGACCTCTGAAGTGGTTTTTCTCTGAAACTGATTAATATTCTGATTATTCTCCGCTTGCAGATTAATTAAATACGCTTTTATATCATCTAAAGACATTTCCGCTTTTGTTGTCACGCGTATGACGGAATTCGCGGTTCTGATTTCTTTGTATCTCTCTGAGATGGCGTGGTAAAAGGCAGATCGCTTTTCCTCCTCTGAGAGAAATACCATGTCTCCGTAATTTTTATATTCCGTCACGACTGTATCGAAACGGTCTATGAACTCTGAAGCAGATTCATTGGTCTTAATTTTGAGGTTATATAACCGCGCTTTGACTGACGAGGCTGTGACGTTTGTCTCTGCTAATTGGAACTCTTTGATTTTAGATATAATATCTTTTGGCTCTGAAATGTTTATCACTTTCTTGTGATAGTGCTCATCTAAATGGCTAATTATAAGTTCTCTGACAAGCATTTTCCTTTTATTCGACTCTGAAAAACCGTAAGTTTCTTCTAAATCATGACTATTTTCTAAAACATCTATATAGTCAATTGTTCTCAATTTACTTGTCAGAGAGTCAAACCAGAGGGTAAACAAACCTTTTTGCGTTAATTTATATTTTCTTTCAAACGAGGGCTTTACTCTGCTTCTATTTCCCAAATCTACTGAGCGCGCAAGGTTCGTCACGGTGTTATTCAATCGATTTAAAATGTTGTCTGAATTATTTAAATTCTGAGGTTTTTGAAAAGTAAAGTTGGATATTATTTTTGGACCTAATTGACATCCCTTATCCATATTTACCGCGTTAAGTGAAGGGATATTAGAAAAATTTAAATTTTTACTAAAGCCCCCAATACCATCTCTGCGTCTAAATGTCGAATGCAAGAAGGAATCACTTACATCTGAACTCTGAAGATTTCCCTTATTCTGAGGCAGGCCTTCTTGCTTCTTGCGCATCTCCTCCGACATAGTTTTGTTTGCCTCACAAACATCTTCTATAGCGTTCACCATTTTTTCGCAGACATCCACCAGAGCCTGAACATGTCTAGTGGACCTCTCGAAGTTCACTGATGCTAGCGCCAAGTTCCGCGCTATTTCTTTAATGGCATCAAGTTTTTGTTGCCTTTGCTCTTTCTCTTCTCTCTTCAGGTCTAAATCCGTGTCCCTTACGGGTTCCGGATTCTCTGAATTCTCTGAAAAACAAAAAAAAAAATACAGCCATCTAGACATCTTATTTTTGGTTTTATTTTCTTGGAGGTTATAAGCCTTGCGGTCATATAACTCCTTTTTGGCCACTCTGAGATTTGCTGTATTTATTCTACAATAAACATTGAACATCTATAAGTTACCGCAAACGACCGCTCAAGAGACCCGTCGTCTGTTCGAGTCTCCCTCGGATCACCACTCGACTCATTGACTGGCCTCTCCGGAGTGCGGCTCCTGCTTTCATTGTCCATCTCACCTGCATGACCAAAAAGTATTTAGAAAAATACCCAGGCAAGATTTAATCATTGTTAAAGGCACCCAAGATTCATGACGGCACAGCCTGTCAAGAACGAGTAGCCCTCTAGCTGTCGAGCCTTACCGGCCGCAGGCCTACTCCTCGCGTCCCGCCCAGCCGCTGTCACCGCACAGCTAGTGACAGCTACGCGAGCGAGAGTGCACCCGTGATGCTGACCCACAGACCAAGCGGTATCACGACAACTTCTCCTTAGGAGATATATATATACGACGTCTGCAATGCATGACTGTCGACTGCATTAAAAATGCATATTTAAGCGCGATTTATTTGTGTGTGTGTAAAAGTACTGCCCAGCTAGCACTTTCACACACTCACGCAACGGAGAGAGAAAAATAAGCGAGGAAACAATTTAGTTATGCCCATCTGAGTAATTTTATATACATACATACATACAGGTATATATATATATTATACGTCTTAACAAGAAAAAATTCTTTGAAAAACAAAACTCTTCTAATAGCAACAGTATTTTCATGTCGCGTCAGGCTCTACTCGCGCCGCGTGTTTACTCTTTCGAGCGTCCTTCCGGAATTCGCGAATGCCGTAGTGGCATTTCGTTCCGATCTCTCCTCTCCCCGCCCCTCCTCCCCGCATACACTGCCGCTCCTCATTCGCTTTGTATAAAAAACGACTCTGGATGTAGCTGTCCCTTTTTTTTTTTTTTTTTTTTTTTCACTCTGAAATGTTTCTCTACTTATTAATTGCTCTTTCTTTGAAGCAATCATGGGAAAAAAACGCTACAAGGAGGAGTCGGCCTAGCTGATCAGCCAGCCGAGAGTAAGAGAGAGAGAGAGAGACAAAACACGCGGACACAGAGCACTACGCACTCGCGACGAAAAACCCGCGAAAAAGTCGAGAGAGAAAGAAAACACAAGCGAACTGTCTGTTTGACACCCTGCTTTAAACGACACTTGAAGCTTCATTGGGTGTATCTCTGAAATTACCTTACTCTGGACTAAATTTCTCTTGTGCTCGCTCCCGCTCTCCTTGCCGCTTCCCGCCTTTTTCACGTCGCCTGGGCCGATAACCTGTTGGACTTAAGCCTTATTGCAGGTGGTGGAAGCGTGAGGGACAGGTCGCAGACAAAAATGCCCTTCTTGTAGTAAGTTAACTTAAAGAAAACTTTATTTAATAAGAGTTGCCACGGGCGCTATGTGTTGCCGGAAGGACGATGCTCGCTGTACAAGTGCTCGGGCAGAAGTGAGTAGGCTTGAACAGCTGTGACGAGCTGTATAGTGTGTTACACACGAGAGGCGTCAGGTGGCAGCACAAAGCACCTTTTCTTAACATTTTATTTGTTAATTTTACTTCTTGAATTAAATTTTAACTTTTTCTAAGAAGCTTCTGTTTTATTTATTCACCAAATGTAGAGCATTGAGTAACATTTCTAAGCTTACATGTCTTCTCAAAGTCACAGCATTGTACTTTTTTGTCCCAAGTTATGTTGTGAACTTTTTGTCTATATGACCACTATAATAATCACAACTTACCAATTAATCGAATATTTGATGTCTCATAACTTTATAATGTAAACATTATAAATATTTTGCTTTATACACGAATTTTAAGATTCTCCATGTATGTTTATAATGCTGTTCATCAAAACAGTGTTAAAATCTAGCTCCTTGATGTTTACTATATATTATATATTTAGCCTTGTACCTGTACTGATGTATAAGTCTCTTTTTAATTAATTTATTATATTTAACATTGTCATTATAGTTTTTAGCTATTTATAATTTGAAATTGATTTTTATAGAAGTTTTGTGTAGTGGTACTTATTATTAATTAAATTGTGATGCGTGGAATTAAAAATTGATTTGTTAACCTGTTGATTTAATGTCTTCTGCTTCATTATACACAACATTATTGTCAATGTAATTTTTATATTTGCGTAGATCTTTATAAAAAAATATCTTTATTATTTTGCTTTCACTTCGATTATTTTTTTTACCTTTAGCTAGACATTGATGAATAAACTACAAATAATAAAATATAGACAGTTTTTATACTCTTATAATTTACATACATACAATAATAATAACTTCTTCTTAGAAAACCTTGATGTTTTATATAATTATCAATTTTTTGTCCCAAGTGCTTGGGCTTTTCTTTAAACCATATAATGCCTTTTGTCATAAGTTTGCTTTTTTTTTCATCAGTCTTACAACCTTGTGGCTCATAAATTCGAACATCAAATCTCATTTAGCCATTTAAAAATGCTGGTTTGATGTCTATTTGTTCGATGAATTAATTATTCACGCAACAGTAATTGAGTAAGATTTGAAATATCTGAATTTTACTGACTAGTAAATAAATATTAATCAAACATGATCTTTTTTGAAATCTTAAATAACTTATCTCACTTTCTTTAAATTATCGCTCTTTCTTTTATCTATCCATCTTATATCAATTATTTTCCTATCTCTCGTATTAAAAACAACCATCTAAGTTGCATTTTCCTTTAGACATATCATTTCTCTATCCATAGCCTTTTGTTATTTTTTTAAGTCATTGAAATATAATGCTTTTTTACATATTTCTAGAACAATTGCTTTTAAATAATGAAGCAAGATTAAAAGTGTTACAGTATTCCGATATTTATTTACAGGACTTCTTTTTCTTTTGAAATTTTTTTGCTTTTTTCAATTTTCAGTTTTATTGTTTCTATGGAAACAAAATTAATTTTTTCTTCTATGTTAAAACTTCATTTAGTTACATTATTATTACTTCCAGAATCTTCATATTCACTATCAATATATTTGAGAGTTTTGCTTTATTTAAATTTGCATTATAATTTGAGCAAATTAATTTAATATTATCTTTGACTGCTGGTTTATGTCTAGTCTTTATAAGTCTCATTATTGAACAAAACTGCATACCCATTCTGATTATAACCGTTTTTTGTTGCTCTTGCAAAGACTTAGCTTTCATATATTTATGTCTTGTTTTTGGTTTGATAACCACGAGTATATTATCAGATGTTTTGCTTAAAATTGCATTTGCAATAGCTCTATATTTTGAATATGCTGCAGCATTTATTATAATAGACTAATACTTTCTGTCAACATCCACTTATTTCAAAAATCACATACTTACATCTACTTCCGATCAACTATATCTTCCTGCTATCCTGTTAAATGCATATAAGTACATAAGATGATTGCGGTCCCAATTATATACCTTTGTATTTTGTAAGTAATAAGTTCCTTTGTTTTAATATTTGTTTTTATTAATGCATCGGCCTTTTTAAAATAATTTTACCAAGTTTATTTTCTACTAAATATATATAGTCAATAAAACAACACCTTCTGATTTTTGCTAAATACAATAGATGTTTGTCCATTTTCTGCATCTATCTATGAAAGCTATAAAAGTTATAGAATATTTCTCATCACCATAGCCCGTCGTACTTCATGGTCTACTTTAATCAGTGTTAATAAATTTCCATGTTTTTTTAATGTTCCTCCTATCATGTTCAGAAAAAAAATGTGTCATTCTACTTAAAAACCAGTTGACACATTTCATTTCCATTTTGTGTCACATATCTAGGACACTGTCTATTATTTTATTTGCAAGTGGTTTCTCAGAGTCATAAAAATCAATATGGCTTCGTATACATGCTAGATATCATTTGCCTATATCTTCTTACATTTATATTTAAAATTTGATGAACCTTAGTTTTTTCACATTCCTCTCAAAAAATCCCAAATATCATAATTGCTTACATTATTTTTAATTTTTCCATTATCATCATTTTGCTTTACAAACTTTTTCTGTAATATAAATGACGTTTTTTTTAAACCATTGGGATAAATTGAAAAAAAGCTTTATCATTCATCTTTGCTCCATCATCATGTGTTTGTTTTGCTTTGAAAACTTTTGAAAAACTTAGTAAATTTCAAAATATTTTTGACGTAACTGACATAATTTAGTTATACTTATCGTCTTTTTTTAAATAAGTAGGAAAACATACATTCGATCCTTTTTATTTTGACACAGTGACTTTATTACTATTTGGCTGACTTACTTTTTCTCCATTTTCAAAAATAATACATATTTTGAGGTATCCATCCATATTTAAATACAACCTGTACAATTACTATCTATCAATTTATTTCATCTCTTTTTCGTGTTGCAATTATTTATTAAGTTTATTTTATTTCTTTATATATAACTTGCGTATATAAAGTTACCATTGGATGTTTGTTTCCGTTTAAATTATAGCTCGATTTATTTTGACCTTTGCTTTGGCCACTACCTCTGCTCTTGCCTGTAGGTTGTGCTTTTTCTTGGCCTTTGCTTTATTGTATATTTCTGGCATTGGTGTATTGCTTTTCTTGCCCATATTTATGTGATTTACCTTAGCAATGATCTTTTGCCATACGTCCGGCTTTTTCACAGGTATATAGGTAGTTTTGATGCTGGCAGAGGACGAAGTGAAACTATTTTCCACTTTACATTGATATTTCAATAAATTTCTATCCATTATTTTTGATTTCACATAGCCTACTGTTGGTTGTTTTTGTAGATACTCAATTGTTAAGTCTCTAATAGAGCTGTCAGTTAATTGTTGTGCAATAAGTAGACATTTCATTTTTCTGATTACTTTTAACATTTTGTCTGCTGATTTTAATTAATTTGTGGCTTCTTAAAAATTTATGAATAATTCTTTCACTATGGAATTATTTTTTTGTTTCACTGCCACTATATTACTTTTTTTAAGTGTTCGTAATGTAGTGTTATTTGCAACCTATATCGTTTTTAATTTCTGTATCATCTAATATGACGTTCCATCCTTACTTATGCTTTTTTAATAATTAATTGACACTGTATTTACTAGAGATGTTATTGCTTTAAATAACTTTTTTCCTATGCTCTTTTTTTATCTTTAGAGATTTTTTTTTTTTATTTCGTTTTTTAAGTTTTTGTATTGAAGCAACATTAACCAAATAAGTTTCTGTTTTTTTTTAAATATTCTCAATCGATTTTTTGAACCATCTTTTAGTCGATTTTTGCTACTTTGATTGCCATTTTGCTACTTTCGTGATGATTTCATAGTTATTTTAATATTTGTCAACACCTACACTGTTTTTCCTCGGATACTTCACGTTTTTTTTTCATAGTTTATTATTGCTTGTATTTATTTTTATAGAGATTGTCTTTTGTTTTAACTAAACCACTGACTTTGTCTTTACTTCATTTTCACGTGCTACCAAAGTAGCAGATGAAAAATCAAAGGAAAAAAGAACTTCTTTGGGCTATTACATATTATTAGTAAAATAAATAGAAAATTTATTATATGTTTTGTGAGTGCGTAGCAAAATATGACAATTTTCTATGCTTTACTATAAATTCTCTCACCTATTTATAAGCATTTTCATCTCTTTGTGAGCAATTCTTGAAAAACTTTGTATCAAGGAATTACAATTACCTTTTTTTCTACAATAATAAGGTCTAAGACTACGTTGTATTTTTGATGAAAAAGGAGCAAGTGAAAGGAGTTTGTAGATATACGTTTCCTATCGTTTTTTCATTTTTCGTACAGATAAGACTACATCGATGGCTCTTACGAAAAACAACGGAACTCAGAAATTCCAATGTTATTTCAAATCAAAAAATTTGAGTTCCGTTGTTTTTCGTAAGAGCCGTCGACATATTTACTACAATACAACACTTACAATTAGCATATTATCAACATAGAAAGACAAAATAAAAATTTTGTGTGCCTCATGTTAAGTTAACTGAGACAGATCTAAAATGTATGACCTCAGACCTGTAAGTTGCTGGTTTTAAGAACTTTTTACTCTTTTTTATAGCACTGTTTTTTCGACCATAAAAAACTTTTTACAACTCTTAGACTTAGTTCTGCAATGATAAAACTGTACTACCTTAACTTTTAAGTATTTCTACATATATGTTGCCACGAAAAAAACCATTTGAAAAAACTGTTCTTGCGTCAAACTGACAATTGTCAAAATTAGGTTTATTAACCAGTGGTAAAACTGTTCAGACCCAAATAAGTTTTAAAACTAGGGAATAAGTATTTATCAAATCAATCTTATTTTGGTCCTTTATTTCCAGTAATGCTACTTGTGCCTTGTGTTTTTTAATCATCTTGACAACCTGTATTTTTTCTAAGCAGCTACCAGGAGTCAATAATGTTTAAACGTTTACGCTTGATAAGTCGTAATGATGGATTTACTAGATTCCAAGCATAATTTTTCGACATTTAGTTAATATTATCTAGTAAAGCTTGAATCCAGACTTCTCGATTCTCTGCCTTCATAACCTTTTCATATGATATCAGACTTTTCTTCATTTTGGCTAGTAATATATAATAAACGAAATCTTTTACAGACCCAATGTCTTTTTCTAACATTTTAACATTACAATGTTTTAAAATAAGATTTTTAATTTAATCTACTGCAATAACTAGGCCCATTAAACTAACGTCTATCACAGAATTTATGCTTGTAAAGCTTGCTCTTGTCATTTCTGATAATTATATTGACCTTTATTGTTTTCTCTGTGCAGCTAGCGGCTCTCCTGCCAATGTTGACATCTTACTAATATATAAAGCAGAAGTGCTAAAACCGTTGTAATCGCTAACCGCGAGAACTACTGAACCGATTTTGTTGAAATTTTGCATACTGATTCATGATACTTCTTAGATGGTTTTTAGTATAGTTTTTATCTTAAAAAATTTAATAACAAAAGCAATAAATGAGCTCAAAGTTTTGCAAAAATATGCCAGCTATTCACTTTAGTTCAGTAAAATCCGCTAGGTGGCGTCGACATAAAATTGATGCTACCTGCAACATAATTAAATAAGTGTGGTTATAATAGGCTGGAGCGTCTCCATAGTGTTGTAGTCGAGCTTCGACAACTCAACGAGCTGTATTGAGAATGCTGATAATAGTCTTGCAGCTGGGTATCTCGGTTTCGGACGACACTCTTCTCTAAGGGGGCAGGGACCTAAGTGTCCCTTCACCCTGAATCTCGACGAGTGCAATCAAAGAAAAATAAATTACTTCCAGCCAATGCCGTCTCTGCCAGAATTACCACGAGACATATCTAGCCAGAGCACAATCTGCTCCAACTCATCAGAGTTGTGAGGGAGTTCCACCATCCCACCTGGTGCAGTTAGAGAATTTGTGGCTACAAATGTAAGCAAGGGAAGAAAACAGCTCTGAGCTCTGAGGGGCATGGGCAGCCACAACGGCTACCTTCTTGGTCGTCGCGTCCCCAATGCGCTTACCCACATGTTCCCGTCTGACGATGAGCGATTGGTTATCCGGGGAACGACCCGAGATGAGATATTCTTTGGTCAGCAGCGCACCTCCCTCTATCAGTCTCCGTATATCGAGACTCCCAGGGTAAGAATCAAGCTATCCGTAGCCAGCTCTTTATCATCAGGAATAATAATAAAGAATAGCCTGGAAGTTTTACCACTGGAGCTTTTTAGGGCCATTAAAAGTTTTTACGTTCCTTACTTAACCATCAATTTCATTGGTTCTTTTAAGCATCCATCTAAGTGTAAACTACCTTGCCAACAAATACATTTTTATTACCATTTCCGGAAGCGATTTGTCGACTAAAAGACTATTTTAACTAAAGACGGGCACTATTAAACCAAGTCAGCCATTCACTAGCAGACGTCACCTGCGGAGTTGTTCTTCGCAAGGCTGGAAAACCCGGTAACCGACGACCCTATATTACCCTCTCGGCTCTAAGAATTCAACCAGGAATCACTGATCCTCTCCAAGGTCTGCGTTGGGCAAACCTATAACAGCTATGAAGGAAAAAAAACTTGAGCCAACGGGACAGCCTCACTGGTAAAGTACCACTACTGGACAAGTATCACTAACCAATCTCCCCATCTAAGATCACCAAAACAACTGAATCTGCAAATAAAAAAGGTTTTTTAGACACCAACGTCTTCGACGTTATACCGGGAGACGTTGGGAAAGAGCACTACAACTAGCCCCAAAGCTTCGGACTTTGTAATTTTTTTCCCAATCAGTCTATATCTTCAACAGCAAGCCAGAAAAGATTACCCTGAGGTATCCAGGTCACAATTGCTGTTAACTGCAGTCAAGAAAGAGTTAACTTAAAAAGCTCACCGGTCTTTTTTAGGGCCATCGGACGTCGAACTACCTTGCCAACAAATATATTAGAATTTAACAAAGTTGACAGAAAACACACTTTAGGGGTCACACAAATTTTAAGCATGCCAAAAGTCGCAAGAGGGTGAATCAGAAGAAAAACTTCAAGTGTGTCTAATAAATACAATTTTATTTAGGCGTCAAGAAACTGACGCAGAAAATTTATTGAGATTGAAACAGCATCGTCAAAATTAACAACTAAAGAGTCCATTACGTGAAAAATCAGCTTTTCATTGTACCCTCACAGCAATCTCTGAAATCTTTAAAGATCCTTCTTCAGATTTTTAAATAAGTAGAAAATGTTTTTGTGTTTTTGTGGCAATAAAAATATAGGGTTCAAGGTCCAGGACTTTGTTGCTCTGGTAATAAAGTTGTGAGATATGAGAAAAAAATTTTTTTTTTAATATAAATTTTTTGGGGGTTTAAAATCTTAACAGCTTTAAAAATAGCCGTATTTGTGAATTACACGGGAGAAAACTGTAAATCAACGGCTTCTCATGGCCACCGATTATTTCATGGCAGAAAGAACGCACGGTACTTTTTAGCATAATAATTTTTTTGAATTTTTACACCTCATTATTTAACTAAATAAACTATATGGATTCCGAAAAAATATATTTTTAATAAGAAGATTTTTGTTCTTAGATGTATCAGGAATATGTGTAAAATTTCTAACTGAAAATGTTTAACATTACATGTCAACACACTACGGTGTTTTATTTAGTAAGTCTCGGGCGAAGCCGAGACGGGGGGCTGCTAGTCCTCTATATTTCTTTTTTAAAGTCAAAAATTGTTCGTCTTGTTTTACATTTGTGAGTAAACTTAGTGCCTTGATCTGACTTGAAATAACAGATTTTATAGTTTTATATTCTTACATAGTTTTACAGCCATTTATAAAATTCTTTAAGCATAACCTGAATAGCTTTCGTTGTTTATGAAGTAAGCCATAAAAAATTGTTAATAATCATCAAAAGTACGTAGCTTAACTTAGATATTCTTAAACAAGAGACTTTGTCCTTAAGCATACATTACAAATCCTTATCGTATCTTAAAAAACAGACCCCTTTGGACTTGAAATCTCTGGATACTTATCCTGCAATCCCTCAAAAATGGTACTAAAGCATGTCTTTACCTGACGTGCCATGGATTTAGAGCGTATTTTTTTTTTTTTGCAATAGTGTGCGAAAAAAAGATGTTGCCGCACTGATATTAGTGTGGAAAATTGATTTTTACATATAGTGTGCGGAAAAGGTGTGTCGCAAAGGTTTTTCCGCACAGCATGCGGAAAAGGTGTGTGACAAAAACCTTTGCCGCACACTTTTTTCACAGACTATGTGGGAGAATCGATTTTCCACACTAATATCGGTGCGGATAACTCCTATTTTTCGCACACTTATGGCGAAATAGTGGTTTTCCTACGAGTTTGAAGAGTCTTTGTTTGCGAACCGAGAGGTTTGCGGCCCGAGCCAAAGGTGAGGTCCGTAACAAGGTTCGTAAAGGAGACTTTTCGAACGAGTATCGGAAAACTGCTTTTTTGCCCGAGGAAGTACTAGCCTCCCAAAACCACCCGAGGGCGGAAAAAACTTGTACGCAACTCGTGTGAGACGATTTCCCGCACTCGTGTGATAGACTCGCACTCGTGGCTGGTGACAGTAACTCGTGCTACGCACGCATATGCTCAACTGCCACTCGTTCCTGTCAACTCCAGGCACTCGTGCGAGTCAATCACGACTCGTGCGGGAAATCCTTTTTTCCGCTTTTGTTACGTAAATAACTATTTAATTTTTATATTTTTTCGTTAATTGACTTTTTAATTGATTTTCATGTTCACATGACTGTTTCAGACGTCATAAAACTTTCTTTCCGATTCAAATCTCCAAATTTCCCCATTTCAATTTTTCTGACTTATCATCTAGTTTTATACTTTTTACTGTTCATTTTTTAAGACTAGTCCTTGCTCAAGATAAGACTATAAAAATTGTAATTTTCTTAAGGTTCTTTATCTTTTTTTGACAAAATTTCTTTTATAATTAGCTTAACAATTGGCATAGCTAAATAAGTAGGGTAAGACTGCTTTTACTCTAAAAAATCTGAAGAAATTCATAAATGTGGTGACTAAAAACTGGAATTTAAAAAAAATTATCCTCACTTTAATTAACGGATAGAGTAACTTAAGGCCCTAAATGATGAAGTTAAATATTTAGGAGTTATCTCTATGATTTTAAAATTGATTACAAAAGTTCCTGATTAAGAATAAGAATAAAAATAACATATATCAGCTAAACTTTTTAAAAAACGTTTAGTGCAAAGTTTAAATTTTTGCTGTTATTTAATTTTGAGCTACAGTTAAAAAAAAAAAAAAAAAAGATATTATGCAGTCTCATATTTTCTAGCTTATAAATTTTTCAGATTTTTTAAGCAATGGCATTAAACTAGAAATAATAAAAAACAAATTTTTTTTGGTAATTTTTTTATTTTTACATGCTTTTGCAAAATACTTACGAATTAAAAATATATATCCATCAAGGTGATCGATAAGTGTTTAAACAGTGGAATACAGTGGATTAAGTGAATTGTTTCAAATTTAGCATTAATGTTTACATATTTTAAAACTCCGTAGTTTATAAACAACAAGCATTACAATTCAAAAGATTTTAAGCCCCTTTCGAATGATTTTTATCACGGCACAGCCAATTATGAAGAGTGGCGTTGCCACACAATTCAGAAGCCCAGTTTGTAAGAAATCTGATTACTACTCACTCTTTCACTGGTACATGTCGTACACGCATGTTTTGTCATGCAACATTGCGTCTGCTAGGACTGCTATAAGGGTACAGTCATCCCCATAAGTTTATGAGTTAAGTCCATCCTGCTGCTGCATCGACCAGTTGCGCTGCATCGTAGTCTTAACACATTAGCTTATGAGGACGATTCTATCCTGCACGCTTCATTTTGCACTATGTTATGGCAGCCTAATAGAATGTTTTTTACGCTTGCGTTGGCACTTGGCAATATTTTGTTCTATTTACTTAAATAGGAATGATACAGTGACGATAATTTTAATGCTTCAGAAGCCCAGCAGGACTTAATCTTTCAGTGAACTGCCTTACATACATTCTAGCAAACGGTGATGATGCTGTCTAGTGGCCTACTGTTTGCACTTGTATGATAACATAGTTTTGTTCGAGGAGCGGCGTTGGCTCAGTAGTAAACGTGCTTGTTACTGATACAACGCAGTTCTAGGGGTCGTGGGTTTGATTTCCGGTAAATGCAGAGTTTTTCAAAAACTTTTTCCATCGGGATATGTAACCCCAGCTGTTTCGGGGCGAGTTTTTCAGTGGAATTTTCCTTTAGAGTAATGCCAGGGTTTTTTTTGCTCCACAGGTTTTCAGGCCTGAGTGAATGCAAAACAGTGTTAGGGATTAGCAGACCCGATGCCAGATGTCGGGCAGAGATCGCTGGCCTTACCGGCGAAGAGTGGTCCCTGAAACATGGGGCTTCTCTGGGGATGCTAATTAGCCTAGATCCGATGCTTCGGCAGAGAGCGCCAGCTTAATCAGCAAGGAGTGGACATCCTGATATAATCCTGATATGATGGAGTCTTCTCCGGGGAAAGGCTACACAGTGACGAATGGACCCAATGCACCATTGGTGCAGAGAGTGTCAGCTTAACTAGCAAAGTGTTCCACTGGATATACTCACACTGTGCCCATGGGTTTAGGTAGGAAATGAGGAAGGAAATTTGAAAATGGGTGTGGCAATACACCCCCACATACAGGTGGTAAGTAAATGGCCCCCGCGACTAGGCCAGTAGGCTGTCGTGGTAACCCAGTAGAAAAAAAAACAAAAAAAAAAACAAAAAAAACATAGTTTTCTTCAGCTACATGTGACCAGTTCAGCTTCCACATGCGATTCTCTGCCAAAACCTTGAGATCCTGCTAGGGTGTACTGTAGCTACAATAAATTTTACTAGCCATACTTACTATCGTCGTCATCATCATCATAAGGGACTTCTCTGTGCTGCAGTTGATGAGCTCTAGGTGATAGCTTTTAAACTTAACAATACATTATAGTACATGCGTTGGTAATAGAAATGTATTGACATAGTTACAGTTGGAGCTAAAATATGATGAGCTTACACTACACTTGTTGCCAAATCCCACAAAGTACCACACGACTTAAAAGTTGATACTCTTCAGCTAAGCTTTTCACCTGAAAAAAGGAAGACGGTATTTTTTGTGTTAAAAATTGAGGAGAATCATTTGGCATTACGTATAGTCTTACACATGGCATAAGTTTTAAGATTTAGGCATGGTAATGTCATTTTTAATTTTAAAAGGAAAAACCGATAAAATCACAAATTAAAAAAAAATATTTGTCATCTACAAATAACTGCAGAATATTTTTCTTCATTATTAACTGTTGACAAACAGTATTACCATCTGGATAATAACTGTAAAACAACGGACTTCTGCTAATTTTTCTTCAGTATAAAAAAAAAATTTAAGTTTTTTTTTTTAAATATCTGAATAAGTGGTTAAATCTGACTGTTTTAAAGCTATCCTCCAGATGAAAACATTAATTTTACGCTAAAAATATTGTATTACGATATTCTGCAGTTATTTTTAGATGAGAAAATATTTTATTTCTAATTCGTAACTGTATTTGTTTTTTCTTATAGAACTACATGTGGCATTGCCAAGTAAAAACCCCTGGCTTGCCTCCATATTGCTACGTGTAGTACTACATGTTACGGCATATAACATTTCTTAAGTAATAACAGAAGCAATTATACATAGGACTTCGTCTTTCTTCTTTAGGTGAATTCAGTTGAAGTCTGATGATGATCCACTGATAAAGCCCAATACTGCTCGATACATTGCGAAACTTGCACTCGTTTTTCTTAGTGATCCTATAGCTTGTTAACAACTTGGCCAATCAGAGAGCTATATCAATTGGTGTTGGGCTGCATAAAAATATTGTGATAAGACCTAGGAGGGCTATTAAAGTCCAAGTAAAGTGCAGTGCAGTGCAGCGCAGAGCAGATCTACAGATTACTCTGGAGTTTATCAATCCACGATTCCACTATCATTGCACATGCGCACTGACTTGATTGAACTTCGCTGCAGTACACTGCATTTCACTCGAGCTTCGATAGCACCCCAGATCCAAGATAACTATAAAGCATATACTACTGATGTAATGGTTTGTAGCTTGACGAGGCAGACCAATTTGTAGTTGTAGCTATCTCTCTCTAACTAGAACGCGATCAGTCAAGTCGTTCCTTTTTATCAGGGTCAATAAGGCAAAAAAAAGAGAAAAGCAAGTACAAGGCTCTTACAAGTAAAGACAGAAAAAAGTTTTTCTGAGCGATATGATCATTTATCAATATTACAAAAATTATCGTTTTAAAACTGAATCTACTTTGCATCTTTGATCAACATTACAGACAACCTATTGCACATGAACTGTTTGCACGTCTGCAGTACCTACTGATAATAGAGCATTATGGTGTACTCCTGTGCTACCCTTCTGCATTGTGGTAACTTGGGACTTACGTATCTTCACTAATAGAACAAATCGTAGATCTATTGCATTCAGGTATGTACATAAAGCTTATTAACTTGTAACCACGTCTTGTGTACGATCCGTGCATCGGCTATACTCTATACTATGCATACTTTTACAATCAACCACGTTTGCTAATATGTACACATCAACAAAAATGTCTCAAGACCTAAAAAACATTGGTTATCTGCGATAGTACTGGTAAACATAAGACTCAATTGTCAATGTCAAGTTGTATTAATTGTGTCAATTGCTCAGTCTTACCTAGGCATCTAATTATTCATTGTATTTTCTCATTGAGACAAATGGCTCATAACAGCAAAGTACGGTTTTGCTATGACAAGATAAGAAAAATAAAGTCACATCATGAACACCTTTAAACACTTAAACAAGAGAAAAAAAACATATTTGCTGAAGTTATTTAATTCCAATGACTAACATAAAGTTGGTTTTGTAAGTAGTATTACAATCGTTATAACAAACTACAAAAAACATCAGTGTTAACCGGGTAATCGTTCTGTAAACTCAGTAAAAGAATATCAGTTATAACATTATCTATTTATCAGAGCTGTATTTAGAACTATTATCGGCTACATTGATAGCTGTAATCAACTATAACGTAGCCATAATCATGTACAAACAATACCTAAAAAGTAGCTGCGTATAGCTATCAGAAGTAAAGCTATAGCTAAAACTTTGAGGTTTACGCTTAGTAAAAAATTATCACCTATTATCTTACCTATAGCTGTTTGTACATCTATAATCAGCTATAATAATAGCTATAATTGACTTTAAAGCAGCTATAATCATGTACTAATAATAACTCTAAGAAGTAACTGTTTATAGCTATAAATTTTGAGTGAATTTCAAACGAGGAAATTTTTTTAGTTATCCTTTTTTGTAATGTATATTAGCTGTTATAGGCGCTACTATCTGATTAATAACTCTAAAACTAGAGAGTTTTTGAAGAAACAAAATTATACAGTAAATTCAGCTCTTACTGTTCAAAACTACTTGAACACCCTATTGTTTGTGTTATCATATGGATAACAGCGCCTATAAAGGCTGATATACCTTACAGAAAAAAAAAATTAACTACGTAAATTTTATTTTTTATAATTTACGGGAAATTTTCAGCTGTTAACAGCTTCTTTTTAACGTTATTATAAGTACATGAGTATTACTACTTTATGGTCAATCATGGCTATTGTTAAAGCTGATTATAGCTGCTAATATAGCTATAATATACAGGTAAAATAATAGCTAATAATTTTTAACTAAATCTTACCCTCAAAGTAATAGCTATATTTTTGATAGCTACAAATAGATAAATTTTCAGTATTATTTGTACATGATAATAAGTACATTATAGTTAATAATCCCTAATAATGGAGCTAATTTTTGCTACAAATACAGCTGTAATTAATAGGTAAAATAATAGCTGATCATTTTTTACTGAGAATAGTGACGTCACAACCAAATACTGACAGTAACTGACCATATGTAGAATGTTCCACTGCAAATGTTGACAACGACATAACCGACCAATTAAAAGAGAACGTATTGTGTTGTTTCAACGTAGTTATAAGACATCTACGAAATAATTACTATAAATTATGTCAAACTTAAGAACTTGAAAACACTTTCTTTACTGCTACAGAAGCTTATTTGCTTTTCTCCTGATAATTTTCAAGCAGTTTCCAAATAAATTTTATTTTATTCACCTCATAATTACAAAATTTTATTCGGGCGCAATGTGGCATGATGCTGGCCTCACTTAATAAGGTGAATTATAGAAGCGTATCACCAGTAGCTATTAAACATAAAATATTGCTATGGTTACGTATGATCTACTCAGAATTGATATTCTGTTACTTTATTTCAGTTCAGAAGTCTGCTTTACCATATCAATTACATTTATAATATAATACTCAGTAACGTCTCTTGTGCAATACGCAGCAGGTAGGTGCGTAATTAGCGGGCACTTGGCGGGTATTTAATGGGAAATTGGTGGGCACTTAACTCAAAAAAGTTATTAGCCAGGCACTTTGCTTCTCAAATTCTTGCAAGGTACTCAGCAAATACCTGCTAGGTACAAATCATATATCTAAAAAGTAAAAGGGGCGTACCTACCAGTCACTTAGCTGACATTTGGTGGCTACGTTCTGGGCACTTGGCGGGTACTTGTCGGGCACTTTGCTTGACGGATACTTTCCGAGCACTTAGTAGGTACTTGGCGAGCAAATGGTAGGCACTTATAGGACACATGTCACATATTTCCGTGGCACTTGGTGGGTACCTGCTTGGTACTTAGCTGATGCACTAAGTAAATACTTGCCAGGTACTTGGGTGATACCTGCTGCGCTCTCAGCAGATTCTTGCAGGGAACTTTACAGGTAAGTAAGGGGTTTTTTTCTTGCTTGCTACTTATTCAGTATTTGGCTGGGTACTTGATCAGCCCACGATGGATACTTTCCGGGCAATTGGTGAGTAGTAGCCAGGCACTTGGGGGGTACGTACTGGAAATTCAGTGGGAATTTTTTTGTTACATGATGGGCATGTTGCGGAGACCTCTTGTGACTTACTGGGCACTTGGGATAGACCTGCTGGGCACTTGGTTGGCATCTGTTAGGTTTCTGCAAGGTGCTTAGTAAGAACTTGTTACACATATTGTGGATTTCATCCGTACAATGGTCAGAGCTTGCCAGGCTCTTTTAGGGCCAGTGCAATGCACTTGGTAAGTACAATATGGGCTTTCTATGAGCTATTGGCGCTATTTTTTAAATCTCGTGGTATTGCGTTTATTAACATTTTCGTATTCTATGAGGATGTGATGCCTTAATTAATAAATAATTGTTAGGATTAATGAAAGGTGCACCTTTAAGATCATGGACCGTGGAGAATAACGATTGAGTCCTCAAAATGATAAATAAGGGTCCTACCCAAAGTACTCTGTATACAAGGAGGCGTACTAATATTGTGTATTAAACTATTCAACATATTTTAAAGGATATTCATCTTTATGCGTTTCATTATGGACGAGTGCAAGATCTTTTAAAGCATGATCTTGTGTCGTTGCTGCATCTTTCAAGGGGGCTTTTCTCTGCAGTGCTATGAATGCCATTGCCGAGATTGCCAAGCCCTGCTCACCCTTGGCCCTACTATTATTATCAACGTTGCTAAGTTGGTTCCACCGTTGCTGAGCTTGCCTAGCCCCCATCGACCTTGGCCTTACTACTGTCACCGAGATTTCCAAGCTCTCAGCTCGCTCTAGGCCCCATTGTCTCGAAGGTTGCTGACTCCCAGTTGCCCTTGGCTTTGCCACTGTCACTGCGGTTGCCAAGTTTCCAGCTTCATTCGCTGAGGTTGCCGAGCCTGCAGCTAGCTCATGGCCTCATTATCATTGCCTTAGTGCGTTGTGCCTCAGGAGCTTTCCGATTGAAGACAGCCATCTTGTCTCCATAAGTTTACGGCCTACCTGCGAGCGTCTTCAGAGAGCTGCTGTTGCTCTTACTCCATTCTCTGTGGGCCATCCAACAGCTGCACATGCCGATGTTGCACGCCAACGCTTCCTGCAGAAAAGGACTGTGCGTCTGCTGGTTGCTGCTGCCGTGGGACCTCATCGAGCTCCATGCTCTTGCTCTATGATGAGACGTCAAGACACCCAATCGATAATCATGCTTGCCTTTGATAGCGTCTGCGTATGATGTATGTAAGCGTCTTATTATTTTAATACTACACTGACTTTTAAACATGTGTTATCAGTCAGTTGCAATACGATTATTATTCACCAGATATTTAAGCTAAATTTATGTATTGTAGTAGTACTGGTATAAATTACTTTGTATTTTACGTACCAGCTGATTCGATCTTGTGTCTATTTATTTACATTTACCTAAAAGAATGGCATGGACAGTCTCTATGCTTACTAGCTTGAGCTGTATAAGAAGATAAATGATGCCTTCGAGAACTTCAAAAAGTTAGGGACAGCTAGAATGACTGCGGGTCAGTACAGGTCTCAGATTAAAGTAGTTAACGATTGGGCGACAAAATTTTAACGGTTCATAATTAAATTCTGAATCTTGATGAGACTTTTTGCAAGTATGACTACTTTAAAAAGCAAATGGTTGATATATTTGTAGAGATCTATTGCTTGGTGGCGAGAGGACTTAATGACTTTGCGTCCCGTTTTAACTCCACGACTCTGCCAGGCAAAATTAGAGAGTGGGAAAGCTTTCGCAACGTTTCTAACGCCATAGGTAATCTAAAAACTAGTATCGTAGCTGTTATCAAGTACCAACATCTGCAAAATCATGTGACTGGAGACAGACCTGGCTGTCCTAAAAAAAAAGACCCCCTTTCGGGTGAAATTTATGCTCAGGCTATGCACTAATATGTAGTACTATCATAGCATGAGGCTAATTTATTAATCTAAAATATTAATTAATTACCTGATACATTGCGTGTTCCATTAGCTAACGCTTAAATACTCTGTTAGTTTTTAGTATTCAACAGTTACACAATCTCCTGGAACTTGTGGTGATAAAGCTGTCAAGTGCTTATCAAGTGCCGACCAACTACACACCAAGTGCTCGCCAAGTACTAGCAAAGTGCCCATGCCTGCCAAGTACCCACCATGTATTTCCTAACTACATACTTCTTGAGGGGTATGTGCTTGTCATGTGACGGTTCAGTGCTAATGTCATTTTTACTGAGCTGCATATTTCCCAAATAAAATTTAAGTAGAGTTTCATCGTTAACATTAAGTTAAGTAAAATGATTCTGTGAGTAAGTGGTAATGAAAATCTTGAGTTACTATAATTGCTTAATCATAAAAAGTTGACAGTTTTTCAGTGCGTTGCGTAACTGTAGGAGTTAGTTACTCAATATGAATTAAATATTCAAATGTTAGCTAAACGATCACGTAATTTATAAGGTAATGAAATGTCTCACACTGACAAAAGTAACTTGTGCTGTCATAGTGCAAAAATTAGAGACTGCGCGTTTTGCAACCACAATGTAGCGCTATCTGTTGCTCACTGAAAACGTACTTAAAAGCTATTTACTGACAGAATGCTCGTTGATCTGCAATTAGTTATTTACACCAAAAGATACTCTTTAGCAGTCTGGGCTACTAAAAAAATCGTTACAAATGGGCCAAATTTCAACAACCTCGTAAGATCCAATATTTTAAATTCAATCACTGTTGTTTATTATTCTGGTAAAAAAGCTAAGCTCGTAGTATGTAGCTAATTAATAGCATATTAGTGCGAGTAGTTAAAGTTACCGACATTTCCCATTCAGTTCCAAATTGCTAAGGCAACTCGATTTTTGCAGTTAGAACTACAGATTTTTAGAAAATTGTCATACGTTGCAATTGAAAAAAAAAGCGCCACCTCAACCAGGATTTGAATCTGGAACTTTTTTCTTGCCGGGAAAGCGCATTACTAATTTCGCCATTGAGGTCTCGGCAACTCCTCTCCTCAATTGCTACATTTTATAATGCTTTGGCGATTCTTCTATCAATGCCTGCTCACATGGTATATAAGAATATTAGAAGTGAATCTAATTTTATCGATGGGTAAGTATGATTGCGAGTAATTAAATTTATCGATATTTCCAATTCAGTTCAGTTGAAGTGAATGGGAGATGTCGATAAATCAAATTACTTGCATTAATACTTACATACCATAAAATTAGATTTATTTTTGATATTCTCATATACCAATAGTATGTTAGTATGGAAACAACGATTGCAGTAAAGGCCACTCATGTCAATAGTTTTGAGTTCCTATATTAATTGCGTGATAGTCATTGACTGAAGGGTTCATCCGTTTTTCAGAAAAATGCTGATATTAGTAAGTTAAAAACTTTTTTTTGCCTGATTGGTATTTAGTATGCGGCTATACACGCCTGTTATCACTATTCAAGTCCCTTCGAATGTCACTGTATTGCGAATTATGTACAATATTTTATCATTTTAAGGATTAGACTAATACGAACCATTTCCTACCTGATTGAATGCTGAGCATTACAGGTAATTTTTTCAAAACGACTTGCCAAAATTCTTGGAAGATATTCCTGAGTATAATAAACAAGAGATGTGGTCACAACGTGATGTGCCCCTGCTAATGATGGAAATACAGTGATAAACCATTTAAATCACCTGTTATCTAACAGATGGATCAGCATTAGAGGTACACCCATCCCTGTCATGTTATTTATCCCATAACTTTCCTTGCTATCATCAACTCGTCCTGATTTGCGAGTACTTGTGTAATATTAGAAAGGCATTTGTACTCGACCACATTCATAATAGTACATCACGATACTAGTGTGCGGGGAACGTGATTGACGTACGGGTGTCAGTCACATAACGTGTAATGTATACAACTTTTTGACACAACGTGCGTGGGTATAAGATTTAAAGGTATCTTATGTACCTCTACAAAGACCTTAATATACTCATGCACTCACACCACTATGCAGTACGAGCTATGAATTGCTTGTGTAAATCAAGGTATTTCGAGCTATAACAGTTGGTTGGTTTGGCAATCAAATCTCTGCACATGGTGTGTCAAAAAGTAATTTTAGAGTACGCATGTAGTACTTGACCGCCACTGCGACTCCTTATTTACTTCAGGTTAACTTCAAATCTTATCAATTTAATTACTGCAATAATGTATTTTAATTACTTTGGTTAGTCCCCACGTGAGACCTTACGTAATGATACAGGTAAGGACCCACATAGAAAATTTTCACTGGGCTGTGTATTTTTAACAGAAATGGAGATTATTACAACCGTTATCTATGAATACATTGTTAAATATACAACTTATTTTTAAAATGTATAAGAATGTTTAAACCAATGTAAAAGCCATCATTATCCCAATCCACACGATTCCATTCTAATCCTTTTCCTAAGAGAAATCCATTAGCCTGCACGTTTCCTTGACCTCAATTTACATGACTTTTTTTGTGGAGAGCTGTCAAAGATCGTATTTTTAATGGAGAACTAAGAGACATACATCACCTTGAAGCGTGCATCGATGCTGCGATACCAGGCATCAATGCAGAAATGGGTCGAGCAGCAATGGTTAATTTTTAACGTAGGCTGCAATGTTATAAAGATAATGAAGGCAGCCAGTTTGAACAGCTTATGTTAGGAAGAATTTGTGTACATATACGATTGTAATGAAAGTTGTACATACGAAGATTGCATTTATTATTTTTATTATAATTATTATTATTATTATTCATAAATAAGTCATTACATAACGCATGTGTTAAGAGAGTTGTTAGTTGATTTGTTTTGTTATACCTTATGTTTTAGTACAAAAATCAAAGACATAAGTTGACTACGCTAAATAATAATGTATAGTACATTACATTACAAGGAATAAAACTTGACAATCCGATCCTGGTGGTAAAGTCACCCCCCCCTCCCCGAGGCGAACCACTGGAGCGGATTATCGAATGACATTCCGTTTAGTATTTATACTTTTCTTCTTACTGCTTTGGCTGAGAATTCATGGTTTATAAGGTATCTTATAAGGTATGGTTTATAAGGCATATAAGCATGAGTACATAAAGAATATACCGCTTATCAGCAGCTGTGGCACAGTGGTGAGGCTTGCATAGAAAGAAAGAGAAGACGAGGGCAGTGAGTCTTTCTCTTTCGCACACGTACGAAGTGGGATTGTAGAGGCACAGATAAGACGACGGAAAAGAGGCACCAATGCATACTCCTGCCTGTACTCCCATGACCTAACTCCGTGAGTGTACGAGAGAGAAAGACTCATTGAAATTATAAAATTTTAATAGATTCTACGTTCGATTTTAATCCTCGTATTGTGCAGTAATTGTAAGTAGCACCACCTGCGCCATCTTATTATTTGTTAGTAGCTCCTGCCAACTGATACATATGATAAAATAGTAATAATTGCTATTAAATTTGATCTTTTTTTCCTGTAATGTGACCACTGGTTTCTGTTCATTATCAACATAATGGACTGTTATTTTATGAAAAAGCGTGCAAATACTAAGCCAAACGTAGAATAATCGGAACAGCAGAGGAATTATTAACACAGAATAACAGACATCACCTTACAACTTAAGCTTTCTATAATATATTTTAAAAATACTGTAGAATACGTAGTATAATTGCTTTTAAGGCCTGTGAAAAGCAAAGTACAATTGTTTTAAAAGCTTGGGTACTAGATGAAAAGGTGGATAAAAACCTTATAAATTGAAGAGTACAAGCGAGTAACAAAGTAAAAGTAGCAATACCGATGCTTAACTCTTGCGTGCGAGTGAGCGAACTAACCAGAAGTAGTAACCAGAAGAGGCAGAACGGAGTGTTAAAGAGACACAGCTGTTAGTTTTCGACTTATACCACGCAAAGCTATGTCAGTGGGATTCTGTTTTGACTTCACGTGGTGCCAGTTAGCTTTTGGAGTCGTATTAAATATACTCAGGCAACTATTAGCAATGAACACAGGCCACTTAAGGGGTGGAGTATTAAGCCAATGTAATACGTTTAAGGAACCAGTCCATAAGAAAGCGGGAACGTCCCGAAGCGAGCAACAATCAGAGAAGTGTTTGATAATTTTCGAAAGCCACTGTGCTGTGCAAAGCTCAAGCCATGGTATGCTTAAGGTCTTTATAGGGCTGAACTTCGTTTTGGCTAGATGTAACGTGCACCTTGCCATCTATCACGACTTGTGTATAAGCTACAGCATAGGCTAGTTTCAAAGCATTTGCATAATCGTGTATTGCTAGAACTTTATAGTTAGGCGAAAAAGGGTTCCAACGAGGTATAGAGACTCTAATCGTTTAAGAGATTTCGTAAAGCCACTAAGTCTATTCAGTGACAACAGATTTAGGTAAGGGGTGATCCCAGGATATTTTCTAGAGCTGAAGAGACTGGGAGAGAACTTTGCTAAAATAAAAAATGGGAAAGATTAACCTAGAGAATTGAAAAATTTTGCTCACTGAGTCAAAAGAAACCTTCTTAACTAAGGCACCACATCTTCACCTACTAAAAATTGTCATCAAAATTCGCCGTAATGAGGATTCTTAGATCAGCCAAAGATAAAAACTGTATTAGGGTTTTCTTTTTAGCTTTTTGAGTTGTTCAACTAAAAATTTCTTGGGAATTTCTCACAAAACTTCAGGAAAAGCTAAAGACCATTTCCTGAGAGAAAATCCACCTTGGTTAGCTAACTCTGACAGCTCTGCCACTTAGATTGAGCCTTATTCAGAGGGTGATCACCCAATAAACAGTCATTAACATAAAACTCTTCCATTATTGCTTTCACTGAGTTTAGAAAGGATTTGCGGTGAGTAAAGGCGAGCTGTCCCATTACATGGGTAACAAGGTAAGGGAAGAAAGCTAGCCCATAAGTGATGGTGGTAAAAAATAAGTTTTTGAGTGATCTGAAGTCTCTGGTCTTCAAAAAATTGCCTGGTAAATTCAATCATCTGGATGAACAGAAATTTGGCGAAACATTTTCTCCATGTCTGTGGTAAAAGAAGACTTATAGAAACACCACCTAAGTTTTGTTTTGTAAAGATTTTGGAGCAAATTAGGTTGACACTGCAATATAAAATAAAGAGAAATTCTGCTAAGAATTTTAGACAAACCATTAAAACAAGCAGCAGCTTATGGTTAGAATCGTTCGTCTTAAAAACACAGTGATGAAGTAAGTAATAAGCAACGAGACTAAAACTGGAGACCTTCCTCCTATGCCCAAGTGTGAGGTTGTAAGACATAAACGTTTTATAGGTAGCATAAAGCTAAGTATCTTTTTTAATTGTAGCTCTAATTGACTATACATAGCAAAGGCGGACTAGTAGGAGATTTTCCTTAATACTTTAAGATTTACCGTGGTTGACTCAAAGGGTAGTCTTACTGAGAATTGACCATTAGGTAGTCGTAAGTATGCAAGAGCAAAATTATTTTTGCACTTGGAGTCTTTAGAACCAAAACTAGACTTCACCAAGGGCTCCTCGACTAACCAATATCCTTCAACAAGTTCGTATATATTGAGTTCTTCAGCAAAATGGAAGGTTACTGAATGGCCTGACCTTAAAATTAAGAGGTCTCTGACATCATTAGATAGAAGCCAACCTAGTTTTAAAAAAGGAGCAATTGATTAAATATTTTCTCCCTTTTGATGGAATTATTAATAATAATTAAATAAACCAGTGCATTAAGTAGCACGTCAATTTTATCAGGACCGTAAATGTCTTGGTCAGCTAATTTCAATCCATAACAGTGACTTAAATTGAGTAACTTCTTATTTAATGGAGGATTGTAAGGAGAAATTTAAGGAACAACCAATGCATTAACTTTACAATTAAAATAGGAATTAAAGTAAGGCCTTATACAAAATTGGACGGATATTTTTACGGTCATGATCTGATCATCAACACAAGTTAAATAAATATTTGTTACCTTAGACTAAAGGATCAAAAGGCTATAAGGATAGGTCATCACTAGAGAAGACTGTGAACACTGACATACTAAGAGTTTGACCCTAAATCGCTAAAAGAATCTAAGGAGCTTTTGGAAGACTGAGAGAATGAGTTACGTTAACGTTTAAACATGAACTGCCCTAACCAGAAGAGCCTTGAGAGCGATCAGAACCCTTATTAGCTTCTTTAGGAGCATCACCGTATTTCTGTGTTGTCTGACCATAAAAATTCTTTAATGTATCAGTGTGTGATGCTTTTTATGGCAAACAGTGCGATTAAACTTTGATTTGCACCCCATTTTGAAATGTTCATCAAAATAGTTTATGAAGTCAATGAATTATTTTTTTCTCTTTTTACGCCTTATTTTTAAATTCATCCCCCTAATACAAACGATAATTCTGGCCACAAGTGGGTCACTCACAACTATCAGGAAGGAGTTTTGAATCAGTCCGATAACTAGTTACTGACTTATGAATCTTTGCCTTTAATTTATCAGTAGACAAGGTTTTTTTAGTCGTATTCTCTAAGGTTATGGTCTGACCTGATATAAAATCTAGTAACTGTTGAACGAAAAGAGAAACGCAGCTGCTCCCAAGGTTTCTCTGATAGTCTTTACTTGTATAAAAATCAAACTTACTAGCTGTAAATGCTGTAAGAATATCCTTATTACCCCCACGTCTACCTTACGCTAACAAGCAATCGTGATGACCAAGAATCTTCTTGCACAACCTCTTTATTTCTGATATCGGACTGCTTCTCATTGGTTGACAATTAAAAATAGAATTTGTATAAGTAGTTACGAGATGGCCACGATTATCATGAGATTTGAGGAAAGTTTCCCAGGCTTGGGGATAGTTTTCCTCAGTTATGGGGATATTTTTTATCAGATTGAAAGCCTCGGCTGAGACAAAGGTGCTCGTACTTGATAATGCCTGGTAAGTCTTATTTCCCATGAACAAGGGATGAGAATACGTCACGGAAATTTTCCCAGGCCTCAAAGTAATCATTGAAGACTGAAAGGTCAATAGAGGGAAAATAAACCTAATCCTGATAAGCATTCGTAATAGATAATGTATTTACAGTTACGGCAGGGTTAGTGTTACAACTAGAAATGTTTTACGAGTAATTTTTGAGCTCTCTGGCAGTGAAGTGAAATATATCCTCTTAGTTCTCCAAATCTTTCTCAGTAAAAAAAGCATGTTAAGTATATACCTTCTCAAGACGATTTATCAATTTATCTATTTGCTTAACCTGAGCAAAAAGATCCTTTACTTGTTAAAGGCTTGATATAGCACGACCTCTTGTCACCTTTGATGAACCAAGCTTCTCAAACTTGGAAAAGAAGTTTTTAATTTTTCAAAAAAGACCAACCTGCGTGTCATGAATAGCCTCCATAATTCTTACAAACTAAGAGAGAGATGAAGTAGTGAAAATTAAACTCAAGGCACTATAATTAAAGAAATTATCAAGATTTACGGAAAGTAGGACTACTTGCTGGAATTGAGCTAATCTGTTATCATAACCCAATTCTAGTAAACACACCTAATCTGCCATACAAAGCTCAAGCCTTGATTTGGAATAATAATACAACATTTTACGCTTGAATTCGCAACTAAATAACTTGAGTGTCCAAAAACAAAATTACTAGTAAACAAGGGTACATTTATTTGCAGAAACAGCAGCAGCAGCTAGTATAGGTACGAGGCGGCTTGCAGCAAAAGGACTGCTAATATTTAGAAAAAGCGTGCAGATACTGAGCCAAACGAGCAATAGTAGAAACAGAAGAAAAATGATTAATATAGTTGTTGAATAAGAGGTATCACTTTACAACTTGAACTTTCTATAAAATGTATTTAAAAACACTGTACAAAATAAAGTAAAAATTTTTTAAAGGTCTGTAAAAAGCAAAGTACAATTGTTTTAAATGCTTGGAAACTAGATAATGAGGTTAATCAAAACTTTATGAATTAAAGAGAACGAGCCAGTAACAAAGGGGAAGTAGCAATATTGAGGCTCACTCCAGCTCGCAAGTAAGTGGACTGACTGTAGTTACCAGCAGAAGTAGAATGCAGTGTTAAAGAGACACAGCCTTTAGATTTTGAGGCTGACGATAATACAGAGATCTTCACTTTACCAATATTTCGCGAAATTTTAGTTGTAAGATTCAAAACTTAATTCAAAAATATTTAAGAACCTACTGTTATACAGTTTTGTCTTGGCAACCTTAAAAATTTATAAAAATATAATTTTTAACAACCGTATAAGAACTTCACATTTATCCGCTATGTGTGCTATTGCAAATTGATAATTAAATGGTTATGCAATGTCACAAATAAATTACTAATTTTTTCTACATGTACAACGATATATAACTAACCTATAAAATGGATAATAGAATTCTATGTGTAATTAGTTTGGGACAGCCAAATAGCATGCCATATGGTTTTACAAATGACTTTGCGTAAGAGGTTTTCAAATTGGTGGTACCATTCGTAATGCCGTATGAAAAAATACATGAAATTGCTAATTGAAAGAAGACAAGAATTTCATGATCCGCAAATATTTTCACGTTAAAGAAAAATCAGCGGAAGCCCCTTATTTTGAAGTTATTTTTCGGATGGTAACACATGAAAGCAACAGTGCAGAATACCGTAATGCAACAATATTCTGTCATCTAGATATAACTGCAGAAATCTGTTATGCATTATTTAGTATTTCTAGATGACAGAATTTTTTTTTTTTTCCAAGCGAAGCTTCTTATGCTTCCCCCACATTACTCAATACCGCAATAGCGCGACATAACTATGCATATATATAGACACTGCTACTGCTGCTGCTGCTGCTGCTGTATTATTCAGAGTTGGTCGTACGAGCTTGAAAGCGGTCGAGTTTTGCCGTCTCAAAGGCCTTCTCTGATCTTCCACCGACTTCGTATTCGCATTACTACGTCGTACTATGTGCTTATGCGGCTGCATATTCCATGTACGTTGTTTACATGCGTGTGTACAGTGCAGCTCGCCAGTTCTGATTAGGTTATTATACTAAACTAATACTTTATAGGTATATAATTTTACCTTTTTTTACAAAACTAGAATGTACGCATCATGAAATTTATCAGTTTATAAGAGTATATATTCATACCAACTGTGTCCATACTTGGTGTATAGGCTGGGTGTACGCTGACCCCCACGCTTGTCTGAAGCTTGTCGTGGTGAAAAAAATGTAAAAAAAACTAACACAGCTGATTGACCAGGATAAATAGTTTTTTTACGTTTAAGCAGAATCTTGTTAAGGGCGTATGATTAGTTTTAGAATCTACCTTAGTACTATTTTCACGTAAATTTTTTTCAGTGCAAGAGAATGCTTCTATAGGCCCTAAAAAATTATTTTTCTCCTCGGTTGCAAGTTGGCAAGACCTTTCCGCATCTAAGACTATTTTTTTTTAATCATCTTAACGTTAATGTGTTAAAATTATTTGTTATATTGAGCTAAATACAAAAAAGTGTATGGATTAATATTTTTTGGGTTTTCGCCTATTACTGGAAATATATTACGTTAGAGCAACAAAAAGAAGGGGAAAGTTTTGTGTGAGAGAAACTATGTACACGATCTGACACAACAGAAAGCAAGTCCTGGGCTACATGTAGTTTCAAAATGCTTTCCCCAAACCAAAATCCATATTGTTCCTTACAAAGTTAGATTAGAAGTAATGATAAAAAATGGTCCTTGTATTGTGATAGTGAATAAATCGAAGCTTACACTGCATTTGAGTTGACAGATGACAGAATTCTTAAAAATGCAGTTTGTTCATGCAAAGGTAGTCTAGGAGCATGTAAGCATAAAGAAAATGTGTTTTTTAATGAATAGAGTTTGATCTTAGTCTCAATTTTGTTTAGGTAAGAATACTTGAATTACGCAAACAGCTAAGCTACACGCATCAGAAGCAGAGGTATTTTTCAAAAGTTGACTAAAATTGACTTATAAAAAATACCATACATCTTTTGATTGAAAAATTTTGTATTAGAGTTGCTTTGGATATTTGTTGTGAGTGGTATTTAAGGTAGAACTACTATAAAAAACAATTTTTTTAACTAATTTTTTTTTTTAGCCATTCTCTAAGTCATTTTAAACCACTTACGGCAGATTCATCAATATGTATGTGCGTATCCATAGTAATTATTGGTACAATTAATGTAAGATAATGTTAAGCTGCCACATATATTAGACAGCTTTGCTTCTGTCAGGAGTCCCGAGATCTCTCACGCTTGGTTTTTTTCAGTTTGTAATTGCATGTGTTTTTCCATATGGCATTACATATAGTATCACCAATCTAAAACGTAAAGCCATATGTGAAACTATATGTAATTCTGTATGGCTTTGCTGAAGTAATTACACGTGGAATTTTCTCATGCATTATCAAAATGAAAGGTCTTCTACATGATGCATACTTCATTTAGGAATTTATCAATTCATTGCACAACATTATGAGGATTGTTCTATATTTTAAGTGCGCGAGTTTTTCAACCTCCATATAATCGCTCACAAAATCTATAACTTAAAGTATTTAATTTTTCAAACGTTTTGGTGTTATTTAATTCATTTAAAATAAAAATGGTCTTTTCTTGAAAATGTTGTATTTAGACTGCAAATAGTGGGATATTTTGTATTAGTACGATTTTAGCAATTTTCGATAGCAATGATAAATACACCAGTTTTTTATTTCCATTAAAAAAATTTCTATCTATACAAGTATATAGAGGATATTTTCATGCATTTTGGTACGCTCCATTTAAATTTAATTTTATAATGAACCCATTAACAACGTTTAGCAACGGACTAAATATTATAAAACCAAGTTCAAATTGAGTGCCTCAAAACATACGAAAAGAATTAAATCATGCCCATCGTAAAATTTTTTTGAGGAAATATGTGTTGACAAACAAATTTTTTCTAATTGTAATAATTTTTTTGCTTCTACGTTGAAATTAAAGTTTGCTGGGCTTATTATGAAACAGACTTAAATTTAGTGACTCATCTTAATACACAAAGAAATGGCAATACATAATCTATAGTGAAATCTTTTACATTAGGATTTGGAAAAGAAAATAATTTTGTATGATTCTAGGGAATTTAGGCTTATAGAGGAAAACTAAACCCGATTGCTAAGCTTCCGATGATAATAAGATGATAATTATTTATCTACCATTGTGGCATAATATTAACCTGATGTTTATCGCATTATTTTAATGATTATCACCTGATCTTCAGCGAATTATAACCTCATACATAGTTGGTTACAATCAGGTAGAAATCAATTAAAAATTGGATAAAAGTCATGGAAATATCGAGTAAGCTCTGTTCAGTAAGCTTCAGATAAAGCTCTCTGGATATCTATATGATTTTAAGATAATTTTAGCATGATTACAGGCTTATTATCACAAATTACATATTTAGTGAGAGTCGAGTGATAATCATTAAAAATTTAGGTGAATATTAGGTGAATATCGTGCAAAAATGTCAGACGATTGTTATTTGACGTTTAGCATCCAGAGAGGGTTATGAGTCTATACTAAAACCAAATTTGGTTTGGTACCCATACAAAAATATACGTAAGAATAGTATAGAATTTAATAATTAATGAACTATTAAGTGAAGCTGTGTAACTTTGATAAGTGATAAATGTAGTTAACTATTTATTGGATACAGCATCATGGATATTTTCTAGAATGCATGTAAAACAACGTTTCCATTAGGGTTATCATCTTGAGATCCTTAACTTTGACGATCATTTTTATAAACTTCCTTGACACGTTAGCAAAATCTTTTGCTTCTTGTTTAGTTTTTTCAAGTCTTTTCTTCTAAACATACACATCACGCCGCAATGCAGTTTAATCTACATTAGAAAAATGTTGTTCAATAATCAATGCTTGTGTTACTTCTCTTATAGCAATTTCTATTTAAAAAAGAAGAGTTATTTCGGAGCTTTTGCATTCGTTTTGTGACTGGTTCAAACGAAGATCATGTGGTTATAGTTAAAATAAAATCATTCTTTGTATTAATAAAACGGAACTAAAATTAAAATTTTAATTTTACTATTTATGATTTAAACAAAAAGGCATATATAAAATATAAATTACGGTAACGATGCTTTAAATTACAGGTTAAGTACGTAACATGGCTTTATTAAGCAAGATAAAAATATATGAAGAGGTAGAAAAAAGTAATGATCAAACAACCCTCACTTTTAAAATTACAATACTATGTATAAGATATGCATTATTTATGAATATATTTAATAAGTGTGCCCCTTCACCTGTTTAGTACATCTATTCTTAAATAACAGTAGGTTGACAATATGTATATTATTAAGGAAAAAAACAAGTTATTAAGGTTGTGTAGGTGAACCACAGTATGCCAGCCTAAAAAAATGCGAAATTCCATGTGTAATTACTTCTATGATATCTTTAAGGTAACCATATGGCATTACATTTGGTATTACATATGGCATTACATATGGTATTACATATGGCACTACATATGGTATTACAAAAGGGGTTTTGGTTTGGCAATATCATATGTTCTTCCGTAAAGAAAAATAAATTGAATTAGGAATACAAAAAAAAGAATAAAAAAATAGCATCTTGAAATAACCACAGAATATCGTAATTCATTATCAACTGTTATTAAATATTGTGACCATCCGGATAATTACTTTAAAACAAAGAAGTTTATCTGATTTTTCCAGAATACTAATAAAAAAAAATTTTACTGTTTCCTAATTCCTGACACAGTTAATTAATCCTATTATCTTAGAGTTACTCTAAAAATGGCAACATTTATTGTACATTGTCAATAATTTATTACGATATTCTGCACCTATTCCTAAATAATTTTTTTTAAATTTAGAATTCCATCTGTTTTTTTTCATAGATTCACCGATTTCATACTAGGTGACAATGAACTGAAAATCAGGTAATAATCATGAGTCTGGTGTGAGTTTCAAGTAAATATCATGTTACAATTTCAGGTGATTATTAGCTGATGCTCATCTCACACTAAGCAACTGGGTAGGTATATAGAAAATGCTAGCCAGAAGCTTCTAAGTGTCTACCTAGTACCCAACAAATATTTTTTCAGTTTCTGCTACTTGTTCGCAAAAAATCCGCTAAGTACACATCTAGTTCTCCTCAATTATCAATCATATTTTGTCTCATTTTGAGCACAGTACTCGTTACGTACCTATTGCCAAGATCCACTCGAATACGGTAACGTGACCGGCCATCAAAGTTATTTGTAGGCGCGTCGACATCAAGTACTTTCCATCCTAGACCATTCATCATCCTTAATTTTTGTCTAACGTTTAATATATTTACGCTAATTGTCTTTTTTTCTTAAGTGTCCACTAAACTATCGCTTAGTATCAACAAAGTATCAGCCATAAGATGACCTGCTACCCATTAATCGCCCGTCAAGTATCCAAATGGACCTAGATAAAATTTCCAGGTGCATTTTGGCCCAGATTTTTGGGATTTTCACGTGAAGTTCCAGGGTACATGTAGGTGGACGTTAAGGTGCATCCTTGATTTGCATGTGTTTCTAGGCAGATCTATGTTGACGTTTGAGCCACTCCACGTAGATTTTCCAGCACAATTGTGTAGATTTTCCACCCTTATTTAGTGGATTTTCAAGATAAAAAAATTTTAAAACTAAATCCACGTGCATTACCTCTTAAAACAAAGTTTTACCTAATCCTGCAAAATAATCCGAGATTTATTTCCAACTGAAACTTTAGGTAAAGTTTTTGGTAAACGTCCGTGTAATATTTATTTTAATAATTTTCAGGGGTAGAATTCATAGGTTGCACCTTCCCTTCCTTGATAACAGACCTCAGATTCATAATCAGCAACCTTGGAAACCCCTAATACACCATTTCCGGGACAAAATATTACTTCTTACTTTTTTTTACTACTGATACGACTTTGAGCAATTTTGAAACGTCGCAACTACCCTACATTTACTACTGACTTTGGATTTATAATCAGCAATCTCGAAAGCCTCTGAGAAACAATTTTTGTGGAAAAATATTATTTATTACCTTTTTTAAATTACTGACATTACTGGGAATACCTTTGAGGTGTTACCTACCCTTACGTCATAACCGACCTCAGATTCATGATACGCTACCGCAAAATCCACTGAAAAACGATTTCTGGGGCAAAACATTATTTTTTAATTTTTTTTTACTACTGACACAACTTTGAGCAATTTTTAAAGGTTGCAAATTTTCTCCCTGATTACAGACCTCAGATTTGTAATCAACCAACTCGATAACCCCAGAAAGACAATTCCCAAGGTATGATATTATATATTACTTTATTACCGAATTTGAATACATAATCAGCCATCTCGAAAACCCCTGAAAGACGATTTCCGAGGCAAAATATTTCATCCTCCTTTTTTGACTACTGACATGACTGAGGATGACTTTTAGGGTTTGAAACTACCCTTACTCGATTACCAACCTTAGATTCGTAATCAGCAACCTTGAAAGCCTCTGATAGATAATTTATGACGCAAAAATTATTTCTTACTTTATTTTATTACAAAAGCAACTGGTGATGATCTTCAAAAGTCTAATCTAACCTTATTTGATTACGAATCTTGGATTTGTAATTAGCAACTTTGAAAACCCCCGAGAGATGATTTTTGTGACAAAATTTTATTTTTTATTTATTTCTCGTTACTAACACGGATGAAGATGATTTTGAGCGGCTCAAATAGCCTTTTGTTGATTACTGACCTTGGATTTGTTGTCAGTAGTTCCGAAAACCTTCTAGAGACGATTTTTGAAGCAAAGTTTTCATTTTTCATAATTTTTATTTCACTGTTTTACTGGGAGTATTTTAAAAAGGGTTAAAGTCACATTATTTTGTTTTATTTTTTTAGCGATGCAAAAGTTGGTCGTAATAAATGTTTCTGAGGGTCCTTAGTTATATACGTATTCACTCACCATCCTGAAAATCCACTGAAATAGGGGTAAAAAATCCACTCTAATTGGCTAGAAAATTTACCTGCAATGGACAAAATGGCCACATGGACCTGCCCAACAACAGCTGAAAATCCAGTATCCCCATGGTTATTTACCTGGAGAAACATCTTCATGTCTACCATAAAATATACCTCAATTTGTAGTTGAAAACAAATCTGGAATTTTTTGAAGGATTAAGTAAGAACCCACTGAAAATAGCAAGTAAATACATGTGGATAAAGTTGAGATGTTTTTTTACAATCCTAAGAACTTACTAAAATAGGGTATAAAATTCGCCTGGAGTGATTAAAATGTTTATATGGATCTGTCTAGGAACAGATGGAAATCCATGATCCACCTGGTGTGCTATTAAATCAAGCTAAATATCGTATAGTCTATGGTAATAACTTTAATAATCTCTAGTTATCGATGGCACGACCTTTGCGTAATGTGACGGACATTTCAGTAAGTCAAAACTTGTGTTATAATAGCTTTATAAACTTTCATTGCAAGTAAGTTACCTTTTTTTTTCTTTTTTCTTTTTTCAATGTAACTTGTAAAATACAACAAGTATGCATGATGTGAAAATTAGAATACATGAATGGTTTGGGATAAAACAACAATCATTAATTTTTTAATAAAAATTTATTAGCAAATTTAACTTCAGCTACCATTTTGTAATTATGAGAAAGTCCTTAAAAAAAATTATTGTAAAAGTAAAAGAACTTATCGTTTACAAAGGAACTGAGTAATATAGGTAATTTTATATGATTCCTTTCAATTGTACGCTTTGTTGTTATAGACAGTAATAATATAAAATTTTTGTATTATTATTTTAAACGTATGAAATCTAAAGAATTATGACTTAGTCAAGAAGAATATAAACGTAAAATAATCGTTCAGTCAAAATTTTTTTGTAAGTATAAGCAATATTACGTTGTGTGTTACCACAAAGAAAGAAGTTTAAATTTAATAGAATTAAATTATTTTATCTAGATTTCTTGCCACATATACATATTATATAATAAAAAACTTGTGTAAAATAAGAATTTATATGGAAATACTCAAAAATTTTTTGTACTGCATGAAAATCTTGTAACAAGATTCTTATGTTTTACTAAAAAACTTATGCAATAAAAACTTGTGCTAAACGTGTAAGTCCTAATGTACGTGATCAGCGAAGACTTATGTTTAAAAAAAACTCATCGTACACACTTTCTTGGCAAAAAAAATTATACAACTAATTTTCTTAGTCTGGTATAAAGTTCGAACTTTTTTGTCCTCTCTTTCGTTTAACTCTTTCATTTCATGAGCAATCTGCATCAATGCTAAATTATTTTTCTTTACAGTTTTTTTCAGCAGTACTTAAAAATTTGTTTCATCACAACGTTTAAAATACTAGTGATATATATTAGTCCTTATTATTAAACCTTTAATATACTCTTTATTAAAATTATGGTCATTTACGGTTTTCTGTGGTTGCTCACCAACTGGAACAGCCATCGGCATTCTATAATATAAACCACTTTTAAGTAGTTTACAATGTTATGATTGCTTTTTTTTTAATAGAGAATTTTTTTTTTACCCTTTTCAGCATAAAAAGTTGAAGAGTATGGCGCATGCATCCATTATATTAGCTAAAAATTCTGAATCGAAATGCAAGGAATGGTCACTGTTAAGGCATCTGTAAGTTTGTTTAAAAACCTAAAACATTTGCTCTATGATGCACCAAATCCAGTATACACTCATTGTGTATCTATAATTGGGCGTGTTAGGTAGAGCATCGACAATTGGAGTGAAAAAAATACTTGGTGGATTATAACCACCATCACCTGAAAAAACCAAGATTGTAATGTATGTTGGTGAACATGCTAAATACAATATCTAACTCATTTTAAACGTGACAAAAGATTTTTCCGAAACGTTGACGTCAATATGCCCCATACATACTAAAAAAAATATTTTTAATCTTGTTACCAAATGTTTCTATCACCTCAAACGTCAAAGATACGTTCTCTTGCATCTTTCCAGCGCCAGAGGAATTTATCGTTAGTCGCACAACTTTTTGTTCTGACATAAACAATACTGCCATTGGCATCACATATCAACAAACACCATTAATGTTTATTACAAATGCATGTACCTTGACAATACGTGGTACAATATTATTAAAACCAACGTACCATTTGAACATTCAGTCAATAAAAATTGTAGTGATTCACAAGGGCTTTTTCATGGACGACTGGCGTGTGTATGTGAGGTTGAGTGAAGTATAATGAGCCAAAAATCTGTACTGGAAAATTGAATTTTTACCTGAATCCAAAAAAATATTAAAATTCTACAACCATCCAGGATACAAAAGTAAAAAAAATATATTTCTCTGAAGATAAAATAAAAACATAAAAACTCTACCTTTTAGCTATAGCTTCACGAGCTTTCATTGTATTTGGAAAAACAATAAATTGTTCAGATATCTGTTTTATAGCATGTACTACGTCATGAAGATATCGACTAAGTGTTGATCGCGACATGGGATGTTAATGATCGTTGTCTACCTTCTTTGAGAACCCTTCCTTCGCTAAAAATTGAAGAACTGACAATACTTTTTGATGCAAGGGAATACCATGAAAATAATTCCGCACGTAGGGTCGTACCATTTTTATTAGTGTAATGGCAACTGCAAGGACGATTCTATAAAAATGTCTAAAGCCTTCATCGCTGAACATAAAAAGGTCACTCGGTCGCCGCATAGCTCGTTTTCAAGTCATTTGAGATCTTTGGCGTAATAGAACCCTTTTGTATTCATTATCAAAAACTTTAAGGAAATCCGCCAACAGAGCTACATCTGCCATGTCCATCTACAATGTTAGAGTATGTATAAAGTAAAATTGTGTACATATTTGATTTATGATGTACAAGTGTAAAATTTGACGAGTTCTTTCATACTGTTCATACTACAACATACTTTTAATAATTTCTGTAACGAGCACAGATGTACACACCGCATAGTATTACAGACCTCTAACGCAAACTTGGTAGAACTGTACCCTCACGATGACCTCAATAAAATTTCCGATGCAACTTTGCGCATTCACTGCAATTTGTGCGCGTATGCACGTGGCTGCTGTACAGCAATAAAGGCAGCAGGCAATAAAGTAAAACTTGCAATAACTTTAATACACACCTTCTTAATGAACACTACATTCCCAATAAATAAATAACAATTATACTTTACTTATGTGTACATACGACAACGGAAAATAAACAATTTTAGCTATTATTTGCCACCATAGGTACAGACAGGTTGATGAACAAACTAAATTTCGAGGTTAGAGCTTAAACTGATAGACTCATACTACAAATTTCAATATGACAGAATATCAGATAAATATAGGTAGTGATTGTACCTACTATAAGTGGCACTGCGCTTTTACCTAGCTATATGAGTGTGACATGGGCACTGCCCAATTTGGACGGATTTTGCTGCACGAGAAATGAAGATTACATGGTTAAAGCTTAGGTGAGAGGGTGCCAAGGCCACTTGGTTCTTATTTATGGATGTATTAGAGTATCCGAGTGAGTATCTCATACTATGTATAATATTTGTCAATAACGTGGATCATCGAGTTCATAGACAGTGTCGCCCTACACATAGTAATACACACTGACACGAATACACTGATACATCCATAAGTCAGGACCAAGTGGCCCTGGTGCCCTCTGAATTTATCTCACACAATAAATTTCTTATTCAAAACTCATCAGTCAAAGAGGTTATGTTATGACAACAGTCAAAAGACAAAAAATTTTTGAATTTCCCACATGATGAATAAAAATGGCCGTTAAGTGTATGTCAGCTATAAGTTGTCACTATCAGGAACTTAGCAATCATTTTATCGTTCTTGACTGTATTGAACATTCAATACTAACAACGTTGCCACATTCATTTGATGATTTTAAGTGACAACACAGTCACAGTTATTATTCAGAAAGTAGACAGTAGCCCCGCAGAATACTGATGCTAAATCCTCACATCCATCATGTGGCTCGTACGAGGCAGATCAAAGTTTTTCGTTCATAACAGGCAACATAGTTTTTAGTTTTTTATTTTCTATAGATAGATTTATATCTATAAAGTTCAAGTGAATTATTGCCGGTAAACAGAAGAGTATCATCATTGGTATGATTTCCTGTTGCAATAACAAAACTACAAGTTAATTTGTAAAAGTGCCAGTTTGGCTTTCAGCATACCCACGGAAATCTTATGTCACTCTAAAGCATAACAGTAATCCAAACGTTGTAATTTTGCCATTGGAATAATTACAATCATTATTGGTGCGAGCATTTGTATGGCTTAAAGTTGATATAAGGCTGTTACTACATAAATAGTACCTTCGCGTCAGTAAGTATGCCCTCATGTTTTGCGAGCACTGCAAACACAAGGTATTTGCTAACAATATGAAAGTCAAGTGTTTGTCAATGTTGATCAATAACAGTGTATAGGGAGGAGAATTCACGCTTTCTTAAATTTTATTTTACGTGCACATTGTGCAACAGTACTCATGAAAGTAATGAAACAAGAAAATTATAAGCGAACACTTGAAGTACGATAAAAACAATTTTCATACAAAGAGGAAGCACTTGAGATAAAAGTAATAGATATTGTAAGGCCACATGCACACAAGTGGAGGTCGTACACATAAATAAATAATTATTTTTTGATAAAGATACTTGATGATATTTGTGAGTGTAAGATGGTTTAAAAATTAATTATTTTAAGGGCACAACCATACTAGATGAAAGATCAAGAGAAGGTGCTGATTAACTTTATGGCAGAATATACCAATTTTGCTGCTGGTCGCCACACAAGTGCAAACGGGCGGGGACAAAATGCTTTACTGCAGATTGCATTTTCTGCTAAACTGTTTCAGTGCGAAACAGAAGCAAAAACTGTGCAGCAATGCCAAGCGGTAATTTATTTGTGTAATATGAAAAATCCCTAGCTTTTAAAATCAATAATGAAAAGTTTATTATAGTGCTGGTACAAGTTGAGGACCAAAGCCAAGGAATACGTCACTTGTCGAAAAAAATATATACAGACCATTGGAAATTATATACAAAACGAGCCCCCCAAGGATTCTCATTTTAAATTAGTCCTTGCTGTTGTAATATCGGTGTATCCACCTTATTTTTTTTTTCTCTTGCTTCAAAACTTTCCGTGCCGATTTTGTAACACTAAACGCAGGGCCAAAGTGCATCAGAAATGCCATCGCAATAACCTTATACCATTTACAAAAACCTATTTTTGTAATCTGGACAAATGTTGCTATTTTTCAATTTGTAAAGGAAAGCGGGAAAGTTGAGCCAACAGTTATCAATAAGGCTCTTTCCCCTTTTCCTGACTCAGATATGTCGAGAGAGAGAATTTGTATGACCAAGCCAATATAAGTAACAGAATTTTCAAATCCCTATGGCACCACATGCCGACATCCTCTCCAAAGAGTAAGCAAAAGGGAAAATGAGAGTTGATTTCACTACTAACATTTCAAAATATATTTATAGCTAACAATACATTAAAATAACCAACAAACTTAGTAACGTTAACAAACAATGGGTCACGACTAACACCTGATTTGTAGTTGGACCACAACTATAGCTACTTCAGAGATAAGTGGTTGGACCGCTGTTAAAAATTACTCCTTATAACTATTAACTTGTCTGATTTATATATCTGGCAACTCTAGCAACTATTATGGTTATTTATGTGTAAAAATTATAATTACTAACCCTATTATTAATGTAGCAACGCAGTGAACGATTATTCAGTCAACACCCACATGAAATATTGGGCGATTTTCACTGCTTTTGTTGCAATAAATTTATTTGAATAAACGAACAATGCTTAGTCTAAGGACATTTTAGCATCATGTCATCCTAAGGTTAATATTGAATAACATGAAAAATCTGTAAAACCTTGATGTAAAAGAGAAAGGAAGGGTGAAAGTGAGTAAATCACCTTTTCCTCTTTTGACGCATGTAGAAAAGCTAGCCAGAGGTAAGAAGTGCCAATTTTGAGTGGTTAAACTAGGGCAACTCCAGCTAATTAGATCTTTGGCTATTGTCTTTTCCCCTAAAATTTTCGGCGGCAAGTTTTACTGCGTCGTTTTCCAGCCAGCACGTGGTTGAGGTCCGCTACTACTTATAGAAAGAGCCTGGAGGCACAACATTAGTTACAGTTCAATTTCACCCTCGAACGGTGGACAAATAGGTAGAGTCTGCCTCTGCTATCTCACGGTCCTCCTTGAGTGTGGTTTTAAATCTTCAATCTTTGACACTTCGCGCTGGTTTGATTTGTGGTACATTTCATACCGACAATAAAAGTAAGTCAAAATTTAAATACCCAAGTGACAAATCTTTTGTTCCTCTCAGTTCAACCTGGACATGTTTTTTTTGAGTTCGAAATTCGGTATCGGTAAAATATCACGCTACGAGATTAAATAAAAGAACTATTCGTCACGTATACTCTGAGGCATTCACATTTACTCTGGATGGTACTGGTGGATCCTAGACCGGTCGGTTACTTTAATAATTTCGCCCCCTTCCGCAACGTCTAGAGTGTAACTACCTTTGCTCGTTACGGTACTGGTGACCTCTAGATTAAGAACGGGACACTATTCATTACATTGCACCAGGTATTCTCGATTAATCCGAGGCGCTCCGCAAACGAGTGCATCGCATTATTGCTCGATAACCACGTTGATTTTATTAAAACGGCCGTTCTCGCCCTCTTTCAAATACTTAGACAAGAAATATCACTACCCTTCGGCTCCGCCACCCATCTACGCGTCCAGTGCGAGTCCTGAGTTTGATTTGATTTCAAATGAGTTATTACTAAAACTTTTTTTAATTGTTGTATATGTCTGACAAAGTTCTTTATTATTTATCATTTGTAAAAATTTGTATTGAAACTGATCTTCAGAGGCTTTTTTTTTGTAATGAGATACTATTAACGTAGGAATCAACAGCACAATATATCTTGTGATTCGGAATTTTACTGACTTCAAGAAATTATTAATGGTCAGCTCAAGGTTTTCGAGGTGTTGTTTTTTAGCTTGAATATATCATGAGTCGGTTATGAGAGTAGGTAAAGAGCTATAGATGTATAAGTAATTAACAAATATGTCTACAGTCAATGACATATCTGCAGTCTGCACACTTTGTACCACAGCTGTAGTTATATCAGCAAGAGTCAAAAGTAATGGAAGCGCATGTGCAGTGAGACTGAACAAGCAAGACCAGTGAGACAGGCAACAAGGGTTTGCTAGAGCCTTAGCTGAGTGACTCTCACTACCTGGCTTTGAGCCTATCGCGTTCCTACATCTCTGTTGCTTCCTCACGTTTTTTGATCTAGTTTATACAAGTACTTATTTGAATAGAAGTTACTCTCAATATTTACACCTAAATAAACATTATCCTCATGAGCATTTAAAAACAAATGCTTGTACATTGAACGTCACTATTTTTCATCATTTATTTAAGTGCTTCAAATATGTATAAAAAAATAATTAAAAAACAGTAACTATTTAAACTTGAAACTCATCGTATCAAACTGCTATGTATACAACTGTAGATATAATAAAACTGTTGGATGTGTTCGTATTGTAGTCTTGCATTTGCATTACTTGAAAAACTTGAAAAGTAAAGGGCAAAATCATACGCAACTTCTGTGTTTTAAGGTACTTTTCATCTGAACATAGAGTACCACTTATAAGACTTTTTTGTGTATATTTGTGTACTAGCAGCCCCCCATCTCGGCTTCGCCCGAGACTTACAAAATGGAGCACCGTAGTGTGTTGACATGTAATGTGAAACGTTTTTCAGTTAAAAAATTTTACATTTATTCCTGACACTTCTCAGAACAGAAATCTATTTATTAAAAACATATTTGTTCGCAATCCATACAGTTTATTTGGTTAAATAATAAGGTGTAAAAATTAAAAAATCATAATTATGCTGAAAAGTAACATGCGTTCCTTATGCCATAAAATAATCGTTAGCCATAAGAAGCGGTTGATTTGCAGTTTCTTCCGTATAACATACGAAAAGGGCTATTTTTTAAAGCTGTTAAGATTTTTAACTCCCAGAAAATATATATTAAAAAAAAATATTTTTTCTCTTATCTCACAACTTTATTACCAGAGCAACAAAGTACTGGAGCTTAATTTCTACATTTTTTATTGCCACAAAAATATAAATATATTCTCTACTTATTTAAAAATTTTAATTTAGATCTTTAAAGATTTAAGAGATTACTGTGAGGGTAAAATGAAAAGCTGATCCCTCACGTCATGGATATTTTGTTTGGCGACTTTGGCTGTTCAATTTTGATAAATTTTCTGCGTCAGTTTCTTGATGCCTTAAATTGTATTTATTAGATACATTTGAAGCTTTCTTTCCAATATACCCTGTTGCGACTAATAGCATACTTACGACATTTGTGACCCCTAAAGGCTGTTTTCTGTCAACTTCGTTAAGTTCGAATACATTTGTTAGCAAGGTAGTTCAACGTCCGATGGCCCTAAAAAAGACCGGTGAACTTCTTAAGTATACTCTTTCTTGACTGAAGTTAACAACAATTGTGACTGCCTGGATACCTCAGGGTGATCTTCTCTGGCCTGATGTTGAAGCCCCAGACTGATTGGGAGAAAAATTACTAAGTCCGAAGCTTTGGGGCTAGTTGTAGTGCTCTTTCCTAACGTATCCTGATATAACGTCGAAAACGTTGGTGTCTAAGGCACCTTTTTTTTGCAGACTCAGTTGTTTTGATGATCTAAGGTGGAGAGATTAGTAGAGATTGGTTCGTAATGCTTGCCCGTTGGAGACTCCCGTTGCTCAAGTTTTTTTTCCTTCATAGATGTTAGGTTCACCCAGCACAGACCTTGGAGAGTATCGGTGATTCCTGGTTGAATACTTAGAGTTGAGAGGGTAATAAAGGGTTGTTAGTTACCAGGGTTCTCAGCCTTGTGACGAACAATTCTGCTCGTGACGTCTGCCAGTTAATGACTGACTTGGTTTAATAGTGGCGGTCTTTATATATAGTCTTTTAGTCGATGAACCGCTTCCGGAAATGGTAGTAAAAATGTATTTGTTGGCAAGGTAGTTTACACTTAGGTAGCCCCTAAAAAGAACCGATAAGATTGATGATTAAGTAGATAACGTAAATGCTTACATTGGCCCTGAAAAGGGCCAGTGGTACAATTTCCAGTTATTCCTTATTATTATTCTTGATGATGGAGAGCCAGCTGCGGGTAGCTTGACTCTTATCCTCGGAGTCTCGGTACGAAGACCGTGATGGAGAGAGGTACACCGCTGACGAAAGAATATCATGTCTTCATGTCGTTTCATGGATAACCAACTGCTCATCGTTAGTCAGAAAAGTGGATCATATCCATTCTCGATGCAGCTCGATGAACTACTGGAGAATGACTGTATCTTTCTTTAAGACGCTTCGACGTATTATAACCACACTTATTTAATTCTGTTGCAGATAGCTTCGATTTTATGTCGACACCACCTAGCGGATCCTACTGAAGTAAAGTGAAAAGCTGGCGTATTTTTGGAAAACTTTGAGCTTATTTATTGCTATTGTTATTAAATTTTTCAAGATAAAAACCATATTAGAACCATCTAGGAAGTGTCAAGAATCGGTATGCAAAATTTTAGCAAAATCGGTTCATTATTTTTGCTATTACCGATTACAACCGTTTTAGCGACTTTGCTTACATATTAGTAAGATAAGAAATTGGGAGTAACTGGCCTTATTCAGAGCAATTTGCCAAAGTTAAGCAGTGTTTGGTGGTGTTATTACTTGGATAAGTAACCGTTAATAATTTAATTTGACGTTACTATCACGATGTCAGTTTTATTATATGGTTATTGGTAAGATAAAATTATTTTGTTTAGTAGTATAACTAAGCTAATGCTCAATACTTCCCTATTCGTTTATTTTTTTTTTTTTTGGTAAACGATATTGTATGATAGTGTAAGAAACTTGATTAACTGACGGAATAATTTCATCTTTTGAACTAGTATATACCTAAGCTGTCACCATGCTAACATCCAATTAAATTACGCATTTGTTTTTTCGTTTTTACATAACATACAGTATTTAAACCATATGTCTCGTGACTGAAAAATTATGCAATAATATTATTTATGAGTTGTGCTTGTAATTGTGTTAACTAGTACATTAATCATCAAATATAATTGTTATACGTCTACGACGAGAGTTTCTCAGCCAATAAACAGCCATCCTGATATCCTGTCCCAAAATCTCTCGTACTTTGTACCTACACACTGAATTTTTCTCCTTAAAGAGGTCTGCCTTAGGTGTCTAGCTCTGGAACACTGAACACTCCTAAAAGAAATTTAAAAAAGAAAGAGAAGAAATAAATTCAATCATCAATGAAAATTTGACAACGGGTCCACGCTATTTATTCGTCCTCTACACACTATTGACTATTATACACTTTCTCTCCCTCTTCTCTATAAATATATCGGCACACTTCTATTGAGGTAAAATGTCTTCGTCTAAGCACCTTACGGTCATTCTCACTACCAAACTTCTCCGTGGCTCAGCTGTTGGTGACTGGTACATAACTTACACGCACACAAACACACACACGTAACCCTTAACACACCTCGTGCTCAGTTTAATTGCTCAATCCCTATGTAAGCCCACACTTACTTTCGCTCACTTTGATTTCCGTATCCATACGTACACCCGCTTACATACACTCACGTTTGCTCGGATCATACCCCAAAACTTTATTCCATATTATACTGCCAGTGCACTTTTCATAGCACACCTACCTTATCACTATCCTCGATGTCACCCACTACTACCTGGAGCTTGTCCTAGTCTTCACAGTGGTCTTCTTGAATCAATTATACCTCTCTCTCTTTCTCTCAACTATCTACTTTCGATGCTGCTCCGTACAAAACTGACAACGCTTTACAGTAAGTCTGCATAGGTTAGCGTGCCCCTTCCTTTGCATTTGAAAAACTCCAACGCTCTTAAAAATCGTTAAATCGTTGGAAGTTTAAAAAACTAAGTCCTCAAAGCGACGACCTGGCCATCGGTTTGTTCCGAACGCGTCACAAGCTTATTTATCTTCCTTCTTTCTCTCACACATATACTCATATAACCATACCTCACACACATTTCACTTCTCTTATTGCCTTCAGTCCCTCTCTCTCCTCTTGGCTCGTAGTCTGTGGTAGCGAGAGCTCACATTAAATAATGTGTAAAATACATAAAGCAAATGTATTAATTATTATAGGACTCAGTAGTCACCAATGACTTGCTCAACAATACGGGTACATAGTGACGTGATAGCATTAGATACGTCACACATCATAAAAGAAAAATAAAACATTTTCCTATAAGTTACAAAGAAAGCACACCCATTTTCAAATACGCTTGTCATTTACTTTCATACGGTAATGAAATCTCAGTGATTGCAAAATTTATGACCGCAAACTAACATTTAGTTAATTTTTAAATAACAAGACAGGCCCACAAAAAATACTTTTCAATGTGTAATAACCAAAAGAGAATACCATTTGACTCCTTATTTTAACTGTTAATTTGTGTTTCAATGTTTGTTTCATTTTTTATTTACATTAATATAATTTTTAAGAAACAAAAAAAGTTCGTTTTATACGTCACAATGATGTCAGTTTTGATTTTTATAATTCATAGCAGTTTGATTAAATAATGGATATTAACTCTTGGTGTGTTTATTTAGCCCAAGTTTATTATAATACACAGTCAAAGCTTCAGTGAATTTGCTTTCTAGCTCTCTTGTCAGTTAAAATAGGTTTTGTAGCATAAAAAAAAACAAAATTTTATAAACAACGTTTGTTTGTTTTTTTTGTTTTTGTTTTTAATAATGAGGGTCGTAAAAAATAAATTGACCAAAACGTCCTTAATGAATCATGAGATGTTAACATAAGAAAGTTGAGAAATACTCTGGGAGTTAATACATTATAAGCATAAAAATTGTTTTTAATTTACAAGTAGGCGTTACCACTCATTGACAATCTAATATTCTGCTCTTTTTCATTGAATTGCTTTTTACTATATCATACAGATCGTAAATGCTCAATAAGTGTGAAAGAATTGTATTTCTACACAAAAATCATTTTACATTATATTGCATTATTTACAGGTACGTCATGTCTGCTGAGAATAATCCAAGAAGTAAAAGATGTGTGAATTGCTCAACCTAAAACAAATATTTGAGTAAAGGTGTAAAAAAGTATGTAGATAGTAAGATTAAAGAGCTAAAATATCTAATCATTTTTAAATTGATGCTTTTATTGATGATTCAGTCCGTTCAAGATGTTATTTAGCTTTTTATTCAGCATTATCGAAACGAAAAAAGTTAGAAAAAAAACAAAATGTACTGGATGCTAGTGATCAACCTGATAGTTAGAAGACTCCATTATTAATTTAATTATCACAGCAGTATATAGTAGTAATGGCTTAATATTACTTCCTCCTATGAAAAAAAACTAAACAGAGATCAAAAAAATACAATTAACATTCCCAAGACCAGTGGCCCCTTACGTATACTGCTTTGTATGTGGATGGTACAATTACATAATTCAAGTTTTATTTAAGGTTTGGCAATAAGAAGTGTTTCTCGGAGTCAGGATATATATGCCACAAGGAAATCGTTGTTGTCACAATTATCCTTTTAATAAAAGGTTATATCAAGATAAAATGAGTAAAATAGAGATTTTATTTTATTCATGGTTGGCTTTAGTACGGGACGCATCTTAGTCATTTGAATCTTTGCACGTATCAATTGACAAAGAATTCTTGGATTAAATGAGTGATTTTGAGCTTTTTGAAGAATACCTTAAAAAATTCATTGGTCACAGTTGATTGGTCTTTTATTTCGATTTAGAGCAGCTTATTTTTACAATTCTTCTTACTTTCCTTTAAGATTTTAACGGCCTCAACAAGTTTCGGATGATTGTGCTTTAATTCTTAATGACTTAAAAAATATATGTTACCAACACGCTTTTAACTTAATGCTGTATCTATAAATAATCTTATTTTGAATCACACTCTAGAAAACCTTAACACATCCACGATATTTAAAGTAATAAAGTAGTTTTGGTTGCAGACGGAGCTTACCTTATGCACCAAAAGAGTATCAATAATGAATATGAGAGGAAAACGTACTCAGGTTAAAAAAGCCGCATGTAGTCAAACTTTGCATACTTCGTACAACAGATAAGCGCTTGGTGAATGTACTTGGACCTTTCTTGGAGAATAAAAATGATGCTGAAATCCAAAAAATGAAATGAAAAATAGTAAAAAATTAAAAAATTTATTATAGTTTGGTAAATTTTTTTTTACGGTCCTTGGCTTTCGAGATATTATAAGCCATTCAGAAACTGAAGGTTTCAAAGTCCTTATGCGATCGTTAAAAGGCCAAAGAAAACAACTTAGTACAGCAGAAACAAATTATTTTCGCTTAGTACCCAATAAATGGTGTTAAAAGTAAAAAATGAGACCTTTTTAATAACCAATTTGACAATCAATTGTTTGCTGATGCAATAACTCATTGTAAAATAGTTTGTTTTTAATATAATATATTTGGAAAACGACTTATCACGAATGTTTCGATAACCAACTAGGTTTTGTCTGGAATGAGTAATAGTAAAAAAAGGAAAATATATTAGCGAAGAAAGCAGAAAAAGATACATGGGGCAGCTAAGAAATTAAGTTTAATTAACTAAAATACCGGAATTTAGAGGATTTTTCTGAAATGATTAAAAAAGATTTAAAAATATTATTCACAGAAACTTTTTCAGTATATTAAGCTGTATCATAATTAGCAAAAACGTATGATGAAAATAACAAAGTAAATGGAGAATACTACAAAAATACACCCAGAATATAGAAGTTTCATATTTAATCTTGGCCCTTATATAGAAATACTTGAAACTATTATGTTGACGATAGCCCTAATACTGTTAGTTACAGTGCTTTAATTATATATTACTGTGAGTATGCAAGTAAAATCAAAAATATAAGCTGCTATTCTGATTAAGCATCAATTACTTATTTTGGTCCTGTGCAAGATACAAGTTTAGAATAGTTAGATCAGCTACAATATTATTGTTAATTTTGTACAAAAATAGTTAAATTACAATACTCTATTGTTTGATTTGCAAGAAAATTTTTAAATTGCAACGCTTTATTATAATGAAACGATAATAAAGCAAACTTCTCTAAACTATAGACAGGGTTATAGAAACAATGTTGCTCTTGAAAATATAAGGCAAACGTAAACAGTGTTACAAAATTAAAAGCACACTTATGTGAAATATATGATAACTATCTAGTTAAAAAAGTATACGTGAGGTATTATCAATACGTGAGGAAAGTTTACACTTTTACCGAAATCTTCTACGTTAACTTTTATTATAAAATAAAGTCAGGAGTCATACTTCTAAGAACTATTGTGTTTTGTTTTTTATGATGTCATACAATTACAGTTAATACGAAAAGACGTTCTATAAGACTTTGATTAAAGAAAACAGTTATTATACATTCCAAATGCGTAAGCAATTTGCCTTTAATTCAATGATGTATTATCACTAATATAATTGCTGAGATGTAGTTGTAATTTTAGTTAAACCAGAAAATTAATGAAGAGGGAAGAACTGTTTAAATAAATTTACAAATGTAATCTAATTTTTTAACTTCAACAGTACAATCACAACTTTATTGTTAACTGCAGTTAACTAAATTTAATAGCTAGCGTGAAAGAAATATATTCTATCATGTTAAACTTGCCTTAGTTTTTTTTAAATTTAAGATAATGATTATACATTTATATACACCCGTTTTTATCTACGCAGAGGTATCTTTTTTTCCTTCTCTGGATTAAATTTTTTATGAAGTACCTTATTATGAGCCTTTTTTTCTTATATTAAATAATACAATATATCAATTTTAATGATAAAGAGAATAATACAAGAACACTTTTTATTAACAAAACGTGAATCATAATCCAGGATAAAAAAATCGTTCTTGAGTGAGAGATTTGGACCCACAATCTTCTGATTTATAGATTGTTGCTCTGCCAATTCGGCTAACGAGGGATACTACAATTTCTTTACCCTTAGTCCTTATTTATTTATGCCTTGAGTAAAATTTTTAATAATAATTTGTGTTGACAAATATTATGTATTTTTTTTTTTAATTTTAACCGTGCAATCACAAGTTTTTTGTTAACTACAATTAACTAATTTTAATAGTTTGCGTGTGAAAAATACATTCTATCATATTAAACTTACCTCAGTTTTCTTATTGAAGATAGTTTTTATAAAGATATTATATTTTTACAGACAAAAAAATTACATAGAAAACACGTTTTTTCGCTGCAGGCAAGTAAGGAGACGACGTCTACTATTTGAGGATCATCGAGAAAAGCACGAGTTTTCAAACCAGATTTAGTATATATATATACTTTATGATATACATTTATATATGAATTAGGATGTAAGCATATAAAATCTCCATGAATGATTGACGATGCTACCTACATATATCTTTCGCTTGGAATCTCATAGGAATTTTTTATGCAAGTCATGACAGTAATTTTACATATTGAATGTGTGTCGATTGTTATTATATGCACTGACATTGATTAAACATTTATTCATGTTAATTGGCAAAAATTTAATAAATAATGTGGAGTACAACTGCCTTAACGTTCAAAACTTTTTTTATATAAATGCGTGTGATCATTATTTTACATGAGTAATTTTCTTTCATAAAATTCATAAACATTATTACATAGAAGATCGAAATGGATTTTTAAATAGACAACTTTAGTCAATGTAAAAAATCTGCATAGATTTCTATGTGGAGTTCATGTAAATCAGTGAAAAGTCCCGAGTGCATTCATATAAAAGTACACATGAAAAATGCTCATGGGCATTTACAATACTTGACTTGTCCTTTGATCACATTGTCCACGAAAGAGTCAATTTTTTCGGCCATAGCCCACGTTTACGAAGTTTGTTGAGCTTTCTCAATCATCTCGGCTTCACGTAACGCTGCCTCATTGGACGCTCTTGGTTACGTAGAAGCGTGTCCACACCAACAGTTTAGAGTAAACTTTATTCTTTTTTGCTGCATAGACTTAAGCATTTATGATGTTCAGGGCAGTAGTACCAATCAAGAAAGATTCGACAAATCAGAGGACTTCTCAAGCCTCACGACGGTGTATGTACATAAAATAGGCTTTAAAAACTGTAAAAGTCTGTACTGTTTTCCTGAAATTACGGATTACATAGATCTTAATAACTTAAAGCTTCTCTGTATTCAACAACTGTTTGAATCAAGTTTAAAACTACAATCACGACCCTATCATATAAACATCCATCATAACTAAAAGGTAAATGAACTCTGAAAAAAAAAAAGAAAAATCAGTCAAATAGTTATTGTCCTCGTTAAGACAACTAATAAAATTGAGAAAAAGAAAGATAATTGACAGATGCTTCAGAGGTACCGTCCACGACAAGCCCTTCATTGTCATCCCACGCCCCGTATCTTAGAAAATCGGGCCCCCGATGACTCTTACAGTCATCGTGACATGGCTTACAAAAGCGATTACCACTTTGTCAAAATCGAAGGAATGTTTGTCGCAAATATTAAATTATTTGGTAACATGAACATAACATCAAAAATCATCTAAAAGTAGTTTATCGAATGGGACACAACTTTATACATATATTTGTACACTACCTAATCTGTTCTTGCAAAAAAAAATTACTTTTATCGATCAGAAACACGTTCCGTACTCGTATTGTTCCTGGTACTAAACAGTAAAAAGTCACTACACAAGCAAATATGAGTCGAGAGATTACTAATGCCAATGCTACGATGCGAGACGACTTGTTAGCACTGATCAGAGCATCCTGCCGCAGCCAGCCGTCGAACCAGGTGCACATCTTACTACTCATATCGAAAAGCGTGCGCCTACAAAAAGAGTAGTGGATCGGATTATATTGGGATTCCAAAAAGTCATGTGACTCTTGCGGTACATATAGTCACTTGAGGGAAAAATAACACAGGCCTTCATGTTCAACGATAGTATTCAGATAAAAGCCTTTCAATAACATGTTTTCGAGGAGATGACATTACCTTAACCATTTTTTCCCAACTCAATTAGTCTTTTGCAGCTTGAAACTTTCCTTTCAAAGTGCAAAAACGCACATTTAACCTTACCAAAATCCCGCTTGTTTTCCTATGTATAGTCGGGAACAGGATAACTTTGTACAGGTTAAATGAGCGTTTTCGCACTTTTAAATTAAAGTTTCAAGCTGCAAAAGACTAACTGAGTTGGAAAAAAATAGTTGAGGTATTGTCATCTCCTTAAAAAATATGTTATTAAACGGCTTTTATCGTATTACAATCGTTGAATGTGTTAAAAAAAAAAAAAAAGAAAAACAACAAACTAGGGGGGATAAATGGTTCATGGGACCCACGGTAAGAACGAAGTTCTTTAAACATGACATGAGTATAAAAACACAATGTCTCAGGTAACAAGGGGGTCGCCAGACCCGTAGAAAGAACGAAGCTCTATAAACGTTAGTACTGCATTCATGTAGTTCACTAAACAAAAACTTGAAAAACGAATAAAAAAAAAAATTGAAAAAAATAGTTCAGTACTCATGATGGTTTAACTTCGGGAGAACTTCGTACATAAATACAGTACTCACATAGTTCAACCGTCGTGGGTACTGAACAATTTTTTTATTTTTTTTTTATTCGTTTTTCAAGTTTTTGTATTGTGAACTACATGAATGCAGTACTAACGTTTATAGAGCTTCGTTCTTTCTACGGGTCTGGCGACCCCCTTGTTACCTGAGAAATTGTGTTTTTATACTCATGTCATGTTTAAAGAACTTCGTTCTCACCGTGGGTCCCATGACCTATTTATCCACCCTATTTTGTTGTTTCAATTTTCTTCATATTTTTTTTATTTATTTAATTTTTCGTTTTTATTTCTTGTTTCATATTTGATTTCAGTACTTTTTCTTTCATTTTTTGTATTTCCTGTATATCATTTTTTTTTTATTTTTCTATTTATTTTCATTCTTTTGTATTTCCTTTATTTTGTTTCTTTGTTTATTCTTCTATTTAATATTATATTTTTCATTCCCTTTTTTTGTTTTTGTTATTTCTCGTTTTTTTTAAATATTTTATTTCATTTTATTTCATTATTTTGTAATACTACATTTTATTTGTTCATATTGTATTTCATTTTATTATTATTCTTTTTCATATTTTATTTTCTTATACTTCATTTTTTTTTTCATACTTAATTTCATTACTTTTTTTTTTTTTTTTTTTTTATGTAGTATTTAGAAAACAAATACATAATTTATCATGAATTAAATATATTATCAGTGAATGCATATGAAAATAGAATATTATAGTTACGAATTACACGATAAGTACAAGAAACCGAGTTTCTATAGCCGGCAGCGCTCGTAGCAGAGTAGGTAAAGTACTGGACTCATTTGCAGGAGGTCAAGTGTTAAAATCTCTGAAGTGAAAAGTGTTTTTTTTTTTTTTTTAAGAATTGTAAAAGATAAAATTTCTAAGTTAAAGGAAAATCGTTGTGAGAAAATAAAATTAAAATTTGTTTAAAAATTAATTGCTTGGGAGTGTAAGGGGGAATGGTGGGCAAAGGTGTGTGGAAGAGTAACACGGCACGGTTGGCAGATATACATATATAGTGGAGGGAGGGTAAGTGTATAGAGAACAGTAAGTGAGGGGGACGGGGTACGGGGGGAAACTTGAGAGGAAGAGACTTCGGGTAAACCACTTTTGTTTCAAAAAATCTGTCGGTTTTATAATCCCAGCCCCCCGAGTACGTGACATAAAGAACTTTGTTCTAATAAAGTTGCACCTACAAGGCCTGTGTTATTTTTTTCCTAAGTAACTATATAAATCACGAGAGTCACGTGACCTTTTGGGATCCCAATAAGCGCACATTTTGGAGAAACGTGAAAGGGATAAACCGAATATGTGTCTACAAGGAGAGGAGTGGAAATGTTCACTATAGCTATATATCTGAACGCACAGCCAAAGCAAGCGACGACACGAGTTTTTCTTTTTCGACTGCAACAAAGTATGTCTTATATATATTGAACCGATTTTTGCTCTCTCTCTTCTTTTTCCCCCGTACTTTTAATACTTATTTTGAAATTCAGCATTATTTTGAAAAAAATTTCACCATTTTTGTTAAGGATGGCAGTTTAGTTATAATTCCTAACTTATTATTCGTCCATATAATTGTTATGAACTGTAGGACAAGCTCCAGAGGTTATTAATGAACATAAGTGGCTTTTCGGTATGTAAAGATCGAAGTTTCGGTGGCTAAGTTGATTGATGCTTATGCCACCACTCGAATTATTTTGCTATCTCAGGATTGATTCTAACTTTCTGTAATTTTTTTTTTTAATGCAGTTCATCATTCTGCTAAAATTTTTTTGTTTATGTTTTATTTAAATTTATAAATAATGTTGCTAACTTTTTTTTTTTTTTTTTTTTTTGAGTCGTTAAAACAAATATATTTTTCGTTCTAAATCTAATTAACAATTTAGTTAATTGATAGTTTCCATTGGCAAGGCCATTTCGCAATTTCATTATAATAAAATTAAAATTTTAAAATGTAAGTATAATTTATATATTCTAAAACTTACAAGAAATTGTGAATATTTAATATATTGATAGAGAAAAAATCCGAAAGCACAAGAAAAATAGTACAAAACTGCCAAAGCATTTGGATTTGCGTATTTTGTTGTAAAATGTAAGAAATTACATCAGCGCCTATTTACTGCAGGTTGAAATTTTAATTAGCAAGAATAGGCAATTAAGCAATAAAAGAAAAAAGCGAAAGAGACAAGAAAGCTCACTTTCATTAAAATAGCATCAAATATGATTATTACCAGCAAAATTCTTACGTTGCTTACATTTTATACCTTGTGGTAACAACTACTTGTTTTTTAATGATTTGCTAGTATATATCAGTGCCCTCCGGTAAATTTGGAAATTTTAAGTGATCAGTGATCCGTTGGGGGCGAAGTGTAAGAAAATAAACAAATACAAGTAAAGTGTATTTAAATCTTCTGCGTTGATTTATTGATGCGCAACGTTTCGCTGACAATATGCGTCAGCCTCATCAGGCTACAATATTCACACTTACCCTCTTATTAACAATAAACTGCAGCATATCGTCCGCTTAGGAAAAGATACAACGAATAAACATAAACAGACAAATGTAGTATATAAGTTTTATTGTAAAAATTGTCCTGCGTCATATGTGGGTGAAACAAAGCGAGCGGCGGAGGTCCGCATCAGTGAACATATGAAAAGTAAAAACTCCGATTCCGTTGTTTGTGCACACCAAATCAATTTTGACCATGAATTCGATTGGGATAACTTTAAAATCCTTGACAAAGAATCCAATTATAAAAAAAGAATTATTTCCGAAATGCTTTATATAAAACTCGATAAACACAACATCAATAGAAAGGAGGATGTGCTTTCCTTTAATAGAGCATACCTTCCTTTACTACGAAAGTTTAAATGTCCCGATCGAGTTCATCGCCCTTTACCGTCTACCTTTGCGGCTCCGCCTCTATAAGCGCTGGCTTGTGGTTGTAATTTATTGTCAGTCGACAGCACGACAGGTGACGAGTAAGTCAACCAAACTTACGAATTCTCGCGTACCTGCGGTAACAATTTACAAAAAATTTATTGTATTTTTGTGTTTGAGCCTTCCAGATCACTCATTGTGTGCTTTTAATTTTATTTTGTAGCCTGATGAGGCTGACGCATATTGTCAGCGAAACGTTGCGCATCAATAAATCAACGCAGAAGATTTAAATACACTTTACTTGTATTTGTTTATTTTCTTACACTTCGCCCCCAACGGATCACTAATCACTTAGAATTTCCATACTTGTTTTTTAATTAATTAATTTATAGTAAGTGTGTGTAATTTTTTTTTTTAAGAAAATAATTAAGCTTTTCTGATCAATTACATTTTATACGATGATTAACTGTCCATGAAAATTGTTTAAAATACGTTATAACAACAAGTCCTGCTCTTAGCACTTCAATTTAAAAAATTAAACATTTATTAGTCTGCATTGCCCTGATATTATAGTTTTTTTTTTATTGCCAAATTAATGATATATTTTGAAAAATTTGTTTTGCCTTAGAAACATGCAAAATTCTTCTTTTTTTTTATTATTGATTATTAACTCTCACATTAGAATGATGTTTATGATTTCTTGTAAGTTTTTAAACGTATGAGTTATACTTATATCTTAAGAAGTTTATTTTACTATTTTAAAATTGTGAAATGGCCTTGCCAGCAAGAAGTATCAACTTACTAAGTTATTAAATAGATTAAGTATAAAAAATGTATTTATTTCAACGTATCAAAAAAAAAAAAAAAAGTTGGCAACATTATTTATGAATTTAAACAAATTGTAAGCAAAAAAAATTTAACCAGAATGATGAACTGCATTAAAAAAAAAAAATTACAGAAAGTTAAAATCAATCCCGTGATAGCAAAACAATTCGAGTGGTGGCATAAGCATCAATCAGCTTAGCTATCGAAACTTCGATCTTTACATACCTAAAAGCCACTTATGTTCATTAATAACCTCTGGAGCTTGTCCTACAGTTCATAACAATTATGAGGAAAAATGATAAGTTAGGGATTATGACTGAACTACCATCCTTAAAAAAATAGCTGAAACTTTTTTTCAAAATAATACTGAATTTCAAAATAAGTATTAAAAGTATGGGAAAACGAAAAAAGCGGGTGCAAAAATCAGTTCAATATATATACGATATACTTGGTTGCAGTAAAAAAAAAAAACTCGTGTCGTCGCTTGCTTTGGCTATGCGCTTAGATATATAGCTATAGTCAACATTTCCACTCCTCTCCTCGTAGACACACATTCGGTATATCCCTTCCACGTCTCTCTAAAATGTATGCCTATATGATCATTTTCACGCAAATTCACTCCTCTTCTCGTAGACACACGCTGTCTGATACGAGTGGTAAGATGAGAGCCCGGTTTGACGGTTGTCCGCGGCGGGGTGCTCCGATCAGTGCCAAAAAGTCGTCTCGCATCGTAGTATTGGCGTTAGCAATCTCTCTACTCATCTCTGACACAAGATTGTGATTTCAGACAGTTCTAAAACCATGATATGGTTTATCTACCATAACTGGCCTTTCGTAATTAAAGTACCATACTCACAATAATCTTGACATTTTTTGAAAATACCATTTAAAAACCTTAGTTGTATTTGTTTGTGCTTGCATATCACATTATGAGCAAAGCTGAATTTTTTTAAATAAGAACATTTTTTTCTACGCCCAAACGTTTGCTAGATTTTCAGATATCAATATTTTCGATGATATAGCTGAAGCAAAATCGTGTTGGCTATTATAAATTTCTATTTGATGTCATGCTACAGTTTTAAGGAAATAATTGTCGATGAGGCTTTGGCTGTTTCTTAAGCTTGTCTTGTTGTGCTCCTGCGCAACTTGTTTTCTGGAACAAAGACTTTTTCTGTAATTTTTGCTATTGGAAAATGTTGCAGGTGATAAGATTTTAAATAAATATGATGATAACTTCTTAAAATATGTTTCAAAAAGATAAAATAAATCTTGCAATGCACTTATTAAGTTATAAAATATTTTGGGTGGCAAAAGAAGACATTGCAAAAATTTGTATTTTATCAAATTTAACATTAAAATTTTTTTTTGTTCAATATTTAGCTTAGCATGCGGTAAATTAAGTATGTACATTTAGCATGCAACTTTTTTTTGCGTTATCATTGCCTTATGAGTCGAATTCATTCAGTACAAGTAAATTAAATAAGCTACATAGTTTATTTAAAAGTTTAAGAAAACTAACTGCAAGGAGGGGGCTTCTGCCACTAAAACTTATCGAAAGAGAAAGTAAGTTAATGACATTATTCTCTTTGTACATGAGCTTTGTGCCCTTTATTGGGAGTAAACAGTCTATTCTTCATTTTCCCTAAGACTCTTTCGACAAACATTTTTTTTAGTACTTCGGAGAAGTGGTAGTCCTTATAATCAGGGTCTGGCACGCGGAACGCGAAGAGGGTGGAGTTCCACTAATACATATATACAATTATGTGTTCATAAAAATAAGCTTATGCCAACAATTATTTGTATGGATGGTAATTATGTGGGTGAATTAGGATCCATGTGCACGTTTGCCTTATATTAGCTATCCTTATACCCTGCTATCAGCTCTGTATGTAGATATATACACATATATTATATCTTAAAAGTGAGTATAAATCACTGTCACCAAATTCATTTGAAAAAAAATTTTTAATACTTAAATGTCTAATTAACAAATTTAACTTATGTCCAAGATTTGTTAATTACTACGAATATACGAATATGCATTTATCGAACGTGACTAATAATATTATCTTAATTAGAAAATATATGTGGCGATTAAGCCAAAAGACGTATTCTAGTAAAATAAAAAATATTTTAACAAACTCATCATGGAAGACATGTAACCTAAAAATATACAGTTAAATTGAAGTTTTAAATACAGTAATCTATAAAAGTAAGCAAATTATTGACTTGTCAGTAATAACTTGGGTAGTAATGATATCTAGTATTTGTTAGTATAAATATTTGTATACCTCACCTCACCATCCTGCATGCTACTAACAGTCACTAGTGTGACGATTACATTTTTTACCTGGTGATGGCCTTCTTATATACAGAACGGTATGGGCCAAAACATCAAAAATTATGTTTATTAATGAATACTTGATAGAATAAAAGCTTAAGTGATAAATTTTGAAATTATTATCAGCTAGTACTCGAGTCTTTATACAATTTATACGTATTGCTTAGTACAAAAAAAATTTTAATAATCTGACAAAATATTCTTAAGGATTTATTTACGTCTGAAGTTTAAAAATGTTTAAAAACTCGTAGAGACAAATATTTATGTAAAATTTACAGAGAAAACTAATATTTTTAATGACTTTAATCAGAAGGTGTAGAGAATTCTGACAAAAAAGATGGTTTCAAATCACTACCACTACGACCAATTTGTACGCGTCGAAATGCTTTTTTCTTGCAGGTCTGCATAAGTGTCTGTTTCAGAAAAATATTATTGTGGAATCTCTGTTCTCTCCTCAACTTCTCTGGGTGAAATCTGAGTCACTTTTCAATGCTTCTCACTAAATCCATTTATAAGATGCCTTTTTTTATTCGTTTGAATTCAAGGTCAACTTATTTTCTGCAAGAATTCTATGTTTTCAACATATTTGACATTTTTTGTTATCAATCAAGTGTAATCCTCATTGTTGTGTGTGTTGATTTTGACAGTAATTATTTGGCTAATAAATAGGGAAAAAAGTAAAAAGTGATGATTGACTCTATGATACGCCCTTTCTTGGTAACTTTATTATGGCTTAGGACGGTGGCTTGTAGCGTTATATATGGACGTTGCGTTATTGCGTTAACTTTTGTAAAATAGTAAAACTAGAAACTGTCTTTTTTCTGCCCTTGTCTTCTACAAGTTTAACATTTCCTCTTACTCTTATAATATCGGTCTGCTTTTATTACAAGCGTTCATTTCAAATAAAGTATGTAACTGTGTCAAGTTCTATTAGGGAATAAATTTCTTGATTAATTAAACTGTTGTGGAGAGTTGATGCAATTATTTCCTGGTTGAGCCTTTAACGCAATTTAAGTAGAATTTAACTCTTTATTTAATAAGGATGCTGTGTAAGCTTTTTTGTCTTATTTAATAGTAAGTCAAACATTTTCGTAAAGTAAGTTATTTTTTAGAGGTGAAAGAGAAAGTCTAAGGCTTTTAAAGAGCATTCAAACTTAAAGCAATTATAAGAATATTATTAAATTATACTTGTGTTTGTTAGATATTTTATTTAATTTTTATTCGATAACTGATAACTAAATTTGACTATAAAAAAAGAAACTTGTTGGACCAACACAAGGAAAATGGATAATTATATTATCTAATCTCACGAAACTAATAATAATGTACGTGAAAGCACAGAATGAGCACGAAATCTACTGAGACAATGTACAGATACTTTAAAAATGACATATTTAAAAAAAAAAGTTAATAAGCAAATGAATATTGTGACATACTGACGTTTATTTATCTTAAAAGTTCATTAGTAAAGGTAATAAGAGAAGCTAGTTCAATAACTGCTTAAAAATCGTATTATTTTTTAAAATTGACATAATATTTTGAGTCTTTTGACCCCCCTCCCATCCCCCCGTGAAAGTTGGTTCAATTTTTCTTGTTTCAGTCTTGGCTCTGTAACGTAACTTTTATGCACGAGTGTTTTAATTAAGTGTGCAGTGTATGGATAGTAATGATGTTTGTATGAAGTAGAATGTAATGCTAATAAATTATTAGAAGAAATTTACATATACCATTACGTATGGTGGAAGATCAAGCATTGACACCTCTTTTGCGACGGCTACAAATGTTGGTTGATTAGTGCATCCTTAATTTATTTTAGGACATGAAAACAATTTGCAGAACTTAATCTTCTTAATCAAAAATATTAGAAGCAAAATTAGGATCATAAGATAAGTGCCTCAAGTCATAAACCACGTAAGTTAAAACGGCGTACTATCTTAGTGTTCTATCTAAGCCTACTATTTCAGCCTTTTATCAGACTCATGAAAGTAAGCAGGACAGGGTGTGTCAGAAAGTAAAGGTTAATTTGATTTATATATTGCTAAAAGAGGTGAAGCTTCTCAACTCAGAATGATGTTAAATTAAGCAATTAAGCTGTATTAACTTAAGCGGCAGGGGACACCGTATGGTTATTCTTATTAATAGAGAATAGACGTCACTAGACGTTATACAACTATAACATCATAGTGAAATAAACACATAAGGTGGGCTCTTTAGCCACCAAACCGATCAGCCAATCAGGAGGCTCGGAACAAGCAATCTTCCATACTGGATTTTCCACCAATGAGCATAGAGAGCACGTTGTTCAATGACTTACACTCTATTGCTGAAAATAAATACAACCTACCTTAAAAAGCTGTGTTAAATTAAAAGCTTCGTTCATACGATAACGTTAATTAGATTGCTCTCATTAAAAAAAAAAATTGTCAAATTTGTTTGTTGAAATATTTAGTAAACTGTATTTATTGTGTATCTTACAAATAAGCAGATAATTATATTAAATTGTTTTTATGTATAAAATAGTGCACCCAACAAATTTTAATTGTATTAATTATTAGTAAAATTTCTTACTCTATACTTTTGTTTACGTGTAGCAGTAGTTGAACAGCGCGCTCTCTAAGCTCATTGGTGAAAGATCCAATATGAAAGGTCGCTAGTTCCAAGCCTTCTAGTTGGCTGATCGGTTCAGTGGATGAAGAGCCCACCTTATATATTTATTACACCATGTATAACATAAGTATACAACTGTAAGAGGTAGTCCTTAGACACAAAAATTCTAAGTAAGAATCATAATAATTTTGTTAGTAAAGCAAACTAAAAAAGATTAAAGACCAAGTAAGTAGTATAAGAATATTTCATAGTAGCCACTAGTGTTGAAATAGTAATGTATAATAATTGTTTTTTGAATTTTTTCACTATGAAGTTTTATTATTGTAGGTAAAGAGTACCGCTAGGACTTCTGAATTTATGGGTGTACAAAGCATTCAAGATTTTATTATATGTAAATAAAGACAAATTTTGCCAAGTTTAACTTCTTATATTACAACATACAATCAGCACACTAACCCACAGACATTATGCAAAAAACTTTAATTATGACCTTGAGTGTAATTGTTCCTCATTTTAAATTTTACTGAGCAATTATTTTAACAAGGTAAGACGTCTAAAACCTTGGACTGATGAAAAAAATGATGAAGTTGTTTCTGTTCAAAATTTACTGTTATTTACTAATTTAGAGCTTTTTTTAATTTCTATGAGTACATTACGTTTTATTAAAACATTGATTTTGCACCTTTGAAACTAAAGTCTTTTTCATGACCTGACTTTTTTCTGTACTCACCTTGCGTCAATCATTTTGTACGTATTAAAGTCACCATTCGTATTAACTCGATCTGCATTTAGAGTTGGTATAATTGAGCAGCTACCTTGCTCCATGGCTACGTGAAAAATACTTGCATCTCCCTTTAATCGCATATGTTTTATAATTATTATTCATAAGAAACTTATTTGTATTTTAAAATAGTCAGCTAACTATAAGTTACTTACCGCAAAAATAGTTGAAACTTGTTTTATACCATCAAGTAATATCTGAGATTCATTATGTGAAGGCAATGTGAATATAACCTACGAAAAAATTGATTGCTTTGATATGTTAGAATATAAACATAACTTTATAACATAAATAATATTCTTTATTAAAAAGCTCGTCATATCTCATATGAGTTTTACAAAAATTTTTATTTACGCAATCATGACATAAATAATAATTTTTTCACAAGTATTGTTCTTAAGTAACAAAGTTTTTTCATGGTGACCATTATTTTGTAAAAATACACTATTTTTCGACACCCTTAATCCTAAAGTGTACCCAAATATCTCAATATGTGGTGCAAATGTTAATATTGTACATTTATTATTAACTTAACTTCAAAGAAAAGGTCAATTTCAGGAGTAAGGGAAGTGTGGGTACTATCTTCAAGAGGCAAAAAACGATTTAAATGAGTTCTCTTAGTTCTTGCCATATTTATTAAGCATTTCGATAGGAAAAGGAAAAAAGTCAAAAAAAGGTGGTAAAAAGCACTAGTAAAGTAAAATAAACGATCACTGCGTTTGACCTTGGTCCCGTTTATAGATATAAGTAGAAGAAACTCATAGAGAATGTTTTTCTTATGATTTCTAGTAATGCACCCACCTGACAAATCTCACCCGAGATCTCATCTAATATCTCAGGTGAGATTTCTGAAAGAAAAATAAATAAAAAAATTTTGTGCAACGATTATAATTAATACATTAAAAGGATAAATACCTAATATATCAACAGTTATAGGAAAAAAAAATCGGCTAATATGGGACATGAATACAAGCCCCCTGATTACCAGACAAGCATCTTACCGCTTAGCCAGAGTGGATGAGATACTGGTCAGACAATTTACGTCTACATAAAGTGTAAGTACCATGTGTTATTGTTTTTCTTATTCACTACTGAATCATACAATTATTAATAGATATAATTTTTCAATCCTTGTTCTAATAGTTAACTCACTAGATGATATCCAGGAACATTACTCTGTTCACAAACAATATTTTCTCTCTTAAAGTTACTCTTAAGGGGGCTTCATATCCAAGTAAGGCATATGTTTTTAATAACTTTTATAAATGTTTATTTAAATGTTATAATAAAGAAAAACTACAATATAAAATAGGGGGACTTGATGTGTTCCAAATAAATTATTTAAAAAAATCCAAATTGCTTGCATGTATAATATCTTATTTCTAAAAGCACTTTTAAAAATTGGAAATCTATTGATAAAGCTATTCATGTTATTCCAACTTTTTAAACTTATTATAGTCCCTAAAGAATTTTATATAGAGTAATTACTGTAAATCTTTTGATACAATACGTGTTTAATGAGTAGGTGCAATTGTTTTTACGAAACTGTAGGTTTTCACTCGTTTTTTGCGTTTTTGAAAAACAACTACATTTAACTCACTAAACATGAATTGTATCAACAAATTTTCAGTGATGACTTTATCTGTAATTATTTACGGAGTATAATAAGCTTTCAAAAATTAGAATAACATGAATAGCTTTAAGGATTTCCAACTTTTATAAGTGTTTTTTCAAAATAAGATAATATATACGCAAGCAATTTGGATTTTTTAAAAATAATTTATTCACTACACATCAAGTTCCCCTGTTTTATTTTGTATTTTTTCTTTATTATTATACGTTTAAATAAACATTTATAATAATTATTAAGAACTTATGCCTTACATGGAAAGAAGGCCCCCTCAAGAGTAACTTTATGAGAGCAAATATTGTTTGTGAAGAAAATAATGTTCCTGAATATTATCTAGTAAGTTAACTATCAGAATAAAGATTGGGAAAAATTATATCTATTAATATTTGTATGATTCAGTTGTGAATAAGAAAAACAATAACACATGGTACTTCCACTTCATATAGACGTAAATTGTCGGGCTCGTATCTCATCGATGTCGACATATAGTTATTTGTATCCTTATTTGAACACCTGATAAATAGTAATATGTTTTACTAGTGGTGGAAGATTTCTTAGATCTGTAATAAAAATTAAGGACTGAAGGTTAAGAATGGATAAGAAGGCTTATATGTAGAGGCATTTTCAAAATAAAGAGCTTGAATTTTTATGAAATAAATTTACCAGAATGTAGAGAGAGTATGCGTTAAAATCTGTGTACGTTACGGTGATGCATTAAAAGTTTTAAAAAAAGACCTGAAAAATGTGTGAATAGTAACTAAAACTTGAAAAATATAAAGAATAAGAGAGCCACTTTAAAATGACAGATATGTTAAGCAAATATCTTAAGTAATTAAAGTTATTTCTTTCATCTTCAGATTAACTTTATCTCAAACATTTACAGATCAATAACCTATATCATAGCTAAAGCACTTTTTTTGGAATAATTAAACTTTTATTAGTGTCACCCTTAGATACTACTGGAGGGAGCATGCAATGCTGAGAAAACGTACGCACCTCCCGAGAGAAGAGTTGCATGCTTTCTCTCTCTAACTCACCTGTGATTGGTCGAGTCAGTTGGCCAAAGAGGCAAGGGGGGTACACGCGCGCGAGCTCTGCTAACGAACAAAAAAAAGTAACGCACAAACGACAGGGCATAATTGTGGAACATGGCACAAGTATTTTTCATTGTTGAATAATTTGAAGTGTTTCGTGTACCCAAAAAAAATTAACATTAAATTTTACAAGTAAGCTTGCAGAAAACTTAGTATGATTGTGTTACCTGTATAAATTTAGCCCTCATGTTTCGAAACTGCAAAATCACAGTATATTTCTGGGCCTGTTGAGAATAACCATGATACTTTATTGACAATAATCAAATTTTCCTAAATGCAACTGCTGCGTGAGTATATACATAAGCATTAAATACCAATATTAAATATGTAAATATAAAAATAATTATGCTGAAAGAAGAAATAAGACCAAAGTAATTAATGGGCTTGTAAAAAATTTAGATGTATTAACAAGTTGTGTTATAATCATTTTACATAATTTAGAAATGAATTAAACAGAATAAGTGTTGTTAATGCATGAATAAAATTAGATGTAGATGGTAAATGTAATTGTGCGCTACTAATTTTTAAAATGTAATAATTTCTTGCTAACTCTGCGAATATTCTTAATTGATGATCTTTTTTGCTTTTCGTAATAATTAATTCTTAGTTGCAAGTATTTTTTAATAAGAGCACTTAAAATTGTAGATCTGTGCTTTGTGGGGTTGTCAGAATGATTAATTTGTGAAACATTTGACGGTATACTTTTAAGACATTCTTTAAATAAATAATTGAAGATTCCTGCTTGAGACTTATAAAAAAAACCTAAATTTTTTTTCCACAATTTTGCATATTGTTACTATATCGTTACACGGCTTTATCAGACGTCCTCTAGTCTTGTCCTTGTTATAAATCCAGCTATGTATTCAACTATTCCATTTAGGTATTCTTCGTGTCTATTTGGTCCGTAAAAAGATGTTTCGTTAGCTGTTGTACCTTCTTCGCCGCTCTCAATATCATCACTGCTATTTATTAAATTACTGGATTTTTCAATCAAAGTATCTGGAGACACTTGTAAGATCTCTGTATTGTCCAAGCACAAGCAGTTAACTTTATCAGAACCCTTTACGTCTGCATGTACGAGCAATTTCTTAAAAATGCTAATAAACTGATAGCTACTTGGATTATCATTATACCCACATGCACTTCTAATTGCGCTGGAAAAAATCTCTAGATGATCTTGACTCAATTTATATCTTAATAAATATCCTCTGAATTTCCGGATGTACTCATCATAAATACATATAATACCATGTAACGACCAGATCATACCGACGAAACCTGTTTTCCATATGCTATTGATAAATTCTTGTCCATCCAAAGTTTTCAAGTTAGAAATATAGTGAGTGATAATAACAATTTTTTCGCGTACATCCTCAATGTTTTTTTCTGAAATCCCAATTTTCGATTTTTCTTTCGAAAACAATGCACGTGAATTCAATAGATCGAAAGCTTCGTTAACTATTGAACAGAATCTTGCAGTTCCTTCAACATTTTGAAATTATGGTTTTATTTTTAATTTTGTGCTTAGATAACGTAACTCCAAGGACACACTTTCACTAAAAGTTTGAGCAGCCAATCTCACATTCATTTTGTTATCTGTCCAATTTATATGCTGTTTCCGAATTTTTGTCGCATTATGCAGGCCATTGGTATCTTGAAAATTGACAAGGGCTCGCAAATGCAACCATGAAATTATAAGTCCATCTTGATCAACAAAATCTTGCTTGGCAATGGTATTTCTCATAAGTTTTAAAGCATGGCAGGCATCTATGGTTATATAAATATTTTCTTTAGTAATCAGATTCAAAAAATACATACAGGAATCGTCGAATGCCCCTAATTTCTTGCACATAGTAAGGTTTGATTTTAAACCATCAAAAGTAAGGGATACAATTTTTACTCCAGTATCAGTAATGGCTATAACATTGTCTTTTAAAATTTTAGCTTTTTCGACCCTAGACAGAGAGTTAACAAAATAATAAGAGACGGGAATTTTCCACTTGCAATTAAGAAATACCAACATCACTACTAGAACGTTTTCTGCTTCCGGACAATCATCTCCATCACACCTGTCACCAATGTCAATGTAGCCGTACTCCTTGTTATTTATGATGTCAACGCGTTTTTTAATTTTCATCTCATCAACTACGATATTGCATACGAGTACATTGTCAGTCTGGGTTTGTACTTTTCTCTTAATAGCCTTAAGACTGGCTGAAACTATACCAGATGAGCAATCAGTTTTCCTAAACCATTTTTTGATAGTCTGGGCATGAGGTAAACATTTCAATAAGCTGCTGCGAACATAATTATAAGCCTTTGGAGAATACAAATGTAGTGTTGTAGCGAATGATTTCAATGATGAAGGAAAAGGAGTTTTTGAGTTGGATTTTTTAAATAACTTTCTTTAAATTATATATGCATTGGCTGGAAGTGACTCCCACAAATAAAATAAAATAATTCTAGGAGGGAATAGAATTCTTGCAAAACACCAATAAAAAAATGATGTTTATAAAAAAGATTTTATTATTTACAATGTAAGATTGTCGCTTTCAACAATGTATTTCTATTTCATGTAAGAATAATGCTGTGGTATTGGGAAGGTAGTAAAACACTTTGCACTATTAAAAAAAAAAACGTTGTGAAAACCTACTTAGCTTCAGGCTTTACAATCTCTTCTGCTGACGTGAAAAAAAAAAAAAAAATCAACAAGTAAAAATCAAAATTAGTTGAACTTAATCTGTACGGATAAGAAAAATAACAAACAATTTTCTCTCTCTCTCTTTTACATGAAAACATTAAAAAATAGATTTGACTTGATTAAGTTTACACGTTTGTAGCTGGTTAGTACATAAAATACTTAAAAATTTTTTAGCAAAATTATCTTTTACGAAAAATACTTAAAAATTATTTTCACTTACTTCTAGAGTACTACTTATATCTGCAGCTACTAAATTTTTCTTTCACAAGTGCGACAACAGATCTTTAAAATTCTTAATTTTTTTTTTCGAGCGAAACGCCTGCAATCTTTTTGCTTCCAATTTTTTTCTTAGGCTCACGATTTCTGATTGTCCTTTTTCGAGCAATAATTTAAGCATTGAAAGATTTTTCTCTGAGTATTATAGTGATGATAAATCCACATTTCTTAAGTATTTCTTTAGTAATTTATTCGGCTTCGAAGAGATTTTTGAACTAGAATACATTTACATGTAAAGTTATAAAATGTATGTCATGAAAATGAAAAATTTATTTTATACAGTTTCTTTACATTTGCCAGTTATGTATTTCTAAATGATTACTCTCATTTTTTTGGGAAATATTGATCAAATTCGGAAGTGCATCATCATCTGAACAAAAGACAGAACACTCTTTCGATGAAAAACTTTCAATTGCGTTTGAACTTGTGACATCTGTACTTGTGACATCTGGGATGTTGTCCAGATTTGAAAGCCTGGAGGTTTCTTGCAGAACGTCACTCATAGATTCCGATGCCTCATACAAGTCAGAGATATGGTTGTCAAACATTCCTTAATTGATAAGATTTTAGTTGTTGACGTTTTGTTTCCAACTGCAAATGAAATGTATATAATGAAAAAAAAAAAATTTTCAGATTATATTAACAATCGTCACAAATATATTGCTATCACATACTACTTTAAACTTGGTGTGAATTCACTTGGGTAGCAGTTTTTCTTAACGTGTTTGCGCCCATTTTGTGTTATCTCTACGGAAGCAGCATTAAAATGCAAACTGCACAAATACGTATATTTTTTCTCTTCTATATGAAAGTGTTCTTTAATTTTTTGTAACCAGAGTTTTTGGACGTTCACATCACTAGGCAGTCTGATAAAAGTTGTAAATGTATTTTATACATAGCATTACTAGCAGTCAAAATAATGCAGATTCTACTTACTTAAAAAACTCAAACTGCTCACTTCAGCATCATCGTCTTGAATTCGACAATTCAGTATGATGCAGTTTTTAGACATTATTAATAAATAAGCCTATCACTTTCTCATAAAACAATAATAATACGCATGTAATTATAACTATACAATCCACAAATCCACATTAGCGAACGTATTTTTGAAACTTCAATTTTATTAAGAAAGATCAACGTTTATAATGCCGCAATTATAAGGTTAGTACTTCGGCTTGGCAGCAGAAAAGCAGAGCTCGCACGCGTGTATCCTTCTTGCCTCTTCAGCAAACCAACTCGACCAATCACAGGTGAGTTAGAGAAAGAAAGCATGCAACTCTTCTCTCGGGAGGTGCGTACGCTCTCTCAGCATTGCATGCTCCCTCCAGTAGTATATGCTCTAAGGCGTTACCTTAACAAAAATGCCATATTTTTCCCTTTGTTGCATGATGCAGCATGAGAATATTATTATTAAATTATCTAAAATTTCTTCTCGTAGTAAAAAACAAGAAAGTTCATACTGTTTGTGATACTTTAATATTTTATAAAAAATTAATTTTCTAATTTTACAAAGGTATTGCTTATGATCTTTCATCATGACAAAGCTAATGGAAAAACAATTTTTGTACTCTCATGTTCATGCAGCTACAAGTTAAAAAAAAACCAATTGCTGCATATCTACTCCAGTACACTGTCACTTTGTTTGGTAAAACTTATGCTGTTTTGTATCCTCTTCGTCCAAAAAAAGTAATCTGTATAAGATTAGGCAAAGTCAGTGCTTCTTTTTGACCTGTAAATAGAGTTATATTAAATGGGTGACGTATTTCATATAACCCTCTTTTTTTACTAGTCTACATTCTGCTATAGAAAGAGACCTTGTACCTTGAAAAAAAGGTAGTTTTTGTATCATAGGAGCACATTTTAAATCTATGGTTAAAACGTCTTTTTCTTTTCCAGGGACACAAAGTTGTGTTTCTCGCTCTTAGTACGAAAAAAAATGTACACCCTTATATTTGTTAGGGAAATGTATCTCAAAAAATAAACTGTTCTACTGATGGTTACCACTTTATTTAGGGACGATATAATGTTAGAATTAAGACTGAGATACAAATAATACTTTTGTATAAATCTCGATTCACACAGCAAACGTTGCTACAAGAAAACCCTTTCGCAAAGGGCCAGTGGCGGTGCTGGCATAAGTACGCCATCGGTTTAGGCCACACTTACTTCCTCACAGAGCCGTTGACGCGTTTTCATGTGAGTTACTTTAAACCTTTGTGATTCTCAAAATAATGTATGTCTCTTGACCTGAGCATCGTGAATTAACAGTATTTCACTGATAGCACTCAAGGCAATGTACAGTACTAAATTTGCAGCAGCTATGTTATTATTAAAATATTGTTAATATGTACAATCTTAATTTTATAAGAAGCTACTTTGTAGTAAAAAAATTGTTAACTTCCGATGCTCAGGCCAAGAGACATAAATAGTTTTGCCGACCGTGTCAGTTTGAAGCCAATCGCTTGAAAACGCAGTGACGGCTCTGTAAGTAAGAGGGCATGGCCTTAATTGAAGGCAAGCTTGAGCACCATACGTGACACTAGCATTTTTCTGAAAAACACTATTTTTCGATACATTTTAAAATGCTTACGAAAAAGTACCAAATGCCTAAGTGTTGGCTGGATTGAGATTAAGATTTAATTAAAAGAAGGCATTTAAAAAAATGGCTCAATCTAGTCCAACAACTTTTTTAGAGCCGTTTTTCTTAAGGATCTTTTTTTAGTTTATTTTATATATACGTTATTAAGATTTATATGCTATTCACAGAAAAACGGTAATACCAATTTAGGCTCACCCGAGCTTATTTTTTTTGTCTTGAAATCGCTCATCTTTTTCATGCATAACCTTTTTTTCCACATTATAGGTTTTCTGGGTGAGGCGGAAAACCTTTTGTTTTTATTTTAACCATTTTTTTGGACCTATCGCTGACATTTTTTTAAATCTTAGTGTAGTTATGGTTGTTGTGAGTATCAAGATCTAAACACGAATCTTTTTTGTGGCCCAGTATATATAGATTTTCACTGAATAGGGGTAGTTTTCGTCTAGTTTACTCACATTAGTAAGAAAGTATGAAGTTCAACAATGTTCTCAATTTTTCACCATTTTAGGAATTTTGTAAAGTATGTATAAGCTGTTGGGGGATTATAAGCATTAGATATAATTATTTGTTTGAAAGTGCAAAAGCAGAACTGGGAGTTAGGAGTCTCGGGACCCCTTAAAAAAGTGAAGCTGCTTTGTATGTGTGTCAACATTACCCGACATTAACTGTGCTCATAATGTCTGTAGATACACACATACATACACATGTTGAAGCATACACGCACAACTGCACACCCACCCATCCACACACTTATTCACACATTTTTCTGGGACCAATACCCAACAATTCATTGTTAAATTTGTAAGTATACGTGTTTTGCTGAAAAAAAATAAATAATAATAATGAAGTTTAAAAAAATGTACAGCTGATAGAAGATACACGAAGATAAGTTTGTACAGCAGATGTTTAGTAAGGTTTATGTCTAGAATATTACCACAAATTTAATCATAATTGTTTCTTTAATTTTTTTTCTTAATTGTGAACTTCAATGGTAGAAATTTTAGTTTATGCTGGTGCGCTATAAATCCACCATTATTATTTTTATGTTTCAATACCGTTGTCGGTTATTCAATTACCTTGTTTTTTTTTTTAAATATTAGACTTTAATGTACACAATTATAAAACTTTGTACCTACTGTTTTAGAATTGTGTTCCTATGTATAAAACTATTTTGAAACCATAACTTTAGTATAAGATTTAAGATGATTAAGTTTTGTTTACTTGTATAACACTATTGTACTTGAAATAAAAAATTTTAACGTTTATTTGTTTATTAAAATTGTATAAAGTACTCTTTAAAGTTTGATACCATAATATACATAGTTCTAAAGACAGGTCATGTTTGACTCTATCCCTATTTCAAAAAATTGTCTTTAAAATTGGTCATTAATTGTATGTATAATAAAACTTTTCTTGTTAATTTATAAAGATAAATGAAATATACAACTACAACGTTTTTTTTATCAAGATGTTGCATAACAAACAGGGGCAGTAGAGGACGTGGGGATTAAAGAAAAAGTGTCCACGCACTTTCGATTTAGCTGGAGAAATCTACACCCAGAAATTATTCCTTACTTTTTTTCATACGCAAACTGAACCGAACTGAGTCTAAGTAGGACTCGAATGAACCTAATTTCTTTTCACAGCCGTCGCAGGAGACGGAGAGGCATTGAAATGCAGCTGAATGCATCTGCTCTCTCTCATAGCACTCAAACAAGGATCTGCTTGGTTACCACCAGGGAGGTAGAATACTATAGACTTGCTTAATTCAAGGGCTCCGAGCGCCCTGAGCGATCCCAGAACCATTGAGGCTTATACTTATATTTACTGTCTTGGTCGTAAATACAGATATACATCTCAGTGACTCTTGGGTCGTTCGGAGCGCTCGGAGCACTTCAATCGAATAAATCTATTGCAAGTTTCTCCGTGTCATGTATGCACTACCTTAACGGACGTAAATCAACATAATGTAACATACAATTACAAAAAGTCATTCCAAAGCAGTAGTCTCGTATAACATGAGCTATATTTTTTTGCGCAAGCCAAATTCTGATTGTCTATGAATCATGGATAAGTTTTTAGTAAAAGTTGTGCATAATTCCCATGCAGACAGTACAGAGAAGGTTCATGATACGAACGAAAAAAAAAGACATGACTAATGTTTTCGAAGCAGCGGATGGCAGTATGGTCGGTATTGATTCAGCAGATACAAAAAATGCTGTAAATAAGAAGCCAAGTAAGTTAACCAATAACAATCTCCACAATTAACTTAGCAAGATGAATTAGCAATAAATTTTTTTTTGTAATAAAATACCTGGTAATCTAGAAACTTTGCAAAAACAATTCACCTGGATGGAAACAAATAGAAAAAATGAAGTGATTTGTACTGTTTGCACTGAAGCAGTAAAAAAAATCGTTTTAGTCAATGAGAACGGTAGTAGAGAGTCAAGTAAAGTATTCGTACATCTTGGATTTTCTTCGTGAAAAAAATCAATTTCAAGGCTCGAAAGACATAAAAAAAGACCACTTTACAGAAATAACGTTATATCTTTAGATTACCTGAAGAAGCCAACTATTAAGCATCTGCTTAACACGCAAAAAAAAAAGAAAATGATAGCGGCTCATGTTGCGTTGGAGAAAAAGAAAGTACACTAAATCTACTTAGTCAACAAGGATTAGATCTTCGTAGACATGATAATGATAACGACTCTAATCTGAAACAAACTTTAGAGATCCGAGCTGAAAATTTTTCAGAGCTTGACGATTGATTAAAGCGGCGAAATAATTGGCTCAGTCATGATGTAATTCATAAGATTTTGGATTCCATGGCTAACAAGATTGTCAGAAGTAAATAAGATACCACGAAACCAGCTGAGCATTTTTCAATAGTTATGGACAAAACCTGAGACGTATCAGTTACAGAACAGATAACAATCTGCTTCAGAATAGTTTTGAATAATTTATCCATTCCAGAGTTATTTGTTGGCTTTTACTTAGCATCAAGCACAAAATGTATGGGTCTTTTTAACGTACTCAAAGACATTTTTAAAGATTTAATTAAAACTTTAACAACCTGTGGAATAAATGTTATGATGGTACTTCTAACATAAGAGGGCATGTATCAGGACTAAAAACACTGGTGTGGAGGGAAGAACCACAGGCACTTTTTATACACATAATTTAAACCTTGTTGTTCAAAATACGTTAGAAGGCATAACAACAGTTAGAAATTTTATCAATATAGCAAAAGATATGATAAAATTTATCAGGCACTCTCCTAAATGTTTAGCTCAGTTCAAAAATCTACAGACAGATGATGCTGTCCATCCTAAACCTTACTCTCTAACAAGGTAACTAGCAAATATAAGAAAAAGAGCTTCAAGCATAATTAACAATTACTAATTTCACGTAATAAGTTTCGTAAATAATCTCTACTTTGCTTTTAGGTAAAGTTTAAAAGTTTCATCTTTAAAAACATTAAGATTAGATGCTAATTATAATGCTGCTATGAAATTTTTCGATGGGATGATTGATGATAAAAGCGTAGACGGTAATGCTTCTTTCAAAAGCCATTGGATTTTTGAAAAATATGCTGTCATTGGCATTATTTTATCTTTTAAATATAATTATTGATATTTTTAAACCGATAAAGTAACTAAATGCTGATTTTTAGATAACCGAACTATGTATAAATTCATCCCACGAAAAAGTTACACTCTAATATTTTTATATCGTCTCGTTCAACCTAATAATTTATAAAAATGCGGTGTATAATAACTACTGATTTAGTTTTTCGGCTATTTTGATGTTTAATTTTTTATTATTTTAAATAATTATTTGTATCTTAAATGATTTCTAAGTGTGAACTTGTAAAGAAAATTTTTTTGGAAAATTCAGCAAACTAATAATAACCATATTAAAACGTAATTGTCCTTTAATTTTCTCTATATAACTAGTCTTAATTTTATTAAGTCTTTTATTTATGTGTTAATTTATCAAGTGCTTTCGATAGTCATCTTAAAGTAATGTCTTTTTTACAATTTTCTGCTAAATAAATGTACTAGGAGGTTGTGGATCAATTATTTTACCCTTGCTAACACTTAAATTAACATATTAAGCAATATTATTAAAGTCAAATTATTATACATTGACTTCTTCCATCTTAATTGCGCTATGTATATTTTTTTATAGAGATGTCGCACTTATTTTCAGAGTGAAAATCGCTGAAGTGCGAAAAACTTTGTCAATTAAAAATTACAAAGCAGTGAAAAAAGTTATCCGTAAAGTAATTCGCAAAGTTGGTTAACGCACCAGTAGATAAGCTATGGCAATTCCGGCCCAGGTGGGCTCGAGTCGCCAGGCGATCTCGGCACACTCCCTCTCCGCAGCGAGCGGCCCCTCTTTTTGGGTGGAGTGGTCCCTGCTGCAGCCAATGGGCGAGCAGGAGCTGTTGCTTCCTCACATTCTTTGTGCGTGCGCTGCTTAAGGTTGCGTGCGCCAGCTGCAGTGCTGCTTGAGTTTGCGCGCACTGTTTGAGTTTATGCGCAATGTGCATTAGCGTCTGTAGCGCCGCGTGCGCCAGCTGGTGACGTGCAACGCAGTTTGAGTTTGCGCGCGATGCAATGTGCGTAAGTCGTCTGCAGCGCTGATTTGCGCGCGCTGTTTGAATGTGCGAAACCATGTGCAGCTTGTGCACGTGGTAGTTATATGCATACAAAACTTTTTTTGTGTTAGCGAGGGCGTTGCATGATAATGTAGGATGTGAAGTGGTAGGAAAATAATTGTTAAACATTTTTTGTTTTTTAAAATCAGTTTATACTAAATGAAAAATGTACATGATTTACAAAACAATTTTGTTAAACATGTTGTTCTTAAAATACAATGCATTCTTATAGCTCTAGATTATTATTATCATCGTCATCATCATCATCAACCCATTCAATATTAAAGTAAAATTGTTTCATTCGCTTCACATTATGAAGAGCACACATAAATTTGTAGGCTCCGTTGTGATGTACGCAAGTAGTAACCAATCTTGGGAGTTCGAACGGTGGATAGTCTGTCATATTAGTGACCTTACAGCCAAATCTTTCAAGCCATTTTTTTTTTTAAATCTCCAATAACATGTATTTTTGTAGCATTTTCAAGATTCTCCCGTAAAATATTTCCTACCTCTGTATACTCAATTTTTCCCGAGTTCCAGGTTAGTCCATGATTGCAAAGTTCGAGGGATAAATTTTTTTGTTTATACTTTCGAGGTAACTTTCGCCAGTTAAAGGGTGCTTTAAAAAGAAATACTTGGGCTTCTGCATCGTTAGTTTTGAGCGGGAGGATAGCCAATTCTTTGAGCACATAATCATTACCCGGTCTCTTAAAACCTTGCATGTCCACAAAATACTTCATATTTCGCAATCATAGTATTTAATTTTATTGCTTTTTTATTTTTTCGTAACCTTAATTTTTAGGACAAGATCCTTTGTTGGTTGAATATTTATCGACGGAGTTTTTCAGCCCAGATTCCTTATTTCTATCATCATCATCCTTACTTGGGATTTTTTGATACTTAACATTAGTTGTAAAATTACTCATACACGGTTTATGTGACATATTGATTAAACTAAAGCTTATTAAACATATTAATTTTCAGACAATTTTACAGTCTTTATCTTTTGATTTTTCCGCAGATTTTGTTTCATCAACTCTTATGTCTTTCTTCTCGTTTCTTCTCATAAATTTTTCCCACACTTCTTGTCGTCGTTTGTTTTTTGCTTCTTCTTTACTCTAGCTGTTGCTCCGACCTTTATCCATTGTGGTTGAAAATAAACTGATGCTAGCAAAGCCCTAAATTAATTTTATAACTACACAAGTTTCTTGACATCCTCACTCATTGGACTATATTGAACTATACGGTCGTGCAAAATTAAGCAGTAAGCTGACGTATTGGCAGGAAAATTTGTATGTGACTCAAATTCTAGCCTCACATCTACTGGAGCATTTTTCAATGACTCGTTTTGTTTTGAACAATCGAGAACGATTAGAGGTATTCGATTAAGAAAGTGCTGTTTGCCCAGTGAAGGTGTGCAATCTTTGCCATAGTATGAATTTTGAAAATTAGTTTACATATGATACAGCAATGCATACTGGTTACGCGTTATATCAAGATTCAGATCACCATAAGGATAATATTGTGAATTTAAGTAGAGTTTCACATTTCTTATGTTGCAGTGATCAAACATACTGGCGCTTACATTTTTCTGATTTTTACGGTTAGTTTGAAAGGCTAAAATAACGTAACATGTCTTTTCCAACTGATTTGATGTTTTAACTGTCCATGTATGTTTAGATGTGCTAGGTAACAGGGGATACTCATATAATCCCCAAGTTCGAAAACTCATAGGTATAAGCTTGTCTTTTTGCAGATAACTTAATAAACGAATTTTATGATAATCTGACATTACCACATATGGCGTAAGCCACTCGAGCTTCAATATAACTATTTTAAAGTCTTCCCAAGTTTCTACGGCCGTGGGATCAGCAGCATTAGCATTAACTGAAGTTTTTAACACGGCATTTATATCGTTTCTTGCTCTTGTAAGTATAAGCTCATGTTTTACATTAACAACTATTTTACGATAGTCTTCAGCAAAATCTAAAATTATATTTAGTGGAAGCATGATATCAAAGTAGCCGTTATCATTTGTAAGATCATCAGCTTCTTCTCTAACACCAAGCTAACCGGCATTTATCATAAATTTTTGATAAGGACGAAGTGATAACCAATTTTTTATAAGGGTTGTTAATCCAACATTTTTGCACTTGTCGACGTCTATGGCACTTATCTCATATCTTATTTCTTCAAATAAGTGGCAGATTGCGTTGTTTATCAAAGCAGTATTTGTTACTGCTGTATTTCCATCTGCTTTGACCAATCTTCCATAAACATGTAAAGAACTTCTGGATGGTAAAAGACACAAATGTTGATGTTAAATTGACTTTCGAATTTCATCGCTGTTACCATATGTTGAAGATGCATACGGTTAATGAGCATGAATCTCATAGTGTGCAATTGATTCGTCAAATGCGACTGGAGACTGAATACTTAGAATCTCGTCCATTTTGTAAACAACAAAAAAGTATCCAATTTATTTTCCATCAGGGCTTTTTATTTTTAGACCGAGACTTTTTATAAACTGTATGTTTTGATAAGTTAGTTTTCGACGTGTTGGCTGTCTTCTTAGATGTCTCAATGCTTTTATGGACTGTTTTTTCTGACGTCTCAACGGTTTGAGAACTCGTCGTTGACTGAGTGCTGAAGTGCATATTGAGCTACCTATATGATTTGTTTGATTATAAATGATACCCATTATAAAGAGGGTCTTATATGCAATCTTATAGTTATGACTTCACCACGAAAATTAACTAAATTACCGTCCTGATCTACTATACGTACTTGAATATGATCAATAATACGTCCAATAATCGGTAAATAAATTATTTGTTAAGGAACTTCAATAATTTTATATCCTGGTGGTACTGCTGGAAAAAATTCAGAAATCGTGTGCACTTTGTTGCTATTTATGTAAGCTCCTCTTGTAATGTTACATTCAACTCTTAATGCGTTTATCTTCAGAATAGCTACAGGTAAGTCTGAAATATGAGTGGTGTTATTGTTAAGAACTCGCTGAGTGAAACCTAATAGACGACCTATAGAATCCTTAGGTCTAAAGTCAATGGTATGGCTGCACTTGATAACACTTTGAAGCGTATTATTGTTTGGCGTAATATCAAGAGTTATTTTGCGAGGTTGTAATACTTCAATTTAAAATGACCTAATATCTTCGATCTCATAACTACCGATTGGTTATACAATAACTTGATTGTCAACGTAAAATTTATTACAATTTTCATAAATATTTGTAATTGAGTTGAATGACAAAAGCTCTACTAAGCCAAGAACGTAGCTGTGTTTTGGCGATAATTCAATAGGTGGAAAATACTGTGCTTCTAAAGCAGAAGAAGTACCAGAAAGGCTTAATGTTAATGTTTCTTCCATCATTGTCAAAGTACAACTAAGAGATTTCTCTTGATGTAAGAAAGTTACATTTGTTTTGAAAGAAATTTTAAACACAAATGACCGCAGTTGTAAAAGTTAAATTTTTGATAACGCTTATAATTATATTTTACATTAGTAACTTTTAGATATAACATTAAGTCGATAGGTGGCTAAGGATCTCCAAAACTGTCAAAATATACAACATTATTACCACATTTTTGATAAGCTACCCAGTGAGTTCCAGGTCCATTCTTATCATCAAGATTTACTACAGCTGTTTTAGAAAACCACGGGCCATCAGCAGGTAAGTTGTTTCTCATGAATACTCCACGAAAACGTGGGATTTTTAATATTTTAGAATATTTCATCAAATCTATGTTGGTCAGAGCCCGATCAGGTAATTTTACTACTTTGAACTTTTTTTGATTTTTTTTTTTTCGTTTTTTTTTTTTCGTCAAACCTTTTCCAACGTAAGGCTTTAAATAGACTCCTAATCAAGTTTTATGAGGTCTGAGATAAAGATCTTTCCCGAGGGCAATAGATTCCATGGTTTGATTATGTCTCTGACTCTCAGCTAGCTTCTTTTTGGCTGACTTAGTATCATTGATGCTTTTAATAATTCCTGCTATGCCATTGGCTATAGCACCTGTTGCACTTAAACCAGCAAACAAGGGTATCAGAGGTAGAGCTCCACCAATTTGAGTAGGAAGGCGTAAGATGCGGGGAATTTTAACATGCTTTTTACCACCAGATTTTTTAACAGCAGAACGAGCACCTTTCAAAGCACTACAAATAACATCTTGAGCTTTTTTGCTATTGGTATTCATGTCTTGTGAAGCAGCTTTAATAATTGCACTTAAAGCACTACCTTGTTTTTTTAAGCTATCTTTTTTCTTTTCCTTTTGTTAATACAATGTTTCTTCTTCTTTTTCTGCTTCTTTAGCCCCATACCAAATTTAAGCTTCATAGCGCCAGTCACAAAGGTGGCTGCTGCTTTTTCACTAATACTTGAATCTGAAGCTTTAACTCTTTGCCAAGCCTTATCAGTAGCTAAAATTTTATCTGCTTCGCGTCTGGATTTTCAATCTTGTCGATTTTTTTAGTATGCTATATCATGCTCTTTACACGCGGCGTCCAGCGGATTAACTCCTGGATCTCCTCTAGCAAGACGCTTAGCAAGCTTAGTACCAGGCCCATAATACTGATATCCAGGCAAATGAAGCTCTACTGGTAATGAATTTATGATTTTATTTACAAGACCTCGTCCTCTCTTACGATGCATGATCATGATGATACATGATGATGATTAGTCTTCAGAGGTTTAATTATGACTAAGCGTTCGAGAAAACAAATAATGTATTTATAGTAGACAAATTCGTTATAATAAAGAGCTCAAAATATAAAAGCGTTATACTATTCAATTAAAAGATTAGTTGTCACTTATCCTTTATACAGAGCAGACATGGAATCCAAAGAACAATCCATAAAATTACAAGTACCGAATTTTGACGCTATTGTAAAACAAGAAAAGCGTTTCAATCAACATGGTGAACTACTACTCGAATGTATTCGCGCAGTATTTTGCGGTCCATCTGACTGTGGTAAAACTAATAGCTTATTGGCTTTAATCGTGCATCCCAATGGTGTTAAGTTTGAGAATATGTATGTGTATTCTGAATCGCTGCATCAGCCAAAATACAAGTTTTTAAAAGATTTATTGGAGCCTATAGAGGGTATGAAATACTTACCTTTCAGCGAACTTAAGACTGTAGTCTCACCCGACGATGCTTTACCAAATTCTATAATAATTTTTGATGATATAGCTTGTGAAAAACAAGACAATGTAAAGGCCTTTTACTGTATGGGTAGACACAAAAATGTTGACTGCTTCTATCTTTGTCAGTCATATGCTCAAGTCCCAAAGCATCTTGTAAGGGATAACGTTGATTTTTTAGTTTTATTCCGTCAAACTGATGTTAATTTAAAGCATGTGTATAATGATCATGTAAATTCTGACATGCCATACATTCAATTAAAAAATTTATGCTCTAATTGCTGGAATGATGATAAACATGGATTTGTTGTTATAAATAAAGATAAACAAACGAATAATGGTCGCTACAGAAAAGGTTTTGATAATTTTGCTGTACATTTAGGACATACCTAGTGCAATCATTACAGTCAGTCGCAAGACATTGAAGCATCATCATCATCGTCAGCATCATTATTATTATGTATGAACTAGAGAAATTCGTTCTACATTAGTTAGTGAAGGCACGTGAGGCTGTTAGAAAAAAGTACAGACTATTGAAATTTGGGAAAAATGAGGCTGAAAAAGTGCTTAGTGGAACTTTTAAACCAATTACAGACCCTCTAATGGAAATTGTTGCCGAAACAAAAAAACGAAAAAATAATAGTAATAATTCTGTTACTCATAATTATTTTTATAACAAAAACTATAAAGAAAATAATAAAGTTGATAAAGAAAAGCATCCAAAAGACAGAGAAAAGTTTAGTAAAAGTGATATAACATTCGAGTCTGCCATTAGTAAAAGTGATGATGATACTGATTTAAATAATACTATTCAGCATCAATCAGTTGATTCAGCGCAAATTAGTAAGAATTCATTAAATAATTTTTATTTACAAATACTTGATGAAAATCAGAAAGATTAATTAGATTTAAAGTATGGAGTGCGGAAAGAAAATGAGTTGTACAAACTTGGTGATTCGCGAATATAATTTGAAAATAACCATATCAAAATATATGATTTAAAGTATCCAATGACTCTGGGATTAATGGAGCTACTCATCAAAAAGCATCCTAATGAATCTCTGTTGACACAGGAGGATTTTGAGAAATACTACATATTATTAAAAATGTTAAATGTTCACATAAAAGGGTTTTAAAAAAACGGAGCTATACGAACCCATAATAGTAATAAGTTTATTAAAATGATTGCTCCAATGTTCGATCTCACGGTTCGTAAAAAAGGTGGATCGCTGCAACCTCATTATAAAACTGCTCGAATAATGCAACAAGTAGATTATACGCATTAAGATGATCCTAATGAGTTAGTAAATCGCTTACGCTTATTAATAGCTAAAAAGTTGGCAGGAAATACAAGTCTTGACAATGAAATTTGATCTATCATCGAAGAGCTTCGTGAAAGAGGATATATATATTGATGTGCACAATTTTTGCTTTAGTATCAAAATGAGTGCTGATGTATTCGGTCGAAAACTAGGTAAAACCAAAGGCCGTAGCCGAGGTCCTCCTGGTATTGGATATAAACTTACAACAGATGGGCAGTATGACTTAAATAACAAAAGACTGTGCAATGTTGGAACACCAAAACAGCCTCAAGATGCAGTAAATTATGCTTACTTGATTGAAGTAATTAAGAAGTTTGAAAAAGAAACAGATAGCTTCCGAATTTTTGTATTTAACTTACAAAAAAAATTCCCATTCATTCAAGCTGATTCAGAAAACTTAAACCTAGACAGTTAATACATGGAGCAAATCGTTGAAAAACTACATAAGGCAGCAAGGCGTAATTATCCTCGCCGAAAATTCAACATACGTGGTTTAGATGAGATTTGGCAAGCATACCTTGTAGAGATGCAGCCTTACGCTTCCGAAAACAAAGGATATCGGTATATACTCACTGTAATAGATATTTTCTCCAAGTACGCATGGGCTGTACCCATAAAGAAAAAAACTGGTGAAGAAGTAACTGCAGCAATGCATTCGATATTAAAAAAAGGAGGGTGCCAGTAAACATGCAAACTGATCGCGGCAAAGAATTCTATAATGCAAACTTCCAAAATCTCATGCAAAAATATGAAATAAATTTACACTCAACTTACAGCAATCTTAAAGCTTTAATATGCGAGCGATTCAATCGTACTTTAAAAGATTTGATGTGGAAAAAATTTAGTTTGCAAGGCAATTATAATTGGTTGAATTTAATACAAACGTTAGTTATATTATACAACAATAGGAAGCATCGAACAATTAGTGTGAAACTGAAAGACATTACTGCTGAAAATGAATTTCAAGTCTTGAAAAAATTTTTTAAAAAATGTGAAAATAGCAGTAAGCCAAAATTTAAAATTGGCGATAAAGTACGAGTGAGCAAGACAAAACAAGCATTTGAAAAAGGTTATACACCAAATTGGTCGACAGAAATATTTACAATCAGGCGAGTAGCAGCAACAAATCCAACGACAAATCATCTGAAAGATTATCAAGATTAACCTATTTCTGGAGGTTTCTACAAGCACTCACTGCAAAAAACAAAACATTATAATGTATACCTCATAGAGAAGATTCTTCAAAGGCGTGGCAATCGAGTTTTTGTTAGATGGTTGGGTTTTGACAGTACTTACAATAGTTGGACGAATAAATAACTAAGATATTTGAATCACTTCAAGTTTAAAAATTATGAGATTGTAATATGTATCAAGTAATAATAAAAATGTTACATAGAAAGAATGTTTTAAATAAATACTCAAATTTTAGAGAAAATTGTAATTTATTTTTCTCACTTTTTTACATCACACATAAGAAAATATGATGTGTTTTCCATTGTATACAATAAATCATTTACATTTATTTACAGCATCCAATAATTTATTATAGAATTCCTCGTTTTAAAACAAAGCTGCACTTATACTAGTCTTCAGAAAAATTTGAAATTGATCGTCAAGTTTTGCAACTATCTTGGGTCCGAATTTAGGATAAGCTTTTCTTAGTTTTGACACCATGTAGTTTTGGTCAGGAATCAATTCAGAAAGTTTTTTCATTGGGAGAAAATCACTGTCAGCGAATTTGTTGAGTGTTGCAAGATCCATCTTTAACAAACAAAAAAAACATGAAAGTTAGCATAACTTATTCAAACATTACATATGCTGTATGAATATGCACAAATATTTACTATAAGAAAAAAAAAAAAAAAAATGAAATAAAAATGAAAAAAAAAAATACGTTACCTTGACTGTATTGACGTTTTTTATGAGGTGGTTCACTTAAAGGTGATGTCAGCTTCTGTTGATTGAGTTTAACCTTACTTGGACCTCTGCTGAAGTGTAGAATGAGCTTGCCTGGTCGAGACGACTCCTTATATGGTACCGACTCCCCCACTGTAGGCTCATCTGCTAGTGTTCTGTCTATTTTTGAGAAATCCAATACAGGAACAGTCCTTGCAGCTTCTCCTACCTGATTAGCTACCCCTTTTATCGATCCTTCCCTCTTATTGGATGATTCATCTCCCACTATGCTATAATGACCCCATGGTAGAGTATCGGTACAACCAGGTTGCAAAAATCGTTTGTCGTCATGTGCACTTAAAGCAATCTTCGTTTCTTTTTCAGTAAATAGTTAGTGATGACGCGATCTAATAATTTTCTGCTCTCGAGTGATGCTAGTATTTTCAGTCAGACACTTGATGTAATCTTCAAAGGTTATCGTAGCTCCTACAATGGAGCTTTTTACACCTTTAGCTTTTTTAAATAGTTTTTAATTTTAAAATCTTACGCTATACATTTTACTTCGCAATCCTACAAATTCCAACATAATATTACCATTGCATTCATCTTTCATAAGACCAACAATTTTTTCGTTTTCACAAGGCATATTAAAGTCATTGTTCATAGGATAGTCCCACGTGTCAAATTCTCTAATATTCTCACTCATCATATTATAGATATTTTTATTCGTTTTTTCATATATAAGACTATCAGTGTCGGTATACAACAGTTTGCACTAATCCCCAATTTTATTTCTTATAAAATCATAATGAAATTAATACACAAGTGTTTTGGACAGGTCCAAGACACTTAATCCTATGTATATTGGTTTTTTAATAAAAACATCAGTGCGCACTAATTGTATAGCAACAAGCTGCTCGTCAAATATATAACAACTATGAAAATTGGGACGTGAAAATATATGCTTCTTCCCCAAATCTTCCTGCCCACTTGTTAATAAGCTTAACATCAATTCGCTTGCGCTTACTTTCCATTGTTTTTCCAAATACTGCATTATTAAATAATTTGTACAACATCTTCTCAAAGTCATTTTTTGCATTTTGACGTTTTTTACTGTTTAAGTCAATGTATGTTTTTAACCAGCAACTTTGATGAAACTGTATGGCTCGGTAGATTTTTGTTATACGAAGACCATGACTCACAGCTTGCTTGAGTGCCGGATAGTGTATTACATATCGTTTTTTGTCGTACAGAGTAGTCAATAATTTTTTTTGTTTGGATCCTGGAGGTGTCATATGCTCAGCACAGAATAGCAAATCCTTGTGTGCGTTATGAAGAGTTTTGGGGTAAGTAAGATCCACTTCTAGTATATACCCGATTTCAGCATCATCTTCTACATTCAAAATACCTGTTGGGTTAATATTTTCAATACATTTGAAACTAGCGTAAGGCAATGGTTGTGTCATCGCCTAACCATACAAATTATTGACATCATAATACATTAGATATTTTTCATCCATATCATCGCGTTTGCCTTCTTCCATGTATGCATTATTTGCTTTAGCATAGCGATTACAACATTGACTGATGCCACCTCGTATGCCACGCTTAATAAACATAAGCATATCAATATTAGTTAATAATTTAAGTTTGACCTTAAATCAATTATCATCATGAATATTATTATTATTTTATAATGAATTATAATTTAAAAAATATTTTTAACCTTTGTATACTTCAACATGGCATCCTAAGTTAAACCAGGTGTTGTATAATAATGAGCCAGATCTAATTCATATGCTTCGAGACAATTGTTTCGAAAATTTTCGAAAACTTCGGCAAGTAGTAGCACATCAGTCTTCAAATATAAATCTGAATACTGCCCAAGTGTTTGAATGTTAAAAGTATTCCAGATACTTTTAGCATGCTCATACTCTTCATCAGTAATATGAGCTTCGTATAAGCTACTATAAAAATCTTGTTTTGTTGGTACCTTTTTTTCCTCTAGTTTTTCAAACGAGAATATATAATCATACGGGAATATGCCTTTCCTTTTTAATAAATTTATTTGATTCATATCGTAGTTATAATTTGAGAATACACTTTCAATAATTTTCATTTCATCTAAATATGATGACAGTTTGTCGAGAGATGACGGCATAAATTTAAAGGTATCTATGAATCGTAGATTTATATCAGTTCCTTCAACATATTTTGTAAAAGAAATATACTTTTCTTTTATCTGAGATAAAAGTTAAACTCTTCCTGGGAAGTTCTTTGCGAGTTCTTTTATAAACAAATGAGAATCATCAAAATTATCGGTATCATTCGTGAATCATGATAATTAATATTACATTTGCTATGCGCAGAACCTCGAAACCTACAATAGAAAAAATATTTTTTTGTTTGGTGTATGAAATGATAATAACTGTCACAGTAAAAATAAAAAAATAAAAAATATGCATACTTTCCAGTCAGATGACAATGATCTCGTACTTTTTTATCAACTAAACTAAAGGGCTGGTGACATATATGACACAAACAAGCTTGATCATACATGAACTTTTCTGCTGTTGTCAAATCAATCATCTTGATCGGATTTTTATACAATTCTTCCAGTTTTAAAGCAAGAAGGTAAAGAATATCGACAAACCATTTAGCATGTGTCTTATCATTATTGACATCATTTTGTCTATAACTTTTATACTCTGATTGACTATCATCATAACTGCATTTGATATAACATCCAATACTGTATGCTACATGATGTTTATACGCACGTTTATTTTCAACGGATTCCAATAAACATTTAAAGTCCGCATAAACAACAAAAGGTACTCGGTTCTTGTATGTAAAATTTTTAAATCCAAGTCTGTGCTCATTCTTCTCTTTTTTAGGTAGAATAGTTTTGTAACTATTGATATTTTTGCAATCTTCTTCATGGGCTTTAAATTTATCTTTAGACCAAAAGTAATGAAGGCATTTGTCACATATGTTTGCAACATATTGATGTTCAGACAACTGTTTGCGTATTAAACGTGACAAATTTTTAATCCAAACATAATGATATCTATATTCTGTATTTTAATCGTTCTCAATATTGATTGTATTATCATCCTCCTCATCATCAATATAAAAACTTTTAACAAGTAAAAGGTTAACATGATTTTTTTTTTTTGTTTCCTGATAAATGACTAGGACAAACATTACAAGTATTACCTTTCTTTTTTGAAAAATATAAATTGACCGAAACATTATTTTGTTTTTCAAATTTAGAAATTTTTTTTGGGGTAACCGGGAACTCAATATCATTAAAATTTAACTTGTTTTCGTATCTTCTATAATTAGAGACACGATTTGCATTTTTATTTACTGGATGCAATGCTGATAAAAAAGCCCATTAAAAGCATTGATTGTCCGTGTTAACAATATTTACACAAGCATTTTTTTTTTAATGTAATTTGGTAAATCTATAAATGAACTACCTCGCATAGGATTCAATTTATTGATGTTGATGACTAAATTTAATATTGAATGTAAAAACCAGCCAGAACCTGCATCTTCAAAGTCATCCATACTTTGCTCATTTGGTTGTTGCACATTCTTATCAAACCAATCGTCTAAGTCAGTTGTTTGATAAATGGATTGTGACTTTGTGTTAAATAATTTTATATTAGCACTTTTAATGTTATCTTTTACTATAACATATTCAGATGACAACACTGTATTAACTTTGAGTGCTTCATGTTTACTTAGAGACTGTTGTATTCGGTTAAAAAACTGCTTTATTGCATCTTTAAAAAAATTTTTTAAATCTAAACGTTTTAAATTGACAATCAATGCTGTCATGATTCGTTTTTTGAAAGCACTATTAACATCTTCGAGACTTACTGTTTTATTGTTGTCAGCAACTGGAAGTGTTGTTGTTAACGGTATTACTGCTGATGTAAATGTCCCTGCAGCTATACCTTCACCTTGAACGTATTTTGTGAAGTTATTTTAAAACTTGCTTGTTGACGCGAATTCTGTATTATTTTCTGGTTCAAACACTTCGGGTTCATTTTCAAATGCTGTAACTGCTGCCTTAACTTTACGATCACTAACTGATACAAAAACTTCAAACTCATTGATAAATATTTTTGCTGCTTCTACTATTTCTAAGCGATCATAAAGTATTTGTATGAAAGTTTTTAGTAAAGCTATCGCTGATCAAAATTTTTGCAATTCGGAAGTTGATAAGTCATTTTTTTTTTTACTAAAAAAAAAATTACTATTCTTTAGAACTGTTAGACTGCTATCTAACTGAATTTGGATATAAGCAGCATCATATCTATTTATAGGTTGCTAATATGTTTTCCATAGCTAGTGAGCCACATCTTTAAAATATTGAACTATTGCCATAGCTAAAAACTGCAAGCTTACTTGCTCACAGATTACATGAAAATGAGCTGTTGAAGCAGCTCCCATCTTCATATAAAATAAATTTTAGAAAAAAGTAAGCATATGAAGAGGGAAAGGGGGGGGAGATACACAGCTGTTCATACAAAACTCATCACAACGTTTTAGAATAAATTCGTTTTATTTTATTTTATTCTTTATTTTTTTAATTTACATTCAAATTTACTTAATTTTGAGGATTCATACTATCCCTACTGTCACTACTACTACAACTACTACAACTACCACAACTACTACTACTACTACTACTACTACTACTACTACTACTACTACTACTACTACTACTACTACTACTACTACTACTACTACTACTACTACTACTTCCGGCAGGGGTTTTCGCTAGTTTCTCCATACCGGGTGCTTCCCCGGGTGGCGGATAGGGACATCCTCTTTAAATAAAAGGTGACGATGGGCAGCTGGGGTGGCTCTCTGTGGTGGTGGTCGGGGGCGTGGATTGGGGGGCGTGAGTGGCGTTGGCGTGTGTATCTGCGGCGATGTGGACAGGGGACTAGTGCCCCATGCCCCCATCGGTGTGGATGCATGGGCCGGCTCTGCTTGTGCTCCTTGTTCTTCGCTGTTTGCTGCTTCCGTGGGTGACACTGCACTGCTTAATGCGGGCCAACAAAAACTAGCACCCGTCGTGTATGGAAGTAAGCGGTGGTTAAAACATTCTTCTCAGATACATGCATCACACACTCTTACTTAACAAACACAGGGACACTTACGGATTGTTCTGGGTTGCGTGTGGCGGGTCCTTTTCCGGGCTTGCGTTGGGGGCCCGGTGATGGGTGAAGCCGGATGATGAGGCCCGGGTAAGTCTAGGTAGCCACATCTGATGTGGCTGTACGCCTTATAAGCAAAAAAGACGTAGTGGGCCGACTAATCTAGGCTTACTACCACTGAGGAGGCTATATGGCGGCATCTTAGTGCCTTACGCCAGCCCGTTTTGTTGGGTTGTCTGCGCGGTCTCGGGACACCTGCCACTCGTCTCGCTGGGATAACCGTTGTGTACCAACAAATACATACATTACACACAAACACCATTTTTACACTTGTTACTCAACGCCAGGGCAGTCTCCGTGGGTGAAACTAAGAAAGAGTGGCGACTCCTGGCCGGCCCGAGCAAGTAGCGGTCTTCTCTGGTGACAGAGAGGGCTGCTGCCCTGGTTTTAACCCTTTTCAAATACTTATTTTTAGAAAAAAGGGTAGTGCTGGTCTTCGCGGGTCAGTACGACACTGAAAAGATGCCACAATGAAGAACGTCGATGCAAAACAAGTACCTCAGGTGGAAACCTCTCTGAGGGGATCCGCCGGCAGTTCCAATCCGGTGAAAGCCCGGGTGACTGACGCAGGCCCCACGGATTCTGGGGGGGGCCACAAAGACGTGTCTCATGGCCAACAGGGACTGCTAAATGTTCCATGGCCTTTTCTTAGAGACAAAGAACGAAGAGGAAGCCTGTCGAGTATAGGCACTAACGACACCGAGGTTAGCAACGTGTCGATATTTAGCCACCAGACCCAGGAAGAGCTTGCCTCTTTAAAGGAAATCAGCAACGAATGACATTACAGAGACGCTACAACTGATTAATGATAAGAACGGCAACGCAGCGAACGCTGTTAAAAATGGGCTCAAAGCAGCGCTTAAGCATCTTCAAGAGGCAGAGGTGCTAAGAAAAAGCTGTCTTATTGAAGAAGATTTGTATATCAACGCTTTAAAGTCGTCATTTAAATCCCTGCAGTGGAGAGAACAAAGGCGAGGTAGTTTCCGACGACATGTACAGAAACGAACCCTGAACATTGCCTTAAAGGAAATAGAACGAAGTAAGAGAAACAGAAGCCCATCAAACAGCCCTGAGAAACGCCAGCAGGCTATGTCTTCAAAGAAAAAGAAAACAGGCTGGGGCAATCAAGAAGAAATTCCACTAAATGACAAAACAAGCTGGAAGAAAAAAGTGGACGCCACAACAACAGTAGTAGTGAAGATGGCTAAAGGACAGACCTTTGCAACAGTGCTGAAGACTATGAAGGCAAACTTTGACCCCGATAAGGCTAAAGTGGCAGTTTAAAGTGTTGTCACTACAATAAAAGGAGACATACTTATTAAAGCCAAAGATGTAGAGAATACTACTGCATTCTCACAGAAAATTGAAAAGTCGATAGCCGGACAGGGTACTGTCAAAATGAGCGACAGAAAAGTGACATTAGAGGTCCGAGACCTGGATGCCATTGTAGAGGAAGATGAGGTCAAAGAGGCTTTCGCTAGGACTTTTAGACATCAGAGCCAGGAGCCAGAAGTTGCTCTTTTAAAGCCAAATACCAGAGGACAGAGGCTGGCTCTAATAAAGGTGGATGAAGCATCTACTAGACAAGTAGAAAAGGAACGCAGGTTACGAGTTGGCTTTGTAAGCTGCCGAATTCGAAGAAGAATCGAAGTAATAAGATGTTACAAATGCCTGGGATATGGACACGTCTCGGACAACTGTGAGAATGGAAACAGGTCCAAGCTGTGCTTCCGGTGTGGAAGCTCAAACCACCGGAAGAAAGAGTGTCCAGGCCCAGCACGGTGCTTCCTTTACCCAACATTGGACAACAAGCACGAAGCAGGCAGCGGAAGCTGCTGTTTATTCAGAAGAGCCCTCAAAGAGACCAGGGATAAGGCCCAAGCAGGATTAAAATAAGGCAAAAAGGCCTTGAGTTGAAAGACAGGCTTATGTAGACCCACGCTGCGCTGGGTACTTTTTTACCTATCAGCAAGGGAAAGCATTAAGCTTATAGTGGTGCTGGCTGAGTAGGCGGCCTACTATGAAGCGCTAGACAAGGTGCTGGTCCTCAGGGAACCTGAGTCCTGTTTAGGACTCGAGAGCATCAGCACCTCTAGCAAATGGTGGCGAGTTAGCTTGTTAATGCTGTGAGACTTGATGGTCTCCCTGATGGCTCCACCCTGAAGTAATGCTAACGTGGTTCCGGGGTGGATCAAAAGCCATGCGGCATGGGGGGGGTTTAGTGGGTATGGGTGGTCTAATAAAAAAAATCCACTGAGTCCCACACCATCGCTGTCCTTGCAGTGTGCCTTAATGCATTTTTCCTCCCTCCACAAAAAAAAAAAAAAAAAAAAAAAAAAAAAAAAAAAAAAACAACTACTACTACTTATACTTTTCCTTTTTTTTCGCCAATTGAAGAATTTGGTATTGTATCATTTTTTTATTTCACAAAAATCATTTACATAATTTTCTTTAATAGGTCGCTTTCGACTTGCTCTTTTTTTCGCGGCTAATGCTAAACTCTGTTGCTTAAGATTCTCTATAGCCTCTCTTTTTTTTTTAGTTTTTTCAATTCTTTTTTTAAGCCGTGATTCCTGTTTTAAGATTCTTTCACGTTCATTTATCCGTTCGCTTATAATCTTTTTCATTTCTCGTTGGATTACCCTTAACCTTTGGTTTTAAAGAGCTGTCTCCGCCCTCAAGGTTAAAATATTCGGATCTTCATCAGTCCATTATTGTAGATTATTTGGCAGAAGCTCGTTGTCTAACGGTACTACCCGTGCTGCAACAAGTAAAGAATCTTCATGCTGTGGTGTAAACTGTTGTTCACTGAAAAATAGAAAATTTTTTTTTTTTTTTTTTCTCTATTATTATAATATTTAAACTTTCAACGTAACATAGAATATCTTTTTCTTCTTTTACTATATTCATCGTCATACTTGGTATTTGTGTTGGAATGTTTTCCCAATCGGCTGCTACTGCTGCTACTGTCGGCACTATTTGATTCAGTGTATGCGAGATGTTTTCTTCTTCTCCTTCTTATTTTCGTTCGTCTTTTATTGGTTGTGGTCTTGTTTAAAAACTCCAGTTTTGCTCCATCCACCACGAAACCGACGATGATAAAGCTGTTAAGGGCGTACCAACAGCTAACACTTCCTCTACCCATGCAGCTTCAGACGCTGTACGGGTATTTTCTTCTAAGAAAAAAAAACAAAATATTTCTTAAGAAAACATTACAAAATATAAAGATTTAACATAAAACAATAATTTCTTTCTTACTATATTCTTCTTAAAAAAAAAAATCTAATGTGGGAAGTGCTTCTTGGGCAACGTCTCTAAGAGGATTCATAGCAGCAGCAGCATCTTGATCATGATAAACAGCATCTGCTAAGGGATCCTTCTCCGTGGATATCTCTTGACTCGCAAGGTCCACATGGTGTACAATCGCCTGCTCTTCTTCTTCTTCTTCTTCATACTCCCTTGCAAAAGTATTTATCGCACGACAAAAAAGTCGTTCGTTGTACCTTCTGATATCACCAGTTGATGTTTTTTTCACCATTTTTGTGCTGTAAAAAATATTACGTCCATAAAACCTTTACTATTTTAATAAAAAGATTTTTAAATTTAAATCAAGAGAAAGAAAGGAAATTAGGAACTCTCAACATCATTGCTGTGGAGAGAGTTAAAATATAACTTTTGCCAATCATTTCTGTGGCCGAAGCGATTGATCAGATGTAAAAAAAAAAAAAAAAAAAAAAATGAAAAAAAAATAAGAAAAATAAATAAAAAAAACTTATGAGGGTGAGAAAGAGTAACGCTTAATAAATTATGAAATAAAAGTACCTTATTTTGTTGAAGCATGATGATTCCTAGTCGTGTGAATACTCCCCAAGTTGCTGACTCCTTGTGTGATTTACTAGGTGATTTGAAATTAAGGTCAAGAGCAGTTCTTAAATTCTACGGAAAGTGCATGAAAATGTGTAAAGGAGGGTGAAAAAGGGCGTAAGTTATTTCTGATTGGCTATTTGAAAATTTGAAAAACCTATCGTAGAAGGAAAAATTCATTTATGCGAAAAATTACCTGTATGCATGAGACCAAGGGAGAGGGTTTTTGCGCATACCATAAGTAAAAAACATAGTTTCGCATGCTTTGCACATTTTTGAATGGAGGGGACTGCAGAGGCGGGTGTTGCTCTAGTATCTTTTTCTAACTGCTGTTTTGGTATTGCACTTACACCCTTTTCTAACGCAGCTGTTATGTTATTGGATCGGAGTAGTTGCTCTAAAATTAAGAAAAGCAGAGTAGCACTTGATTTTAATCATTTCGAAATAGCACTTTGAACCATACAGTTGGTTATTATCATTGCAATGGCTAGAACGCGACCAGTTTATCCGACAAGTGAAAGTGAACTTAAAGAGGATTTGGAGTTCCGGAATTTCTTAAGCGAGATGCCACCTAGTGTTATTAATATCTTGGACGAAATATTTCCTGAACAACTGATAGACGACAATTTCTGGGCAGACTCAATACTTTCATGAACTTATGATGAAAACTCTGCAGTTATCGGTAAGTTTTTTTTTTTTTTTTTTTTTTTTTTTTTTTTTTTTTTTTTTTTTTTTTTTTTTTTCATTATCATCCAAAATTTATAATTTTAAAATTCATTAAAGTTCGGGAATCACCGATCTCTCAATTCACGGAGAATTTCGACGCTCTTCGAGCAGAATGCGTTGCGGGGCAAATAGTTTCTATAGATCTGCCGGTTGTATTACAGTCAGCTGAAACTAAAATTAATATCGACAACATTGAAAATTTTATATTTGAAAGTAAGTTTAATTACTTATAATTACTTTTTTCATTCTTCTATAAATGTTTCTTTTTCTTATTTTTTCTTTTTAGCATTATTGAAAAAATATTTTTTTTGTTTGACACTATGTAGATTGTTTTGAAAATCATAATTCGAGACCATGTTCTTCAGTCGGTGACATCGATGTAGTTCGAGACTCACCGATCTCCTCACCAACTTCTTCGTACACTGAGATTTTTGATGCTCTTCGAGCAGCCACAGCAGCAGAATTTATTACAGAGCAAACAGCTCCACTTGATCTGGCGGTAGTCTTACAGCCGGCAGAAACCAAAACCACCATTGTCAATGTAGAAAATTTTAAATTTGAAGATGAGTTTAATTACTTCTAATTATGTTCTTTCTTATTTTCCTAAACGTTTCTTCCTCTAACTTTTTTTTTGTTTTGTTTTTTTTAACATTATTTTTTATTTTGTTTAACAGATTATAAGGATTCATGTCCCTCAGGTGGTGAAACCGATATAGTTCGAGAATCACCGATCTGTCCAACACCATCGTACACGGAGACTTTTTATGCTCTTCAAGCAGCAATAGCAGCAGAGCATATTACGAAGCAAACAGCTCCACTTGATCTATCGGTAGTTTCACAGCCGAAAAAAAGTGAGTTTTAATACTTTTAATTTTTTTTTTTCTAATCTTCTTAAACGTTTCTTGTTCTCATTTTTTTTTTCTTTCTTTTTAACATAATTTTTTTTATTTTGTTTAACAGATTATGAGGACTCATGTTCCTTAGGTGATGAATCACCGAGCTCTCCAACTCTTTCATACACTGAAAGTTTTTACTCTTTCGAAACAGAGATTGGGAGTATTTCACCACAAAGAGTACCTCTAGACTTAAGCACATCACTCCAGTCAGCACAGGGGTCACAAATTATCGATTTGTATAAGCTGAAATGTCGGAAACATTTCCTATGAAAGAGCGCTCAATTTATTTAAAACTGAACTTGTTGACGTGGAAACGGTTTTCGTCAAGAGCCTTGAAAAAAAAAATACCTGGAAGAAGTACTAACATACAAGTATGTATATGCACACATGATAGAATATAATAAAGGTGCAAGTCATTCATGTTTTCTACACTTTTAGAGTCGTTAATATTGAGGAGTATGGATGCCCAGCGCTTGCACAACTTAACGAAGCCTATTTGCCATGCAAATACCATGCCTTTAACATTAACTCTTCATGTGCTATCAGACATGTTTCTGCAATAGGGGATTGGATATATTTTAAATTAAATCGAAAAAATTTGCTTAGTTCGATGCATAAAGTAGTTCTTCCTCATTAAAAATTTTTTTGCCAATAATAAAGAACTGTTAGAAAATGTAAATTATAATTCCAGAATAAGATGTAAAAATAATTTTTAAAAGTAAAGTTGTGCTTCTGAGCTATTAAACTGACCGATTGTATTCACAAGATCGGCTCAGGCACTCGGAGGGAAGGAAAGCTACATCTCATGCTTGCTCATGAAGAGAGATTGCGCAATTTCACGCAGCGCTGTTGGGTGGGCAGATGTCACTAGCTCTGATAAAGAAAAGTTATAAATACAGGTTGTATATTATTATTCACTCAGTTTTACTCATGTGACACAAGTAGTAACAGCAACGGTAAAAGCAAGAGCCTTGTTAAATAGAAAATATATTAGAAAAAATCATTTTTAATTTAAATATTCACAATTTCAAAACACATCATGGATTTCATCATTAGTATCCACGGCTTTTATAATGCTGACAAACACTTCATACTAAAAAAATTTTCAGTGGTTTCCTTGCAAGGAAACGTTGTTGACCATTGGATAATCAAGCCATCTTGCAATTTAAATGATTTACCGTCTGATAGCAAAAAACATAATAATCACCAGACGGTAGAAGTCCACGGAATCGAATGGTTTGAGGGTGATGTTACTTTGAATGACTTAAAGTATCACCTAATAACTATTGCCAAGAACCTGAAAAGAATGTATACTTGCGGAAGTGATGAAGCTAAGTTCATAAGTTCAATCCTGACACGTGAAGTTCACAATTTGTCCCAAATGCATCGTACTTTCAAAGACTTTGAAGACAAAGTCTCTTCTCCAGTATACCTTACACACGGACAAAACCATTTTGAAAAGAAAAAACTATTTTGTGCCCTACATAAAGCACATTGAATTAAAACAATGGTTTCTGACTAGCATATTAATTAAGTCATCAAAGCAAGACAGCGATTTATATTATGCAGCATATCAACGCCTTAAACGACAAAAGCAACAGCGTACATGGATAACCGGCTACGACGTGCTTGGTTAAGTGAAGCACATAATATAAATAATACTCATAAATTTTTTCCGCCAAATTTTTATGTATTTTAAGAACAACATGTTTAACAAAATCGTTTTCTAAATCATGTACATTTTTCATTTAATATAAACTGATTTCAAAAATGAAACAAAAAATGTTTAACAATTATTTTCCTACCACTCCACATCCTACATTATCATGCAACGCCCTCGCTAACACAAAAAAAGTTTTGTATGCATATAACTACCACGTGCACAAGCTGCACATGGTTTTGCACATTCAAACAGTGCGCGCAAATCAGCGCTGCAGACGACTTACGCACATTGCATCGCGCGCAAACTCAAACTGCGTTGCACGTCATCAGCTGGCGCACGCGGCGCTACAGGCGCTAATGCACATTGCGCATAAACTCAAACAGCGCGCGCGAACTCAAGCCGCACTGCAGCTGGCGCACGCAACCTCAAGCAGCGCATGCACAAGGAATGCGAGGAAGCCACAGCTCCTGCTCGCCCATTGGCTGCAGCAGGGACCACTCCACCCGAAAAGAGGGGCCACTCGCCGCGGAGAGGGAGTGGGCTGAAATCGCCTGGCGACTCGAGCCCACCTGGGACAGAATCGCCATAGCTGATCTACTCGCACCTTCCCAGCAAGAAGGAGGCCTGGGTTCGACTCCTGGCTAAAGCAGATAACTTTTTTCACTGCTTTGTAATTTTTAATTGACAAAGTTTTTTGCACTCCAGTGATTTTCACTCTAAAAATAAGAGTGACGTTTCTATTAAAAAAATATACATAGCGCAATTTAGATGGAATAGGTTAATGTATCATAATTTGATATAATACTTACCCATCGATAATTAACATTAATATTTCTAATATTATTAGAGATTTTTTCGATGTGATGATTGATAATAAAAGCGTAGATGGTAATGCTTCTTTTGAAATATGAAGTATGCAGTCATTGAAATTCTTTTTTCTTTTAAATATAATTATTGATATTTTTAAACTGACTAAGTGACTAGATACTGATTTTCAGATAACCGAACTATGTATAAATTTAACTCACAAAAAAGTTACGATAAACAACAAATTAAAACTTGAAGACGTAGGAACAAAAATTTGACTCACTTACTGAGGAAAGTATTTTCAGAAAACCAGAAAATTGGTATCAAAAACTTTATCATAAAACACTGTATTGATGTCTACTAATGATCATTTCAGCAATGGTACAATCACTTTTTTTAATGAATGTGAGAACTTCTTGACAGGAAAAAATGTGGACATAGATAAAATCGTTTATTTTTTTTTGACGTTAATCATTCTATAGATTGTCTTGATATTAATAGGGTTGAATTACGTAGGCAATTTTCTTTCGATATTGTAGCCTATGAAAAAAATTAATAGAATGATTCAAAATCATCAAAAGTGGATAAAAGAAGACGTATCGACAAATTGAGAAAATTATGGAGAATATTTCACAACAATTTAAAAACTAAGTCTTTAAAAAATGTTTTTAAAATTTTGAAAAAAACCCAGATATTTACTCATTTATTTCAGAATATTTAAAATAAGTCAACCTATAACTGGTTAAACCCGGATCATCATGTATGTGTGAAAGATCTTTCTCTGTGTTAAGACGACTACTGACATGGTTAAGTTTAACTATGACACAGAAAATATTAAATAGTGTAACAATTTGGAATGTGTACGAAGAAGAAGCTTAATGTTGGGATTCGAGTCAAGTTACTAATTAATTCACATTTGAAAATTATAAAAGAAAATGTACATTCTTAATAATATAAATGACACAAAAAATTAAACTTTTATGTAAACATTTGAATTCAATCATCGAATTTTATGTACACATATATTATAAGAATGTGACCCTTGATAGGGACCCATACGGTAGAAAAAAAGCCTAAATCCCTGCAATTTGACCAGTTGGAAGCCCTAAAAATCGAGAGTTGTAGGTTATTTGGTTATTTTGTTAATAATTTATTTAATTTATATATTTGTACCTCGCTGCCTCCGGGTAACTGAGTAAAAATGCTTGTGACTTAGTTAAAGTTGTTAATTAATAACTTATTGTAGTAAAGTATTATTAACTAGCTGTTTCCTGGATTACTGGGTTTAAAAGCTTGGGATATTGGGTCATTAGAAATCGTTAATTTAAGTTTTGTATATATTCCCCACGCAGAAAAACTGTGCTCCACTGCCCCTGAAAACGAAAACTTATGTTCCATGAATAAGAACACGTTCCATGAATAGACACACTTGTCTTATACATGTTGAAGAGCAACTGCTGTATGTCAATGTACAATGATACATCTTACTTATATATGAAGTAAAGTCGCTCAAAACGTTGTAGTCACAAACTACGAAAACCACTGAGCCGATTTTGCTAAAATTTTGGATACTGATTCTTGGTGATTCCCAGATGGTTTTTTCAAAGTTTTTTTCTTAAAAAATTTAATAACAATAACGATAAAAAAGCTCAAAGTTTTACTAAAATAAGGCAGCTTTAAGCTTTAGTTCAGTAGGATCTGCTAAGTGACATTGAGGTAAAATTGAAGCAAACCGCAACCAAAGATAGTAATGAGTAGTTATAAGATGCCTCATCGAGTTGTCGATTATCGGGAACCTTTATCGGCAGTACACCAATAGCAGTCATGTTAGTCGTGCAGCTGAGTATCCCAGCTATCGATGACACTCTTATTTCATGGGAAAGAAAAATGAATCGGTTGTACCCCAGATTTCTAAGATAACTTAGTGCCACAGAAAAATAGGCGTTCGGAACGTCAACATCTCCAGGATAATATGTGATTGTCCAAGCATGCGAGCGTTTAATAACGCATCAAGATACTGTATTTTAGCATTTTTGCTACGAATTTTTTTCCGTGCAGATATAGACTTGTCACTAGTAAGAATTAACAATAGCAGTAGTAGCTGTTTCTTCATGCATATTTATACATGAATGCATGTGTTGGCTGAATTATAAAAGTAAGTGTATAATGTTTATTGAATAAAGGTCAGCTCAGTGAGCTGCTTACCAGCTAGCAGCAGCAGCCATATACTGTATACCTTGAGGTAGGAGAGATACAACGTGATGAAGTTGCAAAATTGTGTAAGTTTTCAGAGAGTCACTCCCAAAGCCAAGATACCAAATGTCATATAAGAACCTTCATTTAATAAATAAAGGATATAATTTATATAATGGATTTTGAAATAAGTTAATATTCTTAATTTGCCTAGCTTTATGTGTGATGACAATATCTACTACTTCCAGCAAACATCTATTTTCCAAGTTATTAAAACAGTGTTTTTTTCTGTAGCCATTTTATTATCCATACGAAAAAATGTCTACACTGTAAAAAACTATGAATTTATTGATCTTCTTGGAAATATCATTAGCACTAATTTTTTTAGCAAAATTTCATATGACAGTGCCTTGACCTCTTCGGGCCTTATGACAAACAAATAAAACATTTTAGTAATGACAAAAGTTAAAAAAAAATAGATACAATGCTAACAGACTTACTGGGTACGTTTTTTAAAAATCGTAAAGAAGCTACATAAGCTATTGAGCTAGTAAGTCACAAAAAGCGTCAAAATAGCAGGATATATCAAATTTGTAGACAGATATACTCGTAAGCAAAGAAAAATTATGGAGTGCCAAGATCCAACTTTCTCGTTTAACCGCCTTACGCATAAACAAGTTATTTTAGAAACTTACATGACATTTTAAAAGCATAACAGATCCAAACAAACTGTGATGGATGTTACTTAAATTATACACATGCTTCTTATTTATGTTATAACTGCTAAAGGTAATGTGTTATATTTAAAGAAATTAAACTTTTATGGTAATTTCTTTCTTTCTCTAATATTTTTGTATCGTCTCGTTCAACCTTAAAATTTATGAAAATGCGGTGTATGATAACTACTAATTCAGTTTTTTAGCTATTTAAATGCGTAATTTTTAATTATTTTAAGTAATTATTTGTATCTTAAATGATTTCTAAGTGTGAACTTGTAAAAAAAAATTTTTGGAAAATACGGCAAACTTATAATAACCACATTAAAAGGTGATTGTCCCATGATTTTCTCTATACAACTAGTTTCAATTTCGTTTAATCTTTTATTCATGTGTTAATTCATCAAGTGCTTTTGATAGTCATATTTGAGCAATGTCTTTCTTACAACTTTTTGTTTAATAAATGTACTAGGAGGTTGTGGATCAATTATCTTTCCCTACCTAACACTTAAATAAGCATATTTAACAAGTTAATTCAACATATTAATATAGTTTAATTAAGATTACAAGATCTCCTCTTTCATTATACTTACAATATTTCGAAGTACATAACTTTGTCTTTTTGCATATACTTATCGTGCTTATGACGCATGAGAGATATCACTCGTAACGGTTTTAATATGAATTTACTCATATTTTAACACGCCTCCTTAAATTTATATTACAATCTCAATTTTAATATCTTCAACTACTTTATATTTTAAGCATTTATAGTCTTTTCAGCATGTGTGTGTGGAAATGGCCATATTCTGTCTCTCTCAACTTTACCACTGTACACGCGAGGGTCGTTAATTCGTTCCCCGTACTTGACGTAAATGGCAACATTGCCTAGCATGGTCGGTAATACGATGCACAAATGGTAAAGTAAACGTTACAATGTGGGCAGACAATCAACAGGCTTTCTTAGTCTGAGAGGTCTATGTCAAGCGGAAGCTACAAGGGTATTTGTTTACAATCTGTCAGTTTGATTAAAGCACTCAGTGATATGCAAGAATCCATTTCTTGATAGTAATTTGTATCAGAAAACATATTTATAAAATTTGTAAGAAAGCTCATGACAAGGTAGCTTCTTATTGCTACCTTAGCCTGGAACGATGACATACTCTATTTCATTATCATCATCATCATCATCATCATCATCATCATCATCATCATCATCATCATTATCAAATCATTTGCAATATAGTTAAATTCATGTTAATAATTCATATAACCTTCTTCTACATTAATAACACTTCGTAGTCGTCTTGGCAGAGAATTATATAAAACATTAAAAACCTAGATTATAAGTTGTTTATTGTGTATCTATCTATTGAATAAAAAATATAAAATTTTGGAAAAAAAAACATTTATCTTGTTTATCTTCGTTTTTTTTCATTTTTTATTCTGTTAAGGAAAGCGTTTATGACAAAGTATTTTGAATCATTTTAATCCATTTATTTTTGCGTCTGTTGATAAAATTTATATGCATGTATCACACCTGAAAAAACATTATAGAATGAATGGTAATTCATTGAGATTTTTATATAGATTCCGCTTGAAAGGACTTATCTCTTAGATTGTTTTTATTTTTTTTTTTTGACGTAAGTCTCTTACAAAACTGTATTCTTGTCGCAGCGTATCTCACTCTTTGGCTACTCGTGAACCTTCAAATAACCCGTAAAATTCCACTGGTAATAAAAAAATTGTTTAAATGTAATGCATTTAATTTAAAATGTATACCTGTAAGAAATGTCAAGATACTGAAGTAGAGCACTTTACTTGTTTTAAAACATTCGTGCATTAACAGGGAGTAGGAGGTAGGAGGTCAAAGTAGAAGGCTCTCTATGTAACTTTGATGAAATCAGTAATGCCAACTATTATTTGAATTTTAAATTACTTGAAGTATTAGTTAAGAAATGTAATCTGGAATAAACGTTAACTGTGAATAATGTATTTTTGACTATTAAATAGTTAATTATTGTTATATTCATTTAAAAAAATTACAATCATATGATGCAAACGTATGTTGGCAACAACATTTTGGAATCATACAATACGGGTATTTTCTCTTCAATATTATTTATTGCCTATCCTAAATAGTAATTATTTATTTAATATTTTATAATAACTATATACAACAATTAATTAGATTAATGCAAATATTTCATGATTTACAGATTTTCATTCTCATATAATTTTTCAAATTAAAAAAAAAAAATGAATGTCGAAAGGATTAAAAAATTGATTGTATTTTGTTTCATATATGTAAAATATAACTTATTATTATTTAACTTGCATTCCAACTTAAATGCATTAAAGAAACAATGGCTTTTTAATCCAATCAAGAAAATTTAGCTAGAATTAAGATATTGAATAAACAAGGTGTTTACTTTGCCGATATTGCTGCCTAATTACGTTCCAATATTAAAACGGTGCGAAAGTGGGTTGGAAGATATGAACTTGCAATGGAGTATAGCGTGGAAGTTCGAGATCAAAGATATCGTAAGCTAATATTTCTCATAAGTAAAAAGAAATTAAAAATAATAAAATTAATAAGAACAATTTATGACGTTTTAAATCTACAATCGATAATACAATGTAAAGCACTTGCTAAGATTATGTATCTCATTGAAATATTCTCACTTTAAGTAATTTAATCAATGATAACAACTTACCAAAATTTAAAATTTATAATATTACCGAATTTTTTCCATCGTAAAAAAAATTATTTACACTTATTTATTAATTTTTATTATAATACGTCATCTTTACAGAAAATCAGAGACGACATAAATGAGACAACGATGATACTGCTCGACGTAAAGCCCAAATAGCGTTAGATCCACATTAATCGTTATCCAGATTACCAGCAACATTACATTTAGATGTTGGTCGTAAGTCTCTATACAAGAATATAAAAACAAGGACAAATTTTAAGTATCGGAAGGCACTTAAAAAAATTAGAGTAACAGAACCAGCATAGAGCAGCAAGGATTGAATTTGCAAGGGCCAATGTAAATAAAACAGCAGATCAGTGGAGAAGAACAGTGTTCATCGACGAAAAAATTTTTTCTACAGACAAAGATAGAAGATCTGGAGTCTGAAGGTTTGATAACACCCGGTATGATAAACGAAACGTACTACCACAGACCCATAGTGGTAGAGTGACTGCTGCTTACTGGGCATGGGTAAGTGGACACGGACCAGGTGAAATCGTAGATGTTGGGCAACGTCTGAATGCAGCAAATTATGTGCAGTTGCTTGATGAAGTTCTTCTTCCATCAGTCAAAGAACACTTTCCTGATGCTGAAGAAGTAACTGTTGTGGAGGACAACAACGCTGTGCACACTGCGTGATTAGTTCGAGACTGGAAGACTACCAAGAACATCCCTTCCTTTAACGACTACCATGGCCTGCTGAATCTCCGGATTTAAATATTAATGAGAACGTCCGGTCCCAAATGGTTTGAGAGTGGAGACCTGGGATGGCTCGCATTTCAATTGCAAGGAAAAGTTATCACTTCATGGAGGCAACTGCAAGATAGGCCTGAGTATTTTAATACGTTGTCTGATTCTATGCCAAGACGACTACAAAGTGTTATTACTGTAGAGGGAAGTTACATAAATTATTCACATGAATACAACTATATTGCAAATGTATTAAATGGTAAAAAATTATTTCTAAGTAACAAAAAGAGTGTGTTGGTGTTTTAAAAAAAATTAAAATAATTAATAACAATATTTTCTAATGCAACAATTGATGCAAAATTTACAAAATTACTAGCCACACTTAAATTATTGGAATTCTCCTACGAAGCCAAAATATCTCTTGAAAAGATGATGTGGTATTACGGACACCTGTAACCAAAACACAGCCGTGTAAGTTTTCTTATGTATGAGACAAACATATTTTTTCAAGATCACTCATAAACAATTCATACTGTATGTTTATTGATTTTCAACAATTTGTATACTTACACGTTGTTTTGCAAATGATCTATAACATTTTTAAGAACAGCTATAAAAGTAACAGATAGTCTTCGATACTACTTCATCATACCATTGAAGCATCGTACACAAAAGCAGTGGCAAGCTGTTTCATTATTATAGATAAAAGTGTTTTATAATTTTTTTTAAATTTATAATAACTTATAAAGTGTTGTAAAAGAGATTAATCCAGTAAATACTCGTATTTAGTTTTGGTGCTTATTGATACCTTCTTAAAAAGTCACCATTACAATCGTCTTTGTATTAATTAAAATACATTCATTATTTCACCATATCAGGATACAAGGCAGCAACCGCAAACTTGATTATAACAAACTTGCTTCGGCACTTTATAACTGAACCTGGACTAAGAAGAAGTAAAATCAGCTTGTCAGCTAATTTCTACTCTGAAATAATTACAAGTTATATAAGCACCCACTTACTCAGCACGTATAAAAAAACTATTGTAAAATAATGCTTATTTATTTAATGAAATTACCTTTTAGTTGCATTATTTCTATTCACCTGCATACCTTGTATCTTCCCATTATTATTGGGTTAATATTTGCATGAAACTCTATGGAAACAATTAGGAGCATGTTTAACTGACACTTGAGTGGTGTCAATCTTCTTCTCAGGCCGCATTGATGCGCTCAAGTAGCATTTACCAGTGCTTGCCTCGTCATTTTGAGTGTAGAATAAATGAAAATTCTGCTGAACGCCACAACAGATGATAAGTTTCAACATAATTTAATATTCGTTATATATGCATCTCTTGTTGCTTTTGTCGTTGCTACTGTTATAAACTTTTGTTACAAATTTTTTTTGGTTATTTTATGTTAAGATGATAATGATGATGATGATGATGATGATGATAATGATGATGATGATGATGATGATGATGATGATGATGATGATGATGATGATGATGATGATGATGATGATGATGATAAAAATGACGATAATGATGATGATGATGATGATGATGATAAAATAGAATATTTTATCGTTTCAGGCTTAGGTAGCAATAATAAGCTTCTTTATCATGAGCTTTTTTATACATTTTATTAATATATTTTCTGATACAAATTACTATCAAAAATTAGATTTTTGCATATAACTGAGCGCTTTAATTAAACTGACAGATTGTAAACGAATACTCTTGTTGCTTTCACTTGGCATAGACCATTTTGACTGAGAAAGCCTGTTGATTGTCTGTCCACATGGTAACGTTTACTATACCATTTATACATCGTATTATCGACCATGCTAGGCAATGTTGCCATTTTCTTCAAGTACGGGGAACGAATTAAGGACCCTCGGGTGTACAAACTAGGAGGCCTACACACTCATCATCTCACATTCACAGTGCTTATGCCACATCATAGATGTCACTACTTACTTATTTAATATAAATTCACTTACTAATTTATATTACAATCCTTATTTTAGTATCTTAAGCCACTTTACATTTAACATATTCCAAAAGCTTACGAACTTATTTCTGCCGAAGAGTTTGATTAAAATTATCGCTATATTATTTTCTGAATCAATTTCTAGGGGTAAGTGTACCTATCTCCGTGCTCTGCCTTTTTACCATGGATTTTGAAAAACTGATGATTACTTGCTCAAAATAAGAAATGTTTTGTATAAAATAATTTTTTAATTTTAATAATCTAAAATGACGTAAATATAGATGCAATTCAAACAGAAATATTTGTGTGTATTTTGAGTAAATAATTATTTTCCACGGTATTCGGTACAACGCGCTCATTAACTGATTGTGTACGTATTTTCACGGTGAGCGTACGTAAACATAACACTATACTTACAGAACGCACGACAGTTAACACGCAAACAATTAGTAGGTAAGCACGTCGATCTAACGTAACCAAGATGAAGAAAACTAAAAAAGGCAAAAAAGGCAAAAAAGGCAAGAAAGGCAAGAAAGGCAAGAAATCGATCGAAATAAAGAAAAAAAAAAGTGTTACTCTTCAGACATTAAAACTAGCTTAAAAAAGTATCTATTCTGGAAAGTTTATTGCTGAGTGTTCAAAAATGTATAAGATTCCTACTAAATGAATAAGCAAGTACAAAAAAAGTAATATTTTTTTAAAACAATAAATAAGTCATGTAGAAAATGTAGGTAAAATTTGCATTTTTTTTTATATTCCGCAAATGCAACTTTCTTCACCCACGGTAATACGGACACGGTGATTGGGACATCCGCGGTAATACGTACATGGTAATAGGTACACAACCACGGTAATACCAGCATACCGTTTTTGTTTGTTTTAAAAATATTCTACTGCAGTTTTAGCTTCATAAAATTTTTTTAAATATTCCGTAAGAGATTATGTAAGATTAAAAAAAAAAAATATTCCAAAAAATTTTAGTATACCATTTTTTATGGTGCATTTAAGTTAGAATTTTTAGTACGTGCCACGAAGATAGGTACACTTACCTCTACATTATCAATTTCGTGTTCCGGATAGTTTTCGTTTACGAACGAAGTGATACTAAAGTTCAATATATTTCGACTTTTTAGTAATATTTCTAAATCTAGCTATACTTATCGCACTAAAATGATCTATATACATTTAAATTTAATTATTAACTGTAATATTCAAACCAAGTAATATGTCTTTACTAATTTTAAATTTACTTACACACTGAGACAATGCTATAAATTCAGCTTCTGTTAATGATTAGGCAACACTTTTTTGATTTCTGGATTTGGAATAAATTACATTTTCATACATTTCTTTTACAAATCTTGTCGTCGATTACTATCGATATCTATTACTACTCTTTCTATGAATTAGTTGTAAGACCTTGGTTAAAAATGAATATTTTAAAATTTTAAAAGAATATTAAAAATGCGTTTTATCATAACTATATTAAAATCTACTTTAATAATGTACACTGAAGCTAATATCAGGTCTAGTTTCTGCACTTACATACAAAAGAGCTTCAATTACGGTTCTAAACTTTATATTATCATACATTAATTGTGCTGCTTCTAATTTCAGATATTGTTTTACAGGAACCGCATACAATTTTAAATTTTTAATATCATATTTCTTTGCTGATGTTTTATTACAGTTTTTCAGATCAAGTGTCATTTTCTTATTTTTATAGTTATAATTACTAGTTATACCTAAATAATAACTTATTTTACCTTAATCTTTTGTTTGAGAAGATTTACCTTATAATCTGTGATCAATAATATAATGAATTTGAAGATTTACATATAGCTAATAAGGGCAAATTGTTGAATTCTTTCAAAGTAGCTGAGATTAATAGTTTGAGGGACACTAAACGTTCACTTAACTGTCAGCTAGATTTAAATGACTCACCTCCACTTTATTCTAAATAAAAGTATGTTTGTATATAGTTTAAATAAGTTGACGATATCCTGATATGCGTAGGTATTATTTGTAGAGCCAAATGTAGTTCAGTTTATAAATTTCTGTGTTTGAGGAAGGTATGGTGTACCGATACAATTGTAACATTCGTATTAATAAATGAATTGTGAAGATTGACTTATGAACTCGTTCTTTATTTATTTCAAAATAAATTTGAATCTTCATCAAGTAACGACTGAAACTATTACATATCACCTAATAATCGTTGGATAAAATTCAATGTTTCTTTATTTTTACAGCAAATAAAAAAGTCATTTACAGAAAACACTTAATATAAGTCATAATTTTTTTTTTGATTAAGATAGTTAAGCAACAATCATTTTTGCTTCATTTACAATTTTAACTTTATAAATAACTATTAAAACACTTATACTAAGCCCTTAGGCATTCTCTTGATTTTTACAACGCTTATCTAATTTTAAAACCTTATTAGAGCCATCATCATAGTCTTGTGTACGATTACCTCATACTTCAGATTTGATTTTGCCGATACAAATCAGTGTTTTAATATTCGTTTGTTCAAAAAACAAATTACTTTGACAACAATAAGAAGGTCGTATTTTAAATGCTTGCATTCTTGCAACTGGTTAATAAATATTATCAATACAATCATTTTGCTTGTATTCTCTTACTACTAACCAAGCTTTCAAAGCATTGTTAGCTTTTTCAGTATATACCCATTTTAGATCTAAAGTTTCTTTTATAATTTGGTTTAATTACAAGAAACCAAGTTTTACTACTGTTAAAGCAATCTCTTTCTCTATCCATCACCTTTTTCCAATCTTCAGATTTATTTTCATTCATCGCATTATTATAAGAAACAGGTGTCTCAGAATTTTTATTATTTACATAAATAGTAGTACTATACACAAAATCTTCAACTCTAGATTTATCAGGCTTTTTTTTCCTAGCTGACCATCTTATATTAAAATATTTATTTTCATCATTGCCCCTTGTACTAGAATGGCCGTTTTTGTTTATAACTTTGTTTCCATTTAAACAAGTTTTTTCTACGTCATCTTCTGATTTTCGACTAATACAACGTGTGCCATCTTTGATGGTATTAAGTTGTCTTCCAACTACTATTTTATTGATTATCAGATCTCTATAACCAACAGTTTTATAACCACACAAAATTCTTAAATCTGCTTTTTCGTCCCTTTTTTTATGTCTTTCTTCTTCTGCTATTATCACAAAAAATTTACTTCTACACATTTTAGAATATTATTTAGAATATTATTTGCTCGACTCTTTCCTAAACATAATTTTGAAAGGTGTTTTATACTTTTTAACAGCATTAATGATAGTTGTTTTTTTTTAAATATGCTGATGTTTTAATTATTCTTGGCCAACATCAATTATAAAAACTTGCGTCTTTTAATAAACACGTAGAGGTATCTATAGTATCCCTGTTACATTTTTATGAGGTAGACATGGTTCAGTAAATGTAGCTTTTTTGCTCACAAAATCATTTATATTCTTATTTTTATATTCGTTGTCATACTTGATAACATTTGAGTTTATTTTTTATCTTACTTTTTATGAAATTTGAATGGTCAAAAAAACAATTGTACATTTAACCTTTTGATTTCATACAGTGCACTTTTGCTACTTTGCTGTAATCATCGATAAAAGTCATAAATATTCTTTGACAGTGAAACCAGTCGTACCATGAGGTCCATTTAAAAAGATGTGTACAATTTGTAAAATATCCTTTTTTCTTGATCTGTGATTAATAAATGGTAAATTATGCATTTGATTTTTCGAACAAATCCCACATTTTAAGTTATCAGTTTCTAATTTTCTTAGTATACCATTAGAAATTCGGTTATCACACCTTGTTTTCAAGGAATAAAAATTTACGTGACTAAGTATTCTACACGATCTTTTTTTCTGTTAACTTACTCTTCGACAAGAAATTCGACTCGTGACACATAGTTTTATTTGTCATATGATAAATATTATTATTTGTAATACCCAACGCAATAAAATGAATTGTTTTTTTTATCAAAATTCTTCGAGAAAATTCCTACTGAAAAGTTGCTTTGCTATTTGTTACTTTACCTTAAGTTATTTAATACTAATTTAAATCTTCTACAAAATAAAAATTTATGTTATATTTATTTTACGTTGACCATAAGCATGAAACTTGTGCTCCCATGAATTTTCGCTTTTTCTCATTCTCGTATATTATGCCATAAAGTATCTATATTTTTCGCACTTGAAACATGTTTCATCCTTGTTTTTCAGTTTTTAACACACTTGAACTTTTTTTTTTCTTACCTTTTTTTCTTTTAATTTAAACGCTTTTATTTTACTTTTTTTGTATGTAACTGTTTGATTAAATTCTTTTAACACATCGACCAAATCACTAATATAACTTAATGAACTAGGAAACACCTTTATTTTGTAGCATTATTTTTTTATTCTGTCATATTTGCACCTGCTCTTTTTTATTCATTCATCAACACGTCAAACTAAGTGAGAAATGCTCTCAAATTTTTAAAGTCTTTTACCTTTTATTTCTCCAACTCGTTTCTTACACTCATTTGCACTGCACTAGACTCCTTTACATACATTTTATTAAATTTTTCCATTTTTTCTTACGCTATTCCTTTATCCTTCACGATCCACTCTTGTTCTTTATTTGTCCTTGTCATGACTCTCGGTGCTTCTACGTTGCATTTTTTAAGATTTAGAATTATCGTAATTCTTTTTTTCCAACACTCAAAGTCTTTTTTATCAGACTTCAGAATTCTGAATTCATCCACCATTTTGGTTTCTTCTTCTCTGTCCGATTCTTCTAAAAATTTTTTTTATTATAAGTATCTAACTTGTCGCAAAATTTTTATTTTGTTTTAAATAAGTGTTTGATTAACACTATCTTTTAATTCATAAGTGTTGGATTGACCCTTTCACTGGAATGAGTAGTAGTTAATTATCATGAACCACCGAAGCAACACGTGAAAGTCAAAAAAGCAAGAGGAATATTAACCATAGGTTCTGCTACCATGTTAAATAAATATACTTTTAGGTAGAAGTTCAATAATATGTTGTTGATCTACTACCTCAAAACCTTAACATTTGTTATAACACCTGTTAATACTAACATTATTATGTTTTACAATAAAAGTAATGAACAAGTAAAGTTACAAGTTCTCGTCTCATACCTTACAATACCGAAAGACTCTACGAAAGCGTGAATGCTCGACAATGACCATGTACTATCTCTCCCAACTGCATTACTGTACAAACTACAAAGCACACATATAGATTACCACGCACAGTGCTCATGCCACTTAGCAGATGTCACTACTTACGCATCTTAAAAAAACTTACTTATGTTTCAATACAGTTGGAAGTTTGATTGCGTTTATCAATTCAATTGTTGTGCAAGAGATCTCACCTTTTTTTTTAAAAGTTTTGAACTTGTATGATAGTAAAGTTTTATAGCATAATATTCTGTCGTAATATGAAAAAATTGAAGAATTTGTCTGATTAAATAACAATTTATTTATTAAAATTATAGATTGTAAGTTTATTAACTTTAAATATCTCTACGTCTTTTTAAATTTTCTAACCTTATAAGTCCTTTGATACACTTTGTACAAATTTGCTCGACTGCAAATCTTTTGTAAACTCATATATGTCTATTTTAATACTAGATTCCTTGAACTTCTCATTTCAACGTATGCATTGGACTGCTTTTTCTGAATCGTGTTATTTTAATGTCTCATACAATTTTGTTTAAAAATCAATACAATTTGACATGTTTGCTGAGTGCAAGTTACTTATGCAGATTTAACATGCTTCTCAGATATATTGAAAGTTTTGTAAAAGAAAGAGCCAACTCAGATAATTGGTGAAAAAGGAGCCCACATAAAATTTGTGTTTAAAAAGCTGTCAACTCAGATTTGGATTAAAAAGGAGCCAACTCAGGTCCAGGTTAAAGAAGCAGTTAACTTGGATGTTATTTTTTTAAATTTAGTTTCATTGTGGTAACACAAATCTTTACAATATATAAACGAAGCAAGGATTTTTTAATAATCTAATGCTTCATAAGAACATACTCATTAAATTATGTGATATACAAGTCTGTCGGATCAGACATAACTCTATAAACAAACTATGGACATATTTAATTTCAAATATTATTTCAAAAAGTTTTAACCAATTTTTTTTGTTAAAAAAAAGTGTCTTGAAAATAACTTATCCTAACTACAAATGATTTTTTCTTAAATTTTCGTATACATAGTTATCATATTTTTTATTTTTTTAAATTATTTAATACATTTGCTGTATGTTAACGTGGCGTACTAATTTATAATATTTTTATAAAAACTGTGGTATTCTTGTGCAAAACTAATAACATACACAATTATATATTTTTAAAAGTATATTCATGGATATGTACGTTCTTATACAACCATATAGACATATTTGTTGAACTTTTTCTCCCTTCTTTGATCACGGCAAAATATTCAAGCACATAATTTAAAAAATATAGGATGCTCTGTTACAGTAACATAAATTTTTTTTCTGAAACATTAAAGTTGTAAGAAATCTTTGTTTTGTTTGTATAGGTGTACCTATGTTGCGAATGTCAGTCCTATCACAACAAAACCTTATAAAAAGAATTACTCCCAAGTTGACTGCTTCTTTAACCCGAACTTTAGTTGGCTCCTTTTTTAAGCCCAATATGAGTTGACTGCTTTTTCAACCCTAATTTCGAGTTGGCTCCTTTTATAACAGTTATTTAAGTTGGTTCTGTCTTTTACCGAACCGTCCATACGTTTATAGCATGGTCAACTTATACGAACGTTCACATAATGCCTGACTTGTTCGCATAATCATCCGCTCCGCAAAAATAATTGTCCACATACGTCATTTTCCACACACACACACACACTTCACCTTCTTACCCCTGGCCTCCTTAATATAACCTTATACTCATAAGAATAATAAATATGCTATGCATCTTTTCACTATTCTTCAAAGTTTTTCTTATTTTTTCAGCGCTTCCCTCTTAATCCTTTTTATTTGCCCTTAAAATTTTATACAGACCCACTTGCCCCGCATAGTTCTACTCATTAGAGTGCGAGTAAGATAGAATTAGGTTTATGATTTAAAAAATTTTTTCTAATCCAAAAGAAATGGGTGGTAGTTAAACTGCTTTAGAGAAAGCCTAGTCTTCGACTCAAAATTGTATCAGCTAACGGCTTTAAAAAAAGGTAACAGTGGCCAAAAACGATTTTTCACGTCTAGAGGAGAACTGGACGGTTGGTCAAAAAAGTCAAAGTGATTAATAAAATAAGCAATCTCAAGACAAAAAAAATGAGCTTTGGTTGGATAGTAATAACACAACCGTTTTCTCACGATTTGCTAAAATGCTCCATTTTGGACCATTTCCCGAAAAGTATTTAACCCGCGTTTTTTTAAATACTAAAACTTAAAAATTGAATAAAAAATAGATCTTGTGTCTGTTAACACTCACACCAAATTTTAGGGAGACAGAATGTAAACTTTTTACAAACCCTTGCAAAAGCAAAAAATGGTCCCTCCGCAAAAAAGTTGGAGGTGGCTACTTTTCAACGTATTGCCATTTCTTAAACGGCATTGTACTCATCAAGAGTTACTCTTCAACCTACCAAAACTTTGATTCCGTTGGTATTTCAAAAGTATGCGAAAAGTCCATGTCAAAAACCGGCTTTTTTCTGTGGATGTTGCGCACAGTGAAAATAGCACTTGTTTGATTCAAAACTACCAAGGGGCCATTATTATGAACCAATTTACTCAATTTTTTTTTTTTTTTTTTTTTTATTAAAATAATTATGTATGAAAAACATGAGTTAAATCCCACTAGGAATTATTTTTTTTAGTTAATTGCTACATAATCTTAAGTGTCAAGTTTGTATCGTTATTTCTAAATATGCAACCTGTGTTATAGCAATATAAGGGTTTTAAAAACTTTTATTACTCTAAAATAGCATATCAGGCTCTATAAGTTCAGTTTATTTTCACCAATTTGCAATACATCAAAATCCAAAATGGCGGAAACCAATACGGTGCACCAAGATCTCAAAAGTGTCAAAATCTTTGAAAACGAAGTCTTAGTAGCAGTTTTTGGTGTCGCTGATTACAAATTTATTATTTCCTTTAAGAGATTAAAAATGGTTGATACCAATGTGGTGACCAAAGACTTTAAAAATTTCTACATTTCTGGAAAAAAGTTTAATGATAGATTTTTGAGAGTTGCTGATTAAAATTTTGTCATGAATTTGAAAAATTTTTAATGGTCAAGACCAATATATCCAACCAAAATTTCAAAAGTTTCCTAATAATTTGAAAAAATATCTTATAATATTGAACATCAAATTAGTATTACAAACATTAACCATATAGAATTTAAGTATTCGCGCGCTAGCAATTAACTTTAGTATTTTGTAACCAATAGGGTGCGTACGATGGTCCTGCGTGACCACCAATCATAGCACTCCATGTGTAACTTTCTTTGGCTGCTCACGACTGCTCGCCTGTGAGCATTTAGTCAGTCCACACTGATCGCTCGTCCAGTAAACCACAGTGTGGTCACTGTGTACACCAATTAAGTAGACATTTTCTCGAGTAAATCATTTTAAATAGAAAGAAAAAATGTCTTGTGTAATTTATTCGCATGACTCAAACAACATCATTTTCAGTTTAATTGTATTAGTAAAATAACTGTTCTTTAATTTCGTTCAATATCCTTAAACTAGCGCACATGAAATGTAATTTTGTTACTTACCTCAGTTTTTCAATTTTTTCTTATCAAGTGTTGTAATTTTTGCTGTTAATATGCTTTATTATTTTGTTACATATAAAAAGGTGTGAGTGTTAGTCTTTTAAAAATCCAAGCAATTGGCTCCTACTTTTTTCCTTCGCAACTGGTGAATCAAATCATACAGTCCACAATCATTGAGTTTTCAATCCCAAACATATAAGTTGTTTCTGAGGTCACTTATTATAAATTTTTCATCAATGTTTAGAAATGCAGAAAAGTGGAGACCAATATGACAAACCAATAGCTTAAAAATTTCTAACTTAATGAATTAAAATATTATTAGGGGTTCTTAAATCCCTAATAACAAATTTTTTAATAATTTGTGAAAATTGAAAATGGCAGATACCAACATGGTGTACCTAATAGCTTACAGTGATTTTAATAATAAAGAAACAAAATAACGGTTTTAAGATCCGTTACTCGAGGTCTGCCACTCAACATTTTAAAAATGAAAAATGGTGTATTCAATACAAGAGTCAAAATTAAAATACATTTATACGATCCTTAATTAAAAAATATCAATACACATTTTTCGGGGTTCTTAAGGACGTTTGGTAGAGATATCGGGGTGAAACCACTTGCGGGGCAAGGAGGAAGTAGTGATGAGTGAAGACTTGGCATTGCCACACGGGTCTCTAATGTGTGAGTGTTTATGTACACACATGTATACACACATTAGGTGGTGTGCACTCTGCAGTGTCTGCACTGTCTGCTGCGTCGGTTACGGCAGCGTATGTGTATATTTGTAATGTATTTATGCTAACAATGTAAGTATTTGATTTTTATTCGTTATATTAATGTAATAAAAAAAGTATATCATTAATAAGACTTATTACAGATATATGTACATACAATTATATTCGTAGCTAGTGTAAATAAATTTCTTAAATTTTTATGTGACTTAAGAAGTCTCATTAAAAGTGATATGTTAAACAATTAGGACAGACCATAGTCCCTGCGATTATTACAAGCATGTAATTTTGTTATCTTGTGTAAAAAAATTATGTTGTATAAAAATTACAAATCAAAAATTTTAATAAGAAAAATGAATGTCTTATTATAATACATTATTTTCTTATAGGTACGGGTAGAACCTATGTACATACACTCTCTCTCTCTCTCACACACACACACACACACACACACAGATATATATATATATATATATATATAAGCTTATGTTTTATACAGAAATACATAAATATCTACCATAATATGTAAATATTTACTGCGTTGCATTTTTGTCGAACTATTATTTAATTTTTTTTATTCATAAGCTAATCAGACGATCGTCATGGAACTTTGTGTACATGTAGTTAATAACATCATCTGTGGCATGTAAGAAAATTGGAAACATTCATTACGCAAATTTTTTGTAAGCCGAGTTTTTATAAGTTTCCCTATAAGAGACCGTGTTAAAATGACTGAACTTTGAAATTCAATATCTCGGAAACGAAATAGATAAACCTCTTAATATTTTAACAGCTTCATTGTAAAAAAAATAAGAACGTCTGGTTAAAATTTCAAAACTTATTACAGGGTTCTATCTTTAACAAATGATTATTTGTATACATTCACAATTATTCCTTAAACGCATTTCACTAACCATTACTTTGTTAAATTTTTTCTGAAAATAAAGTAGGTAATGATGTTTGTCAAAAACTTTGAATACATAAACAATTGTTTTAGAACTATTCTTACATCTTGCTGTGGATGTAAATAATTTTATATATTACAATTATTGATAATAAGTTATAAATTAAATAAAATTAAATTTAAAGTCTCTTTGCCATGACAATAAAGCCTCATATTATTATAACTCTGTACCTTATAAATGGTAGACTTGGAACAAAACTAAGGATCCGTTTTATCACTTGATTTCTTATACTAAATCTCTAGCAGCAACGTCAATCTCTTGTTTAATATTTCTACTTTTAGGCAAAAATTTACGGATTAGATAAAACTTATAACTTATGGAATAAGTCTTTAATTATATCTTTTCTGCTACATTTTCTTGTGTTAAATTTTCTAAACAGTTTAACGTCCTTATTTCGTGCCTCTTATGCTTTCTCTGTGGGGGGGGGGTCGATTAGGGTAAGAATATGATGTTCTATCACTTGAGATCAATGAAAAAGTAGTTTAATAGAGGCACATAGTACCAGTTGTAATTTTTTAAATACAATTGAATTCTCTTTTTGGTATACTTTTAAAATTCTTCAATATTCACTGGAAGACTACAGAAAAATTATCACAAATAAAAAAAATGTAATGTTTTCGTATAAATAAGACAGAATGATACAATCGACAATGAAAAAACGTGTAGAATAATTCTGAAATTGGGAATGAGATCCAAGTTAATGCCTGTAATTTCAGATGTTAACATCGGGTTCTGAAAAAACCGATAAGCAGTGTTACTATCTTTAGAAAAGCCGCAACATTGCTTTGGGTAACTAATAAATAGTCCTGTTTTTTTCCTAAAGTCTTTTTTAAATATAGGCTTTTCTTTCTGCAATTTCTGTCTTTTCAAGGTCTGTTTATGCACTCTATTTCTTAATTGTTAAGCGATAAAATATATGAAAAACACATTCTATTCACCTAATTCAGGCGTGTAAGCTAGATAATCCATACTTAAAATAAACTTTAGCTGCTTCTTTATGTAGAAATTTTTGCAAATTATTCATCCTGACAGTTTTGCAGCACAAATTGTACATGACGATGAAAAAGCAGGATCAGTTAGTTATTGCCAAATTTTTTGATCAGTTATGATCAATGACAAATGATAGAAAATTGTAACAGTTGTCTCTAATACTGTGACTTTTGTTGGCTTAAGAGATTTGATCTAATCTTCCATGTTCACGAATTCTAGCAATACCTTTTCCTTGGTTTCTCTGGAATACTCAAAACTTAGAGGATGATAGTGTCTTTTTAATCATGACTGTGGATTTTGCCAAATCGAAAAAGAATTTGTACCATTCTGTTACTCAAATTTTAAAGGGATGAGTGACATCATTAAAATAGTCCCTTCAGCAATCGTGTCATCACTTAGTTTCTGCTTGTACAAACTTTTATAAGATGCTCCATCACCACCCCATGTTGTAGTTAAAACGAAAGATATTTGATTACCGTTCAAAGGTATTGTAGATAAGAATTGTGGTATTTCTAAAATGCGAGAGCAGGTTTGATTCAAAAGTCCTTGCAATTTTACTTTGTTACCTTTTTTTTATTTTGTAATATAATCAGACAGTGGACCAGATTCTTTCTTAACCTTATTTAGTTTGTGATATGGATGAAAAATACGAGCATTTTTGGCAATACCTTATTTTCTAGTAGTTTTATACTGCCATACTGACAACTTGGCATCCTAAAAAAGAACAATACGTTCTTCCTGCAGACACAAAACGTTTTTTTGTTCTTTGCTGTCAGTGTCTTGAGACTCACTCAAATTTTTTTTTATGATTGCAATCAAATACTGCTTGCCCAATTGTTTTAAGCTTTCAAAATTATCCTCTTAAATCGTATCATTAAAGTATAAATCTAAAATACTTATAAGTTTGCGTCATTTTGTGAATATCAAGCAGTCTTCATAACTGGTGCATGAAGGTCTTCCTGGACCTGATGACTCAGCATTAAAATCAATAATTAAATTGTTTCCCACGCTACCATGGAAGTCTAAGGATCGCGCGAAGCATGATATTGTACATACATGGTGGAAGTTAGGTGACATATAACGAATAATGAAACATGGTTGCTTGTGTACACATCTTAAGTTCCCTACGTTACGTAAATATTTCAATCTAACTACTCACATGGCTAACAGACTGTTAAAGTTTTAAGGAATAATATGTAAATCTAAAACAAAACTCTCCTTTAACTTCAGTTTATTATTACTGTAAGAAAATTTGTAACTTGCTTAGAACAACATTTACTAATGCATTCTTAACTAATAATAAAATAAATAGTTCTTACATAAAAGTTTGAAAGAGTCGAGAATATGGTCCTGTATATATAAGCGTTACGTTTAATGTACGAATCATGTATGAAAATTGATCCGTAATGTGTACATGGGAGTTTTATGTCATAATTTATCCAGAAATAAACATGAAAAATTGATGTTGACTGGCACCTGAAAATCATCCTAAATATTCTGTTGAATATTTCCAGGTATTTATGAGAAAAGTTTATAGTCCCTTAAAAGCTATCAACTTATTTACCTGGAAAACTTTTTTAAAAAGTCACTAAAAATCTAACGCACATTTGTTATAAAACTTATGTCATAGTTACACATTGTGAATCACTATAAGATTTAATTCAGGAAGACACTACCACAATCCATACAAAATGGATTAAAATCCACATCAAATCCATTCTACGTATACAAAATCAAATTCCACCTGTATATTGTACGGAAATCCATGCAGATTTTTAGATGAACTTCCATAGCCACACTTTCAAGGGGCTTTTGATAAAGAAGTAATGATAACAGCAGAATATTTATGTTAGGATGTTAACTTTTTTATCTATTACATATTTAGCGAAAGTAAATTTTATACACACGGGTAATTTGAGTTCTGTCGTAACTTGCTCAGATTGACTTAAAAATTGTTTCAAAGAAGTTAGTTAAAAAAATTTTGTGATGGTATTTCTTCTGTACACAGCATCAGTAACAAATATCTAAGGGGATGCAACTACAAGATTAACTAGTCAAAAGTTATACGAAATCTTATGAAAGTCAGTTTTCATCGATTTTTGAATAATTGTATCTTTTTCTAACAAGTGTTTTTACTGGGCTTAAATAAAAGCTGGGGTCAAGATCTGTCGATTAAAAAAAAATTTTGCTCGATTTTGTGCATCTATTTAAAAGTTACAGCTGTTTTAACTAGACCGTAAATATCGCTAATAATGTGATTTTAGCTCAAATTCAGTATTTTTTATAAAATCACTATAAGTTATTATTTGGTGGCATAAAATTCAAAGACTTGTATTTTAATCATTACGACTATATTTTTGCTTCTATTAAAGCCCAGATAAAGCCACCAAATGGAGTGAACCACTAGGCTACCAACGTTGAAAGCAGCACCACCGTTTTTGAATTTATATAGCGAAAAAAGGCCAATCGGATAAAACCTTAAGAAACGTGTCTCGTTTTTTAGCCCAACAGTGATGAAAAAAAAGTTTGGCTGGGATTAATTGCTCTAAAACGAAAAAAAACGGCACTTTGAGGTGAGGTACGGTCAGAATGGAATTTTCAAACTTTATAGTGCTCGTATGACTCATAGACGTATTATGATGAATTGTTTACCCATATTTAATTTACTGGCCTCAAATGCAATAAAAAAAGCTGTAGTTTTTGCACATACACATGTACACCGAGCGGTTGTTCCATGGGGGGTCGGAATCAAATAAAATGTTTGAACGCACGAAATACGCAAGTAGAAGAGCTTGGCTATTTGAGACGTAACAACTTCTGGTTCTACTGTCATGAGGATTTGTTAATTTTAGTCCTATACTTTAAAAAGTGATCATTGGTCAGCATTTTTAATCTAAAAAGTTACTAATTTGAACTGATTTTTGTTCAAACCGTTATTATGGTGTAAATATGCGAAAAAAATGGATGCAGTGAAAACTCCCTCGTATTTGTGAATTTTTGGAAGAGCTAAGGTACGAATTCTATTTTTAATAGCTAAAGTATATAATGCTTAGACATTCAAGTGGCAAATAAGCCTTATTTTTTTACCGGTAAAAGTTTTTGAGAGAAATTAAGTTGTGGACATGGGTTGGAATGGAAAATTTGACTCTAAATGATCGGTTATCTCAAAGAAGAAATTAAAATATCGTCATTAAATAATATGTCAACTAAAGTTGACAACATTAAACACAATTTAACGTTTTTCAAGTTTTGGACTTCGTTATGGGATGTGAGTACGAGTACCGGATACAATCTGAACAAATTATGGCAGAATCACCCATATACATGAAAAGGACCCGGCTCGATCCTTACAGGGAATGGCCCTCTGTCAAACTCATTGATACTTTGAATTTTAATTGTTCTCAACGACTTGATCAAAAGTTTTAATGATAGCTAGGTCGTATAAAATCGTCTTTTTACGATGTAATCAATTTAAGTTGCAATATTAAGTATAGACCTTTATGGTACATCAACACTAATTATAAGTATTGAATGCAATCCGTTACACATTTGTATTTTGATGTACTAATGTACTATATATACAAAAATTAAATACAATCTGGTGTGTTATACTATATTATATATATTTATACAACAATTCAAGTTAAAGTTAAGACTTTAAATGCGTTGTTAAACGTTATCGAAAGAGCAGACTCTATTTTAAGGACCTGGGCTTTTATCACGACTTTTAGTATCTCTTTTAATTCGAATTCTTTTTGATAATTCCTAGACTAAGCACCCGCAGAGCACTAATTTTGTAAAAATAAAGGAGAAAAATTCCTTTTTTGGCGAGGTATTGAAATTCATTTTTTTTTTTTTTTCTTTTTTTATATTATAGTGCTCTACGTCCGGCTCCTTTAATAGGGGGACTACTAGGTATGGGCACTTAACACTTGGGAAAGGGACAAGGAAAGGGATGGGAGGCCTCCCATTACTGGGAGGGGGGTAGGGGAAAATTAGGCAATTATGCTACGAGAAGGTCACCTAAACCCTCCTCGAGGAGCATTGCGTGGTGAAAAAGCACATGTGAGACTCACAAAGGTACTTGCTCAAAAGTCGCACTGGCCGGGAATTGAACCACGGTCTCCCGCATGCCAATCCACCACCTAGCCAACCGAGCCACCGCGCGCTCAATATCGAAATTCATGATAAGACCCCCGATCACAACTCTTTAATATCTCACAAGTTGCTCCAAGTTTGTCGATTTAAGCATCATATATTGAAACAATCGGAGTCTTAACCATGACTTTAACTGTAGTGTACATGCATACATACATATAATATAGTACTAAATATCAGATAGTATTTAATTCACCTATGTATAGAGCATCAAAATATAAATATGGAATGAAACGCATTAAATACGTATAAAGGGTGTTATTGTACGATGTTACTATGAAGGTCTGTATGAAATATTGCAACTAAGATTAACCATATCTTATAAAGACAATTTTTTACGACCTAGCACCTATGAAGACTTTTGATCTGCACCATGAGAATTACCAGAATCGAAAGTATCAAGGACTTTAACAGAAGCCCATTTCCCGTAACAATTAAGCAGCATCCTTAAAAAATGTTATTGTAATTTCGAGCTTCAATACTTCTCACAAGTTAACATATATGTAGTCCAAACCGCACATTCATTGCCCATAATACGTAATTTAACTGTTGCAGCAGGGGCCCATGACCAAATTTAGAATTCTGGTCTTTTCGGAATTATTTTAAGTATGATGTAAGAAGTTTCTTTATAGATCAAGATGCTTTTAATATCAAAGTCTACCAATCAATGTTTTTCTGTATTTAATACTAAAAAATTATAATAAATGTAAAGTCAGCTATTCTAAATAGCTCTTACTGATACATTGTTCGTTCATTCTAACACTTTTGAAATTTTAGTCCACTGTTTCGCCATCCACCATTTTAAATATCTATAAATTATTTTAAAATTTGTAATAAGAGACTACAAAGACAACTTATAAGATTTTTTTTATTAATACTTTAAGAATCTTTCTTTACCAGATTGGTCTCCACCATTTTAAATCCCTTGAAAGTAGTAACAAATTTGTAATTAGTAACCTCAGAAATAACTCATAAGACTTTTTATTTATTTATTTAAAAAACTTTAAGACTTTCGTCGGCCATATTGGTCTTAACTATTTTGAATCTCTTAAAGGGAATAACGAATTTGTAATCATTGATACCAAAACCACTTATAAGACTCTTTTCTAAATTTTTTGTAACTTTTAAAATTTTGGTCCATCAATTGGTTGCCGCCATTTTTAATTTAAATATATTTTAAATCAGTTAAAAGAAGCTAGTGTTGCAGAGCCTGATATGCCACTTTAGACTCATCAAAATTTTGAGAAACTTTACATTGCTTTAAGACAGGTTGCATATTTGGAAGTTACAATATAAATTTGACATTAAAGGTTATGTAGAAATTACCGAAGGATCAAAATTTTGAATAGGCTCTGACAGATGTCTTATAAAAATGATTATCTTCACAACAAAACAAAAATGAGTCAATTGGTTAAAAGTTGTGACCTCTAGGCAAATTTGTACCAAAAAAGTGCTTTTTTTCCACTGTGCAGCAGTGTGGCGAGCTGCTGCCATAGACTATGCCCCCTTCCCGCATCGTAGCTCCAAGATTTCTAAGTGGCTTGCCTTGCTGACATATCTATGGAGAACCGCTGATTTTAGATATCAATTTTCCGCATACTTCCAAAATGTCGAACGGAGCGACGTTTTGGTAGGTTGTGGAGTAACTCGCGACGAGTACAATATCGTTTCAAAAACGGCAATATGTTAAAAAATCAGCCACGTCTAAGTTTTTTGCGAAGATACCTTTTTTTTTCTTCTTGTAGTGGTTTGTGAAAAGCTGACAATGGATCTTTCAGAAATTTAGTGTCAATGTTGAGGGATATAAGATCTACCTTGTTATTAGAAGGAACGCGAGTTATATATTTTTCAAAAAACGGTCCAAGGTGGCACTTTTTTGCAAATTGCAAAAAAAAACAGTTGGACCTATTTTATCCTACATGAGCTTATTTTCTTGTCTTTAGGTTGGGCATCAACATATTCACCACTAAACTTTTTTGTTCGACTCTGCAGTTTCTTTAAAAATGTGAAAAACCATTCTTGGCCATTGTTATCATTTTTTTTAGGTTGTTACCTGACACAATTTGGAGTCTTAAACTATTTTAATTTGTTTTGAAACTGCTAGAGAAGCAACAGATAAAAGTCATTTAGTTTCAAATCCTACGTCAAAAAAAAAACAGTTGGTTCATTTTAACGTTAACACGACAGCGACGATGGGTTATACTAAGCAGTCTTATGAGTTCGTAGTATAATTATCAAACATGTTGACAAATCAATAACAAACTTCATGGATTTCTTATTGTTTTAGGGGCTCTTAACTCTGGTTCAAGGACCGCTCATTTGAATAGAATTTTATCTTCTTTCAATGTTTCACCCATGTATCCCAAGGTATATAAAGTGCACGAAAAAGAAGTAGGCTTGGCAATGGAAGAAATGGCTTACAATAGCTGTGTAAAAGCTACAATGTTGGAGAAACTTTTTTCTGTTAACGAAGCTGAAAAGATAAAGTTATTGTTGTAAGTAATAGATCCTTCAAGATGGTATACAGCAAGAAAGTAACGTTCGATTGCTTATGTTGAGTTAATAACTGTAGTTAAAGATTGTTTTTTGATAGGACATATAAGTTAATTATATAATCTTAGTTTTTATTTATTTTTCAAATTCCTCCACATACAGTGGAATTTTTTTTCATACATTACTTATATACTTATTTTTATACTTACAGTGCTACTTTATTTCACAAACTTTTTACACACTTATTTTATATATGTATGAACAGTTAAATAGGTTAATAGGTAAACTGTTAAAAATAATAAAGTGTAAGGTGAGAACACCGAAAAACATCGTCACAGTGTGAAATTACAAATTGTACTTTATTTTGTAACATATGCATTGTTGTAATCCCCATAAAAATGATGAAAAGTAGTTTTCTAGCATATACTTTTTGTTGTAACTGTAGGCCTCCAACCTGAGAAAGGGATTTCTATTCCCAGATATAAAAAATAAAGCTAATTAGATTCCAGAAGATAGCACTGTACACGTTGCTGCATCTTTTGACATGGGGTGGATAACTAGAGGAACTGGACGAAGCTATAATAGGCTGTGCTGCATGAATTGGTTACTTTAGCAAAAAAGTTCTAGCCTATGTTGTAAGAAATAGAAAATGCTGACTGTGTGATCGTAGTCATGATACCGGTGATCACGATGTCAGAAAAATTTTGAGGGGACTGTTAAAGGTATGTGGCCCGATGCTGCAGCTGAATAACCAGCGAATAACTCAATTTTGAAATCGTGCAATGTTGAGCTTGGGATAGTAATCAGCGATAATGACAGCTGCTTCATTTCAGTAATGCGAGGAGTCTGTCATCATGAAATCATCAAACATGCAGATAAAAATCACATAACAAAAGATGTGACGAATGAATTGTATAAACTAAAGAAAAGTTTAAAGGAATTAACTTCAGATTCTATTAAATATTTACACAGGTGTTTTAGCTATAGTATTTCACAAAATCTTGGAAACGATAAAGAAATGAAAAAAATCAATTACAAACATTCCTTTACATTGCTTAAATAACCGTGACAACTGCGGCAACTGGTGTTGATATGTAAAAGATGCCGCCAGTTACAGAGATTAAGTAATAGATAATGGGTTTACTGACCTAAGACTGTTCAAAGCTTCACAAAGCTTATTTGAAGTGTTGGCTAGTAAATGTGGAAGGTTTATTTCTGGAGCATCGAGTCATGCAAATGAAAGTTTGAACACAGTTATAGTTAGTAAAGCTCAAAAGTCTCGCGTGTATGGAACTTCAGCATCTGGAGGCTATGGTATGGCATGCGCTATCAACAAGAAAAGTGATGGAGAGACTTTCCTCATTAATTTAGAGAAAAAACTGGGCTTGTCCCCTGGGAAGCATAGCAATAAGTACGGGACAACAAAGGATAGATCTGATATGCAACGATATAGTAAGTCTATGACGCAAGAGTTCAGAAAACGACGATTACTTAAAATAAAAGAAGCCTCTGCTAAGAAAAAAAAAGAAATGTTAAAGGTGCTGATATTCACAGACCCAATATGGGTCTTTTAAATACTGATACCCCAAAAATTATTCTAAATACTGATATGAATTCTGCTATATCCGTATACTTTGATTTTGAGACTGGTGGTTTTGCAAAAACTGCTAAAATTTTGCAAACCGCTGAAAAATGCGGTAGCTCCAGTTTTTCTGTGTACATAACTCCCACTCGAAAATCAGATAACCGAGCTACCGAGGTGACTGGCTTACAATTTAATAAGGGACAACTTATGGGCCACGGCAAAGTTGTTAATTTTATGCCTCTTAACGATGCTATGTATGCATTTTACACATTTTTGTGTACTTTAAATACCAAATGCATATTGATGGCTCAGAATTGCAAATTTAATGCATCTAAATTAACTGCAGCATGTCAAAAAACTTATTTGTATGATCATTTTTTTGATGTTGTCAAAGGATTCTGTAATACTTTACCGATAGTAAAAAAAATGTGCCAGCGGGGCTTGTAAATTATAAGTTAGAAATACTGGCCACTCACTTTCAAATAGATGATATGGACGCACATAATGCGATGGCTGGTGTTATAATATTAGAGAAAGTAATTTAAAAACTTGGTATCAATAGTTCTTTAATCTTAAATCACAGTGTGAAGTGGGAGCAGAAAGTACAGTGAAAAAATTCAATGATGAGCTACCTGATGCATTAGGAAAGCTAAACGTTTTAAGTATATGTACTTCAGGTGCCATAAAAAAAAATTGCAGCAAAAATACCTTATAAAAAGATTCTTGAAGTTTATAATAAACATAAGTTGATTGGACTACATAATCTCTTTGGTGAATCCCTTATTAAATATCTTTGATTTTGAAAATAAGAACGTATTTGTTTGATTTTTTGTAAGGTTTTTTCGTAATTTTTAATTAATTTTTATAATTTTAAGTATTACCAGCATATTCTCAAATTAATGTATACTTAGCTAAATAATAAACAAATAAGATATTTATAAAATTATTTGAGAACAGGTTAAGAAAACACACTTTATAGGTGATCCGGTAAAATCCAGAAAATTGTTTTTATATAAAACATTTGATAATTTTTTTATACGACAAAGAAGAAAAATTTCGTCAATGGCCCAAGCCAGTATCGCATTAATACTACAACCAAAAGTAATGACTCTTTATAAAGCTTTTTGCTTACTTTTGGATTTAAATAATAAAACTAAGATTGCATTTTTTAAATTAAAATCTTAAAAATGAAATGTCAATCTTATAACTTAGGATAAAGTTTTTATGATTCCTGAAAAAACGTTAGAGACTGAAGACAGGACTTTGTGTGATTTATGTAATACACGCATAAATTTCAAATATAAATTATTGATTTTGTAAGGATATTATCGTTGAATACTTCCTGTTATGAATATTATTGTAAGCATGGTAACATTAAAATCTATAAAGTTGGTGTACCCTTGGAGTTTTTTTTACATTTAGAATTAAATACAATCATTAATTCGGTCGATCCAAGCTTGTTAAAAATTTTTCCAGAAATTACATAAGAAAAAATGTAATCAATGAATATCTTTGAAAAATCAGGAGTCAATGATGTATGCTTTAAAGTATCCAGTAAAAATAAGAAATCTTCATCAATAGTGCAATTCTAGATTCTCGTGATAAATACTCTTTTTTTAAATATTACAATTTGGAACCTTATAACAGGAAATATGACAGCTTATCATAGCATAAATCACACCACATAAAAAGGTATCGTTTAATCAGATTATATTATCTACATAAATTTTGCCAACTATTTGTGGAACGGCACGAAGATAAGTCAGGTATAATATTGAAGCCTACATAATAACCATAAAAGTACTCGAAAATAAAGACTTTATACCAAAAATCACTTTTAATACAGGCAATATCTTCCAGACTATACAGAAATTAAATTAATTTTAGTTTAAGCATTCTCTATGACAATGAACAAATCACAAGGGAGAATTTTCAATAAAAGAGATTTATATTTAAAAAACCCTTATGTTCTCATGGACACATATACGTATCGTTGACCAAAGGAAAAACTGAAAAGGGATATTTATTCGAAGTGAGCGTGAAAATAATTTGAAATAATACAATGTCAATAAAAAAGGCATTTTCGAATAATTAGGTAGAAGTACATTTTTTATGAAGAAAAAAATTAACGAACCAAAAGTATCACGTTAATCATTAGAACCGCATTTAGCATTAGTTTATAATATATGTTAGAATTTAGAATGTTATAGTTTTGTTAAAATTCCAATTAACTTCAATAGTTAATGTTTAAAATGAGAATAACTGTTTATAACATTTTTTAATAAAACATTCTTCCAATTTTTCTTATCAAAATAAGTGTATTTTTGTAATTACATTGTATACTTAATGAAAAATGACTATTTTCAACAAGCAAATTTTTTAATTTGGAACAAAGAATCTGTTATCATCAAAGCTATAGTGGTATATTAAAAAGTGACCTTTACGCATGAAATAGTTTTTTAAGTATCGATACATAAAAAAGAATTTGTTTAACACCCGGATTCTTAAAGAACAAAAAAAAATAATGCACAAATGCCTCGCAATACAAATAAACTATTAAAACTAATTAAAATTTTAATAATATCAATTAGTTGTTAGTTTTTTTTCTTGAAATCAGATAACAGCAATTTTTTTCTTACCGTGATAACCACGGTTTTAACTATTTTCTTACTACTCGAGTTTAAATATTTTAAATATGTGTGATCATATCATGTAATACAATTATATGTTATTATTTAAAATTCAATGTATTCAAAAAAAAATACACACAAAGAAAAAGTCAGAACACCTTAGATTTTACACTCATACAATTTTATATGAAGTAAAAACTTTACTCGATGTTTTTTGTCCTCGATCTTGAAAAGTATAAAATCGATATATTTGCCTCCTGAGCAGTGTGGAAAAAAAAAAACTTTTTATAGCTAAGAGTACGTTTGGCTATGCCTCAACACAACAGTGCTTGAAATATTTCGCAGAGGGTAAAACAAGAAAAAATACAAAACAACTACATCAAACAACTGGAATTAAAATAATGGACCAGTACCTATGTGGAAATATTCATACTACATTTTCTATGAACGAGTATGTTAACAGAAACAAATTATTTTACTTAAATGTTTAATTGAATATGAAGAAAATCAGGTAAGGACCTAATTATGGTTTTAACAATTGTATATTGATAAAAAAAATCATTTTGCTCGTTTGTTCACTACCCAGAAGGCTCAGAGCACACATTGTTATATAAAACAGACATTTACGATTTTTCTTCTCGTAGTAAGAGACTTTAATCCATAACGTAGATAGGTATTGCTTTTATACAACTTCCTAAGAAAATGAGCTCTTACAGAACCTTAAGACTTTCCATACACTTTGCTGATTTTGCTGATAAGATACTATATAATGATTGAAAAGTATTCAAATAATTTTTAACAAATATTTTAGTTCTTGATCAAAATATTTTGATGTTTTTTTTCGTGTTTAATGTAATGCTTCATGCGTTTTATAATTATTACACTTATGTTAAGCACGTTTGATGGTAGTTTAAAAAAAGATGTGAAAATTAGATTGACCCTTTAACTGTTCACTTTTTGATACAAAAAATTTTTGCACTAACCCTTTAATAGCTAAAAAAGAGTGCCACAATATTAAATTGTGCAATAATGTTGAAAAAAAATGTATCTTTGTCTTTTTGGCTGTATAGTATTGACCAAAGATTTAACAGCCATACTTAAAACACAATTTGTTGTAGATTCTAGAAGTATCCACCAAATAAGCCCTAACAAATCCGAAACTACTATTTAGTTGTATATAAGAATCAAAAAATGCTTAAAAACAAGGCTTTTTAATTAATTATTAACATAAAACCCTAGAGACTTAAAGGTCACAGGAAATAATTATTTTGAAGCGAAAAATCAGTGATTTCTTCCACACTCCAACTCACTATTCATACTTTTTGAAAAAAGGTTTTTATTCATCGATTGGCACTATCTTTAAAACTACATGGATTTTTTAATGTCACAGCAAAACATTCTTAGACTTATCTCATTTTTTAAGACTTGTTGTGTCAATAACTTATTTGTGACGAACTGTTTTAAGCAACATGGGCACTACTAAAGACCTTATAAGAAAGCTCTGGGTTGTAAAATTAAATATTGTGAACAATCTTGACGAAATCGATTTGGTATTCTTTTTAAGCTAAAATGTTTTTTCTCTTTATACTTATTCCTGGGGCTTTATTTTACAATTTCAAGGGTTTCAAGTGAAAGATATCATTGGTTTAATGTAAAGTTTTTTGTAAAAAAAAATACTATCACATTTTATCAGTGAAGTTTATTGCTGAACTAATGTGATTATGCACACATTGTGACGGCCAACGTAGTAGCGTAATAGAGATAGGCACCAGCCAGTGTTTGAAGAAATGAGCTTGGGCGTTTTAAATTAGTCGTGCCCACAGAATTATTATGTTATCTCAAAGTAAGCAATCTTAAAAGCATTTTAAAAAGTTCTTTAACAAAACCTTATATATTGAAAATTAGTTTGTCCACCATTTTAAAAGGTTTTTTATTTGGCCTTGCGTTAAAAAGATACTGTTAATATAATTGCAGAAAATAAAGCTTGTTTTAATCAAATCTATAAAATTTATACTCGAAATTTATCAAAAAATGACGCGTCAAAATTTTTTGTACTATGAACAATTTGTGGGTATTTCATAACGATATCTTTGTTTAAAGTATAAGGAAAACAATATAAAAAAATAAGATAAAAATAAAAAATACGATGTCAATACTGTTTAGCAAGTCATTAAGAAAAAGTAATAATTGAAATAAAGCATAGCTACTCACATCTCTAAATAATATTTAGACTAGGGTGGTACATCAAGCTGTACTTAAGAATCATTATTCATGTACCTAGCTCGTGTAATTTACGAAATATAAAGAGGCCGAGTCCTGAGCACTCTCTTATACTCTATATGTTAAAAATTTAAGCACTTGATTACAAAAAAAAAGTGTATTGACCTTGTTATTAAAGTTCTTCAGAGCTATGACATTCATCGAAAATTCACACTCCAAATAAAAAAAGTGATCAGATTAATTTTTAAACGTGACACTAATAAAAGGGTGCACATTACATTAAATAAGTATTAGAAAACATTGTCAAAGAAAGACCCTTACAATTTGAACTAAATTAAAACTAACTAACAAAAGAAAAACATAATTCATAGTTTGATAGGTAGGGTGATAAGACTTTCTAATTATTCAATTTCAAATTAAAATATTAAAGTTTTAGTGTTAGAATATAAGTAAGTTTGAAATTACGAGCGCGACGCTGGGATTCTAAGGCAAGGAGCATGCGTAGAGGCTCTTGATTCACGTGATTAATACATGTTTGATAACTATACTTAGATTAAGTGTAAAAATAACCGTTGCTAAGGAAAGATGCTTCATGTAATACATGGAGTATAACTATTATTAAATTCAAGTCTATTATAGAAAATGTTAGGAAGTGTTTATTTTCCCACGCTCATTTACTTGTAACAGTTAGAATATAAGTAAGTTTCTATTGAATATGTCACAAGTGACGTTTCTTATGCGACATAAATATTATATGTGCAAGATAATACGTATGTGTACTTTGTACTTTGTACAGTGATACAAAAGGGCATATGAAACATGGCTGTTGCCACACACGCATGCTCTTGTAGAGTCTCTAGGTACAATGAGAGAGGAGATCTTGTAATCTTGATTAATCCTTATTCCAGTTGTTAATTATGTCCATTTTAGTGATTACAAGTATAATACTATTAATCTACTGCCTCCTAGTAGGTACATTTATTGAACATGGTAGCTGACTTTATAGTTGGTATTTCTTTTTTTTCACGTATTGCTGTGGTGGCTCATGATAATCAACTACTACGGGTTTAAGTTAAAGTGTTAGTCTAACACTTGTGAATTAAAAGATAGTGTTATTCTAACATTAGTTCAAAATTTAAGAAGAAGTTCCGTTAACATTCCGAAAAAAGTGCTTAAAGTAAAGAACATTTTTTAAGATTCGAACAAATAAGAAGAAACCAAAATGGCCAATGAAGTGAAAATTTCGGTGTTTGCTGGAAAAAACTCTAAGCATCAGAGTAACCAAATTAAGTTTTTGGCAATGAAACTTCAGACTCAAACGAAAAAAATATACTGTAGAGAACTTAAAAAAGCTTATTGATTTTACTAAAGTCAAACAAAAAATATTTACCTTTCAAGCCTCAAACAAAATGACAAAAATTGTAAAACATGGTTTGAAGCGTCGAAAACAAACAGTAAGCCATATGCAAAAAATCCCAATTATTGAGCCAATAATTGAAAATTTATAATTCTTCGTTGCATAAACATTAAGGGCTGAAATTTGGCAGAGTTGTACCCTTGGTAATCTTCAACAACTAAATTTAATTTTAGCAAGATAGGGTGGATAGTTTTTTTTAACTGCAGCTAAATGCAAAAAAAAGTAGTTTGTCAAAAGGGCCTAAGAAATTTTGTTTACAACGATGGATGCAATTTTTGTGATATTGTGTTTTTAATATTTACTCTAAAACTTACCAAAGTATACAAGTATAAAAAGTATAAAATTCTTTGGCAGTGTGCAAGTAGCTTCAGAAAAGGTAGACCACATGGGTATTTTCTGCACACAGCAGTACGATGCGTGAGTGGTAATGAGCCACTGATGCATAAACCACGTTCACTCTCGGAAGCTTGAATCCGGTGTTATCGACCGATCACGTTGAAACTGCAAGCGCTCTTAAGAGTTACAAAAACTTGAAAACGGATAACCAACTCCCACACTGTAAAAAAATCTTTTACTTCGGTAAATTGTTGATTAGGAGTAGTAAGGGTACTATTTTTACAGACACTTTCATAGATATATGTCATATGGCTGGCGGCAAGAGCGGGGGCGTGGCCGGGGTCCTATTTTGGCAGGCCACGTGATCCTGCGTGCGTAGCCAGTATGCGCGGAAGAGGGCGCGCGGTGGCCCCACTAAATTTGAATATTATTACTGACGCTGCCTGGTCGGTAACTTTTTTTTTTTTTTTTTTTTTAATTTTTTTTTATTTTTTATTTTTTTTTTTTTTTATTTGTTTATTTATTTAATTTTTTTTTATTTATTCATTTATTTTTTTTTTTTGGAGAGAAAAAATTAAGGCGTCCAAGTTTCAACTGTGCCGATTGGTAAGCGTGACGGGGTTTGATAGTTGCAAAATTCTTGACCGCTCTTCGTAAGGGTTAGTATAAGGAGCGGGTGGTGGATGGGGTTTTTTAAATAATTGAAAAAACATATTTCATACATATATTATATTACAATGATACAACATTATTAATCCTATTTAATTGAATTTTTATGTCATTTATGAAAATCTCTAGACAACACGTTGTTAACTTTAATAAAAACTGCAACAAAGGCTCGAAATACTGACGATGGACCTAACGACGATTTCTACGATACATGACGAGCTTACGAGGTTTGGTAAATCGTCCCTGTATCTCACGACACCCTTCTTCACATTTTTTGTCGTCACAATTTATTTCTTGAATAAATCCATCATGAAGACGGAAGTGGCGACTCCGTTTCTTCAATTCGAGTTCTCATGTTTGATAACCTACGTCCGATTCTAAGTTAAATTTATAAGCGTATTGCTTACGTAGCAACAGCTCAAAAAATGTCACCATACCCATATGATTCGCAGGTACGTTGGCTTCTACAGCTTTTGTAGTTAAGTGATATGCTGCACATAGTAATCTTCTTATGGTCTTATGTTTCGAGCATATTGTTTCCGATCCATAACTCAAGTTATTACAATATCGATAATTACCATATCGATCTTCATACGGAAAATTCACTCTCACATCACACCTCTTTATCTCGTTGAACTTGAGTCACTTGGAAACAAAATTATTTCACTTTGTTTTCCTTCCGATCTCTTCATCTGACATTTCCAGACGGCAACCATAATCCTGTACGTCCTTATACTCTAAATATTCCTTTATTTTTGCTTCGAAATATTTAGCTATATTAATCAACAACCAATTAAAATCATGGTGTATTGAATAAATAGCATAATCTATTGTCTCATGACAATAGAACACGATTTTTGCACCAAACGTAAAGTAAAGTAACACCAAATCGAAAAACATTTTGACCGATTGTTCGACCACTGGCTGATAGTTTTGAAAGTAGACTAAAACCTATAGTGTAGAGTAAGTAGGGTCAGAGAAATCCAAGAGCTATGGAATACTTATACATTTTGAGCAAATATTTATTACTTATAAGTAGGAAAAATGCATTGGCTTAAACAGGGATTGGAAAAATGCATCGGCTTAAAGTCGAACATCGGTTAAAGTCAAGGAAGTCTACTTGATGCTTACGTTTCTCAATAACATTTTGTGTGAAAATTTTAAAAATTAAAAATTCGAAGTTATTCATTTTCATCAAAGTACATCGTAAAACAATTATTAGGAGTGGGTGATTAGGCGGGTTTTTAAAATAAAAACCATCTTAAAATGTATCATACATATGTATTTTTTAAGAAACTCACATTATATAATTAAGCTTACATATAAATTTTAATAATGTACTTTTCTATGGTTGCACTTAGATTTACTAGTTTGAGTACATGTATTGCTTACAATACGATTATTTCTATAATTTCTACGTCTAGTTATACAATTAAAAAAAGTTACAGCTATTTTATCATTTATAAGAGTATTTGTTGAAAAAAATGAACAAAACATGCCTAAAGAATAGTTGTTACACATGAAAAATAAAAAATCGATACAGTAATTTCCGCAAATGGTGGAATTAATATTTTGAAGCTGTTGTACATTCCAATGGTAATTAATGCAGTTTCTTTTGAGTCTATCAATATGATGTGAGATCGTGGGTGGAAAACCATAGCTGTCAAAGTATACTCCATCACCTTTAATATCAACATATATAGCTACCCAATGCGAACCAGGTTTGGAACTTTCGTCGGTATTAACTATGAGAGCGCACGGTCTCGTTCTAACAAAAGGTAACTAGTCAGCGGGGAATACGCCGACCGTCGCTGCAGGTATATTGCAAAGAGCTTTGCGCAGTTGCAACAAGTCCATGATAACAGATGTATGAATTTTTATGAGTTGAAATCTACAACTACTTAACGATTTGAATCTATTTCCAATATGTTGTCAAATTCAGCATATAAAATGCAATTTATAGTTTTCGTGAGAGCTGTCTCGAAACGCACCTCTATTCGTACAGTACCATTTTTTACTTAATTCCAATGACCTGCAAAATGTGATGAGAGATCAGGTGTAAGATCAAATGCAGACAGGCAATACCAATTGGGATAGTTTTTTCTGTGAATACTGTTGCCCTCGTTCATGTAGTAGATCCCGGTGCCCGAAAATAAAGTATGGTATGCTTCCACGTACATAGGTGTGTTACCTGTAAAAGTCGGTTGCAGCGGTTTACTAGGGACTTGTACACCATCAACGTATAACGACAAAAAATTTATAGAATAATTTTGAAAGTTAAATGGATCATCTTTCGATCCCCGTTGAAGGTTTTGTTGTCAACAAAACCTAAAATAATTCTTTTCGAAAGTTGTCCAAGAATAACGTTATCCAAACAGTCACCGCTTATACCGCTATGTAAGGTAAAAGATTTGACTTCGACGCGCGTAATTGGATACTTTGCCGTAGTGTTAGCCAAAGTTTTTGCGTGTGTGATCAAAACTGTAGGGCTAACTTTCACTCGCCGAACGAGAAGCGTAGCCTCGGTAATGCTGATAGAATAATTTTTCGTTGAAGCATCCATGAGACAAAAAGCATATTTTGATCGTATTAGATGTAAACGAACTTCGACGCCGTTTAATAATAATTTATCCTGATTGAATACGTCGCAGTGTAAATGACCCATTAAGTCTATGGTCTTTCCGTCTTTTAAATATTCTTGACGTTTAGTAAGAGCTGAATTCTTTGTCGAGCCGGGTAATTCGTCCATTTCACCAGCGACATCTGTTTTCCAAAGATTTGTTGACAAATGCGATGATTTTGCTGCAGGGCCGTAATTTAAAAGCGTTTCAATGTATGCTCTGTAAGGGTAAGCATTATTTGGGGGAGTCACGAGTTTTTGATTAAAATATACGTCAACTTGGTTGAATATCGAGTGTAGAAAATTGTTTACTGGAGCTACAAGCGCATCCCCATCCTTGTCGTAAGGTGTCAATTTGACATTCACTCTGAGCGTGGTATGGGCCAAGTCGATGTAATCCTCGTTTTGAGAACTCATAACAAACTCTATTAGACTCTCGTCACTTAACGACGAAACAGGTTTGTAATGCACCCATCGGTTAGCTTCTAATGCCGTCTGCGTGAGAGGAACGGAAAATAAATCCAATTCGCTCTTCAAGCAAGGGTCTGTGTGACTATGCAGGAAAGACATGATTATCCAAAAATATCTACTGGTTTTTTTTTTTTATATTTTACTGCCTTTCTCTTAGTTTTGTAAACAACTCTTTTTTTTACCCTTTTGTTTGATTTTTTTTTTCGAACTATTTTTTTTATTTTTCTTACGCGTACCTATTTTTTGCTTGACTTTTCTCGAACGACTTTTTTTCTTTTTTTCTGCAGCGTTTAACGAGTTGTTTACACCACCGCTTCTAAGCCGAGACTGTGCTCTTTTCTTATATGGTAAAGCATTATATCCCGATCCTTCCATCAGCTTCACAATTTTTTCTGTAGCTTTACGTTTTAAATTTTTACCAGATTCGTTTATCCAATTCTTGAATGCGTGTTTAAATGGAATATTGCTTTCCCCTATATCGTCAATTATATTCACTCCCGCTCGTAAAGCTTGTTTTCCAACGGCACGAGCACCTCTGACTATGTAGGGCATAGCACTCCTAAATAGTCCAGTGAAAAAAGAGCCTAATCCATGTCCTCTCTGTCTATATGACCCCGCAAACACATGCTTGACTCCTCTTCCGCCCCCGTGCTGTGTGTGATACCCCTCGTAAAAAACCATTTTGTAACGATTCGCTTAAAAGAAAACTTTTCTAAAATGTAACACCACGGTCAGTGTCCCAAACTCAAATGATATTGGTTTACCAAATTGATCTCTTATATCTATATCAATTGTATGAAATCTATTATTGATGAGGGGTACATAGGCTGGTGGAGTATATCTCTTAACAATTGTGCTTCCGTAAATAATTTCTTGAGCGGCTAAATTTACTATTTTCAGCAGAGGTACAAATGTATCACCAACTATACTTGATTCACATATATTAGAATAGATAAAAAGTTTATCGGGTACAGCTCTTGATAAGCTTGCTGGTTGTTTACCGTGAAACAATAGCCTGTAATCCCCTCTTATTTCGGCACGGTCACGCTCAATCTCGGTTAGTCCTTCCTCAAGCCCAATAACGCGTTTTACTACAGCTGATACAGCCGGAGTTTTTCCGCATGTTCTTGTACGTCCTGGTCCTATTATTGGAAATCCAATAAATACAAATCCGCCTCGATGATCATAAATTAGCTGCTGACATTTCTTATCTTTATGATAGTATTCCAACCATTTTCTATTTATTTCCTCGCATAAATTATGTACAGAGTCGTAGGTGCCGTGCTGAATAAAACACTTTTTTTCTTTACCAGGATCGCTTATTACTGCCTCTTCTCGTCGTACATGCAAAATAGTGTACGGTACGTGAATCTCGGAAATTCCTACCTCCCATTTACCACTAAGCTCGATCTCTTCCGGTAACTAAGAGGAAAAATTTGTTGTAGTATTGTTCGGAAAATATATCATACTACTATTGCTAGGTAGAGTTACAGTAAACTCGTTATGGTGCATTGTTTTTTAAATCGCTTAAATTTATCCACGAGTTAAATTTTTCAGGGTATCCTGCCCAACTAACAAAGTGTTGTTTGTTTTTCTCTTTCCCTCTTGTTTTTAAGATCTTGTTAATTTTATGGTCTTGCTCCGAGACACGCTCTTTGCGAACAGGGTTAAGTTCTTGAGAGTGAAAAATCCTTTAATTTTTTCATCATCTAAATCACTGAACTCATATACATGTGAATTTTGTCTTTTCAAAATTGGAGTAATTCTAAATATCTCTTCACTCCATGTTTTTACTGCACCTTTTTCAAACACATTTTTATCACGGCTTATGCGTACATAATCACCTACTTTATAATTATATTTACTTTGACTGTGCCGTTGTTTTGTTCGAGGTTGTCTCGAATTGACTAAATTTTGTCGTGCTATATGTGCGTTATATATTGTAACACTGCTTGGCGCTAACTTTGTTGTAGAGTGGGGGGTATTATTGTAACCACTAATTAAATCTTGTAAGACGTCTACGTAACGGTATGTATTTTTGTATGTAAAATATCTGTATATACGCTCTTTAAACGTTCGAATGACGCGCTCTACTACGGCCGCTTTAACATCAGGGTTTTTGGCAACTCGAAATTTTATAGCATTGTCTTTCAAAAAGCGTTGAAATTCACTGCCTAAAAATTCAGTCCCTCGATCCGTTTGTAGCATAAAGGGCGAGCGAGATTGACTATTTTCAAGAATTTTTTTAAAACCTGCTGTTACATTACGGCAACTTTTATCTTTTAAAGGTTGCACCCATACAAATTTGCTTAATACATCAATTACAATTAAAATAAAAGACACTCCGTCGTTGTAGTTTTTTAATGACGTCAGTTGAATGAGATCTGCTTCCCACAATTCATCTCTAGCATTAACATCGTAAAACAACCGTGGAAACTTTCGCCGAATAGATTTATGTAAAGTATAAGCATCATGTTTTTGCAACCACTCTTTGATTTTCTCGGGGGAGATTTTGTTTTTATTTACTCTTATTATATTGCGGACCCCAAAAAATGCTGCTTCATGGTTAGGGGTAAAATATTGTTTCTCTAGCACATTCATTATTTATTAATATTGTAACCAGCTTTAAACACCGCTTGATTTTGGTGTAGATGAATCGTGTACAGTTTTTTCCAAAGGTGATGAAAAAGTCTCGTGTTCAAACGTTTCTTCGTCTTCTCCGAGCGACTTTATATTACTGGTCCCATCCAACAGCAAGCTTGAACTGTCGCGATCTACGATTTTTAAGAGGTCTGTATTTCTCACGAGTTCTTGAGAAGTGTTTATCTCCCGAAGTACTTTAGCAAAAATGTTTCTCCCCACCGATTTAACATTTTTCCTTCGCCTTGCAGCATCATTAATTAAATCGATAATATTTGACCCATCAATTTTTTTACCTTTATAAATTACTGTACCTGTACTATCCCACTTAATATTGTTTTTGTATCCTTTTAAATGTTTTAAAAGCAGCATAGATTTTTGTTGATACACTTTAGGTACAGTACTGACAATCGTTTCTTCGCTCATTCCATAATCATCTGTATTAGTAGTGATATTCTTAACTTCGTTTTCAGCAATCTGCATTGGCTCACGATTTTCATCGATAAAGTATAAATACCTGTGTAAAATTCTTAAGTATTTCTTTAATTTATCGTATTCATTGCTATACGAATTTGAATCTAGAATTTTTTTCATCGAGTCGTCTAATCGACTCAAGTTATCTCCGGCTGTCTGTGTGGTTTGTAAAATAGAATGTGTGAAAAAATTATTTGCGGCTGTAGGAGTAGAAGGACCGGGGTTTCCTCCTACGGTAGTGCTTTCTCTTTTTACTCTTTCGAGTTGGTCTTTAGACAGTAAAATCATTTTTTTCCCTCTTTCCATTTTATTATTTTTACAAAATTTTTGATGATATTTCACTTAGAATAGGTTGTAATATTAACGGTAAAAAACTGTTACCTTTTTGAACTATAATTTTCCTCTCTTTTTTCCACGAATTTTTACCTTGACTTTTCGCAATCAATTGTCTTAAAACACTTTTAAACTTTTTTAAATTTTTTTTTTGACTGTTTTTCAGAGAAGCAACACCTTTGAGAATGTTTAAAACACACTCGCAAAAGCAGTCAACTAATTTTTTGTCTCCTTTTTTTAATCATGCAACTCTCTGTTCTCTATTTAGATGAGCGAGAGCTTCTAATATTGCAATGTACTTTCTTTCAAAAGGAGCTTCACGAGCCTCGTCTACACGATGAGGGGGTTGTTTGAAACGTCCGTTTTTCGGTGTTGATGGCTTCATTGTCAAAAGAAAACTGAGAGCTATGCGTTACTACAAACTATTTTATCTGTTAATTTAACCCAAATGCGCGAAAGCACTCGTTGCATATTTTGGCAGGTAAACATATTGATACTCGTCGTCGGGGAATATACACGCACGAAATCTTAACTCATCCAAAGTGTTCTGTTTGCAATCAATCATAAAGTAACCATGACCTTTAACCGTTGCATCTTGATAGGCCTCTTGCACAAATTTCAGATCTTCAGGATATACCTGTCTCGCTAAATGTTGTATCTGCGCGCGATCGCGAGGATTTTTAAATACGACAATATACGATGCGTTCAGACTTATGTCTCGCAAATGAGTTGACTTGTGGAAAATATTTTGCGTTATAAACATTACACTAATATTTTTATGGTGACTCCTTTATGTAAAAAGATCTACCACAACATGATTCGACGATTCGCGCATCAGATCGTCGATGATTAAAAGTTTTTTAAGATGAGGATCGTTTGAATAATCAGAAGGTTTCGGCAACCCCTCGTAAAATTTAATTTGTCGTCCGTTTTTCAAAAAATTCTCACTTTTATAGCCATCCTGCCACTCTGCATAATAAAATAAAATACGGTCAAATGTAACGCTTGCCATTTGTTCTATATTATTTAGAAATCTTTTAACAAAAACTGTTTTTCCACAGCCAGTTGGACCGCAAATCATGCTTGTCCACGAATGTTGCAAACGGGTATCCATTATGACAATATTTTTTTTACTAATTATATTTTGAAAAGCTAGTACGTTAAATACTTTACCGAAAAGCATACCTACTTTGTGGTGGTGGGTGCAACAGTACGATTTTGTAGCTAATACTTAAGCATATATATGTATATTCATATGTATATATATATATATATATATATATATATATATATATATATATATATATATATATATATATATGGGTTGGTTCAATGTGTGAGCGTCAGCTGATTTGTCTCTACGTACACATCAGACGCTACTCTCTTCTTCTCTCAACTACTCCCTTGGGTAGATGGAAGGAGCATGCACCGGAAAAATATTACCTGCATTGGTATCTAACTACGCAAATGAACGACTCTTATACTTTTATTACTTACAAATTTGTTGTAGTACCTTATTCTGATTTTGGAAGATGCAAGTCCTGAATAGCTCAGTTGGTTAATGGTCTCATCGACATGAAACCGTTAATTTAATTTGATTTCTTCAGGGCTTGCATATTATTTTTTTTATTTTTTTTTATTTATATATTTTATTACACCTAATATTTATAAGTATAGGATTTTTTAAAATAAAATTTCGGATGGGGTACCACTCTAAAAAAAGCCAAAATATTAGTTTGACGATTTTATTTTGCAATAACTTTTTTCAAAAACGTACAGTAAACAAATAATTGTTTCATTTTTCATTACCACCGACGCAATCCACGACGTCAGGACATCCAGGGGATGGTTGTAGCGATCTTTGACGTTTAAGCTTCTGGTAGGCGTTATAATATGCATCACTATCCAACGCTGATGCTTTTTTTAGAGATTCAGTCTTGATGATCCATTCTTTTAACATGCACGCTCTATACAATGCACAAAATGACTGCTTGTCTCTGAAATGTTTTTGCGCATGCGTTAGACAAATTGGTAAACCAATTCTTTTATTTTCATACATTTTGAATGAGGTATGAATTTGCGATAAGTCATGAACCTCACGTGCTAGTATTGAACTTATAAACTCAGCTCCATCGTTAATTTTTAGTAAGCGTAATAAGACTATATTTTAAATAATTTTTTGTGGTATCTCCGTTAAACCACTCTATATCGTGAACTTCTAGCGTGCGGTGATTATTATACTTTTTTACTTTGTAAGGTAAATCGTTATATGGGTGAGGTGGTTTAATTAACCAATGACCGATGACATTTGCTTGTATCGATACTACGGCAACTTCTTTTGGTATAAAACGCCTGTCAGAGTCATAAAAACCTTATATATCTACAACCAAATCCATGATGGTGAACTACTACACTCTCTTATAATATTTATTCTCTGGACAAGATTTTTGGTTGCTGGAGAATCGATCGGTCGTGAATTTTTTAACCGACGAAAATAACGATTTCTTCTTTTTCTCCTCGTTCTTTCTGGTAAGTAGAGGGGTCTTCGCTTCTATAGTACCCTTTTTCTTCTTACTACTTGCAGACATCATGAAATACTGAGTAAAAACATATTATAACATGCTCTTATAATATATTTTTTACAGAATGTAGTGACATCATTTTTTTCTCTATCTCGCTCCCTCTCCTTTATCTTAACAAGCCCCTTTGAAAAATATCATAAAAATGATCATGCTATGAGTAAAAGAGATGAGTAAAAGAGATGAAAGAAGCAAGTGACTCACCTTTCGCAACTATATAACCATCATCATTTTTCTTCCACAGCGTTAGTATATAATATATATTGAATATCAAAATTTTATAAGAAAATACATATATATGATAAGGGAAAAATAGAAAAAGGTTTCACATTCATGTTGGGAAGAACTCTATTTATTAAAAATTTTTAAAAAATCATTATTACAATATACTTTGTAATTGTGTTTTACAAGTGCATACCAACAGACGCACACCAGTCATTTTGACAATTGTCATCTTGTATTGCTATAACATAAATATCTCTTATTTTATTTGTATTTATTATAAATAAAATTTCAGCAATTTTAATGTTCTCAAATTCTTGAATATTGTCGTTATATTCTGTAGAGCCATGATAATTTATAATACTCGATGCTTGAAAATAGCCTATAAATTTTACATGAAAAATGAAATCCGAAACTGTTTTCATGATGTACATTTTTTGATACAATGGTCTATAAGCGGATATCTGCTTTTTATTTTTTAATTCTATCAACGTATGGAATAATGAGTGCCACGATAAGCCTCGCAACGTCTGGCGAAAAGTTGGAAAACGAATACATTCAGGAAATTTACAAACATTTTCAAAACATGAATATTTTGATGAAGAGCAGTATGTTTGAATAGTACGCATGAGATCTATAACAAACAAATTAAAGTATCAAATTAGTTTAATGAAGTAATTTTCGTATACATAGAAACAATTTTTTAGAATTCATTTTCCAATGATCTTAGTCTACGTCTATGTTTAACTACGTCAATCCATCCGTTTTAATATGTTCTTTTTATCAAATGACCGTTGCAACATTTATAAATCACACCGTTATCACGTTGCTCTTCATCCAAACGTCTAACTTTATGAAAATGAATTCTTATAATTCGATTTGTATCGATTAGATGTAAGAGTTCTGCTGTTCTAATATTTAAAAAAATATGCGCATCTCATAGTCTATTGTACGGTACAGTATTTAACTGATCGTTGGGTTCCAAATTTTCAACGGGTTTTTGAAGCCTCCATATGACGCTTGACTCGTTAAAATACCCCAACACTCTTGCATATTCGAAGGTCATCTCAATAAAATCAAGCTTTAATAGATTTTCGTACATTGCGTGAAACGCTTCAACTTCTCCATTTGCTTTGAGTTTAACAAGCGTATGTAAAAGGGAGTGCCATGCTAATCCTTTTAAAGAGGATTTATAGGGTGGATAATACTTGCACGTTGGCACATGACAACAGTACCGATGGCAATCACAATTTCCGTCAGCACACACTTTTTTGATTGCGCGTACTGTATCTATAACAAAAATAATTTCTTCAGTTTATTTTACTTTTTCTGATAACCAAAAGGATACGATAAGGTTTCAGAAATAAACCGCCGCTTTTTTAAAACTATCGCACATGTTTTTTCTTTACTACGCGTTACCACTTCATGTATGTCGGACTTTCTAATCATCGTATTTTTAATTTTTATTGTGTTATCTGATTCGACATTATTTTCATTCCATCGATCAACCATAGTTACAATAGAATCAAAATTTATTTTTAATGAATTTTCGTAATTTAATTTAATACCCTTGACTTTGCATACATCATGAAACCCCCCAGCAGCTGTACGCACACGGTACGCATAAAATTTAGGACCTCCTGAAACAAAGGTCTGTATATACGATCCCTCACCATACACCTCTAATTAATCTTTCAACTGTTCTAATAACGAACCGGTAGGTGGTTGATATTTACTGACATTTTCATTATTACTTGTAAATATTACTGAGTCTGTATCATAATACAAAACTCTTCTATCGAGTTTTTCCAAGTATGAGTAAAGTTTTAAACGTGCTTGAGCTGTCGTATATGCAGCTACAGCAACGTTTGTACATGGAGAGGAAAGCGCCACTTCCTCTTTATATCGCCACGTTACATACATAACACTATCATTCGCCGGTGAACAATTTTCTACATACTTCTCACTATCGCATAATATCTTTAGTAACTCTTTACAATCATTAACTATACTAGTTTGAGGTAAATTTTCCCTTTGACCGAATTTCCCTCAAAACGAATTTAAACATAATTTTGCTACAGAACGCAGACCCAAATTTCTTTTCATAATACAGATGTCTAATTTAATACCTTCTTTATGTTCATAATTATTGATATATTCTAATTAATCTTCTTCCGTCTTAACCGTACTGGGCCACCCACTTGCTTCTTGCTTAATTTTTAAAAAAGTGTCTATATACTATGTAAATAAACCACCACTTTGAGAAGTCTGATCGTATTTAGCAACTTCATATTGCCAAATGACACTAATTTTTAATAATTTATACCCTAGTTCTAGTGCTTTCTTTATTTCGACGGATACCCATGTACCGGATAAAGCCCTATCTGACACTGAATCGTGTTTACATTCTTCCTGAGAGGATGTTACCATACACGTGCGACACAATCCAAAAAGTAAAAGACTATTCATTTTTGTTGGAAGTATAGGGTGAAATAAATTTCGCGGCGGTAAAATTGTGCATTTTACTAAACCTTCAACTTTTTGTTGAAAATTTTCAAAGTTTTTTCCTGATAATTCTAAACAGTCATTCCCGGTATAAATTTTCAAATGTTAAAGTGGAAACGTGCCTGTCTTACAAATGTAAAAGTATAGTGAGCAAACGTCCAAATATTTTATCCTTTCATTATTTTTAATCATATAATGTGTGACAATATTCCCTGTACGACCACCGTAAAAAGCATCTCGAGGGTTTATAGTGCAGATTTCCGCAATTGGGTGATTTTTTATATAGTCTAAGTACTCGTTATTATTTTTTATAAATTTGTAAAAATCATGCTCCCACATCTCAATCACTTCGTAACCGTATTCTTTTATTTTAAAACTTGTTTTCATAGTATTTTCATATCGTTCCGTGAAAGTTTCATTATTGTTCAATTTTTGATATCAATCGTTAGGAAAACAGCGAATACAACCATGAAAATAACACCTATGAAACTGAAACACGGTTCCTTTCGAATTCATTGTTTCTACTTGAGGTTTTAAATAACCATCAACCAGAAGACCTTCTATTAAACGATATTCTTGCGATCTATCTGCATGGATGATCTCTACATTCCTTACTTTTTCTTCCCACAAAAGCCAGTGGATGCATTTTTAAGAAAACTGCCCTGCGTGTGTATACCCAGTTGCTGAAATAATCCCAATTGTATCTTTTTTTAAAAAGTTTTTTCTGTATAGTACGGAACACGCACTTGCTATTGTCACGCTTTCAACAAAGGGGTCTACTTTTCCGACTTGTATAAAAATTTTTCGAAAAGCCGTGCAAGCTTCACGTAATATTTTAACATCTTGCACACAATACTCAACAAGTTCTTTTTTAAAGTCAAACTGCGCGTTTACGTCTGAAGTTACTTTATGGTACCATTCTAAAAACTTTGCGCGATCGCGGGTGTTCATAGAATCTGGCGCGTAGGAGCGAGAATCTGGATAAGGACCTTTATAATTTTTATAGCTCGTAACGAATAATTGTGGAAAATACCCTTTTTTCATATTTTCTGCAAGACTAAACGTTTTAGGTAAATCAGCCAATTTCATGGGTAAGTAATTTAAACTATCTATAAACTTAGTTTTTCCTAACGACGTAAGAATATTATTACGCCCATTAGGAATAATCTTGGGAGTACCTTTTTTATTATCTACAATATATTTTAATATAAATTGACCATCAAAAGCCTTAGAGTTATGAACTATACAGATAAATGAAGCGAAAGTTCTACTTTTAAATCTTACTGCAAAATCAACAAAATTTTTTAGACACTCTTCACCCTCGAAAATAATCTGTTTAATACCGCAGAAGGGACAAATCGCGTGGGGATTTTCTTCTATCCCGTCTATACACGCATCGCATCGTACTTGCAGTACGCAAAGGATCGGTATGTGTACACACGTGTTGGCTGTATCATGTAATTCTTTATCTTGTCGCGTTTCAAAGTCGTAAAAAATGAAACAATTTGTTTTAGCATTTAAATCATTTTTTAACGTAATAGGTTGTATACTACAAAGCGTGTTAAACTTATGAACGCTTTTACACTCTTTGCAATGTTTTTTTCCGCATTCATGCTTACCTTTAGCTAAGTTTATGAGCTTGGCACATGAATTACAAATTTTAACTACATCGCATATGCTTCTTGTCGCTCTTTTGTGATTTTTTGTACGCGCAAATGACCATTTTATCTTATGATTATTATAACATTGATCTCCGTAAAATTGCCTCCTACAATCAGTGCAAGATTTTTTTAACGTATCGTAGGTGTTACAATTTGGCGACCTATTGCATGCAAGGCAAACCGATTTACAAACATGCTCACCCACATGCTTGTAATTTTTATTGCATGTTGCACAAAAATAAATTGATCTTACGGTTAATAAATTTTTAATTAAATTATAATGCCCTATGTCCTCATAATACATGATGTTTATAAATGATGTGCAATATACTGCTCCGTCATTAGCACCATCGTATATAAGAGCTGTGTCATCACCAAAAGACTCATATTCAAATATTCGAATACATATAGTATGTTGTTCAAAATATCGCTGAAATTTCGAAAACTCTACATGTACATACCCTTGTTTGTTATTTATTTCAATGTCACACTCTTGCATTAATGTAATAGCTTCCGACTTTTGTTCATTTTCGGTTTTAATTTTTTTCCATTGTTGGGACCAATCTGACGAACAATTTTTCGCAGTCAAAACTTTACCACATACAAGAGCCCTAGCTAAACATAGATTATCTCTATTATTTATCACTAAGACACCTTTTTTACTCAAACTATTTATAATATCTTCCTGTGCACCCCACCCTTGAGGGAGTTTGATGTATGTAACCTCAACTACTAAAGTTTTCGTGATGTCGATTATTCGTTTGCTTTGTTCAATTTTTTCGCATAGACCCGAGATGTCTTGAAAATATATTTGATCAATAAGTTTGTAATAGATACCCGCCGATCCCTCAGTCAACACGTCTGAGTGCAAATTTATCCCTACAAGATAATTACTAGAGATATTTTTTTTAATAACAGTTACAAGTTCTTGAAAAGCGTTCTTGATCCAATCTAAAGTATTCGCTGCATCGGAAGGGTTGGTAATTTTAAATTTTATCGCGTGACAAGTGGTTTTAAAAGATTTTACAAATTTTTTTTTATCGCTTTCCAAAGTAATATATTTTGTACCTATTGACGTATCCGGTTCATCCTCTGCTTGCACGGCGACGCTTGCAACACCTCTTCCTTGTTGATGATAAGGGGGTTGCTCCTGCTGTTGTTCGATATAAGCACTATCAATCCCATTAACTCTATCTGTAAAATAAAAATATGTTACAATTATAATTAAAATGTTATACATTGTGTTTAAGAAACTCGAATATTAAATTTATTAGTTACCTGCAGGGGTGTAACGCATCATAGTTAACCCCAACGGACCGGGCATCGGTTCGGATACCTCCTCCTGCTGGTGGTCAGTTTCGCTCTCTACGTAATATTTTGAAATAAATATAATTTTAAAAGTTAAAATGGATGATAGAAAAAAGACGTGTACGTAAAGATTTTAATTTACCTGAAGATACTCTTATCTTCTTGTAAGAGAGGCCTGCCCCTGACGGTCCAGGCATACCATCATCCAAAGGGTGCTCCTGTTTTCTCTTAAGTGCACCATCAACGTTTAAAAGATTTTTGGAATCTTCAAAACATATGTTGGCAACTAAAACAGGATTTCGTTTAATTTTACTGATCATGAAAAATTTGTAAGTATAAAAAACTTTGAAAAAATACAATACAATACATTACTTACCAAGTTTATCGTACGCCTTATACATTTCCTTCAACATCCCGATGTTCCTAGCGTTAGACGGTAGACACTCTACCACCGCTTGGATGGCTATGGGACTACGAATAAGATACAGAGGGTACAATGCAACCGCGTGCACCCCCGCCAGGTAAATGGTAAAAAGCTCCTGTAATACTCCTATTAATTCGTTAACGGAGTATGTAGGTAGCACGTTACTAAACCACTTGTCGGTGTACACCTTACGCGCATCTTCCGACACGATGGTCGCGTATCGCACACACGAACGGACAACCTCGAATAAAGCACTGACCATAGATGCTTCCATTTTTTTTTTTTTTTTTTTTACTTTTTTATCAACGCAAAGAAACTAAGAAAAATTTATGTAGCTAACCAAAAAAACTAAAGCAATGCCACAGTAAAAACACACTGTTACGAAAATTTAAACAAGTTCAAATAAATGCAAGAAATACACTGTATTTAACTTTCAAGTAAATTGAGGAAGACCTCAAACGAATTGTAACTCGGAAAGTTGTTGTAACGTATCAGCAAGATGTGATTCGGCTAAGAGTGTCAGATAAGGACTGATTTTCTTTTACGTTTTCTTCTCTTCCTTAGCTACTTCTATACTTTCCCCCCTTTGGTGGAAATTTTAGCGAGATTATGATAAAAGTAAAAGGTATACACAGTCAGATAGGTCTATCACTCAAGTCATAGCCTGGGAAACTCTACAGGTATGACGTCAAATATTACTACCGGGGGGACAATCGCGCACTTTCACCACTGTTTCTTATAGTTCTTCATGTTTTGAAAAAGATTAAAATCATTGCAGCTGAGGGACAATAAATATGTTGCAACTGAGGGACAATTGCATATTTTCCACCGTCGTCACTTCCTCTCTTTCATATTTTGAAAAAGAGTGAGGAAAACCCTACATTTGTTCGCGAGTACTTCTCAGATGACTAAAAGAAAGACAAAATATAGGTTTGAGCTCAAGTTCAAGCATGTTTTAGCAGATTTTTCTGTAGCAGTGTACGTGATGAACATAAATGGTGTACTATTTATAGGACATCCTTATGAATCATGTATCGACAAAAAATTTGAGAGGGAGAGTGCAGTAGAAATAAAAATTTTTAGCATTAAAGTATCACTTTTCTATTAGACTGTCAGTCATCTTAACGGTATCAATAACGACAGTTGCATAGGTAACGTTCACCCTGTTCACAAACGTGTATTTCTTTAAATTTTTAAGTGAAGTAAAACAACACGAGTGATTCAAATTTAACTACGTTACATCGATCTGTAAAATGGATCTATTCAAACAGAAACAAAAATATTTTTTAACGCGTGATAGTGAAAAGCCAGGATCCGATTTCATAAATTTTGATGAAAATACAAGAGACAGTGAAAGTGCTATTATATCAACTGCAAAGGTATTACTGCATTCGTATCCACTCAACAAGACGGCTACAAAAAAAAATCGTCGTTGGGCTTCACTATAATATACATCGTCAGTGTTTCGAGCCTTTGTTGCAGTTATCAAAATGTCAGTTTACAGGAGGTGTAATTATAAATGCATATGTATGGAGCGAACTTGAAGATCATTTTGCTTTTATAAATGATTACTTTACTGATAAAAACACCCGTCAGATGGATCGCATACAAGTAGGGAATATCAAGTTGGTATTCACATCATCTTACGGAAAGAAATCAGTCATTTTTGATAAAAATAAATTCAGTGACGGAGAAGATGTTGATTGGAAAAAAAAACGTGCGATTTAACTATTGTTCTGCAGCACTGTACATTTTTAGGACTCGCTTAGTCTGTCATATGAGTGGATAAAAGACTTCGCCAAATCGAAAGTGTAGCAACGTTAGTTACTAAGTGTAAGGAATTTATAGTGAACGAGTTTATTAGTTTATTAGAAAGTATGACTGAAATGAATAAAACCACTGGATCAAATTTGGAAAAGCTGATAAAGGAACACTTTTTATGTTTACGAAAAAATGTCAAAGGAAATCTTTTCTCTACGATCGATAATTTCTTTTTAGAAAATAATTTCGACATGGTATTTTTAGAATTAACAACGTATTGTCTAGAGATTTTTTTAAATGACATAAATATTAAATTTAATAGGATTGATAATTTTGTATCATTGTAATATAATATATGTATGAAATGTATTTTTTAATTTATTTAAAAAACCCCACCCACCACCCGCTCCTTATACTAACCCTTACGAAGAGCGGTCAATAATTTTGCAACTATCAAACCCCGTCACGCTTACCAATCGGCACAGTTGAAACTTGGACGCCTTAATTTTTCCTCTCCAAAAAAAAAACAAATAAATAAACAAAAATAAATAAATAAATAAATAAATAAATAAATAAATAAAAAAAAAAAATAAAAAAAAAAGTTACTGACCAGGCAGCGTCGGTAATAATATTCAAATTCCGTGGGGCCACCGCGCGCCCTCTTCAGCGCATACTGGCTACCCACGCAGGATCACGTGGCCTGCCAAAATAGGACCCCGGCCACGCCCCCGCTCTCGCCGCCAGCCGTATGACATATATCTATGAGAGTGTCTGGAAAAATAGTACCCTTACTACTATTAGGTATTAAAAAATACGATGTCACAAAAAATTTTTGTCTAATGTTATGAATAAATTTTTTTGGGCCGTTTTACTAAAGTACCTCATTTTGCATTTAGCTACTGTTTGAAAAAACTATTCATTTAATCTTGTTGAAATTGATTAAGTGGTTGTTAAAGATCACTAAAGCTACAGCTCTGATTAAATTTTGATTTAATTTATTTCTACACTTTGTGGAGCTGCTGCCCTCTCACGAGTAAAGGCGACACCGAATACACGTGTAGCTTAAGCATCAGACTGCAGTATAGCAGCTACATCGGGTAAAGCTGCTAGAACTTAGGAATGAGATAGTAAGGTCAAATGTGCGAAACAGTTGCTGTATACGCATTAGCGGAGAGAGAGCAGTCCCGTCAAGCGGTTATATGGTGTGCACGTCATGTGAGGTGTAGCATGTATAAAGTCATGCTGATATTGTTAAATAAGTTGATGTGTAAGTTTATATAGTGCTTCAATTGCAACAAAACAATATTTTTTGAAATATTCTTATTTAGATAACACAAAGACGAAATTTAAAGGTAAGATAAAAATGTGTTTTGTTTTGTTACAAACCAACCTTAGTTCATAAAAGTGAAGCGTACATAATATACAACAGGTATTTGCAGCTTGTATTGGTTGTCAACAATCTTAACCATCGTAAGATATACTATGTATTAGGAAACAGAATTTTTTGTTTTCTCAAGTATTATTTAGTAAGGGGTTTAAAAACAGTATATCAAATATGAATAGATTTTGTGACTGACATATCCTCGGACATATCCATCTCCTTCTGCTAGAATAATCCTCAAGAGAGTTGATTGCATTGTTCAGATGCATGCCAGCTGTGATTACTTTTTTTCTCTAACAAGGTTATGTAGCAAGTATATAAATTTAAAAAAAGTGCTGACGCAGTTTAAAAAAACTTTTATTCCAACCCATTCTAATACCTATATTTCAATTTACTTACACTTGTAGTTATACCGTCAAAGCAGAATTGCACCTATTAAGAATACTGTGCAGTTGTTATTTATTGATTGAATAGTTTAAGTAAATCTTAACTTTTTTTTCTGAAAATTTGCTAAGAACATTTTGAGAGCTTACTGTATGGCTTAATCGTACTTTTATGACACTTTGTTTTGGGAATTTTTGAAATGACAATAGAAATAGTGCAATAAATATTATTTGGTGAATAATAAAGGAAGTTGTATACAGAAGTAACCTTAGAAACAAAAAATTTTAAAGGATTGTGCATCAAGTTTAATTGATCACGATGTAAAATAAGAGATAAATATAGTCATTTAGGCCTATTTTAGTAATTTTAGAACCATGACAAAAAAGGGGCCCCATTGGTAACTCTTACCCATGTCGCATACATCAGCTTAAATGAAAATTAAAGTTATATAATAAGAATTTTAGTTTGATTTTATAAAAATATACAGTTGCACAAAATTTTAGCCACATAACTGTAACCAAGTGTATATTTTATAACGAGGTATTTATTGTCGAATAGTACAAATGCTTAGTTTAATAGCGCACACACGTTCGCACGAGCACCAGACGCCGAATAATCCACAGCTGAACTTCAGATCACAAGCCGTCGTAAACTCCCACCATCTCTCCTCTTCTCCCACCTTGTTTACTACTCACAGTTGTCCTATTAATGGTCCCGAGGCATGAGCGGAGGGGTTGAGGAATGTACCAACATTCCCTTTCGCCTTGTTCCTTGAACAAAGATCGACGCCCGCCCGCCGTCCCAGATCTCGTTAATGATTAGGGAGGGGCTTCTGTCGAAGAAGGGACCAAAGAAGTGACTGGAAGTAGCGCTAATTTGGTGACCAGGCAGTCGTATTGCCCGAACGCTGTCTTGACAGTGGCAGCCCGTACCAGCCCGTCGGCGCCGGGATGAACCTAGATGACTCGTCCCAGGGGCCAGCGACCGTTGGATTGAAGCAGGGTTGGGTCAAGCAGCACGACCACGTGTCTGACGATAAAATTGCGACGAGGAGTTGCCCACTTCGGCCTCTGCTGAAGTGTATTGAGGTACTTACGGCTCCAACAGAGCCAGAATTGAGCATGGATCCCACGTACGAGGTCCCAATGAGCTAGTTGGTCTAATCGGTCCGTCGATAGGGAGCCTCGATGAGTGATTGGAGAGGAGCCCCGATGAGAAAATGACCCGGAGTAAGAACGTCAAAATCATCGCGGTCACCAGTCAGAGAGCACTATGGGCGACTATTTAGCACCATCTCGATCCCAGCGATAACGGTTGAGAATTCTTCGTATGTAAGGTGGCGTGAACCCATGACACGGCGTAGATGACCCTTGACAGACTTGACGGCTGCCTCCCATAGGCCGCCGAAGTAAGGTGCGCCTGGTGGGATGAACTGCTAGGAGACGCCCTGGTCTGCCAAGGTCCCAGCGACGAGGTTCCAGTTAATCTCAGCCTGGCGTAAGGTGTCATGCATCTCCACATCGGCACGGTGGAAGTAAGTGGCATTGTCACTGCAGAGCTCCGACGGTCGTCTTCGTCGTCCTATGAATCGTGCAAGGGCGCCCATACAAGACGCTGTTGAGAGATCCCCTACCAGCTCCAAGTGAAGAGCCTTTGTAGTCATGCACACGAACATGACGATGTAGCCCTTTGTAGTGCGGATCCCGCGGCCCCTTGCGGAAAGGACTATAAAAGGTCCTGCATAATCTACTCCAGTCTGACAGAAAATGCGGGAGGGAGCCACCCTTGAGGCTGGAAGGGGGGCCATAATCTGGGAAGCGGGGCGCGCTTGAAGTTGGGCGCATACTACGCATTGGCGGATGAACGTCTTAATTCTTCTCGGGCCTCCAACAATCCAAGCACGCTTAGCTGTGTAGGCACTCGTAAGGCGGTAACCACCATGAAGCACCCAAGAGTGTGCCCACGAGATCACCAGCCAAGACAGGTGACATGATCCACTGATGATGGGAGGGTGCTGCTCATTGTAAGGTAGCGATGAGTTTTGAAGCCGCCCACCGACGCGGATGATCTCGTCCGTGCCGAAGAAGGCTGCGAGACGTGTTAATGATGAAACCTTGGGCAGTGTTCCCCCTTGTTTTAGGATCTGGAGCTCATCTTTGAAGGTTGAGGTCTGGCTTAGGCTGACGCAAGCTTTTAGTGTGGCATCGAGCTCAATTGTCGTAAGCCAAGAGGATAGCGGTGGGGTCAGATCCCGCCCCAGGTATCGTCTGAGTCCTCGACGTAGGCGTGCGAGGAAACGTAAGAGGACATCGAGAGTCGAGAACCGCTTGAAGATGTCAAACTCGAGGTTCTGTATAACGCAATAAGCATGCAGCGTTGGAGCAGAGTGTCTGATATTTTCTTTAGGCAAGGAATTCTGCTCCTCCGCGAGCCAACTGGGCCCTTTCACCACAGGGGGTGGAGATGGAGTTCGCTCATGTCTGAGCTTCGGGTGGCGACGTCCGTGGGGTTGGATTCGGTCGGGACATAGTGCCAGACTCGGGTTGGCAGCGTCTCTTGAATATGGGCCACATAATTGTCAACGAGAGAGTTTTTTGTGGGCTCATCTGAGCGAAGCCAGCTGAGGACTACTTGAGAGTCACACCAGGCGTGACAGCAGTCGGCTGTAACTCCGAGTTCATTTACGGCCGATCGCAGTAGTTTGGTGGCCAGAAGTGTCGCTCTGAGCTCCAATCGGGGGATGGTCATGCGAGTTGAAGTCGAAGACATTGGCTTGAGGCTACGAATTGGCGATAGCTTTGTTCGAGCGAGAAGAATGCAACATCGTGTGCGGCCGTCAGAGTCCTGGACTCGGGAGTACACTACGGCGGACATGGCTCGTCGACTGGCATCAGAGAAAGCGTGGAGCTGCAGCTCAAGATGAGGGCCGTGGCCAATCCAGCGTGGCAGGGTAAATCCTGATATACTTCGGAGCTGGTCAATGAAGGTGGCCCATCTCTTAACTATTGATGGAGGGACAGCTTCATCCCAATCAAGTCGTGCGCGCCAGAGATCTTGAACCAAGAGCTTGGCATTTAGGGTGATAGGTGCTAACCAGCCACACGGGTCGAATAGGCGAGCGAGAGCCACGAGCATGCCATGTTTAATCCTTTGTGGCTGAACGTCTAGAAGTGTGAGCGTGAAGCTATCCGAGATTGGATCCCAGCTGACTCCCAGCTCGCTGACGGATCCATCTTCGCCCAATTGGCGCCACAAGCGCCTCAAGCGGGTTTCTTCAGAAAGGTCGTCCAACAGCTCTGGAACGTTGGCTACCCACTTTCTTAGGGGGAATTGGCCGGCTTGTAGGAGACCAATCAACTGGTCACGGAGATGACGGGCAGTCTCTATAGAATCCGCGCCTGAGAGGATGTCATCCACGTAGCGGTCGTTCCGAACGACGGGAACGGCGTCAGGCCAGTTGGACCCTTCGTCGCTGCACAGCTGCTCTATTGTACGTAGCAACAGGTACGGTGAGCAACAAGCTCCGTAGGTGACGGTCAGCAGCTGATAGTGCGTGGGGGGTGTATGTGGTGTGGGGCTCCATACAATGCGCTGCAAGTCAACGTCATTCTCGTCGATTCTGATTTGGCGAAAAATCATTTTGACGTCACTGCAAAAGGCCACACGATGTCTTCGCCAGCGCAAAAAGAACGATCGGTAGTGCTGTCTGGAGTCGGGGGCCGGCATGAAGTACATCGTTCAGGCTGTACCCGCTCGAGGTTGGCTGTGATGCATTGAAGACGACACGAAGCTTTTCCTTTAGATCTTTACTCTGCCAAATGCCGTGATGTTGAATGTAGTGAACGTTGCCCTTCTGGGCGGCCAGTTGGACGTTGGTCAACGGTCGCATATGGCCAAGGGTAAGGTATTCCTTCATGAATCGGGTGTACTCGATAGCCATCTTTGGGGTCCGTTCGAAACGGCGCTGCAAGGCGTGAAGCGAGGCCAGGGCACCTCGCAGGCTATCTCCCAGAAACTGCAAGCTATCTTGCTTCAGAGGAAGACGCAGGATGTAGCGACCGTCCCCGTCGCGTTGGTGTTTAGAGAATATGTGTTCGCAGTCGACGTCCGACGGAGATCGCCGTTGTACTTGGGGTATATCTTCCAGCTTCCAAAAGTGATGTACCAATGACACGAGTTGCCGGTGCCAGGGTGGGCTTGGATCTTCCTGCTGGATCGCATATGAAGCGGGGGTTACCAAGCCGTAACCGCAGGGGAGGGCGCGACCAGTGAGTACCCAGCCAAATATGGTGTGCTGCCCCACGATCTCACCACGCTGAACATGCCCGGGTCGAAGTAAGTTCGCGTATGTGTCTGCCCCCATGAGGACATCCACCTTTCCTGGGATGTCGAAGTTGGGATCAGCAAGGTGATTGAGATCTGCCCATTGTTGACCCACTTCTGGATGCAGCGGGGTGGCGGGAGAAAAGATTCCGAGGCGTGGCAGACAGTGGACATGAAGTGGAAGCGAGGCCTGGACAATAGAGGGCTTTAAGTACAGGCATGCCCAGAAGAGAGACCGAGCCGCACTGTCGCCTCTGAGCCCAAGGACTGTCGCATCTGTGGTCTCTAGCTGAGCCCCCAGTCATCGAGCAAGATTAATTGAGACAGTCGTAATTTCAGAGCATGGGTCAAGCAGCGCTCGGACTTTCACCAGCTCGCCCTTCCGACCGCGCAGACTGACAACGGCAGTCGGAAGCACCGATAGTCAGCGCTGTGATGAGCTCTTAGTCTCGTGGAGCTCATCAGCATTAAGCTTCGTCTTCTTGGGTGGATTCGCGTCGTCATTAGTTGGGCCCAAGTCACGCTTACGACTCCCGTCGTGCAGTAGGGTGTGGTGCGTGGCCTGGCAGCGCTGGCAAGAGATCTTGGAGGGGCATGTCCGAGCTGAGTGCCCTGTCTTTAAGCAGTTGAAATACAGCTTCTCTCTAAAAACAAGCTCCCTCCGTGCGGTGAGATCCAAGTCCTGAAACCAGCTGCAGTGACCAACGTAGTGGGCGTCACCGCAGGCTGGGCAGGGGGGGCTTGTGCGAGTTACAAAGCTACGATGGTTGCGGCCTGCTGATGGTAGCGCCATAGTGCTGCTACTCGACCCGCTTGTCAACTTTGGTGGATGTGACGCCTCAATGGAGCTAAGTGCGTGACATCGGCATCTGAGGAATTGGTGAGGGCAGCGAACGTGGCCACCTCGGCATCAGGCTCTGATTGAGCTGCCTCCAACTGTTGCAACTCATCTTCCCAATAGCGCCTCGTTGTGGGATCCAGACCAGTGGTGGCAGAGTCCACAAACCAGTGATCCCAGTGGTCGACCGGACATTTTAAGACTCGTAGCTGGTCGCGGTGGCGTTCGAGTGTATCTAGCAGTCTTTGTAATCCAGCTGCTGATTCATCCTGGAGTGGTTTTAGATTACGGAATGCCAACATATGGTCTTGAATAAGGAGACGGCGGTGTTGAAAACGAGCCTCGAGTAGGTTCCAGACAGTGGTATAATTGGATCCCACCGTTTGCACGGTATCCAGAGTCACCTTTGCCTCGCCCTGTACCAAAGATTTGAGGTAGAACAAGCGTTCGACGTCGGTCAGTTGTTTTTCCTCATAGATGAGCGCTCTGAACAGATCTCGAATCGTCTTTCAGTCTTCCCGCTTGCCTGAGAAGGTTGAGATATTGATTTGTGGCAGTCGTGGCCCACGATAACTCCCGATCGATCCTTGCGTGCTGCCGTCTATAGATGGGTCTCGGGTGAGGCGGTTCCTGGCGTCGTAAAGGCACGATTTTGCCTTCACGTAATTGGACTGGGCTGCAGTGTAAAGTTCACCCAAAGTGGCCATCATGTCCTCTGGCGTAGTCTCAATCAGCTTGACGTGGATGAATTGAAACCGAGACCAGTGGCTGTTCAAAAGCTCAAGGCGTGCTTCCACTGATCCATGTGTCCATTGACTCGTCGGTATACCCGTTACCTCGGCTGCGAAGCCGGTTAGTACCTCAGCGAGGGCTTTTTGGGTTCTGAGCGAGGCGGTTTCATTTCCATAGAGATATTATAGATGGAGTAGGCAAGCCTGGAAGTGCAAGCGTTGACACGTTAAAAAGAGATGCAACATCGAGCTACCTTTCTATCTCTCTCTGTGGTCGCTACTGATTGCCTATGCCCACATATACGTAAAACATCAGCCAATCAGCAGCGAGCACAGAGAGAGATAAAAAGGTAGCTCAATGTTACATCTCTTTTTATCGTGTTAACGCTGCTACTTACAGAAGAATCGGTGGCTTGCCTACTCTATCTATAATATCTCTATGTTCATTTCCCTTCATCCTGTAACAGAGCAGGGACTTAGTTCGACGCCTAACCTATAAGCGGAACTTGAATGTTTGATTAGCGGGGGATCATAATTCGTGAGCTCGGGTACCTGTGTCAACGTCTAATAGTGGCGTGGGTACGGTTTGATCGCATCCGTGGCCTTACATGCGCTGACGAGATAAAAGAAGTGCAAGCACGTGCACCTGGTGCGGCGCGGCGTCATATCTGCGGCGTCTGCCCAAGGGCGTGTCATTGCATCTGCCTCCCAGGGCGTGGGCTAGGCGGCGATCATACCCGGGTACCAGAGGAGTGCCCCTTGGTCATAGTCGTGCACGTCACTATGCGTACGTAAGAAGAAAGCCTCGCTCGCAGCAAGAGTAGTTGAGTGCACCGCCACACAACCGTGCTCACATTCCTCGGTCCACGTGGGTGCGATGGCGTTTTAACCTTACTGTGTCTCCAAGACCAGCCCCTGTAGCCCTATAATTATTTAGTCAGCGGTATACTTACATGTTAAATTTGAAGATCCGGCTCGAAGGACCAATGTATATTTTGTAACAAGGTATTTATTGTCTAGGTATGCAATCTAGAAATGCATCACCAATTTTCTGCTATTTATCAAGAGCAGTTAATTTTTGTTTGGTAAGTCCATATGGTGTGTCATTTTTAATGAAAAAAATAAAACTATTTAACTCTACTCTCTTCAAGTAAACTGGAGCTCAAGAATTATTTGAAATTTTATGCAAAAATCCTTTATGAGGGGTTTTAACATGTATTGCAGTTTTTTAGTATAGTTATCGCTAATTTTATAAAATTTGATGCCATTGTGTATTTTTACAAAATCAAACCACAATTTTCATTTCATAACTGTAACTTTTACAGAAGCTGAGATTTGTAAAATAAATCAAAACCACCGATGAGGTTATTTTTTCTGATGGCTCTCAAATGGCCAAATTAAGCGTAATTAATGATTTACATCCTTAATGTTAAATAAAAATCGATTGTGTTCAATACATCATTCTTTACAATTTTTATTACTTAAAATCATTGTAGTCCAGAACCAACTTAATTTTTTTCTTTTATCATTAAATCAGCTTTTTCAGATACTTTTCGTTGGAATAATTACAGCATGGTCTTGAAACGTGCACTTAACAACAACAGGGTGCACAATTATGCTTCTTATCATAGAGGTATAAGTATAGAGCACGCAAGTGGGCGATTCGTGCGTGATCAGCTATGAAAAAGAAGACTGCATAAGAGGAGTTCTATCTCTCTTTGACCATCTGCTCTACCTTGCGTGATCGGGAGAGCAGGGGAGTCGACTTATCACAGCGCTTGGCTAGACAAGAGCACGATTCCTCTTATGTGCAGCTATCTCTTTCTACGCTGATCTCGCTGACACTAACAGGCTGACACACCGCTTGAGTGCTCTATTCTTATACCTCTATGCTTCTTATTTTTAAAACATGAACTTTTCAGTCGTTCACGTTTTAAAACTATTTTAGCTTAAAAATATTTCTTAATCCTTGCATTGACATCTAATTTATTTTAAAACTAGCAGCCCGCCGTCTCGGCTTCACCCGAGATTTACTAAATAAAACACCGTAGTGTGTTGACATGTAATGTGTAACATTTTCAGTTAGAAATTTTGCACATATTCCTGACACATCTCAGAACAAAAATCTTTTTATTAAGAACGTATTTTTTCGAAATCCATATAGTTTATTTGGTCAAATAATACGGTGTAAAAACTAAAAAAAATAATTATACTGAAAAGTACCGTGCGTTCTTTATGCCATAAAGTAATCGGTGGCCATAAAAAGCCGTTGACTTACAGTTTCTCTCGTGTAATTTACGAAAACGGCTTTTTTTTTAAGCTGTTAAGATTTTAAACCCCCAAAAAATATATATTAAAAAAAAAATTTTTTTCTCATTTCTCACAACTTTATTACCAGAGCAACAAAGTTCTGGACCTTCAACCCTACATTTTTATTGCTACAAAAACATAAATACATTTTCTACTCATTAAAAAATCTAAAGTAGGATCTTTAAAGATTTCAGAGATTACTGTAAGGGTACGATGAAAAGCTGATCTCTCACGTAATGGATTCTTTAGTTGTCGATTTTAACGCTGCTGTTTCAATCTCGATAAGTTTTCTGCGTCAGTTTCTTGACGTTTAAGTAAAATTGTATTTATTAGAAACACTTGAAGTTTTTTTTCCAATTCATTCTCTTGCGGCTTTTGTCATGCTTAAAATTTGTGTGACCCCTAAAGGCTGTTTTCTGTCAACTTTGTTAAGTTCTAATATATTTGTTTGCAAGGTAGTTCGACGTCCAATGGCCCTAAAAAAGGCCGGTGAGCTTATTGAGTAAACTCTTTCTTGACTTCAGTTAACAGCAATTGTGACTGCCTGGATACCTCAGGGTAATGTTCTCTGGCTTGCTGTTGAAGACCTAGACTAATTGGGAGAAAAATTACAAAGTCCAAAGCTTTGGGTCTAGTTGTAGTTCTCTTTTCCAACGTCTCCTGGTATAACGTCGAAGACGTTGGTGTCTAAAGCACCTTTTTTATTTGCAGATTCAGTTGTTTTGATGATCTTAGATGGGGAGATTGGTTAGTGATACTTGTCCAGTGGAGGCTGTCCCGTTGGCTCAAGTTTTTTTTTCCTTTATAGCTGTTATAGGTTTGCCCAACGCAGACCTTGGAGAGGATCAGTGGTTCCTGGTTGAATGCTTAGAGTCGAGAGGGTAGTATAGGGTCGTTAGTCACCGGGTTTTCCAGCCTTGCGAAGAACAACTCCGCAGGTGATGTCTGCTAGTGAATGGCTGACTTGGTTTAATAGTGCCCGTCTTTAGTTAATACAGTCTTTTAGTCGACGAATCGCTTCCGGAAATGGTAATAAAAATGTATTTGTTGGCAAGGTAGTTTACACTTAGGTGGATCCTAAAAAGAACCAATGAAATTGATGGTTAAGTAGGGAACGTAAATACTTGTAATTGCCCTAAAAAGCGCCAGTGGTGAAACTTCCAGGCTATTCTTTAATATTATTCCTGATGATGAAGAGCTGGCGGTAAGCGCGTTGTGGACGCGACGACTAAGAAGGTAGCCGTTGTGGCTGCCCGTGCCCCTCAGAGCTGTTTTCCCTTGCTTACATTTGTAGCCACAAATTCTCTAACTGCACCAGGTGAGATGGTGGGACTGCCACACAACTCTGAAGAGTTGGTACAGATTGTGCTCTGGCTAGATATGTATCCTGGTATTGTGGCAGAGACGGCATCGGTTGGAACTAATTTTTTTTTTTTTTATTGCACTCGTCGGGATTCAGGGTGAATGGACATCTAGGTCCCTTCCCACTTAGAGAAGAATGTCGTCCGTAACCGGGATACTTAACTGCAAGACTATCATCAGCATTCCCTATACAGCTCGTTGAACTGTCGAAGCTCGACTACAACACTATGGAGACGCTCCATCCTATTATGACCACACTTATTTAATTATGTTGCTGGTAGCTTCGATTTAATGTCGACGTCACCTAGCGGATTTTACTGAACTAAAGTAAAAAGCTCGCGTATTTTTTCAAAACTTTAAGCTTATTTATTGCTATTGTTATTAAATTTTTTAAGATAAAAACTTTACTACAACCATCTAGGAAGTATCATCAATCAGTGTGTAAAATTTCAACAAAATCGGTTCAGTAGCTTTCGCGGTTAGCGATTACAACGGTTTTAGAACTTTTGTTTCATATATTAGTAAGATTTATCAAAAATTTTTTTTGCTGCTGGCTAAGAAATCGATAAAATTTACAAAGAAAGCTTAAAAAAAATCAAAAGTAATTGCGCAGAGGAAATTACATCAATATCCATACGTCAGTTAAAAAATACACTTCTAAACTTGTGTACTTGTTTTAAATTTTAAATGTTTACTGTAAATTTATTTAGTACACATGATACGTTCTGAATGAAGTGGAATAAATGCAATCTCTAAAAAAATCTGATCTTTTTACGAAAAATTTATAACCTGAAATTCGAAAAAGCCCACGAAAACTTTATTTTTGTTTTCTTGATTGAGAATTCATGAATAAGGATGATCAGTTTTACAATTTAAGAGATGAAACTGTAGTAGATTTATACATAATGATTTTCAAAATCTTATGAAGTTGACCTTGAATTATAACACAGAAAAATATAGTTTGGAAAAGAGAGCTGATGTACAAAATGAGGGTGTACCTGCCAAAAGATTTAAAAGCAAAGATATTTTCACGACCAAAACTTGTATGACAGAGACTCTGACTTTTAATTTGCCATCAGTGACAGATAATGCGCAATGCGAAAATTTTGTGAACACATGTCTGAGTTGAGGTGACAGCGTTTTACGTTATTTACATGAAAAAATTATATACCTTAATGTGGTATATACTTGTACAATAATAACATTAGAAAATAAAAAAGTGCTACCTCCAGTAAAACCCGTGATCACGATTTTTCGCATACAGAACATGACATTGCTAACAAAATAAGTCCTGTTTAGAAGGTGTGTTTTTAAAAAAAATTTTATCAAACAATGGGGTACAAATTTAAGACATTTTATATTGATTCACTTTAATACAAAGACAATTTGGTAGATGTGTTTATAATATTAAGGCTGTTTATTTTTTTATTTTTTTTTTTTTTTTTAATAAAAACAGAAGCTTTCAAAGACGTTGTGCTAGAACTTGTTGAAATGTTTCTTACCATAACACTAAGATACTGGTATATATACCACACTGTAGAGACAAATTAGGCAACGAGGTACTTAAAGGCCTCTGAATGTGTGTAAGATTGATACAAGGAGAAAAGAATGCTATTAAAAAAGGCTTGTATCATTACTTATAAATGTGATACTAATCAACAAAATCAGTCAAATAATAAACAAGATAGTTCAGGTAACTTTATTGCTGAAAAAAAAAACTCGTCTTTGTGCAATCTTAAAATGTTCCTTAACCTTTTAAAAAACCTCATCTGAAATTAATTTTAAAATATACTTTTGCAGATAATTTTTCGTTAAGTTTAAACTGTTCAGCTGATGAAAATCATAGTAAATACGACGTTGTAGATATTTATAATACTTGAGAAGGGTCGTTTAGTAAAAGACAGGAACTTCTTATTACTAAGTCTGGAACTAAAAAAGTTATGAAGTATGAAGGTTATCTGAATACTTTAAAATGCTTGCACCGTCTACACGGCGTACCGTTGGTAAGAAATTAATGTTATTTATAATTATTATAATACAAAAATTAAAGCTATTAAATGTATCTTTTATTTATATTGGACGAATTTAACACAATAAATGTGTTGGCTGTATTACAAAGTTTCAAGCGACTTTTTTAGCACTGTGTCATACATAACATTCCCAACAATGTATTGATCTTCGTATTATAATTTTTATTTTGATAGTTATGAGTTATGTATATTTATCGGTTGATTTAATAGCACTATGATAAACGATTACTCAAAATTTCCATATTATAAGAAAAGTTGTAATGGTGTGTTTGATAATTTGATAATTCATTCGCACAGTTTTTTTCAGTTGGAGCTTGATTTAAAAAAAATAGTAGATACTCTGGTCAATTCAAACAAAATAATTTAAAAAAAATCTGACAATTATGACGGTATTCTGAACGTTAGTGGCCAAAAGTAGCAAAAGCTATTCTTGCTTCCACAAAGAGATCTCGCTTCAGCCATGTGCCAGATTTTGTGCTTGCTTATAAAGACAATCTGACTAAAGGTATAGTGAATGCTAAGAAAATCTTACTTACATCATCATTTTAATTTTACAAACATTTTTTTACTACTGTTTGTATCTAATAAATGCCACACAAATTTAAATTTTTTATAACAATTACTTCTTCTTTCAGAGAATGAAGGTAGCCTAGCATATTTTTGATACCTCTTCTTGTCAATACACCCAAAATCATGAAACAAAGGAATTCAGATGTCACAACATTTTTGAAGACGAACATTTTGAATTATTTCGTACAATTAATAAAGGTTATTATAATTATTTGAATATCTATTCAATATTATTTCAAATACAATCGTTAATAATACAAATAAGTATAAGAAGCAAGTTGGAGAGATTAAAACAAAAAGACTTTAAAAATTAAAGTGCATTTTTCACTGAGTTTAAAGTATTAATTAATGAATGAAAAGTGCTGGTAAAAATATGACTGAAAAAAAAAAACAAAGCTACATAATAAAAATCCTCCCAAGTTCATAAGTTTATGTTAGTGATTTAATCAATGTGTTTAAGGAATTTAATCAAAGAGTTATACACGCCAAAAGTTAGATTCAAATTTTTAATTGAAAAAAAAGTAGATAGAAGAAAAAACATATCAAGTGCATTTAAAGCTCAAAGAAAAAAAAAGGAGCATGCTTCAAGTGTGGATAATAGGGACAGTTTAAGGCACAATGTCTGAGAACCAAACAAAGCAAAAATTAATGTGAGCAAGGTGGTGCCCAGCAACAACGAGGCGGGTAACAACAATAATCGCTGTGGCAACATCGTGGCGGCCAAAGCCAAGATCGTAGAGCTGGAAGAGGCTCTTGTCAACATTATCGAGGAGGCAGTTGACAGCAAAAAAATCAAGGACATGAAAATAAAGACGGTAATGTGAGTAGTTTCGAAGCAGGATTCAAGGAAAGACCAAATGAGTAGTGTGTTAACGTGAACAGCTGTGCTAAAAAGGTTGAATGGTTACTCAATAGTGGTTGCTCAGATCATATTGTAAATAATAATCGGTATTTTTATGAATCTGTTAAATTAGAAAAACTTATGAATATAAAAGAAAGTAATAGTCATTGTATAGAAGCAACAATAATTGGTAATATTTAACATAAGTTAAATGTTTACGATCAAAGTAAAATGAATACAATGAAAGTTTTTTCTTGTAAAAGATCTGAATAAAAATTTAAAAACTAACGGTAAATTAACAGAAGCAAAAAAAATTGTGTCAGTAGAAAATTTAATAAAGAATTTTGATAAAAATCAAAATTTTATTGCGTTGCGTATAAAAAATAATGAAATTTATAACATAACAAGTAAAACTATGTATAGCAAGACCAATTCAATGACAAAAAATTAGTAACTTAAAAAAAAAATAATATTTGGAACACTTAGTCACGTAAATTTTTATTCCTTGAAAACAAGGTGTGATAAGCAAATTTCTAATGGTATACTGAGAAAATAAGAAACTGATCACTGAAAATGTGGGATTTGTTCAGAAACTAAAATGCATTATGTACCACTTATTAATCACAGATCAAGAACCAAAGATATTTTACAAATTTTACATATCTTTTTGAATCGACCTCATGGTACGACTGGTTTCACTGTCAAAGAATATTTATGAGTTTTATCGATAATTACAGCAAAGTAGCCAACGTGCACTGAATCAAATCAAAAGGTTAAATGTACACTTGTTTTTTTGACCATTCAAATTCTATGAAATGTAAGACAAAAAATAAACTTAAATGTTATTAAGTATGGTAATAAATATAAAAATAAGAAAATAAATGATTTTGCAAGCAAAAAAGGTACATTTACTCAATGTCTACCTATCCACATGGATGAAATTAAACAGCTGAAAAATGTAACAGGGGTACTACAGATATGTGTGCATGTTTATTAGAAGACGCAAATTTTTATAATTGATTTTGGCCAGGAATAATTAAAACAGCAGCATATTAAATAAAACAGATATCACTAATGCTGTTAAAAAGAATGAAACATTTTTTAAAATTATGTTTGGAAAACAGTCGAGCAAAAAATATTCGAAAATGTATGGAAGTAAATTTTTTGTGATAATAGCAGAGGAAAAAAGACTTAAAAAATGGGACGAAAAAGCAGATTTAATAATTTTGTTTGGTTTTAGAACTGTTGGTTGTAGAAATGTGATAAACAATAAAATAGTAGTTGGAAGACAAGTTATCATCATTAAAGATGGCACACGTTGTATTAGTCTAAAATCAGAAGATGACATAGAAAAAACTAGTTTAAATAAAAACAAAGTTATAAACAAAGACGGCTATTTAAATACAAGCGGCAATAAAAAAAATAAATGTTTCAATATGAGATGGTCAGCTAGGAAAAGAAAAGAGCCTGATAAATCCATAGTTGAAGATTTTTTGTATAGTAGTATTATTTATGTACATAATAAAAATTGTGAGACACCAGTTTCTTTTATTATTGCGATGAATAAAAATAAATCCGAAGATTAGAAAAAGGCGATAACTAGAGAAATTAATTGCTTTATTAGTATTAAAACTTGGTTTCTTGTAAATAAACTAAATGATCAAAGAAACTTTAGATTGAAAATAGGTTATTACCGAAAAGACTAAAGATGCTTTAAAGCTATATTATTGATCCGCTTACTTATAGTACATTTATCCAACATACTGGACCTGCAATTCAGTCGCTGATGCAGTTGGCCCGTAGAACGATTTAACTAACCACAAGATTACTTAACTAACTTCGTCGAAGAACTTTGACCAAAAATGTGTTTAATATATAAGTGTACCTTGTGTTGGTGCTGTGTCCTGTATTGAGCAAGAATAGTCGTCCCTACTTATCTGAAATCTTTTGCCACATGTTATTCCATAAGGGGTACCTAGCTTCTAATAAGTTGCAGTCGTGACAGCAAGCCGTCTGTGATGACGTTTGAAATTTCCACCTCTGTGATGTGAACGCCACTGTTCTTCTTGTAATCAAGGTATTTGTTTAAGTTCATTTATTTTGTATTATTATTTAAATGTTGTTTTTGAAATTTTTCTTATTTAACAGTTGATTTTGGGCGTTAATAGAGCGTATTGAGGTACTTGCATCTCTAGCAAGTCTAGAGTTAGGTGCTTATCCCCTGAACACGGTCTGAGTGTGAGAGACAATCCAGGTTCTGGTTAGGAGGGGGAGCTTTGACGATCGCGTTGAGTGGCCCATAAATAAGAAAGTGATCTAGCGCAAGAATGTTGATGTCGTCAATATCCCCAGAGACCGGCATTAGGATAAAAGATTAAGGACCATTTCCTGAGGCTAAGGACCATCTTAATGCTAGTAAGGACTATACAAAATTCTTTGTTGGTGAGATAATGAGTGACCACAGCGTATCAAAGATGGTTTTTGATAAATTTTATACTGGCCTTTCAGTGACTGCTAAAATGAGGAACGACTCGGGGGATAAACTGCTACAAGATGCCTTGATCAGCAAGAACTCCTGCTATGACGTTTCATTAAAGCTGGCGTGCTATCAGAGAACAGCTTACCAGAGATCCTGTAGCAGGAGCTTGGTATTCAGGATAACGGGTGCGAGCCAACTACAGTGATAGAATTGACAAGCAATGGCTAAAAGTATGTTTCATTTAATGTCCTGGGCCTAATTCAGGGGGTGGAATGGAGCCACGATTTATAAGGATTAGCCAAAATCTGAGTAAAGTTGGCCATCTACTTCCTAAGTAAAAGCCCACCTGTCTACATTAGTGAGACAATCTAATCACTCAGCCAAAACGTGGTGTCAAGATCGTTGTCACCGGAGAGGATGTCATCCACATAACAATCCTTGATTACAGTAGGCACAGCTTTAGCTTATTCAGATCCCGCGTCCTTGCATAGCTGCTTAATGGCACGCAGCAATTTACATGGCCAGCAAAATGCACCGTATATTACGGTGCGGATTTGGTAGTGAGTAGGTGGCATTCTTGAATTGGAGCTCTAAGCGATGTGCTGCATGCTTACGTCTCTATAATTAAACCAAATGATGCCGTCTTCAACGAAATTAGACGATTGGCAGTGTGACTTGAAGCCTTGGCCTAGAATGCAGAAGGTTTTCAAGACTGTAGACACTAGAGGTTGGGCAAGAGGCGTGTAATACAACGCATAGCTTTTGCTTCTGGTCACTGTTTTGCCAAATGCCGTGGTGTAGAACGTAGTACACTGGTCCATTCATGGCAGCTACTTGATCGTTTCACAGCGTTCTTATATGGCCAAGAGAAAGGTACTCATCCATGAATTTTTCATACACTGTTGCCATGTCCAGATCTTGACATGTACTGTTGATGCTGTAGAAATTGCAGTGAAGCCTCGGCATTCCCCAGATATACTCCGTAAAGTCGAAAGGCGTCCTGCCTTAGAAAAAGCCGCAGAATATATCGTTCACCTTTGTTCCACTAGTGGTCTGTAAATATCCGCTCACATTTTAAATCATTAAAAGTGCAGAGGCAAACCCACTGGATATCGTCAAGCTTCCAGAGCTACTGCATCAGTGAAATAAGCTTATGATGCCAGACTGGAATCGAGTCTTCTTGGCGAATGAAGCATGTAAGACTCTTGCTAAAAGTGCATCCAGGTAAATGACCAGTGAGGATCTAGCCAACGATAGTATGCTGCCCAACAATCTCAAAATGCTGCATATATACTGTGCAGAGGAGGTGGTGGTGAACGTCCACTCCAAGAAGAAGGTCAACCTTGCGAGACTGGTTGAACTTGGGATCAAAGAGATCCTCCTGCTGAGTCTAGTTCTGATGGGTTGTTGGGTCCAGTGGTCCTGCTGGAGTGTATAGACCAACGTGTGGCAGACACAGCACAGGCAGCGCAATTACGGAGGTATCATCTCGTGGCATCAGGTATGTGAAAGCCTTAGTCATTGATTGTGCAACGAGGCCAGTTTCTTGACCAGAAATGCTTGTATTTAATTCCTCCAGTAGCGCTTTAAGATGGCAGGCAAGCCTTATGGAGAGAGCCGTTATTTCTGAGCAAGGGTCAAGAAGAGCTATCACAACAGCTATGTGCTCACAACTGCAATTAAATTGCACGAGCGCTGTCGTACCATCGCTTTTGTTCAACAAGACCTTGGTCTCCTGCTTTTGCTGCTTTGGTGACACCTTTCTGAGCCTTGGCGCACCAACATTAGTAATCGTACAGAAGGTTGTGGTGATCTAGCTGGTAGTACTGATAAATTGACGTTAAGGGGCAGTCCTCAGCCATGTATTTTGGCTTAAAGCAGTTAAGACACAGCTCTGTAAGGAAAACGCCGTGTTTCATGGCAGATGTACTTAGGTTCTGGAACTTGCTGCAGCGCCTTAAGTAGTGAGCACCACGACAAAAGGGGCAGACCATTGATGCACCCTGGTTGGTGAGAGTGCAAAATTTATGTGCAGCAGCCGATGAAGCAGGCCTCCATGAGGCTGTAGAGCTAACCGGATGTACCAGCTTAGACAAGGCACAGCATTTGCACTGGAGGAAGTCTACTGAAGTGGAAAATATAGCAACATTGTTAAGGGCTTCACTCACGATCTAAAGCTTTTTAAGGGCATTCTTTTATTCGCGTTGTGAAGTTATATCTATACCTATAGTGGCAAATGAGATACATCAGACGTCCCAACGGTCCACTGACAACCCAAAGCTTGCAAATAGTCGCGGTAGCGCTGTAATGTGTCCATCATAACCTAGAGGACTCTTCCTAACTCTTCTTTGATGCACTTAATGTGGCGCAAAATAATGAAGTTGTCATGCACCAGCAAGCATCAATGCTCAAATTGTGCTTTAAGTAAACTCTAAGCCGTGGCGGAATTTGAGCCAGTGATATGCACCATGTCGAGCACTGCCTTGGCATCTCCTCAAACGAGAGACTTTAAGCAATAGACTCGTTTAACATCAGAGAACAAAGGCTCACTATGCACGAGAAAAGGTCAAGAAAGAGCCTAGAAATAGTAATAAGAGGCCTTCCAGTCTTCATGTTAACCTTAGAATGGAGGTATGCTAATTGTTGGTAATTTTGGCTCTCAGTGTTAAGTTGACAGTTCCAACAAACTACTGCTCATTGGGAGTGTCATACGTAAAAAATTACTAACTCTTACGATGGAAAAATACTTAAATCCGTCTACGATGACGGAAGTGTCTACCTGGACGTACAACTTTTACTTACATGATTACTCCTGATAATAATATCTTAAAGAATCAACACTGGACATCCACTTCGGCTTAAAGGACTAAATTATTTAACTTACTTCATTTACTGAGATTACAGCAGTTCAAATACAAAAAGTTGCTGCAGAGTGCTGCTGTCAGACTGCATAAGAGCACTGGCTCATGCATTCGATGAAAGGCTCTTTCAGTTTGATGCGGGCCCACGGAGAACAAAAAAAGGAAGGGTTCTTAAGTCACTTACCAGTAGAGCGTCACGAGATAGTGAACAAATAGTTGGATTGTTCTCCTTGGATAGCGCTAATTGTGGTTACAGTAATGGAGTGACTTAGTAAGCGTTGTTGATAAGAAAGGCTATTGATATTTTAACTACTATGCACTGCTGCAATCTACTGCTGTTGGTGCTAGGCAAAAGCCATTGCATATCACTGCCCATCTCGATTATAAAAAATTTAAAGTTATAATATACATTATTTGTAATTCCTGGCAAATGTGTACAATGTATACGTTTCCAACTGCCCCTAAAGTATCAATTACCACCCTTAACTGCCCCTAATATAATCTTCCTTTTCTTTTACTAACCTCCCAGTGTTTATATGGATAAAAAAAACTATATGATATAATTCTCTGCATTCCTGTAATTTTAACAAAGTATTTGTACACTATTTAACAATATAATGAAATTAAATATGAAAAAACAACGAAATAAAACATGAAAAAAAAAAACAAGAAATGAAATCAAACAATAAAATAAATGAAAAAAATATAAAGGAAATTAAAACAGCAAACCAGGGGGTATAAATAAGTCATGGGACCCACGGTAAAAAAGAAGTTCTTTAAACATGAGATAAGTATGGACACGATTTCTAAGGTAACAAGGGGGTTGCCAGAACTGTAAAAAGAACGAAGCGCTATAAACGTTGGTACTGCATTTATGTAGATCACTAAAACAAAAACTTGAAAAACGAATAAAAAAAATGTAAAAAAATAATAGTTCAGTACTCACGATGGCTGAACCTCGTGAGAACGTCGTGCATAAAGACAGTACTCACGAATTTCAGCTATCGTAAGTACTGAGCCATTGGTTTTTTTTTTTTATTTGTTTCTCAAGTTTTTGTTTTAGTGAACTACATAAATGCAGTACTAACGTTTATAGAGCTTCGTTCTTTCTACAGTTCTGGCGACCCCCTTGTTACCTTAGAAATTGTGTCTATACTTATCTCATGTTTAAAGAACTTCGTTCTTACCGTGGGTCCCATGACCCATTCATACCCCCTGGTTTGCTGTTTTAATTTCCTTTATATTTTTTTCATTTATTTTATTGTTTGTTTTCATTTTTTTTTTTTTTTTTTTTTTTATGTTTTATTTCGTTTTTTCTTCATATTTAATTATATCACTCATTTTTCATGTAATTTCCTTTATTTTTTTTTATTTCTTGTTTTTTTTCAAATTTTATTTTGTTGTTATTTCATATTTTATTTTATTGTTTGTTTATATTTTATTTCATTGTTTTTTAATATTTAATTTATATTTTATTTCGTTTCATTTTATTATTTCTTAATATTTAATTTTGTTACTTTTTTTTAAATTTTCTTGTATTTCCTTCATATTTTTCCTTTTTTTATTTTGCTATTTAATTTTTTTTTGTATGGTACTTTTTATTTTATTTTTTTTTATTTCATTGTATTTTTTTATGTGTTTTTATCTTTATTCCTTGTTTTTGTTTTTAATGCATTTCGTTTAATATGATTTTTCAAATTTTATTTTCTGTATTTTTATGTCATGTTCTTTTTGATTCTTATTTTTGTTTTATTTTATTTTTTAATGTTTTTTAGGATTTTATTTCTTTTTTTTATTTTATTTTTTTATTATTTTTCACATTATTTTCCATTTCATTTTTCTTATCATTTCATATTTGCTTATTTCATTACTTCTTATTTTTTTTGAATTTTGATTTATTACCTTTATTTTTATTTTTATTTCTAATTATTTATTATTTAATTTTGTTTCAAGTTTTTTCATTTGATTTCTGTACATTTATTTTTTCCAAATTATTTTTTTATATTGATGCAATTATGTGACATTGTAAAATAATTTGTTTGTTGAATTCGAAATAAGCACCCTTAAAAACTACTGATACGTTCTGCAACTCTATTGTTTATGTTTATTTTCATGATGTATTTATAACAGTAATTGTTAGCATTATTTTGATGCCAAAAAAACATCAGGCTTAAAAAAAACCGGTCAGTATTTTTTTAGAAAATGAATAAATAATTTATTATCAATTGAATGTATTATCAGTGAATGCATATGAAAATAAAATGTTATAGTTACGAGCCACACGATACTTGTACTTACAAGAAACCGAATTTATATAGTCGGCAGTGCTCGTAGCAGAGTGGGTAAGGAACTCGACTTATATGCAGGTGGTCGAAGGTTCAAATTTCTTTATTGGAAAGTGCTTTTTTCTTCTTTTATTTTTTTTTTTTTTAATTGTAAAAGAAAAAGATTTAAAGTGTAGTAAAAACTATTGGGGGAAAATAAAATTAAAATTCGCTTAAGAATTAATTGCTTGGGAGTGTGAAGAGGAATGGTGGGCAAAGGTATGTAGGAGAGTAGCGTGGCACAGTTGAAAGATATATGGTGAGGTGAAGGGAAGTATGAAGGAAACCGATGACGAGGGTGACGGGGTAAGGGGGGAAACTTAAGAGAAAGAGACTTTTGGTAAGCCACTTCCATTTCTTTAAATCTGTTGGTTTTAAAATTCTAGCCTCCCCAGTACGCAACATAAAGAACTTCGTTCTAAAAATTTTGTTATAAAAATTAAACTTTCATATCACGTAAACAAAAAACTACGAATCGAAGAAAATAAAAAGAATTTATTAATACTAATACTAAACTTAAAAGTACGAGATCTTTCATTTTTTAACTTTTTTGGTTTCTGATATTCCACTAGTCATAAAATAAGGAGCATTCCTTGGTGCTCCTATCACAACAAATGATACATTATGTATAGAGAACTGTCTCCTCCTTGATAAAATATCGATTAGGATAAGTAAATAACTTTTGAATAAATCCTACTGCTGTACGTCTTACATACATACATTTAATTTTTTGACACATTAAAACAAAAAGCTCTTTTGATTTCATAGTATTCTATGTCAAATGCAAATGATGACAAGACTATCTTATTAACATGTATGAATATGTATAAGTAGGCGTCATAGTTCTTAATGTTTGGTAGAGTATCAGTAAAGTTTAAAAAAAATGATATGGAAAGCTGTAAAAGGTGGTCACTAATTTGACTTTTGACTGAGAGTTCATGCAAACCTCACAGCAAATACGTTAATACCTTACTATCTAAGAAGTATAAAAAATGTTAAGGCAAAACTTAATATTGCTTTGTTTGATTTTGCTAAAGTACGAGTACTAAACAATATCACACTACGAGTGTCATACAAAATTTATGTTGCACCAAGAAAGATAAGAAAAACTTATCTAACCTTTTTTTTTGTAAAAAGATATTTTTCTAAGAATTTCATAACTGTTTAGGAAAACACCATTTTTTAACTGTTTATTAAAAAAAACTTGAATACTCATATAAGAAAGTACTGGATAGAAACAAAGCCTGCACAACATAACAACGTTGATCTACCATGGTTTCACTAAATTTCTATTTAAAGTTGCTCAGGACAGTTGGACAGAAAGTTCATAAATTTACCGAACAAAAAAAATTTCGTAAGAAATATAGTTCCAGGAATTTTATCTATGTTTCTTTTTTTCTTCCTTTTATTCAACCACATAATCTTATGGTTTTTAGAAACTTTTTATTTAAGCTAATTACATGAATAAAGTGTTTTTTTTTTACCAAATTTATAGATAAGTTAGTAGTTACATGCATAAAAAATCTCAAATGCATCGTTTACTTAACGAGATTTTATTTTTATATCTTTTTTATGTATTGATAAAATCCAAATATTCCAACTAATAGTTCTTCAGTAACTAAGTAATTCTCACAGTAAATAATTTTTTATTATGGAAATACGTATGAAAACCCTAAAATTGATGTACAATTTAAGTTACTTTCAAATTCGTTTTTACTAAGTGATTTTTCATTTCACTAGTTAAAAAACTTATTATTTATGTAAGATTTTGTTAACCATCTAAATCACTAAGTGAAGTAAAGGTAAGTTTTTAAGCTGGTTATTCAAGAAACTCCGGAAAATAATTAGAGTTTACTGTATTATCAATCAAGTGATGTTGATGCTATTACAGCTGTGTTACACAATTTATTATCTATGAAAAATGGTACAGTTAAATAACAGTACTTTTGTTCCAATAAAATAGTTATTTTTGTAATATATTGGGTTAGTGAACTAGATGCTTCAAAGGATCTAATTGTTAGTGCAAAAAAATTTTAATTTTCTTTGGATTATCTATTATTTATTATTAATAATTTATACTTACTATAAAAATCAAACTTTTACTATAGTTAGTGCGTGTTATCAAAGAACAAAGATACTTTGAGACGGTACGAATAATAACTTACACTGTTACTAAGAAATCATTTAATTTATTGCTGATGATTAACTTCTTAATTACAAATTTTACTTTCAATACTAAATTTAGAGTGGTCAATTTTAAGACGTACAAAATTGAGGATTAGGATAATGGGACCTGTATTCGAGATATTAAAATTTTCATGCATCATTTAAAATTTGCCGCCATGTATGTACTATACGTTAGCAATACCACGTCTTGTCTGGCTTTGTTTTATGGCTGTCAGTACGTACACATACTCATACACGATATTAATTTATCAGACATATATCAGACATATGTCATTATTTGTATGATTGATTATTGATGGAACGGTTTCAGATTTCACTGTAAAAGAGTCATTTACCCATCTCCCCCCTCTATTAAGACATTGTATCCATCTACTATTATCAAAAAATCTGCATGCTATGGTGAAATGCCCTATACAAGAAGCCTATTTATGTTATGCCCAAGTAATAAGGTCATTTAAAAAATACCATAGAGGGTCTGTTCGGGAATGATGCGTTGGTTAAGTATTAAGTTGGTACCTACACCCACCCTGACTTAACTAACCAACCCTGCGTTCGCACATGTAAACAAAAGTTAATCAGCTGATCACGTTTTGGCGCACTTTGAGCGCTTTTATGGTTGAAGAGTGATCTTGAAAGCGCTCAAAGTGTGCCAAAACGTGATGAGCTGATTAACTAATGTTTACATGTACGAACACACGGTTGTTTAGTTAAGCTGGGGTGAGGGTTGGTACCAACCAAAAACTTAATCAACGTATAATTTTTGAACAGAGCCAGAGTTACCCAGAAAGGAGTGATGGAGTGGAGTCTCGAACCTAAATCCTCCAGGTGGGAAGCAAGTGCGTTACCATCTTAGCCTCTGAGAACTCCCAACATTGCGTGCTATCCACTGTGCAGTTGGAAAGTATCTGTAGACGATATTTCACTGTTGGTAGCTCTGCTTACTTTTTAGACCACGCCTATCTAAATTATACACAAGAAAAATTTGGCTTGCAGCTAACTTAACGATAAGACTATTTCCAGAAGACTAAAACTAAAAAAATCTTGTTCTGAGCATTTTGAAACACACTATCTATTTTTCGTTGTTCTGACGAGTTATTGACCTACATTTTTCTTAAAGCTATGGAATGAAATCAAAGAGACTGAATTAAACCGAAATATATTAAGCATACCAAAAAAAAACTTATTTTCTGATATTTGAACATTCAAACACAAAAATCTCAAGAAAATAGTAGCGCAATCTTAGCCAAGGCTTCATCTGCTTTCTTAAACTCACCTCATTACGGTTCCGTGTGACTTAATGAATGTTTAAATACTTAATAAATGAACAATAATGAAAATCATATTATGGCAATAATAATTTGAAGTAAGATACGGTATGACATGCTGCTAAGCTGATGAGTACTAGATCATGCATTTCAATTAAATCTTTTGAGTATTTCAGGACATCTCCTTAGACTGATGAGATCTCTTACGTCACGCTTGCACCTGTCACTTACACTGACATATATTTTTTTTGTAATGGCGTACGTTACAACTATGATACATAAACTAAGGTCTGAGGAACGACTTTCTGTGGTAACGTTTCGTCTGAAATAGGGTGGTGTGGCATAGCAGTGAACTTTACTTCAAGGCGTTTATTACACTCTTGTTTTTTTGATACATATGATTAAGACATCAAATGTACACTTGTTATAGCAAAAAAAATATTACTAAAAAATTGCTGAATGAAAAAAAAATAGAGTACGTAACCTAACAGAAGAATTACTTAAACTGCACTTGTAAGAAAATGATCCGTAGGAATCTCGCGAATCCTGTCACATGCTAAATTACTATCAGGTAAACTTATAGAGTTTAAAATGGATCCACAAGCTTTCTTTTTTGATCAAATAAAAAACATAAGTAATTGAGGTGTATTAGAATGTTTTTGACAACGTAAAATTATCATCCTCGATTTTTCAAAAACTATATCACAATAGTACGTGAAATCGTTTTCAACCATTAGCGCACATTTTTTTCCATCAATTAAAAAAAAATAATTAATTTTTTTCTTCGTAAGTGTATAAAAATCAAATTATTAAACTTATGTCTAATACAGCTGTAACGACACACACTTAACTTGTATTAAGGTAATTCGGGACATCGATTAAGCTAATTCTAGACAAACGCCTAATTTCCAATTTAATTGCATGTAATCCAGTCTTTATTGCTATTACATCGATGATTCCTAGATAAATTAACTATTTAATAATAAAACTACTGTCTCCTTGCTCCTTTGCCATATTTAAGGAAATTTAAATGAAAAAACTGGGAATCTTGGAGCATGGCTATTTATTTCATGGATTAGTTAGACAATGTGATCCAATATTTTGGAGTCATCCTGACTCCCTCTTCAGGGAACTGTACAATTTACAATATTTATAATATAAAAAACATTATGACAAGTTACATTAAATGAAAATATAAGTCACCTATGCAGATGCGAACATGAAAATGCTAAACGCAGCATGACTGATAAAGACTAGTCAGTCATAACTATGGCAATGGAATACTTATTATTAAATAATCTTAATATTATAAACTTTATCAGTCAAAATGTATGTACAGTTAAGTTATCTACAATATAAGTCACATCCTGACTCAGCACATGTAACTGAAAGATATTAAATGTAGTAATATGGTGTTAAGGTCTTGTCACCACATAAGGGTGCACCCATGGTCAATGTATGTACAAGGAAACAAGAACCAACAGAAACGTGGCCATCAAGTGGCACACCTATCAAGCAACACTCGTCAAGAGCAACGCCACCCATGCATCCTGTCTCTAAGTTCATATAAAAAGGACTTGTAATGATCATGTAGTTTATTGGTATCTAGTTTTCTATTAACATTACGGTTGAAGTACGAAATATATAACATCTTTGAAAATTCCCTTTTAAATTTGTTGTTTTCTTGGTCCAAAATTTTGACTTCATCGAACTTGAAAGTATGGCTGAACTCAGAACAATGCGCGGCAATGACAGATTTTTATCACACTTGTGAACCATTCTCTTGTGTTCGTCAATACGTGTGGCCAACCTGCGCTTACTTTGGCCTACATACAACAAACCGCACTCGCACTCTATCCTGTAAACAATGCCACTTCTTTACAATTTTAGAGTCTGATCTTTACCTAGTCAGATTATGTTCGTAAATTTATTAGAGTTTTGGAAAATAATTTTTAATTTGTGTTTAGAAAAAAATTAACGGAGAGTCTTTTCGAGACGAGAAGAGAAGCAAGAAATTAACTATTATTAATGTATAAAACAATAAAAACTAGAGCTTATTTTAGCCTACAAACTGATAAAAGTTTTTTAAAATGGAGGAAGTGTATCTTCACTTACGTTATGTATTGTCACGTTCTGAATCGAGTTTTTAGTGATAGGTAGCCAAAAATGTAAGATTCACTTTTTTAAATACTTCTTATATTACAAATCCACATTTTTTCTGCCACTGCATAGACTACAATTGCGCACGAGAAATTTCAGGTTATGATTTAAATTCTCCGTATTACAGATGACTTAGATTGACAATTCTACCAAACTTTAATGTTTGTGATATCTCTAACTCCAGTGACATTAGAAACTAAGAGAAAACGTCTGTGTTCTTGGAACTATTCAAAAAAAAATACGTACTCAATTCTGTCCCGCTTAAGCTAAAGTGATTTAACTTTTATGGTAAAGTTGGACACACGATTTGATCACCACATAAGAATAAATAATTTTTGGTAATTTATCACTTTAACTCATACATTTTTTTTTGTTTTTCTTATAAAAGGTCTAGTAGAATGAAAAGAAATTTTTTGTTTCAAATAATAATTTGTTTAACACTGTTTCCAATGATGTCCTGAGTTACCGTAAACATTTTTCGTGTTCTGAATGACCTGAGTTTTCCTCATGTGAAAGCATATATGTAAAGTGTATCTATGTAAAAAAAGTAATTGCCAGCGTTGCTGTATATTTGCACTTCAGTTGTGACCTCTTTGCATTTCTAAAAGCTCTTAAAAATTTTTAATAAGAAAAAAAAAACAAAAACATTTAAACTCTTATAAACAATTATTTCCTCGTCGTTAAATTAAAAAAGTAAATAAGAATCAATAGATAAATATCCATTAATACATAAAAAAAGACACTCTGTTACAATTAACTAACTTATAAGTTTTTATTAAGCTAAAACCATTAGATAATAAAATAAGTTTTCTTATTTCTTTTTTTTAGAGAAGTGGTTGAACGCGTAATGAAAAAATTAAAATAAAACTCAAAATACGACAGAATTACAGAATTTTAAAAACGCTGATTTACTGTTGCTTATAACGTGCCCAGAGAAGAAAATTTAAAAAAGACAGAACTTCGCCTTATTTTGACGGAAAGATTGTGAGGTTCTAGGGGAGTGGCCTTGAAAGATTTTGAAAAAATTCCCCATACAAATAACTGCAAAATACAGAAAGATATATATTTCTACGCTCTTACACCCGAATTAATCGGCTCCCATACATTTATCCTACAAAACAATGGACAATTCTTTGGATTTTTAGGGATTTTGTTTTTTCGTCTTATCCTTCCCCATACTTTTCTACCCCTCCCCCCCTACTGTATCTAGCGCATTTCTACCTCTTGTACCCTTTTTTTCACTGTTCCACGCTCGTTTACTTTACTTATCCCTTACTTATCCCCCACCAAACTCATTTGGCTCAACCACATGCCCTTCACTTGCTCTTTCTCCCAACAAACGAAGGTATATGTGTATTATTTTCACGTTTTTATTTTAATACCCTTTTGTGTAATCTTTTTCATAGTTCTTTATAGTCTTATGCCTTTCTTATGCTTTTCCACGCTATTTAACACTCCCCCACTTGTTCTTTACCCGATTCAGTCGGCTCCACCACTATTTGTCTCACACACTCCTCTACCTAGACTTTGAAATACACAGAAATGACTAATTAAACTTAATGTTAAAGTAATAACACACGTTAGGGTATTGCCAAAGAATACATCAAAGTTCGTAAATCAAAAGACAAAGACAAACACACATTTAATAAATTAAATAGTTATGTAAGTTCGATAAAAGTAGCTTGGAGATTGCAAGAACTTTTAATTCAGGTTAAAAGTCATACAGTCCTAAATTTAGCTGTTTATTTTAAAAACAAATAAGAACTTATATTCAGAGGAAATAATTTTAAAAATCTTTTACAAAACTATGAGACGCAGCTAATAGCTAACAGTTAGAATTCGTAGTATATGACGAATTTGTAACAAACCAGTTGTTTAGGATATCAGAATAATAGGTTACATTGTCATTCTTTTTATTAATACAAGTGTTAATAAAAAAATTTTTTTTTATAGAAAATGATTTTTAGGAATAAAGAATTACCATTCATATTTACCTTATATGATCCAGTGGCTAAACTGAGGGATACCGTGAAAATTTAAATGCAGCTGTTAAGAGAAGAGAGTTGTTGAGACTTTGGTAATGAAATTACTAACACTTTTTCTTGGTTGGAAAGAGATGGAGGTACTAGATCTAGTAAATAAGAGACTTTTTTTAGTTGCTGCCAAATATAAGTTTGTAACACACCAGTTATTCGAGCTTGAAAGATATGGAACTGTTTTTGCGTACGACTACTAATAGAATATGTTAATTAAAAAACTGATTGTGAATTTGTATAACGCTACTTGTCAGAATGAACAATTACTTTTATTTTTCATTCTGAATGTATTATTTTGTTTACTTATTTAAAAAAATGTTGCTAAGAACTACTTTAACGTAACTCAAAACATTGCGCGCTAAATTATTTCAAAATTCTCTTTAAATCACTAAAAAAGTATTTACTTTAGTTTTTTCTAACAAGTTTTATGCACTTGTTGCCATTGCTACTCTGTACAAACAGTGGTAAACTGCATATTATTGTGTATATATTACTCTTACATTGAACGCACTGGGACTTAGCTACTTTTTTCTCTCTACTGCTGTTGTCTCGGTCTGCCCTGCAGTTTTTTTCATTACTGATTGTTTAACGCTAGCGATGTTAAATAGGCTAAGTGCATGTGTAGATGGCTAGCCTTTGACTGACTCTACCCACTAATGTACAAATACACTTGCTTCACGCTAGGGTAATCTCTCCACTACTCAGCTAGCTATAATACAATATCCCCACAATACTTCCCTTAAGTTATGACTGTCACTGACAAACTAACTTAGCCATATTGCAGCTTATGCAGGCCTTAGAAATGTTTACGAATAGTGGGTTCAGCTTCTACATACTATCATCGCAATTATCTCAGGCAAGTCAGTCAATATCCAATAAAAAAAAGTACAAAAAATAACTGACTCTAGTTAGAATCATGGTTTAAAGTAATATGCACATAGTTTATGATATAAACAGTACGAGTTAAAAATACATGAAAAAGAAATAATTTCTAGGTGAAACTCTAAAACTAAAAATGAAGTCTAATTAATCTTAGGACATAAGTTTTCAATATCTATTTAGGCTCTGTACGCTGACTACAAATAGAAAATGATTCAGGAAGAGTGAAAAGTTGCAAATTATCAGGTATAAAATAAGCAGGTTTAAACTGCTCAGTAAACACCACTAGAAGATGACCATTTACATCTATCTTATAGTCCAAATCAGGAGAGTGCTGAAATACTGTATGTGGACCAGAGTAGAATCTTTTAAGAGATTTCTTAACTATTGGTGCTTTAGAAAAAATATAAGAATGCGTTTTTAATTCTGTAAAGAAAAAGGCATAGGGCTTATGTCTGTGGGCCACCAGAACGGGTTTGACATTTTGCATATGAACACAAAATTCTTCTAGGAAAATCTGAGGATATGAAGTGAGATCATCAGGCAAGCAAAATTTACCAGGCACGTGGAGGGTTGTTCTAAACAAAAACTCTGCAGGAGATTCACCCGCATCCAAAAGTATATCTTATGGCTAGACGTACAGTCAAAAGTTGTTGCAGCCAATCATAGTTGTTATGGCATACCAGCGCCTTTTTGAGATCACGATGCTAACGCTTACTAAGGCCGTTAGAGGCAGAATAATAGTTAACTGTACTGACACACTGATTACCAATTAGACTTAACAAAACCTTGAATACCTGAGATTTAAACTGGCCCCCCTGATCTGTAGTGATAATATGAGGAGCACCGAAACAAACTACCCAAGGGTCATAAAAAACTCGGCTGACTGAAAAAACAGCAGTATCTTTTAATGGGGCTACCTGAGGCCAACGCAAAAATCGATCCATCATAGTAAAAAGACAACAATAACCATCACATATAGATAAAGTACTTACAATATTTATGTGGATTTCTGAAAATCTTACATCAGGAGCAACGAGCTGACCAGGGTTTTTTTTGACTTCCAGGATACCTCAGAAATTTGACAGTCTATACACGATTTGTACTAGGCCTTCATATCGTGATGCATCGACGGTCAGACATATCTTTGTCTGATAATAGTGTCCGTTACTTTAGCACTCAGATGATTAGGTATATGGAATAATTTAAAAACGCGTAAACAAAGAGGCTCAGACACCTAGAAACGTAAAATGATACCAGAGACATCACAGTAAATATTATGATGCTCCTGGCCCCCTGTTCAATGGCCTTAAACTGAAACGAGTATCTTACTACATCCTTAAGCAGCTCTTCTAGTTAAGGATCAACATCTTGGGACTAAGCAAGCTCAAGAGTATTAAAGTCAACCGGAAGACGAATAAGATCCACATGATATAGGGCATCCGCAATAAAATTTTCCGTGCCTGCAAGGTTTTTAATAGAAGTCGTAAATTGAGAAATAAATGTTAACTGCCTACATTAGTGAGAAGAAGCTTTCTCAGCCCACTGTTCAAAGACATGGATAAAAGGCTTTTGGTTGGTCAGGAAGTGGAATTATCTCCCTTAAGGAAGTATTTAAAGTACTTTATTGATTTTAATGTAGCAGTTAACTTATTATCGTACACCTCATAATTGCACTGGGCCGGTGAGAATTTCTTTGAAAAAAATCCCAATAAATGGCGTAATTGCAAGACAGTTTCAGGCTTAGAAATCTTGCTGACTGCTTGGATATTGTCACCCGAGAGCTTAGAACCGTCCCTGTTAATAACGTGACCTAGAAAGGCAGTTTCTAGTTTAAAAAATTTACATTCACTTAAGTTCAACTGCATGCCAAAATTTTTCAAAAGCCCAAACTATGTTTAAATGTTAAGCATGCTCCTCCAAGCTAAAAAAAAATATCAAAATATTATTAAGATAAACAAAGACCACCTCTAAACTACAAGAAGTACGATTTATTAAGCGCTCAAATATTTGACCAGTGATTATCAACCCAAAGGAGACCATGAAATACTTAAATAGCCCAATGGGAGTTATCACAGCTGTCTTGGGGATGTCCTCGGGGGTGACAGGAATGTGATGGTATGCCTGGAAAAGATCTGAAGTGGAAAAAATTGATTCACTTTGCAGGGCAACTGAAACATTATAAAAATTAGGAATCAGACACCTATAAGGCTCAGTTACACTAATTAATATGCTACAATCACTGCAGATACTCCAGGATCCCTCCTTCTTACTAGTTAAATATAAAGGACAAGGACTACTTGACCTAGACCTAGGACTACTTGAGTGTCTACAGATGCCATCCTGGACTAGTTTTCCAAATTCTGACTTAAGGTGGTTCTTCACCTAACCCATTTACTTAAACTTACAGGGAAACTTGAAGAGATTGTTATTAAAGTTATAAGGCATCTTCTCTTAAAATTTTAAGTCTCTTTATCAGGCAAATTTTTGAAAACAAGTCAGTCAAAAAATGCACTTTTAACATGTATTCTTATGTAGGTTACTTTTCCATACTACGATATCATGTAATATCTCGTAAAGTAGACTTAAGATCGTAATAGAAAAAGTTTGTAGTGAAAGAAGAATTTTTCAGCTTTCTAATAATATAACAAAAGTTTGGGCTGATCAGGGAATTAGTATACGATATTTAATCGTAAACGAAATGTCTGCCGTGTAAACTGCGGCAACGTCTGCTTGAGCAGGAGCGTACATGCCATTTTCAGAACCTTGCATCAAAAAAAAATTTTTTTATAACTCTTACTCTGACTTTATTAGCTTGTTTATTTGTACGTAAATGCAATGATATTATAGTCAAGTGCCAGTAAAACATATTTTATGTTGCAAATAATAAGCTAATCGAAAATTAGAAAACCACAGGGTCCCGTGTCGCTTTGATACGGCACCATCGTGAAGAACCACCTTAACAGCTTGGTATTTTCCCGGATTTAAACGAGGGGCACGCTCTGGAGCTGGGGGACCCTTAGTAATAATGTGATGTAATACATCAGGCGAGTCTAATTTAATGGCAAGCTTCCATCCAGTTACCTCAGAGTTACCTTAGGAAGTTAAGACAGAAGTCTACTTACTTTATTACTAGCTGCCACACTTACTAAAGAGGGTAAAACCGACTTAATAAAACCGAGTATAGATGCATTAGAGCAAGGGTCAGTTAATCTACGCCTACGAATATCAACTAATAATTCAATGCTAATAAGCAGAACTATACCGATAATTAGGTATGGAACCCTAGGAACACAAAACCACCAGATTATTAGACTATTAAAACGAAGGTCAAAGACCAAATCTGTCTCTCCAAATACCTTAATAGGTGTGTTATTGACTACTACTCACTGAGTGGATGCAGTAGAAAGAAATTTAGCTGATTGTTTGGGCATTAATGAAAGTTCTGACCCAGTATCCATCAAGAGAACTAAATTTGTATAACGATCGTTAATGTGGATATGTTAAGAGTTGGTCTCTTTAACCACTGCTCCAACATGGCTAAGAAGTCTTAGTTGTTTTGAGGGTAGAGGCCAAGGATAAGGTTTATGACTTGCCTGTGATAATTGCAATCATAGTGTGTACAAGCTTAACCCGCTGTAAGTTAACCTCTTTAAGGGCTGCGTAAGCTGCAATATGGCTAAGTTAATTTGTAAGTTATAATTATAACTTTCGGAAAAGTAATGTAGAAATATTGTGTTCCAACTAGCTGAGTAATGGCAAGATTTCCCTAGCATTAAGCAAAAGTATTTGTACATTAGTAAGTATAGTCATTTTATTTTATATTATAGTGTACTGACCTACTACGGGTATGTACACTTTCCTTTTTCTTTATTCATTGAATCATTTTTACATTGTCTTTTTACATATCGTTACATCGTATCATTATAAACATTTCTCTTATTTTTTTTTTCACTGTCATTACATGTCTTTTTTCATATTCGCTTGTATGTTTGTATCTATATATCTCCCCGGTCACGCAGGACCGGTTATCGAGAAAACTCTTCACAATTCTTATTTTTCAATCGCTTTGTATTTTTTATTTTTATCTTAAAATTAAGCCTTATCCCTAAGTCGGTTTCATGGATTCAATACCTGGCAAGAGCCATCAGAAAAAATCTGAGTGCCCCGACCGGGAATCGAACCCACGACCCCTTGAGCTGTGTTGTTTCGGAGGCTAGCATGCTAATCACTGAGCCAACGACGAGCTCTAGAAAGTATAGTCAGTTGAAGGCTAGCCAAGTAGCATAGCAGTTATATCTGTATAGTTACCAAGAGTTGAATAAACTTCATATACTTAAGTCTTTTCGTCCTTATTGAGGATACCCTACATTAAGAGTAGTACAGGTGATGCTACATTAAGAGCAGCACTGGAAAAATCAAGGGCTGGCTCTCTGCATTGGTGACACCGACTTGACGTTAACCCCTGCACGATGCTACCTAAAAAGGACGGAGGGACTTTAGCGTGAGAAGTTTATTCAACTCTTGGCAACTATACAGATATTACCACTTTGCTAGGCAGCTGGCCTTCGACCGACTTTGCCCACTAATGTTAAAGTACACTTGCTGTACGCTAGGGGAATCTCCTTACTACTCAGCTAGCTATAATACAATATCCTCACATGCAAGTTAACCTCAGTACCACCCCACAGCTCATTAAAAAATCATCGCAAGTATAGAATATTATAAAATTGATCATTCTGATATCACAAACAGTGTTTACTTTTACATAAAAACTTTATTCATGGATAAATTATTTTTTAAAGAATCCTTACTTTTTTCATAATGAGATAAAATTTTTTGATTTTACAAAAATATTATGACAAGTGACAAAACGTTTACTATGTAAGCATAGAGTTATTTATTTTTAGTAAACGAGTTATTAAATGATCATTCAGATCTTCTAACGGTTAAAAAACTAAAATAACTGTCACAAGGAAGGTACAAAGTAATTTTTTGTAACTATGTGCAGTAGGATTTAGACCAAAAAATATTTCATCTATAAATAGCACAAATTAAGATTCCTTAGCAATTTAGTAATTTATTAATCAAGGTTTCTTTTAAAAATAAAAAACTATTTATGATGGAAAACAGTCATCTAAGTAATTCATTTGTCATGATGACTACTTGCATCTAACATGTATTATCCTAGGAACAAGATTCCATATTTGCACTGATACTTTCTCTATTTCTATTCGACTTCCATATAGAAAATTCTCGTGTTGAAAAAAACGTTACTATTTTAAACTTTAAGTTTAAATTCCTATTTATAAATCAGCCAATGCTACTAAGAGAACTTTGACTTAAAAAAAAATTCGTTAAGTGTTAGTCAACACCTAGATTGCGGAATTGACATGCTAAGGCTTATTAGACACTTTCATTTTAATAACGTTGCATCCTGAGAATAGTTCAACTTATAGATTCGTTTTTCTAAAGATATCTAAAAATATTTGTTATTTTTATACTAACAAGCTACTAAGTACAGGCTTTATACATCTTGTTATTCTGAATATCCTTGTTTACAAAAAAAAATGAGAATTAGTTAAAAAAAATCCTAAAACTTTTTGTTCAAAATATTAACTATTAAGTTTATCGTTTTGCAAGGAACAATTAAAGAGGTAATACATTTTGAAGCCACATGCGGACGTTTTTAAAAGTTTCTAATTTACGTAGGACTTTCTTTTCTAACTATTACATGAAGAGACAGCATTTGTTCATAAGTTCGCAAAATCTCAAAAAATACTGAACCAAATGGTTTTAAATTTTGACAGTAGTTCAATTACTTTTTTAAATATATCATTGGTTTTTTAAACTACCAATAACTTTTATTAAAATTATTTTATGTTACTTATAAAAACGAACTGCAAGACAGCTCTAAGGCGAGTTTTAACTTTTTATTGCTAGAGGGAAACGATTGTTTTCAATGTTAATTTACGTCAACTTAGCTTCTTATGCAAATTATTTTATGGAGTTACTTTAACAGATAAAACTTAGTAGTAGGCTTCAGTTATGTGTGATGGGCACATTAGCACGTAGTCGTTGTCGATTAATAACACATCTCATAAAATTTGATATCTCATACAATGTTGATTGTTCCTGAGTGTATACGGTGTGAAGAAAAACCAAAGTGCAAAAAGTATCAAGCATTCTTTATGCGATAAAATAATCATTGGCCATAAAGGGTCGTTTATTTTCAGTTTTTCCCTCATTATCTACGAAAAGAGCTATTTTTCAAAGCTGTAAAAATTAGGAACTCACAAAAAATATATTATTAATCAAAAACTTATTCTCTTATTTCACTACTTTATTACTAAGGCAACGAAGTCCTAGAGTACAATCTCTACATTTTTTATCGTCAAAAAAATAAAACTACATATTCTACTAATTAAAATATCGGCAATATTTATAAGACGACGTGAGGTTACAGTAAAAAGCTGATTTTTTTCGCAATTAACTTTTTATTTGTTAGTTTTTGCGCTGCTGTTTCAATCTTAATAAATGTTCTGCGTCAGTTTCCTTACTATTAGGATTATATTCATTAGATGCATTTTGAAGTTCTCCTTCTAATTTGCCCTCTGGTGACTTTTGGTATGGTTACGACTTTTGTGAGACCTGAGGGCTGTTTTTTTCAACTTTTTTAAGTTTTAATGTATTTGTAAGCGTGGTAGTTGGCCGTCCAATTGCTCAAAAAATTACTAGTGAGTTTCTTAAGTTAACTCTTTTTTGACCAACGTTTCTGGCAAACGTAACTGTCTCTTTATCTCAGGGTGATCTTCTCTGGTTTGTTGTTGTAGCACCACACTGATCAGGAGGAAAAATACAACGTCTGAAGCAACGTCAAAGACGTTGGTATCTAAAGCACCTTCTTTTTTGCAGACTCAGTTGTTTTGGTGATCTAAGGTGAAGAAATTGGTTTATGATGCTTGCCCATTGGAGACCGTTCCATTAACTAAAGTTTATTTTTCCTTCATAGCTGTTAGATTCTTCCAGCACAGATGCTGGAGAGGATCACTGATTCCTGGTTAAATGCTTAGAGTCAAGAGGGTAGTATAAGGTCGTCAGTCACTTGAGTTTCCAGTCTTGCGACGAATAACTCCTCTTGTGACTTTCACAAGTGAATAACTGACTTGGTTTAATGTTGGCCAGCTTTATATGGTCCTTTAGTTGACGAATTGTTTCCACGAATGGTAGTGAGAATATTATTGTTGGCAAAGTAGTGATTACAACGATCTGAGAAACTTTGTTGACTTTATTTATTTGTAAGATACGAAATTCTGTCTGATTTTTTATCCTTAACATTTCTCCTGATTTTTAAAAGTTAAAGTTGAAATTTTTAGCATCAAAAGTTATATTAACTTTTTACAATCTTATTTTATTTTTGTTAACTTACTCTTAGTGATTCAGTTTGATATTTCCTGTTAAATTTTATTGACCTTATTTTGTTGGCGATTCCGTACAGTTTACCTTTGATCTAGGATTTTGGCAGTAAAATGCCAAAATTAAGATTGTCTTGCAAGACAACTCCTGCAAGATCAGTGGCAACTAGACGACTGAATGAAAGCTTAGATGATTGGGAAACTTGAAATTTTTAAATGAGAATAGCAGCTGTTAATAGATGCTGTAGGAAGACTTCTTCTGTTTGAGAAATGCCTCTGTTACATGAATGAGTCTAGTCCTCTTCTCAAAGACATCGTGAATCGTCAGTTGATAATTTATGTCAACCTAATGATCAGTGGATTCACACTATGAATCAAAGATTGCATAATGCGATCTGTAAGGTTGCTTTTGAATATCAGCTAGATCTGGATTACATTAATTCTGTATACGTTAAATTGGTGCTACAGAAGTCATTTTCGAGTTTTGTCAGGCCAAAAACTGGAAAGATAAGGCTTTTGTAATGTGCTGCACATTACTTAAGATTACTTTGCCACATTTTAAATTAACTCCAGAGCCTTGAAAAGAGTTCATTTGAGAGTCTTATCGATTATCAAAAAACTTTCTTCGTAATGCGAGAAAATGTAATAGTTTTTTTGAACGACTTTGTTTGGTGCTAAAAAAGTGACTAAAGATTACTTCATGCCTTTGTTCAAAATCCAAGAACAAGCTTACTGAAGGATTGGTAGTTTACTTCTAACACCTAATGCTCCTTACGAATATCTTCAAATGTATTTGTTTCAGAAGCTGACCAATTATGTCTGCACTCTAAAATTATTTTTAGTTGGGACAAGGAATTAATATAAATTCTTCGAATTGTTTTGCTCACCAGTATCAATTGAAATTTTTGTAAGAAGTTTCAAATGTAAGTTAGTAAATTGGAATTTTAATTTGACAGATGATTTTTTATTGTTTATTCTTTCTGTTTATGCTTACAGACTCTTAGTCAGAAAAGATACTGAAAACTATTTACATTATTTTCAAAATCTGTTCTATTAATATTGTATTGACAAAATGACTCAAGTGATTACCAAGCGATTAAGCTATATACGTCATAATAAAGTTAAGTTGTGATCGGAGGCTAATGACAATTTAAGAGACGCTATCAATTAGGATGCCAATATTCGAGCTGCAGGTATCGGCCAATGCGTTATACTTCAATCATCATTTACTGGTTTACTCAGATACATGCATAAAAACATTTAGAATGCTGTAATTAATGTACATGAGTCTGAACGCTTTAATTTATTTATTAATTAATAATGAAATCTTTAATGTCCAGAAATAAAGAATTAATTATTTTCAACGCAAAAGTCATTTAATAGATACGATACACATCGTTTGTTGAGTCTTGTATTTTAAACTCGAAAAATTCATGGACGTATTGACGAAAAGAGGAATATACAGAAAATTGTTTTGCATAGAGCGTTCAATAGCAAAAAAAAGTTCATCCACATTCTTCTTCAGTTCTGTAAGTAGACGATAAAATTCAGCTGGATGAAATAGATCTCATAATTTTTTCCTAACTTTCAAATAAAAACGAAGATCTCTTACTATTTGGAACAGTCTGTAAAAATATGATTAATGGACCCTGTGGCCATTTCAATACATTATCGCCTTGCATAAAAGATACAAAAATGTTTTTTTTTAATATCCTCGCTCATTTATATCAGAAACATTAACTGGAGATAATGGATATCCAACTTACTGCAGAAGAAGCTGTAAGGATGGGTATCATAGTAATGTATTAAATATTCAAGTAAATTTTATTGGTGTTAAGAAAAGATGGGTCGCAACTCATGATCCATATCTATCAAGAACTTTTAATGCACAAATTAATTTTGTAATTTGATGCAAGCTATGAAATATATTTGCAAGTATATCAACAAAAGACCTGACTGCAACATTTTTAGTTTAAAATCAAGAAGACAAACTAAGTCAATTTGTTAGTAGATGTCAACGAAATGGAATATTTAAAGCATTCACGGATAAGAAGCAGACAAAGCCACGATAAAATATGCTATGTTGTCAATTCTATAAGCATTTGGAATTTATAGAAGAGTTGTAGGAAAACGTATTTTAATGAATATATTGAAAACATTTCATACAACGTGAGCAAAGCCTCGTCAGGACACGCTAGTTTATGTATGGAGTAACATACTTACAAACTTGTCACTGTACCTTACAAACTGACAAAAGTAACTATAAATAACAATATTGTTAGGAATAAGAAATCGTGACTAAAAGAATTCTTTTAATTTTACAATTACGATAACTTTGCAAGCAGTGTTGATTTTATTTCTATTCCTTACTATAATCTTTTTTACAACTAAATAAAATATGAAAGTAGCATAAACGTAAGTCCAAAAGTAAGAATAGGAAGTTTATGTGCAAAAGCTTAGCACGTTTGCAATAACTTGGTGAGCGTCGATTCCAACTTAAGTACATAAAAGTAGTAATTCACAAAAAAGAAATATTTCAAATAAATATTGTGGTGTTAAATACTAGTTAAACTAAAAAAAAAATTGCTTGAGTCAAATAAAAATTAAGTGAATTGGAGAGCTTGTAAGAAATATTTCAGTATTTTTCCGTTAGGTTTCTGATGGTGTGGTTAGTTAAATTTCATTTTCCCAAAAAAAATTACGAAACATACGAAATCTCACAAAAGACATTTTTTATATTTTTGACAGGCTACATGAAAAGCTGGGTTTTTTTTACGTTGAAAACGCCTCTTAATACAATGTACTCTCACCAAAAAATTCGAGTAAAACGATACAAAAGAGTAAATACTTGGCCGTCTGAACGTGTGTCAAGGGCCGACGTAGCGCCACATCGTGCTTTGTTTAAGTTATCTAATGTTATTAGTCTTATAACATTAAATTATTCATCGAACAATAAAGAGTGCTAACACTCTATTACTAAATATTATTTTGTATAAATGAAACAGAATATTAAATGTTTTATATAATTTTTAAGTAAAACTAAAAGAAATGTTTAATTAGTAAGAGTACGTACTTTAGTTCTAAATTTATTATAATGGCCTTGCATATTTTAATTGATTTAACTTGCTGTAGATGACGTATTTGCCAAAATCATTAAGTCACACTAAAGTAGTAAAATAGAATTTTTTAAATAAGCTGTTGCATAAAGACATTAACTTGATTGTTCTGAAAAAGTCAATTTAAAACCTTAAGCGATCATTACAATTATTTGAAAAAAAGTACAGTGATTGTAAGGTATGGCTTACGAAATTCTCACATCTCAGACCATCACATTGCGTTGTAACTAGAGCTTACGGTACACATAATGTACATAATGAGAATCTTCACCATAACAGTATTAAAGTAGTAGTATGCAGAGACTCTATTGAGAATTTTTCTTAGGTGCAGAATGTCTAGACCTGTGTTAATATATTATATCAACATTATGTTCACATCTTCTTAAATGTTTTGAAAATCATAATTATTTCGAAATAAATTATAAATCGTGGTTTCAAACAGACTGATGTACCATTGCTACAAAAACTATGAATTCACATGATTTTGTCAATTGATTAGGAGGAAAATTATTCAAACTTGAAATGAAACAATCACTTGCTATAAAACAATCACTTTTTATTATTTAAATGAAAAAAGAACTTAAAGAGGGGACTTCATTGTAACGTTCTTTTTTCTAATAATTAATGCATTTGTTGTACAAAATTCAGCCCAATCTTTTCTGTGGAACAATAACCAAGCTTTCATTTTTACATTGTAATTGATTGTAAAAAAAAAAAAATGAGCTCGAACACATAAGTTTTGCTATTATTTCTAATGATCTAAATAATGACGCAATTGCTGTATATAAGTATCAAAACGTTATAATAAATTATGTGAAGTCCAAGTTCTTCGTAGAGAACACTTTTATATAACTGATAAGGTCAGGTAACATTTCAAAAATAAAAGAATTGTTTAAAACATATTTTTCCAGAAAAAATATTTTATAATTCATTGTAAATGGCATTTTTTCACTGCTCATGGAAAGGGAGCATGTGATGGTATAAAAGCCAGCTTGAGGTAAGGTTCAGAACCTGCAAATCTTTAAGTTTTCTTTAGTAACAAAATTTTAACATCAGAAAGCTTGTACGACTGGGCAAAAAATTATTGCGAGGAAACAAAAAACTTTTAACTAAGAAAATAGTTGTGTTAAGAATGTAAAATAAAACCTGAATCTTAATACAATAAAGCGAAATTATGACCAGGTACTTTGCAAATCCATGCTGCCATTGCTACCAATGATGAAACGTTGAAATAAAAAGCATCTATGATCTCTGAGTAGTAAAATTCTCCTAAACAAAATAATAAAACCATATAGCCTATGTCTTGAACTTCAGGTAAAACTAAAAAAACAAAAAAAAGCCTTTGGTTAAGAACTACTTTTTAGTTATTTATATTTATAGTTAACTTAAGTGAAGTGCTGTGCAGTGCCAGCCCTTGGCTTGCAGGCAGACGGCCGAATGTTGACTCTTCGGTATCTGTTAAACGTAAAACCAAAAATTGAGAACAAGATCAGAAATATGTTGAAACAATCGACTTTGACAAAATCAGAGAAGACAGCTTCCTTTCAAAGCTAACAGAGAAAAGCTGAACAAAAAATGGCACACATATATTCATACTTTTGTCTCCTAAGAGTTTATTAACAACATTTCTCGGCAACAAAAAGTATATATAATTCAAACATCCCATGGCTACTGTCCACAACAGAGAAAGACCTGACCTCATATTCAATGAACCCATACTTTGTTTTTATTCAATTCAAACAAGACAAGTGGCCCCTGACTATACTGATTGCAACTGATCACTTTCTATCGATGCAATGCACACATAGTGACTACATGCTCCCCACTTTCATGAGATGAGCATAAAAGTTGTTTTAATTAAAACAAAAACCTATGTACAATAGCTAAGATTAAATTGTTGCATCTTCTCTCTTTTAAAAAATATCTGGATACTGTACCCTTAAAAATTTAACTTATTTTCTTGTTTGGCGTAAAAAGGAACCCTTTATAGTGCAAACTTCAGCTACACAAACTTGCTGGTCTACATCAGAAAAAACTCTAATGATCCCACGTTCTTTCGTCAATACTCAGTTAATTATTATTTAAGATTCAGACAAGATATATAATTTCTGTCAACGACAAAGAAAGCCAACCTCAAGACTTATTTTTGCCTCACTGCATAAAAAAATTGCGAGCTTCTCGAAACTAGATATATCAGCATTCTAAGTAGTAGCAGAACATGGATAATTACGCAGCATTAAGCCCGAGAGTTTTTTTATTGTTTGCTTAATAAATTCAGCACTCAACAAGTCTCATTATTCAAAATTTTTGTAGCATTAACTGCTTTTTTTCAGTTACTTGCGAATTCAATATTAATTAAATCATTAGGCTTAGTTTGAAATAATTCTGTTGTTTAACTGATAATTTTATATTAATTACTGTTAAATTGCCAAAACACATTTTTGAAGTGCTCCCTTAGTACTACTTCTAATTGCAAACAAAGTTCTCAATGCATCTCGCGCATAGTTTTTCAAACAATCATAAAGACCTTAGTAGTTTTTATTGTAATTACTACGTAAAGTGGGGTTGTTAAGAGATTCTGGAAACAAAGCACAATCATGTGGGTTACCAGAAAGTAAAGCTAAATGTTTGGAGATAGACATACGATTTAATAAGCTAGCGTCATTTGGGTTGACTGAATTTTCTCTGGTTACAGATAACGTAGACTTAATGATATTAAAAATTTCCATGACAGTATCCTTGCTTGATTTAATTGAAGAGTAATTAGAATTATGTAGTTCAAAGTCTTGAGAAACATTCGTATTTTTCAAAGGTTTTCATTGTTTTTTCGTAAATTTAAATACAAATCACTATAATGGTTATGTATTCTTGAATGATGTCAAGGATATTAAACATATTGGTTAAAAAAGTAACATGTCACAGATGTAGGTTCAAAATTTAATGGTAGAGCATAAACTTAAATTCGAAATCGTGCAAACGTTTATGTGGCAAAAGGAAATGGCCTTTTATCTTAATTACTAGATGAATACATTGAAATTTCAGCCCTTTGGTTTTTCTTAGCTGTTTTTGAGTTAACTGTGAAATATGACGGTGGCAACGAAGATTCGTCATTGGAGCTGACAGTGAGGTTCGGATCGTGGTAGTGGTAAGCTCTTCGGCGGTAGTAGCAACGAGCGTGGGGTCGTGCGAGTGTCTCCATCAGGGATGATGGCAGCAGTGGCTCGTGCCGTGAAAATTAGAGCTGAGATAGGTGAGCGGTGAGACGCGCGCTGACGCGTGGGTGGCAAAACCGCAGCAAGACCAGGCCAAAATGGCGGCAGGTCGTTGTCTGTGCCTACCATGAGCGTTAGAGCTGCGGCGGGTTGGTGGTGAGACGCGAGCTGATGAGTAGGGGGTGGAACTGCAGTATGGTGAGACAGATGTTTCAAAGGTTTCTTGTCTGAGCTTGCCGCTAGAATTAGAGCTGGAGTGGGTTATCGGTGAGGTGTGCACTGATGCATGGGTGGCAGAACTGCAGCAAGGCCAGACAGAGGTGGTGGCAGCTTGTTGTTTAAGCCAACTGCAAGAATTGGAGCTAGAGTAGGTCTGGATTGGCAGCTAGGTTTGCGCTGATACGTGGGTGGAGCAATGACAGCAGTGCAAAGTGAAGATGTTTACAGAAGTCGCTAGATTCTTAAAAAAAAAAATTAGTAACTAAAGAATAAGTCATAATTCCTAATACAAAGTTGTAGGCTTCAATATTATGTGATATAGTGAACCTTAAATAATTGATAATAATTCTTGATAAGAGTTGAACGTTGTATAAATTACCACTACAGTATGTCTTTCAAAACTCTTTGGTACCCAAAAGCATTAAAAGTTTACAGTAATTATACTTAATACAATTTTCCTCCTTCCATTAAAAATGATTAATATTTATTTATAGTGTGCTGTAAAATGTCAAATAAGTAAGTCATTTCTTCTAAAAAATGAGATATTCTGCAGTTTAAAGTTTGAATTAGGCTCTAAAAATTTTTAGAAAACTGACAGTCATGTTACTCGAAACTATCTTTATCATATATAAATAATTATGACTATGTAATAAAATTCTTCCATCATATTTCGGAAAAACATCTTTTCTTTGAAAAATGAGGTAGTCAGCAGTTTTAAATTTAAATCATTTGGTAGAAAACATTAAAAAATTTTCAGAAATATTACTTATTATCTTAAATTATGGTTGATGATAATTTTAATCATTGAAAAGTTCACAAAGATATCTCGGAAAAACTGAGATTTTATAAGTAATCTGTATGATGACGTACGATACGTATCCATACAGCATTTAGATACACAGGCAAGGGACTTAGTTTTTGATAGAGCATGACAAAAGAAAACAACGTAAGTTATCTAACGATTTTTTAAGCTTCAATTCCAGTAAAGCACGAATTCTTGCATTTTTTCCTTCATTTAGCAACACTGTGTGACATAACACTGGAGTGCTTTCCAAAATCGTTTGCTTCCTATCTCCCATTATCTGTCTTCTTTTGTGTGAATTTGATTTCGGGGTTTTTGTCATCGTCATGGTACTAAATGTTAAACAAACAACCGAGAAACGAGAATGAGATTAAAAATATAATAAAACAATTATTATATAATAAAAAAAATTAATCAAGAGGAAATCAGAACAGACGGCTCGCTTCTGGAACTAGCAGTGAACTGCCGAACAAGAAATGGCGTTTATATTTTTATACGTTTGTCTTTCAAAATCATATCAACAAAATTGCTGGACAACAAGAAGAATATATAACTTAAACATTCCTTGGCTACCGTCCAGAAGAGATATAGCCAGACTCATCTCTTACCCTGTATTTTTTTTTTTTTTAAATTCAACAATGGACAAGCTGTCCCAAAATATACCAATTGCTACCAATCACCTCCTACTGTACAATAGCTATAATTCAGTAGTAACAGTACCGTTTTTGACTATTTATCGTGCAGAAAGGCGTTTTTAATGAGAAAAAACCTCAGATTTTTATCTTTTCTATCAAGAAAAATATTTGAAATGTCTCTTTCAAGACATTGCAAGTTTTTTTGTTTTTAATGGAAATGAAATTTTTTCAGAGAACTTACCACTTCATCGGAAAGCTGACCAAAAAATACGTACATGAAAATGATAATTGCAACATTTTTTTGGATAGAAATAAGGCCAAGGAAACAAGCTGAAAACTGTGATTTTTAGCACTTGCGTGGCGGGTCTGGGACATTTTACAAGAAACACTGCATAAGTATGTGTAACAGTTATTATTATGGCTTTTTACTAATCACAAAATGCCAGTACTGTGGGGCTATTAAAGCATGCGTAAACGAACAAATAAAAGATTGCTTTGAAGTATAAACGTAACTGTTTAATGTTTGTTACCTTTTGTTTATTCTACCGCTAGTACTTCAACAGCTCTTCTGGTGGCTAATCGTGACTCAATCCCTTTTTTACCTCATCTTAAATGAACCCTTTACTCATCAGATCATAAACATGCCCTTTTTACAGGGCTTCCTTTTGTATTACGTGATCCATTAGTTAACGTATTTATAGTGGTGTGATAACCACGTATAATTTTTTGTCCTACTCTACATTTCGTTTTCATATTTTTAAAATATTGATAAAGATACAGTATTTTAATAAAAGGAAATAGTATACTACGCTACAAGGCAGGAAAAAAGCACATTTCTGTCTGCGTTAATATTGTTACCCGAGGCGAAGCCGAGGGTAGAAAATATGTTGACAAGGATGTGCTACTTTCCTGCTGAGTGGCGTACATGATTTTTCTTCATACCGAACAGGAAGCTTACGCCTTCAAAAATGTAAATAATTGAATAAATTTTCAAAAACCAGTGGCATAATAATAGTTATAAAAATACCTCTTATCAAACAATATTGCACACAAAGATAGTGAAGTTATCGTGCGAATAATTATAGCTACGTTAATTGGGTAAGATAAAAATTAATATTTAATGAGTAAGCGATAAGAAAAATAAATTATGGCACAGTACAATAAGAATAATACATAGGCTGACCAGTAAAAAATTGCTCTTTCATCGAATCTTTCGATGGTTTCAAAGCAACTCCCAACTGCCTATACGACGCTGATTACAGCTGTCACATCACAGTCACATTTATCAGACGCGCTTCCACAGTTATTCTAAGTCCATATTGGATACCAACAGTATAATTGTATCTAAAAAATGAAAAGAAACTTTCAGTAGTGTTTTTCCCTTTAAGAGGGCAGTATTACATACCAGTAAATGTCCTTTCCAGACATTCATCACCTATAGGTTATTTTGATAGATATTATTTAAATATTCAAAGTATATTTAAATGAAAATACCCAAAAAAATGCAGATTGTTTGTCTGTACCGTTATTTTATGAATGGTGAGTTCTTAAAAATAGCAATATAACATGTAATCCAAAAAAAAAATACTTGAAATAGCATTTATATGATCTGAAAAAGTTTTATCATTTTTTCGGTAAAAAAGTTTACCTTCACGTAAACCTATCAAATTTTCAAATAGACCCACAAGTTAGTTTCTAAAAAAAGTTGAAAAGAGAGAATTTAGGATGCGTAAAAGCATATATGTAAGAACATCCACGTGAGATAAGCAATTGCTAGCTTTACTTTACGTTAGTAGCACACTTTAACATCTCTCCATCTTCTCTGAAATGTGTCCCTGCTAACTATGTAACGGCCGTCATTGAGTCAAAAAATTACTTCAATCACCAATGAAAATAAAAAAAAAACAAACACTATAAGGATCAATTATTGTATTTGTGGATTTTTTTTAATTTTTTAAAACTTTGTAAAAATGTAAGAAATTGTATAAACTATCATGTATTTATTTTGAAAGTAACAAAATAGTTACATAAAAGTAAATATTAATTAATACATTAAAAAGCTGCTCTGCTAAAGACACTAATTTGTAAGTTTTCTAAAAAAAATAAAAAAAAAAAAAAAAAAATATTTCCGTTGATCAAATTATTCATTGATTAAAGTTATATGGTCAACCTGAAGAGCTAATATACACCAGATAAAAATTAACATAGAAAAAGTAATAAGTAACTTTCTAACATGCAGTAGTTGAATTTTAAGTATTGTATCCGTTTGTAGCATAAGGACCCTGCCCAGTGTGCGGGAGGTCCGGAGCTCCAATCTCTGTAGAATCTTTCTTTTTTTTTATAGTTGGTTAAAAGAAAGAAAAAAATGACAAAATTCTGTATTTGTGGCTCGGGAACGTGATGTGGAGTAGAGAGAAAGTGAAATAACGTTATGAGAAAAGAAGAAAGCAAAATTGATTTCTGTCACACTTTTTCTTTAGGTCAGAATCTGATATTTTTAATTTACCCACACACGTAACGAAATATTGAAAGTATATTAAAATAGCATGAAAATACCCACAAAAATTGCAGATTGTTTAACTATACCATTATTTTATACATGTTAAGTTTCTAAAAATAGCAACATAACATGTAACCATATAAAAAAAACTACTCATAACAGCATTTATATGATCTAAAGAAGTCTCATGATTTCTTCGGTACAAACATTACTCTTAAGTCAACCTATAAAATTTTCAAATAGAACTACAATTTGGTTTTTACATAAAGTTTTAAAAAGGGGATTAAGAATGCGTAAAAGCATGTATGTAAAAACATCCACATAAGATAAGCTATTGCTAGCTTTACTTTACATTAGTACACGTAAAATAATTTTGAACACTAAAAGCTGGTACACTGTGGCTGTGAGAGTTCAAAGTATGTTGAACTGTGATAGCACGTCAGTATGCGCTGCTATAGTTCAATGCATTGTGTATGTACAGTTCAACGTAGTATTAAACTGCATGAGCCCGAAGATTGTGCTCGCACAGCACAATCTCTAGGCTTGAGACAACACAACTCCGAGCTCGTACAGCTCAATACTACGTTAAACTGTACATACTTAATGCATTGAACTATAGCAGCGCATACTGACGTGTTATCACAGTTCAACATACTTTGAACTCTCACAGCCACAGTGTACCAGCTTTCAGTGTTCAAAATCATTTTACGTGTAGCACACTTAAACATTCGTGTTACTTTTCTGAACTCTGTCCCCACTAACCATGTGACGTTCGTCATTAAGTCGGAAAATCACTTCAATCACGAATTAAAAAAAAAAAAAACAAACAAACACTATAAGAAGCAATTATTGTATTTTTAGTCAGCAAGTTCGTTATTAATTTTCTAAAATTATGTAAAAATATCAATAATTGTATGAACTATTTTTTATTTATTTTGACAATAACAAAAGAGTTATATGAGAATAAATATTAATGATTACATAAAAAAGCTGCTCTGCTACAAAACACTAATTTCTAAGTTTTCAAAAAAAAAATTAAAAAAAAAAAGAATTATTGTGTTGATGAAATGATTTATAAATTTAATTTATAATTCAACCTAAAAACTTTTATACATAAGGTAGACATAGCCATTAAAAAAAGGTTAAAAACTAAACTAGAACATGCAGTCAATCAATTTTAAGTTTTGGATTCGTTTGTAGCATAACGGCCTCGACCAGTGTGAAGAAGGTCCAGGGTTTAAATCTCTGAAATTTTTTTTTTTTTTTTTTTTTTTTTTTTTTTTTTTTTTTTTTTTTTAATTGGTTAAAAGAAAAAAAAAGCTGACTCTTGTTTTAATGTTATTTATATCAATCTTTTTTTATAAGAGTCAGTTTAACAGCCTATACTAATTGTAGAAGTAAAATGCTCAAAATAAACTACTCTATCTTTGAATTTCAAGACATTTCTTTTTCATTAGATTCCGTACTTTCAGTACTTATTCGGAAAATCCACTTATATTTTGAAAAAATGTTAAGCCTAAACTATTTTTTTTAAAAGTCAGTTTAGCTGTAATCTTAAGTTTATTATTTTTATCATCCTAATTGCTGTAATAGCAATTGGACAAGCTCCAGAGGTTATCCATGAACATGTATGACTTCTACATAAGGAATGTCCAATCGTTTAATAGCTAAGATGGTTAAAGCTTATGCTACTTAGTAAATTGTTTTGAAATCTTGGTTTAGATTTTAACTATCGGCATTTTTTTTTTTTAGTGCGATTTATCATTCTCTTTTACTAATTTTTTTTTGTTATTCACGTATCTTCTAAATTTATATTTTATGGTGTCAAAATTTTTTTTCAATTTATTGGAAAAAAACCGAAGGCGCAGTAAGACTGACCTTTATTACAATGATGGCAAACATGATTATCACCAGCGAAGAAGAAGAAATCCAATTATACATTATTATTTGTCTTCATACATATATCATTATTTACGTTCTCAATGTAAACCTTCTGGTTACAATAACCTGAAACTTACAGTATGGATTTCGAAAAAGTCTATAGTGTTATCGTATAAAAAAAACATTTTTAAAATTTAAATTCACGTTGTTTTTTTCTTGACGTTATAATTACAAAGTGCCCCGTTAGCACTTCGGGACATCTAGTGAAAGACTCTTGGCTAGTTAAGTTTTTTGTTTTTAATTTTCAAAGTATTCAGTAAGCATCCTGGGTCATGTGATGATAGGAGCTTAATATTTTTATTTATTTGATTTAAAAATGGCCTGTAAGCGCTCCGGGTAATTTAGTGATGAGCGCTTGCGTTATTCTTTCATGTTTCAATAATCGATAAACTGGCTTGTTATTTTACCCCATGTTACCTACTGATATGCGCTACAGTTATTTATAATATTGACATTAATACATAAATTGGCTGTAAAGCTCTCTAGATGATTTGATTACTGTTGCTTATGATATTAATGCAATGCAAATAATTTGCATTTCATATTGTAGGTTTATTTGCAACATTATGATTATAATTAATTTCTTTATTTATTATCGGACACACACTTACATCTAAATATTTAAGTTTTTATTAATGACAAATGCATAGGTACATAATCATCCAATTATAAAGCACTTCTTAAATTTACCCGTAATTTTTGAAAAGAAAAATTATGCACTATCATATTAGGATGATACATTAGATATAAACTATTTAAATTAAATCCAATAGTACTATGCAGTATCTAAAGCTGTTTACTAAAAGGGTTAAAGTATAAGGTATCTCTTCAAGAATAACACAACTTTCAAGTGAGAAAAAAGTTAGAGGCACAAAAAAACTCACCTTTATTATATACACTGATAAAAAGCTTCTATATACACACATTGATACATAATTACATATTTACAGGTATAATACATATTTAGATAAGCAATAAATATTTATACGTATTATACGTATTTACATGTCTATAAACAAATAATAAACATTTACTTATCTACATATATAAATTTATATACATATTTACAGCCATACGTTTGTATATACATACTTATTCATGTGTACTCGTTTAAACATATATTTACACTTGAATAATGACTCAAGGGGCAGTGGATTATCACACGATCTGTTAAGAGATGATTAAAAAGTGGGAATAAAAACTCTCAAATGTTGGATATTTCTTTGAGCAACGTTTTGTTGGTCTTATCGCCAACCTTATTAGGCTCACTTTATTAACAAAAAACACACAAAAATTTTTAAATAACATTGTTGGGTGACTACCAACAATAGTATATTTCTTACCTAGGGCAGAAAGAACAATCGTGCCCGAAGGGCGCGGTTGTTGTAGATTTCTGCCTACGGTGAGAACGACATTTTTTTTTATGAAGGGCAGAAAGTGTAAGATTTCACTCGTTGGCACAATTTCCACCTGCCAATTACGTTTCACCCACAAGTGGGAAGAGAAATTTTGGTCCTACCGTGCCCAAAGTTTGTTCTCCTTCTACGGTGGAAAATAATTGGTAGGCAAAAATTTTACCAACAGGCAAAAAGTTGCACTTTCCGCCCTCGACACAAAAAATGTCGTTCTCACCTCGGGCAGAAATATACAACAACCGTGCCCTTCGGGCGCAAAATTTGGACTTTCCACCCTAGTTGAGAAATATACTATTCCTACTTCGAGCGTTTTAGAGGGTGTGGTGCCCTTAGTAGGAAAAATAAGGTTTGCACCAGGTGCGCCACCAAGTATAAAAACTACTGTAACCATAAACATATCCAAAAAATTATTGTATGCAAGTTGTCAAATATGGAATTCAAATATAAATATTCTAAAATAGAATAGTTAATTACATCTGTATCGTTATGAGGATTGTAACACACTGTTGGTAAAATTAAATGAATAAAAAATAGAAAATACTCCTAATGGAAATTAAAATTTACTATTTTACAATGTACGTGCTAAAATACAAATTTCTGTTCCTTACAATTCGTTACGTTATTATTAAGTAAGAATATATTGTTGAGATATTTGTAAGTAGTCGCCCAACAATGTAATTTACGGAATTTTTTTGGGGTTTCTGTGTCAATAAAGTAAGCCTAATGATATTGGCCTTAAGACTAACGAAACGTTGCTCAAACAAACATCGGAAATTTTAGAGTTTTTTTTTGCGGTCTGATGACCTCTTAATTAATCGTGTGCTTGTGCACTACCCCTCAAGTTATTACGGAAACAACTGAGAGCAGAACTAAATGTTCAACAACCAACATATTTGCACTTTAATTTGTGTTTGCTGCTTCTTAGGCATAATATGACGTTAAATAATTATTTGAATAAAACTAACAATGATAAAAATCCAAAACAAAAATAACACATAAGTTATGTGTTGGAATAAAAAAATAAATTGACACTTTTTTAAAAATCGTCAATTGACAGTAAACGTACGACGAAATTGTACTTATTTAAACTAGTAGTTAATCACTTAAAAAACTATTAAATTTCTTGCAATGAATATAAATACATATGTATATATATATATATATATATATATATATATGTATATTTTTTTTTTTAAATTTAGTACTTTATGTAGGTGATAACCTTTTTTGAAGAGAACGTTAATAAAATCCTAACTGTTATTTGAATACTAATAAATCAAATCAAGCATTTTTTATTATTCTCATTTTACAACTACTTGTTGTAATCGCTAGTTTTGCTTCTGCTCTGCGTTTTTTTATTATTTTGCCGAGTAGTATTAAGTACTTTGACTTTTATTAAAAATTTTAACGCACTGATTCAGTGTTGGTAGCACGGATTACTTTTCTCAAATCATTCAGGAAATTAATCATTAGTAATTTTATCAACTATATCGATTAGACACTCAATGAGTTTCCTTTGAGGCCAAAGACTTGCATGATTTTGTTCATAAGCATCTAACTGACAAAAAATAATTTTAGAAAAAACATCTTTAGCTCTAGTTCAATACGCAACTTTTTATAGTGACTCGTCAGTATGAATGTATTCTATACATTAAGTTTCATGTTCATTAACAGTAACTACTTCTTCCACAGTTTTAACCAACACCTTTTTACAATCAGAACATTCACTATTTTTTAAAGCATTTTTAGCAGTGTAACCACTTAAGTAAGTAACAGCGTTTCTCTTATACATGCCTTTGGTTTCAAAATCTACTTTTTTCGATGACTCTAGAGCTAAAAATGTTTTTATCATTCCGGCTACTTGCAAAAGTTCTTGTATTTCAGAAAATTCTAAATCAGGTAAGTTGTTCGAAACAGCTGCTAACGAGTCTACACTTTTATTGCCACATTTAGTATTTTTCGTGTTTATCTATGAATTTAAATTTGTTGTTAAAACATTTCTGTGTTGACGAGTGTCGATAAAGTCAATTGACGGAATGTGTCTAAAAGTTAGACGATACATCCGGCAAGAAGGATGAGGATTTAAGCTACCTCTACCTGGATATTTTGAATTACAATGTTCAACGTTATCTTGGTTACAAAGACCAGTTGCTTATTCAAACTCTGAATTGTTAAATTCTACTTTAAGACCTTTAAATAATTGTAATAAACAATTTATCGTTAAAGATTAGCCAATAAGACGTGGCAGTCTACCGACTGTCTCAAATTTGTCGCGTGTACCCGAGCGTACTGGATGTGTCGTCCACTTTTTAGACCATTGCACAAACTTTTCAAGACGCTTTTGGATTTCCGAGTTAAGATGGGACAGTGGGCGCTTTTGTTTCTTTTTGTTGTGCAATCTATAAAAATGCCATGCATCAATAACAGCATCCAAACGTTTAATAAACTAAGCTGGCTGCTCCCACGTGTCTGATATTAACTCGTTTTCATTACCTCTTTTATCAGCTTTACCAGCAGTTCTCATAGCAGCTGCCATTTGTCTGCTTAGAAATTGGATAGCTAATTTTATTTTCATCCTCGCAAAGTTATAAGGGTTGAAGCGCCGATCGCTTAAAAATGCGAGTAAATTAGACAAGGAATTTATTTTATCTACCTTATACGTGTCTTATTTATCTGTCCACGACATAATAACTTTGTTGGGTACAGAAATATATTTATGTGGTCTTAACTGATAAATCAAACGGTTGATAAGATGAGGGCTATCAAAAGCTGCAAAAATTTTCTTTCCTTAATGCTCAAAAAATGGTTGTTCTACGTCTACTTTTAAATGTCCTTAAAGAAATTATTGGTTCTTGGAACCTTGGTCGTTTACGATAATTTTAACAAGAGCTCCATTTTCAAACAGTGCAGATAACATTTAAAGTAAAAGAGTATGCAACTGTTCATCAGATGCATCATTTTCATTAAGACAAAAATAAAACAGCTGGCACCAAGGATTTTCAGCATTAATGCTATCCAAAAAAGGTAAAAGAGCATATCTAGCAACTTTTGCATTCTTCATTTAACCACGCATATCCTCTAAACCTCCTATTTTATCGTATTTTAGAGAATATTCTTCTATTTTTTTAAGGCTCATTTCTTCAAATTTTAAAGAACATATACGCTCCTCAGTAGGTAACAAACTTAAGTTCTGTTCAATTTTTCTCAAAACGTTCTCATTTAATCTTAGCTTTGCATGTACTTGCGCTATCCAACTCTGAACGGTGGTCTCCGTGGCTAACCTTACTCCTAATTTGATAAACTGAGAATAGCTGGCTGCAGAATTACAATGCATTATTTTACACAAATTTCGTTCAGCAAGTGTGAACTTTAGCCTGTTGTTTGGTTTGAATGGCATCGCTACGAAGGTTTTACGAGACTTACTACACTCAAGGTCAGTCATAAAATAATTAATATGTGTCACGTGTTTGGCCTTTTTAAGGTCTACGCGTTCTTTTAATCGAGAATTATTTTGTTTGACATTTCTGTATACAGTAGTTGAGTGCTTAACTTTTTGTTCAAGAAATTTTATCCAACGCT